>NW_027362763.1:744423532-745623532 GCF_046119375.1 Phyllobates terribilis | reverse complement strand
CTTACTGTATATCAAAGTTGAAGTAATGCATATAAAAGGGTAGACAAATAGGACCGGGTCCCAACTCCAGACCACCCAGGCCCGTGGTAAGCTACATATATACCAATCAGCTCAACAAAGGGCATGCCACACCCTTAAATTGCACAGAATGCAAACAAGTCAAAAAACCAGACAATGTGAACTGAGGTCTAAGATGGCAGACATACAAGAAACAGAGGCATGTTCACACTAGCAAAAAAGAAGCAAGACAAAAATATATCTCATACCCTACCATAATTATATATAAATGTAAAGCAAAGTTGCATAATAAATATAGGGTACTTAGTGAACTATTTTTGATCAAAAAAAGTATACAAGCCGTCCCACCAGCGGCAAGGTGACCCTAAATTGGGACGGTACCTATACTGCCTATATTAAAAACCTTACTGTATATCAAAGTTGAAGTAATGCATATAAAAGGGTAGACAAATAGGACCGGGTCCCAACTCCAGACCACCCAGGCCCGTGGTAAGCTACATATATACCAATCAGCTCAACAAAGGGCATGCCACACCCTTAAATTGCACAGAATGCAAACAAGTCAAAAAACCAGACAATGTGAACTGAGGTCTAAGATGGCAGACATACAAGAAACAGAGGCATGTTCACACTAGCAAAAAAGAAGCAAGACAAAAATATATCTCATACCCTACCATAATTATATATAAATGTAAAGCAAAGTTGCATAATAAATATAGGGTACTTAGTGAACTATTTTTGATCAAAAAAAGTATACAAGCCGTCCCACCAGCGGCAAGGTGACCCTAAATTGGGACGGTACCTATACTGCCTATATTAAAAACCTTACTGTATATCAAAGTTGAAGTAATGCATATAAAAGGGTAGACAAATAGGACCGGGTCCCAACTCCAGACCACCCAGGCCCGTGGTAAGCTACATATATACCAATCAGCTCAACAAAGGGCATGCCACACCCTTAAATTGCACAGAATGCAAACAAGTCAAAAAACCAGACAATGTGAACTGAGGTCTAAGATGGCAGACATACAAGAAACAGAGGCATGTTCACACTAGCAAAAAAGAAGCAAGACAAAAATATATCTCATACCCTACCATAATTATATATAAATGTAAAGCAAAGTTGCATAATAAATATAGGGTACTTAGTGAACTATTTTTGATCAAAAAAAGTATACAAGCCGTCCCACCAGCGGCAAGGTGACCCTAAATTGGGACGGTACCTATACTGCCTATATTAAAAACCTTACTGTATATCAAAGTTGAAGTAATGCATATAAAAGGGTAGACAAATAGGACCGGGTCCCAACTCCAGACCACCCAGGCCCGTGGTAAGCTACATATATACCAATCAGCTCAACAAAGGGCATGCCACACCCTTAAATTGCACAGAATGCAAACAAGTCAAAAAACCAGACAATGTGAACTGAGGTCTAAGATGGCAGACATACAAGAAACAGAGGCATGTTCACACTAGCAAAAAAGAAGCAAGACAAAAATATATCTCATACCCTACCATAATTATATATAAATGTAAAGCAAAGTTGCATAATAAATATAGGGTACTTAGTGAACTATTTTTGATCAAAAAAAGTATACAAGCCGTCCCACCAGCGGCAAGGTGACCCTAAATTGGGACGGTACCTATACTGCCTATATTAAAAACCTTACTGTATATCAAAGTTGAAGTAATGCATATAAAAGGGTTGACAAATAGGACCGGGTCCCAACTCCAGACCACCCAGGCCCGTGGTAAGCTACATATATACCAATCAGCTCAACAAAGGGCATGCCACACCCTTAAATTGCACAGAATGCAAACAAGTCAAAAAACCAGACAATGTGAACTGAGGTCTAAGATGGCAGACATACAAGAAACAGAGGCATGTTCACACTAGCAAAAAAGAAGCAAGACAAAAATATATCTCATACCCTACCATAATTATATATAAATGTAAAGCAAAGTTGCATAATAAATATAGGGTACTTAGTGAACTATTTTTGATCAAAAAAAGTATACAAGCCGTCCCACCAGCGGCAAGGTGACCCTAAATTGGGACGGTACCTATACTGCCTATATTAAAAACCTTACTGTATATCAAAGTTGAAGTAATGCATATAAAAGGGTAGACAAATAGGACCGGGTCCCAACTCCAGACCACCCAGGCCCGTGGTAAGCTACATATATACCAATCAGCTCAACAAAGGGCATGCCACACCCTTAAATTGCACAGAATGCAAACAAGTCAAAAAACCAGACAATGTGAACTGAGGTCTAAGATGGCAGACATACAAGAAACAGAGGCATGTTCACACTAGCAAAAAAGAAGCAAGACAAAAATATATCTCATACCCTACCATAATTATATATAAATGTAAAGCAAAGTTGCATAATAAATATAGGGTACTTAGTGAACTATTTTTGATCAAAAAAAGTATACAAGCCGTCCCACCAGCGGCAAGGTGACCCTAAATTGGGACGGTACCTATACTGCCTATATTAAAAACCTTACTGTATATCAAAGTTGAAGTAATGCATATAAAAGGGTAGACAAATAGGACCGGGTCCCAACTCCAGACCACCCAGGCCCGTGGTAAGCTACATATATACCAATCAGCTCAACAAAGGGCATGCCACACCCTTAAATTGCACAGAATGCAAACAAGTCAAAAAACCAGACAATGTGAACTGAGGTCTAAGATGGCAGACATACAAGAAACAGAGGCATGTTCACACTAGCAAAAAAGAAGCAAGACAAAAATATATCTCATACCCTACCATAATTATATATAAATGTAAAGCAAAGTTGCATAATAAATATAGGGTACTTAGTGAACTATTTTTGATCAAAAAAAGTATACAAGCCGTCCCACCAGCGGCAAGGTGACCCTAAATTGGGACGGTACCTATACTGCCTATATTAAAAACCTTACTGTATATCAAAGTTGAAGTAATGCATATAAAAGGGTAGACAAATAGGACCGGGTCCCAACTCCAGACCACCCAGGCCCGTGGTAAGCTACATATATACCAATCAGCTCAACAAAGGGCATGCCACACCCTTAAATTGCACAGAATGCAAACAAGTCAAAAAACCAGACAATGTGAACTGAGGTCTAAGATGGCAGACATACAAGAAACAGAGGCATGTTCACACTAGCAAAAAAGAAGCAAGACAAAAATATATCTCATACCCTACCATAATTATATATAAATGTAAAGCAAAGTTGCATAATAAATATAGGGTACTTAGTGAACTATTTTTGATCAAAAAAAGTATACAAGCCGTCCCACCAGCGGCAAGGTGACCCTAAATTGGGACGGTACCTATACTGCCTATATTAAAAACCTTACTGTATATCAAAGTTGAAGTAATGCATATAAAAGGGTAGACAAATAGGACCGGGTCCCAACTCCAGACCACCCAGGCCCGTGGTAAGCTACATATATACCAATCAGCTCAACAAAGGGCATGCCACATCCTTAAATTGCACAGAATGCAAACAAGTCAAAAAACCAGACAATGTGAACTGAGGTCTAAGATGGCAGACATACAAGAAACAGAGGCATGTTCACACTAGCAAAAAAGAAGCAAGACAAAAATATATCTCATACCCTACCATAATTATATATAAATGTAAAGCAAAGTTGCATAATAAATATAGGGTACTTAGTGAACTATTTTTGATCAAAAAAAGTATACAAGCCGTCCCACCAGCGGCAAGGTGACCCTAAATTGGGACGGTACCTATACTGCCTATATTAAAAACCTTACTGTATATCAAAGTTGAAGTAATGCATATAAAAGGGTAGACAAATAGGACCGGGTCCCAACTCCAGACCACCCAGGCCCGTGGTAAGCTACATATATACCAATCAGCTCAACAAAGGGCATGCCACACCCTTAAATTGCACAGAATGCAAACAAGTCAAAAAACCAGACAATGTGAACTGAGGTCTAAGATGGCAGACATACAAGAAACAGAGGCATGTTCACACTAGCAAAAAAGAAGCAAGACAAAAATATATCTCATACCCTACCATAATTATATATAAATGTAAAGCAAAGTTGCATAATAAATATAGGGTACTTAGTGAACTATTTTTGATCAAAAAAAGTATACAAGCCGTCCCACCAGCGGCAAGGTGACCCTAAATTGGGACGGTACCTATACTGCCTATATTAAAAACCTTACTGTATATCAAAGTTGAAGTAATGCATATAAAAGGGTAGACAAATAGGACCGGGTCCCAACTCCAGACCACCCAGGCCCGTGGTAAGCTACATATATACCAATCAGCTCAACAAAGGGCATGCCACACCCTTAAATTGCACAGAATGCAAACAAGTCAAAAAACCAGACAATGTGAACTGAGGTCTAAGATGGCAGACATACAAGAAACAGAGGCATGTTCACACTAGCAAAAAAGAAGCAAGACAAAAATATATCTCATACCCTACCATAATTATATATAAATGTAAAGCAAAGTTGCATAATAAATATAGGGTACTTAGTGAACTATTTTTGATCAAAAAAAGTATACAAGCCGTCCCACCAGCGGCAAGGTGACCCTAAATTGGGACGGTACCTATACTGCCTATATTAAAAACCTTACTGTATATCAAAGTTGAAGTAATGCATATAAAAGGGTAGACAAATAGGACCGGGTCCCAACTCCAGACCACCCAGGCCCGTGGTAAGCTACATATATACCAATCAGCTCAACAAAGGGCATGCCACACCCTTAAATTGCACAGAATGCAAACAAGTCAAAAAACCAGACAATGTGAACTGAGGTCTAAGATGGCAGACATACAAGAAACAGAGGCATGTTCACACTAGCAAAAAAGAAGCAAGACAAAAATATATCTCATACCCTACCATAATTATATATAAATGTAAAGCAAAGTTGCATAATAAATATAGGGTACTTAGTGAACTATTTTTGATCTTCTTTTTTGCTAGTGTGAACATGCCTCTGTTTCTTGTATGTCTGCCATCTTAGACCTCAGTTCACATTGTCTGGTTTTTTGACTTGTTTGCATTCTGTGCAATTTAAGGGTGTGGCATGCCCTTTGTTGAGCTGATTGGTATATATGTAGCTTACCACGGGCCTGGGTGGTCTGGAGTTGGGACCCGGTCCTATTTGTCTACCCTTTTATATGCATTACTTCAACTTTGATATACAGTAAGGTTTTTAATATAGGCAGTATAGGTACCGTCCCAATTTAGGGTCACCTTGCCGCTGGTGGGACGGCTTGTATACTTTTTTTGATCAAAAATAGTTCACTAAGTACCCTATATTTATTATGCAACTTTGCTTTACATTTATATATAATTATGGTAGGGTATGAGATATATTTTTGTCTTGCTTCTTTTTTGCTAGTGTGAACATGCCTCTGTTTCTTGTATGTCTGCCATCTTAGACCTCAGTTCACATTGTCTGGTTCTTTGACTTGTTTGCATTCTGTGCAATTTAAGGGTGTGGCATGCCCTTTGTTGAGCTGATTGGTATATATGTAGCTTACCACGGGCCTGGGTGGTCTGGAGTTGGGACCCGGTCCTATTTGTCTACCCTTTTATATGCATTACTTCAACTTTGATATACAGTAAGGTTTTTAATATAGGCAGTATAGGTACCGTCCCAATTTAGGGTCACCTTGCCGCTGGTGGGACGGCTTGTATACTTTTTTTGATCAAAAATAGTTCACTAAGTACCCTATATTTATTATGCAACTTTGCTTTACATTTATATATAATTATGGTAGGGTATGAGATATATTTTTGTCTTGCTTCTTTTTTGCTAGTGTGAACATGCCTCTGTTTCTTGTATGTCTGCCATCTTAGACCTCAGTTCACATTGTCTGGTTTTTTGACTTGTTTGCATTCTGTGCAATTTAAGGGTGTGGCATGCCCTTTCTTGAGCTGATTGGTATATATGTAGCTTACCACGGGCCTGGGTGGTCTGGAGTTGGGACCCGGTCCTATTTGTCTACCCTTTTATATGCATTACTTCAACTTTGATATACAGTAAGGTTTTTAATATAGGCAGTATAGGTACCGTCCCAATTTAGGGTCACCTTGCCGCTGGTGGGACGGCTTGTATACTTTTTTTGATCAAAAATAGTTCACTAAGTACCCTATATTTATTATGCAACTTTGCTTTACATTTATATATAATTATGGTAGGGTATGAGATATATTTTTGTCTTGCTTCTTTTTTGCATCACACTGTTGACTCATGTTCAGTCTATGATCTATTAGTATACCTAAGTATTTTTCACATGTACTGTTGCTTAGCTCTATTCCTCCCATTTTGTATATGCTTTTTTCATTTTATTGCCCAGATGTAGTACTTTGTATTTTTCCCTGTTAAAAACCATTCTGTTGGTTACAGCCCACTGCTCCAGTTTATTTAGGTCTTTTTGAACCATCTCTCTCTCTTCTCTAGTATTAACTATCCCTCCTAGCTTTGTGTCATCAGCAAATTTAATCAGTTTACCCTAAATTCCTTCATCTAAATCATTGATAAAGATGTTGAACAATACAGGTCCCTGGACAGAGCCTTGTGGTACCCCAGTTGAGACATTCATCCAACTGGATGTGAAGCCATTTACGACATCTCTTTTAGTCCGATCACTAAGCCAGTTATGAATCCACCTAACAGTTGCCTTGTCCATTCCATACTTGGTAATTTTTTCAGTAAGGATGGTGTGAGATACTTTGTCAAATGCTTTGCTGAAGTCTAGATATATTATATCTACAGCATTTCCCTGATCCACCCAGTCAGTGATTCTGTCATAGAAGGAAATTAAGTTAGTCTGACTTGACTTGTTAGTTACAAACCCATGCTGATTCTGGTTAATCACTTCATTCTTATCCAGGTACTTACATACATGTTGTTTAATAATTTGTTCAAAGATCTTTCCTGGTATAGAAGTCAGACTCACCGGCCTATAGTTCCCTGGGTCTACATTCTTCCCCTTTTTGAAGATAGGAACAACATTTGCTCTTCTTCAGTCTTCTGGGACTTCTCCGGTTTTCCAAGAATTTTCAAAGATTATGGAGAGTGGTTCTAAAATTTCTTCTACGATCTCCTTCAGTACTCTGGGGTGTAATTCATCTGGATCTGGAGTCTTGAACTCATTTATGTTAGCTAAATATTCCCTCACAAACTCTCTGCTTACAGATAACTTGGATTCTTCTATTCCTTTAATAGGACAGTGAAGATCAGTTGATGTTACATTTTCTTTCTGAGAGAAAACAGATGCAAAATAGGAATTAAAAAGTTCCGCCTTCTCAACATCCTTTCTTACCATTTCACCATTTTCATCCTGTAAAAATCCTATAGCATCTTTGACTTTTCTTTTACTTTTGACATACCCCCAAAATCCTTTTTTATTGCTTTTGACATCTCTTGCAAGCCTTAATTCATTGTCAGCTTTAGATAACCTGATACGTGCCCTGCAGGATCTGCAGACTGCATTATAATCTTCTTTAGATATGCCTTCCTCTTTCCATTTGATAAACATTTCTTTCTTTCTTTTCAGCATTTGTTTAAGTTCTGTGTTCATCCATCCTGGTTTCCTTAAATGCTTCCCATTCTTCCTACTTTTCGGGATTGTTAACGATTGTGCTTTGAGAATCTCATTTTTAAAAATTTCCCATCCTTCGTGGACATTTTTGTCCTTAAGGACATCCAGCCATTGGATCCCTCCTATTCTCTTTCTGAGTCACTTAAAATCTGCCTTTCTGAAATCTAACCTTGAAGTTTGAGTCTTCACATGTCTTTCTCCTCTAGTTATCCAAAATTCTATCATTGCATGATCGCTGCCTCCTAGGGTCCCAGACACTTTTACCTCCTCAACCATTTCCTCCCTGTTTATAAGGATTAGATCAAAAGTAGCAGATCCCCTTGTTTTCTCCCCTACCTTTTGGAAGATAAAGTTGTCAGCAAGAGGGGATAAGAATTTGCTTGACCTGTTTACTTGAGAGAGATTCCCAACAAATGTCTGGATAGTTGAAATCTCCCATGACCACTACGTCATATTTTTTGGAGAACTTGGTCTTTGATACATAAAGAGTTCATCCATATCTTCAGTGGCAGGCCAAGAAAGACATCAGAAAGGCAGAGAAGAAGAATGGTGAGATCAGTCAAGGACAATCCTCAGACCACCTCCAGAGAGCTGCAGCATCAACTTGCTGCAGATGGTGTCACTGTGCATCGGTCAACTATACAACGCACTTTGCACAAGGAGAAGCTGTATGGGAGAGTGATGCGAAAGAAGTCGTTTCAGCAAGCACGCCACAAACAGAGTCGGCCGAGGTATGCAAAAGCACATTTGGAGAAGCCAATTTCCTTTTGGAAGAAGGTCCTGTGGACTGATGAAACCAAGATTGAGTTGTTTGGTCATACAAAAAGGCGTCATGCATGGCGGCAAAAAAACACAGCATTCCAAGAAAAACACTTGCTACCCACAGTAAAATTTGGTGGAGGTTCTATTATGTTTTGGGGCTGTGTGGCCAGTGCCGGCACCGGGAATCTTGTTAAAGTTGAGGGACGCATGGATTCCACTCAGTATCAGCAGATTCTTGACAATAATGTTCAAGAATCAGTGATAAAGTTGAAGTTACGCAGGGGATGGATCTTTCAGCAAGACAATGATCCAAAACACTGCTCCAAATCTACTCAGGCATTCATGCAGAGGAACAATTACAATGTTCTGGATTGGCCATCCCAGTCCCCAGACCTGAATATCATTGAACATCTGTGGGATCATTTGAAGAGGGCTGTCCATGCTCGGCGACCATCAAACTTAACTGAACTGGAATGGTTTTGTAAAGAGGAATGGTCAAAAATACCTTCATCCAGGATCCAGGAACTCATTAAAAGCTACAGGAAGCGACTAGAGGCTGTTATTTTTGCAAAAGGAGGATCTACTAAATATTAATGTCACTTTTCTGGTGAGGTGCCCATACTTATGCACCTGTCAAATTTTGTTTGAATGCAGATTGCACATTTTCTGTTAGTACAATAAACCTCATTTCAAGGCAGAAACATTACTGTGTCCAACAGTTATTACATATATCAAACTGAAATAGCTGTTGCAAAAACACCAATTTTTATAAAACATTAAGCTTAAGATTAATAGGGGTGTCCAAACTTTTTCATATAACTGTATATAGCGCTATGTTATGAATAGTGCTGTACATAAGAGAAAAAAATGTGCGCAGCGCTCTATATGCCCTGCTATCTCTCTTGTTTTGCATCTGCAGATGTGCACGAAAGCATCTATCATCTAATAATTATGTGACTTATCACATGATCTATCAAAGGGGGTCATGTGACATGTCATGTGATACATTGGGGAAGGGGGGCCAAGCCTTCTAAACTGGCCATGGCCCTGGCTACTCTTAATCTGCCGCTGAGTCAACGTGTGTGGGCTTGTCACTGGACTATCCTAGTTAAAATCCTAACAATGCAATAGCGTCTCCCAAGGGAGCCTGGATATCTTATTCATGGCAACACACAGGTCATTGGGCCCTTATGGCGCTTGTGACGGGTGATAGCGTCGCCCAACATCCATTGTAGCTGCTCTCTTCCCCGACTATAATATGAAATTCCAAATTTAGAGCAGTCACTTAAGTTGGATTATTAGCATTTATCACTTAGAACTCTTTCACAAATCAGTTTATAATTACGGATAGATCACAGACTCATTACAATGAATGTGACTTTTCATATGTCCTATTTTTTGCGGACCAATTGTTCACAAAAAAAAAAAGAGCAGAGACATTTTTTACTTTGATCCGTGTTGAGGATCAAACTCACCAATGCAAGTTCGATGGACTAATAAAAAAGATAGCGCAAGGATACCATGCAACGATGATTGTAAGAACTAGCACAGAAAATAAAAATGGGTCCAGCACCCTGATAAAAAAGGGAAGTGTTTTTCAAGTATGAGAAATAAAATGAATGTGTGAAATCGGCTTTATAGGGTTATTTTTTTTATCTTATTCTTCTATCTGGTTGGGCCAGTCATTTTTTGCAAACGTATATTTGACTAAAATTTTAACTTTAGTTTTACTGATGCGTGAATATTTTTTACATTTGGGGTAAAAAAAAAAAAATGTCCTTAAATCAATTTAGAAATAAGTAAAACAAAAAGATTACTCAAGTTCTTTTTGCTTAACTTTCCATTTTAAAGATCTGAGTGGAGGTCTAGAGGGGGCACGTATTTTTTTAACAGCCTTGCACCAACTCAAAACATCAATTTATAATTTGTGAAATGAATAAATGCATTTGATATAAAGTTTTACTTTTTATTTTAAAAGTTCATTTTACATTTTGGATGACTATAAATGTAATTGAGAATGATCTAAAGATGATCTAATTTACTGCTGCAGAGATCAAGCCCAACATTCAAATCCTTTCTTCTCACTGTCTGACGGTAAATGACAAATTTTGACATGAAGATATTTTATTATACAACATTTAGTATATTGTTAAATTTATGTGTATTTTTCCTTTATTCTGAAGAATAATGACACAGCGCAATAATTTATGGATCCTTTTTATGAAGATAGCATATGTAAATGTTGAAGTCTTCCACCACAATGAGACAGAGACGGGAATATGACTATGAAAGTGTATTGTAAAAGGGACACTTAAGTTGACATCACTTTAATCTTAAAAGAAATCTATGATAATGAGATTTGCTGAAAACATTGTATTAAAATCCTTGTCTAATTTCTACAACTTGAAGTGGACAAGCCACTTATAAAAATTAAAGATATTTTATTAATTTGCTACAATCTTTATTAAAGAGGTTCCTCCACCTCATGACACCACAATTATTATTTATCACCTGTTCTGTGATATGGTATGCTTGAGAAATATTAGGTTTAGGGTACCATCAGAGATAGATTGCCTTGCCTTGGTTGATGAAACCAAGAACCAGGGGAGGAGTCCTGAGGAGACAATTTGCATATTCTCACTGCATTTTGGGATAAGTGAAGAGTCTCCGCGAGCTCAAAGAACACTGGATTTTGGCCGTTGGAGCTGAAAGGAGGACATTGGTGAATTTTGGAGCGTTTTTCACTGTTTTCATAACATATCAACAATAAGAATATGGAAGAGTCCAGGAGCCATTTGGTGAGCTGCATATCCTGCTATATGTTCACAGACATGCCAGTGGAAAAGCCAAACTTCACATGCCAGAAATGCAAACTTGTGTCCCTGTTGGAGGAAAAGTTGCGAAATCTAGAAGAGAGGTTAACTACCTTGAAAATCATTAAAGCCCCCGTCTCACATAGCGAGATCGCTGCTGTGTCACGGTTTTGGTGATGCAACAGCGACTTAACCAGCGATCTCGCTATGTGTGACACTTTGCAACGATCAGGCCCCTGCTGTGAGGTCGCTGATCGCTGCAAAGTGTCCTGGACCATTTTTTGGTCGTTGCTCTCCCGCTGGTCAGCACACATCGCTGTGTGTGACCAGCGGGAGCAGCGATCAGGCTGGTAACTATGGTAAACATCGGGTTACTAGGGGCACACGCGCACCTAGTAACCCGTTGTTTATCATGGTTACGAGCCTGCTAAAGTGAGCGGTAACCTCCCGCTCACTGTAGCAGAGTGGTAACCATGATAAACAACGGGTTACTAGGAGCGCGTGTGCCCCTAGTAACCCGATGTTTACCATAGTTACCAGCCTGCTCCTGCTTCAGCAGGCTCGTAACCAGGAGCAGGACATCGTGGAAAGATTCTTTCCACGATGTCGCTGCTGCCCTGATCGTTGATGAGCCTGCCTGTTTGACAGCTCACCAGCGACCACATAGGGACACAGCAATGATCCCTGACAGGTCGTATCGTTGTCGAGATCGTTGCAGCGTCGCTAAGTGTGACGGGGCCTTTAGGAAGGTGAAGAGTTCTTAGACAGAGCAGAATTATCTCTTCATGATACAGAAAGAGAAGAAATTCGAACTGCACCTGACGAAACAGAGGAATGGAAGCATGTGACCCATAGAAGCAGGAGGA
The DNA here is from genome assembly GCF_046119375.1 of Phyllobates terribilis. Classification (NCBI taxonomy): domain Eukaryota; kingdom Metazoa; phylum Chordata; class Amphibia; order Anura; family Dendrobatidae; genus Phyllobates; species Phyllobates terribilis. Next base: position 745,611,475 of record NW_027362763.1, on the reverse strand, counting down.
TCGAGAGGCAGTCAGCACCTATACTGCTCAGGAACCAGTACCAGGCTCTCACGCAGGAGAACCATGAAGAAATACAGCAAGATAAGACTTTGCCCACAATGAATAACCTTGTAAGCCCTCATAATCCTCCTGGATGGAGAAAGAAAAATGTTGTGAAGAGAAAACGGAGAGTGTTCTTCCATTTCCTTACTATGTTCTTCACAGTGGAAACTGACAGGTTAAATCTCTGAGACAGCTTTTTGTATCCTTCCCCTGAACAACTATGTTGAATAATCTTTGTTTTCAGATCATTTGACAGTTGTTTTGAGGAGCCCATGATGCCACTCTTCAGAGGAGATTCAAACAGGAGAACAACTTGCAAGTGGCCACTTTAAGTAGCTTTTCTCATGATTGCATACACCTGGCTATGAAGTTCAAAGCTCAATGAGGTTACAAAACCCAAAAAAAGTGCTTTAGTAAGTCATTAAAAAGTAGGTAGGAGTATTTAAAACAAGAAAATGATAAGGGTGCCCATACTTATGCACCTGTCAAATTTTGTTTGAATGCAGATTGCACATTTTCTGTTAGTACAATAAACCTCATTTCAAGGCAGAAACATTACTGTGTCCAACAGTTATTACATATATCAAACTGAAATAGCTGTTGTAAAAACACAAATTTTTATAAAACATTAAGCTTAAGATTAATAGGGGTGCCCAAACTTTTTCATATAACTGTATAATAAAGTAGGGGAGGGCAATTAATTTTCCCAAGGGGCCACATGAGAGACCGTGACTGTTGTGGAGGGCAAAAGCAATAGGCTGAAAATAGTTCTGCTCAATATTAATATTAACATATTAATTATAATTATTATTTTATATTAATTTTATAATAATATTAATGTTAATTAAATCACTTGATATTGAGCAGAATTAAGTATGCTGACATCTACCTACATACCCCCACAGAGCCCCTATATACAGCATGAGCCCCCACACAGCCCTTATATACAGTATGCGCCCTCACATAGCCTCCCTAAACACACTATGAGCCCTCATATAGTCTCCTATATACAGCACGATCCCTCACATAGCCCCTCTATATACAGTATAAGTAAGTTGGTAGCTTCGGTGATGTAAGCCTGGGAAAGCATGCTCCAGCACGTATAGTGCTGAGTGGGTATCAGGGTCAGGTTTTACTAGCAGTCATAAGAGATGGGTAGGAATGGCTGCTCACATATTCCCACCCTGGGGGCGTGGTTTGGTAAATAAAATGGAGACCAAGTTTCTCATTCATGGTCTGTGTCTGGAGATGTGTGGATCTCCAGTGTGTAGGTCTGTGCTAAGGACTAGTGTTGAGCCACCCCCGTAGTGTTCGAGTTCGGTTCGGTTCGTCGAACACCCGTGTGTTCGCCGAACAGTTCGTCGAACTGTTCGTCGAACACCTTCGAACACCGTTAAAACCAATGGCAGGCAAACAAAAACACATAGAAACACATAGAAAACACCTTCAAAGGTGTCCAAAAGCTGACAAACTGCTCAGAAGACACAACTAACACATGGAAAAGTGACAAGTACATATAGTCATGCGAAAAGAAAAGAGGTGGAGGAGTAAAAGGAGGGGGAGACACAGATATAGGCATGTCATGCCCTTCTAAAATCCAAAAAGTGAGAAGCCGAGACGGCCAGTCCGCTCCTGCCCGTGCCACCTCCGTGTCGCCGGGTTTGTGCCAGAGCCGCGGTGAACCCTGACGGCCAGCCCCCCTCTCCCAATACTGGTGCCTGTCCGCTGGTGAGTCGAGAGAGCCCCCCTGTGGTGGAGGCAGCTCTAAGCTTTTTAATTTAAATTGTCCCTCTAATTTGAATGAATACACTTTAAATCCATTTACAAGGATCTATTGGAGGGCAAGTCTCATGCCAGCAGCCGCGTAATTCCAGCTCCAGTAGCGTCCACTAAAGCTGCTGCAGTTAAAAAGCTTTTATAAGGATCGAGCTCGGCTGTCCACCGCAAGGCATCCTAGTGCCAGTCCCAGCCCCTATGCCTTGGGGTGCCTCCTGATGCTCTTCACTAAGTATCCCGTGGTCCCGAAGCATTTCCTTTGAAAAAATTAAGTGTCCAAACTACAGGTGGTGTAGCTTGCTTAACAGCCGGGATAATCCGCTGACTAGCAGACACTGCTACTAGGCACAAAGTATTTCCTGGGCTAGATGCAGTTAAAAATTTGTAAGTAGATACTCTCGTTGGATGCTGAGAAAGCATTCCATAGAGTCTCCTGGCACGCCATATATGATTCTCTTAAAAAGCTTGGGGTAGGGGTCTAGGGGACCCTTTTATAGCCAAAATCACGGCCCTGTATCACAATACGTCACCTAGGCTGAAGATAAATGGAACTGTAGCACCGAGGGCTCGGTTGCTACAGACGTATTGCACCTCACCCAGAGGTGTGATATCTCACTCTCAGATAAGGATGGAGTGTGGATCAGGACCCGACACCTGCATGCATTACACCACATTGCCGTGGGGCAGGGCGACCAATATGCCCCTGAGATGGGCACGACAGTCCCTGTCCCTGGCTGGAGTGGGGGGAGGGAACACTGAGGAAGGGGAACCCTGCAGTGCAGGAGCAGGGAGGAAGCAGTTCCTGGGTGCATTGAGAAGGGAGTATAAAAGGTGGGCACCATCTTAGTTCAGTGCAGAGAAGTCTGAGCAGAAGTGGCAGGGAGCAGGGGCTCTGCATGAGCTCTGCTCCGGAGGCGGGCCTAGTAACAGAGGCCCAGGCCTGCAAGAGGGAGAAGGAAGGAAGAGGAGCGGAGAAGGCTCCAGGAACGAGGAATGAAGGGATCCCAGGGGTGCGGATGGGCGAGTCGCCACCGCACGCCCGAATCCACCTGCGTGGAGGGGTCAGGCCAAAGGGGGAGACCAGTCCCCGAACTAGTGGAGGCAGGAAACGACCCTCAGCTAGAAACCGGAGGCTCTGACATTTTATGTGGCGCAGCCCCTTGCTCCACCCGCTAGGAAGGCACCACATAGGGTCAGGGAAACTGGCGCCAAGTTTACCAAGAGGAGGCCCGAGGCAGCCGGACAGAAGTGTTGGTAAGAAAGGCCAGACAAAGGACACACAAAGGGGGTCCTGTGAAGCGCTCCAAAGTTATCTGGGAGTTGTCTGAGCCCCTCACCTGGTGAGCACAGTACGACGTGGGCAGCCGTTACCTGCAGACGTGGTCTGGATAATAAGAACTGTGAGTAAAGGCCCTGAACTGCATCACTGACTCCGTGTCGTTACTGCTGCTGCCCTGCACCATCACCCCCATCCTCCGCATACACTGCCCTGAGGCTATACTCCTCCCGTGGGGAGTTATGCTACGCTCTGCTGCACCCACAACACCAGCCTTAGCGGTCTGCCCTGTAGCGGCGGTTCACTCTGACCGCAATCCACGGGTGGCGTAGTCGGACATTTAAACATCAAAACCACATAAATAGTTCCGCCACTGGTTTGACCGCCCTGAGCCACGGAACCGGATCGCCGCCACGAAGACTACAACCACCAGCATCCACCAAAAAGGGTCCGGCTCCGGGTGTCCCAAGGCCCAGGGGGTGCGTCAGAACATTTTCATCACCTTTCACAATCACCAATGGGACAAGGCAGGGATGTCCTCTGTCCCCTCTCTTATACATCCTAGTGACGGAGCACCTGCTCTCATCAATTCGCCATAACCCCAATATTAGGTGGATTGAGGTGGGAGGCACCGAGTACAAGTGCTCTCTATTTGCTGATGATGTCCTAGTATATATCACTCAATCACATATATCCATCCCTGCTGTTATGGCTGAAATAGATCACTTTGTTACATGGTAAAATTTTAAAATCAATGCAGCGAAGTCTGAGGCCCTCGATGTCTCCCTCCCTAAATCCATATAGGATTCCATCCAGTCCAACTTTCCCTTTGCCTGGCCCTCACAGGGTATCAAATACTTAGGAATTCCTATTCATAGAGACCTCTCCCATCTATGTTATCTTAATTTTGGGCCCTTTATTGAACAATTCCATACAGACCACGGTTGGCAAGTTAGAACTGTAAGATTCACTACGTGAACCACTGGTGTTTTGTGGAAAAGCACATGTACACCGCGTTCCAAATTATTATGCAAAAAGTGTTTAGGAGTGATAAGGGAAGAATTTGTTTGTTTGTCAGTTAAACTCATTGATGGTGATGTGTGTCAGGGCTCTTTATATCACTGTAAGCAATTGCAGACACCTGTGCTAATTAGTTTGGCAGGTGTGTCCAATAAAGGCAAGACTACTTAAGAAGGCTCTCTCACATTATTAAGCAGCCTACATTTTCTGCCAAAATGGGAAAGAAAAAGGATTTGTCGGCTGCTGAGAAGCAACAAATTGTGGAGTGTTTAGGTCAAGGCATGACTACAATCAACATTGTGCGATGATCAGGATGAAGTGTCTTGGCAATCAAGAAGTATGTAGCTGATTCACAGTACACACGTGTGCGTGCTGATAAGGGCAAATTGAGGACTCTTTCCTACAGGCAATTACGTCAGGTTGAAAGAGCAGCGGCAAAAAAGCCTTGTCATAGCAGCAGACAAGTTTTTGAAGCTGCTTGTGCCTCCAACGTCCCCCGAACAACAAGATGCAGGGTCCTTCAGAGGTTTGCAGCTGTGCATACGCCATCCTGTCGACCTCCTCTATCCACTTCACACAAGCAGAAACGGCTCCAGTGGGCCAAACATTACATGAAGACTGATTTCAAAACTGTTTTGTTCACGGATGAGTGCCGTGCAGCGCTCGATGGTCCAGATGAATGGAGTGGAGGATGGCTGGTTGATGGACACCCCACGCAAACATGGCTACAGCGCCAACAAGGAGGAGGTGGAGTAATGTTTTGGGCTGGAATCACGGGGAGAGAGATTGTCGGCCCCTTTAGGATCCCTGAAGGCGCTAAAGAAGAACTCCATAATGTATGTGGATTTTCTCAAACAGCACTTCCTGCCATGGTTCAAGAAGAAGAACCGTGTATTTCACAGCAAGATCATTTTTCTGCATGATAATGCACCATCTCATGCTGCACATAAAACATCTGCATCTCTGGCTGATATGGGCATAAAAGGGGACAAACTTATGGTGTGACCCCCATGCTCCCCTGACCTCTACCCCATTCAGAACCTTTGGAGCATCATTAAAAGGAGTGTCTATGATGGCGGGAGGCAGTTCACATCTAAGCAACAGCTCTGGGAGGGTATTCTGTCCTCATGCAAAACAATTGAAGCAGAAACCATCCAAAACCTGACAAATTCAATGGACGAGAGAGTTCAGAAGCTCCTTTCGAACAAGGGGTCCTATGTGAAAATGTAACATCACCTAGAATAAAGTTTTGAGTTGAAAACTGTTTGATTTCAGTTTCTAACAACCTGCTAATGCTTATAATTTCAAAAATGACCATTTTTTTGGTCTTTATTAAAATGAAAAGGTTGATCGAAAAGTTTGGGGGATCTAAGAGTGTGGCAACCCAGTAGTCATGATTACTTCGAATTCTGACAATATGAGGGTCATGCTGCAGGTAGTGCAGCAAGAAGGCACTTATGTGTCTTGCGCATCTCGGAGCCCCAAAATTATTTTCCGAGCTAGATGCAGCTAAAAATTATTTTTAATTTTAAATCTGGTGAAGCTTATTATAGATGGCCTAATAGGATCAGTGCTGCACACTGCTACAAAGCCCAAATTATTTTCCAGTCAAGATACAGATAAACATGATTAGTAATTTGAAAGCTTAAAACGGTTGGTAGGGTGATTTTAACCAATCATCAAGCTTTTACTCTCCCCAGGATGACACAGGGGTAGAAAAGTCGTTTCGGATCCATGATTTGTTCATCTTTATGAACGTGAGTCTGTCTACATTATCAGTGGAGAGCCTCGTGCGCTTATCTGTCAGCACACCACCAGCAGCGCTGAACACACGTTCAGACAGAACGCTGGCTGCGGGGCATGACAAGATCTCCAAGGCGTAAGTGGCTAGCTCCGGCCATTTATCCAGATTGGAAGCCCAAAAAGAGCAAGGGTCCAGTGACACAGTCGTGGCTTCAATGTTTACTTGGAGATACTCCTGTACCATCGTCTCTAGGCGTTGACTATGTGTCAGACTTCTTGTCTCCTGTGGCCTTGCAAAGGATGGGCTAAAAAAGTGGTGAAATGATTCCGCAAAATTGATGTTACCAGCAGATACTGTGGTTCTGTTACGGTTTGAGTGCTGAACACTTGACGGTCCCACGGTTGGCAAGTTGGAACTGTGAGATTCACTACGTGCACCACTGGTATTTTGTGGAAAAGCACATGTAAGATTCTGCAACAGTCTCTGCTGATACTCCTGCATGCGTGCATCCCTTTCTATGGCAGGAATAATTTCTGCAAATTTACTTTTGTACCGGGGATCTAACAGTGTGGCAACCCAGTAGTCAGGATTATTTCTAATTCTCACAATTCGAGGGTCATGTTGCAGGTAGTGCAGCAAGAAGGCACTCATGTGTGTTGCGCATCCAGGAGCACCAAGTCCCTGTTGTGTTGGTGGCGAGGTAACAATCATGCTTCCTTCCTCTGTCCTCTCCCCCCAACCTCGCACAACAGAAATGTGATCAAGGTCTCCCTCATCTGATGAGTCTTCCATCAGTTCGTCCTCCACTTCTTCCTGGGCTCCTGCACCTTCCTCACTAGTTTGGCTGCTACCATGCGCCCTGGTTAAACCATCTCCCCCACCCTCACATGCCTGCCGCCTTGGTGCTGCCGACCGTCTGGACCTTGCAGATGTTAGCCCTTCCGCATACAACTCCTCCTCCTCTACTTCCTCCACCTCCTCTTGTGCCACCACCTGACTCCGAATTCTGTTTAACATGTGCTCCAGCATGTAAATCACCGGAATAGTCATGCTGATAATGGCATCGTCAGCACTAAACATCTTCGTCGCCATTTCAAAACTGTGCAGAAGCGTGCATAGGTCCCTGATCTGAGACCACTCCTCCAGCGTGATTTGCCCCACCTCTGAATCTCGTTGGCCCAGGCTATACGTCAGAACGTATTGCACCAGGGCTTGTCGGTGCTGCCACAGTCGCTGCAACATGTGCAGAGTTGAATTCCACCGGGTAGGCACATCGCATTTTAGCCGGTGAAGTGGCAGGCCCAACGACTTCTGTAGAGATGTAAGTCGCTGAGCTGCGGGATGCGAACGGCGGAAGTGAGCACACAGCGACCGTGCCCTCTTCAGAAGGCCATCTAGTCTGGGATAGTGGGCTAAAAATTGCTGGACAACCAGGTTCAACACGTGAGCCATACAAGGCACGTGTGTGACATTGCCCCGGCGAAGGGCCGCACCCAGGTTTGCAGCATTGTCGCACACGGCCTTCCCTGGTTTCAGGTCCAGTGGAGACAACCATTCATGAAATTGGTTCTCCAGAGCTGACCACAACTCCTCAGCTGTGTGACTCACATTTCCCAGACATTTCAATGTAAAAACCGCCTGATGACGTTGAGCCCTACTGCCAGCATAGTAAGGAGGTGTGCAGGATCCCTTCTGCGCAGTTAGAAAGCTTGTGGCATGACCAGACAGGCTTTGGGTGCAGGTGGAAGACCGAGAGGAGGTTGAGCAGGCAGAAGCAGTGGAGGAAAAATGACATAAAGAGGATTGACGCACAACTCGTGGGGACGGCAAGACTTGGACAGCAGCCCCTTGTCCTGCTGTCACCATAGTTACCCAGTGCCCAGTCAGCGACATGTAACGCCCCTGTCCATGCCTACTCGTCCAAGTGTCTGTGGTGAAATGCACCCTGTCACACACAGAGTTCCTCAAAGAAGCGGTGATGTTGTGTGCGACATGCTGGTGGAGCGCAGGCACACCTTTCTTTGAGAAGTAGTGCCGACTGGGCATCTGGTACTGGGGCACTGCGACGGACATAAGGTCTCGAAAATCCTCTGTGTCCACCAGGCGGAAAGGCAGCATTTCTGTAGCCAAGAGCTTGCAGATGGTGAAATTCAACCTCTTAGCTTTCTCATGGCTAGGAGGAAATGGTCTTTTACTTGTCCACATCTGAGGGACCGAGGGCTGGCTATTGTGCTTAGACGGGGTTGATAAGGGTGTCCCCGGCAAACTGCCGGTCTGTGAGGAAGATGCAGGCGGACATGTTAGGTTGCCTTGATCCAAAGGTGGTGCTATCGATGTCGGACAGCGCTCAAGACCAGCTGGTGTTACCACCTCCAAAGAAAATGATGACCTGCCAATCACGCTGGCTGTTGCGGGTAAAGAGGTGGCAGGTCTGCGCCCCAAAACAGGTGTGACTGCTGTCCCCCCAGTCACAGAGGATGAAGAGGCCGCGGATGCACAAGATATGGCAGACGGTCGTTGGCCCGGCCGGCTAGACCGCATTGTAGCACACTGAGCTTCCCACTGCAACTTATGCTTCATGTCCATGTGCCGGTTCATGCATGAAGTACTCAAACTATGTATTTTTTGGCCTCTACTTAGCTTTTGCTGACAAATGTTACAGATAACACGAGTTGGGTCATCTTTATCGATCTGAAAAAATGCCCAGGCTATGCAAGGCTTAGCACCCATGCGACCTGAAGAGCCACCACGACTTGTGGTGAGAGGCAGAGTTGTGTTTGAGGATGCAGTTGTTGACGTGCTTCCAGTACTACGTCTCTGTCCAGGAAGGCGCAACCTGACCTCGTCGTCACTAGCATCTTCCTCCACCTCCTCTGCTGACCTCATCTCTTGGCTGACTGTGGGTTGACAGTAAGTGGGATCTCCGACCTCATCATCATCACCCTGTGCGTTATCACACCCGTCGTCCTCAGAGCCAACCTGTTCCTGCCCTGACAAAAAACTAAAGTTGTCGCTCCAATCAGGTATTTGAGTCTTATCATCGTCTTCCTCATTGTCTCCACCAACAGGAGTTACAGTTTGGGAATGAGGGTCTACATTATGGTCAGAACCTTCTGCGTCTGGTCCTGGATCCGACTCATAAAGATTCTGGGCATCAGTGCAGATCATTTCCTCGTCTGGATTCACAGAAGCGCTGGAGTCGACCTCTGATTCCCAGGCTATAGTATGAGTAAACAGCTCTGCAGACTCAACCATCTGTTCTACCTCATACTCAGACGGGCAGCTGGAGATTTGGGAGCTGTGAGGAAGCAAGTGCGATTTGGGTGACACCTTTGAGGACTGGAGTATTTGTGATGTTGAAGTTGATGTGGAGGAGAGCCCACTTAAAGGAGCACTTGATATCTGTTGAAGCACCTGCTGTTTTTGTGCCTCATCTGGAATTTGTAGCGATTGGCGTGGCCGTAAGAAAGGGATCTTATCACATTGTCCGCTAAAAGAAGTAGACATTTTAGTTTGGCTGGAAGATGGTCTTTCTTCTGCACCTACCCCACGGACACAACCTTTTTTCCCCTTCCCAACACGCCTATTCCCCTTTCCACCAGCAGCAGGCCTTTTTCCACTCATTTTGGTGGTTAACTAATTCACAACTCTGGAGTTGTTTGCACAAAAAAACAATGGATGGTAACCGAGCAGAGCTGAGTGGCCAAACTGTGGTATTAGGCCAAAACTATTGGCTGGGTTAGATGCAGAAAAAAATTATTTTTAATTTGCAACCTGATGGAGGTCAGTATAGATGGACTAATAGACCAAGTCCCACACACCGCTAGAAGCCCAAATATTTTTTCAGAGCTAGATGCAGAAAAAAATTATATTCAATTTGCAACCTGCTGGACGTCAGTATAGAAGGACTAATAGAACAAGTCCCACACACTGCTAGAAGCCCAAATATTTTTTCAGAGCTAAATGAAGAAAAAAATTATTTTTAATTTGCAACCTGATGGAGGTCAGTATAGATGGACTAATAGACCAAGTCCAACACACTGCTAGAAGCCCAAATATTTTTTCAGAGCTAGATGCAGAAAAAAATTATTTTTAATTTGCAACCTGATGGAGGTCAGTATAGATGGACTAATAGACCAAGTCCCACACACCGCTAGAAGCCCAAATATTTTTTCAGAGCTAGATGCAGAAATTTTTTTTATTCAATTTGCAACCTGATGGAGGTCAGTATAGATGGACTAATAGACCAAGTCCCACACACTGCTAGAAGCCCAAATATTTTTTCAGAGCTAGATGCAGAAAAAAATTATTTTTAATTTGCAACCTGATGGAGGTCAGTATAGATGGACTAATAGACCAAGTCCCACACACCGCTAGAAGCCCAAATATTTTTTCAGAGCTAGATGCAGAAAAAAATTATATTCAATTTGCAACCTGCTGGACGTCAGTATAGAAGGACTAATAGAACAAGTCCCACACACTGCTAGAAGCCCAATTATTTTTTCAGAGCTAAATGAAGAAAAAAATTATTTTTAATTTGCAACCTGATGGAGGTCAGTATAGATGGACTAATAGACCAAGTCCCACACACTGCTAGAAGCCCAAATATTTTTTCAGAGCTAGATGCAGAAAAAAATTATTTTTAATTTGCAACCTGATGGAGGTCAGTATACATGGACTAATAGAACAAGTCCCACACGCTGCTAGAAACCCAAATATTTTTTCAGAGCTAAATGAAGAAAAAAAATATTTTTAATTTGCAACCTGATGGAGGTCAGTATAGATGGACTAATAGACCAAGTCCCACACACTGCTAGAAGCCCAAATATTTTTTCAGAGCTAGATGCAGAAAAAAATTATTTTTAATTTGCAACCTGATGGAGGTCAGTATAGATGGACTAATAGAACAAGTCCCACACGCTGCTAGAAGCCCAAATGTTTTTTCAGAGATAAATGAAGAAAAAAATTATTTTTAATTTGCAACCTGATGGAGGTCAGTATAGATGGACTAATAGACCAAGTCCCACACACTGCTAGAAGCCCAAATATTTTTTCAGAGCTAGATGCAGAAAAAAATTATTTTTAATTTGCAACCTGATGGAGGTCAGTATAGATGGACTAATAGAACAAGTCCCACACGCTGCTAGAAGCCCAAATATTTTTTCAGAGATAAATGAAGAAAAAAATTATTTTTAATTTGCAACCTGATGGAGGTCAGTATAGATGGACTAATAGACCAAGTCCCACACACTGCTAGAAGCCCAAATATTTTTTCAGAGCTAGATGCAGAAAAAAATTATTTTTAATTTGCAACCTGATGGAGGTCAGTATAGATGGACTAATAGACCAAGTCCCACACACCGCTAGAAGCCCAAATATTTTTTCAGAGCTAGATGCAGAAAAAAATTATATTCAGTTTGCAACCTGATGGAGGTCAGTATAGATGGACTAATAGAATGATGCTATGCCCAAAAGATTTTACTTCACTAGGTGCAGTAAAAAAAATTGGTATTCTATACACAGGTGGTATATCTTGCAACACAGATAGGCTACTCCACTGACTAACACACTCTGCAATAGGCCAAAAAGGATTAGCTTTGCTAGATTCAGCCAAATGCTGTGAAAAAAACTTGCACAGCACTGGCACAGACCTGCCTGGCAAAAACTGATAGGAACTGATGTAACCTAGTCCTGAAAAGGACTCCAATTACAATTAGTCTTTACTCCCACAATCTATCTATTTAAGAGCACAGACCTGCCTGATAAAAGTCGTAGGAAATGCTGTAACCTAGTCCTTAAAAGGACTGCAATCACAACTATTCCCTACTCCCAAGCTATCTGTATATTTGTGCGAAAATTGGCTTGAAATTAACAAGGTATAGCGCACACAGCAACAGCGGTGCCGTCTAACACGCAGCTGCAGCAGTGAGAAAATGGTGGCGACGGGGAAAATGGCTTGGTCTTATAGGGCAAGGACATGTGACATACACTGCCAATCACACATGCCCTTGCTTGTGTGAAAAAAAGCACTTCGCTCCGTGTGTGCGCTGCTGATAGGCTGACAGATTGCACCTCCCCACTGCAAATGCGGGAAAGAGAAAAAAAATGGAGATCTTCATTGTTCCTGCAGAGATCCATCCCCTGCCCCTCCCCCCGCCCCGCTGTACACTCAAACTGCGTATTAACATTAATTTTCATCATTACTGAGAAAAAATCCAGTTATGATTTTGGTGCACGAACAGTTATCGAACATAACCTCGAACAGCCGAATTTTTCTCAAATTGTTCGTGTTCGCCGACCGGCTCGAGCACCGCCCAAAACAGCTCGAATTTGAGATTGGCGAACAGTTCGAGTAGAACAACGCTCATCTCTACTAAGGACTTGAGATCTGGACACTAACCTGAGCGGGCAAACCCACAACATTGTATGGACATTTTACTTTGTGTTTCCACTTTGTGCCGGAAAAGGCTGTTTTTTTTTTTTGCTTTCTGAGCGGTTTATGCAGTCTAAATAAACCAGCCTGGATTCCAATGAAAACACTTTCTGTACCTACCTCAACGACAGCCGAGTGAGTACCAAACCCTACAATTGGTGCTAGAAGCACGGGCATGAATCCCAAGGGGCAGTGTGACTACTACAGCCAGCCTGCAAGGGACGTTCGGCAGCAAGGAGGAGCTGGTGCAGGCTAATCTCCAGCAGCAACAGATATGGCAGCAACAGCATTAACAGCAGCAGTGGCAACAGCAGCAGCAGATGCAGCAGCACGAGCAGAAGATGGAACTACTAGCCGAGATGATCCGTGGCAGGGCAACTCCCCACCCCCAAGTCCAGGTAATGACTCACATGTGAGGAAGACGGTAAGAAGAGCCTTACAAAAGATGACCCCGAGTGATGAGTGATGACGTCGAGGCATTCCTGACGGTTTTTGAGAGCATGGCGGAGTGGGAGAAATTGCCTCCAGAGCAGTGGGCAGAAGTTCTGGTGCCATATTTAACAGGGAAGCCACAGAAGGCCTATTATGACCGGGCCTTACAGGACACAAAAGAATATGCCAAGTTGAAGATTGAAATATTGATGCACTTAGGAGTGCCTCTGACTGTCAGGGTGCAATGGGTGCACCACTGGGCCTATTGCAGTGACAAACCTCTCCAGTCCTAAATGTTTGACCTCTTTCACCTGGTCCAAAAGTGGTTGCAACCGGAATCTTCCTCCCCAGCACAGATGGTGGAGAGGGTCATCATGGACAGGTTCATACACTCCCTTCTGAAGTCGGTGCAATCCTGGGTTGCCCAGGGAGATCCCCATAATGCCGATGACCTGGTGGGGTTATTGGAAAGGTACCAGGCAGTCGAGAGTGCTTTGGGGAAGCAAGGGGTCATAGCAACTCCATACTAGGGTTCCCAAAGGGGGGCATACACCCAAAAGTAGGGAACTAGAGCCACATCTGGGGGGCATCTAAGAGCCCAGGAGGAGTCTGAGTTGCTGCCAAAGGCCCCATCCAATAACATAATTTGTTGGAGATGTCACACTACGGGTCACATAGCCACCCATTGCCCCATGACCAATGAGCCAATGGACTGCAGCATAGGACGGCACTGCTCGTACTGTGCATATCCTGCCTGCAGTGCTGTCCCTCAACCAGGAGAGGGACTGCAGGCATGGTCCGTGTCAGTAAATGGAGTGCAGGTGACTAGTCTGTTGGACTTAGGGAGTTTGGTAATCCTAGTGAGGGCCACAATTTCTCATCGGTTGATTGTGGGGAAAAAGGTGGGCGTCCGCTGTATCAATGGGAATGCTAAGGAATACCCTGTGGCCCGAGTGGTCAAAGACACAAACTGTGACGCCGAGTCCCATGAGGTGGACATAGTCAAGGACCTGTTGCACCATGTTATAATAGGGCGGGACTTGTGGGGGAAGGGGAGGAAACCTGGTTGTCCGGACAACAACCAAGTCGCTCCTAAAGAAACCTCGCTGCAGGCCGCAGCTAACAGGTTTCCTTTTTGCGTGCTTGTTGGGGATGTGGATGAGGCAGCAACCCCGGAGGCTAACATTCCTGAGCTGGGGGTGACCGGCAGAAACTTTGGAACCGCCCAACTCAAGGACTTAACTCTAAAAAGGGCTTTTGATAATGTCACTGTTCTTAATGGTGTTGCTCAAGAGCCGGAGGCTGACACCCAATAGCCATACTTTGCTGTAAATGGGGAGTTACTATATTGGGTCACCAAGCTCAGAGAGGAGGTGATTAAGCAGTTACTAGTGCCAGGGCCGTACAAACGCAGGGTGTTAGATATGGCCCATGCACATGTCCTAGGTGGTCATCTGGGGGTAGAAAAAACCTAGAAAAGGATCCTCCAGAGGTTCTACCGGCCTGGTTGTCAGCGACAGATTGTGAATTATTGTAGGTCCTGTCCCACCTGTTAGCTGACCTCCCCTGTGGCTCACTGCCGTAGCCCTTTAGTGCCACTACCTATCATTGAGGTCCCATTCTATCACATCACCATGGATCTAGTGGGACCCGTGGTCAAGTCCGCCAGAGGACATTAGAATATCCTGGTGGTGCTGGACTACACTACATGGTACCCGGAGGCCGTATCACTATGAAACTCCTCTGCCAAGTGCATAGCCCAGGAATTGATCCATATCTTTTCTAGAACGGGGTTGTCTAAGGAAATCCTTACAGACCAAGGGACCCCATTTATGTCAAGGGTGATGAGGGAGTTGTGCAAAACCCATTAAATCACACAACTCAGGACCTCAGTCTACCACTCCCAGACAGATGGCTTAGTGGAGAGGTTTAATAAAACCTTGAAGGCCATGTTGAAGAATGTCGTAGAGAATGACGACCAGGACTGGGACTGGGACTGTCTACTGCTGTACCTTCTGTTCTCTATCAGAGAAGTCCCACAGACCTCTACTGGATTCTCCCTTTTTGAGTTGTTATATGGCCGACATGTCCGAGTAAAAATGAAGCTATATCGGATTCCTGAAGCCTGCCAAGAGGTGATCTCAAAAGTGGTGGAGCGGATGCTGAGCCTGGGAGTCATTGAAGAGTCCAAGAGTGGCTGGTCCAGTCCCATAGTTTTAGTGCCGAAACCAGATAGAGAATGGCGGTTTTGCAATGACTATAGAGAGCTCAACGAGGTCTCGAAGTTCGACACCTACCCAATGCCCAGGGTACATGAACTGATTGAAAGGTTGGGGCCTGCCAGGTACATTACCACCCTTGACCTCAAGAAAGGATATTGACAAATACCCATGTCTCAAAATGCCAAGGAGAAGAGGGCCTTCTCAACACCAGATGGTTGTTTCCAGCACACAAGGATGCCGTTTGGGTTGCAAGGAGCCCCAGCTACCTTCAAGAGAGTCATGGACTGAATCCTAGCTTCCCACAAGAAGTATGCAGTGGACTACCTGGATGACATCATGATCTACAGCCAGGATTGCGGAAGCCATCTGAGCAAAGTCCAAGAGATACTTGATGCTCTACAAAAGGCGGGGTTTTCCATAAACCCGAAGAAATGTGCCATGGGCATGGAGAAAGCCAAATACTTAGGCTATGTCGTACGCAGAGGCAAAATAAAACCCCAAATAAATAAAGTTGATGCGATCCAGAGTTGGCCACAACCTCTCTTAAAGAGCTGGTCAGCGTGTTCCTGGGCATTGTGGGATACTACCGTCGGTTCATCCCTAACTTCGCCATGATAGCCGCCCCTCTGACTGACCTCCTTAAAGGGACAAAGTCAGCTATGGCTAAGTGGTTTCCAGAAGCTAAGACGGCCTTCCAGGAACTGAAGTTAGCCCTCTGTAAGCAGCCAGTTCTGGTGGCTCCAGATTTCTCTAAGGAGTTTGTGGTCCACACATACGCATCAGATGTCGGGCTGGGTGCTGTCCTATCACAAGAGCTGAACGAAGAAGAGCACCCCATAATGTATTTAAGTCAAAAGTTGTCATCCTGCGAGAAAAATTACTCCACAGTGGAGAAGAAATGTTTGGCCATGAAGTGGGCGTTGGACACACTAAGGTACTACCTCTTAGGCAGGAAATTTAGGTTAGTGTTAGACCATGCCCCATTGAGGTGGATGAGGGAGAAAAGGGGGCTCAATGCTCGAGTGACCAGGTGGTTTCTAGCACTTCAAGACTTCAGCTTCCATGTAGAGCATAGACCCAGGACACTGCATGGCAATGCTGACGTACTGCCGAGGGACACTGTTTGAAAGCAGAAGGTGCCAATCCCCTTTGGGCAGAGGGGGTTATGTAAAATGGCCGCCGGACAGATCCTTGAGGGGAGATATGTATCATCGAGTTTGGCAGCTTCAGTGATGTAAGTCTGGTTAAGCATGCTCCAGCACGTATAGTGCTGAGAGGTTAATAGGGTGTATCAGGGCCGGGTTTTACAAGCAGTCATAAGAGATGGGTGGAAATGGCTTCTCGCATATCCCCACCCCGGGGGCGTGGTTTGGTAATGTAACACCTGCAGTGAGATCTGTGTGTACAAAGTATGGAATTGCTGGGATTACACCGACATTCACAGCAGCAGATATTGGAAAATTTATGCTGCGCTTCGAGTCTTGGACTACAACTCCCAGTGGACATTGCTCCTCTCTGCATCAGAGGGGAGGAGAAGCAGCAGAAGAAGAGACTGATTGGCTGAACAGGTTGGAGAAGAATTGTGGAGCTAAGAGCAGTGAGAGAGAAGCCTGGAATCCACCATGTCAGACAAGTGAAAGTCTGATCCTGGAGAGCAGGGGGCAGAGGCACAGAGTGAGTGCTAAACGTCCATCCCCTCAGTGTGTGAAGGGAGAAGATGATCCTGCAGCTAAACCACATCTACAGGCCAGTCATCTTATCAGGAGATGTCCGTCGCCACCTGGCCTAACCAAGGGACCGATTCTGTAATCCATCCCCATTCTCCAAGACATCTGGACCCTGCAGCCCTCAGCTGGATCCCTGTGTGACTCAAAGTCTGCTACATCGAGAAGTGAGTAGCTATTATGGGACTTGTGGTTCCACTGTTGAGTTAATAAGAGAGCTGTTGCTGAGCTATTATGAGACTTCCACACACTTGAAGCTATAAAAGGACTATCTGTGCAGGATATTTTGCTTCTTCGGCATGTGCACCAGCAAAGTCTTCAAGACCTCCAACATCGGCGGCAACTGGGCCTCAAAAGTGAACGGTGTTGCTTTCTTAGACTGTAGCCATTTATAGTTTGGTAGTGTTAGCTAGGAGTGTGTTTGTGGCTACTTAAAGGGAAAGTGTCATCCCTATCTTTCAGGTTAACTGCCAAGCCTTAACTAATTCTTTGTATGTGTAAATTGTGAATGCTGTTTGTTTCATTATTACTTGCCATTCCACAGCATCTCTTTGTGAGTGTATACGGTTTGTGTACAGGGGTTTCCTGAGTCGATCCCTGGCAGAAGAGGAAGAATCTCCTGCATCTCACTACTACTCCCAGCAAGATTCGGGTGGAGGTACTGCGCTATATTGAGGTGAGAACTACCAAACACCCTGCCCACGGCAGTGGCTTAAAGGGGTGTTACACTAAATAAAATGGAGACCAAGTCTCTCATTCATGGTCTGTGTCTCGAGATGTGTGGATCTCCAGTGTGTTGGTCTTTGCTAAGGACTTGAGAACTGGACACTAACCTGAACGGGCAAACCCACAACATTGTATGGACATTTTACTTTTTGCTTCCACTTTGTGCCAGATAGGCTGTTTTTTTTTGTTTTGCATCCTGAGCGGTTTATGCAGTCTTAATAAACCAGCCTGAATTCCAATGAAAACGCTTTCTGTACCTACCTCAACCGCAGCCGAGTGACTACCAAACCCTACAATACGTATATATTGCTTGCGAAATTATTCACCCTTTTGGCATTTTTCGTGTTTTGCTACCTCGCAACCTGTAATTGCACTGTTTTTTTTAGGGTTTGCATCAGCTCATGTAAAGAACATGCCTACATCTGTGAACATTTGGTTTACTTTTTATTGTGAAAAAAGCAACAAATAGGACAAAATAACGGAAAACTTCATTGTGCACAACTATTCACCCCCTAAAGTCAGTACTTTGTAGAGCCTCTTTTTGTGGCAACTACAGCTGCAAGTTACTTTGGATAAGTTTATATGAGTTTTCTACATATTGCCACTGGCATTTTTGCCCATTTCTCAAGGCAAAACTGCTCCAGCTTCTTCAACTTAGAAGGTCTCCTCTGGTAAACAGCAATCTTCAAGTCTGACCACAGATTCTCTTTATCAGTATGCTTTGAGTCATTGTCTTGTTGGCAGGTGAACCTCCGTACCAGTCTCAAATCACTGACAGACTGAAACAGATTTTGCTCAGGAACATTCCTGTATTTGACACCATCCCTCTTACCCTCGATTCAGACCATTTTCCCTGTCGCTGCTGCTGAAAAACATCTCCACACAGCATGATGCTGCCACCACCATGTTTCATCTTGGTGGCAAAAAAGTTAAATTTTGGTCTCATCTGACCACAACACCTTCCAACATACATTTTGGGAGTCTCCCACATGTCTTTTTGGCAAACTCAAAACGAGTGTTACAATTTTTGTGTGTAAGTAAAAACTTTTTTTTTGCCCCCCTCTTCCATAAAAGCCACCTCTATGGAGTGTATGGCTGTGGTCATATGGACAGATACTCAAATCTCTGCTTGAGAACTCTGCAGTTCCTTCAGGGTTACTTTTGATCTCTGTGCTGCCTTTCTTGTTAATGCACTCCTTTCCTGGTCTGAGAGTTTTGGTGGTTGGCCTTCTCTTGGTAGGTTTGTTGTGGTACCATGTTCTCTCCATTTGATGATAATGGATTTTATTGTGCTCCAGGGGATCATCAGAAATTGGGATATTATTTTTATAACCCAACCCGACTTGTACTTCTTAACAACTTTCTCCCTGACTTGTTTGGGGATCTCTTGCTTAATGGTGTTGCAGCCTCTGTGGCCTTTCAGAAAATGTGTGTATATACTGACAGATCATATAAAGTTTGCATACAGGTGGACTTCTTTTCACATGTGTCCTTTGAAGGTAATTGTTTGCACCAGGATTTTTTAGAGGCTTCATAGCAAAAGGGGTGAATACATATGCACATGTCAATTTTAAGTTATTTGATCTCATAAATTTAATTTATGCCTATATTTTTCACTTTTCACTTCATCAGCTTAGACTATATAGTGCTGATGGAGCACACACAAATTGGATTACAAAACTATTTAAACACAGGCTGTAATTTACCAATATAGGTAAAAAGCCAAGGGGGTGAATACTTTTGCAAGCCACTGTATATATACAGTACAGACCAAAAGTTTGGACACACCTTCTCATTTAAAGATTTTTCTGTATTTTCATGACTATGAAAATTGTACATTCACACTGAAGGCATCAAAACTATGAATTAACACATGCGGAATTATATACCTAACAAAAAAGTGTGAAACAACTGAAAATATGTCTTATATTCTAGGTTCTTTAAAGTAGCCACCTTTTGCTTTGATGACTGCTTTGCACACTCTTGCCATTCTCTTGATGAGCTTCTAGAGGTAGTCACCGGAAATGGTCTTCCAACAATCTTGAAGGAGTTCCCAGAGATGCTTAGCACTTGTTGGCCCTTTTGCCTTCACTCTGCGGTCCAGCTCACCCCAAACCATCTCGATTGGGTTCAGGTCTGGTTACTGTGGAGGCCAGGTCATCTGGCGTAGCACCCCATCACTCTCCCTCTTGGTCAAATAGCCCCTACACAGCCTGGAGGTGTGTTTGGGGTCATTGTCCTGTTGAAAAATAAATGATGGTCGAACTAAACGCAAACCGGATGGAATAGCATGCCGCTGCAAGATGCTGTGGTAGCCATGCTGGTTCAGTATGCCTTCAATTTTGAATAAATCCCCAACAGTGTCACCAGCAAAGCACCCCCACACCATCACACCTCCTCCTCAATGCTTCACGGTGGGAACCAGGCATGTAGAGTCCATCTGTTCACCTTTTCTGCATTTGCACAAAGACATGGTGGTTGGAACCAAAGAGCTCAAATTTGGACTCATCAGACCAATGCACAGATTTCCACTGGTCTAATGTCCATTCCTTGTGTTCTTTAGCCCAAACAAGTCTCTTCTGCTTGTTGCCTGTCCTTAGCAGTGGTTTCCTAGCAGCTATTTTACCATGAAGGCCTGCTGCACAAAGTCTCCTCTTAACAGTTGTTGAAGAGATGTGTCTGCTGCTAGAACTCTGTGTGGCATTGACCTGGTCTCTAATCTGAGCGGCTGTTAACCTGCGATTTCTGAGGCTGGTGACTTTTGGTCTTCCTTTCCTGTGGCGATCTTCATGTGAGCCAGTTTCTTTGTAGCGCTTGATGGTTTTTGCAACTGCACTTGGGGACACTTTCAAAGTTTGCCCAATTTTTCGGACTGACTGACCTTCATTTCTTAAAGTAATGATAGCCACTCGTTTTTCTTTACTTAGCTGCTTTTTTCTTGCCATAATACAAATTCTAACAGTCTATTCAGTAAGACTATCTGCTGTGTATCCACCAGACTTCTGCACAACACAACTGGTGGTCCCAACCCCATTTATAAGGCAAGAAATCCCACTTATTAAACCTGACAGGATACACCTGTGAAGTGAAAACCATTTCCAGTGACTACCTCTTGAAGCTCATCAAGAGAATGCCAAGAGTGTGCAAAGTAGTCATCAAAGCAAAAGGTGGCTACTTTGAAGAACCTAGAATATAAGACATATTTTCAGTTGTTTCACACTTTTTTGTTAAGTATATAATTCCACATGTGTTAATTCATAGTTTTGATGCCTTCAGTGTGAATGTACAATTTTCATAGTCATGAAAATACAGAAAAATCTTTAAATGAGAAGGTGTGTCCAAACTTTTGGTCTGTACTATATATATATATATATATATATATATATATATATATATATATATATATATATATATATATATATAAAGTACAGACCAAAAGTTTGGACACACCTTCTCATTTAAAGATTTTTCTGTATTTTCGTGACTATCAAAAATTGTACATTCACACTGAAGGCACTAAAACTATGAATTAACACATGTGGAATTATATACTTAACAAAAAAGTGTGAAACAACTGAAAATATGTCTTATATTCTAGGTTCTTTAAAGTAGCCACCTTTTGCTTTGATAACTGCTTTGCACACTCTTGGCATTCTCTTGATGAGCTTCAAAAGGTTGTCACCGGAAATGGTCTTCCAACAATCTTGAAGGAGTTCCCAGAGATGCTTAGCACTTGTTGGCTCTTTTGCCTTCACTCTGCGGTCCAGCTCACCCAAAACTGTGACTGTGGAGGCCAGGCCATCTGGCGTAGCACCCCATCACTCTCCTTCTTGGTCAAATATCCCTTACACAGCCTAGAGGTATATTTGGGGTCATTGTCCTGTTGAAAAATAAATGATGGTCCAACTAAATGCAAACCGGATGGAATAGCATGCCGCTGCAAGATGCTGTGCTAGCCATGCTGGTTCAGTATGCCTTCAATTTTGAATAAATCCCCAACAATGTCCCCAGCAAAGCACCCCCACTCCATCACACCTCCTCCTCCATGCTTCACGATGGGAACCAGGCATGTAGAGTCCATCCGTTCACCTTTTCTGCGTCGCACAAAGACATGGTGGTTGGAACCAAAGATCTCAAATTTGGACCCATCAGACCAAAGCACAGATTTCCACTGGTCTAATGTCCATTCCTTGTGTTCTTTAGCCCAAACAAGTCTCTTCTGCTTGTTGCCTGTCCTTAGCAGTGGTTTCCTAGCCTGCTCCACAAAGTCTCCTCTTAACAGTTGTTGAAGAGATGTGTCTGCTGTTAGAACTCTGTGTGGCATTGACCTGGTCTCTAATCTGAGCTGCTGTTAACCTGCGATTTCTGAGGCTGGTGACTCGGATAAACTTATCCTTAGAAGCAGAGGTGACTCTTGGTCTTCCTTTCCTGGGGCGGTCCTCATGTGAGCCAGTTTCTTTGTAGCGCTTGATGGTTTTTGCAACTGCACTTGGGGACACTTTCAAAGTTTTCCCAATTTTTCGCACTGACTGACCATCATTTCTTAAAGTAATGATGGCCACTCGTTTTTCTTTACTTAGCTGCCTTTTTCTTGCCATAATACAAATTCTAACAGTCTATTCAGTAGGACTATCAGCTGTGTATCCACCAGACTTCTGCACAACACAACTGATGGTCCCAACCCCATTTATAAGGCAAGAAGTCCCACTTATTAAACTTGACAGGGCACACCTGTGAAGTGAAAACCATTTCCGGTGACTACCTCTTGAAGCTCATCAAGAGAATACCTACAGTGTGCAAAGCAGTCATGAAAGCAAAAGGTGGCTACTTTGAAGAACCTAGAATATAAGACATATTTTCAGTTGTTTCACACTTTTTTGTTAAGTATATAATTCCACATGTGTTAATTCATAGTTTTGATGCCTTCAGTGTGAATGTACAATTTTAATAATCCTGAAAATACAGAAAAATCTTTAAATAAGGTGTGTCCAAACTTTTGGTCTGTACTGTATATATTATATATATATATATATATATATATATATATATATATATATATATATATATATATCTTAGTATATTAGGGTGACAGTGCGTTCTATAGAAAAAATAAAAATTAGTTTTATTCAAAGTCTCACCTCCAAGAATTGTTACACATAATGAGCTATAATATTGTTTAACAAATTAGGTGGCTCAATGTCAGTCCTTGAACACTTAATAGCCATTAAAAAAGAATTTGGGTAGTTTTAATATAGAGCTGTATTAAGGGCCCCACTGCTCCTTGAAACTTTCTCTAATTTGCTTATTTGTAATGTGTAAAGAATATTTAATAATATTAATATTAGTTTACCATGTATTTCCTGTTTCAAAGTAAACTTGCCAGATTACAGACAGCATTCAGTATTATTCACTGTTGTAGGTAAGTTTAATCTCTAGATATTTATGCAGCAGCCTACACCACTTCCATTGTGTCTTTCACTGTCTAAGTACATTTTTGCCTAAAATTCATTTACTTTAATTTATAATAGTAATTTGCAAGTGTTGATGAGCGATATTAGGGTGATTTGCAGCAACTAGGGTAAAGTGAAGTTTATGTCATTCTACGCGACCAGTAGTAACATTGGTGCAAAGGCTGATGCGTGAATCCTCTTGAAACAGAAACTGTATTAAGAACTACTGAGTTTGCCATGTAGGCACCACATTCACGAGCTAATTATTGCAAGTGTGTTTGATAAGTTGTACCAGGCATCAACAGGTCCAAATATAAAGTTGCTCAAGAGCTTTTCGGCTGCCTGGAATCAACTGGATAAAACCAAGTTTTCACCTGGAATGGAAGATGACATAGTTTCATCTGAGCTAGGTCCACTTAAGGAGTGTCTAGTTGAATTTTACACCAACCAGCTTGCACAATGACATCCAAGAGATGATTACAAGGAATTGTTAACACTGGCACTCCTGTTCCTTGGTTCGCTGGCAAACCCAGACATACACATCAACACTCCAGGCACATACCATTAGGCCCGATGGATGGCCAAAGTGATATACGCTCTGAAGATCTTCATGTTTCACCACCAATTTCGTTTATCTTTGACAGAGTTAAAAAATCTCCATCAATTTTGCATTGTCCGCTTATACTTGAAGGCTTGGTACCTCTGTCAGATCCCAGCCACATCGCTGCGAAATGACTGGACATTACTGCAAGAACTTGTAGCATACAAAGGAATCAATGCGCCAGTTGCTGAGGCAGCAAAAAAACTTTCAACAGTACAGTACAGTGGTACCTCAGTGAGATAATGGTGGGTCTGGCCTTTTTTGACAGTGAGGTTCCAACCGCGGAAAAAGTTGAAAACTGGCTCTGCAGAAGGAAGGCATTGATGTCAGCTCAACTCACGTGCAGCTAGCCGAAGACCTTGTGTCACACAAGAAGCTTCATCACGTCAAGTTGTCCAACACAAAAAAACTGTTTGTTGCACTGGAAATAAACTAACATTTTCTTCATCAAGATCATTGTCTGTGGCACACCAATGCAAGTCACATCGATGCATCCTCATGCGTTGCCAAATTGAAAATCGTGAATGATGCCACCGAATGTTCCATTGCACTCATGAGTAGAGATAAGCGAGCCTCTCAAGGTTCGATTAATTTCAGATCGACGGACTTCCTGATGTTCTCCGAACAATTCGTCAAACATATCCAAATCCCATTGCATTCAATGGGAGGCAAAACCAAACGCGTACATAACACCTTCAAAGGGCCCCAAAAGCTGCCAAAACAGCTCAAATTGAGGGCAGCCACCAGGAAAAGTGGCATCAATTGACCCATGGTACAAACAGCATAATCATTATTATTATTTATTATTATAGTGCCATTTATTCCATGTCGCTTTACATGTGAAAAGGGGTCACTGACTAGTACAGGAGGAGAGAGGACCCTGCCCGCGAGATCTCACAAACAATCTACAAGGGATGGGTGAGGATACAGTAGGTGAGGGTAGAGCTAGTTGTACAGCGGTATGGTGGAGCGAGGGTTACTGCAGGTTGTACGGTTGTTGGAAGAGGTGGGTCTTCAGGTTCCTTTTGAAGGTTTCCATGGTAGGCAAGAGTCTGATGTGTTGAGGTAGAGAGTTCCAGAGGAGGGGAGATGCACGGGTCAAATCTTGTATGCGATTGTGGGAAGAGGAGATAAGAGGGAAGTAGAGAAGGAGATCTTGTGCAGATTGGAGGTTAAGCGCAGGTAAGTACCAGGAAACTAGGTCACAGATGTATGGAGGAAACAGGTTTTGGATGGCTTTGTATGCCAAAGTTAGGGTTTTGAGCTAGAGTCTCTGGGCAACAGGGGGCCATTGCAGGGATTGACAGAGGGGAGAAGCCGAGGAATAGCGGGGTGACAGGTGGATTAGTCGGCCAGCAGAGTTTAGGATAGATAGGAAGGGTGCGAGGGTGTTAAAAAGGAGGCCACAGAGCAGGAGGTAGCAGTAGTCGAAGCGGGAAATGATGAGGGCGTACACTTGTGTTTTTGCAGATTCATGGTTGAGGAATGTGCGGATCCGGAAGATATTTTGGAATTGGGGTCAGCAGGAAGTGGAAAGGGCTTGGATCTCAGGTTTGAAGGAGAGATCAGAGTTAAGCTTGTGGGACTGGGGAGAGTGGGCCACCATTGACTTTGATGGATAGGTCAGCTGGGGGGGTTGAATGAGATGGTGGAAAGATGATGAATTCAGTGATACTGATGAAACTCAAATACCTGAGGTGCACGTGGACTGTACTGTGCTGTCAGGGCAGGAAGAGGGTGAGGGTGAATCTCAGGGCGAGGAGTGGGAGAACAGATAGGATGACGATGAGGTTGTAGATCCCACTTGGTGTGAACCCAGAGGTACGCAGCTGAGTAGCTCAGCAGAGGAGGTGGAGGAGGAGGAAGACGAGGAGGTTATGTTGCGGCTTCCCGCACAGACACTGAGTGATGCAACCACGACAAGCACTGCATTCACAGCCACAACTGTGGCCAGAAGCAGTCGCGGGTCTTCAATTCACAGGAGTGGCAAAGGTTGCCTAGCCTGGGTCTTTTTGGAGACTGTAAAGGATGACACAACTCACGTTATCTGCCAACTTTGCTTAAAATGACTCAGTAGAGGCAATAATTCCAATAATTTGACTACTACATGCATGAACTGGCACATTCACGATCAACATGCGTTGAGACTGGGAATCTCACTGTGCTAAAATGCAGACTAGATGGCCTCACCAACCACCAATCGCCCCATCAACTGCAACTGCTGTTTTTTCCTCCTCTGTCACTGACATAGGTCTACTTCCGCAGAACCTCCACTTGTTTACCTGCTACAGTCGGAGTGAGTGAGAGCCCATTAGCTGTTATGGAAGTAGACAACATGCCTGCTGTTTTTCACCGATCTCAGGCACCGAGCACACCACATCTTTCTCAATCCACCATAACATCTCCCCCTGCACCTCTCTGACAGTCCAGCAGTTTGTCGTGTTCACCCTACTCCACCATCTCTCTCAGCACAGCAGCCAGCACTCAATCTCGCATTTGTGGTCACGTAAAAGATTGTTTCCTCCTACTCATGCTAAAGCATAGAGGTTGAACTTCACCATCTCTAATCTGTTGGCCACAGAAATGCTGCTTTTCTGCCTGATGGATACAGATGGTTTCCAAAAGCTGATGGCCGTCGCATTCTCCCAGTACCAGTTGCCTAGTCACCATTACTTCTCTAAGAAAGATGTGTCTGCACTACACCAGCATGTTGCAGACAACATCACCCATTCCTTGAAAAAAATCTATGTCTGCCAGGGTGCATTTCGCCACTGACACTTGGACAAGCAAGCATGGCC
This sequence comes from Phyllobates terribilis, assembly GCF_046119375.1. Lineage (NCBI taxonomy): Eukaryota > Metazoa > Chordata > Amphibia > Anura > Dendrobatidae > Phyllobates > Phyllobates terribilis. Next base: position 745,585,231 of record NW_027362763.1, on the reverse strand, counting down.
TGGGGCATTACATCTCGCTTACTGGGCACTGGGTGACTCTGGTGGCAGTGGGGGCAGGCGAGGAATGGGCTTTTCCACAAGTCTTGGAATCCCCAAGGCTTCTAGGGTGCTTGGGGATGGAGAACTAAACCACTAGACATCAGGGGTTGGAGAACTAAACTACTAAACACCTAGGGTTGGAGAACTAACCATTAGACAGCAGAAGATTGAGAACTAAACTAATAGACAACAGGGATTGGAGAATTAAACTACTAAACACCTAGGGTTGGAGAACGAAACCACTACACATCAGGCGATGGAGAACCAAACCACTAGATACCAATACTTGGAATCCCCAAGGCTTGCAGGACAAACCTCTGTATCTAACACTTCCACCACTGCTTTTGCCTCCTCCACCTCCTCTAGGGCCTCCACCTGTACCCTCAACCTCTGCCTTAATGAGACATGCATTCCAACAGTGCAGAGAGAATCTCCCCCACCTGCGTACTGTGCAGCCATGGCTCACCTCAATCAGGAAGTGTTTAAATTAATATGCCTTGGAGATCACAGTCATAAAGCTCAAGAGTTGTGGACAGCTAACCAGGCCAAGTTTGAGCAATGGCTGTCTCCACTAGAGATGAGCGGTGTTCGACTAGAACTGTTCGCCAATCTCAAATTCGAGCTGTTTTGGGCGGTGTTCGAGTTGTTCGACGAACCCGAACGATTTGCAAAAAATTCGGCTGTTCGAGGTTATGTTCGATAACTGTTCGTGCACCAAAAGCTTGTCCTGCATGTCTGGCGCTATTTAGAGCACCAATCATGCAGGGATTGTCTGCCACTCACTGTAATGCCACAGCCATGGTGGTTGTGGCATTACAGTGATTGCCCAAATCGATGGGAACAGTGCTCACAGTGAAACATGAAAAGCCGGCAATTCAGCAGCGGCATACACCGGTACCCGACAATTTAGAACCGAAAGAATAGAGCTTCACACATAGATTAGATAGATAGAAACATGTCAGCCACATATATATGAAGTACAGTGACAGTGTTGCTTACTGTACTTGTCATTTAGTGTAAAGGATTTATTAAAAAAAATAATAGTGTTTTCATGCACTGTCTCTTTAAAAAAGCCGGCCGGCATTTCAGCAGCGGTACCCGACAATTTAGAATAGAAAGAATAGAGAATCACACATAGATTAGATAGATAGAAACATGTCAGTCACATATATATGAAGTACAGTGACAGTGTTGCTTACTGTTCTTGTCATTTAGTGTAAAGGATTTATTAAAAAAAATAATAGTGTTTTCATGCACTGTCTCTTTAAAAAAGCCGGCCGGCATTTCAGCATCTGTACCCGACAATTTAGAATAGAAGGAATAGAGCATCACACATAGATTAGATAGATAGAAACATGTCAGTCACATATATAAGAAGTACAGTGATAGTGTTGATTACTGTACTTGTCATTTAGTGTTAAAATAAAGGATTTATTTAAAAAAAATTGGCGTGGGGTTCCCCGTAATTTTAGGCTCTAGCGGAGGTTAAGCAGACGGCTGGGGCAGATGTTTGAAGCCTGGGAAGGGGGTAATACTTACGGAGCTTCCCAGGCTACTAATATCAGCCCCCAGCGGAATACCTAGCCTTTACTAGCTATTAAAATGGGGGACCCCCCCAAAAAAAATGACGTGGGGTCCCCCCTATTTTAATAGCTAGCAAAGGCTAGGCAGACAGCTGGGGGCTGATATTAATAGCCCAGGAAGGGTGCCATGAATATTGGCCCCCTCCCAGGCTAGAAACACCAGCCGTTAGCCGCCCCAGAAAAGGCGCATCCATAGGATTCGCCAATTCTGGCACTTAGCCTCGCTCTTCCCACTGCCCTGTAGCGGTGGCAGTGGGGTAATAGGGCTGGGGTTGATGTCAGCTTATAATGCCAGCTGACATCAAGCCCAGGTTAGTAATGGAGAGGCGTCTATAAGACACCCCCATTACTAACCCCATAGTCAAAGTAAAAAGAAAACACAAACACCGAGAATAAAGTCCTTTAATTGAAATAAAGACACAATCCTTTATTGTTCTAAATTAAACCATACTTACCGTCACGCCCATTCCAGCTGAAGCCAACTATCTCCTGCAATAAAAGTAAAATAATAAAGCAACCTCATCCTTACCTTTCCATGGTTCCCATGACAGCTTCAGCTCTGCTACATCGAGATGACAGGCTGGACCGCAGCAGAACGCTGCCATCCAGCCTGTCATCCCGCAGACACTGAGAAGCGCAGGCATGCTTGCGCTCCTCAGTGTCTCGCTGTGACGGCATCCAGATGAGCCGACAATGAACTCGGCTCACCTCATGCACGTCACTGACAGCGTGGGAGAATTCTCCTGCACTCAGCGCTTCAGCGTGAGAATTTTCCCACGCTGTCAGTGACGTGCATGAGGTGAGCCGAGTTCATTGGACATGAATGAGCTCACCTCATGCACGTCACTGACAGCGTGGGAAAATTCTCACGCTGAAGCGCTGAGTGCAGGAGAATTTTCCCACGCTGTCAGTGACGTGCATGAGGTGAGCTCATTCATGTCCATTGAACTCAGCTGACCTCATGTACGTCACTGACAGCGTGGGAGAATTCTCTCGCTGAAGCGCTGAGTGCAAGAGAATTCTTCCACGCTGTCAGTGACGTACATGAGGTGAGCTGAGTTCATTGGACATGACCTCGGCTCATCTGGATGCCGTCACAGCCAGACACTGAGGAGCGCTAGCATGCCTGCGCTTCTCAGTGTCTGCGGGATGACAGGCTGGATGGCAGCGTTCTCCTGCAGTCCAGCCTGTCATCTCGATGTAGCAGAGCTGAAGCTGTCGTGGGAACCATGGAAAGGTAAGGATGATGTTGGTTTATTATTTTACTTTTATTGCAGGAGATCGTTGGCTTCAGCTGGAATGGGCGTGATGGTAAGTATGGTTTAATTTAGAACAATAAAGAATTGTGTGTTTATTTCAATTAAAGGACTTTTTCTGGGTGTTGTGTTTTTTTTAAATACTTTACTAGAAATTCATAGTGGTCATGTCTAATATTGGCGTGACCCCATGAATTTCGGGCTTAGGGCCAGCTGATAATGCCAAGCTGGCCCTAACCCCTTTATTACCCAGTGAGCCACCGCACCAGGGCCCTGGATGAGTTGGGTACAGCGCCAGAAGATGGCGCTTCTATGAACGCGCCATTTTCCGGGGTGGCTGCGGACTGCAATTTGCAGCGGGTGGGGCCCAGAAAGCTTGGGCCTCCCTGCGCTGCAGATTCCAGCCCCCAGCTGCCTAGTTGTACCTGGCTGGACACAAAAATAGGGTGAAGCCCCACGTATTTTTTTTTTTAATTATTTCATGAAATTCATGAAATAATTAAGGAAAAAAGGGCTTCCCTATATTGTTGTGTCCGGCCAGGTACAAATAGGCAGCTGGTGGTTGGGCGCAGCCCGTTCCTGCCTGCTGTACCTGGCTGGACACAAATATAGTGCGAAGCCCCACGTCAATTTTTTTTTTAATTATTTCATGAAACTAGATGGTGGCCCGATTCTAATGCATCGGGTATTCTAGAATATGTATGCGGCAGACCCGGCGCAATCAGCAGAGCGGTGTTTAAATTTGGCGCCAAAATCGCTGACTGGTCGCGGCCAGCAACCGCAACCAATCAGCAAAGCGGTGTTGAAATTTGGCGACTATATCACTGATTGGTCACGGCCGGCGGTCGCGACTAATCAGCAGAGCGGGGTTTAAATTTTGCGCCAATAATGCTGATAGGTTGTGGTCGCGACCAATCAGCAAAGCGGTGCTTAAATTTGGCGCCAATAATGGTGATTGGTCACGACCTCGACCATTCAGCAGAGCGGTGTTTAAATTTGGCGGCAACAATGTTGATTAGTCGCGGTCGGCGGTCGCGACCAATCAGCAGAGCGGGGTTTAAATTTGGCGCCAATAATGCTGATTGGTCGCAATCGCCGGCCGCGACCAATCAGCAGAGCGATGTTTAAATTTGGCGTCAAAATCGCTGATTGGTCGCGGAAGGAAACTGTGACCAATCAGCCGAGCAGGGTTTAAATTTGGCGCCAATACTACTGATTGGTCGCGGACGGCGACCGCGATCAATCAGCAGAGCGGTGTTTAAATTTGGCGCCAATAATGCTGATTAGTCGCGGCCGGCATCCGCGACCAATTAGCAGAGCGGGGTTTAAATTTGGCGCCAATCTCGCTGATTGGTCGCGGCTGGCGTCCGCGACCAATCAGCAGAGTGTTGTTTAAATTTGGCGCCAAGCTCGCTGATTTATCGTGGCCGCTATTTAAATGTGGCGTCCAAATCGGTGATTGGTCGCGGGCAGCGTCCGCGACCAATCAGCAGAGCGGTGTTTAACTTTAGCGCCAAGATCACTGATTGGTCGCGTGCGGAGAGCGTGACCAATCAGCTAATCGTATTGGTGAGGACCGGGGAGCGCCGCTGCCTGGTCGGATACTTCCGTTGCGAGAAGCCGGGAGATGAGCGACTGCTCGCAGCAGAAGTATCCCGACCCGCAGCGCCGCTCCCCGGTCCTCCCTTGACACCCTAGCCGCTGATGTCCCCACAGTATCCGCATGGTGTTACAAAGATCCGGACATTTGTGTTAAAAATCGCTGATTGGTCGCTGGCGCTGCCCGCGACCAATCACCGATTTGGGCGCCAAATTTAAATATCGGCCGCAACCAATCACCAATCTTGGCTCCACATTTAAACACCGCTGTGCTGATTGGTCACCGACGCTGGGCGCGACCAATCACCGATTTTGGCGCCACATTTAAATAGCGTCCGCGACCAATCAGTACAGCGGTGTTTAAATGTGGAGCCAAGATGGGTGATTGGTCGCGGAGGATATTTAAATTTGGCGCCCAAATTGGTGATTGGTCGCGGCTGATATTTAAATTTGGCGCCCAAATCGGTGATTGGTCGCGGGCAGCGCCAGCGACCAATCAGCGATTTTTAACACAAATGTCCGGTCCTTTGTAACACCATGCGGATACTGTGGGGACATCAGTGGCTAGGGTGTGAAGGGAGGACCGGGGAGCGGCGCTGCGGGTCGGGATACTTCTGCTGCGAGCACCCGCTCATGTCCCGGGTTCTCGCAGCGGAAGTATCCGCACAGTCAGCGCCGCTGACATCCATGCGGCTAGGGTGTGAAGGGAGGACCGGGGAGTGGCGCTGACATCCAATTGGTCGCGGCCGCTATTTAAATGTGCCGCAAAAATCGGTGATTGGTCGCCGTCTTGACCGCGACCAATCACTGATCTTGCCGCCAAAGTTAAACACTACTGTGCTGATTGGTCGCGGACGCTGCCCGCGACCAATCACATATTTGTGCGCCAAATTTAAATATCGGCCGCGACCAATCACCGATCTTGGATCCACATTTAAACAACGCTGTGCTGATTGGTCGCGGCCGATATTTAAATGTGGCGCCCAAATCGGTGATTGGTCGCGGTCTTGGCGCGCGACCAATAAGTGATCTTGCCGCCAAAGTTAAACACTACCGTGCTGATTGGTCGCGGACGCTGCCCGCGACCAATCACCGATTTGTGCGCCAAATTTAAATATCAGCCTCATGCACGTCACTGACAGCGTGGGAAAATTCTCCTGCACTCAGAGCTTCAGCGTGAGAATTCTCCCACGCTGTCAGTGACGTACATGAGGTGAGCTGAGTTCATTGGACATGACCTCACCTCATGCACGTCACTGACAGCGTGGGAAAATTCTCACGCTGAAACGCTGAGTGCAGGAGAATTCTCCCACGCTGTCAGTGACGTGCATGAGATGCGCCGAGTTCATTGGACATGAACTAGGCTCATCTTTATGCCGTCACAGCCAGACACTGAGGAGCGCAAGCAAGCCTGCGCTTCTCAGTGTCTGCGGGATGACAGGCTGGATGGCAGCGTTCTGCTGCGGTCCAGCCTGTCATCTCGATGTAGCAGAGCTGAAGCTGTCGTGGGAACCATGGAAAGGTAAGGATGATGTTGGTTTATTATTTTTCTTTTATTGCAGGAGATCGTTGGCTTCAGCTGGAATGGGCGTGATGGTAAGTAGAGTTTAATTTAGAACAATAAAGAATTGTGTGTTTATTTCAATTAAAGGAGTTTATTCTGGGTGTTTGTGTTTTTTTGTAACTTTGACTATGGGGTTAGTAATGGGGGTGTCTTATAGAAGCCTCTCCATTACTAACCTGGGCTTGATGTCAGCTGGCATCATAAGCTGACATCAACCCCAGCCCTATTACCCCACTGCCACCGCTACAGGGCAGTGGGAAGAGCGAGGCTAAGTGCCAGAATTGGCGCATCCTATGGATGCGCCATTTCTGGGGCGGCTGACGGCTGGTGTTTCTAGCCTGGGAGGGGGCCAATATTCATGGCACCCTTCCTGGGCTATTAATATCAGCCCCCAGCTGTCTGCCTAGCCTTTGCTAGCTATTAAAATAGGGGGGACCCCACGTCATTTTTTTGGGGGGGTCCCCCATTTTAATAGCTAGTAAAGGCTAGGTATTCAGCTGGGGGCTCATATTAGTAGCCTGGGAAGCTCCGTGGGTATTACCCCCTTCCCAGGCTTCAAACATCTGCCCCAGCCGTCTGCTTAACCTCCGCTAGAGACTAAAATTACGGGGAACCCCACGCCAATTTTTTTTTTAATAAATCCTTTATTTTAACACTAAATGACAAGTACAGTAATCAACACTGTCACTGTACTTCTTATATATGTGACTGACATGTTTCTATCTATCTAATCTATGTGTGATTCTCTATTCTTTCTGTTCTAAATTGTCGGGTACAGATGCTGAATTGCCGGCCGGCTTTTTTAAAGAGACAGTGCATGAAAACACTATTATTTTTTTAAATAAATCCTTTACACTAAATGACAAGTACAGTAAGCAACACTGTCACTGTACTTCATATATATGTGACTGACATGTTTCTATCTATCTAATCTATGTGTGATTCTTTATTCTTTCTTTTCTAAATTGTCGGGTACTGAATTGCCGGCCGGCTTTTTTAAAGAGACGGTGCATGAAAACACTATTATTTTTTTAAATAAATCCTTTACACTAAATGACAAGTACAGTAACCAACACTGTCACTGTACTTATTATATATGTGATTGGCATGTTTATATCTATCTATGTGTGAAGCTCTATTCTTTCTTTTATAAATTGTCGGGTACCGCTGCTGAATTGCCGGCCGGCTTTTTTAAAGAGACGGTGCACGAAAACACTATTATTTTTTTAAATAAATCCTTTACACTAAATGACAAGTACAGTAAGCAACACTGTCACTGTGCTTCTTATATGTGTGACTGACATGTTTCTATCTATCTAATCTATGTGTGATGCTCTATTCCTTCTTGTCTAAATTGTCGGGTACCGGTATATGCCGCTGCTGAATTGCCGGCCGGCTTTTTTAAAGAGAGCGTCTTCTGAGCAGTTTGTCAGCTTTTGGACACCTTTGAAGGTGTTTTCTATGTGTTTCTATGTGTTTTTGTTTGCCTTCCATTGGTTTTAACGGTGTTCGACGGTGTTCTAAGGTGTTCGACGAACAGTTCGAAGAACAGTTCCTCGAACATCCCGGTGTTCGACGAACCGAACCCGAACACTACGGGGGTGGCTCAACACTAGTCTCCACTGAACCTGGAGCCAGGGAAGGCCATGTGCAATAATGGTGTGAACCTGGTGGTGGCCCTATGCCAGGGCAACCTCACACACGTGCCTTGCATGGCTCACATCCTCAACCTGGTGGTACAGCAATTTCTCTGTCACTATCCCAGCCTGAATGTGTGGCTGCAGAAACCATGGTCGCTGTGTCCTCACTTCCGCCAGTCACATCTCGTGGGTCATCAACTTCCATTGCTATATAGATCTTTCTGTCTACTGGTTAACCGGTTGATATGCGATGTGCCGACATGGTGTAATTGAACTATGCATATGTTGCAGTGACTGTGGCAGCAGTGATGAGCCCTGGTGCAGTATGTCATTTTACATAGCCTGGGCCAACACAGTATGGACGTGGTGCAAATCACACTTGCGGAGTGGACACAGATGAAGGACCTCTGCACCCTTTTGCACATTTTAGAAATGGCTACTAAGATGGTTGGCGCTGACAATGCCATCAGCATCACTATTCCGGTCACCTACATGCCGGAGTACACTTTGAATAGTCTCCAGGTGGAGGTGGTTGTCCTAGGGGAAGAGAAGGAAGAGGAGGAAGCAGAGGAGGATGCGGAAGGATAACAATATCTCTAAGTTTCGGACTGTCATCTCACAGGCGTTTGCCATTGGAGGGTGGATTACAGTGATGAAGGGGGACTCATGGTACCAGACAAACTGTTAGTGGAGGTGCAGGAGCCAAGGAACAAATGGACAATAAGATGGAGAGGGGGCGCCAATAGCGCTGTTACTCAGACAAGTAGTGGTTTAAAGGAAAAAGGATGCTCACCTTGGTGAGTTGTGAATTGCACAACTCATATGATGGTATACTGGAGTGCTGCAGGAGACACCAAACCTCAAGGAACAAATGGAGGAAGACGAGGAGGAAAAAGTGATGGGTGCGCAACAGTTAGGAGATGAAGAGGATAATGATCCCCTCTTTGTTGTCTGTGGTTGGCGTGAGGGGATGGGGGAAGCAAGTTTGAGTGCTATCCCGCCACCAAAACATTATGGACTTTGACTTCATGGAAGAGACTGACTCATGAGCGCCATCTGCAACATGATTGTTGCCCGTATCGTTAGGATTAGAAATAGTGCTGATTACTGGGTTGCCACTCTGTTCGATCCACAGTACAAGAGTAAATTTTGCCAGATGCTTCCCTCCCCCTGAAGAAGGGAGGCGCCCATGTTGGAGTATCAAAACATGCTTGAAGACAATCTTGAGAGTGGTTTTCCCCAAGACAGCAGTGAGGCACACAGTGTGTGTAAGAGGGAAGACTGGGGTGTAAGTGCTTTCAGAGCAAGGGATCCGGAACTGCCGGGGCTGTACCTCTTGTTGCAGGGGGGAGACAGACTGCGAGCACAGGAGTCATGTGACTGGGAAGTTGGGGGTGTGTCCAGAGACAGAGCTGGGAAGTCAGGTGATCGGGGGACTCCTGGTGTGACTAGAGAGAAGAAGAGACGAGGACTTTTTGCGTGGGAAAGTGGAGCTGAGTCCTGCGCAGGAGAACAGTGTGAGAGGGTCCAGGCTCCTGGCTCGAGTACTGGGAGCAGGAGTCGGGTGCAGTGGACCGGAGGAGTCAAGCCCGACTATAGAGATAAGGGACGCAGGGTCCGGGGATCCGAGGCACGTGAGGTGCCGTGTTATGGACTAGGGGCTCAGCGGGTAAAACCGGAGACCGCCCGCTGCTGCCAGAAGACGGAGCATTATTTGGGTGGGGAAGCCTGAAGAAATCATCACCTGCATCTGCTGGTGACTGCCTTGTGAGGAGCCAGAGTCAGCTAAGTGTACAAACTGACGTTTGCAACTGGTTCGGCGCTGCTACATCTTGTCAGACTGTGAACTGTCAGTTATAGACTTTCACCTGCTAATTCCCTTGTTTCCCCCCCATATTTTCCTTGTTGCTCCCTGCGTGGAGATTGACCTTGTTCTTATAAACCTCCCCTGTTTATAAACCCCGTATTGGCTGATCTGTGCTTCTGTGTCACTGCATCTAAAGTACCCGTGTTACATGTGTATCACAGTTATAGACTTCCAACCCTGGGAACGTCGAGTCGTCAATGCAAAAACATTAGCAGCAGCAGTGTAAATGGCAGAAGCAATTTCTGTGAGTCGTTTCACACATTTTTTATACCAGTCCGTGCACCAGCAGAGTGTAGTGTAGACTGCCTAACAAGATGAACAAATCAAGGATCTCCAATAACTTTTGCACCCCAGTCGCAGACTGGACATATTAGGCGATGGCACAGTTTTTAGTGTGCTGAATTGATCTTCCATTATTGCAGTCTGTGACACCTTTGCCGTGGCTTTTTTGCCTGCTGTTGCTACTGCTGCTGATGTTATTAACAATTTTTTGAAATGTGGAAACTCCAAGTTGGGTCTCCATCTGGTGGGTTGCCTGTAATTGAAGGGGTGTCAGAGCCCTATTATACTATTTCTACTCTGGGGATTGATAAAGTTTGTAAAGTGCTGTGGAATTAATGGCGCTATATAAGTGAGTAAAATAAATAAATAAATAAAAATGAATGCCACTTTAGTGGTATCTGCCCATAATTCTTGGAAATGTTTGGTCTCCAAGTTGGGTCTCCTTCATGTGTGTTGCCTGAATTTGGCAGAGCTCTCAGAGCACCAGGCCTACCTGTGTCACTCATACATCTTTTACTGATCAAAGTTTAAGCTATAAATGCTCCTCCAAGCGCTGTCCAGCGCTGAAATGTGGCCTGGTTTCAGGACCACGCTATTAGCACAACCAATTTAGATTCTGAAATTTGGACTCCTGGATGGAGCACAATATTTGCACAAAATATTTATATGCTGAAATGTGGCCTGGTTTCTGGAGCACGGTAGTACCAGAAAAAATTTGATTTTCTAATGTGGAGCCCTGGATAGAGCAGAATCTCAGCGTAAAAAAATTACAAGCTCAGATGTGGCCTGGTTTATGTAGCACTGTAGTAGCAGCATGTTACACTCACGCCCAGACTGACTGGAGTGAGCGTGATTAGTGATCCCACTGTACCATGAACCGAGGAGTGCCAGGAGGGGCATAACTAAGTATCAACCCAATCCAACCAAGGTCGCATGGCGGCTCAGTCGACCGTGAACCAAGGAGGAACCGAGCAGAGGGACCAGGTGCTACTCCAGGTCAGACCCCGGTCACAGCTGTTGACCCACACCGGGGAATGCAGGAACAGGCAGGTTAAACTGGCATGTAGACAGGTGGGTACTGGCAAACATGGCTGGTATGCAGACAGGTGGATATTGACAGGCACAGCTTGTATGCAGACAGGTGGGCACTGGCAGGCACGGCTGGCGTGCAGACAGGTGGGCACAGGCAGGCACGGCTGACATGCAGAGAGGCGGGTACTGGCAGGTAGAAACACAGGCAGGATAGGAACCTGTACAGACTGGGACACAGGAGCGGAGCTGCAGGTGCGGTAGACGAGCAGAGCAGAGCAAAACCCGCAGATGCGGTAGACAAGCTGAGCAGAGCAAAATCCGCAGATGCGGTAGACAAGCTGAGCAGAGCAAAACCCGCAGATGCGGTAGACAAGCTGAGCAGAGCAAAACCCACAGATGCGGTAGACAAGCTGAGCAGAGCAAAACCCGCAGATGCGGTAGACAAGCTGAGTAGAGCAAAACCTGCAGATGCGGTAGACAAGCTGAGCAGAGCAAAATCCGCAGATGCGGTAGACAAGCTGAGCAGAGCAAAACCCGCAGATGCTGTAGACAAGCTGAGCAGAGCAAAACCCGCAGATGTGGTAGACAAGCTGAGCAGAGCAAAACCCGCAGATGCGGTAGAAAAAGCAGAGCAGAGCAAAACCGCAGGTGCGGCAAACAAGCGAAGCAGAGCGGAACTGCCGGAGCGGTGAACAAGCAGAGCAGAAGGTGAAAGCAGACAGGACAGGGTTCTGTTCACATGGAACAGACTGGAAAATACAGGAAGATTGTTAAAACACAGGAGGTAAATGCGGAGGCGGGGAAAGGGGACAAGCAGAACCAGATACACACAAGGTACTTACAATGAAGTAGCGAGTGGACACAAAACTCACAAACAGAAGTACAGAGACAACGAGTTGGAGTTAGGTGCAAGTTCAGACACTGCAGGCAAGGGAAGGTACGGACATAGAGAGAAACAAGTAATGGGCTAGGACACTGTTCAGGCAGGAACTGAACCAGGAATAAGATACAGGAATGAGCCTGGGAACTCAGCCCCCAGATGGGGAGGAAACAGACTAGAAGTCAGAGATACAGGTAGTGGCCCTGGGTACTCGGCCCCCAGGGTGGCGCAAACAGAGTCAGGACAGGACCTGGCAACAAACAGTTGCACAGAACACAGACTGTAAGAAAGTGTTGCTCAGGCCCCTCCCACTGGGTGGAGGGGGTTTAAGTATCCAGTGACTCACAGCAATAGGCTGGGGACACATTAGGACTGTACACACAGTAGCTATAAGAAACAAGCAGAAAGCCGCGCCGATGCCCTAAGCAATCAGACAAGAGACATGGACAGAGCAGGTACTGGAGCAAAGAGTGAAGCATGGACTGACAGGTAAGAATGCAGTCTTGCATAGTGGGAGGTGGTGCACTATGCAAGCACGCCTCCAGGGATGTTACACAGCAAAAATTTAGATTTTAGAATGTCAACCACTGGATGGAGAAGAATTTCAGCATTAAAGAATTAAAAGCTCAAATATGACATGGTTTCTAGAGCACGATAGTAACAGAACAAATTAAGGTTTTATAATGTGAACCGCTGGATGGAGCAGAATATCAGCACCAAAGAATTAAAAGCTCAAATGTGGACTACTTTCTGTAGCACAGTAGTAATAGAACAAATTTAGAATAAAAAGCTAAAATGTGGCCTGCTTTATGTAGCATGGTAGTACGGCAACAAAGTTAGATTTTATTATGTGAACCCCTGTATGGAGAACAATAGCAGCACCAAAAAAATCCAAGCTGAGATGTGGCCTAGTTTGTGTAGCACGGTAGTAGCAGCAAATATTGAGATTTAGTAATGTGAACCCCTGGATGGAGCAACATATCAGAACCAAATAATTAAAAGCTCAAATATGGAGTAGTTTCTGTAGCACGGTAGTAGCAGCAAAAATTTAGATTTTCTATTGTGAACTCATGGATGGAGCAGAATATCAGCACCAAAAAATTAAAAGCTCAAATATGGCATGTTTTCTGCAGCACGGTAGTAACAGAACAAATTAAGGTTTTATAATGTGAACCCCTGGATGGAGAACAATATCAACACCAAAGAATTAAAAGCTGAAATGTGGCCTGCTTTATGTAGCACAGTAGTAAGACAACAAAGTTAGATTTTATTACGTGAACCCCTGTATGGAGAACAATATCAGCACCAAAAAATTACAAGCTGACATGATGCATGCTGTATCACATTATTAACAGAAAAAAATCATTTTTTTTACTGTGGACGAGCTCTGGATACAGCTGAATTTCACCACAAAAAAATACAAGCTGAGATGTGGCCTGCTGTGTCACGTTAGTAACAGAAAAAATAGATTTTTTTTTTACTGTGGATGAGGCCTGTATGCAGCAGAATATATGCTGAGATGTGGCCTGCTGTATGTAGCACGGTATTAAAAGAGAAAAAATTAGCGTTTCAAAGGCATGCAGCACAATATCATCACCAAAGGGAATTATTCCCATGGATGAGAACTAAAAATTTACACAAAAACTTTTTGACTTCCAGTGAGCATTTTTGGGGCCATAATCTGGAAGCGTAAAGAACATAATTTCACCATAAACCGACCACAGCCAGATGTTCCTCATAAGATTTCAGACAGAGGAGTGAAAATAATTATCAGAAGAGTTATGCAAGAGCCAAGGACCACCTGTGGAGAGTTACATAAAGATCAGGAATGAGCAGGTATAATTGTTTCAAAGTAAACTATAAGTAATGCACTCAACCTCCATGACCTGTATGCACGCTCACCACGCAAGACAACATTGCTGAACAAAAAGCGTGTTCAAGCGCGTTTAAAGTTTGTTCAACAACATTTAGACAAGTTTGTGAAATACTGGGAGAATATATTCTGGTCAGAGGAGACCAAAATTGAACTCTTTGGATGCCATAATACACGCCATGTTTGGAGGCCAAAGGGCATTGCATATCAACACAAAAACACCATACCAACAGTGAAGTTTGGAGGAGGTTAACATCATGGTGTGGGGCTGATTTTTTAGCATACAGCACTGGCAAACTTCATTTTATTGAAGGAAGCATGAATGACAAAAGTTCATAGAGAAGCCCACAGAACTTTCAGGATTTGAAGAGTGTCTGTGTGGAAGAATGGGCCAAATCACACCTGAGCAATGCATGGGACTAGGTTCCCCTTACAGGAGGCATCTTGAAGCGGTGATCACCAACAAAGGCTTTTGTATGAAGTATTAAATAAATTTCAGTAAGCGTGTTCAATACTTTTTCCCTGTGTCATTTCTCATTATTACACATAACTTAATTTATGGACATTTAGGTTTTGATTTCTTTGCCTGTATGGATTGGATGGGTTGTTTCTGACATCTAATTTCATATCAATAGCACCTTTACAAATATATTTACTTAGAAAATTGGTGACGTGTTCAAAAATTATTTCACCCGCTATGTGTATGTATGTGTATGTATGTGCAGTATGTGTGTATATATAAATATATATATATATATATATATATATATATATATACTTTGTTTTTGTTTGGTAGTAATGCATGCTGAAAAAGTATCATTCATTGCTTCATTGTCAACTGATTGCAGATTGGGGTGGTGACAATGGTGCGGCGTCATCCAAAAAAAACCATCAGTATGTTTATGACTTGTACTCGCTTGCATCCAGCGCCATGTCTCCATGTAGCAGCCAAAACTCATTGGAGCATGAGAGTCATTTCCTAAAGAATTCAAGGAAAACGTGATACCCAAAGCTTTTATGTATGAAGTTCACAACATCATATGTATTTACTAAAAAATGCATTTCAAATAGTCATGAATGCATTAGAGAATCATATTGTCGAAGCTTGGAGGATGTATTTGCCAACCGCTCTGTGATTAATCATCATTGGTATGTATGAATACGGTGAAAGAAGATCCGTTCCCATAAATCTCTCTTTACTATGGAAGGCTGTCTTAATCAGAATTTATTTTGGGTGTTGGAACAATTTATGAAAAAATATAATGATATGAAAATATGGTAATAAAAAACCACTCTGCTTGTCACTGCAAAGTCATTTTGTTAATATATTCCAGAACAAGCGTCATGTGTTTATGTAACCAAAAACATCTATAAAAAATGTCACTAAGAGAGAACACATAATTTTATGCTTTATGTATGTAAATAAGCTAAGTTTAAAACAAGTATTATTCAATGTAATGGTCCCTAAAACACTAGCTTGTGTCCATTGGTAAGAAATAAAAAGATTTGTGTAAATACAAAAAGACACTATGGCATTGCCAGCAAATCACAATGTAAATATTGTATTTAAAGGTTTTTTCCCGGACTAAAACATAGATGGACCACAGGAGCTTCAGTGTTTATGCATACAGAGCTTTATGTCCATATATACTGCTGTTCTGGTACCAGAGTTTTTCATCCCTTAATTTTGCATTATCATAAGGGTAATAGGAGAAATTGCACCATGAAATTTGTTGTGCAATTTCTCCTGAACACGCCGATACCCCATATGTGGAGGCAAACCACTGTTTGGGCGCACGGCAGGGTTTAGAAGGGAAGGAGCGCCACTTGACTTTTTGAATGTAAAATTTGTTTGAATAATTAGTGGACGCCATGTCTCATTTGGGGAGCCCCTGATGTGCCTAAACAGTGGAAACCCCCCCAAGTGACACCATTTTGGAAACTAGACCTCTTAGGGAACTTATCCAAGTGCTTCACAGAAGTTTATAATATTGAGCCGTAAAAATAAAATTTTCACATTTTTCCCACAAAAAATGTTCTTCATCCCCTAATTTTGCATTATCATAAGGATAACAGGAGAAATTGTACCATGAAATTTGTTGTGCAATTTCTCCTGAGTACGCCGATACCCCATATGTGGGGGAAAACCACTGCTTTGGTGTACGGCAGGGTTTGGAAGAGAAAGGAGCGCTATGTTTGCTGGGATAGGTTGCAGACACCATGTCACATTTGAAGAGTCGCTGACATGCTGAAACAGCAGAAACCCCCACAAGTGACCCCATTTTGTAAACTACACCTCTCAAGGAATTCATCTAGGGAAGTAGTGAGTATTTTTTAATTTATACCATTGGGCAGTGAAGAAAACATAATTATATTTTTACCACAAAAAATGTTTTACCCTCAGATTTTACATTTTCACACAGGGCAATGGGTAAAAATGGTGCCGAAATGTGTCACACAATTTCTTCTAAAAGTGGCAATACCCCATGTGTGGCTGTATCATACCACTTAGCCATACGACGAGATCCGGGAGGGACGGAGCGCTATTTGACAATTGGAGAACAAATTACTCTGGACTCCGTCTGGCCTCTGTTTAGCGTTGTCCTTTTTTTCAGAAGTGCACAAAACTGTGGCCGACCGCACTTTTATGCACGCCTAAAAAAACTGACACCGTGGGATCACAGGCCAGACGGCATCCACAGTGGCCTATATCTACCTCATTACTGTGAATCTTCCGTCATGGGTTCCGTATGAATCACGTATTTCAGAGATTTACACGCAAACTCTGGTGTAAGTGCTCAGCGCAGAGCGCAGGATAAATGTGAGCAGAGCCTTACTCCGATCTTTGGGAGACATAATAAACAAATCAGTAGCAGGTGAAGAATTGGTTTTATTTATTTTTTACGCTGTTCCTCGTGCGGTATAAGTGATGAGATTACTTTATTCTTCGGGTCGGTGCGATTACAGAGATACCAGATTTATATCGGGTTTTTATGATTGACAGCTGTCACACACTAAAAGACGCTTTTTTTGCAAAATCTAGTTTTTGCATCGCCATATTTTGAGAGCTATAATTTTTCAATATTTCGGCCGACAGAGTCATGTGATGGCTTGTTTTTTGCGGGACGAGTTTTTTGATCGCTTTCTATTCCGTTTTTTGGGAGGTAAAATGAACAAAAACCAACAATTCAGGAATTGTTTTTTGAGGGGTTTTTTTATGCCGTTCTGCTTGTGGTAAAAGTGATAAGGCAGCATTATTCTTCGGGTCAGTACGTTTACAGCGATACTACACTTATTGTTTATTTTTTTTATGCTTTGGCGCTTTTACACAATAAAACAATTTTATAGAAAAAACATTTTTTTTGCATCGCTTTATTCTGAGAGCTATACCTTTTTTATTTTTCGGCTGATGGAGCTGTATGGTGGCGTTTTTTTTGCGGAACAAGATGACGTTTTCAGCGGTACCATTTTTATTTCCATTTTGCTTTTTGATCGCATTTTTTTCCACTTTTTGTTTTGCGATATGATGAAAAAGCATAGTTTTTTGCTCCGTTTTTTATTTATTTTTATTACGGTGTGCACAGAAGGAGTCAATTAGTGTTACAGTTTTATAGATCAGGTTGTTTCGGACGCGGCGGTACCAAATATGTGTACTTTTTTGTTTTTGCATAAATATACGGATTTATTGGTTTAATATTTTATTTATTTATTTTTATTTATTTTGTGATTTTTTTTTAACAGTTTGAAAACATTTTTTAGACTTTTTTTTACATTTTTACTTAGTCCTGTATGGGACATTAATTTTTATTTTTCTAATCACTGTTCTCATGCAATGCAATAGACATATATTGCATTGCATGAGAGCTTTGCTGACAGTTTCACACTGTCTGTCTCCTGCTAGACTTCAGCTGCAGGCTGAGCCTAGCAGGACACCATACATGGCAGATCCGGAGGCGGTTATGTGACCTCCGGCTGCCATAACAACGGCAGGTCCTTTAAGACATCAGGGGGCTGTCGGAGAGGTAGGTGGATGACCCCCTCTCCTCTCACTATCTTCTAAATGCCGCAATCACTATAGATCGTGGCATATAGAAGATAGCAAAGGGTTAACATCATTGGGACCTGATCCAATCAGGTCCTGATGATGTCCCCTGTCAGAGCTGTTGCTCTGCACCGCACCCGCAGCGCTTGCAGGACCCTGGGGTTCCTGGGGGATGCGGGACCACCGACCGTTCATAAACGTCGGCGCTGCATAGAGCCCAGGCAACGCCGACGTTTATGTACAGTGGGCGGTCTGGAAGCGGTTAAAGAATAAAAGTGATAAAAAGTGCATTAAGTTCACAAGGAATAAATGTGGCCACTTGTGGCGCACTCTCATTCAATCCACAATGTTTTTTTAAATTACTTTCTCATTATATGCTAGACTGTATTAATTTCATGTTTCTTTTCTTTTATTTGGTAACCATGTAAATGTGGCCAAACATACAGTATGATCCGCAATATCTATAGCTGCCAGGGAAAATAGACCACAGTGATCAGTAACTGCCTAGAAATCAGTTGTGGGCTTTATATTCACAAACATACCAACTCTGTGGCTGACCACAAATGTCACCTATTCAAGGGCTACAATGGCTGTAAAGTCCCAAGAAAAATCTAGAAACACAGACTACATTTGTAGATCAGCTAACAGCGCGTCCGTTTTCAGATGGGATTTTTATATTTTATTCTTGACTTGTGTTTCTGGAGTTTAGAAGATTAAGAAACGTTTCAACTGCGGGAATGAAAGAAACTATTACCTGACCTTAAAAATGGGATAACACAGTCTCTAAACAAACCAGAAGTCCACTCGTGACGTCTGCATCGGACTGGATTGATGAAGTGCTATTGATATTTGGATTAAACCATGCCTCATGATCAGGTGCTCAAACACAGCATAAAAGAAGAATATATGCTTTAATCCTGCCACCTAATTTTGTGCGGCAAGTGAAAATAGAGGCAGAAAAACAAATCTCATCAGTGTCTTTGGTTTTACTTATTGACATTGCCATTTAATTAATTTACCAAGAACAGTACCAGCATTTAAAACAAGACAAGGAAATCTATAACAGACAAAGTGTTCAACACTGCAAAATCGCTGATTTTTTTTTTACTCATTCTAGAAACACTCAATAAGTTATGATTCTAAATAGTGGGACGAATGAAGCAGTAAAACATTATACAAAAATGAGATATTGATTTCTCTGCTGGTCAGAAATCAAAGTAAACAAAAGATAAAAATTGGGTAAGCAGAATAAAGGATTGTATGATGATTGCACGGATTTTCACAATGAAGGATTGGCATCAATGAACCATCACATCTTAATCAACTCAATGACTCTCTCACAACTGGTGCCGCAAATTCTGTATGTGATAAGAGCGTAATGGAAATTGGTGGCAGTTGTAAATATCATTCTATTTTGTATACATGCTACTTCTAACTAGTTATGCTACTAGGTATTATGTCTATCATCTGCTTTTGCTTACTTAACCATAGAACGCATGACCATAAAAATCTACACTTTCACATACCTGGTGCCTTTTAGGCCTGTGTGCAAATAATAAATAAATGACCAGCTGGAAATGACAAACAACTATATACCTGAGGAATACCTAGAGTTTCAAAATTCTAACTAAAGAAATCTTGCAGAAAATAGAAAACAATTAACAGGGCGGGCCTGCGAGACCCCAGGTATGCGTTCTAGGGTTAATGACCTGTCAGTACTGATGAGCAAGCATGCTCGCCACTATTCGATACTTGCCCGAGCATCTCATAGCTTGAGATGCTCGGTGCTCGGCGAGTATTTTTGAAATGCTCGGGCGGGAGCTCGAGTCCCCTCCCTGCATGTTTGGTGCTGTTTAGACATGCCTGACAGTCACTGTAATGCCAAAGCCATGTTGGTTGTAGCATTACAGTGATTGGCTGGCCGCATGGCATCATCGGGTCTATATAAGACCCGGGATCCTATGCTCGTCACAGTCTACCCGTCAGACAGGCAGAGTAGGGAGAGGTGCTGCTGAGTGAGGGAGAGAATTGGCGTTTATTCTAGTGAGGTATTCCACACTATTAGAAATCTAAACTAACAGTCCTTCGAAGGACTAATTCTGATGCATATTAATCCTGGTGAGAGCAGTAGTTAAGCAGGCAGAGTTTGAGGAGAGAGTATAAAACAGAATAGGGTCCATTGCTCGTTCTTTATGCTGCTATTACTCATATCCATAGCCCTAGATATCAGGGTTAATAAACTTTTTGCTCTTAATCCTGATTATGTTGTTGAAAAGCAATATAATGCACAATTTTTACTGCTCCATTTGATTGCTAGCAACATACAGCCAAATTTGGTTGATTTTAATAGCATTGCTGTATTGTGGAAGCAGAGAAACTTGCCCATTGTCTCAGGTGGTCAAATATTACTGCGGTAATAATACTGACATTTTTGGGAACGTGACAAATATTATACTCCATTTAAAGTGTGCCAGTTCTGTGTTCAAACCAATTCACACTTGGTTACTGACCAATACCATATGCCTAAATACTAAATACTGCCTAAAACCGTGGTGATCAGACATGATCCTATATTACTGAGGTAATAATTAGTGATGAGCGAATATGTTGAAAAAATGACAGCAAATTTCAAATTCGGCATGAATATGGCATATTAGGATTCATGATCGGAAACCTGAGCATTTTTTCTTAAAATCGGCTAAAATCAGTAAAATTTGGTAAAAGTGCAGGAAATTATTGCGTTGCAACTAAAGTATTTTTATCACTTTGGCTAGGATAGTGGTGGTGTATGATGAGCGCGGGGGATGTGTTTCATGAGGGAGGGGATGGGGAGAGCTCAGAGCAGAGGCGTGCTTGTAATCTTTTTTTTTCCCCCTAACTTTATGTGTGCAAATCGCGGCTAGCCAATCAGGGTGCAGGAAGCATCCACAATGTCCAGACACAAGGGCTTGTGCCATTGGCTGCTAAAATCACATGTTCCTCTCTATATAAAGAGCGGACATGTTGTTTTAGCTCCATTTTGTGATTATAACTAGTGAAGAGGGAGCATACTCGCAAGTACTCGGTACTCGCCCGAGCATCTCAGTACTCAAGATGCTCAGAGCGGATGCTCGGGTCCCCTCCCTGCATGTTTGGCGCTCTTTAGAGTGCCAATCAACATGCAGGGATTGCCTACCACTCACTGTAATGCCGCAGCCATGTTGGTTGGGGCATTACTGTGAATGGCTGGCCGCACAGCGTCATCAGATCTATATCAGATCTCGTGCCTCTGTGCTCGTCAGTCTACTCCGCAATCAGGCAGTGTAGGGAGAGGTGCTGTTGACCTAGGGAGAGATTTGGTTGTGTATTAGGTAGTGAAGGGAGAAAACAAGTACATTACACATATCCATCTCAACAAACAGTACTTCTGAGGACTAATCCTTCAGCAGAGATATCAGGCAGGCAGTGTATATAGGCAGGCAGATATATAGCAGACTGCAGTTCACATAGCACAAGAGGCTCCATTCCAGTTTTGTCTGCTGCTGCTGTTAGATATTTCTAGACAAAGGCCCAGGTCTCAGGGGCCAGGAATATTTTTTTTGGATCTTAATCCTCATTATTTGCTTAAAAAGCAATCCAGAGAACACCATTTTTTCTGTGCCATTTGCTTGTTGGCACTGCAGAATACAGCCAGGTCCTTTCCATATTACAGCGCTAAAAATGCAGCTATTTAAAACTGTGGTTTGTTCGTCACACGGATTACATATAATTGCGCTGAAAATACTGCCATTTTTGGCCTCCATTCTAATATTTTTTCAGTGTGTCAGCAAAGTTTTTGACACCGGTTTGCTGTTCAAAATAGTCACCTACAGGCCAGGTATTTAAAACTGTGGTTTGTCCATCACACAGATCTCACATACATTTTCTGAAAGTTCTGCCATTTCTGGCCTCCATTCTAATTTTTTTCAGTGTGTCAGCAAAGTTTTTGACACCGGTTTGCTGTTCAAAATAGTTACCTACAGGCCAGGTATTTAAAACTGTGGTTTATCTGTCACACGGATCACATATACGTTTTCTGAAAATTCTGCCATTTCTGGCCTCCATTTTAATTTTTTTTCAGTGTGTCAGCAAAGTTTTTGACACCGGTTTGTTGTTCAAAATAGTTACCTACAGGCCAGGTATTTAAAACTGTAGTTTCTCCGTCACACAGATTAGATATAACTTCGCTCCAAATTCAGCCATTTGTAGTGAGCGTGGAAGATATTGTCCTCCATTTAAAATGGGCAAGGTGCGTGGCAAGGGACGGGGAACAGGACGTGATAGCGATGGTGCATGCAGAGGCAGAGGCCGTGGGCAAGCTGAAATTGTACCAGAACAAACACCCACATCTTCTCGCCTGACCTTCCTGTCCCAATTCCTAGGGGACTGCAGCACACCAATATTGAACCCAGAGCAGTGTCAAAAGGTTGTTGGTTGGATAGCGGATAATGATTCCAGTCACTTTGCCACCACCACCACCACCACCCTGTCTTCCACACGGTCAAGTCTCAGTAGCCGTGAGTCTGTATTGCATATTCCTCACCCTGATCCTCCTTCCTCCCACCATGCCGAGTGCCCGGAGATAACTGATCCCACACTTGGACACTCCGAAGAGCTGTTCACTTTTCCATTTATAGATTCGGGCCTCTAGCCCGGTCCACTTGAAGCAGGGCAAGAGGAGATCGCATGTAGTGATGCCCAAATATTTGAGCAGCCACGGTCACATGAAGGCGACGGTGGGAAAGTGTCACAAGAGGTGGACGATGATGAGACACAATTGCCAGAAAGTCAGGAGGAGGACTAGGGTGTGGATGTGGAAGACGAGGTGGTGGATGATATAGTAACTGACCCAACATGGCAGGAGGATATGCAGAGCGAGGACAGCAGCACACAGGGAGAGGGAGTCAGAGCACCCCAACAGGCAGGAAGAAGCAGTGTGGTGGCTGCAGACAGAAGGCAGGCAACCATTCCCTGTAACACCAACACAAAGGAAGCTGCCAGTTCAACTGTTAGGTCTTCCCTAGTCTGGTTGTTTTTTAAAGACTCTGCCAATAACCCCAAAAAGCCCATTTGCACCACCTGCTAGGCCAGCATCAGCAAGGGTGGCAAAACGACCAGCCTGACCACCACCAGCATGATCAGGCACATGGCAGCAAAGCACCTAACTTTGTGGGCCAAACCCCAGGGTCCAGGAACAGTGTCTGCGGGTGGTACCACTGCTTCTTCCGCTGTTGTGCATGCAAGCCAATCCCCTGTCCATGGTGCATGCGAAGATGCCTCCTGCCCTGCACCTGTCGTTTCACACTCTCAAGTAGCAGCATCAGGAAACATGTTCACATCCTTGTCCCAGCACAGCGTTCAGTTGTCCATACCCCAGTCATTGGAATGCAAGTCAACGCCCCACAGGCCACAGTACTAAATTCCCACATTTCACGACTGCTTGAGCTAGAAATATTGCCTTTTAGGCTCATGGAGACAGAAGCATTCCACAACCTGATGGCAGTACTCAGTCCACAGCCGTAACTATTTCTCCCTGTGTCCCGTCCCCGCATTACACAAGCACGTGTCCCAAAACATTAGCCGTGCCCTCAACAACGCAGTTACCGGGAAAGTCCACCTAACCACAGACATGTGAACAAGTGCATGTGGGCAGGGACGATAAATCTCGCTGACGGCACACTGGGTTAACATAGTGGAAGCCAGGACCCAGTCGGACCTTGGGACAGAACACGTCCTCCCGACGCCAAGGATTGCGGGCACATTGGTCAATCAGGGTTACCCCCAAAGTCTACAGCTCCTGCACCTCATCCTCCTCAGCCTTCTCATCCTCCTCAGCCTTCTCCTCCTCTTCAGCCTCCATCTCTGAAATGACCACATCAGTCACAAGCTGTCTTTCCCATGACCCTCGCGTTCTCAAAATTTTGGGTGACAGTCATTACTGGTTGGTGACACTTCTAGACCCATGCTACAAGGAGAACTTTATATCTCTTATTCCTGAGGCGGGCAGGTCTACAAAAATGGGGCAGTACCAGAAGGCCCTTGTTGCGGAACTGTTAAAAAAATTCCCATCTGAAAATGCTGGCTGCAGAGGTCACAGTTCGTTGGACAACCAAGGAGTACAGGCGAGAGAGACACAACTTCAATCCAGCAGAGGCAGTGGAACACTGTCAAAGTTCTGGGAGAATTTTCTCAGCCCCTCCCATCGCACAGGCCCTGAGGCAAGGGGTACTCTCACAAGGAGTGCAAAATTTGGGAAGATGCTGAGGGAGTACCTTGCCGACCATACCAACGTCCTCCGTGATTCCTCTGTTCTTATAATTATTGGGTATCCAAGCTGGATATGAGGAATGAACTGGCTCTCTACGCCTTGGAGGTCCTGGCCTGCCCTGCCGCTAGCGTTTTATCAGAGGGGGTTTTTAGTCCCGGTGGTGGAATTATAACTGATAAGCGCATCTGCCTGTCAACTGAAAATGCTGACAGGCTGACTCTTATAAATATAAACAAGGGCTGGATTGGGCCAGACTTCTCAACACCACCGAATGATAGCAGTGTAACATAAACTCAAATCCAGTGTCTTTTTTTGGGAGGTGTATACACATGGGTATACGCTTCCTGATTTTGGCTATTTGCTCTTTTCCTCCTCCTTCTCCTCATCCTCATCCTCCACCACCATATTACCAGGGTGACCGTGGTCCGTGATGCAAAAGTCACAGAATTTTTTTAAAGGGTGTTTATGATGCCCATAAAAAAAAATGTATACAGTATGTTCATGTATACCCCCCAGGGGTAAATGTTTGTCAGCCCATACACTTAGTGCATGGGCATTACAAGTATAGGAGACCCGCTCCTTTCTAATGGGAACATTTTTTATGAGGCCCTCCTCCACGTCTCTTTCAAGGGGCATTGGAGTGCCTCACAATTTTTGGCAGCCCTTGCATTCACTGCATAGGCCAACACTATGGGAGACCCACTTCCTAATAATGGGAACATTGTTTTCAGGAGACCCTCTGACCTCCACGACTCTTCCAAGGGGCATTGGAGTGCCTTCAAATTTTTGGCAACCCTTGCATTCACTGCATAGTCAAACACAATGGGAGACCCACTTCCTAATAAAGGGAACATTGTTTTCAGGAGGCCCTCTGACCTCCACGTCTCTTCCAAGGGGCATTGGAGAGCCTCTAAATTTTTGGCAACCCTTGCATTCACTGCATAGGCAAACACAATGGGAGACCCACTTACAAATAATGAGAACATTATTTTCAGGAGGCCCTCCTCTAAGTCTCTTCAAAGGGGCATTGGGGTGCGTCCAAATTTTGGGCAGCCCTGCCACTCACTGCATACATAATAATAGTATAGGAGACCCACTCTTTAGTAATGGGAACAATAAAACATAGCCAGCTTATCGCTCTCTAATAATAGTAAAGGCCGCCTGATGGCCCTATAAAAATAGGCTTTATGACTTTTAGAGTCCCTCCTTCATAAATGAATGTGTCTGATGATATCTCACACACCACATGGCCAGATAAGGTTGTAAAATGTTAAAATGACATTTCCTGGTCAATGCATTTGTCTTGGTTGAAAGCAATGCAAAAGTGCAAAAACGCTAAGTGTGAACATAGCCCAAGGTGTGGAGGAGTATTTTTGGTTTTGGTTATTTATTTTTTCTTTATATACAAGTCAATACCCTGGAAAGGATGTTCCATAACATATTTCCCAGGAAAATCCATTTTGGTTTTGTTTTTGTATGTTTTATTGTGAGTCTGTAAAAGTGGCGTAATACCTCTGATAACGTTGTTGACAGAAGTGACCTGGGAGTCAGAAATGCTTCCAGGGGTCTTGCCCATGCTGTTCCCATGTCATTTGAGCACTGTTTCCATCGATTTGGACAATTTTTAGGCCCTCTGCAGACTGCCGAGGGAGCCGCCTGAAAAATGCTCAAGTTTCCCATAGACTTACATAGGGCTCGTTGCTCAGGTCGAGCACCCGAGTATTCCAATGTGCTCGACCCGAGCATCGAGCACCCGAGCATTATAGTGCTCGCACATCACTAATTATAACAGGTCACAGAGGCTGCTGCTGACGTTGCTCTTCGATTCATTAGAGATTTTAGTTAGTTAGCTAGGCGGTTGCTTCTAAGTCAGACAGTTTAGGTAGCTAGTGTCCTGTGTGGATGCGAAATCGACCTTCCATCAGATTTTTTTTCTTGTGCTAATACTGAGGTCGACACAAAGACAACAGGGCACATGTCATAGAAGTCTGTTGTGCACTGCTTCTATTGTGCTCCATGCATGAGTACACAATTACAAATTTTTTTTTTCAGTTGCTAACGTGATACAGCAAGCCATAGTAGCCCATCTTTTGTGGTTGTGATGGAGTGATATGGTATGTGGATATCATGTTGTGTATATTTATATTTTGGCTGGATGCGTTTGTTATAGGGACTCCTGAATGGAAGCATGGCGGAGGCTTACCGAACCATTGACTCACAGCGGAATCGGGATTATAACATTGTAAAGCGGACTCTTCTTGATTACCATGCTATCACCCCAGACTCATATAGGGCTCGGATCTGAGACCTCCCATGCACCACGGGGGGGATCGTTTAGGATGTATGCACATAAGATGTCTCAGACATGTCGGAGATGGCTGGAAGCGGAAAACACCTTGACTGTGGAAGATGTTAGACGTTCCTTAGAGAACAATTTCTTGCTAAGTGCCCCACAGAAATATGGGAATGGGTCCGGGAGCGCATGCCATGCACCGTGGATAGAGCTGCAGCCCTGGCTGATGAGGCCCTTACAATCCGACTGCAATGGAGGAGGCTTCTGCACAATAAACCACAGCCTGCTCCCGCGTCCCAGCCCCCTCTGGCTATATCTGCCCCACCACCCAGCTGCAGGCTGATGACAACCACTCCTCACAATCCCGAGCCCCAACAGTTCCTACCATGACCTGGGGGAATTACAGAGAAGAGATTTTATAGCTTTGGGCAACCTGGGCAATTGCAATCCAGCTGTCCCTCAAGGATTCGGAGGGAGCTCCACGGACCCCCACCTCGTCCGGTGCATCTTGTGAACTCCATCCCACCTGAGAAAGAGTTGTCACCACCCCCGCCGGAGTGGACCACTGACCCCAGCACCATAGATACTCCTGCTGGAGTGTACAGCCTCTGGCCTTTGTCTCCAAGCCCCCAAGTATGGCCCTCGTCAGGGCGAGAGGGGTTAAGCTGCCTTAACTGTGGACGCATGGGACATTTTGCTAGGGAATGCCAGGAACGTTCTAGCCCGCATCATCCACATTCACAACCAGCAAATAATGTGCCGCAATGTGGCTGGAATGCAGGAGGAGAGAGGATCCAACAACCCCGACCAGAAGAAGAAGAGGCATATGTGGTACAAGGACAAGTGTCTCAGACTAGATGGGACCCCTCAGCGACCATGAACCAGCATCTGCAGTTGTTCTGGGTAGAGGGTGTGGAGGCTACAGGACTCCATAACTCTGGAGCCTCAGTTACATTGATCAAAGAACATTTAGTACCCGACCAATGTATTGTTCCTGGCAGCCGTATGTTGGTGAACATACTTGGAGGAGAATCTTTGAAAATTTGGAGGGCCCGACTACATTTAAACTGGGGTCACAGTCGTGGAATTGTGGATGTAGGCACCTACCAGTAGATGTGCTGCTGAGAAACAATCTAGGAGCATGGTTGGTGTGTCACTGGGCCAATGTTGTAACCCACAGCCAAGGAACGGTTCACCCTGCATCAACCGAGAGGGAACGGAGCATTCTCAACCTGGAAACTGACCTCCCATCTGTGGTGAGTAATGCACAAAATGCAATGACTGTTACCAAGAAGGAATGTGACCTGGGGAAGGTAAATTGCATCAGGGAGGAAGCCCAGGAACTTTGGGACACTGGGTCTACATTCAGCATGGTCAGCCCAGATATTGTCTCCCCAGAACACTATTTACCAGGCCACCAAGTAACCATTACCCTAGCTGAGGGTCAGCACTAGGGGGTTGGACGCAATGGATACAAGTTCGGCTTTTGCCGGGTATGTGTGGAGCTTTCCAGGACAAATCGTAGATCAGGGGGAGGATATGGGGGACCCCGAGGGAGATTCAGACCCCTGTCCCCCGAAATAAATACAGAGCCCTCGTCTCAGGGCTTCTGCCATCGGGGAGTTGGCAGGATCTGAGAGATCATATGAGAGCAGCTAGAGATGTCTACTATGCTGATGTGTACCAGGGTGGAATGGGGACTGTGGAGTAAATTCACAAGGACGACATGGAATATGCTTTGAGGGAACTGGATGATACAAAGTTTCGTTCTCATAAAAATGAGACCTCTTACATTCGTGTCCGTGCTGAAAAAGAATGGAGGAGTGTGAGGAGATGGCCTTAGTGGAGTTTGGTTTTACAACCCTACAGCTTCTCCAACTAATACAAATGGGGAAGCCAACACCAGAACACGAATGGACTGGCCCGACAAGAAGAACCATAGACTCCCTCAGGCTGACCTACCCCTACCGCTGTACAAGGAACTATAAACAGTTGAGCCATGTGGACTAAAGTGAGAAGGTCAGAAGTCTGTGTAGACCTCATGGCGCACTCACTTATTATGAGGGGGGAGAGGTTGTGATGGTGTGATATGGTATGTGGGTATCATTTTGTGTATATTTATATTTTACTGATTTTCATAGTGTTCTCTTGTTGCTCTGTGTTCCTCTAATGTTGACTTCTCTTGTAGGATGAGTTGATATTGGTTAATTGATGAATAGCTGTTATTTATCATCTGATATCAGGTCCCACAGCTTATTATACTGTTATCTGTGCACAGGGTCAGTGAATAATGTTGTTTGCTAATATGCTAATGACACATTGAACCAGGCTAGCTTGTTGATTTTGTAAAGCAATGGAAGGACCAACAATGCCACCTTCCCCCACTGCCCTGTGAATGAGGAGAGTAACTTTTAAATATCACAGACAGGAGAGACACTGGTTAGATGCTGTGTGGGACAATGATGTGAGGACAGCATGTCAGAGCGAATGGGAGAAACCAGGATGACTTTGAAAATACTGCTGGAGGAATATATACGGAGAAGCTTATGGACTATTTTATCCTCTGTCTGCTGGATTGTTGGACTTTCATCTCCCGGGACATTTATCCCGTTACCGGACTGCATTTGTATTTCTGGACTATATTATCCTCTGTGTGATGGATTGTATATGGACATTTCAGTTTTGCCTAAAATAAAGGTCTTGGAATTGTTCAATCTTCTCTTTCTCTGTTGATTGTGTGATGTTGGAGAAGGACCCCATGACAGTGGGGTTGAAATTCAGCTGAATGCAGAGTACAAAAATCGATTTTTTTTTCAGGTGCTAACGTGATACAGCAAGCAATAGTAGCCTAGCTTGTCATTTTGTGGGGGTGAAATTCAGCTGTCATATCTACAGTCTGCTAAACGTCTCAACCCTAGGCAGGCTATATGGTCTCTGTTTTTTACTAGGTTCAATTTTGTTGTCACTTTCCTTCCAGGGGTTAAAAACATCAAGGCTGATGCTTTATCCCCGAGCTTCCCTGGTGGTGGTTACCATGAGAACCCTGCCCTTATTTTGCAGAAGGGGGTAGTGATTTCGGCTTTGTACCATGACCTGGAGGGAGAGATGTTAGAGGCTCAGGGGGACGTCCCTGCCTCCTGCCCTTCGAAGAATTTATTTGTACCATCTATTTGTGCCGTAAAGTAAATAGGGAACATCACAACTCTGTGCCAGCTGGTCATCCAGGTGGAAAGGCAACTGCGGACCTCTTTTCTCATCATTTTTGGTGGGCGGGGTTGTTCCTCAGGATGCGGTTGAACATGTGTCTGCTTGCAGTATTTGCATGTGTTCGAAGGAATCTCATACCCGTCCGTCTGGTACTCTTCTGCTGCTGCCTATTCCTAGCAGGCTATGGACATACTTGTCCATGGATTTTATTACTGACCTACCAGTATCTGCAGGCAAGACTGTGGTTCTGGTGGTTGCAGATAGGTTCAGTTTGATGGTTCATTTTATCGCATTGCTGGCACTTCCAAATGCCAAGACTCTTGCTCAGGTATTTATTAATGAGATTGTGAAGCTACACAGGGTTCCTTCCGATGTGGTGTCAGATCGGGGAACCCAGTTTGTTTCTAAATTCTGGAAATCTTTCTGTACTCGACTAGGGGGTGCAGTTGTCTTTTTCTTCTGCCTTACATCCTTAGTCGAATGGACAGACCGAGCGCATTAATCAGAATTTGGAGACTTGCCTCAGGTATTTTGTCTCAGAGAACCAGGAAGATTGGGCATCTTACTTACTGTTGGCCGAGTTTGCTATTAATAATCATCGCCAAGAGTCTACTGGCAGATCACCTGTCTTTGGTGCATATGGTTTTCATCCACAGTTTGGTACCTTTAGTGGGGGAGGGGCATCGGGAGTTCCTGAGGAGGAATGTTTTGCTTGGTCACTCTCTTCTGTGTGGCGGGGGGTTCAGAGTAATTTGAAGATCATGGGAGACAGATACAAATGTATGGTTGACAGGAAACACTCGGCAGGTCCGGATCCAAGTGTGAATGACTTTGTGTGTTTGTCTACCAGTAATATAAAGTTGAAGGTTCCTTCCTGGAAGCTGGGACCTAGATTGATTGGTCCCTCGTATAACCGCCGTCATTAATCCAGTAGTGTTTCGTCTTGAATTACCTCAGGCTCTTAGGATCCACAATGTGTTTCACAGGTCTCTGCTCAAGAAATATGTGGTACCTCTTGAGTCCTCCCCCCTGCCGCTGACCCCAATCATGGTGGTTGATGGCAATTTGGAGTTCCAAATTTCGAAGATTGTGGATTCTCGTCTTCAATGTCGTTCCCTTCAGTACTTGGTGCACTGGAGGGGTTATGGTCCAGAGGAAAGGATGTGGGTTTCTGCATAGGAGGTGAATGCCCCTAGGTTGGTTCGTTCTTTCCATGCCTCTCATTCAGAGAAACCTGCTCCTGAGTGTCCGAGGCCATTCGTAGAAGTGGGGTACTGTCACGGGTGTATCAGATTTGACAGACAGTCATTCTGAATTCAGCTGTAGAAGGTTGCTCTGCTTGGCCTTGCAGACACCTTCTTGATCCTTTCATCATCCCTCCCTCTCTAAGACCCATCGGTGATCTTCACCTACTGCTGCTATTTAACACACCCTTTATGGATCTTTAAATACCCTCAGTTTCTCCAGAGAATCACCGGTGATAGAGTAAATTCCTCTGCTCAGGTCTGGAGTGCTAGCAGTCGGCTAGATTCTTCTTGGAGTTCCTTTTTGGATTGTAGTCGTGATCTCTCTGGTGTCTTCTCAAAGCTAAGTGTATAACCTTGTCTGTTTCCCTTGTTTGTCTTTAGTTGCAGTGGGGCTGACTAGTGCTCACCCCTCCCCCTTCCTATCTAGAACCTAGCTCTAGGGACAACCAGGGCTAAGGTATCCTCCTTGGCGATAGGTGTGGAACCTATTTAGGGATGATAGGGGAGTCAGCGTGTTGTTAGATCTGCCTAGGGGTCTCTACTCTCCCTTTCCCTAGTTTCTGGGCTTCCCCCCTTTTCCCGTCATTGTACGCTGGGTCCTTCCCATACTTAGCATGACAGTAACGTGACGCAGCACTCCATAAGCCACCTTGTCATTTTGTGACATTGAAATTCACCTGTATGCAGACTAAAAAAATCTATTTTTTCTGTGAGTAACGTGATGCAACACGCCATAAGCCACCTTGTAATTTTGTGTTGTTTAAATTCAGATGTATGCAGTGTGGCAAGACGACTCGCTCGGCTCTCCCGGAGGCAGACTCAGGACACACGTTCTCAGGTTACCTTTATGCTGGTTTATTATCTGGCATAAACTCATGCAGGGTTCCGCAGGAAAAATAAACAAGACTGGGTTAAACGGGAAAACAAAACAAAGTATAGCTCAATCCATAGGTGAGCGGGTTCCGCCCGCTCTCGGTAGCATAAACTGCACAGGTAACAAGCTCTGCAGCTTCCACAATACTGTCTGGAGACTTCCCTCTCCAGACCACACTCCAGAGAGAAAAAAAAGGACTGAGCTTTTACATATTGCTCAGCCACACCCTGAGGGGAGGTAGGGGGAATGGCGTCCCGCCCTCTTTGCCATTCCCATAAAACCGCACACCCTTTAACAGAGTAAACCTACCAGCATATAACACGCTGGCAGAAAAATAAAGTAGGTCTTAGTTCACACAGGAGAGCATACTGAGTGACACATACCTCCCCTCACAAATAAAACCAGTGACACTGTCACATATTCCCCCCCTCTGCTCAAAGCCAGGGGTTTGGGCACCTTTTGACACCAGGCAGGGAATCCTAGAGAGGGCATCTGCATTACCATGTAACTTCCCGGGCCTATGCTCCACGTGAAAGTTAAAATCTTGAAGCTCTAGGAACCATCTAGTTACCGTGGCATTTTTACCCCTCTTCTCCCTCAACCATCTCAACGGGGCATGGTCTGATACTAATTTAAACTTCCGGCCTAGTAGGTAATATTTCAGTGTATCCACGGCCCATTTTATGGCTAAACACTCTTTCTCTACTATGGCGTAGTTCTTCTCGCAGGAGGACAGCTTTCGGCTTAGATAGAGAATGGGATGTTCTTCCCCATTTATCTCTGGGGAGAGTACGGCTCCTAGACCTCTGAAGCGTCTGTCTGGACCACAAATTCTTTCTTGAAGTCTGGCGCGACCAGGACCGGCTGCTTGCACAGTGTTAGCTTCAACTGTTGAAACGCGGTCTCTGTTTCTTCCGTCCATTTCACCATTGTTGATTTGGTGCCTTTTAGAAGA
Organism: Phyllobates terribilis; assembly: GCF_046119375.1. Classification (NCBI taxonomy): domain Eukaryota; kingdom Metazoa; phylum Chordata; class Amphibia; order Anura; family Dendrobatidae; genus Phyllobates; species Phyllobates terribilis. The sequence continues at coordinate 745,552,712 of NW_027362763.1, read as the reverse complement.
TCCGTTAGTGGCGCGGCAATTATGGCGAAATTCGGGATAAACCGCCGGTTATCCCACCATGCCAGGAATGCTCTCACCTGCTTCTTCGAGAGCGGTTGTGGCCAGGTTTGAATTGCCTCCACTTTCTCGATTTGCAGCTTTATTTTGCCTCTCCCAACAACATAGCCCAGGTACTTGGCCTCCTCTTTTCCGATGGCATACTTTCTCGGATTTATGGTAAATCCTGCCTTCCTTAGTGCCTGCAGAACGGCCTGTAGTTTAGGTAGGTGACTAGCCCTGTCTGGGCTAAAGACCACAATGTCGTCGAGGTAGGCTGTGGCATACTTCTTATGTGGGGCTAGGATCCGATCCATAGCCCTCTGGAACGTGGCTGGGGCCCCCTGTAGTCCGAACGGCATCCGCGTGTATTGAAAACACCCATCAGGTGTTGAGAAAGCCGTCTTCTCCTTAGCCATCTGGGACATGGGGATCTGCCAGTAGCCCTTCGTCAGGTCAAGAGTGGTGATGTACCTCGCCGGTCCAAGCCTCTCGATGAGTTCGTTGATGCGGGGCATCGGGTACGCGTCACACTTGGATACCTCATTCAGCTGGCGGTAGTCATTACAAAATCTCCACTCTGCATTGGGTTTCGGCACGAGGACGATTGGGCTCGACCACCCACTCTTTGACTCCTCTATTTCCCCGAGGTCTAACATCCTCTTCACCTCAGCCGAGATCACCTCCCAGCGTGTTTCCGGAATCCGATACGGCTTAAGATTCACTCGTACGTGCGACTTTGTCAGCATGTCATGCTCTACCACTTGAGTATGCCCCGGCAACTCTGAGAACAGCTCCCGATTCCGCTGTAGTAATTCTCTACACTGTTGCTTCTGGGCCGGTGATAGAGTCTCTGCAATAGTGACCTCCTCCACCTTGCCTTCTGGTGCGGCTCCCAGGCAAGGAGTTTCCACAGGTTCACGGTCCTGCCACGGCTTGAGCAAATTTACATGATATATTTGATGTGGCTTTCTTCGGCCAGGCTGGTGGACTTTATAATTAACCTCGCTGACTTTCTCCACCACCTCGTATGGACCTTGCCATTTGGCGAGGAACTTGCTCTCGACGGTAGGGATCAGCACCAAAGCACGGTCCCCGGGCTGGAACTGTCTTAGTCTCGCCGACCGGTTATAGACCCTCCCCTGGGCTTCCTGCGCCTGGAGGAGATGTTCCTTCATGATGGGCATCACCTTTGACATTCTCTCCTGTAACTGGGCGACATGTTCGATGATACTCCGGTGTGGCGTGACTTCAGCCTCCCAAGTTTCCTTGGCGATGTCTAGGAGACCTCTTGGATGCCACCCATATAGGAGCTCAAATGGAGAGAAGCCAGTGGAGGCTTGAGGAATTTCTCTGACCGAGAAAAGCAGAAATGGGAGCAGATAGTCCCAGTCTCGCCCATCTTTTTCAACGACCTTCTTGAGCATCGCCTTTAAGGTTTTGTTGAAGCGTTCCACTAGGCCGTCCGTCTGTGGATGATAAACCGAGGTCCGAAGCTGAGTTAACTGAAGGACTCTGCAAAGCTCCTTCATCACCTTGCTCATGAAGGGGGTTCTTTGGTCTGTCAGAATCTCTTTTGGGAGACCTGTCCGAGCAAAAATATGGACCAGCTCTCGGGCTATACTTTTACTGGACGAGTTCCTTAGGGGAACCGCTTCAGGGTACCGGGTCGCATATGTTAGAACTCTCCTGTTAGGTTTTTTCTATTATGCTGGTCACATGACCGTTTTTGCCTATTTAATCCTGCTCCCCCCTTCTGGCCTTGCTGGACTTCATTGTAATTTCTACTCTTAAGCTAGCCAGGTGCTTTGTTACCTTTCTCAGTCAGTTTAGCCAGGTCTTTTGACCTCTATGTTCTATGTTGTTTGTTTGTCTTTTTACTGCTACAATTTCTGCTAGGAGGTGTCCATCTTTCTCCCAGTCCCTAGTTCTTGTAGGGATCCCTCCCTCACATCTATATGTCTTCGTTCAGACTAGCTGAGGACTTTAGCGGGTCTGATCGCAGGATTCCCCGTTACATCGTAGGGTTCTAGCTTAGTTCTATTGTAGGGGAAGATCTCCTGTCTTTCCTTAGTGCTTGCAGCAGATCATAACAGTAAGTCCAGCCCAAAAAAAAAAAAAATTTCTCTTAGGAAAGACCTCCAGTTTCCATCATGGTGTCTGTTCAGGATTTGGCTCAACGCCTGCAGGGACTCTCTCTGGAGGTGGCTGAGCTCCAACAACACGTGAGTAGCTGTTCTGGAGCGCATTTTGTGGAGCCAAAGGTACGATTGCCTGATTTATTTTTTGGTGAACAACAAGATTTTTTTCCCTTTAAAAATGTTTGTTTATTGTATTTTCGTTTGAGACCCAGATCCTCTGGTGATGAATCACAGCGCATAGGGTTCATAATGTCACTTTTGCGCAAAGAACCTCAGGGATGGGCCTATTCTCTCCAACCTAGTGATCCGTGCTTTAGATCAGTGGATAGTTTTTTTTCTGCTTTGGGGTTGTTGTATGATGACCCTGATCGTGTCTCATCAGCTGAGACGGAATTGAGACATTTGAGGCAGGGTTAAGGTAATGTGGAAAATTATTGTACTCACTTCCGTCGGTGGTCTGCTCAGGTGGGGTGGAACGATTCAGCTCTGAAAAGTTTGTTTCTTGCTGGGCTAGGTGAAAGGGTTAAGGATCTGCTGATTGCTTATCCTACACCTGGAAACTTTCCGGAGGCAATGCAATTAGCTATACGGGTGGACAGGAGACTGCGTGCAAGGGTTAATGAGAGTAAATCCTCTGCCATGTCAGCTCCGAGTTTTGAGAGGGTCTGTACTGACACGGGAGTGCCGATGGAGATTGGGGCGATGTCACCCTGCTCTCAGGAAAAAGACCGCAGGTTTTCTGAAGGTTTGTGCTTTTATTGCGGCAAATCTGACCATTTCATTAAGAACTGTGTGCTTCGTATGAACAAAGAAAAAAAAAAAAAGGTCAGTTACGCCCATATAGCCTGTTTAAACACTAAGGGTGTATTTCTTTCTTCTACTACCGCAGCTCAGGAAGAATTAATTGTATTTCGGGTATTTGTGGATTGTGGTTCAACTCTGAATGTGATTGATGGGGGATTCTTGGAAAAACTTAATTTAAAACCCAAACCTTTGTCATCCCCTATTGCCGTGGTTTCTGTCGATGGCTCTCCCTTGAAATGTGTTACTCACAAGGTTTATGAATTTCCCCTCACTATTAATGGTATTCACCAAGAAAATTTGGATTTGGTGGTATTAAATAATTTGCCTTCTCCAGTAGTTTTGGGGTTGCCCTGGTTAAAATTGCACAATCCTGTACTGGATTGGTCTACCAATGAAATTAAGTCCTGGAGCCCTAAGTGTTAGGACAAGTGTTGTAACGGGCGCATTGCTGCTGTGGATAAAGGGGAATTACCTGTACCTATTCAGGATTTTTGGAAAGTTTTTTCTGAGGAGGAGTCGCAAATTTTGCCTCCCCATAGAGACTACGATTGTACCATTGAATTTGTCCCTGGAGCGACTCTTCCTAAATGTCGTTTATTTAATCTGACTATTCCTAAGAGAAAGGCTTTGGAGGAATACATACAGACGAGCTTGGCCGCCGGTCATATCAGACCCTCTAAGTCACCTGTGGCTGTTGGATTTTTTTTTGTTGAAAAAAAGGACGGCGGATTACGTCCTTGTTTGGACTTTCGTGAGATTAATAAAATTACTGTACGCAATCCCTACCCACTGCCATTGATTCCTGATTTGTTTAACCAGTTAGTGGGGGCCAAGTGGTTCTCTAAAATTGATCTCCGGGGGGCATACAATTTGCTGCGCATGAAGGAGGGTGATGAATGGAAGACTGCTTTTAACACTCCTGTGGGTCATTTTGAGAATTTGGTTATGCCTTTTGGTCTTACCAATGCACCAGCATTTTTCAGAATCTTATTAATGACATCCTTAGACCTTTGATCGGCAAAAATGTGGTTGTGTATTTGGATGACATTTTGATTTATTCGCCTGACCTGGAGTCTCATTGGCGGAGCGTACGTGAGGTATTGCCGTTATTGATTGACAATTCGCTTTTTGCTAAGCTGGAGAAATGTGAGTTCGCTGTACAGAGAATTAGTTTTTTGGGCTACATTATCTCCAGCGAGGGCTTTGAGATGGACCCGGTGAAGGTTCAAGCTGTGCAGGAATGGCCTAGGCCTATTGGTTTGAAATCGATACAGAGGTTTTTGGGTTTCACCAATTATTACAGAAAATTCATTAAAAAAATTTCTATTATTGTTAAACCATTGACCGATCTCACCAGGAAAGGTTCTAATACGGTTCAGTGGACTACTGAGGCCATTGAAGCTTTTGTGTTTCTAAAGGAGAGGAGAGGTTCAGCTCTGCCCCCATCCTTATGCAGCCTGATGTGACTAAGCCGTTTTTGGTTGAGGTTGATGCTTCTTCTGTGGGGGTCGGTGCGGTGTTGTCTCAGGAAAACAAGGATGGAGTACATCCCTGTGCTTTTTTTTCAAAAAAATTTTCTGAGACTGAACTTAATTACGATATTGGTAATCGGGAATTACTGGCTATTAAACTCGCATTTGAACACTGGCGTCATCTCTTGGAAGGTGCTGATTTTCCCATTCAGGTTTTCACTGATCATAAAAATCTGATCTATCTTGATGCTGCCAAGCGCTTGAATGCCCGTCAGGCAAGGTGGGCACTTTTTTTTTCGCGGTTTAATTTTTCCATTACTTACATCCCGGGTACCAAGAATGTTAAAGCTGATGCTTTGTCTCTCAGCTTTTCTCCCATGGTCGGTGCTGAGGAGGAGGAGAGCATTTTACAAGAAGGTGTTGTGATTGCTGCATTGGACTCCATTTTGGAAAATGAGATTCTTAAAGCACAGGAGAATGCCCCATCTAACACTCCTCATGGGAGGTTGTTTGTGGCTAGGACCTTTAGGAGAGATTTGTTTGTTGAGTGTCATGAGTCTCGGTTGGCAGGTCTTCCTGGAATTTCTGAGACCATAGACTTGTGGGTCGCAGTTTTTCGTGGCCTGGATGGCAGAAGGAGGTCATTAAGTGGGTGCGTCAATGTACTGTGTGTGCTAGATCTAAGTCTTCACATACTCCTGCTGCGGGGTTGCTTTGCCCTCTGGAGGTTCCTAGTGCACCTTGGACACATCTGGCTATGGACTTTATTACTGACCTTCCTGCCTCTAAGGGTTTCACGGTCATCTGGGTGGTCGTGGACCGTTTTAGCAAGATGTGTCACTTGGTTCCCTTCATCAAACTGCCCTGCGCTAAGACACTCGCTAAGGCCTTTGTCAAGGAGATTGTCAGACTCCATGGTGTTCCTACTGGCATTGTTTCTGATAGGGGACCTCAATTCGTGGCTCGTTTTTGGCGTGCCTTTTGTGACAGGTTGGGAGTTCATTTGTCATTTTCATCTGGATATCATCCTGAGTCTAATGGCCAGACAGAAAGGAAGAACCAGGATGTTGAGCAGTTCTTGCATTGTTTTGTGGCAGACAATCAAGAGGGGTGGTCTTAGTTTCTGCTGAATTTGCTCTTAACAACCATACATCCTCTTCTGCTGGGTGTTCGCCTTTTTTTTGTTGTTCTGGGAGACATCCATCTTTTGGGTCATTCTGCAAATTGGTATCGGCTGTGCCTGAGGAGGAGAGTTTTTCCGGTGATTTGGAAAGAGTTTGGATGGATGTGCGTGGTATTCTTCAGGAGGCTAACAAAAAATCTAAGAGGTACTTTGACAGGAAACGTCAAGAGGTTTTGTTTACGGTTGGTGACATGGTTTGGTTGTCCTCTAAGAATCTGCGGTTGAGGATTCCTTTTAAAAAATTGGGTCCCAAGTTTGTAGGGCCCTTTAAGGTGCTTCAGGTAGTTAACCAATCTGCTGTTAGGTTGGAGGTTCCTACCTCCTGGAAGATTAATCCGGTGTTTCATGTTTCTCTATTGAAAAAAGCTTATGTATCAGATAGAGACGCCACTGCCACTGTTCCTCCGGTGGTGGAGGACGGGGAATATGAAATTTCCCGCATCCTTAATTCTAGACGGTATAGAGGGAGTTTGCAGTATCTCGTCGCTTGGAAGGGTTTCGGTCCCGAGGATAACTCATGGGTGAGGGCAGATGATGTTTCTGCTTCCAGACTTGTCAGAGCGTTTTACAAGAGGTTTCCTGATAAGCCTGGGCCTAGGGGATCCAGAGGATCCTCGTAGAAGAGGGGGTACTGTTAGAACTCTCCTGTTAGGTTTTTTCTATTATGCTGGTCACATGACCGTTTTTGCCTATTTAATCCTGCTCCCCCCTCCTAGCCTTGCTGGACTTCATTGTAATTTCTACTCTTAAGCTAGCCAGGTGCTTTCTCAGTCAGTTTAGCTAGGTCTTTGACCTCTATGTTCTATGTTGTTTGTTTGTCTTTTTGCTGCTACAATTTCTGCTAGGAGGTGTCCATCTTTCTCCCAGTCCCTAGTTCTTGTAGGGATCTCTCCCTCACATCTATATGTAGGGTTCTAGCTTAGTTCTATTGTAGGGACAGACCTCCTGTCTTTCCTTAGTGCTTGTAGCAGATCATAACAGCATAGTCCATGACGACCAGGATATATTGGTGGCCCCGAGCTGATTTAACTAAGGGGCCCACGAGGTCCATGACAATCCTCTCAAAGGGAACCTCTATCACAGGTAGTGGGACTAAGGGGCTACGGAAGTGGGAGGAGGGAGGGGTTATTTTGCAGGTGGGGCAGGACCTACAATAGTTTTGAACTTCTCGATAACACCCTTGCCAATAAAACCTTCTCAGTATCCTCTCCTGAGTTTTCTCGACCCCTAGGTGTCCCCCCAGAACATGTAAATGGGCCATATCTAGCACCCGCCATCTGTATGGCCCCGGCACTAACAGCTGTTCCACTATCTCACCGCCCCTCAGTTTGGCCATCCGATAAAGCAACTCCCCCTTCACTGCAAAGTGGGGGAATCTGGTGTCAGCCCCCGGCTCTTGGGCAACCCCATTACATACAGTAACCTGGTCGAACGCCACTTTTAAGGTCAGGTCTCGAAATTGAGCAGTCCCAAACTTCTCTCTGGACATATCTAACACAGGGAGGTCGGCCTCCTCGGTCACCATCTCACCCTCATCACCGACAAGGACGCACAGTGGGAACTCCTCCATCTGAGACTTCATCGGGGGTTCTTCTTCAAGGACCTGGCTTTTCCCCATGCTACTTAGTCCAGTTCCCTTCCCCCCACAAGTCCTAGAATAAGGAAAAATCACGGCCCAATATGACGGGGTGTATCAGGTCCTTCACTACCCCGACTTTATGGGACTGGGCACCACAGTCTGTCCCCACTGTCACTGTGGCCACGGGATAGTCCTTGGCATCACCATGGATGCACCGAATGCCCAGAGTTTTGGAAGGGATCAACTGGTGGGAAGGGTTGCTCTGATCAAGGTCACCAGACTCCCGGAGTCCAACAGCCCAAGCACTTTTACTTCATTAATGGACACTGCACATGCCTGCGGCCCCTCGCCGGGTCGCCAGTCCATGCTACAGGCTGGATAGGCATAATAGGAGACCCGTCTGCCTAGGCTGCAGTCCATGGGCTCAGGGGATGTTTGACACCTGGCGGCTACATGTCCAGGGTTGTGACACCACCAACAAACTACATCTTTACCAACCGTTCTAACGGCACCTTCAGTGGGAGTAGGACGTCCCCCAGTGGTGGCTCTAGACCCCTTCCGTGCTGAACCCGCCCCCTTTTGGGTATCCCAGTAGGGAGAAGTGACTGCATCCGGTTTCCCAAGAGATCTCTCAACTACCTGGTACCTCTCTACCAGGCCGATGAAGTCATCTGCGTTCTGGGGATCACCCTGGTCAACCCAGGTCTGTACTGGCTTGGGAAGAGAATGCATGAATCTGTCAATCACCACCCGCTCAACCATCTGGGCCGGAGTGGAGGACTCCGGTTGTAGCCACTTCTGAACAAGATGCAGGAGGTCAAACATCTGCGAGCGAGGGGGTTTGTCGCTAGCATACGCCCAGTGATGAACTCGTTGGGCTCTCACCGCCATATTTACTCCCAGACGTGCTAAGATCTCTGTCTTTAGTTTGGGATACTCCTTAGCATCTTGCAGCGCCAAGTCAAAATACGCCTTCTGGGGTTCACCCGATAAATATGGCGCCAGAACCTCTGCCCACTGTGCTAGTGGAAGTCTCTCCCAATCAGCCACCCTCTCAAACAGTCAGAAATGCTTCTACATCATCCCCAGGGGTCATCTTCTGCATGGCCTGCCTTACTGCCTTCCTGACGTGAGAATCATCAGTCGGCCCTGGGGGTGGGTCGGCCGCCCTGCTCTGGATGGCGTCCGCCAAAAGCTGTATCTGCTGTTGCGCCTCCTGCTGCTGCGACTTTTGCTGCAATTGGATTTGCTGAAGCAACAGTTTGGTCGTCTCCTGGTGCTGCTGCTGCATGCTCTGCTGGGCCTGCTGCATACTCTGCTGGCTCTTTAGGTGTTGCTGCTGCATGCTCTGTTGGCTCTGGACCAGGTGCTTAATGAGCTCCTCCATGCTGCTGTACTTCTCTGGCTGGCTGACAGCCTTCACCTAGGACATCCACCGGTCTTTGTGGCAGGTACACGTGTTCCTGGAATCCTGCACGCACTCTCACACCAACTGTGGCAAGACGACTCGCTCGGCTCTCCCGGAGGCAGACTCAGGACACACACTCTCAGGTTACCTTTCTGCTGGATTATTATCTGGCATAAACTCATGCAGGGTTCTGCAGGAAAAATAAACAAGACTGGGTTAAACGGGAAAACAAAACAAAGTATAGCTCAATCCATAGGTGAGCGGGTTCCGCCCGCTCTCGGTAGCATAAACTGCACAGGTAACAAGCTCTGCAGCTTCCACAATACTGTCTGGAGACTTCCCTCTCCAGACCACACTCCAGAGAAAAAAGAAAGGACTGAGCTTTTACACATTTCTCAGCCACACCCTGAGGGGAGGTAGGGGGAATGGCGTCCCGCCCTCTTTGCCATTCCCATAAAACCGCACACCCTTTAACAGAGTAAACTTACCAGCATATAACACGCTGGCAGAAAAATAAAGTAGGTCTTAGTTCACACAGGAGAGCATCCTGAGTGACACATAACTCCCCTCACATATAAAACCAGTGACACTGTCACATATTCCCCCCCTCTGCCCAAAGCCGGGGGTTTGGGCACCTTCTGACACCAGGCAGGGAATCCTAGAGAGGGCATCTGCATTCCCATGTAACTTGCCGGGCCTATGCTCCACGTGAAAGTTAAAATCTTGAAGCTCTAGGAACCATCTAGTCACCCTGGCATTTTTACCCCTCTTCTCCCTCAACCATCTCAACGGGGGCATGGTCTGATACTAATTTAAACTTCTGGCCTAGTAGGTAATATTTCAGTGTATCCATGGCCCATTTTATGGCTAAACACTCTTTCTCTACTATGGCGTAGTTCTTCTTGCAGGAGGACAGCTTTTGGCTTAGATAGAGAATGGGATGTTCTTCCCCATTTATCTCTGGGGAGAGTACGGCTCCTAGACCAACCTCTGAAGCGTCTGTCTGGACTAAAAAAAATGTTTTTTTTTCTGTGACAAACATGATACAGTAGGGGAAATCTCAGTTTGAAATTGTTTGGAACATATCTTATTTGTTATACAGGCCACATCCACACTAAAAAAATACTTTCTTCTTTTACTAACGTGATACAGTAGGGGAGATCTCAGTTTGAAATTATTTGGAGCATAACTTCTATGTTATACAGGCCTCATCCTCACTAAAAAAATACTTTCTTCTGTTGCTAACAGACTGTAAGTGGAGTATATTTGTCACGTTTCCAAAAATGTTTATACTATTACTGCAGTAATATAGGATCACATCTGATGACCACGGTTTTAGGCAGTGGCCTAAGAGATATGGTATTGGTCAGTGACCAAGTGTGATTAGGTTTGAACACACAACTGGCAGACTTTAAATGGAGTATAATATTTGTCAAGTTCCCAAAAATGTCAGGATTATTACCACAGTAATATAGCATCATGTCTGATGACCACTATTTTAGGCAGTAGCCTAATAGATATGGTGTTGGTCAACAAACAAGTGTGAATGGGTTTGAATACACAACTGGCAGACTTTAAATGGAGTATAATATTAGTCACGTTCCCAAAAATGTCAGGATTATTACCGCAGTAATATCTGATCCCATCTGATGACGATGGTTTTAGGCAGTGGCCTATTAGTATGATATTGGTCAGCGACCAAGTGTGAATTGCTTGAACAACACACAATTGGCAGACTTTAAATGGAGTAGGATATTTGTCACGTTCCCAAAATGGCAGGATTATTACCTCAGTAATATAGGATCACGTCTGATGACCACTGTTTTAGGCAGTAGCCTAATAGATATGGTATTGGTCAGAGACCAAGTGTGAATAGGTTTGAACACACAACTGGCATACTTTAAATGGAGTATAATATTTGTCATGTTCCCAAAAATGTCAGGATTATTTCCGCAGTAATATCGGATCACGTCTGATGACCACAGTTTTAGGCAGTGCCCTATTAGATATGGTATTGGTCAGCGACCAAGTATGAATAGGGTTGAACACACAACTGACAGACTTTAAATGGAGTATAATATTAGTCACGATCCCAAAAATGTCAGGATTATTACCGCAGTAATATCTGATCTCGTCTGATGACCATGGCTTTAGGCAGTGGCCTATTAGAATCATATTGGTCAGCAACCAAGTGTGAATAGATTGAACAACACACAACTGGCAGACTTTAACTGGAGTGTAATATTGGGCACGCTCCAAAAAATGTCACAATTATTACCGCAGTAATATCAGATCACGTCTGATGATGGACAAGTTTCTCAGCTTCCACAATACAGCAATGTGAATAAAATAAAAAAAAATCTGGCTGTATTCTGCTAACAAGCAAATGGAGCCATAAAATTGTGTACTTTATTGCTTTTTAAGCAAATAATCAAGATTAAGAGCAAAAAAAAAATATCCCTGATACCTAGGCCTATGGATATCTGTAACAGCAGCAGACAGAACATGCAATGGACCCTATTCTGTTGTATACAGTGTCCACAAACTCTGCCTGCCTAACTCCTGCTATCACCAGTAATAAATATATGCATCTGAATTAGTCCTTAGAAGGACTGTTAGTTTAGATGTATATTGCTGTGGAATACCTGACTAAATCAACCGCCATTTCTCTCCCTCACTCTGCTGCAGGTCTCCTACTCTGGCTGTCTGAAGAGCATGGAGTAATGGGGTCTGATATAGACCTGATGATGCTGTGCGGCCTGCCAATCACTGTAATGCACCAATCAACATGGCTGCATCATTATAGTGAGTGGCAGGCAATCCCAACATGTTTATTCGCTGTTAAAACAGCGTAAAACATGCGGGGTGGGGACTCGAGCTCCCGCCCGAACATCCCGGAAGTACTCGCCCAGCGCCGAGCATCTCGAGCAGTGAGATGCTCGGGCAAGTAACGAGCAGTTGCGAGCATGCTTGCTCATCACTAGTTGATATGTAATGACATTTTTGGAGCTCTGTGTGTGGGATTGTGCCATCCAAGACAGCCTTCTTCTCATAGTTTCTCACATTCAGGCTGGAGCTGAGTCAGCAAAACTGTAAAAAGAAAGTTTCTCTCTCCGCCTATGATGTTCCAGGTTGCTAATTTTCAAATGAACATAAAGATTGTTTTTTCTAAAACTATTTTTTTTAAACTAAAGGCATGATTCCTATTAGTGAAAGGTTCCCTATAGCTATATGTGATATTGATATGAATTTCAGAGCTGCATGTACAGCGTTCTTTGGGAGCGGATGGAGAGGGCTTAGAAGCTGAGCCTGCACATTCTCCAGCAGACGATGGCTGTGTTATTCAGGCATCATCTGCCTCAAACAGCTGCAATTGGGGTGACTGTTAACCTGTTAAATACTAGTCGTTCTCTGACAGTGGCATTTACATAATCTCTACCCCCAAAATGGTATCAATAAAAACACCAGATCACCCTGCAAGAAACAAACCCTCACACAGCCACATCATTACGAGTCTTGGAAAAGGGAGACACAGGCATATTTTTTTTTTTTTATAAATTTAGGAATTTTTTTTACCACTTAAATAAAATAAAACTATGCAAGATTACTGGGGTAGAGCGGTGGCTCAGTGGTTAGCAAGGAAACCAAGGAAAACATCTGCAAGGAGTTTGTATGTTCTCTCCATGTTTGCATAAGTTGCCTCCAGGTTCTCTGGTTTCCTCCAAAGACATACTGATAGGGAACTTAGATTGTGAGCCCCAATGGGGACAGTGCCAATAATGTCTGCATAGCAATTTCTAAGTGAGTAATATAAATAAATTACTATCACCGTAATAATATCAACCAGGGGAATCATTTTTCGAGGTCATTTTTACTGCACAATGAATGCCATTAAATAAAAAAACAAGTGCAAAACTGTGTTTATTCCATAATTTCACATCACTTGGAATTTTTTTCCTATTTTCCAGTACATTATTTGGTAAAAGGAATGGTGTCAATCGAAAGTGCAACTTGTCCAAGCCCTCATACTGCTCATGGAATAAGGCGAAGAAAAAATGAAAACCTAAAAAATTTAAAAATTTCCCCATCCTTAAGAGGTTAAACAGGTAGTCTGCCACTAGTATTTATATTCTATAAATGAATCCATAGATAAACCCAAAAATACATTGATCCAGCAGTGTAAACCAACTAGAAAATACCACTAAAAAGCTTAATCAATAAAAAAAATATATATATATATAAAAAAAAATTAGGAAAATGGCTGCATCCAACACTTGAACCTTGGGATTCTATTGTATTTTGCGTATTTTATGAACATTTGAAAATGAGGTTTGTAACAGTGAAAATATCCCATAATCCCCAATGCTTTACGTAGAAAATAAGGACCAATAGAATATGTGATGCGTATGTTTATTTAAATACGGGTACAATATTTTACTGTGCTATAAAACCATTAAATATATAATTCATTCAATACTTCACTTTTATTTTTTACTGCTTTATATTGTTTGTGTTTTTCGCCCTTTTGGAGGATTACGTTTATTTTTTAATCATTTCAAAGTGTGTTTGTGAGCAAAACTTTAAATTATTTTAAAGCATATTATTTAAACAAACTATAAAATAAGAAATAAAAGAATTTTCAATAAAAGCATATCCTTGGAGAATCATAAAAATCTGCTGTTGTGTAAAAATCTAAGAAAATTCTATAAAGTGTATGAGAAATGAAATGCTGCTCATTGCAGATCTAAGATAAACTGCTTTAATAAACTATTCGTATTTGTAATATTGCTTGTATGCACTGAAGTTTGGCCAATTATGTCATATATTTGTCTATCATTTATTACACTGAAATCCTAGGTGATTCCAGAAATGATGTACTTCTACAAAGTAATACCGAGTGAAGCATTAGCAATAAGCATGGGCAGAAATGAATTATGTTGGGTATATAACGTATACACTGTGAAGCACAAAGATCATATACAGGAACATAAAGCCAATATCCCTATAATATATATTTTACCTGCCATAAATATATACTTTGTGTATGTTTGTGTTACACTTTGTGGCCACATTTGTGTATATTTGTGTCTTTGTGACATTACACAATTGAAAGCAGCCAATTGGATGGCTGTGTTCATTTTCCAGCAAAACAGAAAAATGAGAGGAGCCTAACTGATTAAGTAACTATTTCACATTTTTTTTGCATCAATTTAAAAATTTTTCTAACAATTGTATCCCTATTAGCAGGACACTTAAGCCCCTATTTATCAAAGTATTTTTTTTTCCAGAAATCTGGCGTAAAACTCTTAGATTGTGTTAAAATCTTGTGACTTTTTTTGTGTTATAAGCCAGTTACGCCCCCTGCCAAAATAGGCAGAATATGGCAGGACATGGACAGATCACGGGCATTATGCAACAGCTAGTCTAATTAATGATGAACTGCGGCCTGCCTTATGTCAGAAATCTTACTCCAGTCTCCGACTGGAGTAAAATTTGTAGCGTGGCTCATGGGGGTGTACGTCACTTCTAAGATGAGCTTGGTACCTTAAGAGGCATGAAACTCTTAAAGAATCAGGTGCAAATGATTTTAGCACGTCCCCTTATCAAGATCAGCATGAATAACCCCAATCTTGATGAATCTGGCCCTTTAAGTTCCTTCCATGATTGGCCTGAGAATGAGCAGAAAATATCCAAGGAATGCCCACTTGTTTGCAAATTTGCACATGTTCACTCCACTTTGTGACACAGGACTTGGGGCCTGAGGAGACCTAAAGGTTCTTCTTCCTTTAGAAAAGACACCAGTATTATACATTTTAATTGTTTGACTCTCTGATTAAAATCTTACTTAGACTTCCATTTTATTCTGTCACGTGAATCGAAGGATCAATTTCCATCAGTGTTAAGTTTTATGTCTGTTTTTGCCATCAGTGTTTTATCAATTTTTCTTATATGCAAAAATAATACCAAGCAAAAAAAACAGCTAGTACACGGATGACATATAGACGGCACCAGCGCACTGTCCGTTTCTTTTCATGGACCAATAGACTTGCATTTTCCAGCTTGATCTCTGACTCGAATTAAAAATGGACGTCTCCTTTTAGAGGGAGACATTTGGTCGACAAAAACGCACATAAATGTGAACATCCATAAAGACTGTAATGGGCAAGTGTTCTGTCCATTAAAATACATGGAGAGAATATGTGACGCTCTCAGCCCTCACCCTGGGAAGTGGGGTTACTCGGAGCCGGGTCAGATGTTGGGGGGGTTGCAGTCGTGGCCCGGACCCGGTCCGTGCCCAGGGCGGTCACATAAAAGATTGAATGGGCTATCAGGGTTGAGTGGTAATTTTCCGACTACGCCACCTACGGTTTCCGGTGATGGACACCAGCGCTGTCTCAGTCCACTGAGACCGGTGTTACGAACAGCTAAGATGGGACGGCTCCCCGCAGGCGGAGCAGGCCTCAGGGCAGTGTGAGGAAGGATGGTGGGTGCAGAGCCGCGCAGTAAATAACAGGCTGAAGCGGGGTGTGAAGTCATCCAGGGTTTTTACTCACATTAAGATGAACTTTAGCCGCAAAGCTTCCCTCAGCTCCTCACAGCGTGCTGCGGCCACCAGGAAGGGGGTCCAGCACTCTCCAGATAGATCAGGAGCACCTGTCAAGACCCCGCTGGTGTGTTCCTCTCCTTCTCCCTCACTTTCTCCTTCTCCTCCCGCTTGTGTCCCCCTCCGGGATCCAATAAGCCGCCGGGCTTTCCAACAGTGACGTGAAGTACACAGTCAGATAATGGGGGCTGGTCACCCCTCTTGCAGCAGGAGTCCCTCTGGCCTGGCCAGAGTGAAGAAATACTGGTGGCGTATGCCGCTCCGTCCGTATCCCCCTAGGATCCTTTTGCCTGTGGAGCTTGTCTCCTCTACTCCCCTCCAGGCCTTCTTAGGTAGGGACCTTGACCGGGTAGAGACTGCGGTTAACTCAGACCCGCTCCTCGTCTCAAGGCCAGAGCACGAGGACCATGTATCTCCAATCAGCTGCAGGTTCTAACAGAAAGCCACGTTCAGTGATGAAGATCACAATCAAAGACCTTGAACCTAAGATGGCCGTTGGTTAAATATGATGCTATTAGTGCATCCTAAAAATGTGTCCTCCCCCTCACCCACTACATGGTTCCCCCTATCTTTGGTTCCCCCCATCTCCTCTATCCTGGGCCGGGGCAGCACCCTGGTGCATCTAGGCCCCCTACAGGACAGGAGTGGTGTAGTGTTGGGTGGTGAAGTAGGGTCCTGAGAAGTGCTCCATCCTTACCTGGAAGAGGAGATACCACACCTCTACTGAGGTGCAGAACCCCTGTGGCGACTGAACCCTCAGGGGCGCCACATTTACATAATGAAAAATGGACATATGAATGAGGTTTTAGGGATGATTTATACATATTCAAATCTGTGAAATCCATTGTTAACACGTTACCGCTAAGGGGAGCAAGGAGACGACAGATTTATACAAATAATATTGAGCTATATAACAATGCATAACACTGTCTTTACTCACGTCTTAAACAATGTGATGAAGCTGACACTTAAATATACTATATTAATGGAATATAAAAGGCTCATCACAATTGCAAAGTGAAATAAGATGCCCATAAAGAAAGAGCTATTTTATTTGGGTATGATATATCGATCATTAAATTACAATAGCTTGGAATATATAATGGTACTAATTATAAATTCTGTTTCTATATCACCAGGATGTTCCACAGTACTTTACAATTAGGAAAGTTACAAACAACCACAATAAGGGCTCGCTCACACTTGCGTATAACACGGCCAAGTGCTCTCTGATGTTCTATTGGATAGCACTGGGCCCAATGTTATACTATGAGGCTGTGCAGATCTGCCATTTTCTTCTCATGCCGATTCGCCATGAGAAAACAAATTCAGCATGTTGCGAGTGCATCTGAGAATCGGATCACGTACACCCATACAAATCTATGGGTGCGTGTAAAACATTGGACTGCATTCGTATGTCATTACCCCGGACACAGAGAATAAAAAAGATGGAGATATTAAATTCTCTGTCTTCTCCGCACCTGTGCTACAATTCTCTCATGCGAGAGAAGCAGATCAGTCTAAGGTGACACTCGAACCAAACTCTGGCAAAGTTTTGATCCGAGCGATATTAGCATAATCGGCCCGATTCTCTCGCATGAGAGAATTGATGGCCGTGTGACTTCAGCCTTAGAAGACCTCCCTGGCTATTCTTTGTGATGTCATGGCTCCTCTACTTCAAATATCGCTGCTGCCACCTACTGCAGCTGCTTAAAGGGAACATGTCATGTCTCCAAACGCTATTAAAATGCTAATATGGGATTCATCTGAAGGTTAACAGCGTTACATTGCTCTCTGGCCGTCGCTCTGAAAAAATGGCTATTGGGAGAAAATTAGCTTTATTTCTCCCTTTCAGTCACAAAGGTGCACCTGGCACAACTAGAGTCACCTCTCAGTACATTGTGAGTGGCGGCTGTATGCACACCCCGGTACTTTGATTGACAGCTTGCTCTACACAGTTTTTCTAGCCTCCACTCACAGTATAGTAAGCGATGCTGTAAGCGGTGACTGTATCCACTCCCTCTATCACTGAAAGCCGATGACTCCTGGGAGGAATAAAGTTTATTTTCAGTAAACCGGAAGGACAGAATTGTAATGTTATTAACATGCAGATTAACTTTATATCTGCAGGTTAATAGTGTTTGGGGGCAGGAAAGGTTCCCTTTGAGTCCACCAAGACCTGAGGAGCTACAACTGTAATTGCGTCTGTCTACTGGAGTCGGAAGTAAGGGTAAAGACCAGAAGCAATTCAAGCTCAGGAGAAGATTACAGTAAGTGACTATATATTCACACTGTGATGTTGTGGGTATTTTTTTATAGTTTACTTTCTGGTACTGTGTGTGTTGTGGATTACAAGGGCAGCTTGAGCTTGCTAGAATGGGAGCCGCTATTATGCACCCCCTTTATGATGTCTATAAGCCCTAATATCACATATGGGCAGAGGTTGTCCTTTTTTAGAGAAAAATCCTTTTAAAGCATTCAGTAAATGACAGTTTTATTGAAAGAGTTAACAAATTTCCTAAGCTCTATAATAACTTCCTGAAAAGCAACAGAAAGCAGCACATTCAAACCTCCTGAAAGCAGTACAAAAGATTTCCTGTGTGGGGCACTGCAATGCTTCATCTAAAGACATCGCCCAGGTGTTTAAATATATATTTGGAGGCCAAGAAATGAGCACATCGAAGAGTTGTGGCCTGAAAAATGTTTCATGGTTATGGAAAATAAAATGATACTCATTTCCTACACAAGTTTGCAAATAACACATACAATGCTAATTGATCATTAATATTATACAGGTGTCGTTTATTTAATCCAAACTTAGTTGCAGCCATACATTTGGAACCTTTTTTCTATGGGCATCGCTGTCATGTGCTCTCTAATCACCCATCTAGTACATACTTTGCTTTAATTTCCTATGACCTAGAGGATGACATCATTACCTATAAAATCACTCCTGATAGCTGCCAGGTACCTCCCTGCCAAGCTCTGCACTCTTTGTTTCTCTGCATGCAGTTAAACATTTCAAATTATAAAACTCCCCTGATTCATACTGCCTGTCAATGCTGTAAGTGATGTGTGCAGAATCTTCATTGATTGCTCTGAGATGCAGCTTCAAATTGCTTCTCAACCTCCTGTTTGCAAGAGCTGACAAGTAGAAACCTGTCACAAGCAGAAGACAGGGCAGATCAACTAAAGCTTCATCACACAGAATACACTGAGTGATTCACTACAGTATGGATTAAGGAACACTGATCTATCACTTGCTTCCCTTAGAATAATAAGTGCAATGTGAGGAAACTCCAAACCACTTACCCTGCTTCAGCCAGAGACACCATAGAAAATGTAGGTGCATAAGAGGAAACATATCAGTGGGAAAAATCAATGTGGCAGACAACTAAAACAGGTGAACACAATGCATAAACCAGAGCCTCTAGATAATTTTAATTTTAATAATTGCCTAGTATAAATTGTATGCAAAGTGTATATTAAACATACTACCCAAACACCATCTCTCAAAGATAGAGAGGGCAACTGATCCCACGACTGTTTGTCACATAAGGATCAAGCAGTGCCATGTACCAGTGATATTAAAAACTATTTTTTTTATTGATTACACATAAAAAGTGCTAAACATAACAATAATGTATTCTAAAAAGATGCCTGCAACCAAAAATAGGGCAACAAAGTCAGAATTTTAGTTAATTAACATCCCAATACATACGAAAAAATTACATTCATAGACAATAAATAAACTTCTGAGTATATGAGCAAAGAATTGCAGCCCGCGAGTTTTGTTTTGTTTCATTTTGTCACATTTATATCACCCCTAAGTGGGTGCCACAATGATTAAAAATTCATTAATTTACCCACAATCTGTATATAAAAATTCAAGCTAATAAAATAATAGATATGTCTTGATTAATTTACTAATATGGTTCATACAGTATAGTAATTAATAGAGTGTTCCTAGAACAATCTCATGATATTCATATAGTCAATATTTTTGCAGCAAATCTCAATCATGGTGTTTAATTAAATACCAATGCTCAATCACAAGGACTTGAACTTTCTATATGTCAGATATAATTAAATTCGCCAACATAACTCGCAACTATGTATGGGCCCAGCCAGAAAGATGAAACAATTGTACATCCATAAATTACCTGGTTAATAAACAGTCCTGGCCTAAGGAGTGAGCCTAAGCTGCGTCCCTCACCCCGACGCGTGTTTCGCCATTGCTTCTTCCTTCTTCACATGAATATCATGTTATTGCTCTAGGAAAACACTATTAATTACTAAACCCTATGAACCATATTAGTAAGTTAATCAAGCCATATCTATTATTTTGTGAGTAAAATAATTACTTATTAATCATCGTGGCACCCACTTGGGGTGATATAAATGTGATCCAGTGCATAAATAACAAAACTCTTAGGCTGAAATTCTTTGTTCACATAACTCAGAAGTTGATTTATTGTCTATGAATGTAATTTTTGCGTATGTATTGGGATATTAATTAACTAAAATCTTGAGTTTGTTACCCTTTTTTGGTTGGAGGCACCTTCTCAGAATACATTATTGATATGTTTAGCACTTTTTATGTGTAATCAATAATGAATTTTTTTAATAACATTGGTACATGACACTTTTTGATCCTTACGTGACAAACAGTCATGGGATCAGTATGATTTATATTGCAATGTGCATATGTACGGTATTACCTTTCCAATCCTCTACTGCTCCCAAACCTTCACGGTCCCTTATAAGCTTAAGTTTTTCCAGGATCTTTCACTCATGGACATGTCATCCAACAGCTATAAAATATACATTAAGAAATGAATAAATATATGTTGGCCCTAACATTGACATGGTGTTACAAAGTATAGATTCACGTCAAAGCTGCAAATGAAAATATAGAGTTTGTGTTCCATCAGATTGGTTCAGACCATGAGAAGTCTTGGAAATGGGAATTAGGATATGTACTTGCAAAGAGTTGGTTGGTTGATGGAGATGTGAACTGATACATGACAGTGCATCATTGTGAAGAGATTTATAGAGTAGTAGAACAGGATGGATTTATGAAAAGACAGGCTACCAGTGTAAAAGTCGTCAGCAGTTGTGTAAGTGCAAACGCTAAACAAATATAAACCTGGTGTCATGGCTCACCAGGAGAGGTGAATCCTTTAAGCCCCAGATCCGGGTGGGCACATGGACCCTGAGCATCAATGCAGTGAGCAGGAAGGCACGTTAGCAGCAAGGACTTTAAAGGATCACCAGGAATCCAAGATCAACAGAGTCGTTGCAGTTGAACCCCACAGGAATGAACGCAAGCACGAACGCAAAACATACAGTAAACAGCACAAATGGTGGAGCAAACCTAACATACGACTAAAGGTCTTAGAAACTATCCCAAGACACAGGTGTGTATGTCAATGGGCTTTAAATAGGTCTAGGGAGATGATATAATTGATCCATGCTCGGAAACTTGCAAAAACTGACAAAGGGTAGCAGACCCAGGGGAAGGAAGTGAAGCCCAGGATGTGTAACACCTGGCTGCTGCATTTATATTTAAGTGTAGTGAAGTCAATCTTTTTTGTGAAATTCAATTAGTAGAAAGTTACAGTAATCCTGATGAGAAAATGATTAGGCTGGATTCACACAGTCATGGTCACACGTTGACCACTGTATAACCTTATGGCAGTGTTTAGTGTTTTATTAGTGTCAATGGCAAAGTAGTATATGGAAGTTGGAGCTAGATTGAATAAGAGGAGGGAAAGATAAATCACAGGTCATTTATAAATCCAAAACTTCAGTCGTGATGTCGAGGGATGATGGTTTTATGGACAGGCCCATAGCTATGAGAGATGGTGAGGTAGTAGTCACACCTGGGCCCTGCTGTCTAGAGGAGTCCAACCATCTCTCTGTCAGGCAAGAAGGCTCTTGTATTATTAATAGCATATGTTGGGGGTTGGGGGGTCCTATTACAAATTTTCAATGAGACATCAGATTGAAGTGAGGAATAAGAGGAAAGACTCCATGACAGCAGATACAGCTGATAAACACTCAACTATTAATGCAAATTAATGTTATATTACACATCATGTGATTAACACTACCTATAGAATATACACTAAAGCATCAGTATAACAAAAGCAACAACGGTAAAGCAATCTATGAGAAGATGTTGTTAGAAGTTTCCATTTTTCGCCTCCTTTTTAAATCTGATAACTTGGAGAGGTCGGTGGAGTCTGGAAAGACAATAGCATTACCTTACATCCCTAATCTTCTTCCACTCTGTATTTCATAAATTGTTTAAAATTAATTTCCTTGCTCCTATACGCCCTCGATTGCATGCTGGCTGGCTGGCTACTTTCATGTCTGTTTACATCTCAGCCCTTCGAGTTTCTGTTATTGCCGTCTGGGATGGGCAAACAGGGAGCAGGATAAGAGCAGGAAAGCTCTTGGCTTTGGACATAAAGCCACACTTTCATTTTATTTGGCTTTCAAATGCTGTTCTTAAAGTATTTGTCTAGCATTTCATACCTCTTTGGGTTTGAGATTTAAGTCTTTTATAATGTTGGGGTTTTATGTCATACTTCTGTGTTCTTCAGCTAATTGGCATTGCAGTAAATGTTTTTCTTTCCACAAGAATAAACCACAGCTAAAGCTGCTAGAGACTGCGATTTTGTTACATCCTTTACACAGATCTGAAATTACTTTCTTGTGGAGCCTTTAAACTAAGTTAAATGATATCTGACTCTTTCAGCAAATCTGTCGCTTCATGCTTAAATGGTTCTGTTTTTCCGTTGCTTCCCTCTTGCATCACATTAGGTTGCATTTTCATTTAGCGCACACATTTTGTTTTGTTTTTTTGTATGACATCTTTTGACCACCACAATGGGTTTTTTATTTTTTTTTATCCTTCTTTATTCAAACATGAAAATTGGAAGAAATATTTAAACTTTTATAATTTTTAAAGAAATTACTTTATGACATCATATAAAATAGCACTGGGGAAGACTGCCAAGAAAATGAAGGATTTTCTAAAATAGTCTGTGAAATTACAAAAAAAAATGGCCTTTAACAGTACAGGACTGTTTTATATAAACTCAAATAGCAGGACGAGTACAATGCCAAATTCTCAAAACAAATTTAATGGTATTTATACAATTTTAGTCATTGGCAGTGGCAGGGGCCTGAAAGACGTAGTTCCCTCACTAAGGGTTCGCTCACACTAGCGTATAAATCAGACGAGTGCAATGCAAGAAAAAATCGGATTAATGTTATTCTATGAGGCAGTGCAGATCTGCGTATTTTTCTCAGCTGTATTCAGTATGAGAAAAAAATTGCAGCATGCTGTAATTTCACTCCGAAATCTGATGGGTGTGAGAAAAATATTGCATATCATACAGACCATCAGAGTGGCATCCGATTATTACGGATACATTACAGTTCTGTAAGGTCATGTGACCACACAGCATTTTTGTAGCGTTTTTTCGGCCGCGAAAATGCTTGTAAAACCGTCTGCCATGCAAAGCAATGTGAATTCGGATGTGCTGTCCACATGATGCGCTAATTAACGCACCGAATTCGCATTGCGTTGCAAAATGCAACATGACCATTTGTACCGCGATTACGCTGCAAATTCGCGGCCATTGAGGGACATTGAAAAGCAGCAAACCCGCAGGAATATGTGGATTTGCTGTGTTTCAATTAAATTCAATGGCCACGAATTTGCGGCGTAATCGCGATGCGTGTGGTACCCAGGATGAAGAGGAGACTACAACTCCTCTTCATCCCGGCTACCACGCGGTGAAAAAAAGAAATAAAAAAGCTAAAAATAAAAAAAATCTGTATACTCACCTCTCCGGTCTGCTCCCGGCGGCGTCCTCTCTCCCCGGCGTCCCACAGTGTACTTGCAGGACCTGCGGTGACATCATTTAGTCAGCTGATGGTCACGCGACCGCTGATATCAGTGGTCAGGTGATGGGCGTGACCATCAGCTGACCAAATGACATCACCGCAGGTCCTGCAAGTACACTGTGGGACGCCGGGGAGAGAGGACGCCGCCGGGAGCAGACCGGAGAGGTGAGTATACAGATTTTTTTTATTTTTAACTTTTTAATTCTTTTTTTTTTACTATAGATGCAGCATTTAAAGCAGCATAAGTTGGTCACACACTATAAATCCATGCCGGTTGCAAGGTTTTATATTGTGTGACCAACTTGTCAAGCACTTTTCCAAGTGATGCTCAAAATCGTTTGGAAAAGTGCTTGAAAAAACGCATGCGAAAACGCTGAAAAAACGCTTCTCTCTGGCAGAAAAAACGCATGTAAATCTGCATGCGTTTTTTACTGCCAAATGGAGGCAAAAACGCTCTGCATCAAATCTGCTATGTGGGCACATAGCCTAAGATTGGAAACTGTAAATGGTCTTGTAAAAGATTAATAGCTGCTGAGTAAAAAAACGCATTGTGTACGGACAGCACACGGATGACAAGTGAGAAAAAAATCATCACTCTCCCCTGATTGACAATAGGACTGATTTTTTATATGTTAGTTATTAGGCACCTTTTATATAATTCATCAATTGTGCTACTCTTTATAAGACCACATGCACACGTTGAGTATTTGGTGAGTTTTTTACCTCAGTATTTGCAAGCCAAAATCAGAAGTGGGTAAAAATGTGTGTTTCTATTATACTTTTCATCTGATTGTTTCACTTTTGGCTTTCAAATACCGAGGTAAAAAAATTCACCAAATACTCAACATGTGCATGTGCCCTAAAGCTGCGTGCCTACATTGAGTATTTGGTCGGTATTTTACATCAGTATTTGTAAGCCAAAATCAGGAGTGGACGAAAAATACAGAAGTGGTGACGTGTTTCTATTATCCTTTTCCTCTGATTGTTCCACTCCTGGTTTTGGCTTCCAAATACTGATGTAAAGTACTGACCAAATACTCAACGTGTTAACGTGACCTAAGGGTTCGTTCACACTTGTTTTTTCATGAAGGAATGATATCCATTTTTTTCACAGATAGGACTTGTACCTATGAAAGTCTATGGGACTATTTACATGTCAGACTTCTTATAGTTTTTTCAAAGACCGAGTAGTCTGTGCAAAAATTGTGGAAACATGTCTGATATTGATCCAAATGTCTGATGAAAATTGGCAATGCAAGTCTATGGGTCAGTGAAAAAATCTGACAGCATTCAGATGCCATTCGTGTACTGTCGGTCTTTCACTGACTGAGAGGCAGGAGAAGGAGGAGAAACTTTTTTTTTTCTCATCAGTGAAAACAACTGATGAAACTCAGACCAAACTCTGATAAAAATCTGATCACACTGATGAAAATCACTGATGAAATTTGGTCCATTTTTCTCGTACATTAAAAAAACTGAAGTCTGAATGAAAAGACTCAATGAAAAAACACAAGTACCCAATTTTACTTAATAGGTGCAGAAATTATGCAGGAAATCGAAAACATCAAAAACTCACCAAAAGTTCATCATGAGAAGATAGTCTTATTAGGCCATGTTCACACATTCAGTATTTGGTCAGTATTTTACATCAGTATTTGTAAGCCAAAATCAGGAGAGGGTAAAAAGCATGTTTCGATTATACTTTTCCTCATTGATCCACTCCTGGTTTTGGCTTACAGATACTGAGGTAAAATACTGAGCAAAGACTGAACATGTCAATATGGCTTTAAGCTGTGTGTCTACAATGAGCTTTTTGGTGAGTTTTTTATGTTGCATATTTTCGACACCATTTCTGCAAGTATATTGCGTTTTTTTTGTGCGTTTTTTTACATGCATTTTTTTGTGTGTTTTCGACGCTGCGTTTTTTGTCTGTTGTTGGTGTTTCATCTTTTAAATAAAGATCTTTTATTTTTTTTGATACTTCCTGCTATTTGGCTTTGACAAAACTTTATTGATGCAGTAACGTGTGGATTACATGTGTGAAAAGTGGAAAAGACATAAAGGTAACACTCACCAAATCTTCTTAAAATATATCCTTTATTGGTACAAGAGGGACATGTCAGCGTGCGGCATAGGATGGAGACCCCGAAGGGTGTGAGGGAGAGAAGAGGAGCAAAGGACAATGGCCGTTTCACTGCCTTCCGGCGCTTCAACGGGTCCAAGGGTCCAAGGTAGGTGATCAACTTACCTTGGACCCGTTGAAGCGCCGGAAGGCAGTGAAATGGCCATTGTCCTTTGCTCCTCTTCTCCTCCGCACACCCTTCGGGGTCTCCGTCCTATACCGTACGCTGACATGTCCCTCTTGTACCAATAAAGGACATATTTATGTCTCTTCCACTTTTCAAGCTTAATTTATCTTGGCTGTGCCTTGCAGGAGAAATCTTGGAGCATATGATCTGAGGTGTTTCCTTGTGATTGAATTGGGAAAACAGCATGGTGCCGTGAAGCTTCTCTTCTGTTGAACTGTGTGGATTACATGCGTTTTTGATGAGTTTCCACTGCAGAATTTCACTAAAAACATTGTGCATAAAAAATGTGCATTTTTTAGCTGTGGATTTTCCGCATCTAATGCAAGTCTATTGGAAAACTCCACACTTAAAACTCAGTGTACTCGCAACTGCTAAACTACTAGAACTGCCAGAGGCCTAGATAAGGTATGACAGCAACACTATACACTACATGCACAGGTATGGCATCGATTCATCAAAGTGTTTATGCCAGAAAACTGTTTTAAAACCCTTTGAAAAGTCGCAATATTTTTAGCAGCTGTGAGTTGCGCTAAAATTCTGCGATTTTTGGTGTTTACACGACAGTTTTAGCAAAGCTTGGGAGGGGTTGGGGCTGGACAGGTCGTGACCATGCTTGCCCATCAAAAACATCAATAGTGACGGTGTTTCTTACACCAGAAATGTTTCTCAGCTCTTTCACTAAAGTAACATTTCTGGCGAGGTGCACATCACCGATAAGGTACACTAAATTTATTAAACGGTGAGCTCCTGTTTATGAATTTAGCACACCTTAATCCTGCTTACCCCTCATTCAGGCATGGGCACAAATCGCTAGTCTTAAAGAGAACCTGATACCAGAGATAATGCTATTGACCTGCAGATATGCGGTTAATCTGCAGATTAACAGCTTTACTATGTTGCCCGGCGCCTGCAAGCAGCCGAATGCAGCGGGGAGAAAATTAACTTTATTCTCCCTGCCAGCATTTGGGTTTCAGTCATGGGGCACCGCATGTTCAGTCACCACTCTGAGAATACTGAGGGCCGCGGTAACTGCACCCCCAGCCCTGAGTGACAGCTGAGCTCCAATGCACAGCCAGTGTCGTCAGGACCGGGGGTGCGGATACAGCCGCTGCTCTGTATTCTGAGAGCAGTGGCTGAACCCCCGGCGCCCCCACCTCCGTGACTGAAACCAAATATAGGCAGGGAGAATAAAGTTCATTTTCTTTCCAACTGATTCGGATGCATGCAGGCACCGGGCAGCATAATAACGATGTTAAACTGCAGATTAACCGCATATCTGCAGGTTAATAGCGTTATTGCTGGTGACAAGTTTCCTTTAATGAATCAGACTCTAAGTGTGCCTATACAGAAAATATAAGAAGAAAGGGTGTGCGATATCACCACCCTCCAAGTTGTTATTAATAAGAAATAAATAGCTCTGGTATATAACAAAGAATGTAACATCTACCAGTAAATAATGAAAAGAACTATACTTTGGATTTAGACCAAAAAAAAAGCATCTTCCTTCTTACTGATGAAAAGTTTCTGTGTACAATGTAGTCTACGCTTGTAAAATTGTTATCTTGACAGAACATAAAATATTGAATAATTATTCCTCCTTGCATCTGTCTTCCAGTGCTAATCCTCATGACTCATCTCCGACATTGTCAAATCTTCCAGAATGATAAACAGATATTTTACACCATTGAACTATCACTATTTTATCAAAAGTTACTGTCACTAAATCTTCAGCCATGTTCCTAATATTCTGACGGGTGAATAAAATTAATGCATGGTGTGTATTAGGTGCAATGATTCAATAAGCATCTGCTTTGCATTATATATTGTAATCATTGGAAGTCATCATTTGCATTGGTTGGCAAGTACAACTTATTCTCACCTAAGAGACTAATTTCCTCCTGGAGATAACTGGTAATGACAAGTTTAATGACTAGTTATTGGCAGTAAAATACAAAAATTAATATATGACCAAATTACTCATGCATGAAAGATTCTTAACTTGGTGGAAACTATTTTAATCATTAGAAAAATAGAACAAATGTGTTACTAATGTCAACTCCTAACAGAAGAACACAGTGAATTTCCTGAATTCATTTCCAAAGTGCTTTCAAGAAATTAACAAGTAGAGTATTTAGCTGAATATTATATGTTCCCATGTGTTTGAAGGGGGTTTTCCAACACAAGGATATAGTAGGTGACAAATGACAAATAAATCACATCTACACATTTTGCATGATGACATTATTTTCTTACCTAATTTAGCTTTGACCCGGTCTGCTAGTAAGGACAGCCAGAAGGACTGTGGTTCCCAGGGCTACCAGAGGACATGATTCTGGGTGTGTTCCATTAATACAGAATATGTGCATTTCATTTTTATCGTAATTATTCTTGTTATTATTATTGTACCCACTGGATTTTAATCTCCTAAAGAGTTTGCTCACCTTTTGGGGACAATGTATGTTTTTTTTAAACTCATGGAATTGGAGCGAAAATCGTTTTTGCAATTGGGTTTCATGAAAAATGTTGCACCGTTTGACTTCTAAAGCATCTGAGTTGCACTGATTATTGCTGGCTAAAGAATGAGTTAACTGAGGATCCATCAGTGAGCTCGTTCTTAGGCCACATTCACATGTTCAGTATTTTGGTCAGTATTTTACATCAGTATATGTAAGCCAAAGCCAGGAGTGGAACAATCAAAGGAAAAGTATGATAGAAACACGTCACCACTTCTGTATTTTTCACCCACTCATGATTTTGCCTTACAAATACTGATGTAAAATACTGTCCAAATACTGAACATGTGAACATGACCTTACAGTTTGACTGGGAATTTGTACCTCTTTCCAGTCTTTTCTTTTCTCTACTCTTCTCAGTTAACTTATGACCACATCAAGGTTGACTGTGGAGGGAAATAAAGTTTGCAAAATTCAAACGGCGCAAAATTTTTAATGAAACCCAATTGCAAAATTTACTTTTAGCCCCAATTATATATATTTAAGTTAAAAAAAGTCCTCAAAGGTGGACAACCCCTTTAATGACCCATGATGAAAATGTACGTCAAGTTCAGGAGCTAATTCCTGCATCCTAACATTTTCCTGAGGCTAGGGTCACACGACCTCTTTTCTCTCATCCTAGAAAATCAGTCTGATTATGCTAATCATACTCTGATCAGAGTATGATCAGACTGTGATCAGATTTTCTAAGATGAGGAGAATAAAACAGAAAGCATCTCCTTCTTCTCCATTTAGTCTGTCCATGAAAATCGGACTGTATTCATGTCATCCGAGGGCAGTACAATTCTTTCCTCGGACTCATAGACATGAATGGCCGAATGCGATCTGATAATCGGATGCAGCTTGTACTTTCTGCGATTTTTTGCGATTTTTTTCTCGGACCGACACGGTTCAAGGAAAAAATTAAACATGTGCACAGACACATAGAATAACATGAGGACGAGTGGTATCTGTCAAAACGATGGATTGCACTCGTCCATTTTTTATGGTCGTGTGTAGAAGCCCTTAAACTGACCTCCTGGATGTTGCCAGAGAACCTGCAAGATCAGGAGCAGAAGCAGGGCTCTAACACATAGCCATGTTCCTGCCTCAACTGTCAGGACTGAAGCTAACCTCAATAGTCGAGGCCAGTATTAGGTCAGCATTCGATTAGTATTTTTTCTCAGGAGTGGGAGCCAAAACCAGGAGTGGGTGATAAATGCAGAATTGGTGACTTCTTTCTATTATACCTTTTCTCTGATTGTTCCTCACCTGGTTTTGACTCCCACTCCTGAGAAAAATACTGACTGAATACTGACCAAATACTTATAGGGGGATCTTGACCTTAAGTAGATAAACAGTGGAATGGGGCTCATCTGTCTCCCCATCGCCCCACCACCATCGTTCCGCAGAGAGCCTAAAAAAGTTTAATATATTTTTTAAAAATAAGCAATCCAAGAATACAATTATAAAACTGATTTCCCCCTACATAAATTGTTTAATGATGTAAAAAAAAAATTTAAAAAAAACACATAATTGGTATCACCATATCCATAATGATCTGAGCTATAAGCAAAGCATGCTATTTAACCTAACCCATACAATGAACTCTATAAAAACTAAAATAAAAACAATTGCAAATATTTTGTTTAGTCCATGTCAAAAAGTCACATGTACCCCAAATGATATCAATAAATCATCAACTCATCCCGCAAAAAACAACAACAAAACTTCACACAGCTGTCCACTGCAGAAAAAAATTAAAATATATGGCTCTCAGAATACAGAGACACAAAAAGAAATCATTAAAAATTGTTTCTATGGTGCAAACATAATGTACTATTAAAAAAATGTGTACATTTGGAATTGCCTCTATTGTGCTGGTCCGCAAAATAAATTTAACATGAACATACTGCATGGTGATTTCCGTAAAACCTAAATGTAAAAAATAATAACAATAAATCTTATCGATAAATTATATGTATCCAAAATGGTAACATTAAAAAATACAACTTGTGTTGCAAAAAGAAACAAATCCTCATATGATCCTGACGGTGCAAAATGCATGGGTTCTTATGGGGTTAAAAGGGTTTTCCCAAAAACAATAGATATCACCTATCCACAGAGTGATAAATGTATGATTGCTCATGGTCCACAAATGATCATGGGAATAAGGGTCCTGAAAACCAATGTTTGAATAGAGCAGTAGTGGGCATGTGTGATGACTGCTCCATTGCTGCTCTTCGCACAACCTGATGAAGGACAACATCTGCATGGGGTGCATCTTCTTACGTTTGTGTGGGTTTTCTCTGGGTACTCCTACACTCCATGATGTGAATGATAACAGTACTGAGAAATATGCTGGCCCTTTATAAGCAACAGAAAATTAAAGAGTGACTAAACTTTTTTTTTGGGGGGGGTCATAATTTTGTCCAGCATTGGAAGTTATATAGCTTTGCAAATTACTTTTTTAGGGGATTTGTCTTCATGCCTGTAAAACAATGCATGCAAGTGGCTTCCAATCCATTGCTCTTCCCTGGTCTATTTGTCTGCACTCAGCTGCACTGATATCAGAATGTACTCATTTGGAGTACAGGTGATGGCAGTGACAGTGTCAGCACTTGAGTCTCACCAAGGGCTCATCCAGATGTCCACAATACATGGACTGGCCGCGGTTCCCCCGACCGCTTCATGTATTTTTATCAGGCTGTCACGCGTGGGTTGATACATGAACCGATTTGCACAGATGTCTGAATGGACCTTTAGAGATTGTTCTGGTAAGTACAGAGGAGGAGACTGGTGCTGACCCTTTCACTACCATCATCTGTACTCCATATACGGTAAGTATATTCTGATATAAATGCAGCTGAAGGCAGACAAATAGACTGGGTAATAGAAGGGGGTTTGGAAGCCACTTAAATGCAATTTATTTACAAGAATGGAGACAAATTCCCTAATAAATTGATTTCCAATTTTCATAATTTTCCATGCTGTACAAAATTATAAAAAAATAAAAGTTTAGTTACTCTTTAAGAAAAGAAATAAAACAGAAAATACATTTTTACTTATTTTTTAAGCATAAAATTAATATTTAGGTTATATATATATATATATATATATATATATATATATATATTTACAAGCAGTAGGAAGCAAAAGTGTAAAAACTATGGCTTCCAGTATTTACATACATAGCTGTAACCACCAGGG
Source organism: Phyllobates terribilis (assembly GCF_046119375.1). Taxonomy (NCBI): domain Eukaryota; kingdom Metazoa; phylum Chordata; class Amphibia; order Anura; family Dendrobatidae; genus Phyllobates; species Phyllobates terribilis. The sequence continues at coordinate 745,521,551 of NW_027362763.1, read as the reverse complement.
TAGCTGGTATAGGAGTTACTTTTTGGCTTTTTGGCCTAAACCACTAAAGGGACTTGGTTTCTCTCCCAAAAAAGAACACATTTATCATTATAGAGTCAGTTTAGTTATGTCAGTGAACATAGGAGGAAGCAATGGATAATGTAATGCAGAATAACGCCCTGCTTCTCATCTGCTCAGTCAACTAGATCTATATCCTGAATTGCTGAACATCAATTCTCATCACAGAAGTACTGTGGCCAATAGCTTTAAAAATGAAATTGGACAAAATCAGCTACTCAAGTGCACATAAGTGTCTTCAGATATTTAACTCTTTATGGACTTAATTACAATATATTATATACATCAACAGTGGTCTGAAATCTGGGTCTCCGATAGTCTAAGCTTTGCTGCCAAGCTGGCACAGCAGTTTAATAACAGCAGTAAGATTAAAGGGAGCCAGTCACCATGAAAATGCAGTCCAATCTGTAGGCACAGTGGATAAAGTAGGAGTAGCAGGGTAGAATAATATATAATTTTGTGATAAATGCCTGCATATCACCTATGCTTTTATCATTTAAACCTTTGCTATTTTTGGTATTTTTGCACCGGTGGGCGGTATTATCAGTGATTGACAGCTTTTTTTGTATAAAAGTGCAAACACAGATAGATGTCAATCACTGATTGGACTGCCCACTGGTCCAGAAAAAAGCAGAGTAATAAATGATAAAAGCACAGGTGATACTGAGGCATTTACCACAAAACTATAAATAATTTTCTGGGCTTTCCCTGCTCTATAACCTGCAGATTGGACTGCATTTTCATGGTGACATGTTCCCTTTAACATGCTGTATACCACAGATGTAAAGGTGTAACGTAGACATATTTCTATTTATGCTGTCCTACATTTTGATCTTGTGAAATGTACAAGCCAAGGCTCTGTTTCTAATAGCATCAATCGTTTTGCTCCCACAAACATAATCTCTTATACCCCATTTAAAGACATGTCTATGCCCTCTGTTGTGGACACCCTCTTTGAACCAAAGTGGAGAATCCGTTCTTCAAGATCAACTCCAACTCTGCTGGACTTTAGCTGCCCGTGTATCAATTGGAAACCTAATCATCTGAATAACTGCCATGTATTATCACATTTCATATGGCTGGCTCACTGCCGCAAAATCAACTGTAGGCTCAAAACTAAAGAGGATTGTCTCTGATGCAGGGCGGACATACCATTGGTGCAACCTGTGCAGCCGCACAGGGCACCAGGACGTAAGGGGACCCACTTCTACCTCCATAGCAGGTGGAAGTGTACGTTATGATGAGCTATTAGACTATGTCCGCTCTTGCTTTGTTGTGACCATGACACCTATGCCAGATCAAATATTCAAAGAATACCAGTAATACCTGTAGAAGTCTATATTCTGTCAAAAATAACAGAAAACCTAAAAAAAATCCTGATGGGCGCCACAACAGCAGTCTAAATAGTACTCTACCTTACCAATAGGAATCAGTTTACTCCTATGTCAGAAACTAAAGTTAGGGGATCTGTAGCACAAACAAGGAGAAACTGAATAAATCCTAATTATCAAAAGTATCACTTTTAAGTAGAAATGTCAGGAGATACTAATCAGAAATGATCATTGTAATCATGTGAAGTTGCAGTAGAGGATGGATGATCTCCGAGACGTTATTTCTTTGAGTTACTGTCATGTAAGAACAACGTGCAATGGGCTCTTATAATGGAGAAACACATCTCGCGCAAGCTTCTGGTGTATTCGCTGTAAGGACTGCCGAGGTCTCTTTATCAAATTTCCAAAGCCATAATCTCTTCATTGCATCCAATTATCTGTATAACAGGTAGACATTGATTGTACTCTATAGCTTCAGGAAAGAAAAGCACATTACATTGTCCAGGAAGATTGCATTTCTAGAGGCTGGATGGATTGAGAGTTATTGGGGAGCGCAGTTTTATTCCTCAGGAAGAAGTGACCCTTCAAGTTAAAACACAGAAATAAAACCTGCATATAATATTTAACCCCCTCATGTCCACAAGTCACCGGTTACTCTGTGTCGAAAGCATAAAATTAATCTATTGTAATGCAGCATTTTAAACGAAAATATTTATCTTTATTTCTCCATCTATCTGTATTTTTATGGGAAAGAAGTGTAAAGGAATAGAATGTTGATGTCACTAGTTATTATTATTATTATTATTATTATTATTACTTAGGGAAGAGGAATTTTTTATAATTGTAAAATCCCCTTAGGGTAGTTCACGTGAGCGTATAAAAAAAATTGTTCAGACTTTCATCCAGAAAAGTGGGACTTTTTTTCTCACTTTTTATTTGTATACAATCCGTTTTTTTTACCAGCAGCTATTAATCATGTACAAGACCATTTACAGATTCCTGTGCTACAGAATTGCAATGTATCCTTAAACAGCGAATGATGTACTGTGGCTCCGTATGGTATTAGATTTTTTTGGTTCACCCATAGACTTGAATTGGTGAGTCTTATCCTATTTATGGAAGAAACTAGTGCAGGTTATGATTTTTATCAAGCGCAGATTCAGTCAGTTAATAAAATTGCTGACCTGCACGGCCTTATTGAATAACATTTGTCCGAAGGCTGTCTATTTTTTTCCCGGACCGGACTTGGATCAAAAATATGGTTGTGTGAACATGCCCTAACTGTGAAACTCAAGGCAGATTCTTTGCTGTGACTGGTATACTGAACAAAAATAATATGGTTGTGTAATGTGCCAGAGCTGTCAGTTCTAGACTCGGTCCCACAAATGCAAGTTGCCCAGGTGCTCTGTGCATGATAGGTTCTTAAAGCTTTATTTCCAAATAAGTTACATTAGGTCATCCTCTATCCATGGGAATAAGGGATAAACTACTGATTGCTGGGGGATTGGATGCAATCCCAAAATTGGGGCTTGGCTTTCTTCAGCAGTCCAACAATGGATGCAGCAGAGGTCCATCAGACAGACCTCGATTTCATTCAAGATGAAGCTCCGCCGAGCCTGGTGCCAGAGTCCCAATCTTGGGATCACAAAGAATCACAGCGGTCTGACTACCAGGAATCAGTAAATTATCCATTGTCTTATGGAAAGGGAATAACTCAAATTCTTTAATAATACAGATAATAATACATGCTGCTGCACGTCACTTGAGTGTACAGGAGCATCTTGCAAAATGGCATCCCTTCTCACTTCCTGCTCTGCAGCTTTTGGCTGAAGCTGCACCTCACAGACTTCCTCCTTTGCCTTGCATGAGTACTCACTCTGCACATAATTCTTGCAATCTGCTCCAGATTAGCTCCTTCCTTCTGTATTTGGGACATAATTATTAGCAATGGGTAAGATAGATCTTAGTATCAGACTAACTTATTTTCGGTCTGTGTGCTGTTCAAGAAAAAAAATGACTTTACATAGACAGCAGTACGACCAACAATATTATTCAATGGGGCTGTTCAGATGCCAATTTTTTTTCTAATGTGGCGCCCCTGAGGGTTCGGTCGCCACAGAGGTATTGCATCTCACCCAGAGGTGTGGTATCTCACTCTCAGGTAAGGAAGGAGTATGGCTCAGGACCCTAACACTACATCTACTACACCACATTTCCGGGGGACAGGGCGATAATGCTCCTACAGTAGAGCACAAGTGTCCCTGATCCCTGGCTGGAGTGGGGAGGAACCACTTAGAGAGGGGGAATTATGTAGTGGATGGGTGGAGGACGTAGATTCTGGGAGCACATAGTAAGAGGTATAAAAGTAAGGAACCATTTTGGTTCAGTTAGTTAGTAGCAGAGAGTGAAGAGAGTTCAGCCCAGTCAGTCAGACTGAGGTGCTGACAGGGGGCAGAGGCTCTGTACGAGCTCTGCTCCACAGGCAGGCCTAGTTAAGAGGTCTGAGCCTGAGAGAAGAGAGGAAAGAGGGAGCAGGAAGGCTCCAGGACAAGGAGTGAAGGGACCCTAGGGTTACGGGCCGTGCAGCAAGCCACCCGTAAGCCCGCCGCTGCCAGGAGGTAGGGGGGTCAGGCCAGAGAAGGGGAACCGGGTCCCCCAACAAGCAGAGACTACAGGGCTCAACTGGGAACCGGAGGCTGCAGCACTTCAAGTACAGCAGGCCGTCCACACCAGCCACTAGGAAAGTAGCCACATAGGGCCAGGGGACGGAACACACGTCGCCCGCCAAGGCCCGAGGACACTGGACAGTGGAGTCGCCAGGTGTTAGATACAAGGAGAGAGGCCAGAGAGGACACACAAAAGGGGGTCCTGCTAAGTGCTCCAGAGCTGGGGGAGAATCTAATCGGGTTCTCCCAGGAGACCAGGGCAGCCGCGGCCCGCCGCAAGGAGTTTTGCCGCCAGCAGCTGGCTCAATTTGAAAAGGAGCGCAGCTCACGGCACAAGTGGTGGGAGAGATTAGAGGCCCAGAACCTGCAGGAGAAGACCCGGGCCCGTCAGTCCAACGAGGCTGCTCACGGCCCCAGAGAAGAGGGTACCGTTGTCAAATTTGATTTAAAGGCCGGATGGGGGTTCACCTGAGACTCGCACACAGACATTGATTTGTTTGTGAATAGAAGGGACGTGGAGTCTCATCTCAGAGCGGGTCATCCTGATCGGGACCTCTACCCCGAAGACATCGTTACATATGCCAGGCATCGAGGAGTCAGGGGTTGGTACGCCCTTTATGTTCACAGAGTGGAGGAGGAGAGTGAGTTCTACCCCTGTGAGATTGAAGACCAGGCTGGGACAGCTTCTCGAGGACCAGAGCCTCCCCGCAGGGAGCAGTATAATTAGGAACTTTAAACAGCCACCAGTACCCGTGCAGAGTGGACACTGCAAGTTCAGAGTTAATGTGTATGAACAGTTAACCCATTTATTAAGTTACCCGGAACGGGTCCAAAGACTAACCGGCTGAGGACTGGGAGCAGCCACTCCTTGTAAATAGTTGCATCTTTTGAGGTGCCCCATATTGGTTTTATAAGAACCTACAACAAATAAGTACCTCGGAACAAAAACCCGTTGGAGGTGGCCGAAGACGAGGTCCAGCATCTGGATCGCCTAAGCCCTGCAGCCACCCCAGGGCCTCCGTTGAGGGTTTGGGACGGGTCCCTCATGTTCGTCTGTTACCAGTTGCATGTTGCTCTTTAAAGAAAATGGACACCTGGTCGCGAATTGCACTGTGGCCAGTTGATCAAAGATTACTTGAAAATGTTTTATATGCCTTATATATATGAAAAGTTTTATACAAGTGAAAAGAATTTTGCAATGTTTTATATAATGTAACCGGTAACGTTGAAGGAAATATGCCTCCCATAGAGGGAAGAAGTGTTGTTAATAATCTTATATGTGGACATGTCCTAAAAATTTTGCAAGTCTTTGAGAAATATTTGTCTTTTACTCTGTTCCAGCCTGCGGACGTGCTGTGTTTTACCAGGGGGGAGTGGCGCCACTGAGGGTTCGGTCGCCACAGAGGTATTGCATCTCACCCAGAGGTGTGGTATCTCACTCTCAGGTAAGGAAGGAGTATGGCTCAGGACCCTAACACTACATCCACTACACCACATTTCCGGGGGACAGGGCGATAATGCTCCTACAGTAGAGCACAAGTGTCCCTGATCCCTGGCTGGAGTGGGGAGGAACCACTTAGAGAGGGGGAACTATGTAGTGGATGAGTGGAGGACGTAGATCCTGGGAGCACATAGTAAGAGGTATAAAAGTAAGGAACCATTTTGGTTCAGTTAGTTAGTAGCAGAGAGTGAAGAGAGTTCAGCCCAGTCAGTCAGACTGATGTGCTGACAGGGGGCAGAGGCTCTGTACGAGCTCTGCTACACAGGCAGGCCTAGTTAAGAGGCCTGAGCCTGAGAGAAGAGAGGAAAGAGGGAGCAGGAAGGCTCCAGGACGAGGAGTGAAGGGACCCTAGGCGTACGGGCCGTGCAGCAAGCCACCCGTACGCCCGCCGCTGTCAGGAGGTAGGGGGGTCAGGCCAGAGAAGGGGAACCGGGTCCCCAACCAGCAGAGACTACAGGGCTCAACTGGGAACTTCAAGTTCAGCAGGCCGTCCACACCAGCCACTAGGAAAGTAGCCACATAGGGCCAGGGGACAGAACACACGTCGCCCGCCAAGGCCTGAGGACACTGGACAGAGGTGCCGCCAGGTGTGAGATACAAGGAGAGAGGCCAGAGAGGACACACAAAAGGGGGTCCTGCTAAGTGCTCCAGAGCTGCCTGGGAGTCGACTGATCCCCTCACTCGGTAAACACAGGACGACGCGGGAAGTTATAAACCTGCAGTAATAACTTGGAGTGAAAGAACTGTGAGTAAAGACCCTGAGACTGCATTGCAAAGACTCCGCGTTGTCACTACTGATTCCCTGCACTATCACCACCATCATCCACTCACGCTGCCCTGAAGCTACACTCCACCTGTGGGGAGTCACATCACCTAGCTGCACATGCCACCAGCTTCAGCAGACTGCCCCGCAGCGACGGTTACCAATAACCGCAATCCACAGGTGGCGTAGTCGGACTATTAAAATCAGATACACATAGGCTACCCTGGTTTGACCGCCCTGGGTCACGGACCGGGACACCGCCATGGTGACTACAACCCCCAGCATCCACGAGGCCCGGCTCCGGGTATTCCCCACGGCCCAGGGGGCGCGTCACTAACATGGTCTTCTTGTCTATGTGAAAAAAAATTGTAGCATCCACTAGTGTCTTTTGTATTTTGGATGAAACTCGCCTATTCAAGTTCATGTGTGCGAAAAAATAAATCCAATCCCTTACGGATCATCCATATAGCTTATGATTTTTATGGATACATTGCAATTATTGACATAGGGAACTGTATTTGGTCTTGAAAATTTTGTCTATTGCTGATACATAAAATGGATGCCATAAGGATGACATTACAGATCAAAAATCATTCATTTTTCTGGATGGAAATCTGTCAATATTTTAAACACTCATGTGAACTTAGCCTTACTAAGATGATGCACAGAATAGATGCAGAATAAGAAGTCTGAGAAGTGTAACTCTAGTCATTAGCTGGATATAGATGTCATAGAAGGGAGTTGTCATGCTCATGGGTTCGATCCCTGGAGTTTGTGTTCTGTGGTCGGCTTCTCTTTCCGCCGAGCCACAGTAGACACACCTTTTCTCTTGGTGTTTGGGTTCTGCTATTCTGGCTGCAGTCTTTCTAGTTTTACACAGGTTTTTTAATTTTTTAAATACTGATGTAAAATACTGACCAGTTGAGGGCTTAGATACAGGTCAATGGACAGCGGTAATAAAGCAGTTAAAGGTGGTGGCATTAGTTTATATTGGGAAAGTCTGTCAAAAAAAGTTCCCCTCAGCCCACGGTCATACGTTCAGTATTTGGTCAGTATTTTACATCAGTATTTGTAAGCTAAAATCAGGAGCGGAACAATCAGAAGAAAAGGGGGCATGGATGGAAGGAAGGATGGATGAATGAATGGATGGATGGATGGATGGATGGATGGATGGATGGATGGATGGATGGATGGATGGATGGAAGGAAGGATGGATGGATGGAAGGATGGATGAATATGGATGGATGGATGGATTGAAGGTTTGATGGATGGATGGATGGATGGATGGATGGATGGATGGATGAATGGATTGAAGGATGGATGAAAGGATGGATGGATGGATGGATGGAAGGATGGATGGATATGGATGGATGGATAGAAGGTTTGATGGATGGATGATGGATTGAAGGATGGATGGATGGATGGGTGGATAGAAGGTTTGATGGATGGATGATGGATTGAAGGATGGATGGATGGATGGGTAGTCAGACAGATAGAAACCTGGACAGATTGATTTTAGTTTATTTAAGGTAGACTTTGCATGTTCTAGCTGATGTATTTGTGAGGTATCATTTAGTCTGTTAAGGTGATGCAGTCTGTCCTAAAGTACCCTGAGGTCTGACATGTTTCATGCTGTCTTGTTTCCTAGAATAACACTTTTGCTGTTGCAATTTTATGCTTTAATTTTGTCATTTTTTTAACTCTCCAGAAAAAAATCAAATCACACAATTCAATGAAAATGCTAGAAATAGTTAGGTCCCCATTCATCAGTGCATTTTCGCAAATTTTTTGGTGTGAATAACTTTCAATTAGAATCTTTTTGATTTGCAACAAATTCATTGAAGGATTTGTGCCTTTTTTAACCCCCTTACCAACCAGGCAATTCTTCATTTGGCGTTTTAGTTTTATCTTCACCTTCTTCCAAGAGCCATAACTTTTCTATTTGTCTGCTGACATATGAGCTTGTTTTTTGTAGGACGACTTATACTTTTGAATGCGACCATCCATTTTATAATGTGTTGTATTGGAAAGCAGGAAAAAAAATCCAAGTGCAGCGAAGAAGCACAGTTCCGGAATTATTCTTTGGATTTTGTCTTTACAGCATTCATTATACAGTAAAAATAACCTGTCTATGATGATTTTACAGGGCAGTATGATTACAGTGATACTAAATATGCATAGGTTTTTTTTTATTTAAGATATGAAAAAATATTAGGAAATTTGTAAAATTGGAGCTGTGCAAGGGCTTATTTTTTGCACCCTGAGCTCACATTTTTATTGATAGCTTTTTGGGTTAGATACAATGTTTCAATTGCTGCCATAGTCTGTAGTGTTGCAGTAGCCGAAAAAACTCAATTATGGCATTTTGATTTATATTCTTATTACAGCGTTTACTAATAAGGTTAATTAATTATATATTTTAATTGGTCGGACTTATGGATGTGGAGATCCCACATATGTGTAAGGCTGAGTGCACACAATGCGGTTTTAGTGCATTTCCGGGGGAGTTAGATGTGAGATGTTAATTATGGCCAGGGAAAATGGTTGCCTAGTGGCACATTCCCAAGTTAAAAAAAAACAGCTCACAGCATAAATTACGTGAATAGAAATGCTAATGAAAATTGGGTGAATGGGACTAGCTGACACCCAGCTCTTTTGTTTGGTGATGTCAAGGTGTCAATCAGATCTTTTCATGACCAAACAAAGTAAGGCTGTGTGCCCAAGATGCGGATTTAATGCGTTTCCGCGGCGCCATTTCCGCCGCGAAAATGCATTAAAAATGCATGTTAAGTTATCTGCCATGTTTCCCAATGATAATCCGCATGTGCTGTGCACATGCTGCGGAGATTTCCGCTGCAGATTATCATTGCAGATCCGCAGCACAACCATTTCTTGTGTGTAATCGCGGCAAAATCGCCACCATTGACCTGCATTGAACCGCATAACATCCGCTTGCATACATGTATGCATGCGGATGTTATGCGGTTCAATGCACGTATGGTATCCGGGTCTGGAGAAGAGGAGACTCTCCTCCAGACTCAGGTACCATAAGTAAAAAAAGAATAAAACATAAAAAATAAAAAAAATAAAACATTATACTTACCTCTCCGGCGGCCCCCGGTCTTCTATACAATGGCTTCCTCTGTCATCGGCGTCCCGCGGTGTTCTGAAAGGACCTGTGGTGACGTCATTTAGTCATGTGATATCAGCGCAGGTCCATTCTGAACACCGCGGGACGCCGAGGACAGAGCACGCCCCCGGAGAAGGAGACCGAGAGCCGCCCGAGAGGTAAGTATAATTTATTTTTTATTTTTTACGTTTTAAGGGTATGTGCCCACGTAGCGTTTTTCAAGCGGATATGCTGCGGAATTTCCGCAGCGTAAACGCTTGTTTAACGCTATGTTATCCGCCCCCCATGGTCCCCAATGTGATTACGCAATGCCCATGCTGCGGATTTTTCTGCAGCGTTTTTGCTGCGGGGAAAAATCCGCAGCATGTTCATTCATTTTGCGTTTCCGCAAGTGGAATTGCCTTTGCAGTGCAATAAAAATCGCAAGGCAATTCCGCATGTGGAAATCGCGCGATAAACGCACGATAAACGCGTGCGGAATTCCGCATGCGTTTATCCGGGAGAGGACATGCAGAAATGAAGCAGAAAATGTCTGCTTCATTTCCGCAGCGTGGGCACATAGCCTAATTCTTTGTTTTTTTTATTGATGTTGCATTTAAAGCAGCATAAATTGGTCACACACTATAAATCCATGCCAGTTGCATGGATTTATATTGTGTGACCAACTTGTCAAGCACTTTTCCAAGTGATGCTCAAAATTGCTTGGAAAAGCGCTTGAAAAAACACATGCAGAAATGCAAGCAAAAATGCTTAAAAAACGCTTATTCCTGGCAGAAAAAAACGCACATAAAATCTGCATATGTTTTTTCTGCCAAGGAGATGCAGAAATGCTCAGGAAATGTCTGTTTCATTTCTGCATCGTGGGTACATAGCCTAAAGAAACACACAGACACAGTGTAAACACTTTATTTGAAACACAACATACCCAATCTTTAATCATTTAAATGAGCCAATATACTCACTCCAGTTCTTATGGTAATCCAAGGGCTTAAGCAATGTCACACCAACTTTATTTAGCCCCAAAAATCATTTATTGATGCTCAAAAACACTGCAAAAACGCATGTAAAAACGCGTCAAAAATGCATGTAAAAACCGCATGCGTTTTTCTGGCAAGGACAGACAAAAATGCTCAGGAAATTTCTGCTTCAAATCTGCATCGTGGGCACATACCCTAATTGTTTGTTTATTTTATTTTTTTAATATTAGTAAAAGGGGGTGATTCAAATTTTTATATTTTTATATTCTTTTATATTTTTAAAAACTTTTTTTAATTTTTACTGTATTTCTTAGTCCTCTTAGTGAACTTGAACTTGCGATCATCTGATCGCTTATACTGGATTAATCAATGCCACAGTACGGCTGCATATAGGACTAAACTCTGTCTATGAACACCATCCACAGAGCATAGTCATGAAAGGCACAGGGGTCTTAAGTAGACCCCTGGCCATCATTGCATTCCATAGACACCCAATGTTCACATTACGAAGGGGTCGATGGGCAATTAGACCAGGGCGCCCTCCCAGGCCGCGCAATGTAAATGCCGCTGTCAGAGATTGCAGGTTAACAGCCATGGTTGGAGCTGTTATAGGCGGAGGTTAATTTTAAAATTTTTATATCAATGTGGCTTTTCTAGATATTTTAGACTGATTCATCCTATGCAACTTTAAAAAAAAACGTAAATTTTTTGCTCAGATGTACTCCAGAACCCAAACCTCCAAAGTGTTTTTTGGCACATCAGAATTTTTTGCACATATTTTGCGACATTTCGTGAAACATGCAAATTATATCTCTAAAAAGGCACATAAACAGCTAAAGAGGTTAAAAAAAGACCGTATTTTACTTTGCATAAAATTCTTGAACATCGTGCACCATTGTAAAGAATTAGGCGCACAAAAAAAAAGTTTAAAAGTGACTTGAAAAAAACAGAAATGAGGAATTGTGGTCTTAGTATTTTTACAATTATCGACAGACAGCATTAGTTTAAACACAAAAATTATATAGTAACACAAGAATTTAGAATACAGGAACGTGGATAGTCTGTACGCAAATTTCCAATCCTATTGTGCCATCTAGTGGCCAAACTACATCTTGCCAAGGCTGCTAGTTGCAAATTGCATTACGCATTAGAGCTCAGACGGAGGAAAGTATGCTTCTATTTTTCCTAGATTGCCATTTACCCTTTGCACAACCCCATCCCGACAACACGTGCAATCAATAAATTTGTTCAGTTGCTGTTTCATTCTGTCTTCTCCATGCTTCTTGTGAAAACTTAGAGCACTGCAGATGTCAGATCAGATAGATTCCCCTCTTACATAGATATAAAATATGAGCATTGCCTGGTGAAATCTATTTCAAATTCTTGGCTTCTTGGAACAAAAACACGTACAAAATGCCTACAAATGAGCAAACTGGGCCAATGTCCAAGATCAAAGCACGTAATATATAGGCTTGAGTTCTGTTAACTGCTCTACGATTTTCCTACTTGCTATAAATTAGGCTGAATTGATATTTAGACACGTTCTTCTAGGATATATACATCAGGCATTATGTCCTAAGTGTAACAAATTTTGAACACTGGTTTGAGTTACTTATGAATATGCCATTCAGCATGTGGATAATGGGAAGAATGGTGTTCTCAAAGCATTGCTGATCTCAGAGTACTGAGATTACAGAAAGTTGATTATAGATACCTAGATTCCCACCAGAACTCAAAGACAGAAGAACAGGGTATGTGACGTAAAGATCTAAGTGTAATACATCATAATGATCTAAGTTAATGTCGAATGGGGGTGCTAAAAGGCAGCAATATTCCAGGTGTCTGAATCAAGTCTAAAAAAGTCAAAAATATTAGAGTTAAATACCTTGTAAAAAAAAAAATTCCTGAACTCCCAATTCTGACGCTGTTTTACATTTTGCGCTGCGTCACTCCATTGCAGAGATATTCCAATTTATGTGAAATCTCTGCTTGTAGTGCAACTGGGCATGCGTTTCTTCAGGGTCTTCTCTGGGGGCATGCACTTTCACTCCTCCCACCCAGAAACTGCAGAGCTGTGACTGACGGTCTGAGAGTGAGGGGTGAAGTCACATGGCCTCAGCGAAGACTGTGAAGAAGTGCTCAGTTGGACTGCATAGAAGAGATTTCACATAGTGCCCTCCAGAATAAACAAATTTGAATATCTCTGCAATGGAGCGATGCTGCACAAAATGGAAATGAGGTGCGCTCAGGAGTTTAACTAATTGTTTTTGAGCACGTGGCCAGTCCTCCTTAAGAGTTTATTCACAAGACAAATTTTTCGATCCCAAATCGGTTCACTTAAGCAATATTCACAAATCAGACTATGCAGATGATTTAATGTGGAATTCAATTAAATAATTGTATCATGCACAATTGGATTTTGATTTTTGAACAAAAATTGCCACAAAACATATGCCAGTTTGATCAATGGATTGAGGCAAAAAGGATAAGATGCATATGTGAAATGGATAAGAAAAACTGATTTAATATGAATAAATGGATCTAAAATGAATATGTCTACTCATGTACATCACACCAAGAGGCAAATATCATAATTTGAGGAACAAACTTTTAGGATGAAAGTTAGACAATATTGAAATGGTGGGTGAATAAGCTAAAGTCCATGCAACTTTGGCCTCTTCTTCATTTTCTTTTGGCAGTGTTCGTCTTTTTAGCCTTCATTGATAGAAAAAAAAATACTTTGTTGAAACCAGGCTTAAAGAAAACCAGTATACTCATCTGATATGTCCTTTTTACTAAATATTCCTATTTTGTGGTGGATTTGTCACAGAGTTCACAGACTTTCCTTTGCAAAGTATGAAATCTGCGCTGAATTCCACAGCAAAATTAGCAAATACCCTGCAGTAAATAAATAAACAACAATACTGAAAATAACTTACGGTACTTAGTTAACATCATTTTGATCAATTTAGATTTTTTTTTTATCAAAATTATATTAACCAAGTACCCTATGTTATTTTCATGCACTATTGCTATTTATTTACTTACTGCAGTTTATTTGCTCATTTTGTTTTTTATCTTAGGTTTTGTCTGTTTAGTGGCCAGTGTGAATGTGCGTCTAGATGCTACATGCATACCAACTCATACTCCACTTCATCTCTTTAGGATTTTGCTTACAAGGAAGCGACATACTGTAGTTTTTACACTCAGCAGCTCATATCAATTGAAGAATTATTTTACAACTTAAAAATGAGATTTGTAAAAAATCTCATCTCCTGAGCCAATACTGTATTATGCTGCAGGCAGAGTCTCATCACCAGCAATAGTCCCCAGCCGAATCTTTTTACTATATCTTCTCTGAAACGCCAGAGTATTACAGAGAAAAAATATACCTGGCAACAATCATGCATCCAGGTTCTGATTCTGCCTATAGTTTGGGTAGCATTAATTAGTTGACAGGTTCTCTTTAAGTCTAGAATCACTTTTGCCGTTTTTTATATAGTTTTTTGCACTAAATCAAGAAGTGGATCAAAAATTTAAATAGATACTATGCTTGAAATTTCTTTTTATTTTAGTTGCTTTAAAGCAATACAAAAAATTGGAAAATGCAATGCTAATTCAGCAATTATCACCATTTTTATCATGGAATAAGCCCTGAATAGAATTTCCCATCCCTAGGTGTGACAACTAACCCTGGTGCTTAAAAAAATGAGATTTTTAAGATGTGAAAATTTCCATTAGAGAACCTGCGACATCTATTCAGAACAGAGGTAGTCACAATGGCTGCAGAATAGGAGCGCTCTCGCTCCCGGCAGTGTACATGGCTGCGCTGCTGACTGGTTTCACTGGAGTTCGTCAGCTGGAGATCAGCTGACGAGCTCCGGGACCTCACTTTATGGTACCAGTGCTGTGTGGGAATATTCTCACGAATGTTCCCACACATCACTGATGCAGTAATGAGGTCATCAGAGCTGATCAGCTGATCTTCAGCTGATGAACTCACGTGACCTCAGCCAGCAGCACAGCGATGTACACTGACAGGAGTGACTACACTCCTGTCAGTGTATAGTGCTGTCTTCTACAACAGTCCTATCAGTGATTGATGTGGCTGCAGTAGAAGTGACCCAGATCGCCATGGGACAATCTGAATTATGTCATGACGGTGGACTGGTGAGGGATATGGTTGTTATTTATTTTTGATTTTTTTTCAGGATACGAGGGATTCAGGGATTAGGAGAACAATAAACAAATTATTAAAACCGTGTGTCATTTTTTTTCAATAAAAGACTTTATTCTGGCCGTGTCTTTATTGAAAAACCGTCTAAACCCTTTACTACGGGGTTAGTAATGGGGGTGTGTTATAGACACCTCTCCATTACCAACCTGGGCTTCATGTCAGCTGCCAATGCAAGGCTGACATGAACCCCAACCCTATTACCCCACTCGCCACCGCTACATGGCAGTAGGAAGAGCGGAGGCTAAGTGCGAGATTTAGTGCATCTTATGGATGCGCCATTTCTGAGACTGCTGAGGGGTGATATTATTAGCCATAGAGGGGGCTAGTATCCATGGCCCCTTCCCTGGCTATTAATATCAGCCAGCAGCTGTCTGTTTAGCCTTTTCTGGTTAGATTTTATAAGGGGACCCTAAGTAATCTAGCCAGTAAAGGCTAAGCAAACAGTTGTGGGCCAGTGAACATTTTTGCCTAATGGCCCCTTCCCCAGCTACTAATATCAGTTTCCAGTCAGTCAGCTTTCCCTCTGCTGGTTATAACAATGATGCTGGAGCCCACGCCATTTTTTAAAAAATTTTAGACTATGTGCCCACGATCCGGATGTAGCAGTGCTTTAGACGCAGCACATATTTTTGCTGCATCCAAAACGTTGCATTCTATTGAAAGCAGGTAAATCCACATGTGTTCACTGAACCATGGGGATTTACCGCATTCAATACATTGTACTGGTCAAATTTCTGTTGTGGAGAATAGAGACTCTGCAAGAGAAATTGACATGCTGTGGTCCTGAATAGAGATGAGCGTTGTTCTACTCGAACTGTTCGCCAATCTCAAATTCGAGCTGTTTTGGGCGGTGTTCGAGCCGTTCGGCGAACACGAACAATTTGAGAAAAATTCGGCTGTTCGAGGTTATGTTCGATAACTGTTCGTGCACCAAAATCATAACTGGATTTTTTCTCAGTAATGATGAAAAATAATGTTAATACGCAGTTTGAGTGTACAGCGGGGTGGGGGGGGGGCAGGGGATGGATCTCTGCAGGAACAATGAAGATCTCCATTTTTTTTTTCTCTTTCCCGCATTTACAGTGGGGAGGTGCAATCTGTCAGCCTATCAGCAGCGCACACACGGAGCGAAGTGCTTTTTTTCACACAAGCAAGGGCATGTGTCATTGGCAGTGTATGTCACATGTCCTTGCCCTATAAGACCAAGCCATTTTCCCCGTCGCCACCATTTTCTCACTGCTGCAGCTGCGTGTTAGACGGCACCGCTGTTGCTGTGTGCGCTATACCTTGTTAATTTCAAGCCAATTTTCGCACAAATCTACAGATAGCTTGGGAGTAGGGAATAGTTGTGATTGCAGTCCTTTTAAGGACTAGGTTACAGCATTTCCTACGACTTTTATCAGGCAGGTCTGTGCTCTTAAATAGATAGATTGTGAGAGTAAAGACTAATTGTAATTGGAGTCCTTTTCAGGACTAGGTTACATCAGTTCCTATCAGTTTTTGCCAGGCAGGTCTGTGCCAGTGCTGTGCAAGTTTTTTTCACAGCATTTGGCTGAATCTAGCAAAGCTAATCCTTTTTGGCCTATTGCAGAGTGTGTTAGTCAGTGGAGTAGCCTATCTGTGTTGCAAGATATACCACCTGTGTATAGAATACCAATTTTTTTACTGCACCTAGTGAAGTAAAATCTTTTGGGCATAGCATCATTCTATTAGTCCATCTATACTGACCTCCATCAGGTTGCAAATTGAATATAATTTATTTCTGCATCTAGCTCTGAAAAAATATTGGGCTTCTAGCTGTGTGTGGGACTTGTTGTATTAGTCCATCTATACTGACCTCCATCAGGTTGCAAACTGCATATATTTTTTTCTTCATCTACTTCTGAAAAAATATTGGGCTTCTAGCTGTGTGTGGGACTTGTTCTATTAATCCATCTATACAGACCTCCATCAGGTTGCAAACTGAATATATTTTTTTCTGCATCTACCTCTGAAAAAATATTGGGCTTCTAGCTGTGTGTGGGACTTGTTCTATTAATCCATCTATGCAGACCTCCATCAGGTTGCAAACTGAATATATATTTTTCTGCATCTACCTCTGAAAAAATATTGGGCTTCTAGCTGTGTGTGGGACTTGTTGTATTAGTCCATCTATACTGACCTCCATCAGGTTGCAAACTGAATATATTTTTTTCTGCATCTACCTCTGAAAAAATATTGGGCTTCTAGCTGTGTGTGGGACTTGTTCTATTAATCCATCTATACTGACCTCCATCAGGTTGCAAACTGAATATATTTTTTTCTGCATCTAGCTCTGAAAAAATATTTGGCCTTCTAGCAGTGTGTGGGACTTTCTCTATTAGTCCATCTATACTGACCTCCATCAGGTTGCAAATTGAATATAATTTTTTTCTGCATCTAACCCAGCCAATAGTTTTGGCATAATACCACAGTTTGGCCACTCAGCTCTGCTCGGTTCCCATTCATTGTTTTTTTGTGCAAACAACTCCAGAGTTGTTAATTAGTTAACCACCAAAATGAGTGGAAAAAGGCCTGCTGCTGGTGGAAAGGGGAATAGGCGTGTTGGGAAGGGGAAAAAAGGTTGTGTCCGTGGGGTAGGTGTTAAAGCAACAGTAACATCTGCAGAAGAAAGACCATCTTCCAGCCAAACTAAAATGTCTACTTCTTTTAGCGGACAATGTGATAAGATCCCTTTCTTACGGCCACGCCAATCGCTACAAATTCCAGATGAGGCACAAAAACAGCAGGTGCTTCAACGGATATCAAGTGCTCCTTTAAGTGGGCTCTCCTCCACATCAACTTCAACATCACAAATACTCCAGTCCTCAAAGGTGTCACCCCAATCGCACTTGCTTCCTCACAGCTCCCAAATCTCCAGCTGCCCGTCTGAGTATGAGGTAGAACAGATGGTTGAGTCTGCTGAGCTGTTTACTCATACTATAGCCTGGGAATCAGAGGTTGACTCCAGCGCTTCTGTGAATCCAGACGAGGAAATGATCTGCACTGATGCCCAGAATCTTTATGAGTCGGATCCAGGACCAGACGCAGAAGGTTCTGACCATAATGTAGACCCTCATTCCCAAACTGTAACTCCTGTTGGTGGAGACAATGAGGAAGACGATGATAAGACTCAAATACCTGATTGGAGCGACAACTTTAGTTTTTTGTCAGGGCAAGAACAGGTTGGCTCTGAGGACGACGGGTGTGATAACGCACAGGGTGATGATGATGAGGTTGGAGATCCCACTTACTGTCAACCCACAGTCAGCCAAGAGATGAGGTCAGCAGAGGAGGTGGAGGAAGATGCTAGTGACGACGAGGTCAGGTTGCGCCTTCCTGGACAGAGACGTAGTACTGGAAGCACGTCAACAACTGCATCCTCAAACACAACTCTGCCTCTCACCACAAGTCGTGGTGGCTCTTCAGGTCGCATGGGTGCTAAGCCTTGCATAGCCTGGGCATTTTTTCAGATCGATAAAGATGACCCAACTCGTGTTATCTGTAACATTTGTCAGCAAAAGCTAAGTAGAGGCCAAAAAACACATAGTTTGAGTACTTCATGCATGAACTGGCACATGGACATGAAGCATAAGTTGCAGTGGGAAGCTCAGTGTGCTACAATGCGGCCTAGCCGGCCGGGCCAACCACCGTCTGCCATATCTTGTGCATCCGCGGCCTCTTCAACCTCTGTGACTGGGGGGACAGCAGTCACACCTGTTTTGGGGCGCAGACCTGCCACCTCTTTACCCGCAACAGCCAGCGTGATTGGCAGGTCATCATTTTCTTTGGAGGTGGTAACACCAGCTGGTGTTGAGCGCTGTCCGACATCGATAGCACCACCTTTGGATCAAGGCAACCTAACATGTCCGCCTGCATCTTCCTCACAGACCGGCAGTTTGCCGGGGACACCCTTATCAACCCCGTCTAAGCACAATAGCCAGCCCTCGGTCCCTCAGATGTGGACAAGTAAAAGACCATTTCCTCCTAGCCATGAGAAAGCTAAGAGGTTGAATTTCACCATCTGCAAGTTCTTGGCTACAGAAATGCTGCCTTTCCGCCTGGTGGACACAGAGGATTTTCGAGACCTTATGTCCGTCGCAGTGCCCCAGTACCAGATGCCCAGTCGGCACTACTTCTCAAAGAAAGGTGTGCCTGCGCTCCACCAGCATGTCGCACACAACATCACCGCTTCTTTGAGAAACTCTGTGTGACAGGGTGCATTTCACCACAGACACTTGGACGAGTAGGCATGGACAGGGGCGTTACATGTCGCTGACTGGGCACTGGGTAACTATGGTGACAGGACAAGGGGCTACTGTCCAAGTCTTGCCGTCCCCACGAGTTGTGCGTCAATCCTCTTTATGTCAAAATTCCTCCACTGCTTCTGCCTCCTCAACCTCCTCTCGGTCTTCCACCTGCACCCAAAGCCTGTCTGGTCATGCCACAAGCTTTCTAACTGCGCAGAAGGGATCCTGCACACCTCCTTACTATGCTGGCAGTAGGGCTCAACGTCATCAGGCGGTTTTTACATTGAAATGTCTGGGAAATGTGAGTCACACAGCTGAGGAGTTGTGGTCAGCTCTGGAGAACCAATTTCATGAATGGTTGTCTCCACTGGACCTGAAACCAGGGAAGGCCGTGTGCGACAATGCTGCAAACCTGGGTGCGGCCCTTCGCCGGGGCAATGTCACACACGTGCCTTGTATGGCTCACGTGTTGAACCTGGTTGTCCAGCAATTTTTAGCCCACTATCCCCGACTAGATGGCCTTCTGCAGAGGGCACGGTCGCTGTGTGCTCACTTTCGCCGTTCGCATCCCGCAGCTCAGCGACTTACATCTCTACAGAAGTCGTTGGGCCTGCCACTTCACCGGCTAAAATGCGATGTGCCTACCCGGTGGAATTCAACTCTGCACATGTTGCAGCGACTGTGGCAGCACCGACAAGCCCTGGTGCAATACGTTCTGACGTATAGCCTGGGCCAACGAGATCCAGAGGTGGGGCAAATCACGCTGGAGGAGTGGTCTCAGATCAGGGACCTATGCACCCTTCTGCACAGTTTTGAAATGGCGACGAAGATGTTTAGTGCTGACGATGCCATTATCAGCATGACTATTCCGGTGATTTACATGCTGGAGCACATGTTAAACAGAATTCGGAGTCAGGTGGTGGCACAAGAGGAGGTGGAGGAAGTAGAGGAGGAGGAGTTGTATGCGGAAGGGCTAACATCTGCAAGGTCCAGACGGTCGGCAGCACCAAGGCGGCAGGCATGTGAGGGTGGGGGAGATGGTTTTACCAGGGCGCATGGTAGCAGCCAAACTAGTGAGGAAGGTGCAGGAGCCCAGGAAGTAGTGGAGGACGAACTGATGGAAGACTCATCAGATGAGGGAGACCTTGATCACATTTCTGTTGTGCGAGGTTGGGGGGAGAGGACAGAGGAAGGAAGCATGATTGTTACCTCGCCACCAACACAACAGGGACTTGGTGCTCCTGGATGCGCAACACACATGAGTGCCTTCTTGCTGCACTACCTGCAACATGACCCTCGAATTGTGAGAATTAGAAATAATCCTGACTACTGGGTTGCCACACTGTTAGATCCCCGGTACAAAAGTAAATTTGCAGAAATTATTCCTGCCATAGAAAGGGATGCACGCATGCAGGAGTATCAGCAGAGACTGTTGCAGAATCTTACATGTGCTTTTCCACAAAATACCAGTGGTGCACGTAGTGAATCTCACAGTTCCAACTTGCCAACCGTGGGACCGTCAAGTGTTCAGCACTCAAACCATAACAGAACCACAGTATCTGCTGGTAACATCAATTTTGCGGAATCATTTCACCACTTTTTTAGCCCATCCTTTGCAAGGCCACAGGAGACAAGAAGTCTGACACATAGTCAACGCCTAGAGACGATGGTACAGGAGTATCTCCAAGTAAACATTGAAGCCACGACTGTGTCACTGGACCCTTGCTCTTTTTGGGCTTCCAATCTGGATAAATGGCCGGAGCTAGCCACTTATGCCTTGGAGATCTTGTCATGCCCCGCAGCCAGTGTTCTGTCTGAACGTGTGTTCAGCGCTGCTGGTGGTGTGCTGACAGATAAGCGCACGCGGCTCTCCACTGATAATGTAGACAGACTCACGTTCATAAAGATGAACAAATCATGGATCCGAAACGACTTTTCTACCCCTGTGTCATCCTGGGGAGAGTAAAAGCTTGATGATTGGTTAAAATCACCCTACCAACCGTTTTAAGCTTTCAAATTACTAATCATGTTTATCTGTATCTTGGCTGGAAAATAATTTGGGCTTTGTAGCAGTGTGCAGCACTGATTTTATTAGGCCATCTATAATAAGCTCCACCAGATTTAAAATTACTAATCATGTTTATCTGTATCTTGACTGGAAAATAATTTGGGCTTTGTAGCAGTGTGCAGCACTGATCCTATTAGGCCATCTATACTAAAGCTTCTCCAGATTTAAAATTAATAATAATTTTTAGCTGCATCTAGCCCGGAAAATAATTTTGGGGCTCCGAGATGCGCAAGACACATAAGTGCCTTCTTGCTGCACTACCTGCAGCATGACCCTCATATTGTCAGAATTCGAAGTAATCATGACTACTGGGTTGCCACACTCTTAGATCCCCCAAACTTTTCGATCAACCTTTTCATTTTAATAAAGACCAAAAAAATGGTCATTTTTGAAATTATAAGCATTAGCAGGTTGTTAGAAACTGAAATCAAACAGTTTTCAACTCAAAACTTTATTCTAGATGATGTTACATTTTCACATAGGACCCCTTGTTCGAAAGGAGCTTCTGAACTCTCTCGTCCATTGAATTTGTCAGGTTTTGGATGGTTTCTGCTTCAATTGTTTTGCATGAGGACAGAATACCCTCCCAGAGCTGTTGCTTAGATGTGAACTGCCTCCCGCCATCATAGACACTCCTTTTAATGATGCTCCAAAGGTTCTGAATGGGGTACAGGTCAGGGGAGCATGGGGGTCACACCATAAGTTTGTCCCCTTTTATGCCCATATCAGCCAGAGATGCAGATGTTTTATGTGCAGCATGAGATGGTGCATTATCATGCAGAAAAATGATCTTGCTGTGAAATACACGGTTCTTCTTCTTGAACCATGGCAGGAAGTGCTGTTTGAGAAAATCCACATACATTATGGAGTTCATCTTTAGCGCCTTCAGGGATCCTAAAGGGGCCGACAATCTCTCTCCCCATGATTCCAGCCCAAAACATTACTCCACCTCGTCCTTGTTGGCGCTGTAGACGTGTTTGCGTGGGGTGTCCATCAACCAGCCATCCTCCACTCCATCCATCTGGACCATCGAGCGCTGCACGGCACTCATCCGTGAACAAAACAGTTTTGAAATCAGTCTTCATGTAATGTTTGGCGCACTGGAGCCGATTCTGCTTGTGTGAAGTGGATAGAGGAGGTCGACAGGATGGCGTATGCACAGCTGCAAACCTCTGAAGGACCCTGCATCTTGTTGTTCGGGGGACGTTGGAGGCACAAGCAGCTTCAAAAACTTGTCTGCTGCTATGACAAGGCTTTTTTGCCGCTGCTCTTTCAACCTGACGTAATTGCCTGTAGGAAAGAGTCCTCAATTTGCCCTTATCAGCACGCACACGTGCGTACTGTGAATCAGCTACATACTTCTTGATTGCCAAGACACTTCATCCTGATCATCGCACAATGTTGATTGTAGTCATGCCTTGACCTAAACACTCCACAATTTGTTGCTTCTCAGCAGCCGACACATCCTTTTTCTTTCCCATTTTGGCAGAAAATGTAGGCTGCTTAATAATGTGAGACAGCCTTCTTAAGTAGTCTTGCCTTTCATTGGACACACCTGCCAAACTAATTAGCACAGGTGTCTGCAATTGCTTACAGTGATATAAAGAGCCCTGACACACATCACCATCAATGAGTTTAACTGACAAACAAACAAATTCTTCCCTTATCACTCCTAAACACTTTTTGCATAATAATTTGGAACACAGTGTACATGTGCTTTTCCACAAAACACCAGTGGTTCACGTAGTGAATCTTACAGTTCTAACTTGCCAACCGTGGTCTGTATGGAGTTGTTCAATAAAGGGCCCAAAATTAAGATAACATAGATGGGAGAGGTCTCTATGAATAGGAATTCCTAAGTATTTGATACCCTGTGAGGGCCAGGCAAAGGGAAAGTTGGACTGGATGGAATCCTATATGGATTTGGGGAGGGAGACATCGAGGGCCTCAGACTTCGCTGCATTGATTTTAAAATTTGACCATGTAACAAAGTGATCTATTTCAGCCATAACAGCATGGATGGATATATGTGATTGAGTGATATATACTAGGATATCATCAGCAAATAGAGAGCACTTGTACTCGGTGCCTCCCACCTCAATCCACCTAATATTGGGGTTATGGCGAATTGATGAGAGCAGGTGCTCCGTCACTAGGATGTATAAGAGAGGGGACAGAGAACATCCCTGCCTTGTCCCATTGGTGATTGTGAAAGGTGATGAAAATGTTCTGACGCGCCCCCTGGGCCTTGGGACACCCGGAGCCGGACCCTTTTTGGTGGATGCTGGTGGTTGTAGTCTCCGTGGCGGCAACCCGGTTCCGTGGCTCAGGGCGGTCAAACCAGTGGCGGAACTATTTATGTGGTTTTGATGTTTAAATGTCCGATTACGCCACCCGTGGATTGCGGTCAGAGTGAACCGCCGCTCCAGGGCAGACTGCTGAGGCTGGTGTTGTGGGTGCAGCAGAGCGTAGCATAACTCCCCACGGGAGGAGTATAGCCTCAGGGCAGTGTATGCGGAGGATGGGGGTGATGGTGCAGGGCAGCAGCAGAAATGACACGGAGTCAGTGATGCAGTCCAGGGCCTTTACTCACAGTTCTTATTATCCAGACCACGTCTGCAGGTAACGGCTGCCCACGTCGTACTGTGCTCACCAGGTGAGGGGCTCAGACAACTCCCAGATAACTTTGGAGTGCTTCACAGGACCCCCTATGTGTGTCCTTTGTCTGGCCTTTCTTACCAACCCTTCTGTCCGGCTGCCTCGGGCCTCCTCTTGGCGCCAGTTTCCCTGACCCTATGTGGTGTTTTCCTAGCGGGTGTAGCGAGGGGCTGCGCCACATAAAATGTTACAGCCTCCTGTTTCTAGCTGAGGGTCGTTTCCTGCCTCCACTAGTTTCGGGGACCGGTCTCCCCCTTTGGCCTGACCCCTCCACGCAGGTGGATTCGGGCGTGCGGTGGCGACTCGCCCGTCCGCACCCCTGAGATCCCTTCGTTCCTCGTTCCTGGAGCCTTCTCCGCTCCTCTTCCTTCCTTCTCCCTCTTCCAGGCCTGGGCCTCTGTTACTAGGCCCGCCTCCGGAGCAGAGCTCATGCAGAGCCCCTGCTCCCTGCCACTTCTGCTCAGACTTCTCTGCACTGAACTAAGATGGTGCCCACCTTTTATACTCCCTTCTCAATGCACCCAGGAACTGCTTCCTCCCTGCTCCTGCACTACAGGGTTCCCCTTCCTCAGTGTTCCCTCCCCCCACTCCAGCCAGGGACAGGGACTGTCGTGCCCATCTCAGGGGCATATTGGTCGCCCTGCCCCACGGCAATGTGGTGTAATGCATGCAGGTGTCGGGTCCTGATCCACACTACATCCTTACCTGAGAGTGAGATATCACACCTCTGGGTGAGGTGCAATACCTCTGTAGCAACTGAGCCCTCAGGGTGCTACAGTTCCATTTATCTTCAGCCTAGGTGACGTATTGCGATACAGGCCGTGATTTTGGCTATAAAAGGGTCCCCTAGACCCCTACCCCAAGCTTTTTAAGAGAATCATATATGGCGTGCCAGGAGACTCTATGGAATGCTTTCTCAGCATCCAACGAGAGTATCTAATTACAAATTTTTAACTGCATCTAGCCCAGGAAATACTTTGTGCCTAGTAGCAGTGTCTGCTAGTCAGCGGATTATCCCGGCTGTTAAGCAAGCTACACCACCTGTAGTTTGGACACTTCATTTTTTCAAAGGAAATGCTTCGGGGCCACGGGATACTCAGTGAAGAGCATCAGGAGGCACCCCAAGGCATAGGGGCTCGGACTGGCAGTAGGATGCCTTGCGGTGGACAGTCGAGCTCGATCCTTATAAAAGCTTTTTAACTGCAGCAGCTTTAGTGGACGCTACTGGAGCTGGAATTACGCGGCTGCTGGCATGAGACTTGCCCTCCAATAGATCCTTGTAAATGGATTTAAAGTGTATTTATTCAAATTAGAGAGACAATTTAAATTAAAAAGCTTAGAGCTGCCTCCACCACAGGGGGGCTCGCTCGACCCACCAGCGGACAGGCACCAGTATTGGGAGAGGGGGGCTGGCCGTCAGGGTTCACCGCGGCTCTGGCACAAACCCGGCGACACGGAGGTGGCACGGGCAGGAGCGGACTGAACGTGTCGGCTTCTCACTTTTTGGATTTTAGAAGGGCATGACATGCCTATATCTGTGTCTCTCCCTCCTTTTACTCCTCCACCTCTTTTCTTTTCGCATGACTATATGTACTTGTCACTTTTCCATGTGTTAGTTGTGTCTTCTGAGCAGTTTGTCAGCTTTTGGACACCTTTGAAGGTGTTTTCTATGTGTTTCTATGTGTTTTTGTTTGCCTGCCATTGGTTTTAACGGTGTTCGAAGGTGTTCGACGAACAGTTCGACGAACAGTTCGGCGAACACACGGGTGTTCGACGAACCGAACCGAACTCGAACACTACGGGGGTGGCTCAACACTAGTCCTGAAAGAGGAACCGAATGTCAGTGTCCATGGGTGATCCGCAGACTCAGATGCACAAATAGTGGACATGGGATTTCTATGAATACCATCCATTATGCTGTAACATCTAGACGCTGTAGGTTTGATGCTGCATAAACACGCAGCATCAAACCTGCAGTGGCTCCTGACCATGATCACATACCCAAATTCACCCGCAGCATGTCAAGTTCTGTAGCGGACATGCCAGCCTCCGCTGCAGATTTTGACCGATTGAAATGTCATTATATGCGGCATTAGAACACAGCATTTTGGACGAAACGAAAATACGCTGCATCCAAACTGCTGCTTGTTGCTGATCGTGGGGACTTAGCGGCTAAACAAACAGCTGTGAGCTGTTATTAATAGCTAGGGAACGTGTTTGCCTAATGACACCTTCCTAGGCTAAAAATAGCAGCTCCCAGCTGCCCCAGAAATGACTTGAATGGAAATGCTAATGAGATTGGGTGTACGGGATTAGCTGACACCTAACCCTTTTGTTTAGTGATGACAAGGTGTCAATCAGACCCTTTCATGACTAAACGTAATTAAAGTAAAGTAAAGAGTTAAATAAACACAGAGTAAAACACTTTATTTGAAATACAACAGACACATTCTTTAATCATTTAAATTAACCAATATACTCACTGCAGGTCTGACCGTAATCCAAGGGTTTAAGCAATGTCACATGTTTCTTTTTCAAATATCTTTATTTAGCTCCAAAAAACATTCATTGATGTACAAAAATTCATTAAAAAATGCATCAAAAATGCATCAAAATCGCGGCAAAACGTGCACTTTTTGCAATCAAATCCTGAACATGCGCACATAGCCTAAAGCAACTTCTGTCTCAATTAGTAACATCACTGGTCCAAAATGATAATTCCTCAGAGACTCACATACAGTGTACAAATAACAGTCCATACACAGTGTCCATATAATGCCAGTATCCAGTGTACAAATATCAGTCCCTTACACAGTGTCCATATAATACTAGTATGCAGTGTACAAATAACAGTCCCATATACAGTGTCCCTATAATACAGTGTACAAATAACAGTCCCATACACAGTGTCCATATAATACCAGTATATACATTGTGTGCAGAATTATTAGGCAAGTTGTATTTTAGAGGATTATTTTTATTATTGATCAACAACTATGTTCTCAATCAACCGAAAAGACTCAAAAATATCCAAGCTTAATATTTTTGGAAGTTGGAGTGGGGTTTTTTTAGATTTGGCTATCTTAGGAGGATATCTGTTTGTGCAGGTAACTATTACTGTGCAGAATTATTAGGCAACTTAATAAAAACCAAATATAATCCCATCTCACTTGTTTGTTTTCACCAGGTAAACCAATATCAGTGCACAAAATTTAGAAATAAACATTTCTGACATGCAAAAACAAAAAACAAAAAACTTAGTGATCAATATAGCCACCTTTCTTTATGATGACACTCAACAGCCTTCCATCCATAGATTCTGTCAGTTGCTTGATCTGTTTTCGATCAACATTGCGTGCAGCAGCCACCACAGCCTCCCAGACACTGTTCCAACAGGTGTACTGTTTTCCCTCCCTATAGATCTCACATTTTATAATGGACCACAGGTTCTCTATGGGATTCAGATCAGGTGAACAAGGGGGCCAGGTCATTATTTTTTCTTCTTTTAGACCTTTACTGGCCAACCACACTGTGGAGGACTTGGATGCATGTGATGGAGCATTGTCCTGCATGAAAATCATGTTTTTCTTGAACGATACCGACTTCTTCCTGTACCACTGCTGGAAGAAGCTGTCTTCCAGAAACTGGCAGTAGGTCTGGGAGTTGAGCTTCACTCCATCCTCAACCCGAAAAGGTCCCACAAGTTCATCTTTGATGATACCAGCCCATACCAGTACCCCACCTCCACCTTGCTGGCATCTGAGTCGGAGTGGAGCTCTCTGCCCTTTACTGATCCAGCCTCTGGCCCATTCATCTGGCCCATCAAGAGTCACGCTCATTTCATCAGTCCATAAAACATTTGAAAAATCAGTCTTAAGATATTTCTTGACTCATTCTTGACGTTTTATCTTATGTTTCTTGTTCAAAGGTGGTCGTTTTTCAGCCTTCCTTACCGGGCCATATCCCTGAGTATCACACACCTTGTGCTTTTTGATACTCCAGTAACATGGCAGCTCTGATATATGGCAAAACTGGTGGCGAATGGCATCTTGGCAGCTTCATGCTTGATTTTCCTCAATTCATGGGCAGTTATTTTGCGCCTTTTTTGGCCAACACGCTTCTTGCGACCCTGTTGGCTATTTGCCATGAAACATTTGATTGTTCGATGATCACGCTTCAAAAGTTTGGAAATTTCAAGACTGCTGCATCACTCTGCAAGACATCTCACAATTTTGGACTTTTCAGAGCCCATCAAATCTCTCTTCTGACCCATTTTGCCAAAGGAAAGGAAGTTGCCTAATAATTAAGCACACCTTATATAGGGTGTTGATGTCATTAGTCAACACCCCTCCTCATTACAGAGATGCACATCACCAGATTTACTTAATTGGTAGTTGGCTCTCAAGCCTATGCAGCTTGGAGTAGGACAACATGTATAAAAAGTATCAAAGTGATCAAAATACGCATTTGCCTAATAATTCTGCACGCGGTGTAGTGTACAAATAACAGTCCCATTCACAGTGTCCATATAATACCAGTATATAGTGTACAAATAACAGTCCCATACACAGTGTCCGTATAATACCAGTATACAGCGTACAAATAACAGTCCCATATACAGTTTCCATATAATACAGTGTACAAATAACAGTCCCATACACAGTGTCCATGCAATACCAGTATACAGTGTACAAATAACAGTCCCATAGATATTCTATACATTACCACAGTGTCTATATAATACCACCATAATGTGTACAAATAAGATGTCCTTGTAATAATTTTATCTGCACAAATACTATTACTATTGTTACAATACTCACATGTCCCGGCTCCAGCAGCTGGCTCTCCATCTTCTTGCTCTGGAGCACTTTACTCCTATACTTGTCAGATTACCAAGGTGACCCGGAGCACAGCTCTGATGTCATGCTTCTAGGCCTCTTAGGTAGCAGCATGCTTGCTTGTCTGATTATTCAGGTGGTTTGTTGTCTGCGCCTTTATCTAACTGCGGAACGATATACTTTGTAAGGTTGTAGCTGAACAGGTCGTGGACGGGAGGTATGTGTCCCCGAGGTGCCAAGCCTTGGTGATGTAGGGCTCAGAAAAGCAGGCTCCAGCACACATAGTGCCGAGAGGTGTTTAATGGGCCCGGATTATGGGGCCGGGTTTTACGAGCAGCTGAAAGAGCTGGGGGAGATCAGCTGCTCACTTACCTTCAGTCCAGGTCTTGGGAGGTCTGATTTAAGGCAGCCGCGCTGCGCTGTCTCACTTTGGCTGTGTGTTTTGCAAGGTGAGCAAGCCTTGCATGTGCTGCTCAGACGTGCTGGAGTCAGAGGAAAGCACTTTGTTTAAATGGCTGAGGCCGTGCTGCATATGGACTGGTTATTTTGAGCTTTGTTCAGTTATACCTTTTTGTGCCAGAAAAAGACTGTTTTGTGTTTTGCTTCCTGAGCAGTTTATGCTGCCTAAATAAATCAAATACATCAATAGGTCCAAAGTAAATACGGTCATAATCAATCAAATAAAAAAATGATACCCCACTCCTAATTATAAGGGGGGTATTCAAACCATGACCACAGCTGTTATCTTTAAAATTAATATTTATTAATACCAAAAATTCATTTATAAGCAACATTCAAATATACACAGCACAGTACCTCAGTAGTGAGGGACAGCAGATAGCTCTACCCTATTACCAGTTAATACTCTAACAATCAAATTACGTCTAATTTGGAAAGGTTCATTATTATAATAAATGGGCTCAACCAGAAATCCACGATATAGTAGTCCAATAATTAGTACATAAAAAGGATATGCCAAATCACATAATTCATATGGTGAAAAAATTAGTAAACTAATAGAATGGAATCTGTGTCTGGAATGGAGTAAAGTGCAATGTGCAAGTGCTGCCAATATAGAATTGAAAGCAATTCTCAGAACCAAATATAAATGGAGGTGCAGCACTCCAAAAGTCAGTAGCATGTAAATATCCACCAGTAGCCATGAATTACCTGTGATAGTGGAGGAGCTCTGTATAGGGCATGCACGCGTCCCTCAACCCCGACGCGCGTTTCGTAAACACTTCTTCAGGGGGCGTGTCTGGAAGAAGGGGTGTAGGTGTTAAATAAGGGGCCGAAGCCAATCACAAGAGTCGCCGTAAAGAACGCAGCTGTATCGGCTGATATTGCGTGCCATGCCGTGGCTGGTAAGCAGCGCAAGACATTCTGTGCCCGTCCCCAATCACATGACCACGCGGCTTCCGGCAGGTGACCCGTAAGCCGGCAGTGCAGTCACTAAGCGATGGCAGTGCGTGCCAACAAGGTCTAATAGCCAGAAATCATCAGAGTCAGGGAAGGTGCCCATCAATGCTGGCGCTTCTCAGCCATAGAAGAAAGGGGAAAGGTCAAAGTATAGCCATAATCATATAATGTGTTTACCAATATCTACTGATAAATGAAAAGTGCCTATGGCATAATATAATCAGCACATCAGTGATTACAGAATGAAAAAATTAATATATAAAAAATAACTAAATACATTATGTTGTATAATTAAAATGTGAACTAATGTGCAATAAGATGCAAAAGTGCTGAAGTGTTAAAGTGCTACCCAAAGTAATTGATGATTATATTAATTATATAAAATTATATGTATATATTATTATCAGGGACGCGTGCATCCGCTATACAGAGCTCCTCCACTATCACAGGTATTTCATGGCTACTGGTGGATAGTTACATGCTACTGACTTTTGGAGTGCTGCACCTCATTAGAGCCCTACCATTTATATTTGGTTCTGAGAATTGCTTTCAATTCTATATTGGCAGCACTTGCACATTGCACTTTACTCCATTCAGGACACAGATTCCATTCTATTAGTTTACTAATTTTTTCACCATATGAATTATGTGATTTGGTATATTCTTTTTATGAACTAATTATTGGACTACTATATCGTGGATTTCTGGTTGAGCCCATTTATTATAATAATGAACCTTTCCAAATTAGACGTAATTTGATTGTTAGAGTATTAACTGGTAATAGGGTAGAGCTATCTGCTGTCCCTCACTACTGAGGTACTGTGCTGTGTATATTTTAACGTTGTTTATAAATTAATTTTTGGTATTAATAAATATTAATTTTAAAGATAACAGCTGCGGTCATGGTTTGATTACCCCCCTTTATAATTAGGAGTGGGGTGTCATTTTTTCATTTGATTGATTGATTATGACCATATTTACTTTGGACCTATTGATTTATTTGATGTTTTCTCTGTTTGATAAACAGGTGGTCCTTGCTAATTATACTTGATGGATATGAAAGGTAGGGAACAATCCTGCCTAACTAAAGCCAATGATATGTTTAAGTGCGGTACCTCAGGTGGTTTTAATGATACTAATGTCTCACATAAGGAATTAATTAATTAATACAAAACTATGCTTTATAAAAAAAACAAAACTGTGGTGGACTAAAACTTCATTAGATCACTACTTGGCACATAAAATAGTCCCTCATGGACTAAGGATTCAGTTGTTCCCCACCTTCAATTTAGATAATGACATTTTGATCAAGAAATGGATTGAGGCAGCCACTATGTGCTCCTTGACTTTTATTAACATCATTGTGGAATATAATATGATATCTTTAAAAGCGATTGATGAGGAACTTTCTAAAATTCAATTGACTCTCAACCAAGAATTACAGCCAGAGCTACTGGCCAAATACCTTCAAGAAATTGATAAAGAGTTGGAAAAATGGGAGCATGATATAAGTGAAGGGAAGAAGAAAAAATTCCTGAGAGATGTGACTGACTATGACTCCAACAAAATTTTCAGGTGGCAATACAAAACTACTATAAGAAAATCAGTTCAGTCTCGTAATAATTCCGTTAGTTCCCTTACGTCATCTATAGGAACAGATGTGTCTCCAACGGAGTCGGAAATTCTGTCTATCACTGGTCCAGTTACTCGATATGCAGGAAGACAAAATACCTATCAATCATCGAAATATGGAAGCAGAAAGTTCGATAATTATAAAAACAAGGTAATTAACCTATCTTCTCAAACTCTTTTTACTGCGCAAAGATTGGTATTAGAGAAAGGACTCCTTACACCCGTTTTTAAACACAAAAGATATCCATTTGTTTGCAAGAAAAGTGATTTTACATAAATTTCATCATAAAAATGAGCATCATGATGTTTTTACTAGCACAGAAGAAATTGAAGCACTTAAGATACTTGAATCCCTGTTGGAGGAAAATGAAACCTCTACACAGGTAAGCAATTTTCCATTGCATTCGTTTGGCAAGACAACAAAATTTCCAGCCCTCAGTATCTCTCCTGCAGTTGATATTTTTACTAAACTAGTCACCCAAGATATTGACCAGTTGGCCAACAGCAAAAATTGTTCCCATAATCTTGATAACAAAGAGCAAGGGGCTATTGGGGAATTGCAAAAATGTGATGATGTGGTTTTTAAATCTGCCGACAAAGGTGGTAATTTAGTAATCTGGCCTAAAACGATGTATAAATATAAAGCCAATAAACTATTGAATGATAAAAAATGCTATAGAAAATTACCATCAAATCCATTATCTACTTTTCAGGCAGAACTGGTCCTGATTTTGGAGAAAGCTGTAACTGAGGGCATTATCCCTAAACAGATGCTAGATACGATTCTATCATTCAACCCGCGGATGCCGACTTTTTACTGGATCCCGAAGTTCCACAAAGATCCTGCCAATCCCACAGGAAGACCTATAGTGGCAGGCAATAATGGTTTATGTGAGATTATCTGTGATACAATAGACCATTTTCTCAAACCTCTTGTGGCTACGATTCCATCCTACATAAAGGACACCACAGCAGCATTACACAGGTTAGACAATATGTTTCTTCCAGAAAGCATGATTATGGTAACGGCTGACGTGGAGTCATTGTACACGTCAATTAAACATTCAGATGGTCTAGCTGTTATGTTCTGCTACCAGAGCTAAGGAAAGAGAGGAGATCTGTCCCTACGATAGAACTCAGCTGAATCCCTACGATGTAACAGGGAACCTGATCCTGCGATCAGACCTGCTAAAGTCCTAAGCTAGTCTGTACGGAGACCTATAGATGTGGGGAAGGAATCCCTACAAGTACTAAGGACTGGGAGGAAAATGGGACACCTCCTAACAGAAGCAGACAGACGAACAAACAAAATATATAGAACATAGAGGTCCGTAGACCAAGCAAACTAACAGAGTTAGATACAGAGCACAGGCTAGCTAGAAAGTAGTTATACAATGAAGTCCAGCAAAGCCAGAAGGGCGGAGCAGGATTAAATAGGCCAACAAGGTCATGTGACCAGCAAAGGAAAAAACCTAAGAGCAAGGTTCTAACAGTACCCCCCCTTCTAAGAGGATCCTCCGGATCCCCTAGGACCAGGCTTATCAGGAAATCTCCTGTGAAACGCTCTGATAAGTCTGGACGCGGAAACATCATCTGACCTCGCCCAAGAGTTATCCTCGGGTCCGAAACCTTTCCAGGCCACAAGATACTGCAAACTACCTCTATACCGTCTAGAGTTAAGGATGCGAGAAATTTCATATTCCCCGTCCTCCACCACCGGAGGAACAGAGGCAGAGGCGTCACCATCCGACACAACAGCTTTTTTTAACAGAGAGACATGAAATACCGGATTAATTCTCCAGGAGGTAGGAACCTCCAACCTAACAGCAGATTGGTTGACAACCTGAAGCACCTTAAAGGGCCCTACAAACTTGGGACCCAATTTCTTAGAAGGAATCCTCAACCGCAGATTCCTAGAGGACAACCAAACCATGTCACCAACAGCGAACAAAACCTCCTGTCGTTTCCTATCAAAGTAGTCTTTAGATTTTCTGTTGGCCTCCTGAAGATTACCATGCACATCCGTCCAAACTCTCTCCAAATCACCGGAAAAATTCTCCTCCTCAGGCACGGCAGATCCCAACTTGGAGAACGACCCAACCGACGGATGTCTCCCAGAACAACAAAAAAAAGGCGAACAACCAGCAGAAGAAGATGTATGATTGTTCAGAGCAAATTCAGCAAGTGGCAGAAACTCAGACCACCCCTCTTGATTGTCTGCCACAAAACAACGCAAGAACTGCTCAACATCCTGGTTTTTCCTTTCTGTCTGGCCATTAGATTCAGGATGATATCCGGACGAGAACGACAAATGAACTCCCAACCTGTCACAAAAGGCAGGCCAAAAGCGAGCCACGAACTGAGGACCCCTATCAGAAACAATGTCAGTAGGAACGCCATGAAGTCTGACAATTTCCTTGACAAAGGCCTTAGCGAGAGTTTTAGCGCAGGGCAGTTTGACGAAGGGAACCAAGTGACACATCTTGCTAAAACGGTCCACGACCACCCAGATGACAGTAAAACCCTCAGAGGGGGGAAGGTCAGTTATAAAGTCCATAGCCAAATGTGTCCAAGGAGCACTGGGAACCTCCAAAGGACAAAGCAACCCCGCAGCAGGAGTATGTGAGGACTTAGATCTAGCACATATAGTACATTGACGCACCCACTTAATGACTTCCTTCTGCCATCCAGGCCACCAAAAACTGCGACCCACCAGTATCTTGGTCTCAGAGATTCCGGGATGACCTGCCAACCGAGATTCGTGACACTCAACAAACAAATCTCTCCTAAAGGTCCCAGGCACAAACAACCTCCCATGAGGAGTGTTAGATGGGGCATTCTCCTGTGCTTTAAGAATCTCATCTTCCAAAACGGAGTCCAAAGCAGCTATCACAACACCTTCTTGTAAAATGTTCTCCTCTTTCTCAGCACCGACTATGGGAGAAAAACTGCGAGACAAAGCATCCGCCTTAACATTCTTAGTATCAGGGATGTAAGTAACGGAGAAATTAAACCGCGAGAAAAACAGTGCCCACCTAGCCTGACGGGCATTCAGGCGCTTGGCAGCATCAAGATATATCAGATTTTTATGATCCGTAAGAACCTGAACGGGAAATTCCGCACCTTCCAAGAAGTGGCGCCAGTGTTCAAATGCGAGTTTAATAGCCAATAATTCCCGATTACCAATATCGTAATTCAGTTCAGTCTCCGAAAATTTTTTTGAAAAAAAGGCACAGGGATGTAATCCATCCCCGTTATCCTGAGACAATACTGCGCCAACCCCCACAGAGGAAGCATCAACCTCAACCAAAAACGGCTTAGTCACATCAGGCTGCATAAGGATGGGAGCAGAGGTGAACCTCTCCTTGAGATACACAAAAGCTTCAATGGCCTCAGAAGACCACTGAACCGCATCAGCACCTTTCCTGGTGAGATCGGTCAGAGGTTTGACAATACTAGAAACATTTTTTATGAATTTTCTGTAATAATTGGCGAAACCTAAAAACCTCTGTATCGATTTCAAATCAATAGGCCTAGGCCATTCCTGTACAGCTTGAACTTTAACCGGGTCCATCTCAAAACCTTCGCTGGAGATAATGTAACCCAAAAAACTAATTCTCTGTACAGCAAACTCACATTTCTCCAGCTTAGCAAAAAGCGAATTGTCCATTAATAACTGTAATACCTCACGTACGCTCCGCCAATGAGACTCCAGATCCGGTGAATAAATCAAAATGTCATCCAAATACACAACCACATTTTTGCCGATCAAAGGTCTAAGGATGTCATTAATAAGATTCTGGAAAAATGCAGGAGCATTAGTAAGACCAAAAGGCATAACCAGATTCTCAAAATGACCCACAGGAGTGTTAAAAGCAGTCTTCCATTCGTCACCCTCCTTCATGCGCAACAGATTGTATGCCCCCTTAAGGTCAATTTTAGAGAACCACTTGGCCCCCATTAACTGGTTAAACAGATCAGGAATCAATGGCAGTGGGTAAGGATTGCGTACAGTAATTTTGTTAATCTCACGAAAATCCAGACAAGGACGTAAACCGCCGTCCTTTTTTTTTACAAAAAAAAATCCAACCGCCACAGGAGACTTAGAGGGCCTAATGTGACCGGCGGCCAAACTTGTCTGCATGTATTCCTCCAAAGCCTTCCTCTCAGGAATAGTAAGGTTAAATAAACGACTTTTAGGAAGAGTCGCTCCAGGGACAAATTCAATAGAACAATCATAGTCTCTATGGGGAGGCAAAACCTGCGATTCCTTCTCAGAAAAAACTCTCCAAAAATCCTGAATAGGAACAGGCAATTCTCCCCTATCCAAAGCTGCAATACGCCCGTTACAACACTTGTCATAACATTTATGGCTCCAGGATTTAATTTCACTGGTAGACCAATCCAGTACAGGATTGTGAAATTTTAACCAGGGCAATCCCAATATTACTGGAGAAGGCAAGTTATTCAAAACTACCAAATCCAATTTCTCATGGTGAACACCATTAATAGTGAGAGGAAATTCACAGACCTTGAGAGTAATATTCTTCAAAGGGGAACCATCCACAGAAACCACAGCAATGGGGGATGATAAAGGTTCGGGTTTTAAATTCAGTCTTTCCAAGAATCCCCCATCAATTACATTCAGAGAAGACCCACAATCAACAAACACCCGAAATTCCATTAATTTTTCCTGAGCAATCATGGAAGCAGCTAAAAATACACCCTTGGAATTTAAACAGGCAATACGGGCATGACTGACCATTTTTTTTCTTTCTTCATACGAAGCTCACAGCCTTTAATCAAATGACCAGATTTTCCGCAATAGAAACACAAGCCTTCAGAAAATCTACGGTCTTTTTCTTGAGAGCGAGGTGCCACCGATCCAATCTCCATCGGTTCACCACTGTTAGTACACACATTCTCATAACCAGAAACTGACATAGCAGAGGATTTGCTCTCATTAACCCTTGTACGCAGTCTCCTATCCACCCGTATAGCTAATTGCATAGCCTGTTGCAAATCTTCAGGTGTAGGATAAGCAATTAGCAGGTCTTTAACCCTTTCATTGAGCCCAGCAAGAAATAGACTTTTCAGAGCAGAATCGTTCCACCCTGTTTGAGTAGACCAACGACGGAAATGAGTACAATATTTTTCCACATTACCTGATCCCTGTTTCAAACGTCTCAACTCAGTCTCAGCTGATGTGACACGGTCAGGATCATCATATAATAGTCCCAAAGCAGAAAAAAAACTATCCACTGATCTGAAGCATGTATCACTAGGTTGCAAAGAAAAGGCCCACTCCTGAGGCTGTTTGCGCAAAAGTGACATTATGAACCCTATGCGCTGGGATTCATCCCCAGAGGACTTGGGTCTCAAACGAAAATACAATAAGCAAGCATTTTTAAATGAAAAACATTCTCGGTGTTCACCAAAATATAAATCCGGCAAACATACCTTAGGCTCCAAGAAATGTGCTCCAGGACAGTTACTCACATGCTGACGGAGCTCGGCCACCTCCAGAGAGAGTCCCTGCAGGCGATGAGCCAAATCCTGAACCGACACCATGATGGAACAGAAAAATCTTTCCTTAGAGAATTTGCAGGCTGGACTTACTGTTATGTTCTGCTACCAGAGCTAAGGAAAGAGAGGAGATCTGTCCCTATGATAGAACTCAGCTGAATCCCTACGATGTAACAGGGAACCTGATCCTGCGATCAGACCTGCTAAAGTCCTAAGCTAGTCTGTACGGAGACCTATAGATGTGGGGAAGGAATCCCTACAAGTACTAAGGACTGGGAGGAAAATGGGACACCTCCTAACAGAAATAGTAGCAGACAGACGAACAAACAAAATATATAGAACATAGAGGTCCGTAGACCAAGCAAACTAACAGAGTTAGATACAGAGCACAGGCTAGCTAGAAAGTAGTTATACAATGAAGTCCAGCAAAGCCAGAAGGGCGGAGCAGGATTAAATAGGCCAACAAGGTCATGTGACCAGCAAAGGAAAAAACCTAAGAGCAAGGTTCTAACACTAGCAGCAGTAGCCTGGTTTATGAGGTCTAGCAATATTGAGCCGCAACTCTCAGAATTGCTATTAATGTTATTGGAATTTGTTCAGACTCAAAATTGCTTTATTTTTAATAATCAGATCTATGTTCAGTTACAAGGTACTGCCATGGGTGAATCTTGTGAACCCTCCTACGGAAACCTATTTTTAGACGCGTGGTAGAGGGAAATTTTTACAAGTAACTAGAGATGAGCGTTGTTCTACTCGAACTGTTCGCCAATCTCAAATTCGAGCTGTTTTGGGCGGTGTTCGAGCCGTTCGGCGAACACGAACAATTTGAGAAAAATTCGACTGTTCGAGGTTATGTTCGATAACTGTTCGTGCACCAAAATCATAACTGGATTTTTTCTCAGTAATGATGAAAATTAATGTTAATACGCAGTTTGAATGTACAGCGGGGTGGGGGGAGGGGCAGGGGATGGATCTCTGCAGGAACAATGAAAATCTCCATTTTTTTTTCTCTTTCCCGCATTTGCAGTGGGGAGGTGCAATCTGTCAGCCTATCAGCAGCGCACACACGGAGCGAAGTGCTTTTTTTCACACAAGCAAGGGCATGTGTCATTGGCAGTGTATGTCACATGTCCTTGCCCTATAAGACCAAGCCATTTTCCCCGTCGCCACCATTTTCTCACTGCTGCAGCTGCGTGTTAGACGGCACCGCTGTTGCTGTGTGCGCTATACCTTGTTAATTTCAAGCCAATTTTCGCACAAATCTACAGATAGCTTGGGAGTAGGGAATAGTTGTGATTGCAGTCCTTTTAAGGACTAGGTTACAGCATTTCCTACGACTTTTATCAGGCAGGTCTGTGCTCTTAAATAGATAGATTGTGGGAGTAAAGACTAATTGTAATTGGAGTCCATTTCAGGACTAGGTTACATCCGTTCCTATCAGTTTTTGCCAGGCAGGTCTGTGCCAGTGCTGTGCAAGTTTTTTTCACAGCATTTGGCTGAATCTAGCAAAGCTAATCCTTTTTGGCCTATTGCAGAGTGTGTTAGTCAGTGGAGTAGCCTATCTGTGTTGCAAGATATACCACCTGTGTATAGAATACCAATTTTTTTACTGCACCTAGTGAAGTAAAATCTTTTGGGCATAGCATCATTCTATTAGTCCATCTATACTGACCTCCATCAGGTTGCAAATTGAATATAATTTTTTTCTGCATCTAGCTCTGAAAAAATATTGGGCTTCTAGCTGTGTGTGGGACTTGTTCTATTAATCCATCTATACAGACCTCCATCAGGTTGTAAACTGAATATATTTTTTTCTGCATCTACCTCTGAAAAAATATTGGGCTTCTAGCTGTGTGTGGGACTTGTTCTATTAATCCATCTATACAGACCTCCATCAGGTTGCAAACTGAATATATTTTTTTCTGCATCTACCTCTGAAAAAATATTGGGCTTCTAGCTGTGTGTGGGACTTGTTCTATTAATCCATCTATACAGACCTCCATCAGGTTGCAAACTGAATATATTTTTTTCTGCATCTACCTCTGAAAAAATATTGGGCTTCTAGCTGTGTGTGGGACTTGTTGTATTAGTCCATCTATACTGACCTCCATCAGGTTGCAAACTGAATATATTTTTTTCTGCATCTACCTCTGAAAAAATATTGGGCTTCTAGCTGTGTGTGGGACTTGTTCTATTAATCCATCTATACAGACCTCCATCAGGTTGCAAATTGAATATAATTTTTTTCTGCATCTAACCCAGCCAATAGTTTTGGCCTAATACCACAGTTTGGCCACTCAGCTCTGCTCGGTTCTCATCCATTGTTTTTTTGTGCAAACAACTCCAGAGTTGTTAATTAGTTAACCACCAAAATGAGTGGAAAAAGGCCTGCTGCTGGTGGAAAGGGGAATAGGCGTGTTGGGAAGGGGAAAAAAGGTTGTGTCCATGGGGTAGGTGTTAAAGCAACAGTAACATCTGCAGAAGAAAGACCATCTTCCAGCCAAACTAAAATGCCTACTTCTTTTAGCGGACAATGTGATAAGATCCCTTTCTTACGGCCACGCCAATCGCTACAAATTCCAGATGAGGCACAAAAACAGCAGGTGCTTCAACGGATATCAAGTGCTCCTTTAAGTGGGCTCTCCTCCACATCAACTTCAACATCACAAATACTCCAGTCCTCAAAGGTGTCACCCCAATCGCACTTGCTTCCTCACAGCTCCCAAATCTCCAGCTGCC
The DNA here is from genome assembly GCF_046119375.1 of Phyllobates terribilis. Taxonomy (NCBI): domain Eukaryota; kingdom Metazoa; phylum Chordata; class Amphibia; order Anura; family Dendrobatidae; genus Phyllobates; species Phyllobates terribilis. The sequence continues at coordinate 745,481,738 of NW_027362763.1, read as the reverse complement.
CGTCTGAGTATGAGGTAGAACAGATGGTTGAGTCTGCAGAGCTGTTTACTCATACTATAGCCTGGGAATCAGAGGTCGACTCCAGCGCTTCTGTGAATCCAGACGAGGAAATGATCTGCACTGATGCCCAGAATCTTTATGAGTCGGATCCAGGACCAGACGCAGAAGGTTCTGACCATAATGTAGACCCTCATTCCCAAACTGTAACTCCTGTTGGTGGAGACAATGAGGAAGACGATGATAAGACTCAAATACCTGATTGGAGCGACAACTTTAGTTTTTTGTCAGGGCAGGAACAGGTTGGCTCTGAGGACGACGGGTGTGATAACGCACAGGGTGATGATGATGAGGTTGGAGATCCCACTTACTGTCAACCCACAGTCAGCCAAGAGATGAGGTCAGCAGAGGAGGTGGAGGAAGATGCTAGTGACGACGAGGTCAGGTTGCGCCTTCCTGGACAGAGACGTAGTACTGGAAGCACGTCAACAACTGCATCCTCAAACACAACTCTGCCTCTCACCACAAGTCGTGGTGGCTCTTCAGGTCGCATGGGTGCTAAGCCTTGCATAGCCTGGGCATTTTTTCAGATCGATAAAGATGACCCAACTCGTGTTATCTGTAACATTTGTCAGCAAAAGCTAAGTAGAGGCCAAAAAATACATAGTTTGAGTACTTCATGCATGAACCGGCACATGGACATGAAGCATAAGTTGCAGTGGGAAGCTCAGTGTGCTACAATGCAGCCTAGCCGGCCGGGCCAACCACCGTCTACCATATCTTGTGCATCCGCGGCCTCTTCATCCTCTGTGACTGGGGGGACAGCAGTCACACCTGTTTTGGGGCGCAGACCTGCCACCTCTTTACCCGCAACAGCCAGCGTGATTGGCAGGTCATCATTTTCTTTGGAGGTGGTAACACCAGCTGGTGTTGAGCGCTGTCCGACATCGATAGCACCACCTTTGGATCAAGGCAACCTAACATGTCCGCCTGCATCTTCCTCACAGACCGGCAGTTTGCCGGGGACACCCTTATCAACCCCGTCTAAGCACAATAGCCAGCCCTCGGTCCCTCAGATGTGGACAAGTAAAAGACCATTTCCTCCTAGCCATGAGAAAGCTAAGAGGTTGAATTTCACCATCTGCAAGCTCTTGGCTACAGAAATGCTGCCTTTCCGCCTGGTGGACACAGAGGATTTTCGAGACCTTATGTCCGTCGCAGTGCCCCAGTACCAGATGCCCAGTCGGCACTACTTCTCAAAGAAAGGTGTGCCTGCGCTCCACCAGCATGTCGCACACAACATCACCGCTTCTTTGAGAAACTCTGTGTGTGACAGGGTGCATTTCACCACAGACACTTGGACGAGTAGGCATGGACAGGGGCGTTACATGTCGCTGACTGGGCACTGGGTAACTGTGGTGACAGCAGGACAAGGGGCTGCTGTCCAAGTCTTGCCGTCCCCACGAGTTGTGCATCAATCCTCTTTATGTCAAAGTTCCTCCACTGCTTCTGCCTCCTCAACCTCCTCTCGGTCTTCCACCTGCACCCAAAGCCTGTCTGGTCATGCCACAAGCTTTCTAACTGCGCAGAAGGGATCCTGCACACCTCCTTACTATGCTGGCAGTAGGGCTCAACGTCATCAGGCGGTTTTTACATTGAAATGTCTGGGAAATGTGAGTCACACAGCTGAGGAGTTGTGGTCAGCTCTGGAGAACCAATTTCATGAATGGTTGTCTCCACTGGACCTGAAACCAGGGAAGGCCGTGTGCGACAATGCTGCAAACATGGGTGCGGCCCTTCGCCGGGGCAATGTCACACACGTGCCTTGTATGGCTCACGTGTTGAACCTGGTTGTCCAGCAATTTTTAGCCCACTATCCCAGACTAGATGGCCTTCTGCAGAGGGCACGGTCGCTGTGTGCTCACTTCCGCCGTTCGCATCCCGCAGCTCAGCGACTTACATCTCTAAAGAAGTCGTTGGGCCTGCCACTTCACCGGCTAAAATGCGATGTGCCTACCTGGTGGAATTCAACTCTGCACATGTTGCAGCGACTGTGGCAGCACCGACAAGCCCTGGTGCAATACGTTCTGACGTATAGCCTGGGCCAACGAGATTCAGAGGTGGGGCAAATCACGCTGGAGGAGTGGTGTCAGATCAGGGACCTATGCACCCTTCTGCACAGTTTTGAAATGGCGACGAAGATGTTTAGTGCTGACGATGCCATTATCAGCATGACTATTCCGGTGATTTACATGCTGGAGCACATGTTAAACAGAATTCGGAGTCAGGTGGTGGCACAAGAGGAGGTGGAGGAAGTAGAGGAGGAGGAGTTGTATGCGGAAGGGCTAACATCTGCAAGGTCCAGACGGTCGGCAGCACCAAGGCGGCAGGCATGTGAGGGTGGGGGTGATGGTTTTACCAGGGCGCATGGTAGCAGCCAAACTAGTGAGGAAGGTGCAGGAGCCCAGGAAGAAGTGGAGGACGAACTGATGGAAGACTCATCAGATGAGGGAGACCTTGATCACATTTCTGTTGTGCGAGGTTGGGGGGAGAGGACAGAGGAAGGAAGCATGATTGTTACCTCGCCACCAACACAACAGGGACTTGGTGCTCCTGGATGCGCAACACACATGAGTGCCTTCTTGCTGCACTACCTGCAACATGACCCTCGAATTGTGAGAATTAGAAATAATCCTGACTACTGGGTTGCCACACTGTTAGATCCCCGGTACAAAAGTCAATTTGCAGAAATTATTCCTGCCATAGAAAGGGATGCACGCATGCAGGAGTATCAGCAGAGACTGTTGCAGAATCTTACATGTGCTTTTCCACAAAATACCAGTGGTGCACGTAGTGAATCTCACAGTTCCAACTTGCCAACCGTGGGACCGTCAAGTGTTCAGCACTCAAACCGTAACAGAACCACAGTATCTGCTGGTAACATCAATTTTGCGGAATCATTTCACCACTTTTTTAGCCCATCCTTTGCAAGGCCACAGGAGACAAGAAGTCTGACACATAGTCAACGCCTAGAGACGATGGTACAGGAGTATCTCCAAGTAAACATTGAAGCCACGACTGTGTCACTGGACCCTTGCTCTTTTTGGGCTTCCAATCTGGATAAATGGCCGGAGCTAGCCACTTACGCCTTGGAGATCTTGTCATGCCCCGCAGCCAGCGGTCTGTCTGAACGTGTGTTCAGCGCTGCTGGTGGTGTGCTGACAGATAAGCGCACGGGGCTCTCCACTGATAATGTAGACAGACTCACGTTCATAAAGATGAACAAATCATGGATCCGAAACGACTTTTCTACCCCTGTGTCATCCTGGGGAGAGTAAAAGCTTGATGATTGGTTAAAATCACCCTACCAACCGTTTTAAGCTTTCAAATTACTAATCATGTTTATCTGTATCTTGGCTGGAAAATAATTTGGGCTTTGTAGCAGTGTGCAGCACTGATCCTATTAGGCCATCTATACTAAAGCTTCACCAGATTTAAAATTAATAATAATTTTTTGCTGCATCTAGCCCGGAAAATAATTTTGGGGCTCCGAGATGCGCAAGACACATAAGTGCCTTCTTGCTGCACTACCTGCAGCATGACCCTCATATTGTCAGAATTCGAAGTAATCATGACTACTGGGTTGCCACACTCTTAGATCCCCCAAACTTTTCGATCAACCTTTTCATTTTAATAAAGACCAAAAAAATGGTCATTTTTGAAATTATAAGCATTAGCAGGTTGTTAGAAACTGAAATCAAACAGTTTTCAACTCAAAACTTTATTCTAGGTGATGTTACATTTTCACATAGGACCCCTTGTTCGAAAGGAGCTTCTGAACTCTCTCGTCCATTGAATTTGTCAGGTTTTGGATGGTTTCTGCTTCAATTGTTTTGCATGAGGACAGAATACCCTCCCAGAGCTGTTGCTTAGATGTGAACTGCCTCCCGCCATCATAGACACTCCTTTTAATGATGCTCCAAAGGTTCTGAATGGGGTACAGGTCAGGGGAGCATGGGGGTCACACCATAAGTTTGTCCCCTTTTATGCCCATATCAGCCAGAGATGCAGATGTTTTATGTGCAGCATGAGATGGTGCATTATCATGCAGAAAAATGATCTTGCTGTGAAATACACGGTTCTTCTTCTTGAACCATGGCAGGAAGTGCTGTTTGAGAAAATCCACATACATTATGGAGTTCATCTTTAGCGCCTTCAGGGATCCTAAAGGGGCCGACAATCTCTCTCCCCATGATTCCAGCCCAAAACATTACTCCACCTCCTCCTTGTTGGCGCTGTAGCCGTGTTTGCGTGGGGTGTCCATCAACCAGCCATCCTCCACTCCATCCATCTGGACCATCGAGCGCTGCACGGCACTCATCCGTGAACAAAACAGTTTTGAAATCAGTCTTCATGTAATGTTTGGCCCACTGGAGCCATTTCTGCTTGTGTGAAGTGGATAGAGGAGGTCGACAGGATGGCGTATGCACAGCTGCAAACCTCTGAAGGACCCTGCATCTTGTTGTTCGGGGGACGTTGGAGGCACAAGCAGCTTCAAAAACTTGTCTGCTGCTATGACAAGGCTTTTTTGCCGCTGCTCTTTCAACCTGACGTAATTGCCTGTAGGAAAGATTCCTCAATTTGCCCTTATCAGCACGCACACGTGTGTACTGTGAATCAGCTACATACTTCTTGATTGCCAAGACACTTCATCCTGATCATCGCACAATGTTGATTGTAGTCATGCCTTGACCTAAACACTCCACAATTTGTTGCTTCTCAGCAGCCGACACATCCTTTTTCTTTCCCATTTTGGCAGAAAATGTAGGCTGCTTAATAATGTGAGACAGCCTTCTTAAGTAGTCTTGCCTTTCATTGGACACACCTGCCAAACTAATTAGCACAGGTGTCTGCAATTGCTTACAGTGATATAAAGAGCCCTGACACACATCACCATCAATGAGTTTAACTGACAAACAAACAAATTCTTCCCTTATCACTCCTAAACACTTTTTGCATAATAATTTGGAACGCAGTGTACATGTGCTTTTCCACAAAACACCAGTGGTTCACGTAGTGAATCTTACAGTTCTAACTTGCCAACCGTGGTCTGTATGGAGTTGTTCAATAAAGGGCCCAAAATTAAGATAACATAGATGGGAGAGGTCTCTATGAATAGGAATTCCTAAGTATTTGATACCCTGTGAGGGCCAGGCAAAGGGAAAGTTGGACTGGATGGAATCCTATATGGATTTGGGGAGGGAGACATCGAGGGCCTCAGACTTCGCTGCATTGATTTTAAAATTTGACCATGTAACAAAGTGATCTATTTCAGCCATAACAGCATGGATGGATATATGTGATTGAGTGATATATACTAGGACATCATCAGCAAATAGAGAGCACTTGTACTCGGTGCCTCCCACCTCAATCCACCTAATATTGGGGTTATGGCGAATTGATGAGAGCAGGTGCTCCATCACTAGGATGTATAAGAGAGGGGGCAGAGGACATCCCTGCCTTGTCCCATTGGTGATTGTGAAAGGTGATGAAAATGTTCTGATGCACCCCCTGGGCCTTGGGACACCCGGAGCCGGACCCTTTTTGGTGGATGCTGGTGGTTGTAGTCTTCGTGGTGGCGACCCGGTTCCGTGGCTCAGGGTGGTCAAACCAGTGGCGGAACTATTTATGTGGTTTTGATGTTTAAATGTCCGACTACGCCACCCGTGGATTGCGGTCAGAGTGAACCGCCGCTGCAGGGCAGACCGCTGAGGCTGGTGTTGTGGGTGCAGCAGAGCGTAGCATAACTCCCCACGGGAGGAGTATAGCCTCAGGGAAGTGTATGCGGAGGATGGGGGTGATGGTGCAGGGCAGCAGCAGTAACGACACGGAGTCAGTGATGCAGTCCAGGGCCTTTACTCACAGTTCTTATTATCCAGACCACGTCTGCAGGTAACGGCTGCCCACGTCGTACTGTGCTCACCAGGTGAGGGGCTCAGACAACTCCCAGATAACTTTGGAGCGCTTCACAGGACCCCCTTTGTGTGTCCTTTGTCTGGCCTTTCTTACCAACCCTTCTGTCCGGCTGCCTCGGGCCTCCTCTTGGTAAACTTGGCGCCAGTTTCCCTGACCCTATGTGGGGCTTCCTAGCGGGTGTAGCGAGGGGCTGCGCCACATAAAATGTCACAGCCTCCGGTTTCTAGCTGAGGGTCGTTTCCTGCCTCCATTAGTTTCGGGGACCGGTCTCCCCCTTTGGCCTGACCCCTCCACGCAGGTGGATTCGGGCGTGCGGTGGCGACTCGCCCGTCCGCACCCCTGGGATCCCTTCATTCCTCGTTCCTGGAGCCTTCTCCGCTCCTCTTCCTTCCTTCTCCCTCTTCCAGGCCTGGGCCTCTGTTACTAGGCCCGCCTCCGGAGCAGAGCTCATGCAGAGCCCCTGCTCCCTGCCACTTCTGCTCAGACTTCTCTGCACTGAACTAAGATGGTGCCCACCTTTTATACTCCCTTCTCAATGCACCCAGGAACTGCTTCCTCCCTGCTCCTGCACTACAGGGTTCCCCTTCCTCAGTGTTCCCTCCCCCCACTCCAGCCAGGGACAGGGACTGTCGTGCCCATCTCAGAGGCATATTGGTCGCCCTGCCCCACGGCAATGTGGTGTAATGCATGCAGGTGTCGGGTCCTGATCCACACTCCATCCTTACCTGAGAGGGAGATATCACACCTCTGGGTGAGGTGCAATACCTCTGTAGCAACCGAGCACTCAGGGTGCTACAGTTCCATTTATCTTCAGCCTAGGTGACGTATTGTGATACAGGGCCGTGATTTTAGCTATAAAAGGGTCCCCTAGACCCCTACCCCAAGCTTTTTAAGAGAATCATATATGGCGTGCCAGGAGACTCTATGGAATGCTTTCTCAGCATCCAACGAGAGTATCTAATTACAAATTTTTAACTGCATCTAGCCCAGGAAATACTTTGTGCCTAGTAGCAGTGTCTGCTAGTCAGCAGATTATCCCGGCTGTTAAGCAAGCTACACCACCTGTAGTTTAGACACTTAATTTTTTCAAAGGAAATGCTTCTTGACCATGGGATGCTCAGTGAAGAGCATCAGGAGGCACCCCAAGGCATAGGGGCTGGGACTACTGGCAGTAGGATGCCTTGCGGTGGACAGCCGAGCTCGATCCTTATAAAAGCTTTTTAACTGCAGCAGCTTTAGTGGACGCTACTGGAGCTGGAATTACGCGGCTGCTGGCATGAGACTTGCCCTCCAATAGATCCTTGTAAATGGATTTAAAGTGTATTCATTCAAATTAGAGAGACAATTTAAATTAAAAAGCTTAGAGCTGCCTCCACCACAGGGGGGCTCGCTCGACCCACCAGCGGACAGGCACCAGTATTGGGAGAGGGGGGCTGGCCATCAGGGTTCACCGCGGCTCTGGCACAAACCCGGCGACACGGAGGTGGCACGGGCAGGAGCGGACTGGCCGTGTTGACTTCTCACTTTTTGGATTTTAGAAGGGCATGACATGCCTATATCTGTGTCTCCCCCTCCTTTTACTCCTCCACCTCTTTTATTTTCGCATGACTATATGTACTTGTCACTTTTCCATGTGTTAGTTATGTCTTCTGAGCAGTTTGTCAGCTTTTGGACACCTTTGAAGGTGTTTTCTATGTGTTTCTATGTGTTTTTGTTTGTCTGCCATTGGTTTTAACGGTGTTCGAAGGTGTTCGACGAACAGTTCGACGAACAGTTCGGCGAACACACGGGTGTTCGACGAACCGAACCGAACTCGAACACTACGGGGGTGGCTCAACACTACAAGTAACCCCATAACTGGAATAGATAATGTTCATCAATGAATGCAATACATCGATGACGTGTGGTTTACATGGGAGGGTACAATGTCTGATCTAGACATGCTAATGACTAGGCTCAATGATAATCCACTTAATATTAAGTTATCTTACAAAGCAGGGAGAAAATTGGAATTTTTAGATATATCTCCACAGATGTGTACCGAAAACCTACAGCTACAAACACATTGCTACACGCCACTTCTTCCCACCCACCGTCTACTATTCATGGCATCCCCACAGGTCAGTTTTTAAGAGCAAAAAGAATATGCTCTAGCCAACAACTTTTTGAGAATCAGGCTGAAGACCTAGAGAGGAGGCTTAAAAACAGAGGATATAGCACAAAACAAATCAAAAATGGATATCAAAGAGCAAAAAACATCACCAGGGAAGAGCTCTTATATAAGAACAAACCTAAAAGTAAAGCTATGAATGGACCTATACGATTAATCACCACGTACAATAAACAGTGGTCTGGTATGGTGGAGATTGTTTGCAAACATTGGCAGGTCCTCTTGTCGGATCCTATACTAAAACAGTGTCTGCCGGAAAGACCTCTGATAACGGCTAGAAGATCCAAAAATCTTAAACACATACTTGTACACAGTCACTATGAATCGGCCAAAAAATGTAATCAAAACTGGCTAGAGATCTAGGGTTTCTTTCCCTGTGGACGTTGTAAGGCCTGTCCTAACATGCAGAAAAGTAAGAGCTTCAAGAACGCCATGGGAGACCGGACATATGATATCAGACATCACTTATCTTGTTCATCAAAGGGTGTCATTTATTGTGCCAAATGCCCATGTGGCAAAATTTATATCGGTCTGACTACGAGAGAACTACATATACGCACAAGAGAACATATTCGAGATATTGAAAAAGGAGCAAGTGCTGAGGACCCGTCGGTTCTCAAAACCCTACCGAGACATTTTTTCATCCATCATCACAGCAATACTTCTCTACTGAAGTTCATCGGCATAGATCAAGATGGTCTGGCCCAAGCAGAAAGTAAATGGATCTTCAGATTAGGAAGTATAGCGCCACAGGGACTTAATGAACATTTTGGTTTTAGTGCATTTATATGATAATTAGAGACTAATATCACTAATTTAGTTTTTAGGGTTTTATGGGGGGTTTAATTATTTATTTATTTGTTGTGTAATTTATATGTATTATTATGTGGATATTAATATTTTATGTCTGTTTCTTGTTTTTCTGGTTGGTTACCTTGGGGGTCTTGCCTGGTGTCGCCCTGCTGCTGCTGATCAGATCCGTTGTTCGGGGGCCGGGACTTATTGGATCCAAGATGGTGGAGAGGTCCTTTTGCTGGGACCACGGAATATTTTAGAGAATACTATAATCTACCAGATACATACATCTATTTCATTACAAGGGATATTCTATTATTTTTAGATAATATATTGCTCTAATTATGTTCCTGGCATATTATTTTTGGAATAATCTATAGCCATATATGGGAGGATGCTTTTGGTATGCAGCACTTTTTTGTATTGCACGTCACTAGATTAGTTTTTTAGTGCTTAATTTTTAGCACAGCACTTTATTATTAGTACATGTATATCATAATAATAAGTACACATAATTTCACATTATTAACATATTGTTAGAACCCTCCTGTTATTTTTTTCTATCTTGTGTTTTGCGGTCACGTGACCATCTGCCTATTTATTCCAGCTCTGCCCTTCTGTCTTTGCTGGACTTCAGTGTTGTTTTGACTGTCTCTCTAGCCAGGTGCTTCGGTGACTATCTCTGTCAGTTCTTGGTCCTCTGGGACCTTTAGTACTTTTTGTCAGTTTGTCTTTTTGCTCTGCAACAACTTCTGTTTAGGAGTTGTCCCATTTTTGTCCCAGTCCTTAGTTCTTTTAGGGACCCCTCCCTTAATTCTATAGGTCTCTGTTCAGACTAGCCGAGGACGAAGGCGGGTCTGTTCACAAGGAACAAGCAGCCCGCTACATCGTAGGGATTCAGCTTAGTCTTACTGTAGGGACAGCTTTCCCTTATCTTTCCTTAGTTTATGTTGCAGATCATAACAGTAAGTCCAGCCCAAAAAAAAAAACTAAAAGGAAAGAAAATTCGTGGATCAGTATGGTTTCCGTCCAGGAGTTGGCTCAATGCCTGCAGGGATTGTCCCTGGAGGTGGCCGAGCTGCAGCAACATGTGAGTAGCTGTTCTGGAGCACATTTTGTTGAACCCAAGGTAGGACTGCCTGATGTTTTTTATGGTAAACAGCAAGATTTTTTTTCCTTTAAAAATGCTTGTTTGTTATATTTTCGCTTGAGACCAAGATCCTCTGGGAATGAATCACAGCGCATTGGTTTTATTATATCACTTTTGCGCAAAGAGCCACAGGGTTGGGCCTTTTCTCTCCAGCCTAATGATCCGTGTTTAAGTTCTGTTGAAGAATTTTTTTCTGCTATGGGGTTATTATATGACGATCCTGATCGAATCTCATCTGCTGAATCAGAACTTAGACGTTTGAATCAGGGGTCAGATGATGTTGAAAATTATTGCACACACTTCAGGAGATGGGCTTCAGAAGTTAAATGGAATGATTCTGCGCTGAAATGTTTATTTCTTGCTGGTCTGAGTGAAAGGGTTAAGGATTTGCTAATTGCATTCCCTGCACCTGAGACTCTGCAGGAACGTATGCAGTTAGCTGTTTGTGTGGACAGGAGACTGAGGACAAGGGTTAATGATGTAAAGACTCCTGTAAATTCAGGTCCTAGTTCCCAGAAAATCTGCTCTGACGGCGGGGAACCGATGGAGGTTGGGGCGATGTCACTCCGCTCTCAGGAAAGAGATCGGAGATTCGCCGAGGGTTTGTGTCTTTATTGTGGTAAAGATGATCATTTGATTAAGTATTGTGAGCATCGTTTAAGTAAAGAAAAAAAAAAGGTCATTTATGCCCGTATAGCTTGTTTACGCTCTGCAGGTGTAGTTCTTTCTGGGAGCACTGCTCTGCAGGGAGATTTGATTGAATTTCAGGTATTTAAGGATTGTGGTTCAACACTTAATGTGATTGATAAAGGGGTTTTGGAAAAGCTTAAATTGAAATCCAAACCTTTGTCATCACCTATTTCTGTGGTTGCAATTGATAACACTCCTTTGAAATGTATTACTCACAAGACTGCTGCATTTCCTCTCACTATCAATGGAGATCACCAAGAAATTTTGGACTTGGTTGTTTTGGATAATTTGCCCTCTCCAGTTGTTCTAGGATTGCCTTGGTTAAGACTGCACAATCCTTTGTTGGACTGGTCTACTAATGTGATTAAGTCTTGGAGTCCGAAGTGCTATGATAAATGTTGTAATGGTCGCATTGCGGCTGTGGAAAAAGGGGAATTACCTGTACCTATTCAAGATTTTTGGAGGGTTTTTTCAGAGGAGGAGTCACAAGTTTTACCTCCTCATAGGGATTATGATTGCGCCATTGAGTTTGTTCCGGGTGCTACTCTTCCCAAAAGTCGCTTGTTTAATCTGACTATCCCTGAGAGAAAGGCTTTGGAGGAGTACATACAGACTAGCCTGGCTGCTGGTCACATAAGACCTTCTAAGTCGCCTGTGGCAGTTGGATTCTTCTTTGTTAAAAAAAAGGACGGCGGGTTACGTCCATGTCTGGATTTTCGTGAAATTAATAAGATTACCGTGTGCAATTCCTACCCATTGCCGTTAATTCCTGACTTGTTTAACCAGTTAGTGGGGGCCAAGTGGTTCTCCAAAATTGATCTCTGAGGGGCATACAATTTCTTACGTGTGAAGGAGGGTGATGAATGGAAAACTGCTTTTAACACTCCGGTAGGTGACTTTGAGAATCTGGTGATGCCTTTTGGTCTTACCAATGCACCTGCATTTTTTCAGAACCTTATTAATGACATCCTGAGACCTTTGATTGGTAAGAATGTGGTTGTGTATTTGGATGACATTTTGATTTATTCACCAGATCTCGAGTCCCATTGGCAAAGTGTACGTGAAGTTTTGCAGTTATTGAGTGATAATTCACTCTTTGCTAAACTGGAGAAATGTGAGTTCGCTGTGCAGAAAATTAGTTTTTGAGCTACATTGTCTCCAGCGAGGGCTTTGAGATGGACCCTGTGAAGGTTCAGGCTATGCAGGAATGGCCTAGGCCTATTGGTTTGAAATCTATACAGAGATTTTTGGGTTTTGCCAATTATTACAGGAAATTCATTAAGAATTTTTCTGTAATTGTTAAACCTCTAACCGATCTCACCAGTAAAGGTGCGAATATGGCCCAGTGGACTACTGAGGCCATTGAAGCATTTGAGTATCTCAAAGAGAGGTTCAGTTCTGCCCCTATCCTTATGCAGCCTGATGAGACCAAGCCCTTTTTGGTCGAGGTCGATGCTTCATCAGTGGGGGTCGGAGCAGTTTTGTCACAAGAGAACAAGGGTGGAGTACATCCTTGTGCCTTTTTTTCGAAAAAAAATTCGGAAACCGAACTGAATTATGATGTTGGAAATCGGGAGTTGCTGGCTATTAATCTTGCGTTTGAACACTGGCATCATTTTTTGGAAGGTGCTAGATTTCCTATTCAGGTTTTCACAGATCATAAGAATTTGATCTATCTGGATGCTGCCAAGCGTTTGAATGCCCATAAAGCTAATTGGGCACTTTTTTTTTCTCGGTTTCATTTTTCTGTTACCTATATCCCTGGTACTAAGAATGTTAAAGCCGATGCTTTATCTCGCAGCTTCTCTCCTACGGTCGGTGCCGAGGAGGAGGAGAGCATGTTGCAGAAAGGAGTTGTGGTGGCGGCTTTGGACTCCGTTTCGAAGAATGGGATTCTGAAAGCTCAAGATGATGGTCCATCTAACACTCCCCATGGGAGGTTGTTCGTGCCTAGAGCCTTTAGGAGAGATTTGTTTGTGGAGTGTCATGAGTCTAGGCTGGCAGGTCATCCAGGAGTTTCGGAAACTATGAGACTTATCAGTCACAGTTTTTGGTGGCCTGGATGGCAGAAGGAAGTCATCAAGTGGGTGCGTCAGTGTACTGTGTGTGCTAGGTCAAAGGCTTCACATACTCCTGCTGCGGGGTTGCTTTGCCCTCTGGAGGTTCCTAGTGCACCTTGGACGCATCTCACTATGGATTCTATTACTTATCTTCCGGTGTCCGAGGGTTTTACTATCATCTGGGTGGTCGTGGACCGTCTTAGTAAAATGTGTCATTTGTAGTGTTGAGCCACCCCCGTAGTGTTCGAGTTCGGTTCGGTTCGTCGAACACCCGTGTGTTCGCCGAACTGTTCGTCGAACACCTTCGAACACCGTTAAAACCAATGGCAGGCAAACAAAAACACATAGAAACACATAGAAAACACCTTCAAAGGTGCCCAAAAGCTGACAAACTGCTCAGAAGGCATAACTAACACATGGAAAAGTGAGAAGTACATATAGTCATGCGAAAATAAAAGAGGTGGAGGAGTAAAAGGAGGGGGAGACACAGATATAGGCATGTCATGCCCTTCTAAAATCCAAAAAGTGAGAAGCCGACACGGCCAGTCCGCTCCTGCCCGTGCCACCTCCGTGTCCCCGGGTTTGTGCCAGAGCCGCGGTGAACCCTGATGGCCAGCCCCCCTCTCCCAATACTGATGCCTGTCCGCTGGTGGGTCGAGCGAGCCCCCCTGTGGTGGAGGCAGCTCTAAGCTTTTTAATTTAAATTGTCTCTCTAATTTGAATGAATACACTTTAAATCCATTTACAAGGATCTATTGGAGGGCAAGTCTCATGCCAGCAGCCGCGTAATTCCAGCTCCAGTAGCGTCCACTAAAGCTGCTGCAGTTAAAAAGCTTTTATAAGGATCGAGCTCGGCTGTCCACCACAAGGCATCCTACTGCCAGTCCCAGCCCCTATGCCTTGGGTGCCTCCTGATGCTCTTCACTGAGTATCCCATGGTCCCGAAGCATTTCCTTTGAAAAAATTAAGTGTCTAAACTACAGGTGGTGTAGCTTGCTTAACAGCCGGGATAATCTGCTGACTAGCAGACACTGCTACTAGGCACAAAGTATTTCCTGGGCTAGATGCAGTTAAAAATTTGTAATTAGATACTCTCGTTGGATGCTGAGAAAGCATTCCATAGAGTCTCCTGGCACGCCATATATGATTCTCTTAAAAAGCTTGGGGTAGGGGTCTAGGGGACCCTTTTATAGCCAAAATCATGGCCCTGTATCACAATACGTCACCTAGGCTGAAGATAAATGGAACTGTAGCACCCTGAGGGCTCGGTTGCTACAGAGGTATTGCACCTCACCCAGAGGTGTGATATCTCACTCTCAGGTAAGGATGGAGTGTGGATCAGGACCCGACACCTGCATGCATTACACCACATTGCCGTGGGGCAGGGCGACCAATATGCCTCTGAGATGGGCACGACAGTCCCTGTCCCTGGCTGGAGTGGGGGGAGGGAACACTGAGGAAGGGGAACCCTGTAGTGCAGGAGCAGGGAGGAAGCAGTTCCTGGGTGCATTGAGAAGGGAGTATAAAAGGTGGGCACCATCTTAGTTCAGTGCAGAGAAGTCTGAGCAGAAGTGGCAGGGAGCAGGGGCTCTGCATGAGCTCTGCTCCGGAGGCGGGCCTAGTAACAGAGGCCCAGGCCTGGAAGAGGGAGAAGGAAGGAAGAGGAGCGGAGAAGGCTCCAGGAACGAGGAATGAAGGGATCCCAGGGGTGCGGACGGGCGAGTCGCCACCGCACGCCCGAATCCACCTGCGTGGAGGGGTCAGGCCAAAGAGGGAGACCGGTCCCCGAAACTAGTGGAGGCAGGAAACGACCCTCAGCTAGAAACCGGAGGCTGTGACATTTTATGTGGCGCAGCCCCTCGCTACACCCGCTAGGAAGGCACCACATAGGGTCAGGGAAACTGGCGCCAAGTTTACCAAGAGGAGGCCCGAGGCAGCCGGACAGAAGGGTTGGTAAGAAAGGCCAGACAAAGGACACACAAAGGGGGTCCTGTGAAGCACTCCAAAGTTATCTGGGAGTTGTCTGAGCCCCTCACCTGGTGAGCACAGTACGACGTGGGCAGCCGTTACCTGCAGACGTGGTCTGGATAATAAGAACTGTGAGTAAAGGCCCTGGACTGCATCACTGACTCCGTGTCGTTACTGCTGCTGCCCTGCACCATCACCCCCATCCTCCGCATACACTGCCCTGAGGCTATACTCCTCCCGTGGGGAGTTATGCTACGCTCTGCTGCACCCACAACACCAGCCTCAGCGGTCTGCCCTGCAGCGGCGGTTCACTCTGACCGCAATCCACGGGTGGCGTAGTCGGACATTTAAACATCAAAACCACATAAATAGTTCCGCCACTGGTTTGACCACCCTGAGCCACGGAACCGGGTCGCCGCCACGAAGACTACAACCACCAGCATCCACCAAAAAGGGTCCGGCTCCGGGTGTCCCAAGGCCCAGGGGGTGCATCAGAACATTTTCATCACCTTTCACAATCACCAATGGGACAAGGCAGGGATGTCCTCTGTCCCCTCTCTTATACATCCTAGTGATGGAGCACCTGCTCTCATCAATTCGCCATAACCCCAATATTAGGTGGATTGAGGTGGGAGGCACCGAGTACAAGTGCTCTCTATTTGCTGATGATGTCCTAGTATATATCACTCAATCACATATATCCATCCATGCTGTTATGGCTGAAATAGATCACTTTGTTACATGGTCAAATTTTAAAATCAATTCAGCGAAGTCTGAGGCCCTCGATGTCTCCCTCCCCAAATCCATATAGGATTCCATCCAGTCCAACTTTCCCTTTGCCTGGCCCTCACAGGGTATCAAATACTTAGGAATTCCTATTCATAGAGACCTCTCCCATCTATGTTATCTTAATTTTGGGCCCTTTATTGAACAACTCCATACAGACCACGGTTGGCAAGTTAGAACTGTAAGATTCACTACGTGAACCACTGGTGTTTTGTGGAAAAGCACATGTACACTGCGTTCCAAATTATTATGCAAAAAGTGTTTAGGAGTGATAAGGGAAGAATTTGTTTGTTTGTCAGTTAAACTCATTGATGGTGATGTGTGTCAGGGCTCTTTATATCACTGTAAGCAATTGCAGACACCTGTGCTAATTAGTTTGGCAGGTGTGTCCAATGAAAGGCAAGACTACTTCAGAAGGCTGTCTCACATTATTAAGCAGCCTACATTTTCTGCCAAAATGGGAAAGAAAAAGGATGTGTCGGCTGCTGAGAAGCAACAAATTGTGGAGTGTTTAGGTCAAGGCATGACTACAATCAACATTGTGCGATGATCAGGATGAAGTGTCTTGGCAATCAAGAAGTATGTAGCTGATTCACAGTACACACGTGTGCGTGCTGATAAGGGCAAATTGAGGACTCTTTCCTACAGGCAATTACGTCAGGTTGAAAGAGCAGCGGCAAAAAAGCCTTGTCATAGCAGCAGACAAGTTTTTGAAGCTGCTTGTGCCTCCAACGTCCCCCGAACAACAAGATGCAGGGTCCTTCAGAGGTTTGCAGCTGTGCATACGCCATCCTGTCGACCTCCTCTATCCACTTCACACAAGCAGAAACGGCTCCAGTGGGCCAAACATTACATGAAGACTGATTTCAAAACTGTTTTGTTCACGGATGAGTGCCATGCAGCGCTCGATGGTCCAGATGGATGGAGTGGAGGATGGCTGGTTGATGGACACCCCACGCAAACACGGCTACAGCGCCAACAAGGAGGAGGTGGAGTAATGTTTTGGGCTGGAATCATGGGGAGAGAGATTGTCGGCCCCTTTAGGATCCCTGAAGGCGCTAAAGATGAACTCCATAATGTATGTGGATTTTCTCAAACAGCACTTCCTGCCATGGTTCAAGAAGAAGAACCGTGTATTTCACAGCAAGATCATTTTTCTGCATGATAATGCACCATCTCATGCTGCACATAAAACATCTGCATCTCTGGCTGATATGGGCATAAAAGGGGACAAACTTATGGTGTGACCCCCATGCTCCCCTGACCTGTACCCCATTCAGAAGATTTGGAGCATCATTAAAAGGAGTGTCTATGATGGCGGGAGGCAGTTCACATCTAAGCAACAGCTCTGGGAGGGTATTCTGTCCTCATGCAAAACAATTGAAGCAGAAACCATCCAAAACCTGACAAATTCAATGGACGAGAGAGTTCAGAAGCTCCTTTCGAACAAGGGGTCCTATGTGAAAATGTAACATCACCTAGAATAAAGTTTTGAGTTGAAAACTGTTTGATTTCAGTTTCTAACAACCTGCTAATGCTTATAATTTCAAAAATGACCATTTTTTTGGTCTTTATTAAAATGAAAAGGTTGATCGAAAAGTTTGGGGGATCTAAGAGTGTGGCAACCCAGTAGTCATGATTACTTCGAATTCTGACAATATGAGGATCATGTTGCAGGTAGTGCAGCAAGAAGGCACTTATGTGTCTTGCGCATCTCGGAGCCCCAAAATTATTTTCCGGGCTAGATGCAGCTAAAAATTATTATTAATTTTAAATCTGGTGGAGCTTAGTATAGATGGCCTAATAGGATCAGTGCTGCACACTGCTACAAAGCCCAAATTATTTTCCAGCCAAGATACAGATAAACATGATTAGTAATTTTAAATCTGGTGGAGCTTATTATAGATGGCCTAATAGAATAAGTGCTGCACACTGCTACAAAGCCCAAATTATTTTCCAGCCAAGATACAGATAATCATGATTAGTAATTTGAAAGCTTAAAACGGTTGGTAGGGTGATTTTAACCAATCATCAAGCTTTTACTCTCCCCAGGATGACACAGGGGTAGAAAAGTCGTTTCGGATCCATGATTTGTTCATCTTTATGAACGTGAGTCTGTCTACATTATCAGTGGAGAGCCGCGTGCGCTTATCTGTCAGCACACCACCAGCAGCGCTGAACACACATTCAGACAGAACGCTGGCTGCGGGGCATGACAAGATCTCCAAGGCGTAAGTGGCTAGCTCCGGCCATTTATCCAGATTGGAAGCCCAAAAAGAGCAAGGATCCAGTGACACAGTCATGGCTTCAATGTTTACTTGGAGATACTCCTGTACCATCGTCTCTAGGCGTTGACTATGTGTCAGACTTCTTGTCTCCTGTGGCCTTGCAAAGGATGGGCTAAAAAAGTGGTGAAATGATTCCGCAAAATTGATGTTACCAGCAGATACTGTGGTTCTGTTACGGTTTGAGTGCTGAACACTTGACGGTCCCACGGTTGGCAAGTTGGAACTGTGAGATTCACTACGTGCACCACTGGTGTTTTGTGGAAAAGCACATGTAAGATTCTGCAACAGTCTCTGCTGATACTCCTGCATGCGTGCATCCCTTTCTATGGCAGGAATAATTTCTGCAAATTTACTTTTGTACCGGGGATCTACCAGTGTGGCAACCCAGTAGTCAGGATTATTTCTAATTCTCACAATTCGAGGGTCATGTTGCAGGTAGTGCAGCAAGAAGGCACTCATTTGTGTTGCGCATCCAGGAGCACCAAGTCCCTGTTGTGTTGGTGGCGAGGTAACAATCATGCTTCCTTCCTCTGTCCTCTCCCCCCAACCTCGCACAACAGAAATGTGATCAAGGTCTGCCTCATCTGATGAGTCTTCCATCAGTTCGTCCTCCACTTCTTCCTGGGCTCCTGCACCTTCCTCACTAGTTTGGCTGCTACCATGCGCCCTGGTAAAACCATCTCCCCCACCCTCACATGAGTGCCGCCTTGGTGCTGCCGACCGTCTGGACCTTGCAGATGTTAGCCCTTCCGCATACAACTCCTTCTCCTCTACTTCCTCCACCTCCTCTTGTGCCACCACCTGACTCCGAATTCTGTTTAACATGTGCTCCAGCATGTAAATCACCGGAATAGTCATGCTGATAATGGCATCGTCAGCACTAAACATCTTCGTCGCCATTTCAAAACTGTGCAGAAGGGTGCATAGGTCCCTGATCTGAGACCACTCCTCCAGCGTGATTTGCCCCACCTCTGGATCTCGTTGGCCCAGGCTATACGTCAGAACGTATTGCACCAGGGCTTGTCGGTGCTGCCACAGTCGCTGCAACATGTGCAGAGTTGAATTCCACCGGGTAGGCACATCGCATTTTAGCCGGTGAAGTGGCAGGCCCAACGACTTCTGTAGAGATGTAAGTCGCTGAGCTGCGGGATGCGAACGGCGGAAGTGAGCACACAGCGACCGTGCCCTCTGCAGAATGCCATCTAGTCTGGGATAGTGGGCTAAAAATTGCTGGACAACCAGGTTCAACACGTGAGCCATACAAGGCACGTGTGTGACATTGCCCCGGCGAAGGGCCGCACCCAGGTTTGCAGCATTGTCGCACACGGCCTTCCCTGGTTTCAGGTCCAGTGGAGACAACCATTCATGAAATTGGTTTTCCAGAGCTGACCACAACTCCTCAGCTGTGTGACTCACATTTCCCAGACATTTCAAAGTAAAAACCGCCTGATGACGTTGAGCCCTACTGCCAGCATAGTAAGGAGGTGTGCAGGATCCCTTCTGCGCAGTTAGAAAGCTTGTGGCATGACCAGACAGGCTTTGGGTGCAGGTGGAAGACCAAGAGGAGGTTGAGGAGGCAGAAGCAGTGGAGGAACTTTGACATAAAGAGGATTGACGCACAACTCGTGGGGACGGCAAGACTTGGACAGCAGCCCCTTGTCCTGCTGTCACCATAGTTACCCAGTGCCCAGTCAGCGACATGTAACGCCCCTGTCCATGCCTACTCGTCCAAGTGTCTGTGGTGAAATGCACCCTGTCACACACAGAGTTTCTCAAAGAAGCGGTGATGTTGTGTGCGACATGCTGGTCGTGCGCAGGCACACCTTTCTTTGAGAAGTAGTGCCGACTGGGCATCTGGTACTGGGGCACTGCGACGGACATAAGGTCTCGAAAATCCTCTGTGTCCACCAGGCGGAAAGGCAGCATTTCTGTAGCCAAGAGCTTGCAGATGGTGAAATTCAACCTCTTAGCTTTCTCATGGCTAGGAGGAAATGGTCTTTTACTTGTCCACATCTGAGGGACCGAGGGCTGGCGATTGTGCTTAGACGGGGTTGATAAGGGTGTCCCCGGCAAACTACCAGTATGTGAGGAAGATGCAGGCGGACATGTTAGGTTGCCTTGATCCAAAGGTGGTGCTATCGATGTCGGACAGCGCTCAACACCAGCTGGTGTTACCACCTCCAAAGAAAATGATGACCTGCCAATCACGCTGGCTGTTGCGGGTAAAGAGGTGGCAGGTCTGCGCCCCAAAACAGGTGTGACTGCTGTCCCCCCAGTCACAGAGGATGAAGAGTCCGCGGATGCACAAGATTTGGCAGACGGTGGTTGGCCCGGCCGGCTAGGCCGCATTGTAGCACACTGAGCTTCCCACTGCAACTTATGCTTCATGTCCATGTGCCGGTTCATGCATGAAGTACTCAAACTATGTATTTTTTGGCCTCTACTTAGCTTTTGCTGACAAATGTTACAGATAACACGAGTTGGGTCATCTTTATCGATCTGAAAAAATGCCCAGGCTATGCAAGGCTTAGCACCCATGCGACCTGAAGAGCCACCACGACTTGTGGTGAGAGGCAGAGTTGTGTTTGAGGATGCAGTTGTTGACGTGCTTCCAGTACTACGTCTCTGTCCAGGAAGGCGCAACCTGACCTCGTCGTCACTAGCATCTTCCTCCACCTCCTCTGCTGACCTCATCTCTTGGCTGACTGTGGGTTGACAGTAAGTGGGATCTCCAACCTCATCATCATCACCCTGTGCGTTATCACACCCGTCGTCCTCAGAGCCAACCTGTTCTTGCCCTGACAAAAAACTAAAGTTGTCGCTCCAATCAGGTATTTGAGTCTTATCATCGTCTTCCTCATTGTCTCCACCAACAGGAGTTACAGTTTGGGAATGAGGGTCTACATTATGGTCAGAACCTTCTGCGTCTGGTCCTGGATCTGACTCATAAAGATTCTGGGCATCAGTGCAGATCATTTCCTCGTCTGGATTCACAGAAGCGCTGGAGTCGACCTCTGATTCCCAGGCTATAGTATGAGTAAACAGCTCTGCAGACTCAACCATCTGTTCTACCTCATACTCAGACGGGCAGCTGGAGATTTGGGAGCTGTGAGGAAGCAAGTGCGATTGGGGTGACACCTTTGAGGACTGGAGTATTTGTGATGTTGAAGTTGATGTGGAGGAGAGCCCACTTAAAGGAGCACTTGATATCCGTTGAAGCACCTGCTGTTTTTGTGCCTCATCTGGAATTTGTAGCGATTGGCATGGCCGTAAGAAAGGGATCTTATCACATTGTCCGCTAAAAGAAGTAGACATTTTAGTTTGGCTGGAAGATGGTCTTTCTTCTGCAGATGTTACTGTTGCTTTAACACCTACCCCACGGACACAACCTTTTTTCCCCTTCCCAACATGCCTATTCCCCTTTCCACCAGCAGCAGGCCTTTTTCCACTCATTTTGGTGGTTAACTAATTCAAAACTCTGGAGTTGTTTGCACAAAAAAACAATGGATGGGAACCGAGCAGAGCTGAGTGGCCAAACTGTGGTATTAGGCCAAAACTATTGGCTGGGTTAGATGCAGAAAAAAATTATATTCGATTTGCAACCTGATGGAGGTCAGTATAGATGGACTAATAGAACAAGTCCCACACACAGCTAGAAGCCCAAATATTTTTTCAGAGGTAGATGCAGAAAAAAAATATATTCAGTTTGCAACCTGATGGAGGTCAGTATAGATGGACTAATAGAGAAAGTCCCACACACTGCTAGAAGGCCAAATTTTTTTTCAGAGCTAGATGCAGACAAAAAATTATTTTAAATTTGCAACTTGATGGAGGTCAGTATAGGTGGACTAATAGAACAAGTCCCACACACTGGTAGAAGGTCAAATATTTTTTCAGAGCTAGATGCAGAAAAAAATTATATTCAGTTTGCAACCTGATGGAGGTCAGTATAGATGGACTAATAGAACAAGTCCCACACACTGCTAGAAGCCCAAATATTTTTTCAGAGGTAGATGCAGAAAAAAATTATATTCAGTTTGCAACCTGATGGAGGTCTGTATAGATGGATTAATAGAACAAGTCCCACACACAGCTAGAAGCCCAAATATTTTTTCAGAGGTAGATGCAGATAAAAATTATTTTTAATTTGCAACCTGATGGAGGTCAGTATAGATGGACTAATAGAGAAAGTCCCACACACTGCTAGAAGGCCAAATATTTTTTCAGAGCTAGATGCAGATAAAAATTATTTTTAATTTGCAACCTGATGGAGGTCAGTATAGATGGACTAATAGAGAAAGTCCCACACACTGCTACAAGGCCAAATATTTTTTCAGAGCTAGATGCAGATAAAAATTATTTTTAATTTGCAACCTGATGGAGGTCAGTATAGATGGACTAATAGAGAAAGTCCCACACACTGCTAGAAGGCCAAATATTTTTTCAGAGCTAGATGCAGATAAAAATTATTTTTAATTTGCAACCTGATGGAGGTCAGTATAGATGGACTAATAGAGAAAGTCCCACACACTGCTAGAAGGCCAAATATTTTTTCAGAGCTAGATGCAGAAAAAAATTATATTCAGTTTGCAACCTGATGGTGGTCAGTATAGATGGACTAATAGAACAAGTCCCACACACTGCTAGAAGCCCAAATATTTTTTCAGAGCTAGATGCAGAAAAAAATTATATTCAATTTGCAACCTGATGGAGGTCAGTATAGATGGACTAATAGAACAAGTCCCACACACTGCTAGAAGCCCAAATATTTTTTCAGAGGTAGATGCAGAAAAAAATTATATTCAGTTTGCAACCTGATGGAGGTCTGTATAGATGGATTAATAGAACAAGTCCCACACACAGCTAGAAGCCCAAATATTTTTTCAGAGGTAGATGCAG
This sequence comes from Phyllobates terribilis, assembly GCF_046119375.1. NCBI lineage: Eukaryota > Metazoa > Chordata > Amphibia > Anura > Dendrobatidae > Phyllobates > Phyllobates terribilis. The sequence continues at coordinate 745,458,959 of NW_027362763.1, read as the reverse complement.
ATAAAAATTATTTTTAATTTGCAACCTGATGGAGGTCAGTATAGATGGACTAATAGAGAAAGTCCCACACACTGCTAGAAGGCCAAATATTTTTTCAGAGCTAGATGCAGATAAAAATTATTTTTAATTTCCAACCTGATGGAGGTCAGTATAGATGGACTAATAGAGAAAGTCCCACACACTGCTACAAGGCCAAATATTTTTTCAGAGCTAGATGCAGATAAAAATTATTTTTAATTTGCAACCTGATGGAGGTCAGTATAGATGGACTAATAGAGAAAGTCCCACACACTGCTAGAAGGCCAAATATTTTTTCAGAGCTAGATGCAGATAAAAATTATTTTTAATTTGCAACCTGATGGAGGTCAGTATAGATGGACTAATAGAGAAAGTCCCACACACTGCTAGAAGGCCAAATATTTTTTCAGAGCTAGATGCAGAAAAAAATTATATTCAGTTTGCAACCTGATGGTGGTCAGTATAGATGGACTAATAGAACAAGTCCCACACACTGCTAGAAGCCCAAATATTTTTTCAGAGCTAGATGCAGAAAAAAATTATATTCAATTTGCAACCTGATGGAGGTCAGTATAGATGGACTAATAGAATGATGCTATGCCCAAAAGATTTTACTTCACTAGGTGCAGTAAAAAAATTGGTATTCTATACACAGGTGGTATATCTTGCAACACAGATAGGCAACTCCACTGACTAACACACTCTGCAATAGGCCAAAAAGGATTAGCTTTGCTAGATTCAGCCAAATGCTGTGAAAAAAACTTGCACAGCACTGGCACAGACCTGCCTGGCAAAAACTGATAGGAACTGATGTAACCTAGTCCTGAAAAGGACTGCAATTACAATTAGTCTTTACTCCCACAATCTATCTATTTAAGAGCACAGACCAGCCTGATAAAAGTCGTAGAAAATGCTGTAACCTAGTCCTTAAAAGGACTGCAATCACAACTATTCCCTACTCCCAAGCTATCTGTAGATTTGTGCGAAAATTGGCTTGAAATTAACAAGGTATAGCGCACACAGCAACAGCGGTGCCGTCTGACGCAGCTGCAGCAGTGAGAAAATGGTGGCGACGGGGAAAATGGCTTGGTCTTATAGGGCAAGGACATGTGACATACACTGCCAATGACACATGCCCTTGCTTGTGTGAAAAACAGCAGTTCGCTCCGTGTGTGCGCTGCTGATAGGCTGACAGACTGCACCTCCCCACTGCAAATGCGGGAAAGAGAAAAAAAAATGGAGATCTTCATTATTCCTGCAGAGATCCATCCCCTGCCCCTCCCCCCACCCCGCTGTACACTCAAACTGCATATTAACATTAATTTTCATCATTACTGAGAAAAAATCCAGTTATGATTTTGGTGCACGAACAGTTATTGAACATAACCTCGAACAGCCGAATTTTTCTCAAATCGTTCGTGTTCGCCGAACGGCTCGAACACCGCCCAAAACAGCTCGAATTTGAGATTGGCGAACAGTTCAAGTAGAACAACGCTCATCTCTACTGCCTAGCTCCACCTTCCCTATTTATATCCCTAACGGGCTCTCTCTGCTGGTCTGAGGTGGAAGGTGGAGATGCGTGAATGTTTATGGGGGCCTCTGGTGGAGGATTCCATCAATGCACTCTTCTAGGATCTGTGATACCAAGCGCAGCTGGGTGTCACAGATGCTATTGACGACGAGGTTAGGTTGCGCCTTCCTGGACAGAGACGGAGTACTGGAAGCACGTCAACAACTGCATCCTCAACAACAACTCTGCCTCTGACCAAAAGTCGTAGTGGCTTTTCAGGTCGCATGGGCTCTAAGCCTTGCATAGCCTGGGTATTTTTTCAGATCGATAAGGATGACCCAACTTGTGTTATCTGTAATATTTGTCACCAAAAGCTAAGTAGAGGCCAAAAAATACATAGTTTGAGTACTTCATGCATGAACCGTCACATGGATATGAAGCATAAGTTGCAGTGGGAAGCTCACTGTGCTACAATGCGGCCTAGAGGGCCGTGCCAACCACCGTCTGCCCCATCTTGTGCATCCGTGGCCTCTTCATCCTCTGTGACTGGGGGGACAGCAGTCACACATGTTTTTGGACACAGACCTGCCACCTCTTTACCCGCAACAGCCAGTGTGATTGGCAGGTCATCATTTCATTTGGAAGTGGAAACACCAGCTGGTGTTGAGCGCTCTCCGACATCGAGAGCACCACCTTTGGATCAAGGCAACCTAACTTTTCCGCCTGCATCTTCCTCACAGACCGGCAAGTTTGCCGGGGACACCCTACTCAACCCCGTCTAAGCACAACAGCCAGCCCTCGGTCCCTCAGATGTGGACAAGTTTAAGACCATTTCCTCCTACCCATGAGAAAGCTAAGAGGTTGAATTTCACCATCTGCAAGCTGTTGGCTGGTGGACACAAAGTATTTTCGAGACCTTATGTCCGGCGCAGTGCCCCAGTACCAGATGCCCATACGGCACTACTTCTCAAAGAAAGGTGTGCCTGCGCTCCACCAGCATGTTGCACACAACATCACCGCTTCTTTGAGAAACTCTGTGTGTGACAGGGTGCATTTCAGGACAGACACTTGGGCGAGTAGGCATGGACAGGGGCGTTACATGTCTCTGACTGGGCACTGGGTAACTATGGTGACAGCAGGACAAGGGGCTGCTGTCCAAGTCTTGCCGTCCCCACGAGTTGTACGTCAATCCTCTTTATCTAGAAGTTCCTCCACTGCTTCTGCCTCCTCAACCACCTCTCGGTCCTCCACCTGCACCCAAAGCCTTTCTGGTAATGCCACCCGCATTCTAACTGCGCAGAAGGAATCCTGCACACCTCCTTACTATGCTGGCAGCAGGGCTCAACGGCATCAGGCGGTGTTTACTTTGAAATGTCTGAGAAATGTGAGTCACACAGCTGAGAAGTTGTGGTCAGCTCTGGAGACCCAGTTTCATGAATGGTTGTCTCCACTGGACCTGCAACCAGGGAAGGCCGTGTGCGACAATGCTGGAAACCTTGGTGCGGCCCTTCGCGGGGCAATTTCACACACGTGCCTTGTATGGCTCACGTGTTGAACCTGGCTGTCCTGCAATTTTTAGCCCACTATCCCGGACTAGATGGCCTTCTGCAGAGGGCACGGTCGCTGTGTGCTTACTTCCGCCATTCGCATCCCGCAGCTCAACGAGTTACATCTCTACAGAAGTCGTTGGGCCTGCCAGTTCACCGGCTGAAATGCGATGTGCCGACATGGTGGAATTCAACTCTGCACATGTTGCAGCGACTGTGGCAGCACCGACAAGCCCTGGTGCAATACGTTCTGACGTATAGCCTGGGCCAACGAGATCCAGAGGTGGGGCAAATCACGCTGCAGGAGTGGTCTCAGATCAGGGACCTATGAAGTTGACGTGCCCCCTGGGCTATGGGGTACCCGGAGCCGGGCCGGTAGACGCTGGGGGTTGTAGTCACTGTGGCGGCGACCCGGTCCGTGACCCAGGGCGGTCAATCCAAGGGTAATTTGTATATATGGGTTTTATAATGTCCGACTACGCCACCTGTGGAGTGTGGCCAAAGGGGCCGCTGCTGCGGAACAGTTCTCTGAAGCTGGTGGTTTTGCAGCAATGGTATTATTACTCCCCACAGGAAGAGTGTAGCTTCAGGGCAGTGTGGGTGGATGATGGTGGTTGTAGTGCAGGGAGTCAGTAATGAACACAGTGTCTGTGTGATGCAGTCCCAAGATCTTTACTCACAGTTGTTGCAGTCCAGATTACAGGTACCAGAGCAATCTCCCCCGTCGAGCTGTGCTTACTCAGTGAGGGGCTCAGTACACCCCCAGATAGCTCCGGAGTACTTAGCAGGACCCCCTTCTATGTGTCCTTTCTCTGGCCTTCTCCCTGCACCTCACACCAAGTGACACTTCTATCCGGTATCCTCGGGCCTTGGCGGGCGACGTGTGTTCCGTCCCCTGGGTCCTATGTGGCTACCTTCTTAGTGAGACTGGAGTGGACTTTGGCCTGCAGTACATGAAATTCTGCAGCCTCCGGTTTCTAGTTGAGCCTTGCTGTTTCTCCGCTAGTTGAGGGATCTGTTCTCCTTATCTGGCCTGACCCCTCTACCTCCTGGTAGCAGCGGGCGTACGGGTGGCCTTCTGCACGGCCCATACCCCTAGGGTCCCTTCGGTTCCTGGAGCCTTCCTGCTCCCACTCCTCTCTTCTCTCCTTCAGTCCTGGGCCTCCCAGGCTAGGCCCGCCTCAGCCTCTGCTCCTATCACTTCTCCTCTGACTGGCTTGCTCTTTCTAAGATGGCTTCATATTTATACTCTTCATGTCATGTGCTCCCCTAAGCTGCTTTCTCCACCCACACCCACTACATAGGACCCTCCCACCAGCTAGGGACCTGGTACTCTCCCTTAGGAGCAATCTCGCCCTACCCCCACTGCCGGTATGTGTTGGATGCAGGTGTTTGGGTCCTGAGCCATACTCCTTCCTTACCTGAGGGTGAGATACCACACCTCTGGGTGAGATGCAGTACCTCTGTGCTGACTGAACCCTCAGGGGCGCCACACACCCTTCTGCACAGTTTTGAAATGGCAACGAAGATGTTTAGTGCTGACGACGATGCCATTATCAGCATGACTATTCTGGTGATTTACATGCTGGAGCACACGTTAAACAGAATTCAGAGTCAGGTGGTGGGACAAGAGGAGGTGGAGGAAGTAGAGGAGGAGTCGTATGCGGAAGGGATAACATCTCCAACGTCCAGACGGTCGGCAGCACCAAGGCAGCAGGCATGGGAGGGTGGGGGAGAGGGATTAACCAAGGCGCATGGTAGCAGCCAAACTGTTGAGGAAGGTGCAGGAGCCGAGGAAGAAGTGGAGGACGAACTGGCGATGGGCATGTAAGACTCATGAGACCTTGATCACATTTCTGTTGTGCGAGGTTGGGGGGAGAGGGCATAGGAAGGAAGCATGATTCTTACCTTGCTACCAACACAACAAGGACTTGGTCCTCCTGGATGCGCAAGACACATGAGTGCCTTCTTGCTGCACTACCTGCAACATGACCCTCGGATTGTCAGAATTCGAAGTAATCCCGACTACTGGGTTACCACACTCTTAGATCCCCGGTACAAAAGTAAATTTGCCGAAATAATTCCTGCCATAGAAAGGGATTAACGCATGCAGGAGTATCAGCAGAGGCTGTTGCAGAATCTTACATGTGCTTTTCCACAAAACACCAGTGGCGCACGTAGTGAATCTCACAGTTCTAACTTGCCAACCGTGGGACTGTCGAGTCTTCATCACTCAAACCGTAACAGTTACAAAGTATCTGCTGGTAACAGCAATTTTGTGGAATCGTTTCACTACGTTTTTAGACCATCCTTTGCAAGGCCACAGGAGACAAGAAGTCTGACACATAGTCAACGCCTAGAGAGGATGGTACAGGAGTATCTCCAAGTGAACATCGAAGCTATGACTGTGTCACTGGACCCTTGCTCATTTTGGGCTTCCAATCTGGAAAAATGGCCGGAGCTCGCCACTCACACCTTGGAGATCTTGTCATGCCCTGCAGCAAGCATTCTCTCTCAACGTGTGTTCAGCGCTGCTGGTGGTGTGCTGACAGATAAGCGCACGCGGCTGTCCACTGAGAATGTAGACAGACTCACGTTCATAAAGATGAACAAATCATGGATCCGCAAGGACTTTTCTACCCCTGTGTCATCCTGGGGAGACTAAAAGCTTGAGGATTTGGTAAAATCACCTCACCAACCGTTTTAAGCAACGCTGAGGCAATTGATGCCACTTAAGTGGTGTCTGTGCCACAATTTTTGGAAAAAATGGAGACTCTTTTTGGAGTCCCCTTGCTGTGTTTTACGTGATGTTGGCATCGTCAATTCCAGGTGGGTTGGGTCGCCCCCCCCCCCCCCTTTTAACTGTAAGAAACTACATACACTATGGCTTGGGGTAACACAGATGGTTGAGTCTGAAGAGCTGTTTACTCAGAGGTCTGCTCCAAAGCTTCAGTGTCTGCTAGTCAGCGTAGAAATTTTAACTGCATCTAGCCTAGGCAATACTTTGGGCGTAGTAGCCCAGCTGCGAAGCAAGTTGCACCGCCTGTATATCTAATAAGAATTTTTAAATGCACCTAGCCTAGGCAGACTGTGGGGACCCCCAACCAAACCCAGACGCTCAGCCCCCCTACCACCCCCCTTTCCTTGATAATACAATAATGTAACTCTTACAACTGGATGGGTGAGGATCGGTCACAGCTTTATTAGCTCTTTATACTCACTCCATTAGAAAGGCATTTTATTTCTTAAATAATTCAGCTTGTTGCAGCATGCCCTGTGTCTCCACACCGGCAAGTTGGCCAACAAGTGTAACTCTCCCACATGTCCTTTCTATTTCCAGGCCACGGAGGATCCTGCGTACTAGTATGCAGGACTCTGACCCCCATCTATCACTCTTAACGCTTGTTCCACTCCGTCCTGGAGTCCTGACAGGAATATGTCCAGTCCAATATCCATTAAGTGAACACCGTCGGGCCGTATGAGGCCTGCTTTATCTCCTTCCAGTTGTCGGTGTTGTATCACTACACCGCCTCTGTCTCTTCTAAATTTTGCCATCCGAAAATTTATTACTCGCCTTGTCTGTTCGATGGCCGTGATGTCTCGCGCACCTTGCCATACCGCTATCGGCACAATCTCTGACCATACTATAGTTAGTTTTGTGAAAAATTCTCTGAAGCGCTCAGTGTCTAGTTTCATTATTGCCATTAGTTATGCGCTCTTGTGATGACCTAGGTCTTTTCCCCGGGCCTGTATAACTAAGATGACCAGACCTCTTGCCTCTCTCCCTACCTTGATTACCTCCATTAGTACCTGTGGCCATAGCAGGCCTCTAATACCTCTCTAGTTGAAATATGTGTTATGAAACTCTAATTTCCTCCCGCCTGGGTGGACTTTCGCTCTTTTTTCTGCCCAATATATATACGAGTGGCCTATCACCCACACTGTTGGCTTAGCGTCACCTGTAAAAGAAACAAACCACGTTAGGATAACAAGTCCGGTCTTATGTATCTCGCCCAACACGTGGATCGCCATCTCCCTATCCTCTGAACAGTAGACAGTAGTGTTGCTTCAAATTGTGAGTGTCATGTTAATGGTGTTAGGGATATGATGTGAGAAATCAGTTTTAGTGACACGGGACGGGACGTCTACATTCCTGACTTGGCTGACCCCTTTTCCACCCATTTATGGATTGTCTGATGATAAATCTCTTTGTCACATATCCCCAATTCAGTAGTTGGAAGTGAAATGCTACTCCGGTCAGACACCGCTGCGCTGACGCCCCTGATATGCCCCTCATTATTAGCTGGTGGAGAAATTCTATGGTGAATTGTAATCTGGCTTGTTCACATTGGTCAACCCGTCTGCCTGCTACTAGTCGTGTCCACTCTTCCCATGCCTTATCGTATGCTTGCCACGTCGACGGGGCAACTGATGCTCTGATTAATGGCATCAACTATTCGCCACTAGATCCCTTAGGGAGGGTGGGCAACTGTTGCCCTATGGGTGGGCATTGGGGAGGAGCTCTGTGAAAATCTGCCAATTGAATTGTGATAAAGCGTTAGCAGCAGCTTTAGACCCCTCAGCATCGTGGCTAGCGCGGACCCATGCATTGTGTTTTAGGCACAGGAATGCTAGCCGGCGTAGACGGGACAGACGATGATGCCATCTCATTAATGCAGTGCGCTAGGCTGGTGTTTTTTGTTATGAAGCGTATATTTTTGTTAGCCAGGAGTGTGCCCCATATTTCCAATGCTACCACTATTGGGAAGTAAAAAAAATTTCCGGGCTAGATACAGCTAAAAATTATTATTAATTTCAAAACTGGTGGCGCTTGGTATAGATGGCCTAATACAATGAGTACCACACACTGCTACTATGCCCAAAATTATTTTCCAGTCAAGATGCAGCTAAAAATTATTAGTAATTTGAAAGCTGGTGGGGCTTAGTATAGACGGCCTAATAGAATGAGCACCACACACTGCTAATATGCCCAAAATTAGTTTACAGGCAAGATGCAGCTAAAATTATTATTAATTTGCAACCTTGTGGAGGTTAGTAGAGATGGACTAATAGAACAAGTCCCAAACACTGCTACAAGCCCAAGCCCAAATAGCTTTTCAGACCTAGATGCAGATAAAAATTATTTTGAATTTGCAACCTGGTGGAGGTTAGTATAGATGGACTAATAGAACAAGTCCCACACACTGCTACAAGCCCAAGCTCAAATATTTTTTCAGAGCTAGATGCAGATAAAAATTATTTTGAATTTGCAACCTGGTGGAGGTTAGTATAGATGGACTAATAGAACAAGTCCCACACACTGCTACAAGCCGAAATATTTTTTCAGAGCTAGATGCAGATAAAAATTATTTTGAATTTGCAACCTGGTGGAAGTTAGTATAGATGGACTAATAGAACAAGTCCCACACACTGCTACAAGCCGAAATATTTTTTCAGAGCTATATGCAGATAAAAATTATTTTGAATTTGCAACCTGGTGGAGGTTAGTATATATGGACTAATAGAACAAGTCCCACACATTGCTACAAGCCGAAATATTTTTTCAGAGCTAAATGCAGAAAAAAATTATATTGAATTTGCAACCTTGTGGAGGTTAGTATAGATGGACTAATAGAACAAGTCCGACACACTGCTACAAGCCGAAATATTTTTTCAGAGCTAGATGGAGAAAAAAATTATATTGAATTTGCAACCTGGTGGAGGTTAGTATAGATGGACAAAAAGAACAAGTCCCACACACTGCTACAAGCCAAAATATTTTTTCAGAGCTAGATGCAGAAAAAAATTGTTTTGAATTTGCAACCTGGTAGAGGTTAGTATAGATGGACTAATAGAACAAGTCCCACACACTTATACAAGCCCAAGCCCAAATATTTTTTCAGAGCTAGATGCAGATAAAAATTATTTTAAATTTGCAACCTGGTGGAGGTTAGTATAGATGGACTAATAGAACAAGTCCCACACACTGCTAGAAGCCGAAATATTTTTTCAGAGCTAGATGCAGCTAAAAATTATTTTGAATTTGCAACCTGGTGGAGGTTAGTATAGATGGACTAATAGAACAAGTCCCACACACTGCTACAAGCCAAAATATTTTTTCAGAGTTAGATGCAGAAAAAAATTATATTGAATTTGCAACCTGGTGGAGGTTAGTATAGATGAACTAATAGAACAAGTCCCACACACTGCTACAAGCCGAAATATTTTTTCAGAGCTAGATGCAGATAAAAATTATTTTGAATTTGCAACCTGGTGGAAGTTAGTATAGATGGACTAGTAGAACAAGTCCCACACACTGCTACAAGCCGAAATATTTTTTCAGAGCTATATGCAGATAAAAATTATTTTGAATTTGCAACCTGGTGGAGGTTAGTATATATGGACTAATAGAACAAGTCCCACACATTGCTACAAGCCGAAATATTTTTTCAGAGCTAAATGCAGAAAAAAATTATATTGAATTTGCAACCTTGTGGAGGTTAGTATAGATGGACTAATAGAACAAGTCCGACACACTGCTACAAGCCGAAATATTTTTTCAGAGCTAGATGGAGAAAAAAATTATATTGAATTTGCAACCTGGTGGAGGTTAGTATAGATGGACAAAAAGAACAAGTCCCACACACTGCTACAAGCCAAAATATTTTTTCAGAGCTAGATGCAGAAAAAAATTGTTTTGAATTTGCAACCTGGTAGAGGTTAGTATAGATGGACTAATAGAACAAGTCCCACACACTTATACAAGCCCAAGCCCAAATATTTTTTCAGAGCTAGATGCAGATAAAAATTATTTTAAATTTGCAACCTGGTGGAGGTTAGTATAGATGGACTAATAGAACAAGTCCCACACACTGCTAGAAGCCGAAATATTTTTTCAGAGCTAGATGCAGCTAAAAATTATTTTGAATTTGCAACCTGGTGGAGGTTAGTATAGATGGACTAATAGAACAAGTCCCACACACTGCTACAAGCCAAAATATTTTTTCAGAGTTAGATGCAGAAAAAAATTATATTGAATTTGCAACCTGGTGGAGGTTAGTATAGATGGACTAATAGAACAAGTCCCACACACTGCTACAAGCCGAAATATTTTTTCAGAGATAGATGCAGATAAAAATTATTTTGAATTTGCAACCTGGTGGAGGTTAGTATAGATGGACTAATAGAACAAGTCCCAGACACTGCTACAAAGCACAAGCCGAAATATATTTTCAGAGCTAGATGCAGATAAAAATCATTTTGAATTTGCAAGCTGGTGGAGGTTAGTATAGATGGACTAATAGAACAAGTCCCACACACTGCTACAAGCCCAAGCCCAAATATTTTTTCAGAGCTAGATGCAGATAAAAATTATTTTGAATTTGCAACCTGGTGGAGGTTAGTATAGATGGGCTAATAGAACAAGTCCCACACACTGCTACAAGCCGAAATATTTTTTCAGAGCTAGATGCAGTTAAAAATTATTTTGAATTTGCAACCTGGTGGAGGTTAGTATAGATGGACTAATAGAACAAGTCCCACACACTGCTACAAGCCCAAGCCCAAATATTTTTTCAGAGCTAGATGCAAATAAAAATTATTTTGAATTTGCAACCTGGTGGAGGTTAGTATAGATGGACAAATAGAACAAGTCCCACACACTGCTACAAGCCAAAATATTTTTTCAGAGCTAGATGCAGAAAAAAATTGTTTTGAATTTGCAACCTGGTGGAGGTTAGTATAGATGGACTAATAGAACAAGTCCCACACACTGCTACAAGCCCAAGCCCAAATATTTTTTCAGAGCTAGATGCAGATAAAAATGATTTTGAATTTGCAACCTGGTGGAGGTTAGTATAGATGGACTAATAGAACAAGTTCCACACACTGCTACAAGCCAAAATATTTTTTCAGAGCTAGATGCAGATAAAAATTATTTTGAATTTGCAACCTGGTGGAGGTTAGTATAGATGGACTAATAGAACAAGTCCCACACACTGCTAGAAGCCGAAATATTTTTTCAGAGCTGGATGCAGCTAAAAATTATCTTGAATTTACAACCTGGTGGAGGTTAGTATAGATGGACTAATAGAACAAGTCCCACACACTGCTACAAGCCAAAATATTTTTTCAGAGCTAGATGCAGAAAAAAATTGTTTTGAATTTGCAACCTGGTAGAGGTTAGTATAGATGGACTAATAGAACAAGTCCCACACACTTATACAAGCCCAAGCCCAAATATTTTTTCAGAGCTAGATGCAGATAAAAATTATTTTGAATTTGCAACCTGGTGGAGGTTAGTATAGATGGACTAATAGAACAAGTCCCACACACTGCTACAAGCCCAAGCCCAAATATTTTTTCAGAGCTAGATGCAAATAAAAATTATTTTGAATTTGCAACCTGGTGGAGGTTAGTATAGATGGACAAATAGAACAAGTCCCACACACTGCTACAAGCCAAAATATTTTTTCAGAGCTAGATGCAGAAAAAAATTGTTTTGAATTTGCAACCTGGTGGAGGTTAGTATAGATGGACTAATAGAACAAGTCCCACACACTGCTACAAGCCCAAGCCCAAATATTTTTTCAGAGCTAGATGCAGATAAAAATGATTTTGAATTTGCAACCTGGTGGAGGTTAGTATAGATGGACTAATAGAACAAGTTCCACACACTGCTACAAGCCAAAATATTTTTTCAGAGCTAGATGCAGATAAAAATTATTTTGAATTTGCAACCTGGTGGAGGTTAGTATAGATGGACTAATAGAACAAGTCCCACACACTGCTAGAAGCCGAAATATTTTTTCAGAGCTGGATGCAGCTAAAAATTATCTTGAATTTACAACCTGGTGGAGGTTAGTATAGATGGACTAATAGAACAAGTCCCACACACTGCTACAAGCCAAAATATTTTTTCAGAGCTAGATGCAGAAAAAAATTGTTTTGAATTTGCAACCTGGTAGAGGTTAGTATAGATGGACTAATAGAACAAGTCCCACACACTTATACAAGCCCAAGCAAAAATATTTTTTCAGAGCTAGATGCAGATAAAAATTATTTTGAATTTGCAACCTGGTGGAGGTTAGTATAGATGGACTAATAGAACAAGTCCCACACACTGCTAGAAGCCGAAATATTTTTTCAGAGATAGATGCAGCAAAAAATTATTTTGAATTTGCAACCTGGTGGAGGTTAGTATAGATGGACCAATAGAACAAGTCCCACACACTGCTACAAGCAGAAATAATTTTTCAGAGCTAGCTGCAGAAAAAAATTATATTGAATTTGCAACCTGGTGGAGGTTAGTATAGATGGACTAATAGAACAAGTCCCACACACTGCTACAAGCCAAAATATTTTTTCAGAGTTAGATGCAGAAAAAAATTATATTGAATTTGCAACCTGGTGGAGGTTAGTATAGATGGACTAATAGAACAAGTCCCACACACTGCTACATGCCGAAATATTTTTTCAGAGATAGATGCAGATAAAAATTATTTTGAATTTGCAACCTGGTGGAGTTTAGTATAGATGGACTAATAGAACAAGTCCCAGACACTGCTACAAAGCCCAAGCCGAAATATATTTTCAGAGCTAGATGCAGATAAAAATCATTTTGAATTTGCAAGCTGGTGGAGGTTAGTATAGATGGACTAATAGAACAAGTCCCACACACTGCTACAAGCCCAAACCCAAATATTTTTTCAGAGCTAGATGCAGATAAAAATTATTTTGAATTTGCAACCTGGTGGAGGTTAGTATAGATGGGCTAATAGAACAAGTCCCACACACTGCTACAAGCTGAAATATTTTTTCAGAGCTAGATGCAGTTAAAAATTATTTTGAATTTGCAACCTGGTGGAGGTTAGTATAGATGGACTAATAGAACAAGTCCCACACACTGCTACAAGCCCAAGCCCAAATATTATTTCAGAGCTAGATGCTAATAAAAATTATTTTGAAATTGCAACCTGGTGGAGGTTAGTATAGATGGACAAATAGAACAAGTCCCACACACTGCTACAAGCCAAAATATTTTTTCAGAGCTAGATGCAGAAAAAAATTGTTTTGAATTTGCAACCTGGTGGAGGTTAGTATAGATGGACTAATAGAACAAGTCCCACACACTGCTACAAGCCCAAGCCCAAATATTTTTTCAGAGCTAGATGCAGATAAAAATGATTTTGAATTTGCAACCTGGTGGAGGTTAGTATAGATGGACTAATAGAACAAGTTCCACACACTGCTACAAGCCAAAATATTTTTTCAGAGCTAGATGCAGATAAAAATTATTTTGAATTTGCAACCTGGTGGAGGTTAGTATAGATGGACTAATAGAACAAGTCCCACACACTGCTAGAAGCCGAAATATTTTTTCAGAGCTGGATGCAGCTAAAAATTATCTTGAATTTACAACCTGGTGGAGGTTAGTATAGATGGACTAATAGAACAAGTCCCACACACTGCTACAAGCAGAAATATTTTTTCAGAGCTAGCTGCAGAAAAAAATTATATTGAATTTGCAACCTGGTGGAGGTTAGTATAGATGGACTAATAGAACAAGTCCCACACACTGCTACAAGCCAAAATATTTTTTCAGAGCTAGATGCAGAAAAAAATTACATTGAATTTGCAACCTGGTGGAGGTTAGTATAGATGGACTAATAGAACAAGTCCCACACACTGCTACAAGCCAAAATATTTTTTCAGAGATAGATGCAGATAAAAATTATTTTGATTTTGCAACCTGGTGGAGGTTAGTATAGATGGACTAATAGAACAAGTCCCAGACACTGCTACAAAGCACAAGCCGAAATATTTTTTCAGAGCTAGATGCAGATAAAAATCATTTTGAATTTGCAAGCTGGTGGAGGTTAGTATAGATGGACTAATAGAACAAGTCCCACACACTGCTACAAGCCCAAGCCCAAATATTTTTTCAGAGCTAGATGCAGATAAAAATTATTTTGAATTTGCAACCTGGTGGAGGTTAGTATAGATGGGCTAATAGAACAAGTCCCACACACTGCTACAAGCCGAAATATTTTTTCAGAGCTAGATGCAGTTAAAAATTATTTTGAATTTGCAACCTGGTGGAGGTTAGTATAGATGGACTAATAGAACAAGTCCCACACACTGCTACAAGCCCAAGCCCAAATATTTTTTCAGAGCTAGATGCAAATAAAAATTATTTTGAATTTGCAACCTGGTGGAGGTTAGTATAGATGGACAAATAGAACAAGTCCCACACACTGCTACAAGCCAAAATATTTTTTCAGAGCTAGATGCAGAAAAAAATTGTTTTGAATTTGCAACCTGGTGGAGGTTAGTATAGATGGACTAATAGAACAAGTCCCACACACTGCTACAAGCCCAAGCCCAAATATTTTTTCAGAGCTAGATGCAGATAAAAATGATTTTGAATTTGCAACCTGGTGGAGGTTAGTATAGATGGACTAATAGAACAAGTTCCACACACTGCTACAAGCCAAAATATTTTTTCAGAGCTAGATGCAGATAAAAATTATTTTGAATTTGCAACCTGGTGGAGGTTAGTATAGATGGACTAATAGAACAAGTCCCACACACTGCTACAAGCCAAAATATTTTTTCAGAGCTAGATGCAGAAAAAAATTATATTGAATTTGCAACCTGGTGAAGGTTAGTATAGATGGACTAATAGAACAAGTCCCACACACTGCTACAAGCCAAAATATTTTTTCAGAGATAGATGCAGATAAAATTTATTTTGAATTTGCAACCTGGTGGAGGTTAGTATAGATGGACTAATAGAACAAGTCCCAGACACTGCTACAAAGCACAAGCCGAAATATTTTTTCAGAGCTAGATGCAGATAAAAATCATTTTGAATTTGCAAGCTGGTGGAGGTTAGTATAGATGGACTAATAGAACAAGTCCCACACACTGCTACAAGCCCAAGCCCAAATATTTTTTCAGAGCTAGATGCAGATAAAAATTATTTTGAATTTGCAACCTGGTGGAGGTTAGTATAGATGGGCTAATAGAACAAGTCCCACACACTGCTACAAGCCGAAATATTTTTTCAGAGCTAGATGCAGTTAAAAATTATTTTGAATTTGCAACCTGGTGGAGGTTAGTATAGATGGACTAATAGAACAAGTCCCACACACTGCTACAAGCCCAAGCCCAAATATTTTTTCAGAGCTAGATGCAAATAAAAATTATTTTGAATTTGCAACCTGGTGGAGGTTAGTATAGATGGACAAATAGAACAAGTCCCACACACTGCTACAAGCCAAAATATTTTTTCAGAGCTAGATGCAGAAAAAAATTGTTTTGAATTTGCAACCTGGTGGAGGTTTTTATAGATGGACTAATAGAACAAGTCCCACACACTGCTACAAGCCCAAGCCCAACTATTTTTTCAGAGCTAGATGCAGATAAAAATGATTTTGAATTTGCAACCTGGTGGAGGTTAGTATAGATGGACTAATAGAACAAGTTCCACACACTGCTACAAGCCAAAATATTTTTTCAGAGCTAGATGCAGATAAAAATTATTTTGAATTTGCAACCTGGTGGAGGTTAGTATAGATGGACTAATAGAACAAGTCCCACACACTGCTAGAAGCCGAAATATTGTTTCAGAGCTGGATGCAGCTAAAAATTATCTTGAATTTACAACCTGGTGGAGGTTAGTATAGATGGACTAATAGAACAAGTCCCACACACTGCTACAAGCCAAAATATTTTTTCAGAGCTAGATGCAGAAAAAAATTATATTGAATTTGCAACCTGGTGGAGGTTAGTATAGATGGACTAATAGAACAAGTCCCACACACTGCTACAAGCCAAAATATTTTTTCAGAGATAGATGCAGATAAAAATTATTTTGAATTTGCAACCTGGTGGAGGTTAGTATAGATGGACTAATAGAACAAGTCCCAGACACTGCTACAAAGCACAAGCCGAAATATTTTTTCAGAGCTAGATGCAGATAAAAATCATTTTGAATTTGCAAGCTGGTGGAGGTTAGTATAGATGGGCTAATAGAACAAGTCCCACACACTGCTACAAGCCGAAATATTTTTTCAGAGCTAGATGCAGTTAAAAATTATTTTGAATTTGCAACCTGGTGGAGGTTAGTATAGATGGACTAATAGAACAAGTCCCACACACTGCTACAAGCCAAAATATTTTTTCAGAGCTGGATGCAGCTAAAAATTATCTTGAATTTACAACCTGGTGGAGGTTAGTATAGATGGACTAATAGAACAAGTCCCACACACTGCTACAAGCAGAAATATTTTTTCAGAGCTAGCTGCAGAAAAAAATTATATTGAATTTGCAACCTGGTGGAGGTTAGTATAGATGGACTAATAGAACAAGTCCCACACACTGCTACAAGCCAAAATATTTTTTCAGAGCTAGATGCAGAAAAAAATTACATTGAATTTGCAACCTGGTGGAGGTTAGTATAGATGGACTAATAGAACAAGTCCCACACACTGCTACAAGCCAAAATATTTTTTCAGAGATAGATGCAGATAAAAATTATTTTGAATTTGCAACCTGGTGGAGGTTAGTATAGATGGACTAATAGAACAAGTCCCAGACACTGCTACAAAGCACAAGCCGAAATATTTTTTCAGAGCTAGATGCAGATAAAAATCATTTTGAATTTGCAAGCTGGTGGAGGTTAGTATAGATGGACTAATAGAACAAGTCCCACACACTGCTACAAGCCCAAGCCCAAATATTTTTTCAGAGCTAGATGCAGATAAAAATTATTTTGAATTTGCAACCTGGTGGAGGTTAGTATAGATGGGCTAATAGAACAAGTCCCACACACTGCTACAAGCCGAAATATTTTTTCAGAGCTAGATGCAGTTAAAAATTATTTTGAATTTGCAACCTGGTGGAGGTTAGTATAGATGGACTAATAGAACAAGTCCCACACACTGCTACAAGCCCAAGCCCAAATATTTTTTCAGAGCTAGATGCAAATAAAAATTATTTTGAATTTGCAACCTGGTGGAGGTTAGTATAGATGGACAAATAGAACAAGTCCCACACACTGCTACAAGCCAAAATATTTTTTCAGAGCTAGATGCAGAAAAAAATTGTTTTGAATTTGCAACCTGGTGGAGGTTAGTATAGATGGACTAATAGAAGAAGTCCCACACACTGCTACAAGCCCAAGCCCAAATATTTTTTCAGAGCTAGATGCAGATAAAAATGATTTTGAATTTGCAACCTGGTGGAGGTTAGTATAGATGGACTAATAGAACAAGTTCCACACACTGCTACAAGCCAAAATATTTTTTCAGAGCTAGATGCAGATAAAAATTATTTTGAATTTGCAACCTGGTGGAGGTTAGTATAGATGGACTAATAGAACAAGTCCCACACACTGCTACAAGCCAAAATATTTTTTCAGAGCTAGATGCAGAAAAAAATTATATTGAATTTGCAACCTGGTGAAGGTTAGTATAGATGGACTAATAGAACAAGTCCCACACACTGCTACAAGCCAAAATATTTTTTCAGAGATAGATGCAGATAAAATTTATTTTGAATTTGCAACCTGGTGGAGGTTAGTATAGATGGACTAATAGAACAAGTCCCAGACACTGCTACAAAGCACAAGCCGAAATATTTTTTCAGAGCTAGATGCAGATAAAAATCATTTTGAATTTGCAAGCTGGTGGAGGTTAGTATAGATGGACTAATAGAATAAGTCCCACACACTGCTACAAGCCCAAGCCCAAATATTTTTTCAGAGCTAGATGCAGATAAAAATTATTTTGAATTTGCAACCTGGTGGAGGTTAGTATAGATGGGCTAATAGAACAAGTCCCACACACTGCTACAAGCCGAAATATTTTTTCAGAGCTAGATGCAGTTAAAAATTATTTTGAATTTGCAACCTGGTGGAGGTTAGTATAGATGGACTAATAGAACAAGTCCCACACACTGCTACAAGCCCAAGCCCAAATATTTCTAAAGAGCTAGATGCAGATAAAAATGATTTTGAATTTGCAACCTGGTGGAGGTTAGTATAGATGGACTAATAGAACAAGTTCCACACACTGCTACAAGCCAAAACATTTTTTCAGAGCTAGATGCAGATAAAAATTATTTTGAATTTGCAACCTGGTGGAGGTTAGTATAGATGGACTAATAGAACAAGTCCCACACACTGCTAGAAGCCGAAATATTGTTTCAGAGCTGGATGCAGCTAAAAATTATCTTGAATTTACAACCTGGTGGAGGTTAGTATAGATGGACTAATAGAACAAGTCCCACACACTGCTACAAGCCAAAATATTTTTTCAGAGCTAGATGCAGAAAAAAATTATATTGAATTTGCAACCTGGTGGAGGTTAGTATAGATGGACTAATAGAACAAGTCCCACACACTGCTACAAGCCAAAATATTTTTTCAGAGATAGATGCAGATAAAAATTATTTTGAATTTGCAACCTGGTGGAGGTTAGTATAGATGTACTAATAGAACAAGTCCCAGACACTGCTACAAAGCACAAGCCGAAATATTTTTTCAGAGCTAGATGCAGATAAAAATCATTTTGAATTTGCAAGCTGGTGGAGGTTAGTATAGATGGGCTAATAGAACAAGTCCCACACACTGCTACAAGCCGAAATATTTTTTCAGAGCTAGATGCAGTTAAAAATTATTTTGAATTTGCAACCTGGTGGAGGTTAGTATAGATGGACTAATAGAACAAGTCCCACACACTGCTACAATCCCAAGCCCAAATATTTTTTCAGAGCTAGATGCAAATAAAAATTATTTTGAATTTGCAACCTGGTGGAGGTTAGTATAGATGGACTAATAGAACAAGTCCCACACACTGCTACAAGCCAAAATATTTTTTCAGAGCTAGATGCAGATAAAAATTATATTGAATTTGCAACCTGGTGAAGGTAAGTATAGATGGACTAATAGAACAAGTCCCACACATTGCTACAAGCCGAAATAATTTTTCAGAGCTAGATGCAGAAAAAAATTATATTGAATTTGCAACCTGGTGGAGGTTAGTATAGATGGACTAATAGAACAAGTCCCACACACTGCTACAAGCCAAAATATTTTTTCAGAGCTAGATGGACAAAAAAATTATATTGAATTTGCAACCTGGTGGAGGTTAGTATAGATGGACAAATAGAACAAGTCCCACACACTGCTACAAGCAGAAATATTTTTTCAGAGCTAGATGCAGAAAAAAATTGTTTTGAATTTGCAACCTGGTGGAGGTTAGTATAGATGGACTAATAGAACAAGTCCCACACACTGCTACAAGCCCAAGCCCAAATATTTTTTCAGGGCTAGATGCAGATAAAAATGATTTTGAATTTGCAACCTGGAGGAGGTTAGTATAGATGGACTAATAGAACAAGTCCCACACACTGCTACAAGCCCAAGCCCAAATATTTTTTCAGAGCTAGATGCAGATAAAATTTATTTTGAATTTGCAACCTGATGGAGGTTAGTATAGATGGGCTAATAGAACAAGTCCCACACACTGCTACAAGCCGAAATATTTTTTCAGAGCTAGATGCAGTTAAAAATTATTTTGAATTTGCAACCTGGTGGAGGTTAGTATAGATGGACTAATAGAACAAGTCCCACACACTGCTACAAGCCCAAGCCCAAATATTTTTTCAGAGCTAGATGCAAATGAAAATTATTTTGAATTTGCAACCTGGTGGAGGTTAGTATAGATGGACTAATAGAACAAGTCCCACACACTGCTATAAGCCAAAATATTTTTTCAGAGCTAGATGCAGATAAAAATTATTTTGAATTTGCAACCTGGTGAAGGTAAGTATAGATGGACTAATAGAACAAGTCCCACACACTGCTACAGGCCGAAATAATTTTTCAGAGCTAGATGCAGAAAAAAATTATATTGAATTTGCAACCTGGTGGAGGTTAGTATAGATGGACTAATAGAACAAGTCCCAGACACTGCTACAAGCCAAAATATTTTTTCAGAGCTAGATGGACAAAAAAATTATATTGAATTTGCAACCTGGTGGAGGTTAGTATAGATGGACAAATAGAACAAGTCCCACACACTGCTACAAGCAGAAATATTTTTTCAGAGCTAGATGCAGAAAAAAATTGTTTTGAATTTGCAACCTGGTGGAGGTTAGTATAGATGGACTAATAGAACAAGTCCCACACACTGCTACAAGCCCAAGCCCAAATATTTTTTCAGGGCTAGATGCAGATAAAAATGATTTTGAATTTGCAACCTGGTGGAGGTTAGTATAGATGGACTAATAGAACAAGTCCCACACACTGCTACAAGCCCAAGCCCAAATATTTTTTCAGAGCTAGATGCAGATAAAATTTATTTTGAATTTGCAACCTGATGGAGGTTAGTATAGATGGGCTAATAGAACAAGTCCCACACACTGCTACAAGCCGAAATATTTTTTCAGAGCTAGATGCAGTTAAAAATTATTTTGAATTTGCAACCTGGTGGAGGTTAGTATAGATGGACTAATAGAGCAAGTCCCACACACTGCTACAAGCCCAAGCCCAAATATTTTTTCAGAGCTAGATGCAAATGAAAATTATTTTGAATTTGCAACCTGGTGGAGGTTAGTATAGATGGACTAATAGAACAAGTCCCACACACTGCTACAAGCCAAAATATTTTTTCAGAGCTAGATGCAGATAAAAATTATTTTGAATTTGCAACCTGGTGAAGGTAAGTATAGATGGACTAATAGAACAAGTCCCACACACTGCTACAGGCCGAAATAATTTTTCAGAGCTAGATGCAGAAAAAAATTATATTGAATTTGCAACCTGGTGGAGGTTAGTATAGATGGACTAATAGAACAAGTCCCACACACTGCTACAAGCCAAAATATTTTTTCAGAGCTAGATGGACAAAAAAATTATATTGAATTTGCAACCTGGTGGAGGTTAGTATAGATGGACAAATAGTACAAGTCCCACACACTGCTACAAGCCAAAATATTTTTTCAGAGCTAGATGCAGAAAAAAATTGTTTTGAATTTGCAACCTGGTGGAGGTTAGTATAGATGGACTAATAGAACAAGTCCCACACACTGCTACAAGCCCAAGCCCAAATATTTTTTCAGAGCTAGATGCAGATAAAAATGATTTTGAATTTGCAACCTGGTGGAGGTTAGTATAGATGGACTAATATAACAAGTTCCACACACTGCTACAAGCCAAAATATTTTTTCAGAGCTAGATGCAGATAAAAATTATATTGAATTTGCAACCTGGTGGAGGTTAGTGTATATGGACTAATAGAACAAGTCCCACACACTGCTAGAAGCCGAAATATTTTTTAAGAGCTGGATGCAGCTAAAAATTATCTTGAATTTGCAACCTGGTGGAGGTTAGTATAGATGGACTAATAGAACAAGTCCCACACACTGCTACAAGCCGAAATAATTTTCAGAGATAGATGGAGCTAAAAATTATTTTGAATTTGCAACCTGGTGGAGGTTAGTATAGATGGACTAATAGAACAAGTTCCAGACACTGCTACAGAGCCCAAGCCGAAATATTTTTTCAGAGCTAGATGCAGATAAAAATCATTTTGAATTTCCAACCTGGTGGAGGTTAGTATAGATGGACTAATAGAACAAGTCCCAGACACTGCTACAAAGCCCAAGCCGAAATATTTTTTCAGAGCTAGATGCAGCTAAAAATTATTTTGAATTTGCAACCTGGTGGAGGTTAGTATAGATGGACTAATAGAACAAGTCCCAGACACTGCTAAAAAGCCCAAGCCGAAATATTTTTTCAGAGCTAGATGCAGATAAAAATCATTTTGAATTTGCAACATGGTGGAGGTTAGTATAGATGGACTAATAGAACAAGTCCCACACACTGCTACAAGCCCAAGCCCAAATATTTTTTCAGAGCTAGATGCAGATAAAAATTATTTTGAATTTGCAACCTGGTGGAGGTTAGTATAGATGGACAAATAGAACAAGTCCCACACACTGCTACAAGCAGAAATATTTTTTGAGAGCTAGCTGCAGAAAAAAAATATTTTGAATTTGCAACCTGGTGGAGGTTAGTATAGATGGACTAATAGAACAAGTCCCACACACTGCTACAAGCCAAAATATTTTTTCAGAGCTAGATGCAGAAAAAAATTATATTGAATTTGCAACCTGGTGGAGGTTAGTATAGATGGACTAATAGAACAAGTCCCACACACTGCTACAAGCCGAAATAATTTTCAGAGATAGATGCAGCTAAAAATTATTTTGAATTTGCAACCTGGTGGAGGTTAGTATAGATGGACTAATAGAACAAGTTCCAGACACTGCTACAAAGCCCAAGCCGAAATATTTTTTCAGAGCTAGATGCAGATAAAAATCATTTTGAATTTCCAACCTGGTTGAGGTTAGTATAGATGGACTAATAGAACAAGTCCCACACACTGCTACAAGCCCAAGCCCAAATATTTTTTCAGAGCTAGATGCAGATAAAAATTATTTTGAATTTGCAACCTGGTGGAGGTTAGTATAGATGGGCTAATAGAACAAGTCCCACACATTGATACAAGTCGAAATATTTTTTCAGCGCTAGATGCAGATAAAAATTATTTTGAATTTGCAACCTGGTGGAGGTTAGTATAGATGGACTAATAGAACAAGTCCCAGACACTGCTACAATGCCCAAGCCGAAATATTTTTTCAGAGCTAGATGCAGATAAAAATTATTTTGAATTTGCTACCTGGTGGAGGTTAGTATAAATGGATCAATAGAACAATCCCACACACTGCTAGAAGCCGAAATATTTTTTCAGAGCTGGATGCAGCTAAAAATTATCTTGAATTTGCAACCTGGTGGAGGTTAGTATAGATGGACTAATAGAACAAGTCCCACACACTGCTACAAGCAGAAATATTTTTTCAGAGCTAGCTGCAGAAAAAAATTATATTGAATTTGCAACCTGGTGGAGGTTAGTATAGATGGACTAATAGAACAAGTCCCACACACTGCTACAAGCCAAAATATTTTTTCAGAGCTAGATGCAGAAAAAAATTATATTGAATTTGCAACCTGGTGGAGGTTAGTATAGATGGACTAATAGAACAAGTCCCACACACTTCTAGAAGCCGAAATATTTTTTCAGAGCTAGATGCAGCTAAAAATTATTTTGAATTTGCAACCTGGTGGAGGTTAGTATAGATGGACTAATAGAACAAGTCCCAGACACTGCTACAAAGCCCAAGCCGAAATATTTTTTTAGGGCTAGATGCAGATAAAATTCATTTTGAATTTGCAACCTGGTGGAGGTTAGTATAGATGGACTAATAGAAAAAGTCCCACACACTGCTACAAGCCCAAGCCCAAATATTTTTTCAGAGCTAGATGCAGATAAAAATTATTTTGAATTTGCAACCTGGTGGAGGTTAGTATAGATGGACTAATAGAACAAGTCCCACACACTGCTACAAGCCAAAATATTTTTTCAGAGCTAGATGCAGAAAAAAATTGTTTTGAATTTGCAACCTGGTGGAGGTTAGTATAGATGGACTAATAGAATAAGTCCCACACACTGCTACAAGCACAAGCCCAAATATTTTTTCAGAGCTAGATGCAGATAAAAATTATTTTGAATTTGCAACCTGGTGGAGGTTACTATAGATGGACTAATAGAACAAGTCCCCCACACTGCTACAAGCCGAAATATTTTTTCAGAGCTAGATGCAGATAAAAATTATTTTGAATTTGCAACCTGGTGGAGGTTAGTATAGATGGACTAATAGAACAAGTCCCACACACTGCTACAAACAGAAATATTTTTTTCAGAGATAGATGCAGCTAAAAATTATTTTGAATTTGCAACCTGGTGGAGGTTAGTATAGATGGACTAATAGAACAAGTCCCACACACTGCTACAGGCCGAAATATTTTTTCAGAGCTAGATGCAGATAAAAATTATATTGAATTTGCAACCTGGTGGAGGTCAGTATAGATGGACTAATAGAACAAGTCCCACACACTGCTACAAGCCAAAATATTTTTTCAGAGCTAGATGCAGAAAAAAATTATATTGAATTTGCAACCTGGTGGAGGTTAGTAAAGATGGACTAATAGAACAAGTCCCACACACTGCTACAAGCAGAAATATTTTTTCAGAGCTAGCTGCAGAAAAAAATTATATTGAATTTGCAACCTGGTGGAGGTTAGTATAGATGGACTAATAGAACAAGTCCCACACACTGCTACAAGCCAAAATATTTTTTCAGAGCTAGATGCAGAAAAAAATTATATTGAATTTGCAACCTGGTGGAGGTTAGTATAGATGGACTAATAGAACAAGTCCCACACACTTCTAGAAGCCGAAATATTTTTTCAGAGCTAGATGCAGCTAAAAATTATTTTGAATTTGCAACCTGGTGGAGGTTAGTATAGATGGACTAATAGAACAAGTCCCAGACACTGCTACAAAGCCCAAGCCGCAATATTTTTTCAGAGCTAGATGCAGATAAAATTCATTTTGAATTTGCAAACTGGTGGAGGTTAGTATAGATGGACTAATAGAACAAGTCCCACACACTGCTACAAGCCCAAGCCCAAATATTTTTTCAGAGCTAGATGCAGATAAAAATTATTTTGAATTTGCAACCTGGTGGAGGTTAGTATAGATGGACAAATAGAACAAGTCCCACACACTACTACAAGCAGAAATATTTTTTCAGAGCTAGCTGCAGAAAAAAATTATATTGAATTTGCAACCTGGTGGAGGTTAGTATAGATGGACTAATAGAACAACTCCCACACACTGCTACAAGCCAAAATATTTTTTCAGAGCTAGATGCAGAAAAAAATTGTTTTGAATTTGCAACCTGGTGGAGGTTAGTATAGATGTACTAATAGAATAAGTCCCACACACTGCTACAAGCACAAGCCCAAATATTTTTTCAGAGCTAGATGCAGATAAAAATAATTTTGAATTTGCAACCTGGTGGAGGTTAGTATAGATGGACTAATAGAACAAGTCCCACACACTGTTACAAGCCGAAATATTTTTTCAGAGCTAGATGCCGATAAAAATTATTTTGAATTTGCAACCTGGTGGAGGTTAGTATTCATGGACTAATAGAACAAGTCCCACACACTGCTACAAACAGAAATATTTTTTTCAGAGCTAGATGCAGCTAAAAATTATTTTGAATTTGCAACCTGGTGGAGGTTAGTATAGATGGACTAATAGAACAAGTCCCACACACTGCTACAGGCCGAAATATTTTTTCAGAGCTAGAGGCAGAAAAAAATTATATTGAATTTGCAACCTGGTGGAGGTTAGTATAGATGGACTAATAGAACAAGTCCCACACACTGCTACAAGCCAAAATATTTTTTCAGAGCTAGATGAAGAAAAAAATTATATTGAATTTGCAACCTGGTGGAGTTTAGTATAGATGGACTTATAGAACAAGTCCCACACACTGCTACAAGCCAAAATATTTTTTCAGAGCTAGATGCAGATAAAAATTATTTTGAATTTGCAACCTGGTGGAGGTTAGTATAGATGGACTAATAGAACAAGTCCCACACACTGCTACAAGCCAAAATATTTTTTCAGAGCTAGCTGCAGATAAAAATTATTTTGAATTTGCAACCTGGTGGAGGTTAGTATAGATGGACTAATAGAACAAGTCCCACACACTGCTACAAGCCGAAATATTGTTTCAGAGCTAGATGCAGAAAAAAATTATATTAAATTTGCACCCTGGTGGAGGTTAGTATAGATGGACTAATAGAACAAGTCCCACACACTGCTACAAGCCAAAATATTTTTTCAGAGCTAGATGCAGAAAAAAATTGTTTTGAATTTGCAACCTGGTGGAGGTTAGTATAGATGGACTAATAGAATAAGTCCCACACACTGCTACAAGCACAAGCCCAAATATTTTTTCAGAGCTAGATGCAGATAAAAATTATTTTGAATTTGCAACCTGGTGGAGGTTACTATAGATGGACTAATAGAACAAGTCCCACACACTGCTACAAACAGAAATATTTTTTCAGAGCTAGATGCAGATAAAAATTATTTTGAATTTGCAACCTGGTGGAGGTTAGTATAGATGGACTAATAGAACAAGTCCCACTCAGTGCTACAAGCCAAAGCCCAAATATTTTTTCAGAGCTAGATGCAGATAAAAATTATTTTGAATTTGCAACCTGGTAGAGGTTAGTATAGATGGAGTAATAGGGCAAGTCCCACACACTGCTAAAATTCAAAATATTTTTTCAGAGCTAGATGCAGATAAAAATTATTTTGAATTTGCAACCTGGTGGAGGTTAGTATAGATGGACTAAGAGAACAAGTCCCACACACTGCTACAAGCCCAAGCCCAAATATTTTTTCAGACCTAGATGCAGATAAAAATCATTTTGAGTTTGCAACCTGGTGGAGGTTAGTATAGATGGACTAATAGAACAAGTCCAACACACTGCTACAAGCCCAAGCCCAAATATTTTTTCAGAGCTAGATACAGATAAAAATTATTTTGTATTTGCAACCTGGTGGAGGTTAGTATAGATGGACTAATAGAACAAGTCCCACACACTGCTACAAGCCGAAATATTTTTTCAGAGCTAGATGCAGATAAAAATTATTTTGAAATTGCAACCTGGTGTTGGTTAGTATAGATGGACTATTAGAACAAGTCCCACACACTGCTACAAGCACAAGCCCAAATATTTTTTCAGAGCTAGATGCAGATAAAAATTATTTTGAATTTGCAACCTGGTGGAGGTTAGTATAGATGGACTAATAGAACAAGTCCCACACACTGCTACATGCCGAAATATTTTTTCAGAGCTAGATGCAGATAAAAATTATTTTGAATTTGCAACCTGGTGGAAGTTAGTATAGATGGACTAATAGAACAAGTCCCACACACTGCTACAAACCTAAATATTTTTTTCAGAGCTAGATGCAGCTAAAAATTATTTTGAATTTGCAACCTGGTGGGGGTTAGTATAGATGGACTAATAGAACAAGTCCCACACACTGCTACAGGCCGAAATATTTTTCAGAGCTAGATGCAGAAAAAAATTATATTGAATTTGCAACCTGGTGGAGGTTAGTATAGATGGACTAATAGAACAAGTCCCACACACTGCTACAAGCCAAAATATTTTTTCAGAGCTAGATGCAGAAAAAAATTATATTGAATTTGCAACCTGGTGGAGGTTAGTATAGTTGGACTTATAGAACAAGTCCCACACACTGCTACAAGCCGAAATATTTTTTCAGAGCTAGATGCAGATAAAAATTATTTTGAATTTGCAACCTGGTGGAGGTTAGTATAGATGGACTAATAGAACAAGTCCCACACACTGCTACAAGCCCAAACCCAAATATTTTTTCAAACCTAGATGCAGATAAAAATCATTTTGAGTTTGCAACCTGGTGGAGGTTAGTATAGATGGACTAATAGAACAAGTCCCACACACTGCTACATGCCCAAGCCCAAATATTTTTTCAGTGCTAGATGCAGATAAAAAATTATATTGAATTTGCAACCTGGTGGAGGTTAGTATAGATGGATTAATAGAACAAGTCCCACACACTGCTACAAGCCGAAATATTTTTTCAGAGCTAGATGCAGATAAAAATTATTTTGAATTTGCAACCTGGTGGAGGTAAGTATAGATGGACTAATAGAACGAGTCCCACACACTGATAGAAGCCCAAATATTTTTTCAGAGCTAGATGCAGAAAAAAATTATATTGAATTTGCAACCTGGTGGAGGTTAGTATAGATGGACTAATAGAACAAGTCCCACACACTGCTACAAGCCAAAATATTTTTTCAGAGCTAGATGCAGAAACAAATTATATTTAATTTGCAACCTGGTGGAGGTCAGTATAGATGGACTAATAGAACAAAACAAACACACTGCTACAAGTACAAGCCCAAATATTTTTTCCGAGCTAGATGCAGATAAAAATCATTTTGAGTTTGCAACCTGGTGGAGGTTAGTATAGATGGACTAATAGAACAAGTCCCACACACTGCTACAAGCCCAAGCCCAAATATTTTTTCAGAGCTAGATGCAGATAAAAATTATTTTGTATTTGCAACCTGGTGGAGGTTAGTATAGATGTACTAATAGAACAAGTCCCACACAGTGCTACAAGCCGAAATATTTTTTCAGAGCTAAATGCAGATAAAAATTATTTTGAATTTGCAACCTGGTGGAGGTTAGTATAGATGGACTAATAGAACAAATCCCACACACTGCTACAAGCACAAGCCCAAATATTTTTTCAGAGCTAGGTGCAGATAAAAATTATTTTGAATTTGCAACCTGGTGGAGGTTAGTATAGATGGACTAATAGAACAAGTCCCACACACTGCTACATGCCGAAATATTTTTTCAGAGCTAGATGCATATAAAAATTATTTTGAATTTGCAACCTGGTGGAGGTTAGTATAGATGGACTAATAGAACAAGTCCCACACACTGCTACAAACCTAAATATTTTTTTCAGAGCTAGATGCAGATAAAAATTATTTTGAATTTGCAACCTGGTGGAGGTAAGTATAGATGGACTAATAGAACAAGTCCCACACACTGCTACAAGCCGAAATATTTTTTCAGAGCTAGATGCAGAAACAAATTATATTTAATTTGCAACCTGGTGGAGGTCAGTATAGATGGACTAATAGATCAAAACTATCACACTGCTACAAGCCCAAGCTCAAATATTTTTTCCGAGCTAGATGCAGATAAAAATTATTTTGAATTTGCAACCTGGTGGAGGTTAGTATAGATGGATGAATAGAACAAGTCCCACACACTGCTACAAGCCAAAATATTTTTTCAGAGCTAGATGCAAATAAAAATTATTTTGAATTTGCAACCTGGTGGAGGTTAGTATAGATGGACTAAGAGAACAAATCCAACACACTGCTACAAGTCCAAGCCCAAATATTTTTTCAGCCCTAGATGCAGATAAAAATCATTTTGAGTTTGCAACCTGGTGGAGGTTAGTATAGATAGACTAATAGAACAAGTCCCACACACTACTACAAGCCCAAGCCCAAATATTTTTTCAGAGCTAGATGCAGATAAAAATTATTTTGTATTTGCAACCTGGTGAAGGTTAGTATAGATGTACTAATAGAACAAGTCCCACATACTGCTACAAGCCGAAATATTTTTTCAGAGCTAGATGCAGATAAAAATTATTTTGAATTTGCAACCTGGTGGAGGTTAGTATAGATGGGCTAATAGAACAAGTCCCACACACTGCTACAAGCCCAAGCCCAAATATTTTTTCAGAGCTAGATGCAGATAAAAATTATTTTGAATTTGCAACCTGGTGGAGGTTAATATAGATGGACTAATAGAACAAGTCCCACACACTGCTAAAAGCTGAAATATTTTTTCAGAGCTAGATGCAGATAAAAATTATTTTGAATTTGCAACCTGGTGGAGGTAAGTATAGATGGACTAATAGAACAAGTCCCACACACTGATACAAGCCCGAATATTTTTTCAGAGCTAGATGCAGAAAAAAATTATATTGAATTTGCAACCTGGTGGAGGTCAGTATAGATGGACTAATAGAACAAAACTAACACACTGCTACAAGCCCAAGCCCAAATATTTTTTCTGAGCTAGATGCAGATAAAAATTATTTTGAATTTGCAACCTGGTGGAGGTTAGTATAGATGGACTAATAGAACAAGTCCCACACACTGCTACAAGCCAAAATATTTTTTCAGAGCTAGATGCAGATAAAAATTATTTTGAATTTGCAACCTGGTGGAGGTTAGTATAGATGGACTAATAGAACATATCCCACACACTGCTACAAGCCAAAATATTTTTTCAGAGCTAGATAGAGATAAAAATTATTTTGAATTTGCA
This sequence comes from Phyllobates terribilis, assembly GCF_046119375.1. Lineage (NCBI taxonomy): Eukaryota > Metazoa > Chordata > Amphibia > Anura > Dendrobatidae > Phyllobates > Phyllobates terribilis. The sequence continues at coordinate 745,428,964 of NW_027362763.1, read as the reverse complement.
ACCTGGTGAAGGTTAGTATAGATGGACTAATAGAACAAGTCCCACACACTGCTACAAGCTGAAATATTTTTTCACATCTAGATGCAGAAAAAAATTGTATTGAATTTGCAACCTGGTGGAGGTTAGTATAGATGGACTAATAGAACAAGTCCCACACACTGCTACAAGCCGAAATATTTTTTCAGAGCTAGATGCAGAAAAAAATTATATTGAATTTGCTACCTGGTGGTGGTTAGTATAGATGGACTAATAGAACAAGTCCCACACATTGCTACAAGCCGAAATATTTTTTCAGAGCTAGATGCAGATAAAAATTATTTTGAATTTGCAACCTGGTGGAGGTTAGTATAGATGGACTAATAGAACAAGTGCCACACACTGCTACAAGCCCAAGCCCAAATATTTTTTCAGAGCAAGATGCAGATAAAAATTATTTTGAATTTGCAACCTGGTGGAGGTTAGTATAGATGGACTAATAGAACAAGTCCCACACACTGCTACAAGCCGAAATATTTTTTCAGAGCTAGATGCAGATAAAAATTATCTTGAATTTGCAACCTGGTGGAGGTTAGTTTAGATGGACTAATAGAACAAATCCCACACACTGCTACAAGCCGAAATATTTTTTCAGAGCTAGATGCAGAAAAAAATTATATTGAATTTGCAACCTGGTGGAGGTTAGTATAGATTGACTAATAGAACAAGACCCACACACTGCTACAAGCCCAAGCCCAATAATTTTTTCAGAGCTAGATGCAGAAAAAAATTATATTGAATTTGCAACCTGGTGGAGGTTAGTATAGATGTACTAATAGAACAAGTCCCACACACTGCTACAAGGCAAAATATTTTTTCAGAGCTAGATGCAGAAAAAAATTATATTGAATTTGCAACCTGGTGGAAGTCAGTATAGATGGACTAATAGAACAAAACTAACACACTGCTACAAGCCCAAGCCCAAATATTTTTTCTGAGCTAGATGCAGATTAAAATTATTTGGAATTTGCAACCTGGTGGAGGTTAGTATAGATGGACTAATAGAACAAGTCCCACACACTGCTACAAGCCAAAATATTTTTTCAGAGCTAGATGCAGATAAAAATTATTTTGAATTTGCAACCTGGTGGAGGTTAGTATAGATGGACTAATAGAACAAGTCCCACACACTGCTACAAGCCAAAATATTTTTTCAGAGCTAGATGTAGATAAAAATTATTTTGAATTTGCAACCTGGTGAAGGTTAGTATAGATGGACTAATAGAACAAGTCCCACACACTGCTACAAGCCGAAATATTTTTTCAGAACTAGATGCAGATAAAAATTATCTTGAATTTGCAACCTGTTGGAGGTTAGTTTAGTTGGACTAATAGAACAAATCCCACACACTGCTACAAGCCGAAATATTTTTTCAGAGCTAGATGCAGAAAAAAATTATATTGAATTTGCAACCTGGTGGAGGTTAGTATAGATGGACTAATAGAACAAGACCCACACACTGCTACAAGCCCAAGCCCAATAATTTTTTCAGAGCTAGATGCAGAAAAAAATTATATTGAATTTGCAACCTGGTGGAGGTTAGTATAGATGTACTAATAGAACAAGTCCCACACACTGCTACAAGGCAAAATATTTTTTCAGAGCTAGATGCAGAAAAAAATTATATTGAATTTGCAACCTGGTGGAAGTCAGTATAGATGGACTAATAGAACAAAACTAACACACTGCTACAAGCCCAAGCCCAAATATTTTTTCCGAGCTAGATGCAGATTAAAATTATTTGGAATTTGCAACCTGGTGGAGGTTAGTATAGATGGACTAATAGAACAAGTCCCACACACTGCTACAAGCCAAAATATTTTTTCAGAGCTAGATGCAGATAAAAATTATTTTGAATTTGCAACCTGGTGGAGGTTAGTATAGATGGACGAATAGAACATGTCCCACACACTGCTACAAGCCAAAATATTTTTTCAGAGCTAGATGCAGATAAAAATTATTTTGAATTTGCAACCTGGTGAAGGTTAGTATAGATGGACTAATAGAACAAGTCCCACACACTGCTACAAGCTGAAATATTTTTTCACAGCTAGATGCAGAAAAAAATTGTATTGAATTTGCAACCTGGTGGAGGTTAGTATAGATGGACTAATAGAACAAGTCCCACACACTGTTACAAGCCGAAATATTTTTTCAGAGCTAGATGCAGAAAAAAATTATATTGAATTTGCTACCTGGTGGAGGTTAGTATAGATGGACTAATAGAACAAGTCCCACACATTGCTACAAGCCGAAATATTTTTTCAGAGCTAGATGCAGATAAAAATTATTTTGAATTTGCAAGCTGGTGGAGGATTGTATAGATGGACTAATAGAACAAGTGCCACACACTGCTACAAGCCCAAGCCCAAATATTTTTTCAGAGCAAGATGCAGATAAAAATTATTTTGAATTTGCAACCTGGTGGAGGTTAGTATAGATGGACTAATAGAACAAGTCCCACACACTGCTACAAGCCGAAATATTTTTTCAGAGCTAGATGCAGATAAAAATTATCTTGAATTTGCAACCTGGTGGAGGTTAGTTTAGATGGACTAATAGAACAAGTCCCACACACTGCTACAAGCCGAAATATTTTTTCAGAGCTAGATGCAGAAAAAAATTATATTGAATTTGCAACCTGGTGGAGGTTAGTATAGATTGACTAATAGAACAAGACCCACACACTGCTACAAGCCCAAGCCCAATAATTTTTTCAGAGCTAGATGCAGAAAAAAATTATATTGAATTTGCAACCTGGTGGAGGTTAGTATAGATGTACTAATAGAACAAGTCCCACACACTGCTACAAGGCAAAATATTTTTTCAGAGCTAGATGCAGAAAAAAATTATATTGAATTTGCAACCTGGTGGAAGTCAGTATAGATGGACTAATAGAACAAAACTAACACACTGCTACAAGCCCAAGCCCAAATATTTTTTCTGAGCTAGATGCAGATTAAAATTATTTGGAATTTGCAACCTGGTGGAGGTTAGTATAGATGGACTAATAGAACAAGTCCCACACACTGCTACAAGCCAAAATATTTTTTCAGAGCTAGATGCAGATAAAAATTATTTTGAATTTGCAACCTGGTGGAGGTTAGTATAGATGGACTAATAGAACAAGTCCCACACACTGCTACAAGCCAAAATATTTTTTCAGAGCTAGATGTAGATAAAAATTATTTTGAATTTGCAACCTGGTGAAGGTTAGTATAGATGGACTAATAGAACAAGTCCCACACACTGCTACAAGCCGAAATATTTTTTCAGAACTAGATGCAGATAAAAATTATCTTGAATTTGCAACCTGTTGGAGGTTAGTTTAGTTGGACTAATAGAACAAATCCCACACACTGCTACAAGCCGAAATATTTTTTCAGAGCTAGATGCAGAAAAAAATTATATTGAATTTGCAACCTGGTGGAGGTTAGTATAGATGGACTAATAGAACAAGACCCACACACTGCTACAAGCCCAAGCCCAATAATTTTTTCAGAGCTAGATGCAGAAAAAAATTATATTGAATTTGCAACCTGGTGGAGGTTAGTATAGATGTACTAATAGAACAAGTCCCACACACTGCTACAAGGCAAAATATTTTTTCAGAGCTAGATGCAGAAAAAAATTATATTGAATTTGCAACCTGGTGGAAGTCAGTATAGATGGACTAATAGAACAAAACTAACACACTGCTACAAGCCCAAGCCCAAATATTTTTTCCGAGCTAGATGCAGATTAAAATTATTTGGAATTTGCAACCTGGTGGAGGTTAGTATAGATGGACTAATAGAACAAGTCCCACACACTGCTACAAGCCAAAATATTTTTTCAGAGCTAGATGCAGATAAAAATTATTTTGAATTTGCAACCTGGTGGAGGTTAGTATAGATGGACTAATAGAACATGTCCCACACACTGCTACAAGCCAAAATATTTTTTCAGAGCTAGATGCAGATAAAAATTATTTTGAATTTGCAACCTGGTGAAGGTTAGTATAGATGGACTAATAGAACAAGTCCCACACACTGCTACAAGCTGAAATATTTTTTCACAGCTAGATGCAGAAAAAAATTGTATTGAATTTGCAACCTGGTGGAGGTTAGTATAGATGGACTAATAGAACAAGTCCCACACACTGTTACAAGCCGAAATATTTTTTCAGAGCTAGATGCAGAAAAAAATTATATTGAATTTGCTACCTGGTGGAGGTTAGTATAGATGGACTAATAGAACAAGTCCCACACATTGCTACAAGCCGAAATATTTTTTCAGAGCTAGATGCAGATAAAAATTATTTTGAATTTGCAAGCTGGTGGAGGATTGTATAGATGGACTAATAGAACAAGTGCCACACACTGCTACAAGCCCAAGCCCAAATATTTTTTCAGAGCAAGATGCAGATAAAAATTATTTTGAATTTGCAACCTGGTGGAGGTTAGTATAGATGGACTAATAGAACAAGTCCCACACACTGCTACAAGCCGAAATATTTTTTCAGAGCTAGATGCAGATAAAAATTATCTTGAATTTGCAACCTGGTGGAGGTTAGTTTAGATGGACTAATAGAACAAGTCCCACACACTGCTACAAGCCGAAATATTTTTTCAGAGCTAGATGCAGAAAAAAATTATATTGAATTTGCAACCTGGTGGAGGTTAGTATAGATGGACTAATAGAACAAGACCCACACACTGCTACAAGCCCAAGCCCAATTATTTTTTCAGAGCTAGATGCAGAAAAAAATTATATTGAATTTGCAACCTGGTGGAGGTTAGTATAGATGTACTAATAGAACAAGTCCCACACACTGCTACAAGGCAAAATATTTTTTCAGAGCTAGATGCAGAAAAAAATTATATTGAATTTGCAACCTGGTGGAAGTCAGTATAGATGGACTAATAGAACAAAACTAACACACTGCTACAAGCCCAAGCCCAAATATTTTTTCCGAGCTAGATGCAGATTAAAATTATTTGGAATTTGCAACCTGGTGGAGGTTAGTATAGATGGACTAATAGAACAAGTCCCACACACTGCTACAAGCCAAAATATTTTTTCAGAGCTAGATGCAGATAAAAATTATTTTGAATTTGCAACCTGGTGGAGGTTAGTATAGATGGACTAATAGAACAAGTCCCACACACTGCTACAAGCCAAAATATTTTTTCAGAGCTAGATGTAGATAAAAATTATTTTGAATTTGCAACCTGGTGAAGGTTAGTATAGATGGACTAATAGAACAAGTCCCACACACTGCTACAAGCCGAAATATTTTTTCACAGCTAGATGCAGAGAAAAATTGTATTGAATTTGCAACCTGGTGGAGGTTTGTATAGATGGACTAATAGAACAAGTCCCACACACTGCTACAAGCCGAAATATTTTTTCAGAGCTAGATGCAGAAAAAAATTATATTGAATTTGCAACCTGGTGGAGGTTAGTATAGATGGACTTAAAGAACAAGTCCCACACATTGCTACAAGCCGAAATATTTTTTCAGAGCTAGATGCAGATAAAGGTTATTTTGAATTTGCAACCTGGTGGAGGTTAGTTTAGATGGACTAATAGAACAAGTCACACACACTGCTACAAGCCGAAATATTTTTTCAGAGCTAGATGCAGAAAAAAATTATATTGAATTTGTAACCTGGTGGAGGTTAGTATAGATGGACTAGTAGAACAAGACCCACACACTGCTACAAGCCCAAGCCCAATTATTTTTTCAGAGCTAGATGCAGAAAAAAATTATATTCAATTTGCAACCTGGTGGAGGTTAGTATAGATGTACTAATAGAACAAGTCCCACACACTGCTACAAGCCAAAATATTTTTCAGAGCTAGATGCAGATAAAAATTATTTTGAATTTGCAACCTGGTGGAGGTTAGTATAGATGGACTAATAGAACAAGTCCCACACACTGCTACAAGCCGAAATATTTTTTCAGAGGTAGATGCAGATAAAAATTATATTGAATTTGCAACCTGGTGGAGGTTAGTATAGATGGATAGTATATATGGACTAATAGAACAAGTCCCACACACTGCTACAAGCCGAAATATTTTTTCAGAGCTAGATGCAGATAAAAATTATTTTGAATTTGCAACCTGTTGGAGGTTTGTATAGATGGACTAATATAACAAGTCCCACACACTGCTACAAGCCGAAATATTTTTTCAGAGCTAGATGCAGAAAAAAATTATATTGAATTTGCAACCTGGTGGAGGTTAGTATAGATGGACTAACAGAACAAGTCCAACACACTGCTACAAGCCGAAATATTTTTTCAGAGCTAGATGCGGAAAAAAATTATATTGAATTTGCAACCTGGTGGAGGTTAGTATAGATGGACTAATAGAACAAGACCCACACTCTGCTTCAAGCCAAAATATTTTTTCAGAGCTAGATGCAGAAAAAAAATATATTGAATTTGCAACCTGGTGGAGGTTAGTATAGATGGACTAATAGAACAAGTCACACACACTGCTACAAGCCGAAATATTTTTTCAGAGCTAGATGCAGAAAAAAATTATTTTGAATTTGCAACCTGGTGGAGGTTAGTATAGATGGACTAATAGAACAAGTCCCACACACTGCTACAAGCCGAAATATTTTTTCAGAGCTAGATGCAGAAAAAAAGTATATTGAATTTGCAACCTGGTGGAGGTTAGTATAGATGGACTAATAGAACAAGTCACACACACTGCTACAAGCCGAAATATTTTTTCAGAGCTAGATGCAGAAAACAATTATATTGAATTTGCAACCTGGTGGAGGTTAGTATAGATGGACTAATAGAACAAGTCCCACACACTGCTACAAGCTGAAATATTTTTTCAGAGCTAGATGCTGAAAAAAATTATATTGAATTTGCAACCTGGTGGAGGTTAGTATAGATGTACTAATAGAACAAGTCCCACACACTGCTACAAGCCGAAATATTTTTTCAGAGCTAGATGCAGATAAAAATTATTTTGAATTTGCAACCTGGTGGAGGTTAGTATAGATGGAATAATAAAATGATGCTATGCCCAAAAGGTTTTACTTCACTAGGTGCTGTAAAAAAATTGTATTCTATACACAGGTGGTGTAGCTTGCAACACAGATAGGCTACTCCACTGACTAACACACACTGCAAGAGGCCAATATGGATTTGCTTTGCTAGATTTAGCCAAATGCTGTGAAAAAAACTTGCACAGCACTGGCACAGACCTGCCTGGCAAAAAGTGATAGGAACTGATGTAACCTAGCCCTCAAAAGGACTGCAATTACAATTAGTCTTTACTCCCAACCTATCTATTTAAGAGCACAAACCTGCCTGATAAAAGTCGTAGGAAATGATGTAACCTAGTCCTTAAAAGGACTGCAATCACAACTATTCCCTACTCCCAATCTGTAGATTTGTGCGAAAATTGGCTTGAAATTAACAAAGTATAGCGCACACAGCAACAGCGGTGCCGTCTAACATGTAGCTGCAGCAGTGAGAAAATGGTGGCGACGGGGAAAATGGCTGGGTCTTATAGGGCAAGGACATGTGACATACACTGCCAATGACACATGCCCTTGCTTGTGTGAAAAAAAGACGTTCGCTCCGTGTGTGCGCTGCTGATAGGCTGACAGATTGCACCTCCCCACTGTAAATGCGGGAAAGAGAAAAAAAATGGAGATCTTCATTATTTCTGCAGAGATCCATCCCCTGCCCCTCCCCCCGCCCCGCTGTACCCTCAAACTGCGTATTAACATTAATTTTCAGCATTACTGAGAAAAAATCCTGTTATGATTTTGGTGCACGAACAGTTATCGAACATAACCTCGAATAGCTGAATTTTTTTCAAATTGTTCGTGTTCGCCGAACGGCTCGAACACCGCCCAAAACAGCTCGAATTTGAGATTGGCGAACAGTTCGAGTCGAACACCGCTCATCTCTACTCACCACTAGAGGCTCCAATGAACACCAAGGTAGCTGCTTAGTCACAATCCTCTAGGGTTACTCCGGTCTGTGGCACAGTGGGTCCACGGACCACGTGTGACACCTAGGAGCGTAACAGTAATAGTACCGTGCAGTATCCGTATTATGCTACTATGCAGTATACGAGTGTCCATATAACGCCATATAAATCCACAAATAACAGTGACCTGCATTGCTAATAGAATTCTATTATACAGTGTAAAAATAACAACTATATAGAGCACATATAACAGAACATGCAATAGTCAGACATTTGTTTTATTTGTTTTGTTTTTTTGCATAACCAATACACATTACAGATGAAAATACACAATAAATATGCCACATATTTCTACATATTTCCTTATACCTTAGATTATACTGTAAAACTAAACAGATATTTCCTCAGTTGTCCTATAGGTTTGCTATGTATTATATATTTCAAAACTAATCCTGTGTATTGCACTGATATTAAGGGCCCAATTTATCAATCAATTTTCTCAATAAAACTGCTTGAAATATTGCAAAATATTGATTCCTTGCATTTTCATGCTCTCTCAAAAGTGGGAATAGCCTACCAGAGAGAGTGGCCACAAAAGTGGTGCAAATTTCGACTAAATGTAATCTAATCCATGACTGAGAACATTTCTTACACAGGCTCGCAACAGTTGAAAGAAAAGCCAAATTAATTAAGAGGAATGAGTTTTGTCTATCTTACCCCAGCAGACACTTCATCAAGGCTACTGTACAAAAACATTTCATGAAGAAAAATATATTTTATCATTACATTCCAAGAACCATAACTATAGCTATGTGTTGTTTTTTTTGTATGAGTCACATTTTTTTAAATAACCATAGAAACTTTTTAAATTAATTGTTATTATTTTAGGGGAGGGCAGAATGGGAAAAAAACATGAAGGTGCAATATGGTGAATGAGGGAACCTACTTTTTCAGACGATAGGGGAAAGGAATTAAATGGACAAGTTTGTTGTTCCAACGCAAAGGCATACCTAATGGAGGGCGATGAACACCAAACAGTGATGCCAGCATGTGACTGAGCCGAAGGATGAAGTAAATTCTGGCTACAACTCACCTTCAGCTTACATTTTTAACCAATTTACGGTCTATGAAGTATCTATATGTCATACGTCACCTCTCCATCTTTGATGCGGACTCCGGCACTGAGCCCGCATCGTTTTAGGCACACGACAGCTGATTTGATCCACTAGCGGCTGTTAACATGTTAAATGCCGCTGTCAAACTCCGTGGGCGGCGTTCATAGCAGATGAGCATTTCTGCTACACATAGCAGGGCTGAAGCCCTGATATGTGTAGCGCAAGCGATCAGAAGATCGCCGCTTCAAGGCTCCTATGGAGACTATTGAAGCATATAAAAAGTAAAAAAAATGTTTTTCAAAATCTAAAAAAATGAAAAAAAATATAACAGTTCAAATCACCCGCCTTTTGCCCCATTCAAAATAAAACAAGAAAAAAGAAAAAAAATTCACATATTTGGTATCACTGCTTTCAGAAACGCCCGATCTAGCAATATATAAAAATAATTAATCCCATCTGTAAACGGCGTAATGAGAAATAAATCAAAATGCCAGAATTTTTTCGGTTGCCACAAAATTGCAATAAAATGCAATAACGGGCAATCAAAGCATCATATCTACCCCAAAATGGGATCAATAAAAACATCAACTCAGTGCACAAGAAATAAGCCATCACCCAGCCCCAGATCCAGAAAAATGGAGACGCTACGGGTATCGGAAAATGACGCCATTTTTTTTTTTGCTACAAACTTTGGATTTTTTTCACCACTTATATAAAAAAGAACCTATACGGCTGCGTGCCCACGTTGCGTATTACAAGCGTATATGCTGCGGAATTTCCGCAGCGTAAACGCTTGTAAAACGCATGTATATCTGCACCCCATGGTCCCCAATGGCATTCCGCAATGTCAATGACCATGCTGCGGATTTTTCCGCAGCGTATATGCTGCAGTCAAAAATCCGCAGCATGTTCATTAATTTTGCGGAAGCGCTGTGGAATCAATGTGCGGATGGTATCCAAGTCTGGATGACAGGAGACTCTCATCCAGACCTGGGTACCAAAGAACCTGTAAAAAAAAGAAAAAATAAAGTTTATACTTATCTTCTGATGTCTTCCCGGTGTTTTCCCGCCGTCGCGCTGTTGTGTGAAGGACCTGCCACGTCATTGAGTCATGTGACCCATCACATGACTCAATGACGTCACCACAGATCCTGCACACAACAGCGTGAGCCGCTCAAGACTCCGGGTGGGGCAGAGAATGCATCGGTAGGTGAGTATAAACTTTATTTTTTTATTTTTTACCATTCTGATTCTTTTTTTTTAACTATTACTTGGTCACACTATATAAATCCATGCCGGTTGCATGGATTTATATAGTGTGAACAAGTTGTCAAGCACTTTTCCAAGTGATGCTTAAATCACTTGGAGAAGTGGTTGATAACCTGCATGCGGAAATGCATGCAAAGACGCTGCAAAGACGCCTCACAAACGCTTCTACCTGGCGGGAAAACCGCATGTGAAATCCGCATGCGATTTTCCCGCCAGGGAGAAGCGTAAAAAATATGCTTCAGTTCCGCAACGTGGGCACTTAGCCTACATGTTTGGTATTTACAAACTTGTAATGACCTGAAGAATCATATTGGCAGGTCAGTTTTAGCATTTAGTGAACATGGTAAGAAAAAAAAAAACAATTGTGGAATTGCACTTTTTTTGCAATTTCAAGACACTTGGAATTTTTTTCCCATTTTCCAATACGCTATATGATAAAATCAATGGTGCTGTTCAAAAGTACAATTCGTCCCACAAACAACAAGCCCTCACACAGCCATATTGAAGGAAAAATAAAAAAGTTATGGTTCTGGGAAAAAGGGGAAAAAAAAAACGAAAAGGCAAAAACGGAAATTCCCAAGGTGGTGAAGTGGTTAAAGGGGTAAAAAATTAAGTTATCACCTATCCCAAAGATAGGTGATAACTTATCCGCATCAATCAGCAGAATGGGGAATTTTTATCCTCGATGGGATACTTTTATCCCTGCATCAAAATAAAGCATTCCATTTCCATCAAAGACATTTTCTTCATTCATTTTCTATGTGGGTGAAGTAAAAAATTGAGCACAGTAATTGAGCAGCAGTCAAGCATGTGATCGGTGCGGGTCCAAGTGGACGGACCACCATCGATCATTAAGTTGTCACCTATCCCGTGAATAGGTGATAATTTGTTTTATCAGAGAATCCCTTTAAAGTGCTATGGAAATCTTATGGTGGATACAAGTGTATTCCAGACAGAATGATTATATATATATATAAAAAAGAAAACATAAATAATATTAATAATAAATTTATTTATATAGCGCTAACAAATTCTGCAGCACTTTTTTACAATTAAGCGGGGACATGCACAGACAATAAAGATACAAATAAATGATATTTAATTTTTAAAAATACATTTTTAATTATTTTCCATTTTTATTACTATTATTGCTTTTAAAAAATGAATCAAATCTCCACTCAATTAATTTAAGGCCACCGTGTTTCTTTAAAAGCATAGTAAAAGCCTAAATGCTGTAGACCAGCTCTCAGCAGATGCTATGGAAGATGTGCTTGGCACAGCTTAAAGTGTACACTTTGTTCAGTCAAGTGGACCAAACCGGCAGAAGGGAAATGAAGAAAAGCGCTGGGTGATATATTTATTTTTATCCTCATATTTTCATTCCGCCTTCCCTCACTGACAAGGTCAGCATCGGTTGGGAGCATGTCTGTGTTCAATGTACTGTATTTATGTCTGGAAACTTGCTGCTAATTACTGTGGTCACACTTCCTAATTCAGAAGAAAAGAACTTTGCAACCTCTGAACAGGAATGTGCCACCTAGATGTGCAGTGATGACCACAAAATTGGAATTTATTTCTGTGCAAAACAGAGTTTTATAAGGTGAAGACATATTATTACTTAAGGGCAGACACCGGAATGATTTAGTGGAAAGTTCAACGACCATGAAATCATGTGAGCTTTCCGTAGAAACATGTTTCAAATTACCTTCAGACATATTACCCTTAGCTGCCAAAGCCATTATGTATAGGAAGAACAAACACTTTATAGGCATCCTTTATAAACCATAACGGAGAATTGCGTAGTCTACAAACATATATTTTAAATCTATTTTATTACAAACCTAAATGACCCAGCATAACCTCTACAACACCATATACCACAATGTGATCCCTCCAGATCTTCTGTGGCTTTGTGTTTATAACTCTACCCATAATGTGTTTCTGTACCCTTACCACCTAAGCCAACCTGAATGCTAAGCATATGCTTACATAATATTGGTTTCCTGTGTTTGTAACACTCTTCATGCCCATTTTGCTGGAGCTGGAAGAAAGTGCCGTGAAAACGTCACAAGACGCAAAATTATATCGCCTCAATTCATCAAAGCAATTTTCACAGAATTCTGGTGTAAATTGCTTTGAAAATTTCATACTCCTTATCTATGAACTGTTCCAATGTTTACGGCCACAACTGTTTTCTCCTTGTCCCACATTGATAGTTCTGCTTAATGTCACTTGTCTCATCTATTGCATTATTCCTGTGTCCTATTGTGCATAAATATGTGACTCTTCAGATTTTGTGTTATTCTATGCCTGATGAAGAGGCCTGAGTAGTCTCGAAAGATTTTTTGTAAGGGGGATAAAAGTTCTCTATAAGGGATAGAAATTCCCCAATTTGCCAATATGTGGGGGTCCTAGTACTGGGACAACCATCAATCAGAAAGATTTCACCTATCCTGTGGATAGGTAATAACTAGTGATGAGCGAGCACGCTTGCTACTGCTCGGTGCTCACCCGAGCATCTCACTGCTCGAGATGTTCGGCGCTCGCAGAGTATTTCGGGGGTTGCTCGGCGGGAGCTCGGGTCCCATCGCTGCATGTTTGGTGCTGTTTAGAGTGCCAATGAACATGCAGGGATTGTCTGCCACACACTGTAATGCCGCAGCCATGTTGGTTGTGGCATCTCAGTGATTGGCTGGCCGCACAGCGTGATCAGGTCTATATCAGACCTGGCGCCGCCATGCTTGTTACAGTCTACTCCGGAATCAGGCAGTGTAGGGAGAAGTGCTGCTGAGCTAGGGAGAGATTTGCTTGTTTCTTAGTTAGTGTAGGTATACCACCATATATTATTCACATATCCATCTCAATTAACAGTCCTTCTGAGGACTAATCCAACTGCATAGATATCAGTGCTAGACAGGCAGGCAGTGTATGTGGCAGACTGCAGCGCAAATAGCAAGAGGGTCCATTCCAGTTCTGTCTGTTGCTGGTGCTTTTACAGATATTTCTAGAAATAGCCCCAGGTATCAGGGCCCAGGAATAATTTTGTTTGGATCTTAATCCTAATTATTTGTTTAAAAAGCAATCCAGAGAACACTGTTTTTCTGCTACATTTGATTGTTGGTATACAGAATACAGCCAGATCCTTTCCATATTACAAAGCTAAAAATCCATCTATTTAAAACGGTGGTTTGTCCGTCACACGGATCACATATCAGTGCGCTGAAAATTCTGCCATTTCTGGCCTCCATTGAAATTTTGTTGCAGTGTATTAGCGAAGTTATTGACACCAGTTCACTGTTAAAAATAGTTACCTACAGGTCAGCTATTTAAAGCTGTGGTTTGTCCGTCACACGGATCACATGTAAGTGCGCTGAAAATTCTGCCATTTCTGGCCTCCATTGAAATTTTGTGGCAGTGTGTCAGTGAAGTTATTGACACCAGTTCCCTGTTAAAAATAGTTACCTACAGGTCAGCTATTTAAAACTGTGTTTTGTCTGTCACACGGATCACATATAAGTGCGCTGAAAATTCTGCCATTTCTGGCCTCCATTGAAATTTTGTGGCAGTGTGTCAGGGAAGTTATTGACACGAGATCACTGTTACAAAGAGTTACCTGCAGGCCAGCTATTTAAAAGTATGGTTTGTCCGTCACACGGATCACAAATAAGTGCGCTGAAAATTTTGCCATTTCTGGCATCCATTGAAATTTTGTTGCAGTGTGTTAGCAAAGTTATTGACACCAGTTCACTGTTAAAAATAGTTACCTACAGGCCAACTATTTAAAGCTCTGGTTTGTCTGTCACACGGATCACATATCAGTGCGCTGAAAATTCTGCCATTTCTGGCATCCATTGAAATTTTGTTGCAGTGTGTCAGTGAAGTTATTGACACGAGGTCACTGTTAAAAATAGTTACCTGCAGGCCAGCTATTTAAAACTATGGTTTGTCCGTCACACGGATCACATATAAGTGCGCTGAAAATTCTGCCATTTCTGGCCTCCATTGAAATTTTGTGGTAGTGTGTCAGTGAATTTATTGACACGAGGTCATTGTTAAAAATAGTTAGCACCAGGCTAGCTATATAAAACTGTGGTTTGTCTGTCACACGGATCACATATAAGTGCGCTGAAAATTCTGCCATTTCTGGCCTCCATTGAAATTTTGTGGCAGTGTGTTAGCGAAGTTATTGACACGAGATCACTGTTAAAAATAGTTACCTGCAGGCCAGCTATTTAAAACTATGGTTTGTCCGTCACACGGATCACATATAAGAGCGCTAAAAATTCTGCCATTTCTGGCCTCTATTGAAATTTCGTTGCAGTGTGTTAGCGAAGTTATTGACACCAGTTCCCTGTTAAAAATAGTTACCTACAGGCCAGCTATTTAAAACTGTGGTTTGACCGTCTCACGGATCACATATAAGTGCGCTGAAAATTCTGCCATTTCTGGCCTCCAATGAAATTTTGCTGCAGTGTGTCAGTGAAGTTATTAACATGAGGTCGCTATTAAAAATAGTTACCTACAGGCCAGCTATTTAAAACTGTGGTTTGTCCGTCACACGGATCACATATAAGTGCGCTGAAAATTCTGCCATTTCTGGCCTCCATTGAGATTTTGCTACAGTGTGTTAGCAAAGTTATTGACACCAGTTCACTGTTAAAAATAGTTACCGACAGACCAGCTATTTAAAACTGTGGTTTGACCGTCACACGGATCACATATAAGTGCGCTGAAAATTCTGCCATTTCTGGCATCCATTGAAATTTTGTGGCAGTGTGTCAGTGAAGTTATTGACACCAGTTCCCTGTTAAAAATAGTTACCTACAGGACAGTTATTTAAAACTGTGGTTGGTCTGTCACATGGATCACATATAAGTGCGTTGAAAATTCTGCCATTTCTGGCCTCCATTGAAATTTTGTGGCAGTGTGTCAGTGAAGTTATTGACACGAGATCACTGTTAAAAATAGTTACCTGCAGGCCAGCTATTTAAAAGTATGGTTTGTCCGTCACACGGTTCACATATAAGTGCGCTGAAAATTTTGCCATTTCTGGCCTCCATTGAAATTTTGTGGCAGTGTGTTAGCAAAGTTATTGACACCAGTTCACTGTTAAAAATAGTTACCTACAGGCCAACTATTTATAGCTCTGGTTTGTCTGTCACACGGATCACATATAAGTGCGCTGAAAATTCTGCCATTTCTGGCATCCATTGAAATTTTGTTGCAGTGTGTCAGGGAAGTTATTTACACGAGGTCATTGTTAAAAATAGTTACCTGCAGGCCAACTATTTAAAGCTCTGGTTTGTCTGTCACACGGATCACATATAAGTGCGCTGAAAATTCTGCCATTTCTGGCATCCATTGAAATTTTTTTGCTCTGTGTCAGTGAAGTTATTGACACGAGGTCACTGTTAAAAATAGTTACCTGCAGGCCAGCTATTTAAAACTATGGTTTGTCTGTCACACGGATCACATATAAGGGCGCTGGAAATTCTGCCATTTCTGGCCTCCATTGAAATTTTGTTGCAGTGTGTCAGTGAAGTTATTGACATGAGGTCATTGTTAAAAATAGTTAGCTACAGGCCAGCTATTTAAAACTGTGGTTTGTCTGTCACACGGATCACATATAAGTGCACTGAAAATTCTGCCATTTCTGGCATCCATTGAAATTTTGTGGCAGTGTGTTAGTGAAGTTATTGATACGAAATCACTGTTAAAAATAGTTACCTGCAGGCCAGCTATTTAAAACTATGGTTGGTCCGTCACACGGATCACATATAAGTGCACTGAAAATTCTGCCACTGATGGCCTCCATTGAAATTTTGTGGCACTGTGTCAGTGAAGTTATTGACACGAGGTCATTGTTAAAAATAGTTACCTACAGGCCAACTATTTAAAGCTGTGGTTTGTCTGTCACACGGATCACATATCAGTGCGCTGAAAATTCTGCTATTTCTGGCCTCCATTGAAATTTTGTTGCAGTGTGTCAGTGAAGTTATTGACACAAGGTCACTGTTAGAAAAAGTTACCTGCAGGCCAGCTATTTAAAGCTATGGTTTGTCAGTCACACGGATCACATAAAAGTGCGCTAAAAATTCGGCCATTTCTGGCCTCCATTGAAAATTTATTGCAGTGTCTTAGCAATGTTATTGACACCAGTTCGCTGTTGAAAATAGTTACTTACAGGACAGTTATTTAAAACTGTGGTTGGTCTGTCACATGGATCACATATAAGTGCGTTGAAAATTCTGCCATTTCTGGCATCCATTGAAATTTTGTGGCAGTGTGTCAGTGAAGTTATTGACACCAGTTCCCTGTTAAAGATAGTTACCTACAGGACAGTTATTTAAAACTGTGGTTGGTCTGTCACATGGATCACACACATATAAGTGCGTTGAAATTCTGCCATTTCTGGCCTCCATTGAAATTTTGTGGCAGTGTGTCAGTGAAGTTATTGACACGAGATCGCTGTTAAAAATAGTTACCTGCAGGCCAGCTATTTAAAAGTATGGTTTGTCCGTCACACGGTTCACATATAAGTGCGCTGAAAATTTTGCCATTTCTGGCCTCCATTGAAATTTTGTTGCAGTGTGTTAGCAAAGTTATTGACAACAGTTCACTGTTAAAAATAGTTACCTACAGGCCAACAATTTATAGCTCTGGTTTGTCTGTCACACGGATCACATATAAGTGCGCTGAAAATTCTGCCATTTCTGGCATCCATTGAAATTTTGTTGCAGTGTGTCAGTGAAGTTATTTACACGAGGTCATTGTTAAAAATAGTTACCTGCAGGCCAGCTATTTAAAACTATGGTTTGTCCATCACACGGATCACATATAAGTGCGCTGAAAATTCTGCCATTTCTGGCCTCCATTGAAATTTTGTGGCAGTGTGTCAGTGAAGTTATTGACACGAGATCACTGTTAAAAATTGTTACCTGCAGGCCAGCTATTTAAAAGTATGGTTTGTCCGTCACACGGATCACATATAAGTACGCTGAAAATTTTGCCATTTCTGGCCTCCATTGAAATTTTGTTGCAGTGTGTTAGCAAAGTTATTGACACCAGTTCACTGTTAAAAATAGTTACCTACAGGCCAACTATTTAAAGCTCTGGTTTGTCTGTCACACGGATCACATATAAGTGCGCTGAAAATTCTGCCATTTCTGGCATCCATTGAAATTTTTTTGCTCTGTGTCAGTGAAGTTATTGACACGAGGTCACTGTTAAAAATAGTTACCTGCAGGCCAGCTATTTAAAACTATGGTTTGTCCGTCACACGGATCACATATAAGTGCGCTGGAAATTCTGCCATTTCTGGCCTCCATTGAAATTTTGTTGCAGTGTGTCAGTGAAGTTATTGACATGAGGTCATTGTTAAAAATAGTTAGCTACATGCCAGCTATTTAAAACTGTGGTTTGTCTGTCACACGGATCACATATAAGTGCGCTGAAAATTCTGCCATTTCTGGCATCCATTGAAATTTTGTGGCAGTGTGTTAGTGAAGTTATTGATACGAAATCACTGTTAAAAATAGTTACCTGCAGGCCAGCTATTTAAAACTATGGTTGGTCCGTCACACGGATCACATATAAGTGCGCTGAAAATTCTGCCACTGATGGCCTCCTTTGAAATTTTGTGACACTGTGTCAGTGAAGTTATTGACACGAGGTCTTTGTTAAAAATAGTTACCTACAGGCCAACTATTTAAAGCTGTGGTTTGTCTGTCACACGGATCACATATCAGTGAGCTGAAAATTCTGCCATTTCTGGCCTCCATTGAAATTTTGTTGCAGTGTGTCAGTGAAGTTATTGACACGAGGTCACTGTTAAAAATAGTTACCTGCAGGCCAGCTATTTAAAACTATGGTTTGTCAGTCACACGGATCACGTATAAGAGCGCTAAAAATTCTGCCATTTCTGGCCTCCATTGAAATTTTGTGGCAGTGTGTTAGCGAAGTTATTGACACCAGTTCCCTGTTAAAAATAGTTACTACAGGCCAGCTATTTAAAACTGTGGTTTGACCGTCACACGGATCACATATAAGTGCGCGGAAAATTCTGCCATTTCTGGCCTCCATTGAAATTTTGTGGCAGTGTGTCAGTGAAGTTATTGACACGAGATCACTATTAAAAATAGTTACCTGCAGGTCAGCTATTTAAAAGTATGGTTTGTCCGTCACACGGATCACATATAAGTGCGCTGAAAATTTTGCCATTTCTGGCCTCCATTGAAATTTTGTTGCAGTGTGTTAGCAAAGTTATTGACACCAGTTCACTGTTAAAAATAGTTACCTACAGGCCAACTATTTAAAGCTTTGGTTTGTCTGTCACACGGATCACATATAAGTGCGCTGAAAATTCTGCCATTTCTGGCATCCATTGAAATTTTGTTGCAGTGTGTCAGTGAAGTTATTGACACGAGGTCACTGTTAAAAATAGTTACCTGCAGGCCAGCTATTTAAAGCTATGGTTTGTCCGTCACACGGATCACATATAAGTGCGCTGAAAATTCTGCCATTTCTGGCCTCCGTTGAAATTTTGTTGCAGTGTGTTAGTGAAGTTATTGACACCAGTTCCCTGTTAAAAATAGTTACCTACAGGCCAGCTATTTAAAACTGTGGTTTGTCCATTACACAGATCACATATAAGTGCGCTGAAAATTCTGCCATTTCTAGCCTCCATTGAAATTTTGTTGCAGTGTGTTAGCGAAGCTTTTGACACCAGTTCGCTGTTAAAATTAGTTACCTAAAGGCCAGCTATTTAAAACTGTGATTTTCCATCACACATATCATATATCACTTCAGTTCAAATCCAGCCATTTGTAGTGAACGTGGAAAATATTGTCCTCCATTTAAAATGGGCAAGGCGTGTGGCAAGGGACGGGGAAGTGGATGTGATGGTGATGATGGTGCATGCAGAGGACAAGGCCGAGTCTATGGGCTAGCTAAAATTGTGACACAGCAAACACCCACTTCTCGTTCGACCTTCCTTTCCCAATTAATAGGGGACAAACCACTATTGAACACAGAGCAGTGTGAAAAGGTTATTGGTTTGATAGCAGATAATGCTTCTAGTCACTTAGCCACCACCACCACCACCCTGTCTTCCACACGGTCAAGTCTCGCATATTCCTCACCCTGATCCTCCTTCCTCCCACCATGCCGAGTGCTCGGAGACAAATGATCCCACACTTGGACACTCCGAAATGCTGTTCACTTTTCCATTTATAGATTCGGGCCTCTCGCCTGGTTCAGTTGAAGCGGGGCAAGAAGAGATCGCATGTAGCGATGCCCAAATATTTTAGCAGGCACGGTCACACGAAGGCGACGGTGGGAAACTGTCACAAGAGGTGGACGATGATGAGACACAATTGCCAGAAAGTCAGAAGGAGGACCAGGGTGCGGAAGTGGAAGACGAAGAAGACGAGGTGGTGGAACACATAGTAACTGACCCAACCTGGCAGGGGGACATACAGAGCGAGGACAGCAGCACATAGGGGGAGGGAGGCGTAGCACCACAACAGGCAGGAAGAAGCAGTGTGGTGGCCGCAGACAGTAGGCGGGCAATCATTCCCCATAACATCAACATGACGGAAGTTGTCTTCCCGAGTCTGGTTGTTTTTTAAAGACTCTTCAGATAACCCCAAAAATTCCATTTGCACCACCTGCCAGGCCAACATCAGCAGGGGTAGCAAAACTACCAGCCTGACCACCATCAGCATGATCAGGCACATGGCAACAAAGCACCTGACTTTGTGGGCCGAACCCCAGGGTCCAGGAACAGTGTCGGCAGGTGGCACCACTGCTTCTTCCGCCATTGTGCGTGCAAGCCAATCCTCTGTTCATGGTGCATGTGAAGATTCCTCTTGCCATGCACTCATTTTTGCACACTCTCAACTAGCACCATCTGTTAGAACCCTCCTGTTAGTTTTTGCTATCTTGTGTTTTGTGGTCACGTGACCAGCTGCCTATATATTCCAGCTCCGCCCTTCTAGCTTTGCTGGACTTCAGTGTTTTTTGCCTGTCTCTCTATCTAGGTGCTTTGGTGCCTATCTCTGTCTAGTTCTCTTGGTCCTCTGGGACCTCTAGTACTTTTTGTCAGTTTGTCTTTTTGCTCTGCAACAACTTCTGTTAGGAGGTGTCCCATTTTTGTCCCAGTCCTTAGTTCTTTTAGGGACCCCTCCCTTTATTCTATAGGTCTCCGTTCAGACTAGCCGAGGACGAAGGCGGGTCTGTTCACAAGGAACAGGCAGCCCGCTACATCGTAGGGATTCAGCTTAGTCTTACTGTACGGATAGCATTTCCCATTCTTTCCTTAGTTTATGTTGCAGATAATAACAGTAAGTCCAGCCCAAAAAAAAAACTAAAAGGAAAGAAATTCGGGGATCAGTATGGTTTCCGTACTGGAGTTGGCTCAACACCTGCAGGGATTGTCTCTGGAGGTGGCCGAGCTTCAGCAACACATGAGTAGCTGTCTTGGAGCGCATTTTGTCGAACCCAAGGTAGGACTGTCTGATATTTTTTATGGTAAACAGCAAGATTTTTTTTCCTTTAAAAATGCTTGTTTGTTATATTTTCATTTGAGACCGAGGTCCTCTGGGAATGAATCACTGCGCATTAATTTTATTATGTCACTTTTGCGCAAAGAACCACAGGGATGGGCCTTTTCTCTCCAACCTAATGATCCATGTTTAAGTTCTGTTGAAGAATTTTTTTCTGCTATCGGGCTATTATATGACGATCCTGATCGAATCTCATCTGCTGAATCAGAACTTAGACGTTTGAATCATGGGTCAGATGATGTTGAAATTTATTGCACACACTTCAGGAGATGGGCTTCAGAAGTTAACTGGAATGATTCGGCGCTGAAAAGTTTATTTCTTGCTGGTCTGAGTGAAAGGGTTAAGGATTTGCTAATTGCATTCCCTGCACCTGAGACTCTGCAGGAAGCTATGCAGTTAGCTGTTCGTGTGGACAGGAGAATAAGGTCCAGGGTCAATGATGTAAAAACTCCTGTAACTTCAGGTCCTAGTTTCCAGAAAATCTGCTCTGACAGCGGAGAACCAATGGAGGTTGGGGCGATGTCACTCCGCTCTCAAGAAAGAGATCGGAGATTCGCCGAAGGTTTGTGTCTTTATTGTGGTAAAGATGATCATTTGATTAAGTATTGTGAGCGTTGTTTAAGTATAGAAAAAAAAAAGGTCAGTTACGCCCGAATAGCTTGTCTACGCTCTGCAGGAGAGTTCCTTTCTGGGTGTACTACTCTGCAGGGAGATTTGATTGAATTTCAGGTATTTGTGGATTGTGGTTCAACACTTAATGTGATTGATAAAGAGTTTTTGGAAAAACTTAAATTGAAATCCACACCTTTGTCATCTCCTATTTCTGTCGTTGCAATTGATAACACTCCTTTGAAAGGTATTACTCACAAGACTGCTGCATTTCTTCTCACTATCAATGGTGTTCACCAAGAAATTTTGGACTTGGTTGTTTTGGATAATTTGCCCTCTCCAGTTGTTCTAGGATTGCCTTGGTTAAAACTGCACAATCCTTTGTTGGACTGATCTACTAATGTGATTAAGTCTTGGAGTCCGAAGTGCTATGATAAATGTTGTAATGGTCGCATTGCGGCTGTGGAAAAAGCGGAATTACCTGTACCTATTCAAGATTTTTGGAGGGCTTTTTTGGAGGAGGAGTCGCAAGTTTTACCTCCTCATAGGGATTATGATTGCGCCATTGAGTTTATTCCGTGTGCTACTCTTCCCAAAAGTCGCTTGTTTAATCTGACTATCCCTGAAAGAAAGGCCTCGGAGGAGTACATAGAGACTAGCCTGGCTGCTGGTCACATTAGACCTTCTAAGTCGCCTGTGGCAGTCGGATTCTTCCTTGTTAAAAAAAAGGACGGCGGTTTACGTCCATGTCTGGATTTTCGTGAAATGAATAAGATTACTGTACGCAATTCCTACCCATTGCCGTTAATTCCTGACTTGTTTAACCAGTTAGTGGGAGCCAAGTGGTTCTCAAAAATTGATCTCCGAGGGGCATACAATTTGTTACGTGTGAAGGAGTGTGATGAATTGAAAACTGGTTTTAACACTCCGGTAGGTCATTTTGAGAATTTGGAGATGCCTTTTGGTCTTACAAATGCACCTGCTTTTTTTCAGAACCATATTAATCACATCCTGAGACCTTTGATTGGTAAGAATGTGGTTGTGTATTTGGATGACATTTTGATTTATTCACCAGATTTAGAGTCCCATTGGCAGAGTGTATGTGATGTTTTGCAGTTATTGAGTGACAATTCACTCTTTGCTAAGCTGGAGAAATGTGAGTTCGCTGTGCAGAAAATTAGTTTTTTGGGCTACATTGTCTCCAGCGAGGGCTTTGAGATGGACCCTGTGAAGGTTCAGGCTGTGCAGGAATGGCCTAGGCCTATTGGTTTGAAATCTATACAGAGGTTTTTGGGTTTTGCCAATTATTACAGGAAATTCATTAAGAATTTTTCTGTAATTGTTAAATCTCTAACCGATCTCACCAGGAAAGGTGCGAATCTGACCCAGTGGACTACTGAAGCCATTGAAGCATTTGAGTATCTCAAAGAGAGGTTCAGTTCTGCCCCTATCCTTATACAGCCTGATGAGAACACACCTTTTATGGTCGAGGTCGATGCTTCATCGGTGGAGGTCAGAGCAAGTTTTGTCTCAGGAGAACAAGGGTGGAGTACATCCTTGTGCCTTCTTTTCGAAAAAAAATTCGGAAACCAAACTGAATTATGATGTTGGAAATCGGGAGTTGCTGGCTATTAAACTTGCGTTTGAACACTGGCATCATTTTTTGGAA
This sequence comes from Phyllobates terribilis, assembly GCF_046119375.1. Lineage (NCBI taxonomy): Eukaryota > Metazoa > Chordata > Amphibia > Anura > Dendrobatidae > Phyllobates > Phyllobates terribilis. The sequence goes on along the minus strand of NW_027362763.1, from coordinate 745,405,747 downwards.
GGCGCTACATTTCCTATTCAGGTTTTCACAGATCATAAGAATTTGATCTATCTGGATGCTGCCAAGCGCTTGAATGTCCGTCAAGCTAGGTGGGCACTTTTTTTTTCTCGGTCTCATTTTTCTGTTACCTATATCCCTGATACTAAGAATGCTAAAGCCGATGCTTTATCTCGCAGCTTCTCTCCTACGGTCGGTGCCGAGGAGGAGGAGAGCATTTTGCAGAAAGGAGTTGCGGTGGCAGCTTTGGACTCCGATTTGGAGAATGGGATTCTGAATGCTCAAGATGATGCTCCATCTAACACTCCCCATGGGAGGTTGTTCGTGCCTAGAGCCTTTAGGAGAGATTTGTTTGTGGAGTGTCATGAGTCTCGGTTGGCAGGTCATCCAGGAGTTTCGGAGACTAAGAGACTGATCAGTTGCAGTTTTTGGTGGCCTGGATGGCAGAAGGAAGTCATCAAGTGGGTGCGTTAGTGTACTGTGTGTGCTAGGTCAAAGGCTTCACATACTCCTGCTGCGGGGTTGCTTTGCCCTCTGGAGGTTCCAAGTGCGCCATGGACGCATCTCACTATGGATTTTATTACTGATCTTCCTGTGTCTGAGGGTTTTACTGTCATCTGGGTGGTCGTAGACCGTTTTAGTAAGATGTGTCATTTGGTTCCATTCATTAAGTTGCCCGGCGCCAAGACACTCGCTAAGGCGTTTGTTAAGTAGATTGTCAAGCTCCATGGCGTTCCCACGGATATTGTTTCTGATAGAGGACCTCAGTTTGTGGCTCGCTTTTGGCGTGCTTTTTGTGACAGGTTGGGAGTTCATTTTCGTCTGGTTATCATCCTGAGTCTAATGGACAGACTGAAAGAAAGAACCAGGATGTTGAACAGTTTTTGCGTTGTTTTGTGGCAGACAATCAAGAGGTGTGGTCTGAGTTTCTGCCTCTCGCAGAATTTGCTCTTAACAATCATACATCCTCCTCTGCTGGGTGTTCTCCTTTTTTTTTGTTGCACTGGGAGACATCCGTCATTTGGTTCTTTTTCCAAATTGGGGTCGGCAGTGCCTGAGGAGGAGAATTTTTACAGTGATTTGGATAGAGTTTGGATTAATGTACGTTGTAACCTGCAAGAGGCTAACAAGAAATCCAAGAAGTATTTTGACAGAAAACGTAAAGAGGTTTTGTTTACTGTGGGTGACATGGTTCGGTTGTCCTCGAAGAACTTGCGGTTGAGGATTCCCTCTAAAAAACTGGGTCCTAAGTTTGTGGGTCCATTTAAAGTGCTTCAGGTTGTTAACCCATCTGCTGTCAGGTTGGATGTCCCTACTTCCTGGAAGATTAATCCTGTGTTTCATGTTTCCTTGTTGAAAAAGGCTGACGTTTCTAATAGGGACACCACTGTCACAGTTCCTCCTGTGGTGGAAGACGGTGAATATGAAATTTCTCGTATTTTGAATTCAAGATGGCATAGAGGGAATTTACAGCATCTTGTCTCCTGGAAGGGTTTCGGTCCCGAAGACAACTCCTGGGTAAGGACGGATAATGTCTCTGCTCCTAGGCATGTTAAAGCTTTCCACAGGAGGTTTCCTGATAGACCTGGGCCTGGAGGATCCGGAGGATCCTCATAGAAGAGGGGGTACTGTTATAACCCTCCTGTTAGTTTTTGCTATCTTGTGTTTTGCGGTCACGTGACCAGCTGCCTATGTATTCCAGCTCTGCCTTTCTGGCTTTGCTGGACTTCAGTGTTTTTTGCCTGTCTCTCTAGCCAGGTGCTTCTGTGCCTATCTCTGTCTAGTTCGCTTGGTCCTCTGGGACCTCTAGTACTTTTTGTCAGTTTGTCTTTTGCTCGGCAACAACTTCTGTTAGGAGGTGTCCCATTTTTGTCCCAGTCCTTAGTTCTTTTAGGGACCCCTCCCTTTATTCTATAGGTCTCCGTTCAGACTAGCCGAGGATGAAGGCGGGTCTGTTCACAAGGAACAGGCAGCCTGCTACATCGTAGGGATTCAGCTTAGTCTTACTGTAGGGACAGCTTTTCCCATTCTTTCCTTAGTTTATGTTGCAGATCATAACACCATCAGCAAGCACGTCCACGTCCTTGTCCCAGCGCAGCATTCAGTTGTCCCTACCCCAGTCCTTGGAACTCAAGCGCAAATGCACAGCCAACGCCCCACAGGCCACACTACTAAATTCACACATTTCGCGAATGCTTGAAATTTCTGAAACCTGATGGCAGCGGCCGTCCCTTGATATTCAATCCCAGCTGCCACTATTTCTCCCAGTGTGCCGTCCACGCATTACACAAGCACGTGCCCTCAACAAAGCAGTTACTGGGAAAGTCCACCTAACCACGGACATGTGGACAAGTGCTTGTGGGCAGGGATGGTACATCTCGCTGATGGCACACTGGGTTAACATAGTGGAAGCCGGGACCCAGTCGGACCTTGGGACGGAACACATCCTCCCGACGCCGAGGATTGCGGGCCCTGGGTCAATCAGGGTTGCCCCCACATTCTACAGCTACTGCACCTCCTCCTCTTCAGCACCCATCTCTGAAATGACCACATCAGTCACAAGCTGGAAGCACTGAAGCACTGCCTAAGCTAATATGCTTAGGTGACAAACCACACAACGCTGAAGAGTTGTGGACAGCTCTGAAAAAGCAGGCAGATCTGTGGCTCACACCACTGAACCTACAGCCAGGCATGGTCGTGTGTGACAATGGCCGGAAACTGGTGGCGGCTCTGAAGCGAGGCGAGCTCACACACGTACCTTGCCTGGCCCATGTGCTTAACCTTGTGGTTCAGCGGTTTCTCAAAACCTACCCGGAACTGCCGGATCTGCTTGTCAAAGTACGCCGCCTGTGTGCCCATTTTAGAACGTCACCTACAGCTTCTGCCGTCGTTGCCATGCTTCAGCAGCGTTTGCAGCTTCCGGCACACCAACTGGTGTGTGATGTCCCCACGAGTTGGAACTCTACATTGCAGAGATTGGGAAGGATTTGTGAGCAGAAGAGGGCAGTTGTTGACTATCAGCATCAACAAGGCCATCGGTATTCAGGTCAGACTCCACACATAAGAAGTCAGGAGTGGACATGGAGGTCAGACATATGTACCTTCCTCCAAAACTTTGAGGACTCCACCAAGATGGTGAGCGGCGATAATGCCATAACTAGTGTCACCATCCCGCTTCTCTGTCTTCTGAAACTCTTTCTGCTCACAATCAAAGAGGATGCATTACAAGCGGAGCACGATGAGATGGAGCAAGGAACCATACAGGGTGATTACACACAGCCCAGCGTCATCTCATCCCAACGTGGATTGGGTGACAATGAGGAATAGGAGGAGGAGGAGAAGCTAGTTTCATGCAGTATAGACGGTACTACCTGCACAACTGTCATACCGCCTGTTCAGCGTGGACGGCCTGAGGACAGGGAGGAGGAGGAGAGCATGGTCAGTCGTCCTCTTGGTGAGGACACAGAAGTCTTGCCTGTTAGCACTCTGGCATGCATGGCTGAGTTTATGTTACGCTGCCTTTCCCATGACCCTCGCGTTCTCCAAATTTTGGGTGACAGTCATTACTGGTTGGTGACTCTTCTAGACCCACGCTGCAAGGAGAACTTTCTATCTCTTATTCCTGAGGCAGACAGGTCTACTAAAAAGGGGCAGTACCAGAAGGCCCTTGTTGTGGAATTATTAAAAAAATTCCTATCTGAAAACGCTGGCGGCCGAGGTCACAGTTCGTTGGACAACCAAGGAGTACAGGTGAGAGACAAGCAACTCCAATCCAGCAAAAGCAGGGGAACACTGTCAAAGTTCTGAGACAGTTTTCTCAGACCCTCCCATCTTACAGGCCCTGAGGCGCGGGGTACTCTCACAAGGAGTACAAAGTTTGAAAAGATGGTGAGAGAGTACCTTGCCGACTATACCAACATCCTCCGTGATTCCTCTGTGCCTTATAATTATTATGTATCCAAGCTGGACACGTGGCATGAACTAGGTCTCTATGCCTTGGAGGTCTTGGCCTGCCCTGCCGCTAGCGTTTTGTCATAGTGGGCTTTTATTGCCGCTGGTGGAATTATAACTAGGGATGAGCGAGTATACTCGTTACTATTCGGTACTCGCCGAACAGTACGGTACTCGGGCTACTCGTCACTCTGCGAGTTTCCTTATGATTACTCACTAGGAGTAATGAGTATAATGTAAGTCAATGGGAAATGCGAGTAAGCTGCATGATTGTCTAAAAGCCGGCTGTAAAAAGCCGCCAGCTTTTAAACAATCACTCAGACCCATACTGCTTCCCATCCCGATCCTCCGCTCCCCCAGCCGCCTCCCATCCCGATCCTAAGTTAGGACCGGGCGGGGAGCACAGCACCAGGGAGCGGGGAGCGAAGGACCTGGGGTGGGAAGCCGGCAGTGAAAAGATTTCACCGCTGGCTTTCCCGTTTGGTGCTGCGCTCCCCGCTCCCTGATGTACGCTCCCCGCTCCCTGGTGCTTCACTCCCCGCCCGTGCCTAACTTAGGATCGGGATGGGAGGCGGAGGGGGGAGCGAGGAGCGCACATCAGGGAGCGGGGAGCGCAACACTGAACAGGAAAGCCGGCGGTGAAGTCTTTTCACTGCTGGCTTTCCCGATGGTTATTTCAAGTGAACAGCTGAGGTATCAGCTGATGATGATCAGCTGTTTATTTGAAGTAGCCGCGGTTCCCTCAGAGGGTTCATGTGAATTCATGCTTGACTGCATGAACTCACATGGACTTTCCCACGGCCGCACAGCTCAGCTACATCTCTGGTAGAGAATCTCTACCAGAGATGTAGCTGAGCTAAAGAAGAAGACTACATTGGACTACCTCGGACTGAAGATATTTTTTTTTAATAAAGATGGAGTCTCTAAGTGTTTTTTTGCTTTATTTCTAATAAAGTATTGTTTTCTATTTGTTGTGTTTTTTTTAAATACTTTACTAGAAATTCATGGCAGTCATGTCTAATATTGGCGTGACCACATGAATTTCGGGCTTAGGGCCAGCGGGTAATACAAAGCTGGCCCTAACCCCTTTATTACCCAGTGAGCCACCGCACCAGGGCCCTGGATGAGATGGGTACAGTGCCATAAAATGGCACTTCTATGAACGCGCCATTTTCTGGGGCGGCTGCGGACTGCAATTCGCAGCGGGGAGGCCCAGAAAGCTTGGGCCACCCTGTGCTGCGGATTTCAGCCCCCAGCTGCTTAATTGTACCTGGCTGGACACAAAAATAGGGCAAAGCCCCACGTATTTTTTTTTTTAATTATTTCATGAAATTCATGAAATAATAAAAAGAAAGGGCTTCCCTATATTGTTGTGTCTGGCCAGGTACAAATAGGCAGCTGGGGGTTGGGGGTAGTGTTGAGCCACCCCCGTAGTGTTCGAGTTCGGTTCGGTTCGTCGAACACCCTTGTGTTCACCGACCTGTTCGTCGAACTGTTCGTCGAACACCTTCGAACACCGTTAAAACCAATGGCAGGCAAACAAAAACACATAGAAACACATAGAAAACACCTTCAAAGGTGTCCAAAAGCTGACAAACTGCTCAGAAGACATAACTAACACATGGAAAAGTGACAAGTACATGTAGTCATGCGAAAAGAAAAGAGGTGGAGGAGTAAAAGGAGGGGGAGACACAGATATAGGCATGTCATGCCCTTCTAAAATCCAAAAAGTGAGAAGCCGACGCGGCCAGTCCATTCCTGCCCGTGCCACCTCCGTGTCGCCGGGTTTGTGCCAGAGCCGCGGTGGACCCTGACGGCCAGGCCCCCTCTCCCAATACTGGTGCCTGTCTGCTGGTGGGTCGAGTCAAACTAACATGTCGACTTCTTTTCGTGGACAATGTGATACGATCCCTTTGTTACGGACACGCCCATCGCTACAAATTCCAGATGAAGCACAAAAACAGCAGGAGCTTCAGCGGATATCAAGTGCTCCTTCAAGTGGGCTCTCCTCCACCTCAACTTCAACATCACAAATACTCCAGTCCTCAGAGGTGTCACCCCAATCGCACTTGCTTCCTCACAGCTCCCAAGTCTCCAGCTGCCTGTCTGAGTATGGGGTAACACAGATGGTTGAGTCTGCACAGCTGTTTACTCATACTATAGCCTGTGAAACGGAGGTCTGCTCCAGAACTTCTGTTAATCCAGATGAGGAAATGATCTGCACTGATGCCCAGAATCTTTATAAGTCGGATCCAGGACCAGATGAAGAAGGTTCTGAACATAATGTAGTCCCTCGTTCCCAAACTGTAACTCCTGTTGGTTGAGACAATGATGAAGACGATGATGAGACTCAAATACCTGATTGGAGCGACAACTTGACTTTTCGGTCAGGGCAGGAAGAGGTTGGCTTTGAGGACGACGGGTGTGATAACACACAGGGTGATGATGACAAGGTTGGAGATCCCACTTACTGTCAACTCACAGTCAGCCAGTCGATGAGGTCACCCGGGCCTTTGCCTGGCCTTGGGGATGTCGTGGTGGTCGGCTCCCTGGCCCGTACCCTGGGGTCACTCTTTAAAAGGGTGGATAATTGTTAATTTTATAAGAGTTCGTGACGCCACCTGTGGTATCTGGTGAGAAGCACCAGCGCTGCAGCAGTCCACTGAGGCCCGTGATAAGGCAGCTCGATGGTATAGCTCCCCACAGGTGGAGCTAGGTCTCAGGGCAGCGTATGCAGGGGGAATGCAGGACAGGCGAGACCCAGCTGGGTCAGAGCAAGAACGAGAATGGACACGGTAGTCACTTCAGTACCTTTTACTGGAGGAAATTCAGGCACATCCCGGAGCACTGTAGGGTGAAGGGTGCATATCAGGATCATCCCCAATGAGCGGGTGTAGGGCCTCCTGTTTCTTGCCTCTGCGTAGTAAGTTTCTGACCTGCCTGGAGCTAGGCCTAACTTTGTTTCTGTCCTGCGCTGGCTGACCTTGTGGTAGGGCCTTCTCTTGGAGTTCATGCTCCCAGTATGCGGGGCCTAAGCGTCTCCTGGCTCTGTTACGTATCAGCACCTTAGCGATCCTGGGACTTGTAGTTCTCCAGGGATTCCGGTTATGCCTTACTGGGTCATAGAGATCTCGGTAAGCTCGGATCCGGTGTCCAATAAATGCTTCGGGGTGAGCTGGTTAAGCTCCTCTGCCCCTTATGTACTAACTCGCCACTCGCCTTCGGCCTACTCGGGCCCTCACTAGGCTATACACACTAACGGCAGCTTGCCGCGCTTCACCGATCTTATGGCGCCGGCACACCTTAAGCTCTATCTGGGCTCCCTGAATCTAGCTAGCAGGAGCCTCGTGCTCCACTGCTGAACTATTAACTGAGTTCTCTAGACTAGACTGAGCTCCACTGCAGACTGACCTCTCTTAGGCTTCTCTACTGCAGGAACTCTTCAGAGGAACTGAACTGCCTAGCTCCACCTTCCCTATTTATATCCCTAACGGGCTCCCTCTGCTGGTCTGAGGTGGAAGGTGGAGATGTGTGAATGTTTATGGGGGCCTCTTGTGGAGGATTCCATCAATGCACTCTTCTAGGATCTGTGATACCAAGTGCAGCGGGGCGTCACAGATGCTATTGACGACGAGGTTAGGTTGCGCCTTCCTGGACAGAGACGGAGTACTGGAAGCACGTCAACAACTGCATCCTCAACCACAACTCTGCCTCTGACCACAAGTCGTAGTGGCTCTTCAGGTCGCATGGGCTCTAAGCCTTGCATAGCCTGGGCATTTATTCAGATCGATAAGGATGACCCAACTCATGTTATCTGTAATATTTGTCACCAAAAGCTAAGTAGAGGCCAAAAAATCCATAGTTTGAGTACTTCATGCATGTACCGTCACATGGACAAGAAGCATAAGTTGCCAAAAACCGTCTGCCCCATCTTGTGCATCCGCGGCCTCTTCATCCTCTGTGACTGGGGGGACAGCAGTCACACATGTTTTTGGACGCAGACCTGCCACCTCTTTACCTGCAACAGCCAGTGTGATTGGCAGGTCGTCAGTTCATTGGGAAGTGGAAACACCTGCTGGTGTTGAGCGCTCTCTGACATCGAGAGCACCACCTTTGGATCAAGGCAACCTAACATGTCCGCCTGCATCTTCCTCACAGACCGGCAGTTTGCCGGGGACACCCTACTCAACCCTGTCAAAGCACAACAGCCAGCCCTCGGTCCCTCAGATGTGGAAAAGTAAAAGACCATTTCCTCCTAGCCATGAGAAAGCTAAGAGGTTGAATTTCACCATCTGCAAGCTGTTGGCTACAGAAATGCTGCCTTTCCGCCTGGAGGACACAGTGGATTTTCGAGACCTTATGTCCGTCGCAGTGCCCCAGTACCAGATGCCCAGTCGGCACTACTTCTCAAAGAAAGGTGTGCCTGTGCTCCACCAGCATGTCGCACACAACATCACCGCTTCTTTGAGAAACTCTGTGTGTGACAGGGTGCATTTCACCACAGACACTTGGACGAGTAGGCATGGACAGGGGCGTTACATGTCGCTGACTGGGCACTGGGTAACTATGGTGACAGCAGGACAAGGGGCTGCTGTCCAAGTCTTACCATCCCCACGAGTTTTGCGTCAATCCTCTTTATCTCGAAGTTCCTCCACTGCTTCTGCCTCCTCAACCTCCTCTCAGTCCTCCACCTGCACCCAAAGCCTGTCTGGCAATGCCACCTGCTTTCTAACTGCGCAGAAGGAATCCTGCACACCTCCTTACTATGCTGGCAGCAGGGCTCAACGGCATCAGTGTTTACTTTGAAATGTCTGGGAAATGTAAGTCACACAGCTGAGGACTTGTGGTCAGCTCTGCAGACCCAGTTTTATGAATGGTTGTCTCCACTGGACCAGCAACCAGGGAAGGCCGTGTGTGACAATGCTGCAAACCTGGGTGCGGCCCTTCGCCGGGGCAATGTCACACACGTGTCTTGTATGGCTCACGTGTTGAACCTGGTTGTCCATAAATTTTTAGCCCACTATCCCGGACTAGATGGCCTTCTGCAGAGGGCACGGTCGCTGTGTGCTCACTTCCACCGTTCGCATCCCGCAGCTCAACGACTTACATCTCTACAGAAGTCGTTGGGCCTGCCAGTTCACCGGCTGAAATGCGATGTGCCGACACAGTGGAATTCAACTCTGCACATGTTGCAGCGACTGTGGCAGCACCGACAAGCCCTGGTGCAATACGTTCTGACGTATAGCCTGGGACTACGAGATCCAGAGGTGGGGCAAATCACGCTGCAGGAGTGGTCTCAGATCAGGGACCTATGAAGTTGACACACCCCCTGGGCCGTGGGGTACCCTGAGCCGGGCCGTTAGACGGTGGGGGGTGTAGTCATTGTGGCGGTGACCCGGTCCGTGACCCAGGGTGGTCAATCCAACGGTAATTTGTATATATGGATATTATAATGTCCGACTACGCCACCTGTGGAGTGCGGCCAAAGGGGCCGCCGCTGCGGAACAGTCCTCTGAAGCTGGTGGTTTTGCAGCAATGGTATTATTACTCACCACAGGAAGAGTGTAGCTTCAGGGCAGTGTGGGTGGATGATGGTGGTTGTAGTGCAGGGAGTCAGTAATGAACACAGAGTCCGTGTGATGCAGTCCCAAAATCTTTACTCACAGTTGTTGCAGTCCAGATTACAGGTTCCAGAGCAATCTCACCCGTCGTGCTGTGCATACTCAGTGAGGGGCTCAGTCCACCCCCAGATAGCTCCGGAGTACTTAGCAGGACCCCCTTCTGTGTGTCCTTTCTCTGGCCTTCTTCCTGCACCTCACACCCAGTGACATTTCTATCCGGTATCCTTGGGCCTTGGCGGGCGACTTGTGTTCCGTCCCCTGGGTCCTATGTGGCTACCTTCTTAGTGAGACTGGTGTGGACTTTTGCCTGCAGTACATGAAATGCTGCAGCCTCCGATTTCTAGTTGAGCCTTGCTGTTTCTCCTCTAGTTGAGGGACTGGTTCCCCTTATCTGGCCTGACCCCTCTACCTCCTGGTAGCAGCGGGAGTACGGGTGGCCTTCTGCACGGCCCGTAGCCCTAGGGTCCCTTCGGTTCCTGGAGCCTTCCTGCTCCCACTCCTCTCTTCTCTCCTTCAGTCCTGGGCCTCCCAGGCTAGGCCCTCCTCTGGAGCAGAGCTCATGCCGAGCCTCTGCTCCTGTCACTTTTCCACCTCTGACTGGCTCGCTCTTTCTTAGAAGGCTTCCTATTTATACTCTCCCTGTCATGTGCTCCCCTAAGCTGCTCCCCTAAGCACCCACTACATAGGACCCTCCCACCAGCTAGGGACCTGGGACTGTGCTCTCCCTTAGGAGCAATCTCGCCCTACCCCCACTGCGGGTATGTGTTGGATGCAGGTGTTAGGGTCCCGAGCCATACTCCTTCCTTACCTGAGGGTGAGATACCACACCTCTGGGTGAGATGCAGTAACTCTGTGGCGACTGAACCTTCAGGGGCGCCACACACCCTTCTGCACAGTTTTGAAATGGCGACGAAGATCTTTAGTGCTGACTACGATGCCATTATCAGCATGACTATTCCGGTGATTTACATGCTGGAGCGCGCATTAAACAGAATTCAGAGTCAGGTGGTGGGACAAGAGGAGGTGGAGGAAGTAGAGGAGGAGTCGTATGCGGAAGGGATAACATCTCCAAGGTCCAGACGGTTGGCAGCACCAAGGCGGCAGGCATGGGAGGGTGGGGGAGAGGGATTAACCAGGGTGCATGGTAGCAGCCAAACTGTTGAGGAAGGTGCAGGATCCGAGGAAGAAGTGGAGGATGAACTGGCGATGGGCATGGAAGACTCATCAGATGAGGGAGACCTTGATCACATTTCTGTTGTGCGAGGTTGGGGGGAGAGGGCAGAGGAAGGAAGCATGATTCTTACCTCGCTACCAACACAACAAGGACTTGGTCTTCCTGGATGCGCAAGAGACATGAGTGCCTTCTTGCTGCACTACCTGCAACATGACCCTCAGATTGCAGAATTCGAAGTAATCCCAACTACTGGGTTGCCACACTCTTAGATCCCCGGTACAAAAGTAAATTTGCCTAAATAATTCCTGCCATAAAAAGGGATTTACTCATGCAGGAGTATCTGCAGACGCTGTTGCAGAATCTTACATGTGCTTTTCCACAAAACACCAGTGGTGCACGAAGTGAATCTCACAGTTCTAACTTGCCAACCGTGGGACTGTCGAGTCTTCATTACTCAAACCGTAACAGTAGCACAGTATCTGCTGTTAACAGCAATTTTGTGGAATCCTTTCACCACTTTTTTAGACCATCCTTTGCAAGGCCACAGGAGACAAGAAGTCTGACACATAGTCAATGCCTAGAGAGGATGGTGCAGGAGTATCTCCAAGTGAACATCGAAGCCATGACTGTGTCACTGGACCCTTGCTCATTTTGGTATTCCAATCTGGAAAAATGGCCGGAGCTCGCCACTCACGCCTTGGAGATCTTGTCATGCCCTGCAGCCAGTGTTCTCTCTGAACGTGTGTTCAGCGCTGCTGATGGTGTGCTGACAGATAAGCGCATGCGGCTGTCCACTGAGAATGTAGACAGACTCACGTTCATAAAGATGAACAAATCATGGATTCGCGAGGACTTTTCTAACCTTGTGTTATCCTTGGGAGACTAAAAGCTTGAGGATTTGGTAATATCACCTCACCAACCGTTTTAAGCAACTGTGGGGCAATTGATGCCACTTAACCCTACAACGAATGACCATAAAAATCTACACTTTCACATACCTGGGGCCTTTTAGGCCCATGTGCAAATAACATGGAATAACTCAAACTCAAATGACAAACAACTATATACATGAAGAATACCTAGAGTTTCAAAATTCTAACTAAAGTAATCTTGCAGAAAATAGAAAACAATTAACAGGGCGGGACTGCGAGGCCCCAGGTATGCGTTTTATGGTTAAGTGGTGTTTGTGCCACAATTTTGGGAAAAAATGGAGACTCTTTTTGGAGTCCCCTTGCTGTGTCTTACGTGACGTTGGCATCGTCAATTCCAGGTGGGTTGGGTCGCCCCCCCCCCCTTTTAACTGTAAGAAACTACATACACTATGGCTTGTGGTAACACAGATGGTTGAGTCTGAAGAGCTGTTTACTCAGAGGTCTGCTCCAAATCTTAAGTGTCTGCTAGTCAGCGTAGAATTTTTAACTGCATCTAGCCTAGGCAATACTTTGGGCGTAGTAGCCCAGCTGCGAAGCAAGCTGCACCGCCTGTGTATCTAATAAGAATTTTTAAATGCATCTAGCCTAGGCAGACTGTGGGGACCCCCAACCAAACCCAGACGCTCAGCCCCCCTACCGCCCCCCTTTCCTTGACAATACAATAATGTAACTCTTACAACTGGATGGGTGAGGATCGGTCACAGCTTTATTAACTCTTTCTACTCATTCCATTAGAAAGGCATTTTATTTCTAAAATAATTCAGCTTGTTGCAGCATGCCCTGGGTCTCCACTCCAGCAACTTGGCCAACAAGTGTAACTCTCCAACATGTCCTTTCTATTTCCAGGCCACGGAGGATCCTGCGTACTCGTATGCAGGACTCTGACCCCCACCCATCACTCTTAACGCTTGTTCCACTCCGTTCTGGAGTCCTGACAGGAATATGTCCAGTCCAATATCCATTAAGTGAACACCGTCGGGCCGTATGAGGCCTGCTTTATCTCCTTCCAGTTGTCGGTGTCGTACCACTACACCGCCTCTGTCTCTTCTAAATTTTGCCATCCGAATATTTATTACCCGCCTTGTCCGTTCGATGGCCGTGATGTCTCGCGCACCTTGCCATACCGCTATCAGCACAATCTCTGACCATACTATAGCTAGTTTTGTGAAAAATTCTCTGAAGCGCTCAGTGTTTAGTTTCATTATTGCCATTAGTTATGCGCTCTTGTGATGACCTAGGTTGTTTCCCCCGGCCTGTATAACTAAGATGACCGGACATCTTGCCTCTCTCCCTACCTTGATTACCTCCATTAGTACCTGTGGCCATAGCAGGCCTCTAATACCTCTCCAGTTGAAATATGTGTTATGAAACTCTAATTTCCTCCCGCCTGGGCGGACTTTCGCCCTTTTTTCTGCCCAATATATATACGAGTGGCCTATCACCCACACTGTTGGCTTAGCGTCACCTGTAAAAGAAACAAACCACGTTAGGATAACAAGTCCGGTCTTATGTATCTTGCCAAACACATGGATCGCCATCTCCCCATCCTTTGAACTTCCGTTTCTGACAGTCCTGCTCTTGCTGCTTCCGTGGCCGCGCCTATGCTGAATGAGTGTGTCCCGTAATCTTTGGGGTGGTTCCCTGCCGATGTTATGCATTTATTAAATATAGCTTGGAACTGGTATCTTGATAATGACATTCCATCAATGTGTGATAGGAAGAAATTACTTTGTGATCTGACGGTTAGATATGTTTTTACTATTGTTACCCGACTCAGTGTACCGTTTGTGGGTTGTAGAAGTACCCAAGTGCCCCTGCCCCCTGGAACCGTTTTCGATTTGTGTATGCGTAGAAGTGTTGCATTATTGGCTATGACTACGTCCTGGTGTAATAAGCCTCCACTGGTGGTAATTTTGGATTGAGGGACTAATTCGCTTATGCATAGCGCCCCGAAGAAGGCGATCACAAATGCAGTTGACAGTAGTGTTGCTTCAAATTGAGAGTGTCATGTTAATGGTGTTAGGGATATGATGTGAGAAATCAGTTTTAGTGACACGGGACGGGACGAATACACTCCTGACTTGGCTGACCCCTTTTCCACCCTTTTATGGATTGTCTGATGATGAATCTTTGTCACATCTCCCCAATTCAGTAGTTGGAAGTGAAATGCTACTCTGGTCAGACACCGCTGCGCTGACGCCCCTGATATGCCCCTCATCGTTAGCTGGTGGAGAAATTCTATGGTGACTTGTGATCTGGCTTGTTCACATTGGTCAACCCGTCTGCCTGCTACTAGCCGTGTCTACTCTTCCCATGCCTTACCGTATGCTTGCCATATCGACGGGGCAACTGACGCTCTGATTAAAGGCATCAACTATTCGCCACTAGATCCCATAGGGAAGGTGGGCAACTGTTGCCCGATGGGTGGGCGTTGTGGAAGAGCTCTGTGAAAATCTGCCAATTTAATTGTTATAAAGCGTTAGCAGCAGCTTTAGACCCCTCAGCATAGTGGCTAGCGCGGACCCATACATTGTGTTTTAGGCACAGGAATGCTAGCCTGGGTAGTAGGGCTAGCACTGGGAGAGACGATGATGCCATCTTATTAATGCAGTGCGCTAGGCTGGTGTTTTTTGTTATGAAGCGTATATTTTTGTAAGCCAGGAGCGCGCCCCATATTTCTATTGCTAGCACTATTGGGAAGTAAAATTATTTTCAGGGCTAGATGCAGCTAAAAATTATTATTAATTTAAAAGCTGGTGGAGCTTGGTATAGATGGCCTAATACAATGAGTCCCACACACTGCTAGAAGGCCAGATATTTTTTCAGAGGTAGATGCAGAAAAAAACTATATTCAGTATGCAATCTGATGGAGGTCAGTATAGATGGACTAATAGAACAAGTCCCACACACTGCTAGAAGGCCAAATATTTTTTCACAGCTAGATGCAGATAAAAATTATTTTTAATTTGCAACCTGATGGAGGTCAGTATAGATGGACTAATAGAACAAGTCGCACACACTGCTAGAAGGCCAAATATTTTTTCAGATCTAGATGCAGATAAAAATTATTTTAAATTTGCAACCTGATGGAGGTCAGTATAGATGGACTAATAGAACAAGTCCCACACACTGCTAGAAGGCCAAATATTTTTTCAGAGGTAGATGCAGAAAAAAATTATATTCAGTTTGCAATCTGATGGAGGTCAGTATAGATGGACTAATAGAACAAGTCCCACACACTGCTAGAAGGCCAAATACTTTTTCACAGCTAGATGCAGATAAAAATTATTTTTAATTTGCAACCTGATGGAGGTCAGTATAGATGGACTAATAGAACAAGTCGCACAAACTGCTAGAAGGCCAAATATTTTTTCAGATCTAGATGCAGATAAAAATTATTTTAAATTTGCAACCTGATGGAGGTCAGTATAGATGGACTAATAGAACAAGTCCCACACACAGCAAGAAGGCCAAATATTTTTTCAGAGCTAGATGCAGACAAAAAATTATTTTGAATTTGCAACCTGATGGAGGTCAGTATAGATGGACTAATAGAACAAGTCCCACACACTGCTAGAAGGCCAAATATTTTTTCAGAGCTAGATACAGAAAAAAATTATATTCAATTTGCAACCTGATGGAGGTCAGTATAGATGGACTAATAGAGCAATTCCCACACACAGCTAGAAGCCCAAATATTTTTTCAGAGGTAGATGCAGAAAGAAATTATATTCAGTTTGCAACCTGATGGAGGTCAGTATAGATGGACTAATAGAACAAGTCCCACACACTGCTAGAAGGCCAAATATTTTTCAGAGCTAGATGCAGAAAAAAATTATATTCAATTTTCAACCTGATGGAGGTCAATATAGATGGACTAATAGAACAAGTCCCACACACAGCTATAAGCCCAAATATTTTTTCAGAGGTAGATGCAGAAAAAAATTATATTCAGTTTGCAACCTGATGGAGGTCAGTATAGATGGACTAATAGAACAAGTCCCACAAACTGCTAGAAGGCCAAATATTTTTTCAGAGCTAGATGCAGATAAAAATTATTTTTAATTTGCAACCTGATGGAGGTCAGTATAGATGGACTATTAGAACAAGTCCCACACACAGCTAGAAGCCCAAATATTTTTTCAGAGGTAGATGCAGAAAAAAATTATATTCAGTTTGCAACCTGATGGAGGTCAGTATAGATGGACTAATAGAAGAAGTCCCACACACTGCTAGAAGGCCAAATATTTTTTCAGAGCAAGATGCAGATAAAAATTATTTTTCATTTACAACCTGATGGAGGTCAGTATAGATGGACTAATAGAACAAGTCCCACACACTGCTAGAAGGCCTAATATTTTTTCAGAGCTAGATGCAGATAAAAATTATTTTGAATTTGCAACCTGATGGAGGTCAGTATAGATGGACTAATAGAACAAGTCCCACACACTGCTAGAAGGCCAAATATTTTTTCACAGCTAGATGCAGAAAAAAATTATATTCAATTTGCAACCTGATGGAGGTCAGTATAGATGGACTAATAGAACAAGTCCCACACACTGCAAGAAGCCCAGATATTTTTTCAGAGGTAGATGCAGAAAAAAATTATATTCAGTTTGCAACCTGATGGAGGTCAGTATAGATAGACTAATAGAACAAGTCCCACACACTGCTAGAAGGCCAAATATTGTTTCAGAGCTAGATGCAGATAAAAATTATTTTTAATTTGCAACCTGATGGACGTCAGTATAGATGGACTAATCGAACAAGTCCCACACACTGCTAGAAAGCCAAATATTTTTTCAGAGCTAGATGCAGAAAAATAATATTTTTAATTTGCAACCTGATGGAGGTCAATATAGATGGACTAATAGAACAAGTCCCACACACTGCTAGAAGGCCAAATATTTTTTCAGAGCTAGATGCAGACAAAAAATTATTTTGAATTTGCAACCTGATGGAGGTCAGTATAGATGGACTAATAGAACAAGTCCCACACACTGCTAGAAGGCCAAATATTTTTTCAGAGCTAGATGCAGAAAAAAATTATATTCAATTTGCAACCTGATGGAGGTCAGTATACATGGACTAATAGAACAAGTCCCAAGCACAGCTAGAAGCCCAAATATTTTTTCAGAGCTAGATGCAGAAAACATTATATTCAGTTTGCAACCTGATGGAGGTCAGTATAGATGGACCAATAGAACAAGTCCCACACACTGCTAGAAGGCCAAATATTTTTTCAGAGCTAGATGCAGAAAAATATTATATTCAATTTGCAACCTGATGGAGGTCAGTATAGATGGACTAATAGAACAAGTCCCACAAACTGTTAGAAGGCCAAATATTTTTTCAGAGCTAGATGCAGATAAAAATTATTTTGAATTTGCAACCTGATGGAGGTCAGTATAGATGGACTAATAGAACAAGTCCCACACACTGCTAGAAGGCCAAATATTTTTTCAGAGCTAGATGCAGAAAAAAATTATATTCAATTTGCAACCTGATGGAGGTCAGTATAGATGGACTAATAGAACAAGTCCCACACACAGCTAGAAGCCCAAATATTTTTTCAGAGGTAGATGCAGAAAAAAATTATATTCAGTTTGCAACCTGATGGAGGTCAGTATAGATGGACTAATAGAACAAGTCCCACACACTGCTAGAAGGCCAAATATTTTTTCAGAGCTAGATGCAGAAAAAAATTATATTCAATTTGCAACCTGATGGAGGTCAGTATAGATGGACTAATAGAACAAGTTCCAAGCACAGCTAGAAGCCCAAATATTTTTTCAGAGGTAGATGCAGAAAAAATTATATTCAGTTTGCAACCTGATGGAGGTCAGTATAGATGGACCAATAGAACAAGTCCCACACACTGCTAGAAGGCCAATTATTTTTTCAGAGCTAGATGCAGAAAAATATTATATTCAATTTGCAACCTGATGGAGGTCAGTATAGATGGACTAATAGAACAAGTCCCACACACTGCTAGAAGGCCAAATATTTTTTCAGAGGTAGATGCAGAAAAAAATTATATTCAGTTTGCAACCTGATGGAGGTCAGTATAGATGGACTAATAGAACAAGTCCCACACACTGCTAGAAGGCAAAATATTTTTTCAGAGCTAGATGCAGATAAAAATTATTTTTAATTTGCAACCTGATGGAGGTCAGTATAGATGGACTAATAGAACAAGTCCCACACACTGCTAGAAGGCCAAATATTTTTTCAGAGCTAGATGCAGACAAAAAATTATTTTGAATTTGCAACCTGATGGAGGTCAGTATAGATGGACTAATAGAACAAGTCCCACACACTGCTAGAAGGCCAAATATTTTTTCAGAGCTAGATGCAGAAAAAAATTATATTCAATTTGCAACCTGATGGAGATCAGTATAGATGGACTAATAGAACAAGTCCCACACACAGCTAGTAGCCCAAATATTTTTTCAGAGGTAGATGCAGAAAATAATTATATTTAGTTTGCAACCTGATGGAGGTCAGTATAGATGGACTAATAGAACAAGTCCCACACACTGCTAGAAGGCCAAATATTTTTTCAGAGCTAGATACAGAAAAATATTATACTCAATTTGCAACCTGATGGAGGTCAGTATAGATGGACTAATAGAACAAGTCCCACACACTGCTAGAAGGCCAAATATTTTTTCAGAGCTAGATGCAGATAAAAATTATTTTTAATTTGCAACCTGACGGACGTCAGTATAGATGGACTAATAGAACAAGTCCCACACACTGTTAGAAGGCCAAATATTTTTTCAGAGCTAGATGCAGCTAAAAATTATTTTTAATTTGCAACCTGATGGAGGTCAGTATAGATGGACTAATAGAACAAGTCCCACACACTGCTAGAAGGCCAAATATTTTTTAAGAGCTAGATGCAGACAAAAAATTATTTTGAATTTGCAACCTGATGGAGGTCAGTATAGATGGACTAATAGAACAAGTCCCACACACAGCTAGAAGCCCAAATATTTTTTCAGAGGTAGATGCAGAAAAAAAATTATATTCAGTTTGCAACCTGATGGAGGTCAGTATAGATGGACTAATAGAACAAGTCCCACACACTGTTAGAAGGCCAAATATTTTTTCAGAGCTAGATGCAGATAAAAATTACTTTTAATTTGCAACCTGACGGACGTCAGTATAGATGGACTAATAGAACAAGTCCCACACACTGCTAGAAGGCCAAATATTTTTTCAGATGTAGATGCAGATAAAAATTATTTTTAATTTGCAACCTGATGGAGGTCAGTACAGATGGACTAATAGAACAAGTCCCACACACTGCTAGAGGGCCAAATATTTTTTCAGAGCTAGATACAGAAAAAAAATTATTTTGAATTTGCAACCTGATGGAGGTCAGTATAGGTGGACTAATAGAACAAATCCCATACACTGCTAGAAGGCCAAATATTTTTACAGAGCTAGATGCAGAAAAAAATTATATTTAGTTTGCAACCTGATGGAGGTCAGTATAGATGGACTAATAGAACAAGTCCCACACACTGCTAGAAGGCCAAATATTTTTTCAGAGCTAGATGCAGAAAAATATTATATTCAATTTGCAACCTGATGGAGGTCAGTATAGATGGACTAGTAGAACAAGTCCCACACACTGCTAGAAGGCCAAATATTTTTTCAGAGCTAGATGCAGATAAAAATTATTTTAATTTGCAACCTGATGGAGGTCAGTATAGATGAACTAATAGAACAAGTCCCACACACTGCTAGAAGGCCTAATATTTTTTCAGAGCTAGATGCAGATAAAAATTATTTTGAATTTGCAACCTGATGGAGGTCAGTATAGATGGACTAATAGAACAAGTCCCACACACTGCTAGAAGGCCAAATATTTTTTCAGAGCTAGAAGCAGAAAAAAATTATATTCAATTTGCAACCTGATGGAGGTCAGTATAGATGGACTAATAGAACAAGTCCCACACACTGCTAGAAGGCCAAATATTTTTTCAGAGCTAGATGCAGAAAAATGATATTCAATTTGCAACCTGATGGAGGTCAGTATAGATGGACGAATAGACCAAGTCCCACACACAGCTAGAAGCCCATATATTTTTTCAGAGGTAGATGCAGAAAAAAATTATATTCAGTTTGCAACCTGATGGAGGTCAGTATAGATGGACTAATAGAACAAGTCCCACACACTGCTAGAAGTCCAAATATTTTTTCAGAGCTAGATGCAGAAAAATATTATATTCAATTTGCAACCTGATGGAGGTCAGTATAGATGGACTAATAGAACAAGTCCCACACACTGCTAGAAGGCCAAATATTTTTTCAGAGCTAGATGCAGATAAAAATTATTTTTAATTTGCAACCTGATGGAGGTCAGTATAGATGAACTAATAGAACAAGTCCCACACACTGCTAGAAGGCCTAATATTTTTTCAGAGCTAGATGCAGATAAAAATTATTTTGAATTTGCAACCTGATGGAGGTCAGTATAGATGGACTAATAAAACAAGTCCCACACACTGCTAGAAGGCCAAATATTTTTTCAGAGGTAGATGCAGAAAAAAATTATATTCAGTTTGCAACCCGATGGAGGTCAGTATAGATGGACTAATAGAACAAGTCCCACACACTGCTAGAAGGCCAAATATTTTTCAGAGCTAGATGCAGATAAAAATTATTTTTAATTTGCAACCTGATGGACGTCAGTATAGATGGACTAATAGAACAAGTCCCACACACTGCTAGAAGGTCAAATATTTTTTCAGAGCTAGATGCAGATAAAAATTATTTTTAATTTGCAACCTGATGGAGGTCAGTATAGATGGACTAAAAGAACAAGTCCCAAACACTGCTAGAAGGCCAATTATTTTTTCAGAGATAGATGCAGACAAAAAATAATTTTGAATTTGCAACCTGATGGAGGTCAGTATAGATGGACTAATAGAACAAGTCCCACACACTGCTAGAAGCCCAAATATTTTTTCAGAGGTAGATGTAGAAAAAAATTATATTCAGTTTGCAACCTGATGGAGGTCAGTATAGATGGAATAATAGAACAAGTCCCACACATTGCTAGAAGGCCAAATATTTTTTCAGAGCTAGATGCAGAAAAATATTATATTCAATTTGCAACCTGATGGAGGTCAGTATAGATGGACTAATAGAACAAGTCCCACACACTGTTAGAAGGCCAAATATTTTTTCAGAGCTAGATGCAGATAAAAATTATTTTTAATTTGCAACCTGACTGAGGTCAGTATAGATGGACTAATAGAACAAGTCCCACACACTGCTAGAAGGGCAAATATTTTTTCAGAGCTAGATGCAGAAAAAAATTATTTTTAATTTGCAACCTGATGGAGGTCAGTATAGATGAACTAATAGAACAAGTCCCACACACTGCTAGAAGGCCTAATATTTTTTTCAGAGCTAGATGCAGATAAAAATTATTTTTAATTTGCAACCTGATGGAGGTCAGTATAGATGGACTAATAGAACAAGTCCCACACACTGCTAGAAGCCCAAATATTTTTTCAGAGGTAGATGCAGAAAAAAATTATATTCAGTTTGCAACCTGATGGAGGTCAGTATAGATGGACTAATAGAACAAGTCCCACACACTGCTAGAAGGCCAAATATTTTTTCAGAGCTAGATGCAGATAAAAATTATTTTTAATTTGCAACCTGACGGACATCAGTATAGATGGACTAATAGAACAAGTCCCACACACTGCTAGAAGGCCAAATATTTTTTTAGAGCTAGATGCAGATAAAAATTATTTTTAATTTGCAACCTGATGGAGGTCAGTATAGATGAACTAATAGAACAAGTCCCACACACTGCTAGAAGGCCTAATATTTTTTTCAGAGCTAGATACAGATAAAAATTATTTTTAATTTGCAACCTGATGGAGGTCAGTATAGATGGACTAATAGAACAAGTCCCACACACTGCTAGAAGGCCAAATATTTTTTCAGAGCTAGATGCAGAAAAAAATTATATTCAATTTGCAACCTGATGGAGGTCAGTATAGATGGACTAATAGAACAAGTCCCACACACTGTTAGAAGCCCAAATATTTTTTCAGAGGTAGATGCAGAAAAAAATTATATTCAGTTTGCAACCTGATGGAGGTCAGTATAGATGGACTAATAGAACAAGTCCCACACACTGCTAGAAGGCCAAATATTTTTTCAGAGCTAGATGCAGATAAAAATTATTTTTAAATTGCAACCTGACGGACGTCAGTATAGATGAACTAATAGAACAAGTCCCACACACTGCTAGAAGGCCAAATATTTTTTTAGAGCTAGATGCAGATAAAAATTAATTTTAATTTGCAACCTGATGGAGGTCATTATAGATGGACTAATACAACAAGTCCCACACACTGCTAGAAGGCCAAATATTTTTTCAGAGATAGATGCAGAAAAAAATTATATTCAATTTGCAACCTGATGGAGGTCAGTATAGATGAACTAATAGAACAAGTCCCACACACAGCTAGAAGCCCAAATATTTTTTCAGAGGTAGATGCAGAAAAAAATTATATTCAGTTTGCAACCTGATGGAGGTCAGTATAGATGGACTAATAGAACAAGTCCCACACACTGCTAGAAGGCCAAATATTTTTTCAGAGGTAGATGCAGAAAAATATTATAATCAATTTGCAACCTGATGGAGGTCAGTATAGATGGACTAATAGAACAAGTCCCACACACTGTTAGAAGGCCAAATATTTTTTCAGAGCTAGATGCAGATAAAAATTATTTTGAATTTGCAACCTGATGGAGGTCAGTATAGATGGACTAATAGAACAAGTCCCACACACTGCTAGAAGGCCAAATATTTTTTCAGAGCTAGATGCAGATAAAAATTATTTTTAATTTGCAACCTGACGAACGTCAGTATAGATGGACTAATAGAACAAGTCCCACACACTGTTAGAAGGCCAAATATTTTTTCAGAGCTAGATGCAGCAAAAAATTATTTTTAATTTGCAACCTGATGGAGGTCAGTATAGATGGACTAATAGAACAAGTCCCACACACTGCTAGAAGGCCAAATATTTTTTCAGAGCTAGATGCAGACAAAAAATTATTTTGAATTTGCAACCTGATGGAGGTCAGTATAGATGGACTAATAGAACAAGTCCCACACACAGCTAGAAGCCCAAATATTTTTTCAGAGGTAGATGCAGAAAAAAAATTATATTCAGTTTGCAACCTGATGGAGGTCAGTATAGATGGACTAATAGAACAAGTCCCACACACTGTTAGAAGGCCAAATATTTTTTCAGAGCTAGATGCAGATAAAAATTACTTTTAATTTGCAACCTGACGGACGTCAGTATAGATGGACTAATAGAACATGTCCCACACACTGCTAGAAGGCCAAATATTTTTTCAGAGGTAGATGCAGATAAAAATTATTTTTAATTTGCAACCTGATGGAGGTCAGTACAGATGGACTAATAGAACAAGTCCCACACACTGCTAGAGGGCCAAATATTTTTTCAGAGCTAGATACAGAAAAAAAATTATTTTGAATTTGCAACCTGATGGAGGTCAGTATAGGTGGACTAATAGAACAAGTCCCATACACTGCTAGAAGGCCAAATATTTTTACAGAGCTAGATGCAGAAAAAAATTATATTTAGTTTGCAACCTGATGGAGGTCAGTATAGATGGACTAATAGAACAAGTCCCACACACTGCTAGAAGGCCAAATATTTTTTCAGAGCTATATGCAGAAAAATATTATATTCAATTTGCAACCTGATGGAGGTCAGTATAGATGGACTAATAGAACAAGTCCCACACACTGCTAGAAGGCCAAATATTTTTTCAGAGCTAGATGCAGATAAAAATTATTTTAATTTGCAACCTGATGGAGGTCAGTATAGATGAACTAATAGAACAAGTCCCACACACTGCTAGAAGGCCTAATATTTTTTCAGAGCTAGATGCAGATAAAAATTATTTTGAATTTGCAACCTGATGGAGGTCAGTATAGATGGACTAATAGAACAAGTCCCACACACTGCTAGAAGGCCAAATATTTTTTCAGAGCTAGAAGCAGAAAAAAATTATATTCAATTTGCAACCTGATGGAGGTCAGTATAGATGGACTAATAGAACAAGTCCCACACACTGCTAGAAGGCCAAATATTTTTTCAGAGCTAGATGCAGAAAAAATGATATTCAATTTGCAACCTGATGGAGGTCAGTATAGATGGACGAATAGACCAAGTCCCACACACAGCTAGAAGCCCATATATTTTTTCAGAGGTAGATGCAGAAAAAAATTATATTCAGTTTGCAACCTGATGGAGGTCAGTATAGATGGACTAATAGAACAAGTCCCACACACTGCTAGAAGTCCAAATATTTTTTCAGAGCTAGATGCAGAAAAATATTATATTCAATTTGCAACCTGATGGAGGTCAGTATAGATGGACTAATAGAACAAGTCCCACACACTGCTAGAAGGCCAAATATTTTTTCAGAGCTAGATGCAGATAAAAATTATTTTTAATTTGCAACCTGATGGAGGTCAGTATAGATGAACTAATAGAACAAGTCCCACACACTGCTAGAAGGCCTAATATTTTTTCAGAGCTAGATGCAGATAAAAATTATTTTGAATTTGCAACCTGATGGAGGTCAGTATAGATGGACTAATAAAACAAGTCCCACACACTGCTAGAAGGCCAAATATTTTTTCAGAGGTAGATGCAGAAAAAAATTATATTCAGTTTGCAACCCGATGGAGGTCAGTATAGATGGACTAATAGAACAAGTCCCACACACTGCTAGAAGGCCAAATATTTTTTTCAGAGCTAGATGCAGATAAAAATTATTTTTAATTTGCAACCTGATGGAGGTCAGTATAGATGGACTAATAGAACAAGTCCCACACACTGCTAGAAGGCCAAATATTTTTCAGAGCTAGATGCAGATAAAAATTATTTTTAATTTGCAACCTGATGGACGTCAGTATAGATGGACTAATAGAACAAGTCCCACACACTGCTAGAAGGTCAAATATTTTTTCAGAGCTAGATGCAGATAAAAATTATTTTTAATTTGCAACCTGATGGAGGTCAGTATAGATGGACTAAAAGAACAAGTCCCAAACACTGCTAGAAGGCCAATTATTTTTTCAGAGATAGATGCAGACAAAAAATAATTTTGAATTTGCAACCTGATGGAGGTCAGTATAGATGGACTAATAGAACAAGTCCCACACACTGCTAGAAGCCCAAATATTTTTTCAGAGGTAGATGTAGAAAAAAATTATATTCAGTTTGCAACCTGATGGAGGTCAGTATAGATGGAATAATAGAACAAGTCCCACACATTGCTAGAAGGCCAAATATTTTTTCAGAGCTAGATGCAGAAAAATATTATATTCAATTTGCAACCTGATGGAGGTCAGTATAGATGGACTAATAGAACAAGTCCCACACACTGTTAGAAGGCCAAATATTTTTTCAGAGCTAGATGCAGATAAAAATTATTTTTAATTTGCAACCTGACTGAGGTCAGTATAGATGGACTAATAGAACAAGTCCCACACACTGCTAGAAGGGCAAATATTTTTTCAGAGCTAGATGCAGAAAAAAATTATTTTTAATTTGCAACCTGATGGAGGTCAGTATAGATGAACTAATAAAACAAGTCCCACACACTGCTAGAAGGCCTAATATTTTTTTCAGAGCTAGATGCAGATAAAAATTATTTTTAATTTGCAACCTGATGGAGGTCAGTATAGATGGACTAATAGAACAAGTCCCACACACTGCTGGAAGGCAAAATATTTTTTCAGAGATAGATGCGGAAAAAATTATATTCAATTTGCAACCTGATGGAGGTCAGTATAGATGGACTAATAGAACAAGTCCCACACACTGCTAGAAGCCCAAATATTTTTTCAGAGGTAGATGCAGAAAAAAATTATATTCAGTTTGCAACCTGATGGAGGTCAGTATAGATGGACTAATAGAACAAGTCCCACACACTGCTAGAAGGCCAAATATTTTTTCAGAGCTAGATGCAGATAAAAATTATTTTTAATTTGCAACCTGACGGACATCAGTATAGATGGACTAATAGAACAAGTCCCACACACTGCTAGAAAGCCAAATATTTTTTTAGAGCTAGATGCAGATAAAAATTATTTTTAATTTGCAACCTGATGGAGGTCAGTATAGATGAACTAATAGAACAAGTCCCACACACTGCTAGAAGGCCTAATATTTTTTTCAGAGCTAGATACAGATAAAAATTATTTTTA
Organism: Phyllobates terribilis; assembly: GCF_046119375.1. Classification (NCBI taxonomy): domain Eukaryota; kingdom Metazoa; phylum Chordata; class Amphibia; order Anura; family Dendrobatidae; genus Phyllobates; species Phyllobates terribilis. The sequence continues at coordinate 745,379,773 of NW_027362763.1, read as the reverse complement.
ATTTGCAACCTGATGGAGGTCAGTATAGATGGACTAATAGAACAAGTCCCACACACTGCTAGAAGGCCAAATATTTTTTCAGAGCTAGATGCAGAAAAAAATTATATTCAATTTGCAACCTGATGGAGTTCAGTATAGATGGACTAATAAAACAAGTTCCACACACTGCTAGTAGCCCAAATATTTTTTCAGAGGTAGATGCAGAAAAAAATTATATTCAGTTTGCAACCTGATGGAGGTCAGTATAGATGGAATAATAGAACAAGTCCAACACACTGCTAGAAGGCCAAATATTTTTTCAGAGCTAGATGCAGAAAAAAATTATATTCAATTTGCAACCTGATGGAGGTCAGTATAGATGGACTAATAGAACAAGTCCCACACACTGCTAGAAGCCCAAATATTTTTTCAGAGGTAGATGCAGAAAAAAATTATATTCAGTTTGCAACCTGATGGAGGTCAGTATAGATGGACTAATAGAACAAGTCCCACACACTGCTAGAAGGCCAAATATTTTTTCAGAGCTAGATGCAGATAAAAATTATTTTTAATTTGCAACCTGACGGACGTCAGTATAGATGAACTAATAGAACAAGTCCCACACACTGCTAGAAGGCCAAATATTTTTTTAGAGCTAGATGCAGATAAAAATTAATTTTAATTTGCAACCTGATGGAGGTCATTATAGATGGACTAATAGAACAAGTCCCACACACTGCTAGAAGGCCAAATATTTTTTCAGAGCTAGATGCAGAAAAAAATTATATTCAATTTGCAACCTGATGGAGGTCAGTATAGATGAACTAATAGAACAAGTCCCACACACAGCTAGAAGCCCAAATATTTTTTCAGAGGTAGATGCAGAAAAAAATTATATTCAGTTTGCAACCTGATGGAGGTCAGTATAGATGGACTAATAGAACAAGTCCCACACACTGCTAGAAGGCCAAATATTTTTTCAGAGGTAGATGCAGAAAAATATTATAATCAATTTGCAACCTGATGGAGGTCAGTATAGATGGACTAATAGAACAAGTCCCACACACTGTTAGAAGGCCAAATATTTTTTCAGAGCTAGATGCAGATAAAAATTATTTTGAATTTGCAACCTGATGGAGGTCAGTATAGATGGACTAATAGAACAAGTCCCACACACTGCTAGAAGGCCAAATATTTTTTCAGAGCTAGATGCAGATAAAAATTATTTTTAATTTGCAACCTGATGGAGGTCAGTATAGATGGACTAATAGAACAAGTCCCACACACTGCTAGAAGGCCAAATATTTTTTCAGAGCTAGATGCAGACAAAAAATTATTTTGAATTTGCAACCTGATGGAGGTCAGTATAGATGGACTAATAGAACAAGTCCCACACACAGCTAGAAGCCGAAATATTTTTTCAGAGGTAGATGCAGAAAAAAATTATATTCAGTTTGCAACCCGATGGAGGTCACTATAGATGGACTAATAGAACAAGTCCCACACACTGCTAGAAGGCCAAATATTTTTTCAGAGCTAGATGCAGGTAAAAATTATTTTTAACTTGCAACCTGACGGACGTCAGTATAGATGGACTAATAGAACAAGTCCCACACACTGCTAGAAGGCCAAATATTTTTTCAGAGCTAGATGCAGATAAAAATTCTCTTTAATTTGCAACCTGATGGAGGTCAGTATAGATGGACTAATAGAACAAGTCCCACACACTGCTAGAAGGCCAGATATTTTTTCAGAGCTAGATGCAGACAAAAAATTATTTTGAATTTGCAACCTGATGGAGGTCAGTATAGATGGACTAATAGAACATGTCCCACACACTGCTAGAAGGCCAAATATTTTTTCAGAGCTAGATGCAGAAAAAAATTATATTCAATTTGCAACCTGATGGAGGTCAGTATAGATGGACTAATAGAACAAGTCCCACACACAGCTAGAAGCCCAAATATTTTTTCAGAGGTAGATGCAGAAAAAAATTATATTCAGTTTGCAACCTGATGGAGGTCAGTATAGATGGACTAATAGAACAAGTCCCACACACTGCTAGAAGCCCAAATATTTTTTCAGAGCTAGATGCAGAAAAATATTATATTCAATTTGCAACCTGATGGAGGTCAGTATAGATGGACTAATAGAACAAGTCCCACACACTATTAGAAGGCCAAATATTTTTTCAGAGCTAGATGCAGATAAAAATTATTTTTAATTTGCAACCTGATGGAGGTCAGTATAGATGGACTAATAGAACAAGTCCCACACACTGCTAGAAGGCCAAATATTTTTTCAGAGCTAGATGCAGATAAAAATTATTTTTAATTTGCAACCTGATGGAGGTCAGTATAGATGGACTAATAGAACAAGTCCCACACACTGCTAGAAGGCCAAATATTTTTTCAGAGCTAGATGCAGACAAAAAATTATTTTGAATTTGCAACCTGATGGAGGTCAGTATAGATGGACTAATAGAACAAGTCCCACACACAGCTAGAAGCCCAAATATTTTTTCAGAGGTAGATGCAGAATAAAATTATATTCAGTTTGCAACCCGATGGAGGTCAGTATAGATGGACTAATAGAACAAGTCCCACACACTGCTAGAAGGCCAAATATTTTTTCAGAGCTAGATGCAGATAAAAATTATTTTTAATTTGCAACCTGATGGAGGTCAGTATAGATGGACTAATAGAACAAGTCCCACACACTGCTAGAAGGCCAAATATTTTTTCAGAGCTAGATGCAGATAAAAATTATTTTGAATTTGCAACCTGATGGAGGTCAGTATAGATGGACTAATAGAACAAGTCCCACACACTGCTAGAAGGCCAAATATTTTTTCAGAGCTAGATGCAGAAAAAATTATATTCAATTTGCAACCTGATGGAGGTCAGTATATATGGACTAATAGAACAAGTCCGACACACTGCTAGAAGGCCAAATATTTTTTCAGAGCTAGATGCAGATAAAAATTATTTTTAATTTGCAACCTGATGGAGGTCAGTATAGATGGACTAATAGAACAAGTCCCACACACTGCTAGAAGGCCAAATATTTTTTCAGAGCTAGATGCAGATAAAAATTATTTTTAATTTGCAACCTGATGGAGGTCAGCATAGATGGACTAATAGAACAATTCCCACACACTGCTAGAAGGCCAAATATTTTTTCAGAGCTAGATGCAGACAAAAAATTATTTTGAATTTTCAACCTGATGGAGGTCAGTATAGATGGACTAATAGAACAAGTCCCACACACAGCTAGAACCCCAAATATTTTTTCAGAGCTAGATGCAGAACAAAATTATATTCAATTTGCAACCTGATGGAGGTCAGTATAGATGGACTAATAGAACAAGTCCCACACACAGCTAGAAGCCCAAATATTTTTTCAAAGGTAGATGCAGAAAAAAATTATATTCAGTTTGCAACCTGATGGAGGTCAGTATAGATGGACTAATAGAACAAGTCCCACACACAGCTAGAAGGCCAAATATTTTTTCAGAGCTAGATGCAGAAAAAAATTATATTCAATTTGCAACCTTATGGAGGTCAGTATAGATGGACTAATAGAATGATGCTATGCCCAAAAGGTTTTACTTCACTAGGTGCAGTAAAAAAATTGGTATTCTATACACAGGTGGTGTAGCTTGCAACACAGATAGGCTACTCCACTGACTAACACACTCTGCAATAGGCCAAAAAGGATTAGCTTTGCTAGATTTAGCCAAATGCTGTGAAAAAAACTTGCACAGCACTGGCACAGACCTGCCTGGCAAAAACTGATAGGAACTGATGTAACTTAGTCCTGAAAAGGACTGCAATTACAATTAGTCTTTACTCCCACAACATATCTATTTAAGAGCACAGACCTGCCTGATAAAAGTCGTAGGCAATGCTGTAACTTAGTCCTTAAAAGGACTGCAATCACAACTATTCCCTACTCCCAAGCTATCTGTAGATTTGTGCAAAAATTGGCTTGAAATTAACAAGGTATAGCGCACACAGCAACAGCGGTGCCGTCTAACACGCAGCTGCAGCAGTGAGAAAATGGTGGCGACGGGGAAAATGGCTGGGTCTTATAGGGCAAGGACATGTGACATACACTGCCAATGACACATGCCCATGCTTTTGTGAAAAAAAGCACTTCGCTCCTTGTGTGCGCTGCTGATAGGCTGACAGATTGCACCTCCACACTGTAAATGCGGGAAAGAGAAAAAAAAATGGAGATCTTCATTATTCCTGCAGAGATCCATCCCCTGCCCCTCCCCCGCCCCGCTGTACACTCAAACTGCGTATTAACATTAATTTTCATCATTACTGAGAAAAAATCCAGTTATGATTTTGGTGCACGAACAGTTATCGAACATAACCTCGAACAGCCTAATTTTTTTCAAATCGTTTGTGTTCGCTGAACGGCTCGAACACCGCCCAAAACAGCTCGAATTTGAGATTGGCGAACAGTTCGAGTCGAACAACGCTCATCTCTAGTTGGGGGCAGCCCATTCCTGGATGCTGTACCTGGCTGGCATACAAAAATATGACGAAGCCCACGTCAACATTTTTGGGAAAAATTAATTTAAAAATAAAAAAAATAATAATAATTTAGTGACTGCATCTTTATTAACCACTCAAGTGTCATTTAGTGTTAAAATAACGGATTTCTTAAAAAAAAAATTGGCATGCGATCCCCCATAATTTTAGTCTCTAGAGGAGGTTAAGCAGACGGCTGGGGCAGATGTTTGAAGCCTGGGAAGGGGGTAATACCCACGAGCTTCCCAGGCTACTAATATCAGCCCCCAGCTGAATACCTAGCCTTTACTAGCTATTAAAATGGGGGACCCAAAAAAATTAAGTGGGATCCCCCTATTTTAATAGCTAGCAAAGGCTAGGCAGACTGCTGGGGGCTTATATTAATAGCCCAGGAAGGGTGCCATGAATATTGACCCCCTGCCAGGCTATAAACACCAGCCCTCAGCCGCCCCAGAAATGGCGCATCCACATGATGCGCCAATTCTGGCACTTAGCCTCGCTTTTCCCACTGCCCTGTAGCGGATGCAGTGGGGTAATAGGGCTGGGGTTGATGTCAGCTTATAATGCCAGCAGACATCAAGCCCAGGTTAGTAATGGAGAGACGTCTATAAGACACCCCCATTACTAACCCCATAGTGTAAGTAAAATGTAAAATAAAAACACTCACACACAGAATAATATGTTTTATTTGAAATAAAGACAGGATTCCTTTAATATTCTAAATTAAACTCTACTTACCGTCACGCCCATTCCAGCTGAAGCCAATGTCTTCTGCAATAAAAGTAAAAAAATAAACCAACCTCATCCTTACCTTTCCATGGTTCCCTGGACGGCTTCACCTCTGCTACATTGACATGACAGGCTGGATCGCAGCAGAACGCTGCCATCCAGCTTGCCATGCCGCAGACACTGAGGAGCTTCTCAGTGCCTCGCTGTGATGGCATCCAGATGAGCCGAGTTCATGTCCAATGAACTCAGCTCACCTCATGCACGTCACTGACAGCGTGGGAGAATTCTCCTGTGCATGCGGTGCCGGCAAATGACGCATGATACCTCAGCTGTTCATTTGAAATAACTAGCGGGAAAACCGGCAGTGAAAAGACTTCACCGCCAGCTTTCCTGTTCGGTGCTGCGCTCCTCGCTCCCTGGTGCTGCACTCCCCGCCCGGTCCTAACTTAGGATCGGGATGGGAGGCGGCAGGGGGAGCAGAGGATCAGGATGGGAGGCTGCGGGGAAGCAGTATGGGGCTGAGTGATTGTTTAAAAGCCGGCGGCTTTTTACCGCCGGCTTTTAAACAATCATGCGGCTTACTCGCATTTCCCATTGACTTACATTGGACTCGCTACTCGTAGCGAGTACCCGAGTATTGGGACCTACTCGCTACGAGTATAGCTAGTCCGATTATTTCACTACTCGCTCATCCCTAATTATAACTGATAAGCGCATCCGCCTGTCAACTGAAAATGCTGACAGGCTACTCATAAAAATGAACAAGGGCTGGATTGGGACAGAATTTCTCAACACCACCGAATGATAGCAGCGTAACATAAACTCAAATCCAGTGTCTTTTTTTGGGAGGTCTATTCCCATGCACCTCTTCACACCTACACATGGGTATACGCTTCCTGATTTTGTCTATTTGCTCTTGTCCTCCTCCTTCTCCTCATCCTCCATCACCATATCATTCACCACCATATCATTCACCACTATATATACCATTTCACCTCCTCTACATATCTTGCAAGGGGCATTGGAGTTCCTCCAAATTTTTGACAGCCGTTGCTTCATTGCATAGGCAAACACTATGGGAGACCTACTTCCTAATAATGGGAACATTAAAAAAAAATTATAAAATTTAAATGCAAAAAAGGCACATAGTATGCCCACCAAGATAGGCAAAAGTGTCTGAAGGAAGTTGTGCCACGATTATTATCCAGCAAGAATCACCTGAATATATTTGGTATATTTTCAAACTGTCTAGTCTAAACTTGTACTGTTTAAACAACTGGACATGATTAGTAAACCACATTGTCTTTAACAAATTGTTATAAAAGGTTGCTCTGTATGATGCTACAGAAGTTGTTGGTCCAATAAAAATTACAAAAAAAACCATTCAGTGTGGCAAAAATGTAATGCCAAATAGCTAAAGCAAAATATTTCTGACATATACAATGGGGAATATAAGTATTTGATACACTGCGATTTTGCAAATTTTCCCACCTTCAAAAATGGAGAGGTCTGTAATTTTTATCATAGGTGCAAGACAGAATCTTTAAAAAAATCACATTGTATGATTTTTACATAATTAATTGGCATTTTTGTTGCATAAAAAAAGTATTTTATACAGTAGAAAAACAGAACTTAATATCTGGTACAGAAACCTTTGTTTGAAATTACAGAGGTCAGACTGGTCAGACTTTTCCTGTAGTTCTTGACCAACTTTGCACACACTGCAGCAGGGATTTTGGTCCACTCTTCCATACAGATCTTCTCCAGATATTTCAGGTTTCTGGGCTGTGTCTGGGCAACATTGAGTTTCAGCTCCCTCTAAATATTTTCTATTGGGTTCAGGTCTGGAGACTGGCTAAGCCACTCCAAAAACTTGAAATGCTTCTTATGGAGCCACTCTTTAGTTGCCCTGGCTGTGTGTTTCGGGTCAGTTATGCTGGAAGACCCAGCCTCAAACCATCTTCAATGCTATTACTGAGGCAAGGAGGTTGTTGGCCAAAATCTCGTGATACATGACCCCACTTATCCTCCTTTCAATACGCTGCAGTTTCCCCCACCATGGTTCATGGTTCGGACAGTGTTTTTTGGGGTTGTACTCATACTTCTTCCTCCAAACACGGTGAATTGAGTTGATTCCAAAAAATTCTATTTTGGTCTCATCTGACCACATGACCTTCTCCCATGCCTCCTCTGGATCATCCAGGTGATCGTTGGCAAACTTCAAATGGGCCTGAACATGTGCTGGCATGAGCAGGGGGAGTTTGCGTGCCCTGCAGGATTTTAATCCATGACGACGTAGTGTGTTACTAATGATAATGCTTGAGACTGTGGTCCCAGGTCTCTTCAGGTCATTGACCAGGTCCTTCCATGTAGTTCTGGCCTGATTCCTGACCTTTCTCAGAATCATCCTTACCCCACTAGGCAAGATCTTGCATGGAGCTCCAGACCAAGGAAGATTGACAGTCATTTTGTGCTTCTTACATTTTCTAATAATTGTGCCAACAGTTGTTGCCTTCTCACCAAGCTGCTGGCCTATTGTCCTGTAGCCCATCCCAGCCTCGTGCAGGTCTACAATATTGACTCTGAGTAGGAGGGCTTCTTAAAGAGAAACTAACAGGTCTTTGAGAGCCAACATTCTTGCTGTTTGGTAGGTGACCAAATACTTATTTCATGAAGTAAAATTAAATGTAATTATTTAAAAATCATACAATGTTACAGTGGGGAAAAAAAGTATTTAGTTAGCCACCAATTATGCAAGTTCTCCCACTTAAAAAGATGAGAGAGGCCTGTAATTGACATCATAGTTAGACCTCAACTATGAGAGACAAAATGAGAAAACAAATCCTGAAAATCACATTACCTGATTTGGAAAGAATTTTTTTTTCAAATTTTGGTGGAAAATAAGTATTTGGTCAATTACAAAAGTTCATCTCAGTACTTTGGTATATATCCTTTGTTGGCAATGACAGAGGTCAAACGTTTTCTGTAAGTCTTCACAAGTTTGGCACCCACTGTTGCTGGTATGTTGGTCCTTTCCTCCATACAGATCTCCTCTAGAGCAGTGATGTCTTGGGGCTGTCCCTGGGCAATACGGACTTTAAACTCCCTCCAAAGGTTTTCTATAAGGTTTAGATCTGTAGACTGGCTAGGCCACTCCAGGACCTTGAAATGCTTCTTAGGAAGCCACATCTTCGTTGCCCTGGCAGTGTGCTTGGGATCATTGTCTTGCTGAAAGACCCAGCCACGTTTCATCTTCAATGCCCTTGCTTATGGAAGGAGGTTTGCACTCAAAATCTCACAATACATGGCCCCATTCATTCTTTCATGTACACGGATTAGTCATCCTGGTCCCTTGGCAGAGAAACAACCCCAATGCATGATGTTGCCACACCCATGCTTCACAGTAGGTATGGTGTTCTTTGGATGCAACTCAGCATTCTTTCTCCTCCAAACACAATGAGTTGTGGTTCTACCAAACAGTTCTACTGTTATGATCTGCAACATGTACTAAGGAAGGATAGGGGAAAGCTGTCCCTACAGTAAGACTAAGCTGAATCCCTACGATGTAGTGGCTGCCTGTTCCTAGCAAACAGACCCGCCTTAGTCCTCGGCTAGTCTGAACGAAGACCTATAGCATAAGGGGAGGGGTCCCTAAAAGAACTAAGGACTGGGACAAAAATGGGACACCTCCTAAACAGAGAAGTTGTTGCAGAGCACAAAAAGACAAACTGACAAAAAGGTACTAGAGATCCCAGAAGGACCAAGCGAACTGGCAGAGAAAGGCACCGAAGCACCTGGCTAGAGAGACAGTCAAACACTGAAGTCCAGCACAGCTAAAAGGGCGGAGCTGGAATATAAAGGCAGATGATCACGTGACTGCAAAACACAAGATGGAAAAAAACAAACAGGAGGGTTCTAACATCTACTTTGGTTTCATCTGACCATATCACATTCTCCCAATACTCTTCTGGATCATCCAAATGCTCTCTAGCAAACTTCAGACGGGCACGGACATGTATGGCTTAAGCAGGGGGACACATCTGGCACTGCAGGATCTGAGTTCCTGGTGGCGTAGTGTGTTACTGATGGTAGCCTGTGTAACGTTGGTCCCAGCTCTCTGCAGGTCATTCACTAGGTCCTCCTGTGTGGTTCTGGGATTTTTGCTCACCGTTCTTGAGATCATTTTGACCCCACAGGGTGAGATCTTGTGTGGAGCCCCAGATCAAGGGAGATTATCAGTGGTGTTGTATGTCTTCCATTTTCTAATTATTGCTCCCACAGTTGATTTCTTCACACCAAGCTGCTTGCCTATTGCAGATTCAGTCTTCCCAGCCTGGTGTAGGGCTACAATTTTGTTTCTGGTGTCCTTCAACAGCTCTTTGGTCCTCACCATAGTGGAGTTTGGAGTGTGACTGTTTGAGGTTGCGGACAGGTGTCTTTTATACTGATAACAAGTTCAAACAGGTGCCAGTACTACAGGTAATGAGTGGAGGACAGAGGAGCCTCTTAAAGAATAAGTTACAGGTCTGTGAGAGCCAGAAATCTTGCTTGTTTGTAATTGACCAAATACTTATTTTCCACCAAAATTGAAAAAAAATTCTTTCCAAATCAGACAATGTGATTTTCAGGATTAGTGTTCTCATTTTGTCTCTCATAGTTGTGGTCTACCTATGGTGCCAATTACAGGCCTCTCTTTTTAAGCGGGAGAACTTGCACAATTGGTGGCTGACTAAATACTTTTTTTTTCCCCACTGTATACTGTACACTGATAGGTCCAGAAATATTTGTACAGTGATGCAAGTTTTGGCATTTTAGCTGGTTACCAAAAGATATTCAGAATACAGTTATATAGTCAATATGGGCTTAAAGTGCAGATTCTCAGCTTTAATTTGAGGGTGTTCACATCCTAATTGGAGTAAGGATTTAGGAGTCACAGCTCTTTAAAATGTAGCTACTTCTTTTTAAAGGGACCAAAAGTAATTGAACAGTTATCTTAAAAGCTCTTTAATGGGTTGCATGGGCTATTCCCTCGCTGATTCTAGGTGTGGCATTTTTATTTGGAAGCTGCTGCTGTGAACCCACAACATGCGATCAAAGGAGTTCTCAACTTGAAGAGAAACAGACCATCATTAAGCTGAAAAAAAGGAGAAATCTGTTGTGCTGGCGTCTCTGCCTTTCGTTCCCCTCCCCCGGCAGAGATGCCGACCCCCTTATCGCCGTGGCCCCGGTCCTCTGCCTGCCGCTCCTCCAGCTGCTTCCTTTGCTGACTCGGCCCAAGGTGCGCGCACGGCTCACAGATCCCCGGGCACTGTGCTTTGGGCGTGCGCGCGCACTGCCTGTCTCTTAAAGTGGCCGCATGTGCCATCCTAAGATGTCCCCGCCAATGGCTGGAGGGCATCTATTATATAAGGCACCTCCCCCAACATGGAGGTGCTTGAGCAACATTGTAAGTTTGTTGCTTAACTCTTTTGTTAGTTCACAGGTTCAAGTGCTGCCCGCCAGCCTGTCTATCAGCTGTGCCTGCCAGCTTGTTTATCAGCCATGCCCGACTGCCTGCCTACGAGCCGTGCCTGCCAGCCTACCTGCCAGCCTGCCCACCAGCCGTGCCTGCCTGCCTACCTACCAGCAGTACCCGCCTGCCTCCCTACCAGACGTGCAAGTCTGCCTCCCCTTCTGCCGTGCCAGTTGGCACCTGCCATCAGTCCCGTGGGAGTCCCGGAGTAGCACCTGGTACACCTTCCCGGTCCCTCCTTGTACCACAGCACAGTGGTTCCACCACCCGGTACCGTAACAAAATTCATCACAGAGATGGCAGAAATGTTAGGAGTGTCCAAATTAAGACTTTAGTACATTCTGCAAAAAAATAGCGCCCTGGTGAGCTTAGGAACTCAAAAACGCATGGATGTCCACGGAAGACAACAATGGTGGCTGATCGCAGAATCCTTTCCATGGTGGAAAAAAAAACCTTCACAACAGTCATCTGGTCCTTCTCCAACATCACACAATCAACAGAGCAAGAGAAGAGTGAACAATCCCAAGACCTTTATTATAGGCAATACTGAAAGGTCCATATACAATCCACCACACAGAGGATAAAAATACTCCAGAAACAGGAATGCAGTCCAGTAATGGGACAAACACCCTGGGAGATGAGAGTCCAAGAATCCAGCAGACAGAGGATAAAATAGTCCATATCTTTCTCCATATATATTCCTTACAGAAGTATTTCCAAAGTCATCCAGGTTTCTCCCATTCTCTCTGACATGCTGTCCTCACGTTATTGTCCCACGCAGCATCTAATCAGTGTCTCTCCTGGCTGTGATATTTAAAAGTCCCTCTCCTCAATCACAGGGCAGTGGGGGAAGGTGGCATTGTTGGTCCTTCCATTGCTTTACAAAATCAACAAGCTAGCCTGGTTCAATATGTCATTAGGATATTAGCAAACAGCATTATTCACTGACCCTGTGCACAGATAACAGTATAATAAGCTGTGGGAGCTGATATCAGATGATAAATAACAGCTATTCATCAATTAACCAATATCAACTCATTCTACAATAGAAGTCAACATTAGAGGGACACAGAGCAAAAAGAGAACACTGAAAATCAGTAAAATCTAAGCATACACAAAATGATACCCACATACCATATCACACCATCACAACAACATCTACCCAAGTGAAGAACACTCTCCAGGAAGTGGGTGTTTCAGCATCTAAGTCTACCATAAAGAGACTACTTCATGACAGCAAATACAGATTGTTTACCATAAGGTGCAAACCATTAATCAGCCTTAAAAATAGAAAGACCAGTTTAGACTTTCCCAAAAAATATCTAAAGAAGCCAGCCCCATTTTTGAAAAGAAATCTTTTGACAGATGAAACTAAGATCAATCTGTATCACAATGATTGGAAGAAGAAAGTATGAAGCAAGCTTGGAACGGCTCATGATCCAAAGCACACCACATCCTCTATAAAACATTGTAGAGGTAGTGTGATGGCATGTGCATGCATGGCTTCCAATGACACTGGGTCACTAGTGTTTATTGATCATGTGACTGAAGACAAAATCAGCCAGATGAATTATGAAGTGTACAGGGCGAAACTTTCTACTCAGATTCAACCAAATACAGCAAGATTGATTGGACAGCGCTTAACAGTTAAGATGGATAATGACTCAAAACATTCTGCGAAAGCAACCCAGGAGTTTTTAAGGCAAACAAGTGGAATATTCAGATCTCAACCCCATTGAGCAGCATTTCACATGCTTACGACAAAACTCAAGGCATAAAGGCGCAGAAACAAGCAACAACTGAAGTCAGCTGCAGTAAAGGCCTGGCAAAGTGTTACAAAAGAGGAAACCCAGGGTTTGATGATGCCATGGCTTCCAGACTTTAGGCAGTCATTGCCTGCAAAGAATTCTCTACAAAGTATTAAAAATTAACATTTTATTTATGGTAAAGTTAATTTATAGTGAAGGGCGAGCACTAAAATGTTCGGGTGCTCAATGCTCGGGTCGAGCACATTGGAATACTCGAGTGCTCGACCCGAGCAACGAGCCCAATGTAAGTCTATGAGAAGCCTGAGCATTTTTCAGGCGGCTCCCCCCGGCATTCTACAGAGGTCCTAAAAATTGCCCAAATCGATGGGAACAGTGCTCAAATGACATGGGAACAGCATGGGGAAGACCTATGGAAGCATTTCTGACTCCCAGGTCACTTCTACCAACAACGTTGTCAGAGGTATTATGCCACTTTTACGGACTCACAATAAACCATACAAAAACGAAACAAAAATGGATTTTCCTGGGAAATATGTTAAGGAACATCCTTTCAGGGTAATGACTTGTATATAAAGCAAAATAAATAACCAAAAAAAAAATAATCCTCCACACCTTGGGCTATGTTCACACAGCGTTTTTGATGCATTTTTGCACTTTTGCATTGCTTTCTCCCGTGACAAATGCATTCACCAGGAAATGTCATTTTAACATTTTACAACCTGGCCATGTGGTGTGTGAGATATCATCAGACACATCGTGTTTCATTTATGAAGGAGGGACTCTGAAAGTCACAAAGCCTACTTTTATAGGGCCTTCAGGCGGCCTTTACTATTCTTAAAGGGCCAGCAATCAGCCCTCATTATTCTTAGAGAGCCATCAGCTGGCTAAGTTTTATTGTTCCCATTACTAAAGAGTGGATCTCCTATACTGTTATTGCGTATGCAGTGAGAGGCAGGGCTGCCCAAAATTGGACTCACCCCAATACCTCTTTGAAGAGACTTAGAGGAGGGCCTCCTGAAAACAATGTTCCCATTATTAGGAAGTGGGTCTCCCATTATATTTGCCTATGCAGAGAATGCAAGGGTTGGCAAAAATTTGGAGGCACTCCAATGCCCCTTGAAAGAGACGTAGAGGAGGGCCTCCTGAAAAAAAATGTTCCCATTATTAGGAAGTGGGTCTCTCATTGTGTTTGCCTATGCAGTGCATGCAAGGGCTGCCAAAAATTGGGAGGCACTCCAATGCCCCTTGGAAGAGACGTGGAGGAGGGCCTCATAAAAAATGTTACCATTAGAAAGGAGCGGGTCTCCTATACTTGTAATGCACATGCTCTAAGTGTATGGGCTGACAAACATTTACCCCTGGGGGGTATACATGAATATACTGTAAAACAAAAAAAAAATTACGGGCATCATAAACACCCTTTAAAAAAATTATGTGGGTGTTGCATCACGGACCATGGTCACCCTGGTGATATGGTGATGGAGAATAAGGATGAGGAGAAGGAGGAGCACAAGAGCAAATAGCCAAAATCAGGAAGCATATACCCATGTGTGGGTGAGAAGAGATGCATGGGAATACACCTCCCAAGAAAAGACACTGGATTTGAGTTTATGTTACGCTGCTATCATTCGGTGGTGTTGAGAAGTCTGGCCTAATCAAGCCCTAGTTCATTTTTATAAGAGTCAGCCTGTCAGCATTTTTCGTTGATAGGCGGATGCGCTTATCAGCTATAATTCCACGAGTGGCACTAAAAACCCGCTTTGATAAAACGCTAACGGCAGGGAGCCAGGACCTTCAAGGCGTAGAGAGACAGTTCATTCCATGTATCCAGCTTGGATACTCAATAATTATAAGGCAAAGAGGAATCACGGAGGACGTTGGTACAGTCAGCAAGCTACTCCCTCAGCATCTTCCCAAACTTTGCACTCCTTGTGAGAGTACCCTGCGCCTCAGGGCCTGTGCGATCGGAGGGGCTGAGAAAATTCTCCCAGAACTTTGACAGTGTTCCCCTGCCTCTGCTGGATTGCATTTGTGTCTCTCTCGCCTGTACTCCTTGGTTGCCCAACAAACTGTGACCTCTGCCGCCAGCGTTTTCAGATGGGAATTTTTTTTAATAGTTCCGCAGCAAGGGCCTTCTGGTATTCTGGTACTGCCCCATTTTTGTAGACCTGTCCGCCTCAGGAATAAGAGATATAAAGTTCTCCTTGTAGCATGGGTCTACAAGCATCACCAACCAGTAATGACTGTCACCCAAAATTGTGAGAACGCGAGGGTCATGGGAAAGGCAGCGTAACATAAACTCAGCCATGCGTGCCAGACTGCTAACAGGCAAGACTTCTGTGTCCTCACCAAGAGGATGACTGACCTCTCTGTCCTCTGGCCATCCACACTGAATAGACGGCATGACAGTTGTGCAGGTAGTACCGTCTATAGCGTAGGAAACTAGCTCCTGTTCTTCCTCCTCCTCCTCCTCTTCCTCATTGTCACCCAATCCACGTTGGGATGAGATGAGGCTGGGCTGTGTGTAATCACCCTGTATGGTTCCTTGCTCCATCTCATCGTGCTCCGCCTGCAATGCATCCTCTTTGATTATGAGCAGAGAGCATTTCAGAAGATAGAGAAGCGGGATGGTGACGCTAATTATGGCGTCATCGCCGCTCACCATCTTGGTGGAGTCCTCAAAGTTTTGGAGGATGGTACACATGTCTGACATCCATGTCCACTCCTGAGGTCTTATGTGTGGAGTCTGAACTGAATACCGACGGCCTTGTTGATGCTGGTACTCAACAACTACCCTCTTCTGCTCACAAAACCCTTCTAACATCTGCAGTGTAGAGTTCCAACGCATGGGGACATCACACATCAGTCAGTGAGCCGGAAGCTGCAAATGCTGCTGAACCACGACAAGGGCGGCAGAAGCTGTAGGTGACTTTCTAAAATGGGCACACAGGTGGCTTACTTTAACAAGCAGATCCGGCAGCTCCGGGTAGGATTTGAAAAACTGCTGAACTATGAGGTTAAGCACATGGGCCAGGCATGGTACGTGTGTGAGCTTGCCTCGCCTCAGAGCCGCCACCAGGTTCCAGCCATTGTCACACACGACCATGCCTGGCTGTAGGTTCAGCGGTGTGAGCCACAGATCTGCCTACTCTTTCAGAGCTGTCCACAACTCTTCAGCATTGTGCAGTTTGTCACCTAAGCATATTAGCTTAGGCAGTGCTTCAGTGCTTCCAGCTTGTGACTGATGTGGTCATTTCAGAGATGGAGGCTGAAGAGGAGGAGGAGGCTGAGGAGGATGAGGTGCAGGAGCTGTAGACTGTGGGGTCAACCCTGATTGACCTAGGGCCCTCGATCCTTGGCATCGGGAGGACGTGTTCCATCCCAAAGTCCGACTGGGTCCCAGCTTCCACTATGTTAACCCAGTGTGTCGTCAGTGAGATGTACCGTCCCTGTCCACAAGCACTTGTCCATGTGTCCATGGTTAGGTGGACTTTCTCGGTAACTGCGTTGTTGAGGGCACGGCTAATGTTTTGGGACACGTGCTTGTGTAATGCGGGGACGGCACACTGGGAGAAATAGTGGCGGCTGAGGACCGAGTACCAAGGGACGGCCGTCGCCATCAGGCTGCAGAATGCTTCCATCTCCACGCGCCTAAAAGGCAACATTTCGAGCGCAAGCAGTCGTGAAATGTGGGAATTTAGTAGAGTGGCCTGTGGGGCATTGGCTGCGTATTTGCGCTTGCGTTCCAACGACTGGGGTATGGACAACTGAACGCTGTGCTGGAACAAGGACGTGGACGTGCTTCCTGATGCTGCTACTTGAGAGTGTGCAACGACAGGTACATGACAGGAGGCATCTTCGCATGCACCATGGACAGGGAATTGGCTTGCATGCACAACAGCAGAATAAGCAGTGGTGCCACCCGCAGACATTGTTCCTGGACCCTGGGTTCGGCCCACAAAGTCGGGTGCTTTGCTGCCATGAGCCTGATCATGCTGGTGGTGGTCAGGCTGCTAGTTTTGCCACCCCTACTAATGCTGGCCTGGCAGGTGGTGCAAATGGCCTTTTAGGGGTTATCGGCAGAGTCTTTAAAAAGCAACCAGACTAGGGAAGACCTAATAGTTGTACTGGCAACTTCCTTCGTGTTGGTGTTACGGGGAATGGTTGCCTGCCTTCGGTCTGCAGCCACCACACTGCTTCTTCCTGCCTGTTGGGGTGCTCTGCTTCCCTCCCGCTGTGTGCTGCTGTCCTCGCTCTGCATGTCCTCCTGCCAGGTTGGGTCAGTTACTATATCATCCACCACCTCGTCTTCTACTTCCACACCCTGGTACTCCTCCTGACTTTCTGGCAATTGTGTCTCATCATCATCCACCTCTTGTGACACTTTCCCACCGTCGCCTTCGTGTGACCGTGCCTGCTCAAATATTTGGGCATCGGTACATGCGATCTCCTTTTGCCCCGCTTCAAGTGGCCCGAATCTATAAATGGAAAAGTGAACAGCTCTTCGGAGTGTCCAAGTGTGGGATCAGTTGTCTCCGGGCACTCGGCATGGTGGGAGGAAGGAGAATCAGGGTGAGGAATATGCAGTCCAGACTCACGGCTACTGAGACTTGACCGTGTGGAAGACAGGTTGGTGGTGGTGGCAAAGTAACTGGAAGCATTATCCGCTATCCAACCAACAACCTTTTGACATTACTTTGGGTTCAATAGTAGTGTGCTGCGGTCCCCTAGGAATTTAGACAGGAAGGTCGAGCGAGAAGATGTGGGTGTTTGTTGTGGCACAATTTCAACTTGCCCACGGCCTCGGCCTCGGCCTCTGCATGCACCATCACCATGACATCCAGTTCCCCGTCCCTTGCCACGCGCCTTGCCCATTTTAAATGGAGGACAATATCTTCCACACGCACTACAAATGGCTGAATTTGGAGCGAAGTTATATGTAATCTGTGTGACGGAGAAACCACAGTTTTAAATACCTGGCCTGTAGGTAACTATTTTGAACAGCAAACCGGTGTCAAAAACTTTGCTGACACACTGAAAAAAAATTTAATGGAGGCCAGAAATGGCAGTATTTTCTGAAGACGTATATGTGATCCGTGTGACAGAGAAAACACAGTTTTAAATACCTGGCCTGTAGGTAACTATTTTGAACAGCAAGCTTGTGTCAATTGCTTCACTGACACACTGAAACAAAGTTTTAATGGAGGCCAGAAATGACAGTATTTTCTGAAAACGTATATGTGATCTGTGTGACGGAGAAAACACAGTTTTAAATACCTGACCTGTAGGTAACTATTTTGAACAGCAAACTGGTGTTAATTGCTTCACTGACACACTGAAACAAATTTTTAATGGAGGCCAGAAATGGCAGTATTTTCTGAAAACGTATATGTGATCCATGTGATGTAGAAAACACAGTTTTAAATGCCTGGCCTGTAGTTAACTATTTTGAACAGCAAACTGGTGTCAATTGCTTCACTGACACACTGAAAGAAAATTTTTAATGGATGCCAGAAATGTCAGTATTTTCAGCGCAATTACATTTGATCCGTGTGACGGACAAACCACAGTTTTAAATAGGTGTATTTTTAGCGCTATAATATGGAAAGGACCTGGCTGTATTCTTCAGTGCCAACAAGCAAATGGCGCAGAACAACGGTGTTCTCTGGATTGCTTTTTAAGCAAATAATGAGGATTAAGATCCAAAAAAATATATTCCTGGCCCCTGAGACCTGGGCCTATTTCTAGAAATATATAACAGCAGCTGCAGACAAAACTGGAATGGAGCCTCTTGTGCTTTGTGCCCTGCAGTCTGCTATATACCCTGCCTACCTATATACACTGCCTGCCTGATATCTCTGCAGATAGATTAGTCCTCAGAAGGACTGTTGAGATGGATATGTCTCTCTAATATAGTTGGTACACCTACACTAACTAGAAACAAATAAATCTCTCCCTAGCTCAGCAGCACCTCTCCCTACACTGTCTGATTCCGGAATGACTGTGACGAGAATGGCGGCGCCAGGTCTGATATAGACCTGATGACGCTGTGCGGCCAGCTAATCACTGTAATGCCACAACCAACATGGCTACGGCATTACAGTGAGTGGCAGGCAATCCCTGCATGTTCATTGGCTCTGTAAAGAGCACCAAACATGCAGGGAGGAGACCCGAGCTCCCGCCAGGCAACCTCAGTGTAGCGCCGGCGTCCCTGCCCTCTGCTAGGCAGGGACGCTGTTCCCCTCACCTCTCTGCTCCATGCCCGGCGTCCTCCTCCTGCTCTGCTGGCAGCGCGCGCTCCTTCCCGGTCACTGTGCTTAGGACGCGCGCGCTCTCCCTCCCTCTTAAAGGGGCCGCGTGCGCCGTCCTAAGGAGTCCCCGGCCAATGGCCGGAGGACTTCACCATATATAAGGCACCTCCTCCAAAATGGAGGTGCCCGAGCAATGTTGTTGCACTGTTCACTACTCTGCTTCAGCCCTCAGGTCCCGTTGCCAGTTACCTGCCAGATACCTGCCAGATTCCTGCCAGCTTGCTGTCTTATTCCTGCCTGATATTCTGCTACCTGCCTGCTAGCCTGAGGTCCGACGGTCTGCCTTACTACTCCTGTCAGTCTGTCTAAGGACCAGCTTGCCCGCTCACCTGGGAGCGCACATCAACTACCTGCCTGCTTGCCTGAGGTCTGACGGTCTGCCTTCCAACTCTTGTCAGTCTGTCTTTGGACCAGCTTGCCCGCTCACCTGGGAGCGCACATCTGCTATCTGCCTGCTAGCCTACCTGGAGGCTCTGCCGTCACGTGCTGTGACCACCTGCCTGTCCAGTGACTCCTGCCCGCTCACCTGGGAGCGCTCATCTGCTGCCTGTCTGCTAGCCTACCTGGAGGCTAAATACGAGAAGTGCCTCTTTGAGCAGACCTCGCTTCCGTTTTTGGGCTACATTATTTCTCAGACCGGCCTACGAATGGATCCAGAGAAACTGTCTGCCTCGACCGGAGGGGTTGAAGGCCATTCAGCGGTTCCTGGGCTTCGCCAACTACTACCGCCTCTTCATACCGCACTTCTCTTCCCGGACTGCCCCAATTTCCGCGCTCACCCGTAAGGGTACTAATCCCAAAGAGTGGCCGCCCGAAGCAGAGGAGGCCTTTCTTTCCTTAAAACAGGCCTTCTCTTCCGCCCCGGTGCTGCATCGCCCGGACGGCAACAAGCAGTTCTTCCTGGAAGTTGACGCCTCCTCCTCTGGAGCCGGAGCGGTACTTACTCAAAAATCATCTTCCGGGAGGATGGTAACTTGCGGCTTCTTCTCTAAACTCTTCTCCTCCTCAGAGCGCAATTATTCCATAGGAGACCGAGAGTTATTGGCCATCAAACTGGCATTGGAGGAGTGGCGTTACCTACTCGAGGGGGCTCTTCACCCGGTAATAATTTACACTGACCACAAGAACTTGGCTTACCTCCAGCATGCCCAGAGACTTAACCCGCGCCAAGCCCGGTGGTCCTTGTTTTTTGCTCACTTTGATTTTGTTCTTCATTTTCGCCCGGCTGACAAAAACATCAAGGCGGACGCCTTGTCTCGATCCTTTCTGGTGTCTGATCTCGAGGAAGATCCAAAACACATCATCGATCCCGCCAGAGTAATGCAGGTGGCTCCCGTGAGTCTAAATCGTCTCCCTCCCGGAAAGACGTTCGTATCAGTACCTGATCGGGAGAAGATCCTTCAATGGGGTCACTCGTCTAAACTGGCTGGCCACGCCGGTCAGAAAAAGACCCTCCAGCTTATTACCCGGCACTACTGGTGGCCTACTCTGCACAAGGACGTAATAGACTTTGTTTCTGCCTGTGTGTCCTGCGCCCGCAACAAGGTTCCGAGACATCTGCCAGCCGGTCGCCTCCTTCCGCTTTCTGTACCTGCTGCCCCCTGGCAGCATATAGCAATGGACTTTATAACTGACCTCCCAGTCTCTGCCGGTTGTACGGTCATTTGGGTGGTCGCTGACCGCTTCTCCAAGATGGCTCATTTCGTTCCCCTGCCAGGCCTCCCGTCTGCACCCGAGCTAGCTAAAGACTTTATTCGTCACATCTTTCATCTTCATGGCCTGCCCCTCCACATCGTGTCGGATCGTGGGGTACAGTTCACCTCACGCTTCTGGAGAGCCACTTGTAAACTGCTAGACGTCACCCTGGACTTCTCTTCCGCTTACCACCCACAGTCCAATGGTCAAGTGGAGCGGATCAATCAGAACCTGACCAGTTACCTCCGGCACTTCGTTAATGCCCATCATTCAGACTGGGTGGATCTCCTACCATGGGCCGAGTTCTCTTATAACAATCATGAGAGCGAATCCTCCTCCAAATCCCCGTTTTTTGTAGTCTTCGGTCAGCATCCTCGGATTCCTTTTCCTGTCTCCACCTCTGTGGACAACCCAGCTGCGGAATCTCTCGTTAGCAAATTTTCCTCCATTTGGGAGAGTACCCGATCCGCACTCCTTCAGTCGTCCGAACGGATGAAAAGAGACGCTGACAAAAAACGCCTGGATCCTCCACAATTTCATCCTGGAGATAAAGTCTTGCTCTCATCTAAATATGTCCGACTCAAGATACCTTCTTACAAGTTAGGGCCTCGGTTCATGGGCCCTCTGGAGGTCATCAGTCAGATCAACCCGGTGGCCTATAAATTGAAACTCCCGGCCAACTTACGGATCCCTAACTCCTTCCATGTATCTCTCCTCAAACCTGTGGTACTTAACTCTTTTTCCAAGTCTACAGGTACGCCTCCTGCTCCGGTTTCTGCTGAGGACGAGTTTGAGGTAGAGAACATTCTTGCCACCAAAAGGGTAAGAGGAAAGACCTTTTTTCTAGTAGATTGGAAGGGGTTTGGTCCTGAGGAGAGAACGTGGGAGCCCCGGGAGAACATCCATGCCCCGCTCATCCTTGCTAAATTTCTGTCTGGCCTAAAAAAGGGGGGGCCAAAAGGGGGGGGTACTGTAGCGCCGGCGTCCCTGCCCTCTGCTAGGCAGGGACGCTGTTCCCCTCACCTCTCTGCTCCGTGCCCGGCGTCCTCCTCCCGCTCTGCTGGCAGCGCGCGCTCCTTCCCGGCCACTGTGCTTAGGGCGCGCGCGCGCGCTCTCCCTCCCTCTTAAAGGGGCCGCGCGCGCCGTCCTAAGGAGTCCCCGGCCAATGGCCGGAGGACTTCACCATATATAAGGCACCTCCTCCAAAATGGAGGTGCCCGAGCAATGTTGTTGCACTGTTCACTACTCTGCTTCAGCCCTCAGGTCCCGTTGCCAGTTACCTGCCAGATACCTGCCAGATTCCTGCCAGCTTGCTGTCTTATTCCTGCCTGATATTCTGCTACCTGCCTGCTAGCCTGAGGTCCGACGGTCTGCCTTACTACTCCTGTCAGTCTGTCTAAGGACCAGCTTGCCCGCTCACCTGGGAGCGCACATCAACTACCTGCCTGCTTGCCTGAGGTCCGACGGTCTGCCTTCCAACTCTTGTCAGTCTGTCTATGGACCAGCTTGCCCGCTCACCTGGGAGCGTACATCTGCTACCTGCCTGCTAGCCTACCTGGAGGCTCTGCCGTCACGTGCTGTGACCACCTGCCTGTCCAGTGACTCCTGCCCGCTCACCTGGGAGCGCTCATCTGCTGCCTGTCTGCTGGCCTACCTGGAGGCTCTGCCGTCACGTGCTGTGACCACCCGCCTGTCCAGAGACTTCTGCCCGCTCACCTGGGAGCGCTCATCTGCCGCCTGTCTGTTGGTCTTCCTGGAGGCTCCGCCGTCACATGCTGTGACTACCCGTTTATCCAGAGACTCTCGCCTGCTCACCTGGGAGCTCACGTCTACCATCAGCCACCACAGGTCGTACCAACCCTTTACCCAGAGACTGCCCCGGTCACTTGCCGTGACCATCTGCCCGTTCACCCAGAGACTGCCCCGGTCACTTGCCGTGACCATCTGCCCGTTCATCCAGAGACTGCCCCGGTCACTTGCCGTGACCTCCTGCCCGTTCTTCTAGAGACTGTCCCGGTCACCTGCTGTGACTGCCTGCCTGGTCGCCACCCGCTCCCTTACAAGGACCGCCCCCTTGTATAGTAGCTCAGAGGTTCCGCCTCCCAGACCCGTTACACCCAGAAATACTCGGCGAGCGCCGAGCATCTCGAGCAGTGAGATGCTCGGGCGAGCACCGAGCAGTAGCGAGCATGCTCGCTCATCACTATTAATTTGTCCAATCACTTTTGGGCCCCTGAAATGAGGAGGCTTTGTAGAAAAATGGTTGCAATTCCTAAACATTTCACAGGATATTTTTGTTCAAATATTCTGAAAGTCTATACTTCAATTGCATCTCAGTTATTTAATTTTAAATAAAAAATTAAAAAATAGTGGCACCCAGAGCTCAAATCACGAAAGTTCAGTCGCTGTCCAAATAATATTTCTGGACCTAACTATATATATATATATATATATATATATATATATATATATATATACAGTACAGACCAAAAGTTTGGACACACCTTCTCATTTAAAGATTTTTCTGTATTTTCATGACTATGAAAATTGTACATTCACACTGAAGGCATTAAAACTATGAATTAACACATGTGAAATTATATACTTAAGAAAAAAGTGTGAAACAACTAAAATTATGTCTTATATTCTAGGTTCTTCAAAGTAGCCACCTTTTGCTTTGATGACTGCTTTGCACACTCTTGGCATTCTCTTGATGAGCTTCAAGAGGTAGTCACTGGAAATGGTCTTCCAACAATCTTGAAGGAGTTCCCAGAGATGCTTAGCACTTGTTGGCCCTTTTGCCTTCACGCTGCGGTCCAGCTCACCCCAAACCATCTCGATTGGGTTCAGGTCTGGTGACTGTGGAGGCCAGGTCATCTGGCATAGCACCCCATCACTCTCTTTCTTGGTCAAATAGCCCTTACACAGCCTGGAGGTGTGTTTGGGGTCATTGTCCTGTTGAAAAATAAATGATGGTCCAACTAAACACAAACCGGATAGAATAGCATGCCGCTGCAAGATGCTGTGGTAGCCATGCTGGTTCAGTATGCCCTCAATTTTTAATAAATCCCCAACAGTGTCACCAGCAAAGCACCCCCACACCATCACACCTCCTCCTCCATGCTTCACGGTGGGAACCAGGCATGTAGAGTCCATCCGTTCACCTTTTCTGCGTCGCACAAACACACGGTGGTTGGAACCAAAGATCTCAAATTTGGACTCATCAGACCAAAGCACAGATTTCCACTGGTCTAATGTCCATTCCTTGTGTTCTTTAGGCCAAACAAGTCTCTTTTACTTATTGCCTGTCCTTAGCAGTGGTTTCCTAGCAGCTATTTTACCATGAAGGCCTGCTGCACAAAGTCTCCTCTTAACAGTTGTTGTAGAGATGTGTCTGCTGCTAGAACTCTGTGTGGCATTGACCTGGTCTCTAATCTGAGCTGCTGTTAACCTGCGATTTCTGAGGCTGGTGACTCGGATAAACTTATCCTCAGAAGCAAAGGTGACTCTTAGTCTTCCTTTTCTGGGGCGGTCCGCATGTGAACCAGTTTCTTTGTAGCGCTTGATGGTTTTTGCAACTGCACTTGGGGACACTTCAAAGTTTTCCCAATTTTTCGCACTGACTGACCTTCATTTCGTAAAGTAATGATGGCCACTCGTTTTTCTTTATTTAGCTGCTTTTTTCTTGCCATAATACAAATTCTAACAGTCTATTCAGTTGGACTATCAGCTGTGTATCCACCAGACTTCTGCAAAACACAACTGATGGTCCCAACCCCATTTATAAGGCAAGAAATCCCATTTATTAAATCTGACAGGGCACACCTGTGAAGTGAAAAACATTTCCGGTGACTACATCTTGAAGCTCATCAAGAGAATGCCAAGAGTGTGCAAAGCAGTCATCAAAGCAAACGGTGGCTACTTTGAAGAACCTAGAATATAAGATATATTTTCAGTTGTTTCACACTTTTTTGTTAAGTATATAATTCCACATGTGTTAATTCATAGTATTGATGCCTTCAGTGTGAATGTACAATTTTCATAGTCATGAAAATACAGAAAAATCTTTAAATGAGAAGGTGTGTTCAAACTTTTGGTCTGTACTGTATATATATATACATATGTATATATATATATATATATATATAAGAGAGAGAATATTTTTAGAACTATTGAAAATGTAGTTTCTTTACCTTTCCATGTCTTATAAAATATAACAATAATTCACACTACAACTGATTTTCCTGAAACAATATAAACCCTCTATTTAAAAATTACAATAAAATCCCAAGGCAAAGATATCCTAGAATTTCTAACAGTTCCACAGTCATTTCCCCATAAAGCCTTTTGATTATCACCCAGGCCTCCAATGCAAGGAAGAACAATGTGCTGGATCGCCCTCTGGCACTGAGAGCAGGAAAGAGGCTTGATGCACACATTGCTGACAGTAAAGAAGTTATAGCAATCTGTAAAATATAAATTTTATGGAGTTTCTGGAAAATGGCATTTGGCAGTAGTCAAACTGCCATTGCTGCAATTTAGTAGCCAAGTGAGATAAAACTGATCTCTGAGGGGAAAACTTTAAGATCTGTATTTTTTTACATGTGGAAATGGATTTGGTCTTTACTTTTTAAGATCTTCATGTGGTTGGGTTTATGTGGGTGAATCAATCATAGTCATTAAATTTAGGATAGGGATGGAAAATAATTTGAAAACATCATTGAGAGCCAACACCGACTGTGATGGAAAATGCGTCCATCTTGGCTGATTGTTTTCCCATTCTGTAAAAACCACAGAGGCTGTCTGATGATAAAATGTTCTCCCGGACTTCGTATCTCTTGGGAATTTTGTTTATTCCTGCTTCTTTGAAAATTTCTTTAACCTTTCTTGGATCATAATAACCCAACACATTTTACCTTGGCGAGACTCTCTGCAACCAAGAAGAAATGAAGTACGGTAAATCTGTCAAAGTGAAAAATCAAATACTGAGTTCACATAAATCAAATAAACATCTGGAAATTACATGAGAATTTTTTTGGGGGTGGGGCAATGGTGCTTTTATTTGTGTTATTTTGTTGTTCTTGTCTTTTGTGGGTTTTATTCTCATCAAACTTACATTAGTTGAAAGAAAAAAAAATTCAGAGTAGTGTGCTATGCTGCAAAATGTATTTTGGTAGCTGTTTTGATACTGTGAGGCATATTTTTGTAAAATTGCAGAAAAAAAATCAACAAAAAAACATTTTTTACCCATTTTTATCAACATGTGTGTGCTATGACTCTGTTAAACCCCCAAGTCGTACAGTCATGCAAAGCCCAAAAACATCTATGGGTTCCTGCACGCTATTGCACATTGATCTCCTGGGGATAAATAAAATGGGCCCCTGTGATATCTGCACATAGCCCTGAGGTCATGGCAAAACTACAAACCTATATTATTTACATTTGTCAATGACTGGTTGGCAAATTTTAGCCTGGCGGGCAAGAACAAAGAACTGGCCCATGAGTAGCAGTCCATCTTTAATCTGCTTACTGCCTTCCTTCCCTTTTATATATAGGCAGGAGATGGTATCTGGGCATTAAATCTAGGAACCATTATACTACAGTGGTTGGTAGAGTTGTTTGCATGTTGAAATGGTAACTTGCAGCCAAGCCATTAATGAAAAAATACTAAATGTCCAAGCTACCTTCCAATACAATGCCTGGATGTCTGATGGTATTAATACCTTCACAAAATGTTCAACATGTCAGCCTAAACCTAAACTCTCTGGCCAAGTACTAAATTTCCAGGTCTGGTATGTCTTTACCATCCTATGAACATAAAGTAACAGGGGATTATAAAAGATGAGCAGATGACCACCATCCTTGTGCAGCACTATGAATTCAATTAAAGGGCTATTCTCACATTTTGAAGTTATCCCCTCTCCATGGGATAGAGGATAACTTATCGATCGATATGCGTCTGACTCCAGGAATCCCAACAATCCCAAGAACCAGAGCTCTGAAGATCCATGTGTGAATCAAGCAGTGGTCGGTTATGCACGCTGAGACTTTATTCATTGGTCTAAAAGAGCAGAAGACTCTCCAAAGTGCAGCGCTCAGCTTTCTCTGGCAGTCCTATTAGTAATGAATGGAGCGGCAATGTGCATGAATAACCACTGTTCCATTCGCATCAGGCTCTTCAAAGTCCCAGTTCTTGGCAAGGTTGGGGTTCCAGTGGTCGGACCCCCAGCGATTGGGACGTTATCCTCTATCCCATGAAGAGGGAATAACTTCCAAACTTGAGAATACCCCTTTAAGCTCCATTTAACATACTAGTAAAGAATGTTATAATATAATATCAGACCTGTTGCCATCAATCAGAAGGTGAAAGAATATAATAAAATAGTAAAGCATAATTATAATATAATATTCGACATGTTTCCTTCAAATCTTGGCAGCCACCTGCCCAACTTGGCCCATCCGGGCATCAGCGTCTTCTTGGGGCGGCCACGGTTATACTATAATGGATTTTGCTTACTCTTCTTTACCTTCTGCAGTCTCTATTTCCTGTAATCCTCCAGAGTTCAGGCCTTGCCGCTCTGTATATGGAACATGGACATGTGATTGCCACAGCCAATTATTGGCTGCATCGATCACCCGCTCAAGTTAGTGACTGGCTGCAGCAGTCACATGTCATCTTTGGGACATCATCAGTGTACAAGAACAAGGGTGATCAGTGAATATGGCTCAGCTTATTTTTTAACATTCTAACTCCCCAATTCATCAATGCTTTCACTCCAGAATTCTGGCATAAAAAGCTTTGAAAAGTTGCAAAGTTTTTGCTCAACATGAGGCTGCACAAAAATTTTGCGATTTTTGGAGTTTTCACACCATTTTCGTCCAACTCTGATAAAGTAGGTGGAGCTGAAGTGGGATAAGGGCATAATGGGGCGATGCAACCCCCGCTCATTCATAGACTTTTCTGACTTTCAGTGAGAAATAAGTATTTGATCCTCTACAAACCATTATGAGTTCTGGCTCCTACATACCAGTTAGACGCTCCTAATCAACTCGTTACCTGCATTAAAGACAGCTGTCTTACATAGTTACCTGTATAAAAGACTCCTGTCCACAAACTCAATTAATCAGTCAGACTCTAACTTCTACAACATGGGCAAGACCAAAGAGCTTTCTAAGGATGTCAGGGACAAGATCATAGACCTGCACAAAGGTGGAATGGGCTACAAAACCAAAAGTAAGACGCTGGGTGAGAAGGAGACAACTGTTGGTGCAATAGTAAGAAAATGGAAGAAATACAAAATGACTGTCAATCAACATCGATCTGGGGCACTATGCAAAATCTCACCTCGTGGGGTATCCTTGATCATGAGGAAGATGAGAGATCAGCCTAAAACTACACAGGGGAAATTTATTAATGATCTCAAGGCAGCTGGGACCACAGTCACCAAGAAAACCATTGGTAACACATTACGCGATAAAGGTTTAAAATCCTGCAGTGCCCGCAAGGTCCCCCTGCTCAAGAAGGCACATGTGCAGGCCCGTCTGAAGTTTGCCAATGAACACCTGGATGATTCTGTGAGTTATTGGGAGAAGGTCCTGTGGCGCCCCTGCTGCGCATTAGTGCCACAGATCCTAGAGGGGTGCATGGACGGATTCCTCCACAAGAGGCCCTCGCAGCATACATACACCTCCACCTTCCACCTCAGACCAGCAGTGGGAGCCTGATAGGGATATAAAAAGGGAAGGTGGAGCTAGGCAGTCAGTTCCTCTGGAGAGTTCAGCAAGTACAGGTCTGAATACAGAGTCGAGCTCAGTCTAGTCTAGAGAACACAGCCAACAGTTCAGCAGTAGAGCACGAGGCTCCTGCAAGCTAGACTCAGGGAGCTCAGTTAGAGCCCAAGGCGTGCCGACGCCATAAGAGTGGTGAAGCGCGGCAAGTTGCCGCTAGTGTGTATAGCCTAGCTAGGGCCTCGAGCGAGGCCGAAGGCTAGAGGAGTGAGTAGCATTGGGGGCAGAGGAGCTGTACAAGCTCACCCCAGAAAACATATACCGAACACCGGGTCCGCGTCTACAGGGCCGTATATCCCCCTGTAGAGACAACCGGAGACCCCTGGAAGACTTCAGGTCCCAGGATCACCCAAGAGCTGATACGTACCAGAGCCAGGAGTCACGGAGGCCACACAAGCTGGGAGCGTGTACTCCAAGAGAAGGCCCTACCACAAAGTCAGCCGGTGCAGGACAGAGACAAAGTTAGGCCTAGCCCCAGGCAGGTCAGAAACTTACTACACAAAGGCAAGAAACAGGAGGCCCTATACCCGTTCACTGGGGAGGATCCTGATATGCACCCTTCACCCTACAGTGCTCCGGAATGTGCCTGAACATCCATCAGTAAAAGGTACTGAAGTGAACTGTGTGTTTGCCTATCCTTCTTCAGACCCGGCTGGGTTCCCCCTGTCCTGCATCCCTACATCCACGCTGCCCTGAGGCCTAGCTCCACCTGTGGGGAGCTATACCACCCAAGCTGCCTCAACACCGGCCTCAGTGGGCTGCCGCAGCGCTGGTGATCCTCACCAGACACCATAGGTGGCGTCACTAACTTTCATATAATTATCCACCCTTATAAAGAGAGGCCCAGGGTACGGGCCCAGGAGCCGACTAAAGCGACATCCCCCAAAACTAACAACAAGGCCCGGGCCCCGAGTCCTCCCCATCCCCTGGGCTCGACAGTGCTGTGGTCAGATGAGACAAAAATTGAGCATTTTGGCATTAACTCAGCTCGCCGTGTTTGGAGGAAGAGAAATGCTGCCTATGACCCAAAGAACACCGTCTCCACTGTTAAGCATAGAGGTGGAAACATTATGTTTTGGGGGTGTTTCTCTGCTAAGAGCACAGGACTACTTCACCGCATCAATGGGAGAATGTATGGAGCCATGTACCGTAAAATCCTGAGTGACAACCTCCTTCCCTCCGCCATGACATTAAAAATGGGTCGTGACTGGGTCTTCCAGCAATACAATGACCCAAAACATACAGCCAAGGCAACAAAGGAGTGGCTCAAAAATAAGCACATTAAGGTCATGGAGTGGCCTAGCCAGTCTCCAGACCTTAATCCCATAGAAAACTTATGGAGGGAGTTGAATCTCTGAGTTGCCAAGCGATAGCCTCAAAATCTGAATGATTTAGAGATGATCTGCAAAGAGGAGTGGACCAAAATTCCTCCTGATATGTGCGCAACCCTCATCATCAACTACAAAACTACAAAAAACATCTGACTGCTGTGCTTGCCAACAAGGGTTTTTCCACCAAGTATTAAATGCTGTTTGCCAGAGGAATCAAATACGAATTTCTCACTGCAAAAGGCAAATATATTTATCTAATTTATACAATGTGATTTTCTTGATTTTTTGGGGGATATTCTATCTCTCAATGTTAAAATTAACCTACCCTTAAAATTATAGACTGCTCATGTCTTTGTCAGTGGGCAGACTTACAAAAACAGCAAAGGATCAAATAATTACCGTATTTTTCAGACCATAAGACGCATTTTTTTTCCCCAAAATTTGGAAGGAAAATGGGGGGTGCGTCTTATGGTCTGAACGTTACTTTACCGGTGGTGGTGGAGCGGGGATCGCAGGGTCCTCCGGCGGCGGCAGAGGTGAGATGCGGCTGGAGACTGTACCTGTGCTGGAGTGGCTGGTGTCGGTTGGTGAACCAGAGGAGCCGGGGCCTGTGCCGGGCTGTGAGTGGCGTTCGGCAGTGAGGCAGAGGAGCCGAGGCCTCTGCCAGGCTGTGAGCGGTGCCCGGCGGTGCAGCAGAGCAGCGCGTGCTGCTTCTGGTGGCCGCGGCCATCTCCCTGATGCCGTGATCCACGGGAAAATGGCCGTCTGATCCGGCGCATGCGCCAACCGGGAGCTCCGGTGGCCATTTTCCTGTAGATCACGGCCTCAGGAAGATGGCCACGGCCACTGGAAGCCGCAAACGCTGCTCTGCCACATCGCCGGACGCCGCTCACAGGCCCCGGCTCTGGCTCCTCTGCTCCACTGCCGGACGCCGATCACAGGTCCAGGCCCCAGGCAGGTGCGCAGGCCCCAGGCATGTGCGAAGGCCCCAGGCCCCAGTCAGGTGCACAGGTCTCAGGCAGGTGCGCAGGCCCCAGCAAGTCCCCAGGCCCCAGCAAGTCCTCAAGCCCCAGGCCCCAGACGATCCACAGGCCCCAGCCAGACACCGGCATCTCACCTCTTCTGCTGTCGCTGGGTTTCTGAGACAAGGAACGGAGGGACCTGCGATCCTGCTCCACCATCACCGCAATTCACAGCTGATGGAGCACAGGCTTCATGTTTCCAGGGTCTGCAGCATCCCTCCACTTCCGCCGGGCCGGTTTCCTGAAGGACCCTGCCTCCTGCTCCACCACCCCCCAGGTAAGATACCTAATCAGACTATAAGATGGACCCCATCTTATAAAAAAAAAATTTTTCCCTATTTTCCACCCCAAAATTTGGGGTGCGTCTTATGGTCCGGTGCGTCTTATAGTCCGAAAAATAAGGTATTTCCTGCACTGTATACTGTAGAAGTATAGATCATTAACAAATTGGATGGTTTCTAGTGATGAGCGAGCACTAAACTGCTCAGGTACTCGTTGTTCGAGTCAAGCAAATTGGAATGTTCGAGTGCTCGAACAAAGTAACGAGCCCAATGTAAGTCTTTGGGAAACTCAAGCATTTTTCCGGCGGATCCTCCGGCGGTCTGCAGAGGGCCTAAAAATTGCCCAAATCGATGGGAACAGTGCTCAAATGACATGGGAACAGCATGGGGAAGACCCCTGTAAGCATTTCTGACTCCCAGGTCACTGTTGTCAACAACGTTGTCAGAAGTATTACGCCACTTTAACGGACTCACAATAAAACATACAAAAACAAAAACAAAATGGATTTTCCTGGAAAATATGTTAAGGAACATCCATTCCAGTGTAATGACTTGTATATCAGGCAAAATAAATAGCCAAAAATAAAAATGCTCCTCAACACCTTGGGCTATATTCACACATAGCGTTTTTGATGCGTTTTTGCACTTTTGCATTGCTTTAAACCAAGACCAATGCATTCATCGGGAAAAGTAAATTTAAGATTTTACAACCTTAACTGGCCATGTGGTGTGTGACACATCATCAGACATATCCTGTTTCATTTATGATGGAGGGACTCTGAAAGTCACAAAGACTATTTTTATAGGGCCATCAGGCGGCCCTTACTATTCTTAAAGGACCAGCAGTCGGCTATGCTTTTTTATTCCCATTATTAACGAGCGGGTCTCCTATACTGTCATTGTGTATGCAGTGACTGTAAGGGTTGCCAAAAATTTGGACACAACCCAATACCTCTTTGAAGAGACATAGAGGAGGGTCTCAGTAAAAAAAATGTTCCCATTATAAAGAAGCTGGTCTCCTATAGTAGTAATGCCCATGCTGTGACTGCAAGGGCTGCCAAAATTTGGGAAAAACTCCACTAACAATTTGAAGACACAGAGCTGGGCCACAGTAACAACATGTTCCCATTAGAAAGGAGAGGGTCTGCTATTCAGTTATAGGGTATGCAGTGAGTCCAACGGCTGCCAAAATTTAGGAAAAACCCACTAACAAATTAAAGACACATACCGCTGGGCCACAGTAACGAGTACGACATATCCCCATTACAAAGGAGAGGGTCTGCTATTCAGTTATAGGGTATGCAGTGAGTCTAATGGCTGCCAAAATTTAGGAAAAACCGTACTAACAATTTAAAGACACATAGAACTGGGTCACAGTAACAACATGTTCCCATTAGATATGAGAGGGTCTCCTATACTGTTTGCCTATGCAGTGATTACAACGGCTGTCAAAAATTTGGAGGCACTCCGATGCCCCTTGCAAGAGATGTAAAGTTCAGAGGGCCTCCTGAAAACAATGTTCCCATTATTAGGAAATGTGTCTACCATACTATGTTGGCCTATGCAGTGAAGCAACGGCTGCCAAAAATTTGGAAGAACTCCAATGCCCCTTGCAAAAGATGTAGAGGTTGGAGGGCCTCCTGCAAAAAATGCTCCCATTATTAGGAAGTGTGTCTCCCATACTGTTTGCCTATGCAGTGAAGCAACGGCTGCCAAAAATTTGGAGGAACTCCAATGCCCCTTGCAAGAGATGTAGAGGTCGGAGGGCCTCCTGCAAAAAATGCTCCCATTATTAGGAAGTGTGTCTCCCATATTGTTTGCCTATGCAGTGAAGCAACAGCTGCCAAAAATTTGGAGGAATTCCAATGCCCCTTGCAAGAGACGTAGATATGTTGATATGGTACATATGGTGGTGATATGGTGGTGGAGGATGAGGATGCGGAGACGGAGGAGGACAAGAGCAAATAGACAAAATCAGGAAGCGTATACCCATGTCTGGGTGTGAAGACAGAGGTGCATGGGAATAGAGTTAGACCTCCCAAAAAAAGACACTGTATTTGAGTTTATGTTACGTTGCATTTTCAGTTGACAAGCGGATGTGCTTATAATTCCACCAGCGGCACTAAAAACCCACTCAGACAAAACGCTAGCGGCAGGGCAGGCCAGGACCTCCAAGGCGTAGAGAGCCAGTTCATTCCACGTATCCAGCTTGGATACCCAAGGCAATGTAACATAAACTCAGCCATGTGTGCCAGACTGCAAAGAGGCAAGACTTCCGTGTCCTCACCAAGAGGATGACTGACCATGCTCTCCTCCTCCTCTTTCTCCTCCTCCCTGTCCTCACGCCACCCACGCAGATGGTATGACAGTTGTGCAGGTAGTATCGTCTATAGCACAGGAAACTAGCTCCTGTTCTTCCTCCTCCTCCTATTCCATCATTGTCATCATTGGCAGTTTGTCATCTAAGCATATTAGCTTCAGCACAGCCTTTTGCCTCTTGGCCGAGGCAGTGCTGCAGTGCTTCCAGCTTGCGACTGATGTGGTCATTTCGGAGATGGAGGCTGAAGAGGAGGAGGTGCAGGAGCTGTAGAATGTGGGGGCAGCCCTGGTTAACCCAGGGCCCGCAATCCTCGGCGTCGGGAGGATGTGTTCCGTTCCAAGGTCAGACTGGGTCCCAGCTGCCACTATATTATTCCAGTGTGCCGTCAGCGAGATGTACCGTCACTGCCCACAAGCACTTGACCACGTGTCTGTGGTTAACTGGACTTTCCCAGGGTGTTGGCTGCGTATTTGCTCTTGCCTTCCAAGGACTGGGGTAGGGACAACTGAGCGCTGGGCTGGGACAAGGACGTAGGCGAGGTTGCTGATGGTGCTAGTTGAGAGTATTCAATGACAGGTGCAGGGCTGGAGGCATCTTGGCATGCTCCATGGACAGGGGATTGGCGTGCATGCACAACAGCGGAAAAAGCAGTGGTGTCAATAGTAGACTTTGTTGCTGGACCCTGGGGTACGGCCCACTTAGTCATCTGCTTTCTTGCCATGTGCCTGATCATGCTGGTGGTGGTCAGGCTGCTAGTTTTGCTACCCCTGCTGATGCTGGCCTGGCAGGTGGTGCAAATGGCCTTTGTGGGCTTATCTGAAGAGTCTTTAAAAAATAACCAGACTCTGGAAGACCTAACAGATATACTGGCAACTTCCTTCCTGTTGGTGTTACGGGGAAAGGTTGCCTGCCTTCTTTCTGTGGCCATCACACTGCTTCTTCCTGCCTGTTGGGGTGCTCTGCCTCCCTCCCCCTGTGTGCTGCTCTCCTCGCTCTGTATGTATGTCCCCCTGCCAGGTTGGATCAGTTACTATATGATCCACCACCTTGTCTTCCTCTTCCGCACCCTGGTCCTCCTCCGCACTTTCTGGTAATTGTGTCTCATCATCATCCACCTCTTGCGACAGTAATTGCACTTTCCCACCGTTGCCTTTGTGTGACCGTGGCTGCTCCAATATTTGGGCATCGCTACACACGTTCTCCTCTTGAGTCACTTGAAGCTGGCCGGGCGAGAGGCCCGAATCGACAAATGAAAAAGTGAACAGCTCTTCTGAGTGTCCAAGTGTGGGATCAGTTTTCTCCGGGCACTCGGCATGGTGGGAGGAAGGAGGATCAGGGCGAGGAATTTGCGGTCCAGACTACTGAGACTTGACTATGTGGAAGACAGGGTGGTGGTGGTGGTGGCTAAGTGACTGGAAGCATTATCTGCTATCCAACTAATAACCTTTTGACACTGCTCTGTGTTCAATAGTGGTGTTCTTCGGTCCCCTAGTAATTGGGACAGGAAGGTTGAGCAAAAAGATAAAAAGATGTGGAAGTTTGTTGTGGCACAATTTCAGCTTGCCCACGGCCACGGCCTCGGCCTCTGCATGCACCATCACGTCTAATTCCCTGTCCCTTGCCACGGACCTTGCCCATTTTTAATGGAGGACAATATTTTCCACGTTCACGAGAAATGACTGGTTTTGGAATGCAGTTATATGTGATATGTCTGACAGAGAACCACGGTTCTAAATAGCAGGCCTGTAATTTGCTAATACTATCCTTCACAGACACCTAGTGTGAATAGCTTGACCAACACACTGCAACGGGATCAAAAAGGAAGAAATGTCTGATTTTGGAACACTCTTATAGATGTTATGTCTGACAGAGAAGCATAGTTTTAAATAGCAGGCCTGTAATTTGCTAATAATATCCTTCACAGACACCTAGTGTGAATAGCTTGACCGACACACTGCAACAGAATGGAAAAGGAGGTCAATATTTTCCACGTTCAGTTTAAATTTCTGGATTTTTATCCCTGATTTTAGAACACTCTTATAGGTGTTATGTCTGACAGAGAACCACGGTTTTAAATAGAAGACCTGTAATTTGCTAATACAATAAAATTACTAATTACTAATTACTAATACAATAAAATTACATCTTATGCTTAGTTAATTAATCCAGGGATTTAATCTGACTGCCAGATTGGTGTCGGGAAGTGAATTTTTCCTCAATGATGTAAATTGGCCTATACCGCATGTTTTTTTGTTGCCTTCCCCTGGATCAACGCTGCGGAATAGCTGCAGTGCACAAGAAATAGGCTGAACTGGATGGACGATTGTCTTTTTTCGGCCTTATAAACAGACACCTAGTGTGAATAGCTTGACGGACACACTGCAACGGAATTAAAATGGAAGAAATGTATGATTTTAGAACACTCTTATAGGTGTTATGTCTGACAGAGAACCACGGTTTTAAATAGCAGACCTGTAATTTGCTAATTCTATCCTTCACAGACACCTACTATGAATAGCTTGACTGACACACTGCAACAGAATGGAAAAGGAGGTCAATATTTTCCATGTTCAGTTTAAATTTCTGGATTTTTATCGTTGAAATATGGAACAGATCTGGCTTTATTCTGCAGTGAGAACAAGCAAATGGAGTAGAAAAATGGTGTACGCTGGATTGCTTTTTAAGCAAATAATCAGGATTAAGATAAAAAAAAAATTTCCCTGGCCCCCGATATCTGGGGCT
Source organism: Phyllobates terribilis (assembly GCF_046119375.1). NCBI lineage: Eukaryota > Metazoa > Chordata > Amphibia > Anura > Dendrobatidae > Phyllobates > Phyllobates terribilis. The sequence goes on along the minus strand of NW_027362763.1, from coordinate 745,343,750 downwards.
ATGTCTACAAATATCTGAAATTATTACAGCAGCAGCAGACAGGACGTTCAATGGACCCTCTTGTGCTGTATCATACACTGCAGTCTGCCACATACACTGCCTGTCTGCCTAGCACTGATTATATGCAGCTGGATTAGTCCTCAGAGGGACTGTTAGTTCAGATGGATATATATATATATATATATATATATATATACTGTATATATATATATATATATATATATATATATATATATATATATATGTTGTGGAATACCTATACTAACATGACGTTCAATGGACCCTCTGGTGCTGTATCATGCACTACAAGCAGCCACATACCCTGCCTGCCTGTCTAATTCCTGCTATCACCACTGAATATATGCAACTGCATTAGTCCTCAGAAGGACTGTTAGTTCAAATGGATATAGATATATGTTGTGGAATACCTAACTATAAACAAGCAAATCTCTCCCTGACACAGCAGCAGCTCTCCCTACTCTGCCTGCTTCCAGAGTCGACTGTGACGAGCATTGCAGCACCCGGTTTTATTTACACCTGATGATGCTGTGCAGCCAGCCAATCACTGTAATGCCCACAACCAACATGGCTACGGCATTAGAGTGCATGGCAGGCAATCCCTGCATGTTCATTGGCTCTCTAAAGAGTGCCAAACATGCATGAAGTGGACCCGAGTTCCCGCCCAAGCAACCCGGAAATACTCGTCGAGCGCCGTGCTTGTCGAGCACAGTGATGCTCGGGCCAGTACCGAGCAGTTGCGAGCACGTTCACTCATCACTAATGCTTTCTCATTATAGCAATAGTTTCTCTTCTCTGGGATATTCCAACAGTGAATATATTCTATTCATATTATAAGAGCCATAACTTTTCCAATTTTCAGTTTACAAACTGTGTGAACACTTACTTTTTGCATAACAGGCATTAGTTTTTATTAATTCCATATTGGAATACTTATCAATTTTTTATCACTTTTTATTTAATTTTTTTGTGGGCAAGATGAACAAAAACAGCAATTCTGGCATTATTTTTCTTCATTTTTTTAGCATTTCATATTTTTTAATCACACATGGGGATTTGAGTATGTGATCGTGTTACACGCACGCCACTAGGTTCAGATAGGGGAGAGACAGGTTACATGAATTCTTTGGAATCCTGGGGGGACCGTTACTCAGGGCGACCATAGACCATGTGCTGCAGCTTCTCTCAAGCACATAGGGGTATTGACCCTCAGGCACAAACACGTAGGTTTTTTTCACTTGCTGACCAGACACACTTGACAAGTGTCCTAATAAACGGTAGAACAGTAGCATTTAATAAGAAGCCGCACAGCTAGTGCAAGATAAGTCTTATGAGCAACAGGCTCCAGTGACAAACAGTACAGTTTCCTTAGGAGCACAGCAGTTCACAGTCTTCCCAGTAGTACAGGACAGCACAGTTCTAATGCAAAGGCACATTAATGAACACAGCATTCTTTACAGCACAGGTACATGAAGGAGGGGGGGAAGGTTTGCAGAGGGAGATGATCCCTGTGACACCACTTCTTCCATTTCTTTCTTTCTGCCTGCCAATACTCTGCACTGCTAGTTCAGGAACTGTACTTGACCTGTGCTTAGCTTCACTGTGAGATACAGAACCCACACACCACCTTTCTCTTCGGCTCCAGCCAGACAGTAAACAACTTCCCCACAATCCCCCTGGGGCTCTGCTAAAACACTGCCCTTCTCCTGTGATTATGTTAACCCCTCTAGTTGCTGGATGCTTCTGGAGCACAACACTTTCTGTCTCCTGTGCTTGTGTTACTTCTAACAGTTGCTGAATTCTTTTAAAGAAACAGCACTACTTCTGCATGTCACATGATTGCAAAGATAATACACTGCACTACAAATAACAGATGTTATAATAACAGGTTGCCTATTTGACGCTGACTCCAGCAGGACCTAGTGGACTTTTGTATATAGCAGACCTGAAGGCCATTGCGAAACCTCTGGTCACCAAAGCAACCCAATGGCCCTGCCTCCCCTTCCTCCTGCAGTTGCAGTGCAGAAGGGTGGGGTGAAGCTGACAGAAGGAGCACTCTCCCTCTGTGAAACTTCTCAAATGCTGTAATCGCTATTGACCATGTCATCTGAGAAGTTAAACTACTAAAATCCAAGCTGGTTCTAGTCCCAGCAGATGCTACAAGCGTTCAACTGAAGGCTGCTGTGGATGGCACGGACACACAACTCCTGTAGCCACGAGTTAGTGTCAGTGTTCAGAGGACATGTTCTCAAGCTATGAGCACGTTGGTAGTGCCCAGCTAGAAGCCTTTGTGTGATGCAGTTAATAGTCCCGGGTCTAGAATGACAGGAGAAGCAATTGTCATGTTGTGCCAGGCTACATACTGAGGCCTGATATAGAGAAAGAGAGAAAGAGAGAGTCGTCCATGGAGACTGCAGGGAGATTACCATTATCTAAAAGCCTATGTCCACTGAGAGCTTTACAGGATCCATACCAGACCAGCTGAGGTGTGATAAATGAGCACCTGATACTATAGACAATGTGGGATTGGTAGAAAGGTGCTACCATTATTATGACCCTTACTAATCTTGCCACTTTTATTTCCTGCAAGCCATTCAACTATTGCTCAGCCCTGTAGGTCAGTGCTTGAATATAATAGGTTGTCATAGCCTTACATTGACTTTGCTGATGTCTTCAGTAACAAACAGGTTAAGACTCTACCTCTATACAGTCCTAATAAATGTGCAATAAACTGTTCTATACCATGATAGGGCATTATGCAAATACCCATCCCACATAGGTGCTAGCTTCCACTTTGTTGAAAAACTACCATGGTCCGAATAAGTTTTTGGTTAAAATAAGTATTCTCTGCTTTTGATTTCCAAATATTGCCATCAGAAACAGGTTCTAATTTTAATTAAGTTGTAGCAGTCCACAATTTTATTTCCATGAAGAATCTATATATATAATTGTCTTATCCCGTCTGTCTGTCTGTCTGTCTGTCTGTCTGTCTGTCCAGGAAATCCCGCGTCGTTCATTGGTCCGACAGCGGCCAATCAGCGCCGCAGGATTTCTGAAAAAAGATGGCGGCCGTTAGCGGCTCATCTGCGGGACGGAGCTGAGCGGCGATGCAACCGGGAGATGAGCGCCACGAGGCGCTCATCTCCCGGCCGGCAACAGCAGAAGGAACCCGACCGCCGGACCCATCTGCGGGATGGAGATGCAGCCGGGAGACGAGCGGCGCGAGGCGCTCATCTCCCGGCCGGTATCAGCGGAAGGACCGCCGGTGCCGCTGACCTCCATGCGGAAGGGAGGACCGGGGAGCGGTCTTCAGACCCGACCAATTACTGATCTTAGCGCAAAACTTAAACACCGCTGTGCTGATTGGTCGCTGACGCTGCCCGCGACCAATCACGGATTTGGGCGCCACATTTAAATATCGGCCGCGAACAATCAGCACAGCGGTGTTTAAATGTGGAGCCAAGATCGGTGATTGGTCGCGGCCGATATTTAAATTTGGCGCCCAAATCGGTGATTGGTCGCGGGCAGCCCCTGCGACCAATTAGCGATTTTTAACACAAATGTCCGGATCTTTGTAACACCATGCTGATACTGTGGGTACATCAGCGGCTAGGGTGTGAAGGGAGGACCGGGGAGCGGCGTTGGGGTCCGGATACTTCTGCTGCGATCGCCCGGTCATGTCCCGGCTTCTCGGAGCGGAAGTATCCGCACAGGCAGCGCCGCTGACATCCATGCGGCTAGCGTGTGTAGGGAGGACCGGGGAGCGGCGCTGCGGGTCCGGATACTTCTGCTGCGAGCGCCCGCTCATGTCCCGGCTTCTCGGAGCAGAAGTAGCCGCACAGGCAGCCGCTCCCCGGTCCTCACCAATATGATACGCTGATTGGTCGCGCCCTCCCGACGCGACCAATCAGAGATTTGAACGCTGAATTCAAACACACTGTCCGCTGCTTAGTAACACGGCGCGTGACATTTAAAACCTGCTTCTATGATTGGTTGCGGACGCCGCCCGCGACCAATCACAGATTTCCGCGCCAAATTTAAACACGCTCTCCGGCCAATTACCGCAACATTTCAAATATCTACGCCACGTACGGGAGATAGCACGGCTAACTCCGCCCATGTGGTCATGTGACTCACAAAATGCTCATAACGTACTGAGCAGGTTTTCTCTGTCACACTGTGCGAGGGACTTCTGTTACACTGTGCGAGGGACTTCAGTCACACTGTGCGAGGGACTTAAGTCAGACTGTGCGAGGGACTTCTGTTACACTGTGCGAGGGACTTCAGTCACACTGTGCGAGGGACTTCAGTCACACTGTGCGAGGGACTTCTGTCACACTGTGCGAGGGACTTCAGTCACACTGTGCGAGGGACTTCTGTCACACTGTGCGAGGGACTTCAGTCACACTGTGCGAGGGACTTCAGTCACACTGTGCGAGGGACTTCTGTCACACTGTGCGAAGGACTTCAGTCACACTGTGCGAGGGACTTCTGTCACATTGTGCGAGGGACTTCAGTCACACTGTGCGAGGGACTTCAGTCACACTGTGCGAGGGACTTCTGTCACACTGTGCGAGGGACTTCAGTCACACTGTGCGAGGGACTTCTGTCACACTGTGTGAAGGACTTCTGTCACACTGTGCGAGGGACTTCTGTCACACTGTGCGAGGGACTTCTGGCAGGTTTACTGAACACGTTCTGCCAGTGACAGCGCGCTGAAGAGATACTTCTTTACGCTTCCTGTTTTATAATGGGTCGTAAGCGAAAATACGCCACGGAGGAAGACAGAAAAGCAGCAGAAGCAGCAAGAAAACGACAACGTCGAGAGCAACAGACACCACAACATACTGCCGCCAGACAAGCCCAGGATGCGGAAGCTCACAAAAAACGTCGGGAACAGGAGATACCGCAACACACTGCTGCCAGACAAGCCCAGGATGCGGAATCTCACAAAAAACGCCGGGAACAGGAGACACCGCAACACACTGCCGCCAGACAAGCCCAGGATGCCGAATATCACCAAAAACGTCGGGAACAGGAGACACCGCAACACACTGCCGCCAGACAAGCCCAGGATGCGGAAACTCACCAAAAACGCCGGGAACAGGAGACACCGCAACACACTGCCGCCAGACAAGCCCAGGATGCGGAAGCTCAACAAAAACGCCGGGAACAGGAGACACCGCAACAAACTGCCGCAAGACAAGCCCAGGATGCGGAAGCTCAACAAAAACGCCGGGAACAGGAGACACCGCAACACACTGCCGCTAGACAAGCTCAGGATGCCGAATCTCACAAAAAATGCCGGGAACAGGAGACACCGCAACACACTGCCGCCAGACAAGCCCAGGAAGCCGAATCTCAACAAAAACGCCGGGAACAGGAGACACCGCAACACACTGCCGCAAGACAAGCCCAGGATGCGGAAGCTCAAAAAAAACGTCGGGAACAGGAGACACCGAAACACACTGCCGCCAGACAAGCCCAGGATGCGGAAGCTCACCAAAAACGCCGGGAACAGGAGACACCGCAACACACTGCCGCCAGACAAGCCCAGGATGCGGAATCTCACCAAAAATGCCAGAAACTGGAGACACCGCAACACACTGCCGCCAGACAAGCCCACGATGCAGAATCTCAAAAAAACGCCGGGAACAGGAGACACTGCAACACACTGCCGTCAGACAAGCCAAGGATGCAGAATATCACAAGAAACAACAGGCGCAGGACACACCGCAACACACTGCCGCCAGACAAGCCCAGGATGCGGAAGCTCAACAAAAACGCCGGGAACAGGAGACACCGCAACAAACTGCCGCAAGACAAGCCCAGGATGCGGAAGCTCAACAAAAACGCCGGGAACAGGAGACACCGCAACACACTGCCGCCAGACAAGCTCAGGATGCCGAATCTCACAAAAAATGCCGGGAACAGGAGACACCGCAACACACTGCCGCCAGACAAGCCCAAGAAGCCGAATCTCAACAAAAACGCCGGGAACAGGAGACACCGCAACACACTGCCGCAAGACAAGCCCAGGATGCGGAAGCTCAAAAAAAACGCCGGGAACAGGAGACACCGAAACACACTGCCGCCAGACAAGCCAAGGATGCGGAAGCTCACCAAAAACGCCGGGAACAGGAGACACCGCAACACACTGCCGCCAGACAAGCCCAGGATGCGGAATCTCACCAAAAATGCCAGAAACTGGAGACACCGCAACACACTGCCGCCAGACAAGCCCACGATGCAGAATCTCAAAAAAACGCCGGGAACAGGAGACACCGCAACACACTGTCGTCAGACAAGCCAAGGATGCAGAATATCACAAGAAACAACAGGCGCAGGACACACCGCAACACACTGCCGCCAGACTAGCCCAGGATGCGGAATCTCACCAAAAATGCCGGGAACAGGAGACACCACAACACACTGCCAGCAGACAAGCCCAGGATGCGGAAGTTCACAGAAAATTTCGGAAGCAGGAGACAACACCACACACTGCCGCCAGACAAGCACAGGATGCGGAATCTCAACAAAAACGCCGGGAACAGGAGACAACACAACACACTGTCGCCAGAGAAGCCCAGGATGCGGAATCTCACAGACAACGTCGAAAACAGGAGACACCACAAGACACTGCCGCCAGACAAGCACAGGATGCAGAATCTCACAGACAACGTCGGGAACGGGAAACACCGCAACACACTGCGGCTAGACACGAACACGATGCAGAATCCCATAGACAATGTCATCTGAATGAATCTCCAGAATCCAGGACAACACGATCAACAAATTTATCAAAAAAGAATGCTCTACCAACTAAGGCAAACCCAGCAGAACATTCAACAACTTGCACGTTACGTAACAGACAATGAAACTATCATTATTCAACACTACTGTGGGAAGATGAATGTAGTTTGTTCAAAATGCGAATCTATGAATTTTATCGAGGAAAAACCATCTGACAATCAGTTTACTCAATGCTGTCAAAAAGGAAAAGTGATGCTACCAAGATGTCACTACTCAGATCTGTTTGAGCAGTTGATGAAAGGAACGCATGAACACAGTAGAAATTTTATGGAAAATATCAGAAGTATCAACAGTTCTCATGCGTTTGCTTCATTTGGTGCCAAGATTGCACCGCCCCCTGGATTCGGACCGTATTGTTTTAAAATTCATGGCCAGATCTTCCCCGGAATGGAACACTTCACCCAGAACTAGGACAACCACCAACATTTGCACAATTATACATCTTTGATCCAAATTAGGCTACAGAACAAAGGATGAACCGAAAAGAAATGAAAACTGTAATGCAGAACTGATGAACCTAATTGCCGTACATTTACAAACAATCAGCCCATTTGCTGCCGCATATCGCATGCTAAAAGACATTGAAGCTGAGGAGGAACAGAGAGCTATACAAAATGGGATGGAAATGCCTTCTATTATCATGGCCATTAAACAAGAACGTCAACAAGATCCCCGATGTTACAACAAACCACGTGTAAGTGAGGTCGCAGTTGTTTTTCAAAATGATGATGGAGAGCCTCCTTTTCAAAGAGATATATTAGTCCATCTTAAGCCAGACAAAAACAACTCTTTCGTTCCTAAAACACAACGGATTAGCATTTTGCACAGCAACCTTGATGCTCTTCTGTATCCGCTATTCTTTCCAAGCGGTGATCAAGGGTGGCATGAAAACCTACACCAGCAAGGAACTTCAAGAAGAATTACACAACTACAGTACTACAGTTTTCTTCTGTCTGTGCGAAAATACTTCAATCCTATTTTAAACGGTGGGAAACTGACACAACAGTACTTAGCAGACGCATACGTTAAAATTGAAGCAAATCGGCTCAATTTCATACGAAGAAATCAAAAACAACTTAAAGTTGAAGACTACTGCATTCTTCAAGAACATTTGCAAAAACAATCCATTCAAAAAGGAATTCCAATTGGAAAAACAGTAATTCTCCCGTCGTCCTTTGAAGGTAGCCCCCGCAACATGCAACAGCGTTATCAAGATGCAATGGCAATAGTAACAAAGAATGGAAGACCTGACATTTTTTTAACAATGACCTGTAATCCTAAATGGCCGGAAATTACAGAAAATCTACAACCCTTGCAGCAAGTTGAACACAGGCCGGACTTAGTTGCACGCGTATTTCGACTAAAACTCAGCAGCCTTTTTGAAGACATCAAAAAAGGCCTTTTTGGAACAGTCGCAGCAATGGTACACGTCATAGAGTTTCAGAAACGAGGTCTCCCACATGCGCATGTACTAATTATTTTAGACGCGGATTCCAAGTTTCGCACGGAGGATGAAATTGACAACATAGTGTGGGCTGAAATTCCTAACCAAGAAAAGTATCCTGAACTGTATAATGTTGTAATCTGTAATATGGTTCATGGCCCATGCGGTGTAGCAAATCCAAAAAGTCCATGCATGGAAAACAGAAAGTGTACAAAAGGGTTTCCAAAGCAGTTGAAACAGCACACTGTTAAAGATTTGGACGGCTACCCATCCTACCGGAGACAACTGATTGATAACATTGTACACAACAAAAAGATTATAAATAACTCATGGATAGTTCCATACAACCCGTACTTATTAAAACGCTACAACTGTCACATCAACGTTGAAATCTGCGCTTCAATAAAAAGTGTTAAATATCTTTTCAAGTACATCTACAAGGGGCATGACAAAGCTAACGTCGAAATCCAACAAAAAACAGTCAATCACGATGAATCATCACGGTTTGTTGACTCAAGATATGTCAGTGCTCCAGAAGCTGCTTGGAGAACATTTGCATTTCCAATGCATTCACAGTCCCATGCCATTATACGTTTAGCTATTCATTTACCAAATCAACAGCAGCTTTATTTCTTTGAAAATGCTCAAGTCGAAGATGTCTCCAAAAATTTAAGCACAACGTCAACATTAATGGAATGGTTTTTGCTGAACCAACGTGACGAAAACGCAAGGCAGTATTTGTATCGAGAGATTCCAGAGCATTACGTTTGGAATAAAACTTGGAAGCCAAGACAACGAGGATTTAGCAGAATAATTGGATGCATGTATACTGTTAGTGTCAAAGATCAAGAAAGATATTGCCTTCGGCTGTTACTACTGCATGTCAAAGGAGCTAGAAGTTACGAAGATTTGAAAACAGTTAATGGAGTATTGCACGATACATTTAAAGCTGCAGCTTTGGCTTTAGGACTTCTATTGGATGATACTATGTGGACACTTACTTTAGAAGACGCAGTTACTATACATATGCCTAAGAAACTTTGTGAATTGTTTGCCTACATTTGTGTCTTTGGACCGCCTACAAATCCGGCTCAACTTTGGACAAATTTCAAAGAACATATAATTGAAGATTACTGCTTACGTCTTCACAACAAAAGTGGAAATTGTCACAATTGCGAATCTTATACCATGCAAGATGTCCAAAATATCCTACTACTGCATGGAAAAACGTTTTCAGACTTTAATTTGCCACAGCCTGCAAGTCAAGTTGCACAAATTCAAGAGTATGACGAAGCTTATGAATTATTGTTGGCAACAGAGAAGAAAAACTTCTTAAATCAAGAACAACGGATTGCATATGACACTATTGTGAGCGCTGTAGAAAACCAAACCGATCCAACGCCAAAATGTTTCTTTATTGACGGTCCTGGAGGCAGCGGTAAAACATACCTATATGAAGTTTTAATGCATCACGTTAGAGGGTTAGGAAAAGTCGTATTGCCATCGGCTACAACAGGTATTGCAGCAAACCTTTTACGAGGAGGTCGCACTATGCATTCACTCTTTGGGATACCAGTTCCGGTCAATGAAATCTCCGTTTCCAGAATCAAACAAGACACATTTGCAGGAAAACAGTTGAACAGTGCAAATCTTTTGATACTTGATGAGTGCACCATGGCGCCCAAATATGCTTTGAGCTTAATTGACAGACTTCTGCGTGAAGTTATGACTACAAATATTGCTGAAAAAAATGAAATTCCTTTTGGAGGTAAAGTTTTTGTCCTTGGCGGAGATTTTAGGCAATGCCTTCCAGTTGTACCGAATGGAACAAGAACAAATATTATCGAGTCAACCTTAAAAATGTCAGACCTTTGGAAAGAGTTTAATAAACTACAACTAATTAACAACATGCGATCTTCTGACCCAGAGTACAGCAACTGGCTTCTTAAACTTGGTAATGGTGAACTGAGCAATGAATATAACCTTGGAGAAGACATTATTGAAATACCAGAAGACATGGTGTGCACTGACTGCATCGTAAGTGATGTTTTTGGACAACGCGTTGAAGTAGATGTAAACGACCAAACCAGTGTTGAGAGGGCCTCTTCCTATGCAATTCTCTGTCCCAAGAACGATGACGTAGCTCTGCTAAATTCCCGTGTGATGGATAGAATGCCTGGAGAGTATAAATTATACAAAAGTGATGATTCGGTGGATGTCGACAATGAAGATGAACGAGAGCATTATCCAGTTGAATTTTTAAATAGTGTTACGCCATCAGGAATGCCATTCCACAGACTACAACTTAAAGTTGAAGCAATCGTAATGTTGCTTCGGAATCTAAATACAAGAAATGGTCTATGTAATGGAACTCGCCTTATTGTTACTGGACTCCATTCCCACATAATTCAAGCAACAGTGATCACTGGATCTGCAAAAGGAGAGGAAGTGTTCATTCCACGCATTGATTTATGTCCTTCAGACACCGGTCTTCCATTTAGGCTTCGACGTCGACAGTTTCCAGTAAAACCAGCATTTGCCATGACAATAAACAAGTCACAAGGTCAAACTCTACAACGTGTTGGCATATATTTACCGGAGCCCGTTTTTGGACATGGACAACTCTATGTTGCATTTTCAAGAGTTAAAATGAGATCCAATGTCAAGGTGCAAGTTTTGGATACCCATTTACAAGGAAAGTTGCTTCCAGATAGTCCAAAAGTATTCACCAAAAATGTCGTGTACAAAAATATTTTAGGTTGATATTGTTAATAAATAAATTCTAGGGTCGTACTTCTTTTGTCCGATGATTTATTGTAAAATATTGTTACATATTCATGGAATATATATTTTGACCATCTGTTTAATAATTTTGTTCCGTTGTATTAAGTTCTATAACCAATAATAGTTAATAAAGTATTATTCTGTGTATTCATTGTATTATTGTTAAATCTTCATAGCGGCATCTGCAGCATGTGCTACTAAAGTGAATGCAGATTTGTGCCTCTCCACGCACTTAGTCCCGGCGTGGAAAGCAGCGAATCTACAGACAGCAGCTAATCACAGCAGTATCTGAGAGCGCGTGCTGTGCCTCACATCCTGCGAGGAGCTGCTGAAAACAGGACAGACAGCGCTAGAGCAGAGAAAGGAAACAAGGGGAGGATTAGGGTTTAGTTTTTGAACTGTGCTGTAGAGATGGGGGAATGAGTAGGTCATACAAAACCAGGATAAGGGGGCCATACAAGCTAAGATGAGGAAGGCGTACAATCCAAAATAAGTCAGCCATACAAACCAGGATTAGAGGAATGAGGCAGCCATACAAACCACATTGACAGACCACGTTGTGGATGCTGGATGTGACACGATGACGGATAACCCCGGCCACAGCCCGTCATTCACTGTGGTGCGCGGAACAGCAGACCCCTGGCTGCAGCCGCAAATAGTTGTGATGTAAACTGAAGCAACATACGGCTGCAGGCGGGAGAATTACGTGCTGGCTGTGCGTCGTCAGCGATGTTGTCACAAGCAGGATTGACAACATGACGTAATGACAAAATTCATTAGGGGCACCGAGGGGATACATTGTGAAGTTAATTAAAAGTAGTGCACAACCCATTTAAACACTGCTTCGCTGCTTAGTGGTGCCCGGTCAGCCGCATGCATATTCTAGATTACCCGATGCATTAGAATCGGGCCACCATCTAGTGGAGGATAATGTTCAACCACTGAGACTACACATCTTGAATTGCCCAGACCATGTTTCAAGAATATTGTTACTCATTTGTCCTGGCTCCAGTGCCAAGGGTTGCACCCTCCTTCCACCTCGGCAACAGCTCTCTGTACTTCTTCGTGTTGGGTTGCTATACTCTCCAGTGTCGTCATCTTGCTGGGTCTTTTAACACGGTTCAGATGGCCGAACGCCACCTGAGTATTCAGGTAGTTGGCATTTTGCTGCTAAGTTGTGCTGGACTCCAGCGGTTCCACTCTGCTATGGTTTCAGCAATTTTGTATTAGCTACTGCTGCAACAATTGCTTAGTAATATGCCTTTTCAAAGTGCCACAGAGGTAAAATGTACCCTATTTCAATATGGTTAATGCTGAGAACAGGTATATGCAGTGGATGTGCTTTCAGGTAAAATCTTAGTTTAATTGATCTGCATTTTTTACATAGGGAAATGTGAAATAATAGACTGGAAAAACATGTATCACTGTACAATTGCAGAAGAACTCTGCCTTGGGCACAATCCTGTATGCAAAACTTATAAACCAGGTATGTATCTATTGACTAGTTGAAATAAAAATCATTCAAGGGATTTTTTGGGATCAAAATATGAATGACCTATCATTATCGGATAAGTTGGGGTCCAGTTCTCAGTGTAACCAGCAATATGCTGTTTGAAGGCACCGCAGGCTCGACCGAGTGCTGCTGTGTTTTCATTGTTTGCATGGATATGTCTTCCTGCACTCTGCACACTTAGTAACAGCCACAGGAGCAGGTATCCTCCTTTTCCAGAGCTGGGTGCTTAAAATCAGACCTTCATCTTTCTGATTTTGATGGCTTATCCCAAAGTCATGTTGGAGAGAAGAAAGGATCAGCTCTGTTCCTGTCCTAAAATACCCAACTACACCATTAGTATGGATAAAAATGTAGGTTTATTGTCTACGCGTTTCAGAGTCCACCGACTCCTTCCTCAGGAAAACCATACATAATGTTATGGCGTAGACAATAAACCTACATTTTTATCCATACTAATGGTTTGTCGTGACTCCAGAGAGCGCAGAAACAACTTCCTTTCCCAAAATCTATCTCTGACATATCCATTAGGAAGCTGCAGCATTTGGAGTCGAGGCTTTATAGGTATTGTGTCCCACAGAACCCTACTAGGTGAGCAGTTTTTAATACTTTTATGTAACATTTATTAATTGGATAAGACCCTATTGCGCTCTTGCATTTTTCCACAACTACACCATTGACTGGGTCTAATGGGAGTTAAAGGTGTTTAAGGAGTATTCATGATAGGAAAGGCCAATGTAAGTTTCTCAAGCAACCCAAAGAATATGTGACATCATTGTCTTAAAAGGTCACCCCTGAAACATTTAGCCCTTCAAGGCCGGGCTCATAAAATCCTGACACTCACCTATTTCCAGTGCATTAAAAAATTAAGGACATCTTCAATTTCATCCAGCAATGTAGTATAGATTTCTGACTTTAAACCCGTCCATAATTATAGATTAATGAAATATATTAAGATTTGAGAGTCCTCAGTGGTTGATACCTCAGAAACACATAAGAAATGTATACTACATTGCTGGATGAAATTGAAGATGTCATTCATTTTTTAATGGCACTGGAATAACATTTTTTACCTGGATTTTCGGCTGGAGGAGTTTTTTCAATTAGATCTACACAGCACTGAATCTAGCAGGAGTGAGATTTCCCCGTGCCGAGGATTTCAGTTACATAGCAGGGGTGAGCTGGTTGTTCCTATTTTTGTTGTGCCATTGTCCCAGCATTCTTTAGTGACTTCGAGGTTATGCTGGGAGTTTTCATTGATGTTGTGTTTTTTATCATGATATGGACAACTAGTGTTCTCAGCCTAAATTTCACATGGCCTCGCTCATAAAGACATTTAAAAGTTTGGCTAAGGGCTGAGCACTTTCCAATTATGCCCCTGTCTATTATCTGGTGTGCCCTGGGAACTATAGACCAGTCAGCTTAACGTCTGTTGTGGGTAAATTGTTTGAAGGATTTCTTAGAGATGCTATTGTAGAATATCTTAATGATAATAACTGTCTAACTCCATATCAACATGGATTCATGAGGGATCGCTCCTGCCAAACAAACCTGATCGCCTTCTACGAGGAGGTGAGCTCACAGCTGGACCGGGGAGAGTCAGTGGATGTTATATACCTTGACTTCTCCAAAGCGTTTGATACCGTGCCACACAAAAGGTTGGTATATAAAATGAGAATGCTTGGTCTGGGGGATAATGTGTGCAAGTGGGTAAATAGCTGGCTGAGTGATAGAAAGCAGAGGGTGGTTATCAATGGAGTAAGCTCAGGGGGTGTCAAGGTTACTAGCGGGGTGCCTCAAGGGTCTGTCTTGGGCCCTATATTATTTAATATATTTATTAATGATCTAGTGGAAGGGTTGCATAGTAAAATAGCAATATTTGCAGATGATACTAAACTTTGTAAAGTAGTTAATACAGATGAGGATAGGGCACAGCTACAGGAGGATTTAGATAAATTGGGGAGTTGGGCCAAAAAATGGCAAATGGGGTTCAATGCCGATAAATGTAAGGTCATGCACATGGGTAAGAAAAACAGCAGTCACCCATACATATTAAATGGGAAACCGTTGGGGAAATCTGACATGGAGAAGGACCTGGGCGTCTTGGTTAATAGCAAATTAAATTGGAGTGCCCAGTGTCAGGCAGCAGCTGCGAAGGCAAATAGAGTCATGGCATGCATCAGAAGAGGAATAGGGGCATATGATGAGAACATTGTTCTTCCTCTGTATAAAGCGCTGGTAAGGCCGCACTTAGAATATTGTGCACAGTTCTGGGCTCCGGTGCTCAGGAAAGACATATTGGAGCTAGAGAGGGTACAAAGGAGGGCGACTAAGGTAATAAAGGGAATGGAGGGACTAGAATACCCAGAGAGGTTGTCAAAATTAGGCCTATGTACATTGGAAAAGAGAAGGCTTAGGGGAGACCTCATAAACATGTATAAATACATCAGGGGGCAGTACAGAGATCTCTCCCATGACCTGTTTATACCAAGGATGGTGACAAAGACGAGGGGGCACACTATGCGTCTGGAGGAAAGGAGGTTCCTGCACCAGCATAGAAGGGGATTCTTTACGGTCAGAGCCGTGAGACTCTGGAACTCTCTGGGAGAGGAAGTGGTGATGTCCAACTCACTTAATGAGTTCAAGAGAGGCCTGGACGCCTTTCTTGAGAACAATAAAATTACATCTTATGCTTAGTTAATTAATCCAGGGATTTAATCTGACTGCCAGATTAGTGTCGGGAAGTGAATTTTTCCTCAATGATGTAAATTGGCCTATACCGCATGGTTTTTTGTTGCCTTCCCCTGGATCAACGCTGCGGAATAGCTGCAGTGCACAAGAAATAGGCTGAACTGGATGGATGCTTGTCTTTTTTCGGCCTTATAAACTATGTAACTATGTAACTATGTAAACTATGTACTTTGTTAGCTAGTACACTCTCGTCATTGTCATGGATTCTCAGATGCATTGTTCTCAATTACAGTTTAATGGGAACCTGTCACCAGAAAAAACACTATTAGGGCTTATACTCATTTGTGAGAAAAACGAACGAGTGTAATCCGTTAAAAATTGGGATTGCACTCTGGCCAATGTTAATCTATGAGGCGCATCTCATATGCGATTTTTTTCTCAGCTGAAATCGGACTGAGAAAAAAATGGCAGCATGCTGCTTATTGCTGCGTATCTTGGGCGAGACTTGCCAATGCAAGTCAATGGGTGCGAGAGAAAACACGGACGGCATACGGACCATGCGAGTGCCATACGATTTTTACAGATACATTACCATTCTGTAACATAGAACACTGTAAAAGGTCCTGTAAATAATTGCAGAATAATAGTTGCAGAGAAAAAAATCGCATTGCATACGGATGTCGTACGGATGCTAAATGTGAAAAATCGCATTGTCCTCTCATGAAAATCGCATGACACTCGCATGGCACTCATCTGATTTTTTGGTCCAGATATTAGAACATTTTTTTTCACACATATGGGTATGAGCCCTTAACCTGCAGATATGGCAGGTTAGTAACTCTAATAGAGTTACTAACCTGCCCGGTGCCAGCACTTAGCCGAATGCTACGGGGAGAAAGTTAACTTTATTTCAATAGCATTGTTCCGGTTTCAGTGTACAGAGCGGCGGCTGTAACCACACTGATTGACAGCCAGCCCTAATACAGAGCAAGTGTCAGTAAGTGCCAGGGGCACGGTTACAGCGCTGGGGCCGCCGCCGTGACTGAAACCGGAACGCTGCTAGGGAAATAAAGTTCATTTTCTCCCCACAGCATTCTGCTATGTGCAGGCGCCAGGCAGGTTAGTAACGCTATTAACCTGCAGATTTACCGCATGTCTGCAGGTTAATAGCATTTTTTTCTGGTGACAGGTTCCCTTTAAGCTAACTTTAGGACAAGACCGACAATATGGGATATATTATGGCATATACTGTATATGATAAAGTTTGCCAATGTCAAAAACAAAATGAGTTATGACATAGAAAATCATGTGTAGATAAAATTAGGTTGTAGGGGGGAGCGGCATTTGGGTGGTGGTGTGCCTCCTTAAATATGTACCAGGATACATAATGGACTTGGTAGTAGAATGGTTCCCACTCATGGGTGACAGAAGAAATGCAAAAATTCTAGATAAACATGCTTAATGGTTACAAAGTCTCCTAATGGGCTACGTGAACAAGAGGCGACAACTTATACAGAGATGGATGATTGGAGTTAACATCCACAATGCGCTAGTAGTCCTGGTGACACATTACACAACAACACAACATGCATGAAGACTTCTCAGTAGCTCTTCTGGCACAGTCTCTGTGTTTCTCTGGCACAACAGAGCCATCTCTGGGCTTGGAAAAGCCTTTCTTTGTGGTAACCTCTCTTGACAGCAATGCACAGGATGGCAGTACAAGTTAGAATTTCCTGCTTTGCTTTTCTGTGGCCTCACTATATACTGTGGTAGCAGACGACATATTGAGTGGTACTCACCCCTATTTCTAGCTATGATGCAGAAACTCTGCTGAGCTTCACAGGTTTTATTCACACCTGTCACACTATGAGTCTGTGGGATTCTGAAATCTACCAACAGAATAACAGGACTGTATATGTACTCCATCACAATACTAGAGGTGTGGGCATGCATTGTAATACTGACACCACGGTGCCCCCTGACCCAACCATATCACTAGCAAAAATGGTGGACATTGACCAAAGAGGGCACCTGTGCTAGAACAGTACATGGGCCCCTTTATGTGTCTGTGACAGAAGTTACTTGTTTCTTTGGTGCTGGAAGTGGGTCTGTGGCGCCCCTGAGGGTTCGACCGCCACAGGGATGCTGCACTTCTCTAATGGAGTGTAGTGTTCCTTCTCTGAGGTAAGAACAGTGTGATGGTCGGGACCCAACCTTTGCATCCAACACCACATTTCTCCACCAGAGGGGGCTAGAATGCACTAGGTGCTGCCCTCCTGGTTACAGTGAGAATGGGGAACCAAGAGTTAGGGGAACCAGTTAGTGGGTGAGGGTGGAGGACTTACAATTTAGTGACACTGTAAATTTCATATTTAATAAAAAGCCATCTTGGTTCTTGGTCCTTTTTAGCCTAGTCCTTGTTAGTCAAGTCTATGGGAGGTCAAGCACTGTGATCTCCCACCCTGATAGTGGATCCTGTGTGGGCCTGCAGAGGTCGGAGACACAGCCCTCGTACCCCGGACTTGGGTCGAGGGGCAGGTTGTAGACCATGAATGTCTCAACCCGGTCGAGGACCAGGACCAAGAAGGCCCAGAGCTTAAGAGTGTGGCTCCATAGCAAATGGATCCCGGGGAGGATGCAGACGGAGCCGTGTACGCCACCTGTCCTCGCCAACCTGATATATTCAGAGGGAGTCTGGCTGCAAGAGGGGTACCGGCCCCCGACACCCGACCTTGCTACTCTATGTCCTGGTCAGGAAAGCCCGGTAGGCCCTGAAGATCCCACCGGGTATCGGAAGGAGCAGAAAGGAGTTCAGAGGGAGACCCAGCCTATCTACACACACGGACAGGAGAGGATATGGTCTGTAGTTCAGGAACACTCTGGTGCGGGGTCCTGATTGAATGCTGGACTTGCTCGGAGGTTGTCAGACCCCCGTCCCTGGTGACCGCAGGACTCCGCGGGGAGCAGGGAGTCGCCTTCCTTCTGCCATCTCTAATGTGAGTAAAGCCTTGGAGGTTCACCCCTATGGCCTCCGGACTGTTTATTCTGTGTTACACCACACGACGCGGCACCAATACTCCTCTACTACTACCCCCTCCATCCTGCCTGTATCTGCCCTGAGGCCCTGCTCCGCCTGTGGGGAGTAGTAACAACCATGGCTGCCCTAACACCAGGCCTCAGCGGACTGCAGCAGCGCTGGTGGCCTTCACCACCTGCCACAGGTGGCGTAGTCGGAATCAGCCACTCAAGCTGGATAAGCCCACACCATCCTTTTAATTGTGACGGCCCTGAGCACGGGTCGGGTCCGGGCAACGGCTGCACCCCATCTCTCCATCACAGGACCCGACTCTGAGTCCCCCATCTCCCAGGGTAAAGAAAAGGGCTTTCGAGTAGAGGCGTCACAGGTCCCTTTATCTCTTGGACCTCTTTGCGGCTGCACAGGTTGCACCAATAGTATGTCCGCCCCTAACTAGTAACTGTGCATTTACTCTTACCAGAACAAAGGGCAATGCTGGCTCCTAATGAGTGCCACCTAAGACCTTTACTCTGCTTCCGTGACATCTTTTCAGGCATAATGGACCTGAGATGTTTCATCCATTAAAATGTCATTCACTCACATGACTCCTGTATTGTTCCTATATTTGTAGCACAATAAGTCACACTTCAGTCGCACTCCCAATCGCAGCACTACACCTCACATAGCAATAAGAGGCATTATGATGCACAATAACATAAATGTTTGCAAATATCTTGTTGCACACAGTGGCTGCTTCCTGCTTGACATTTACGGTATATACTGCAGCCACAGCAGCTTGCACCTGTTCACATTCACTTCATTAGGAGGTGTGGATCAATTTTTGCTTCTTTGCAGCAAAAATTTCTAAAATTTTGTTTCCAGTTTAGAAAAAGTTGGAAGTATCATACTAGGTGCAAAAACAGTGGGGAGGATTTACAAAGGAACATGAGACAACATTATGGCTCAAGTTTTAAAAAAAACATTGGCATACATGCTGTGTGCAAAATTTAGTTTATATTTTACACATTTTTTACTACTCGCACACAGTGTTTAGAAAATGAGAGTATTGCTAAAAGGCGTTGTGCAATGTGCTGGATTTATTTTATTAGCATTTGCCATTCTCTTGACACAAAGTCTTGTTATATATTACAGAAGATCCAAGTTCTGGCATAAAGAAGCGAAAAACGATCTAATACAGTATGTCTAGTAAGATGAACTTGTCCATGGGTGTAACTGCAGTGAGTGCAAAAGTTGCCCAGGCACTTAACCCTAGGGGGACCCAAAAGTTCCCTTTGGACCATATGAGAAGACCAAGACTTGTGATAATCGGAGGCACTATTGAAGATTTCTCATAGGGACTCACAAACTTCAAATTACCCCAGTGGTCTTGTCTAGTTTTTTCCTGTCTTTTGGACAAGTAATACTAAATCTCATCAAGTATTTTATCTTTTTTTTCTGGAAACTAAAGGCTTAGGATAGGAGATAACTTGCTGATCACTGGAAGTTCTAAGACAGGGTCCTGCACCTATTCTGAGAACCAAGCTCTGTAAAGCCATGTCTTATTGAGCACCGGTCAAGTATGCACACCAACAGTCTTTTCATTTAATGTAGGACTGACAGAAGTAGCAAAGCACTCGGATATCTCCAGCATACACTGAATGGAGCAGTAGTGCACTTGTCTGACCATCACTCCATTCAGACTTTTGGACCAGCAATCAGCAAGTTACCATTTCCCTTATTCCTTTATAAATGTGGTACAATTCCTTTAAGAAGTTGCAAATTGCCTCTTCAGAGAAAAAAAGACAGGAACTCTAGTGCCACCTATTGGAGGTAATAATCCTAAAAATCAATGAGTCTTGGATAAAAATCAATGAGACTTAGGATAAAAAGCCAAACCAGACACTCCATTTGTAGATGTGTTTTGGCCTCGTTCTCACGCCACATAGACTAACATTGTAAAGGCCACTTCCAGGTCCCACAGAGCGCAGTGTGATCTGGAGAGTCTGAATCGCTGTCAGAAGAGGAGCAGAACAGCGCTGGATACCGGAGAAGATAGCGATAGATCATATTAACACATTTACACAGGCATAGGTTAAGAAAAAAATAACAGAAGTGCTTCTTTAAGTTCTCAGAGGGCATTTCATAGCCTATAAGTCTCCTTACACCGGCTTGGCATTACTCTCCACAAGGAAATTGACTCTTCAGAGAGGAATAGGACTAGAACTCTAGTGCCACCTATTGGAAGTAGCAATCCTAAAAGGCTTGACATGTCACTTTCCGCAAGGAAAAACATCACCCCTTGGAACTCCACAAGGAGAAACATTCCCCCTAAGAACATTTATAGGAAGTTGGATCCAAAATGTAATAAGTATGAGACAGAACATCCAGTACTCTATAGACAAAGCATTCCGCAAACAGCGCCTTCTAGTGCCACTATACTGTGCATCAATAAAGTGCATTTAATGCATTATGAGAATTATTTAAAAAACACAAAAACCTGAACATTGTGTATAAATCTAGCCTAAAAGTTGGGGTAACCACATTGATGGTAACACTCGTACTTGTACCTATTCATTAGCATGCAGTAGGCATTTTTTATTTTCACTCAGTGGACAAATGTCTACCTTAAAGGGTTTTCCACTTTCAGGAAAGTGTACCCAACACTGTAAGATCCCTAAAATAACAAACAGAGCAGGTACTTGCCCTCCCCAGGTCCAACACTGACTCCCCACTATTGTTCAGTTTTTGGTGTTTTGATTGTAGCTGTTATGCAGCAGTGCGCATCATCACTATAGCCAATCACAGAGTAACAGCAGCATGTGCCGTCTAACTCCGCACAGTCGCCGACCTCAGTTATTGGCTACAGTGGGGATATGCACTGTCAAAGTGATATAACAGCTGCAGCCAAAGCACCAAAACCTCAGCAGCGCCGGACCGGGTGACAGTGAGTACCTGCTCTGTTTGTTATTGTAGGCATTTTACTGTGTTTGGGGTTCTTTTTCCTGAATGTGAAAAACACTTTAATGGTATACATGGGCTTCGTCCATATAAAGCATTTTGTTGCATTTTTCCTGTCATTTTTTTTTACCATATTTTGGATTTTTTTAACGACTAAATGTGGGTAAAAAAAATAAGAGCCATAGAATTTTGCCTTTGAAGATAACAAACGCAAGGGGTCTATAGTGGAATGAATTATGGATATAGTTTAGTAAAATGTGTAAAAATTGTTCTTCTGCAATATAAAGTTACAACACATGATGGCAGTGTTGTACAAAATAACAAGATGGTGTCCTAAATCCCTACAATTTTTCTCTGACTCTAAAAAGTATTTAGATTTGAGAGTCCTCAGTGGTTGATACCTTTTAAGGGCTAAATGAAAATATGGTAACAAATTGCAAGCTTTTGTGACTATTCAGGTCTCTTCATCAGGCCTGATGAAGAGACCTGGGTAGTCTCGAAAGCTTGCAATTTGTTACCATCTTTTCAGTTAGCATTTAAAAGGTATCAACCACTGAGGACTCTCAAATCTAAATATTTTTCTATCTACTGGCTAACACGGTACAAGAATATATATTTTCTCTGACTCTATAAACATATTACAGGAGATGTATCTGTATATTTGCATCAGTTTTCTTGCGTTAATAATGGAAAAATGGTGCTCATATGAGGTTGTTTACTAGCACTAGCATGTCCACATAAAGTTTTTCGAGGAGTTTTTCAAGCGGAAACTGAGTGGAACTTCAAAAACTTTAACTCTCCGCTCAGTATGTATTATGAAAACTCTACAAAAAGACTCCCTGGGCACATAGCTATATAGAGGCTTTAGTTATTAGGGTATGTGCATATGCCGTACTTTAGACGCCGACGCAGCCATCGAGTTTTCCCGGATGACGCCTCTTCAGGAAGACACCGTCGGTCATTTACCTGAGGGTGATGAGTTAGTGACCTTGCCGCCTTTCTTGTGACATCTCCACTGCCAGAGTCTCTGTTAACCCCTTTACCCCCGAAGGTGGTTTGCACGTTAATGACCAGGCCAATTTTTACAATTCTGACCACTGTCATTTTATGAGGTAATTACTCTGGAACGCTTCAACGGATCCCCCTGATTCTGAGACTGTTTTTTCGTGACATATTGTACTTCATGATTGTTGTAAAATTTCTTCGATATCACTTGCGTTTATTTGTGAAAAAAATGGAAATTTGGCGAAAATTTAGAAAATTTTGCAATTTTCAAACTTTGAATTTTTATGCCCTTAAATCAGAGAGATATGTCACACAAAATAGTTAATAAATAACATTTCCCACATGTCTACTTTACATCAGCACAATTTTGGAACCAACATTTTTTTTGTTAGGGAGCTAAAAGGGTTAAAAGTTGACCAGCGATTTCTCATTTTTCCAACAAAATTTACAAAACCATTTTTTTAGGGACCACATCACATTTGAAGTCACTTTGAGAGGTCTTTATGACAGAAAATACACAAAAGTGACACCATTCTAAAAACTGCACCCCTCAAGGTGCTCAAAACCACATTCAAGAACTTTATTAACCCTTCAGGTGCTTCACAGGAATTTTTGGAATGTGGAAGAAAAAAATGAACATTTAACTTTTTTCACAAAAATGTTAATTTAGACCCAATTTTTTTTATTTTCACAGGGGTAACAAGAAAAAATGGACCCCAAAATTTGTTGTGCAATTTCCCCTGGTCACGCAGATACTCCATATGTGGGGAAAAACACTGTTTGGGTGCACAGTAGGGCTCGGAAGGGAAGGAGCGCCATTTGACTTTTTGATTCTAAAATTTGCTTGAATAATTAGCGGACGCCATGTTGCGTTTGGAGAGCCCCTGATGTGCCTAAACATTGGAGCTCCCCCACAAGTGACCCCATTTTGGAAACTAGACCCCCAAAGGCACCTATATAGATGCATAGTGAGCACTTGGAACCCCCAGGTGCTTCACAAATTGATTCGTAAAAATGAAAAAGTGTTTTTTTTTTCACTTTTTCATTTTGGGGACTCTCCAATTGCAACATGGTGTCCGCTAACAAATTGAATGGAAAATCGGCTCAAATTGTTAGCGGACACCATGTTGCGTTTGGAGAGCCCCTGTGTGCCCAAACATTGGAGCTCCCCCACAAGTGACCCCATTTTGGAAACTAGACCCCCCAAGGCACCTATCTAGATGCGTATTGAGCACTTGGAACCCCCAGGTGCTTCACAAATTGATTCGTAAAAATGAAAAGGTAAAAAAAAAAACACTTTTTCATTTTTACAAATCAATTTGTGAAGCATCTGGGGGTTCCAAGTGCTCACTATACATCTAGATAGGTGCCTTGGGGGGTCTAGTTTCCAAAATGGGGTCACTTGTGGGGGAGCTTTAATGTTTGGGCACACAGGGACTCTCCAAATGCAACATGGTGTCCGCTAACAAATTGAACGGCTCAAATTGTTAGCGGACACCATGTTGCGTTTGGAGAGCCCCTGTGTGCCAAAACATTGGAGCTCCCCCACAAGTGACCCCATTTTGGAAACTAGACCCCCCAAGGCACCTATCTAGATCCATAGTGAGCACTTGGAACCCCAGGTGCTTCACAAATTGATTCATAAAAATGAAAAAGTGTTTTTTTTTTCACTTTTTCATTTTTACAAATCAATTTGTGAAGCACCTGGGGGTTCCAAGTGCTCACTATGCATCTAGATCGGTGCCTTGGGGGGTCTAGTTTCCAAAATGGGGTCACTTGTGGGGGAGCTCCAATGTTTGGGCACACAGGGGCTCTCCAAACGCATCATGGTGTCCGCTAACAATTTGAGCCGATTTTCCATTCAATTTGTTAGCGGACACCATGTCGCGTTTGGAGAGCCCCTGATGTGCCTAAACAGTGGAGCTCCCCCGCAAGTGACCCCATTTTGGAAACTATACCCCTCAAGGATTTTATTAAGGTGTATAGTGAACATTTTGAACCCAGAGGTACGAGACAGAATTTGATAACATTAGGTCATCATATTGAATAAGTTGTCATTAGTCTTGAGCGCAAGTGCTCGCTACTTGAGTTTGCATCGGGTACTCAGGTATGCACCATGTACTGCGTGTGCTCGAGTGACATGCTCGAGTCCTTGCCCCGCATGTTTCACGGTTATTAGACACCCCAAAAAAAACATGCGGGGATCACTCGTGCATGGCAGGCAATCCCCGCAAAGTTTTTTTGGCCGCGAAGCATATGGGGCGGAGACTTGAGCATGTCACTCAAATACCCACGATACTCAATGCATACCCGAGCATCCGATGCAAACTCAAGTAGCGAGCACTTGCGCTCAACACTAGTCGCCATATCGTCATCTTTTTTTCTTACTTTTGAAAAAAATCCCAACTCTAACCCCAAACCCAGCCCTAACCCTAGCCCTAATCCTAGCCCAACCCTAACCCGAGAGTTTATTTTTTACACCGCTCCTCGTGCGGTATAAGTGATTAGACGACTTTATTCTTCGGGTCGGTGCGATTACAGTGATACCAGAATCATATGGGGTTTTTATGATTGACAGCTGTCACACACTAAAAGACGCATTTTTTGTAAAATCTAGTTTTTGCATCGCCATATTTTGAGAGCTATAATTTTTCCAGATTTTGGCAGACAGTCATGTGACAGCTTGTTTTTTGCGGGATGAGTTGACGTTGTTATTGATGCCATTTTCAGGCACGTGACATTTTTTGATCGCTTTCTATTCCGATTTTTGGGAGGCAGAATAAACAAAAACCAACAATTCAGGAATTGTTTTTTTTTTTTTTTTTATTCTGTTCTGCGTGTGGTAAAATTGATAAGGCAGCTTTATTCTTCGGGTCAGTACGTTTACAGCGGTACCACATTTATATCGTTTTTCTATGTTTTGCACTTTTACATAATAAAAGCACTTTTATAGAAAAAAATATTTCTTAGCATAGCTTTATTCTGAGAGCTATAACTTTTTTATTTTTCGGCTGATGGAGCTGTATGGTGGCTTGTTTTTTGCGGGACGAGATTACGTTTTCAGCGGTACCATTTTTATTTATATTCGTCTTTTTAATTGCGTGTTATTTCATTTTTTGTTTGGTGGTATGATGATAAAGCATTGTTTTATGCTTCGATTTTTTTTTTTTTTTTTTTTACCGTGTTCACTGAAGGGGTTAACTAGTAGGACAGTTTTATAGGTCAGGTTGTTCCGGACGCGGCGATACCAAATATGTGTACTTTTATTGTTTGTTTTTTTTTTATAATAATATTTATTGATGGGTACATTATATTTTTATTTTTGGTGGATTATTTTTTTTATTTTTTTTTTAATATTTTTACAATTTTTTCTTTATTTTTTTTTTCACTTTCTGACAGTTTTTAAACTTTTTTACTCTGTCCCACTCTGGGACTTTCACTTTTTTTATTCTGATCGCCTGCACAGCATAGGGATGGAGCACCATCCCTGTGCCGTGCAGGCTGTCAGCGCTGGACAGGGAGAAGATAGTTTGGAGATGCACTGCGCATGTCCAAACAATCTTCCTGTTGTCTGGTGACCCGGATGTTGTCATGTCGACATCGGGTCGTCATGGCAACATCCTGGAAGCCACGGCAGACAGCGCTGGAGGCCGGAAGAGGAGGTGAGTATCTGCGATCACCTCCCCTTGCCACCGCAATGCTGCGATCGACTTCGATCGCAGCATTGCGGGGGATAATGTGCTGGGAGCGGTGCGTGACCGCTCCCTGCACATAGTACCGGGTGTCAGCTGTGACAATCAGCTGACACCCGGCGGCGATCGCGCCCGCACAGCCTGTGTGCGCGCGCGATCGCGATGACATACTAATACGGGTCTGGCTCTTAAGTCCAAGGGCACAGACGCGTATTAGTACATCTAATGTTGTTAAGGGGTTAAAGGGGTTTTCCCACAAATGAAAGTTGATTTTAATCAATAGATCTTGGAATAATAATCAGTTCCAGAATTGGATGTGTTTAAATAAAATGTTCGTGTGCTGAGATAATCTTATAAATGTTCCCCTGTCTAATGGCTGTGTCTGATCGTGCAGGAACATGGTCTGATCATACCACATCTCCTGGGCAGGGGAGGAAACAAAAGAGTATACAGACATTACAGCAGGAGATCACAGATGATTCTTTTTGTGAGGCAAAACATTTCACTGTGAGTTTTTAAGCAATGTTTTACTTCAAAGAAAGAATCAGCTGTGATCCCCTGCTGTCCTGCCTGTATACTCTTTTGCTTCCTCCCCTGCCCAGGAGCTGTGGTATGATCAGACCATGTTCCTGCACGATCAGACACAGCCATTAGACAGGGGAACATTTATAAGATTATCTCAGCACAGGAGCACTTTATTTAAATACATTCAATTGTGGAACTTACTATCATTCAAAGATCTATTGATTAAAATGAACTTTTGTTCTTGGGAAAACCCCTTTAAGTTTAGAGAATGGACGGCTTCCGCTACAGTGAGCATGTCACTTCTTTTAACTGCTTCAGGGTTTACAAACCTAAAGATGTGACATGAGACAGACATTGCTGTGTGTTATGTTTTAGGGAGCGCTTTCGCATCATTTTTTCAGGCGGAATTTGCTCTTGTCTTTTATGAGAGAGACTATTTTTGGTGGCGGCTTATGTCCCAGAGAACAAAAGGATCAACAGTGTAAAGTCAGACATGCCAGATCCTTATCTTCACCAACATATGGGGTACTGTCTGGAGCCGCCCATACACATCAGACTGTCGTCACCAGCGGGTTTGGTCAACATTAGGCAAATGAGTATGTGGTCCTCACTATACCATATCTGTTCTTACACACAAAACCTACAGAAAACATGCTCCTTCATCCACAAAATCCAATTTTAGTTTAAAACAGCTTTTGGTGGAAATACCAGTTTAATATATCCAGAAACTCTTCCAATTCTTGCACTTCGTCATTTAAGATTCACTAGTTTTGAGAGGATGTTTCCACTTCATCAGCATTTTTCCAGCACTATAGGTGCATAAACTTTCTTTCTTGTATTTCCCAGCATGCTCTTCAATTGAAAGCCAACCTACGCTATGCTTGTATGCAGACTGTCAGACAGGAGAGCAGGAGCAAGGGCAGAGGCCCACCCCTGCTTTCTGTAATCCATCCCATGGTCTTGGCTGCTAGAGACAGGTTACATTTAGCAACAGGCAGTGGACAGCAAGTGAGACAAAACAATGTTTTTTTCAGAGGCAAGACAGCATAATTGTTAAAAAGAAAAATATGCAGATTGCCTTGTGAAGGTCCGCGTGTCTGCAATTTAAGTGCTCCTCCTCAGGCAGGAGATTTACAATGCACTGCAATACCGAAGGATTGCAGTGTACTCTGCCTGCAATCAAACACTTGTGCTTTAAAGTCTCATAAGGAGATTTAAAAATATTATTAAAAATAATTTTTAAAAGTTTTTAAAAATATAAGCCAAAACAAAAATAATAAAGTTCAAATCCCCTCACCCCCACCTTTTCCTAGTTATTAAATAAAAAGTCTAAAAATGAGCGTCTAGAGATGATTAAATCTTTTGAACTTCAAATTCCTCAGCATCGGCAAATTTTTTCCAAAATTCACCTCAAATCGTAGGTACTCCAATTTCCCAGAATAAAGGCAGGTAGCACTGAGGTCTCCTAGGACAGCATCCAACCCCTTTCAAGCTCTTTAAAAAGGTTGTCCGAGACTTAAATTTTGATGGCTTAACCTTAGGATCATGTAAAGATAAAGATCCTCTAAAATGTATAACCTTTATTTCAATCCATTAAAAAAAAACAATACCCATGTGATGTGAAAATAAAAAATTATACACAGATGAATGATCATGGGTATTTGGTGTTTTCAATGGATTGAAAAAAAGTTTATAAATTTGAGAGGATCTTTATGTTTACACATTACTTCATTCTCCTCTAGTTGGATAGTTACGTCTTTTCTTAACCTTAGGATAGGTTATCAATGTCTGATCAGTGTGGGTGCGACACCCAGCACCCCCACCAATCAGCTGTTCCCGGTGGCGGCGGTGGCCAAAACTGCTCAGTCACGTTGATAGAATAGTAGCCGCCGGGTATTGCACATCCACCCCGTATTGATTTGAATATGTGGCGGATGTTTCGGGTGTCACAACCCCACCAATCAGAATTTGATGATGAATTCTAAAGATCGGCCATCAATGTTAAAGAACCGGAAAACCCCTTTAACTCCATCAAAGCCTTAGTAATGTCAATGTGACCTCAACATATATGGCTATGGGAAAATGGATGGAAACCATTATTTAATGGCTGCTGCGCTGCATTCCCTACCTTGACATTTATACAAGCTACAACAGGCTTTGCTCTACTATGTGATGGCTATGCTATACTATGTGATGTGATAGCTGCAAGGCATTGTGGGGAATCCCGCCTGCTTGCGCCTGAGGTCATGTTAGCCTTCTTTGATGCAATATTCTTCATTATGCTAAATAGCAGCAGGCATTTTTGGCGATTCAAGCAAATCAAATTACGAATTGTTCAATTCGCCATGTCCAATGAATTTCCAAACATTCGTCATAAATTCGATTTGAACCTAAACGATTCCGTGTCAGCTCTTCTCTAGTATCTTCACATCTATAAAAGTCCAAACTAGTAAAATATTACTTTATTTATCCCCTACGATGAACATTGTATCAAAAAAAAAAAGAAATATGTCAGGGCAACTTTTGGAGCATCTCCTTGCCTTCCATAAAAAATACAATAAAAAAAGATCAAAAAGACATATGTACCCCATGACATTTGTTTCACAGCGAAAATGCAGCAAAGGAATACAAGCAAAAATGGAAGAATAATTTTTTTATTTTTTTGGGGGGGGGGGGGTGGTTTGGATGCACAGACATCTATTAGTACATACCTAAGGTGTGCCACAACATACATTCCCATAGGACAACCATGAAGAACTTGTTTGCTCCAGAACTTTCACTATAAACCACCCCCCTCAATGTTTGCAATGTAAGAAGTGACAGGCCACAAGACAAAGGGATGTTCTGTTCACTCTTCAAGATTATGTGGCATCTAAGGGGTTAACAACTGGGACTGGAGATTACTTCCATCTGGACCATTGCTAAAGATGCCAAAAGCCCCTTCTGTTAACAATAGCATTCCTAATGAACGCACAGCCTATATATAGCTCAGATCAAAATTATTGATTTTTATTTATCATATCTTATCTTAAAATAGATAAAACTGGTAGACAAAACAATAAATTACACACAGTCCCGAGAAAGCCGTGCAAAACGTAACTTAGGCCATGCGAACACTTTGGGTCAGCACATGTTTGTGCACTTACTGTGCAGTGTTACCAGGGCCGAGACAAGGTATTTTGGTGCCCTAGACAGATGAACCAAACGGCGCCCCTCTCTACATGAATGGGTCAGAGACTAAAGTTAAAAGGTCCCCTATTGCACCCCACCGCCTTCTCCAATGGGTCAGGTAACAAGCTCTGACAATCATTTCCTCTGGAATTGTTACCTTTTTCACCAAAAAATACCAGCAAAAGTATAAAAAAAAAAAAGGATGTACTTTAGGGGTGAGGCTCAACAGGGAGTAGGTTTTTAACGGTAGATAAAGAATCATTCATTGTTTTGGAACCATTTACACAATACCAGGGACAAATAGCTACTGTATATTCATCCCTGACATGCTATATTTTATATCTCAGACACAAGGACAGTCATGAAAACTAATATAACTTAACTATAATGGGGCCAATTGGTTTCAATTAAGGTTTCCAGCATTTGGCGGATATTCTAATGGAAACTAAACAGACCCCATTATAGATAAAGTGATACATGATGCAACAAATACAGTTTGCAAAATTGATGGTGATTCTAGTGCCATATTCCTGTACTAGTGGTGGTTCTGGTTATTCATGTACTGATGGTCAATGGCGTAATTAGTCCGATGGGCCCTGGTGCACTATTTGGACCTGGGCCCCGCCCATCCTGGTATATGTACATATATATATATATATATATATATATGTATATATATATATAAATGTATATATATGTATATATATTTATATGTCCATCCTGGTACAGGTAGGGCCATATATATTTGGACAGAGACAACATTTTTCTAATTTTGGTTCTAGACATTACCACAATGAATTTTAAACAAAACAATTCAGATGCAGTTGAAGTTCAGACTTTCAGCTTTCATTTGAGGGTATCCACATTAAAATAGGATGAAGGGTTTAGGAGTTTCAGCTCCTTAACATGTGCCACCCTGTTTTTAAAGGGACCAAAAGTAATTGGACAGATTAAATAATTGTAAATAAAATGTTCATTTCTAGTACTTGGTTGAAAACCCTTTGTTGGCAATGACTGCCTGAAGTCTTGAACTCATGGACATCACCAGACGCTGTGTTTCCTCCTTTTTGATGCTCTGCAAGGCCTTCACAGCAGTGGTTTTCAGTTGCTGTTTGTTTGTGGGCCTTTCTGTCTGAAGTTTAGTCTTTAACAAGTGAAATGCATGCTCAATTGGGTTGAGATCAGGTGACTGACTTGGCCATTCAAGAATATTCCACTTCTTTGCTTTAATAAACTCCTGGGCTGCTTTGGCTTTATGTTTTGGGTCATTGTCCATCTGTAGTATGAAACGACGACCAATCAGTTTGGCTGCATTTGGCTGGATCTGAGCACACAGTATGGCTCTGAATACATCAGAATTCATTCGGCTGCTTCTGTCCTGTGTCACACCATCAATAAACACTAGTGACCCAGTGCCACTGGCAGCCATGTATGCCCAAGCCATCACACTGCCTCCTCCGTGTTTTACAGATGATGTGGTATGCTTTGGATCATGAGCTGTACCACGCCTTCGCCATAATTTTCTCTCCATCATTCTGGTAGAGGTTGATCTTGGTTTCATCTGTCCAAAGAAATTCTTCCAGAACTGTGCTGGCTTTTTTAGATGTTTTTTAGCAAAGTCCAGTCTAGCCTTTTTATTCTTGATGCTTATGAGTGGCTTGCACCGTGCAGTGAACCCTCTGTATTTACTTTCATGCAGTCTTCTCTTTATGGTAGATTTGGATATTGATAAAACCTGCCTCCTGGAGAGTGTTGTTCACTTGGTTGACTGTTGTGAAGGGGTTTCTCTTCACCATGGAGATTATTCTTCGATCATCCACCACTGTTGTCTTCCGTGGGCGCCCAGGTCTTTTTGCATTGATGAGTTCACCAGTGCTTTCTTTCTTTCTCAGGATGTACCAAACTGTAGATTTTGCCATTCCTAATATTGTAGCACTTTCTCGGATGGGTTTTTTCTGTTTTTGCAGCTTAAGGATGGCTTGTTTCACCTGCATGGAGAGCTCCTTTGACCGCATGTTTACTTCTCACCAAAACCTTCCAAATGCAAGCACCACACCTCAAATCAACTCCAGGCCTTTTATCTGCTTAATTGAGAATGACATAACAAAGGGATTGCCCACACCTGTCCATGAAATAGCCATGGAGTCAATTGTCCAATTACTTTTGGTGCCTTTAAAAACAGGGTGGCACATGTTATGGAGCTGAAACTCCTAAACCCTTCATCCTATTTTAATATGGATACCCTCAAATGAAAGCTGAAAGTCTGAACTTCAACTGCATCTGAATTGTTTCGTTTAAAATTCATTGTGTTAATGTCTAGAACCAAAATCAGAAAAATGTTGTCTCTGTCCAAATATATATGGACCTAACTGTATATATATATCCCCTACCCTGGTATATATGTCCCTTATCCTGTCTGGGTCCCTTCCTGGTATATCTATCCCTTATCCTGAGCCTCATACTGGTATATATATATCCCCCATCCTGGTATATGTCCCTTATCCTGGTCCCCATCCTGATATACAGGTGCATCTCACTAAATTAGAATATCATCCAAAAGTTTATTTATTTCAGTTCTTCAATATAAAAAGTGAAACTTATATATTATATAGAGTCATTACAAACAGAGTGATCTATTTCAAGTGTTTATATCTGTTAATGTTGATGATTATGGCTTACAGCCAATGAAAACACAAAAGTCATAACTCAGTAAATTAGAATACTTTATAACAACAGCTTGAAAAATGTTGTTAAAATCCGAAATGTTGGCCTACTGAAATGTATGTTCAGTAATTGCACTCAATACTTGGTCGGGGAGCCTTTTGCATCAATTACTGCATCAATGCGGCGTGGCATGGAGGCGATCAGCCTGTGGCACTGCTGAGGTGTTATGTAGGCCCAGGTTGCTTTGATGTCAGCCTTCAGCTCATCTGCATTGTTGGGTCTGGTGTCTCTCATTTTCCTCTTGACAATACCCCATAGATTCTCTATGGGGTTAAGGTCAGGCGAGCATTGAAGATGGGTCGTGGCTGGGTCTTCCAGCATGACAATGACCCGAAACACACAGTCAGGGCACCTAAGGAGTGACTCTGTTAGAAGCATTTGAAGGTCCTGGAGTGGCTTAGCCAGTCCCCAGACCTGAACCTAATAGAAAATCTTTGGAGGGAGCTGGAACTCAATGTTGCCCAGCAACAAACCCGAAACCTAAAAGATCTGGAGAAGATCTGTACGGAGGATTGGGCCAAAATCCCTGCTGTAGTGTGTGCAAACTTGGTCAAGAACTACAGGAAATGTCTGACCTCTGTAATTGCAAACAAAGGTTTCTGTACCAAATATTAATTGCTGTTTTTCTATTGTGTCAAATACTTATTTCATGCAATAAAATTAAAATTAATTATGTAGAAATCATACAATGTGATTTTCTGGATTTTTTTTTAGATTCTGTCTCTCACAGTTGAAGTATATCTGCAGACCTCTACATTCTTTAAAGGTGGGAAAACTTGCAAAATCGGCAGGGTATCAAATACTTATTTTCCCCACTGTATATCCCCCATCCTTGTAATATGTCCCTTATCCTGGTAAATGTCCCCTACTCTAGGCCCCATCCTGATCATATGTCCCTTATTCTGGTATATTTCCCTTATCCTGGGTTCCATCCTGGTGATATGTCCCTTATCCTGGGGCCCATGCTGATATATGTCCCCCATTCTGCCGCTGTTCTTTAATGCATGGAAAAAAAACAATTATACTCACCTTCCCTTTGCTCCCCCAGTGTGCGGCATCCTCTTCTGAAGCCGGCAGCTGACTTCAGCGTGCAAGTGACGGGAGCACATGAAGTCACTGCCATGCCCCCCTAGTAACGTGCATGCCGACGTGAGCAGTTGGCCTCTGATTGGCGGTAGAGTGTATTGCCCGTCGGGTCTGTGAGCCACAATACACTTCAACTGGATATGCGTACATCCAATTGAAATTTCTGCTGGAGTCGGCAGACCGCTCATCCACACTGGCCCGGTCGCGGTCGCGACCTGTGCGACTGTGGTCATTACGCCCCTGCTAATGGTGGTTATTGTGTTGCATTCCTGTACTGATGGTGGTTCTGGTGATGTATTCATGTAGTGATGATGGTTATTGGCTGTAATCTGAAACTAAAATCATCATCAGTGCATAAATAGAACACCAGAGCCCTCAATAGTACATAAATACAGCACCAGAACCATAATCAGTAAACAAATAGAACCACCATCAGAACATAAATTCGACGCAAGAACCACAATCAGTACATGAGTACATCACCAGAACCACCATCAGTATATTAATGAGTCACCAGAACCCCAATCAATACATGAATACATCATGAGAACCACCATCTGTAACTACAACACCAGTACCATCATCAGTACATGTATATATCATCAGAACCACCATCAGTACATGAATACATCACCAAGCTTAGTACAGCAATCAATTGTAATGTCAAGTAAGGCTAATACACATTTGTATCTCATGAACCTACAACTCCAAGTATGTCCTTAATGATGTCAGATATCAGTCTTTATCAGACTATGGACAATACAGGAACCACAGTACTGATTAGAAGTAGTCAGTATCAAGAAGTAAACATTTACACCCAGGTACTGTCACGGGTTTACCACGACAGAGAGGGGCCAGAAGACTGCGGTGTCTGATTTCACATACTACTTCACTGATTAGAAGCACTTCACCATCGTATTAAACAGTGTAGGTTTCTGCTAGCAGTGCAGGGGTTAATCTGGAAGTGGGAGGAGGCCTGACAGGAAGTGGTGGAGGCGGAGCCTGCCGTGTGCTGCAAGAGTTGTGCTGTGTGTGGAGAGAGCTCCTGGGAAGGGAGGAGAGCCAGGCGGAGGTGACCGAGCGGACCGGGAGGACCAGTAGGAGGCGACCGGAGGGACGAGCGCAAGAGAGCGCTGTGGCAGCGTGCAGTGCCGGCCAGCGGAGGGTGCCAGGTGGTGGTGACCAGGAGGTGATCAGGAGGACCGGTAAGAGGCGACCGGAGGGACAAGCGCGCTGTGATAGCGTGCAGCGTCCCTAGAGGAGGTGAGTGAGGGGCAGGAGGCCGCGATAAGCGGCCCTACTGAACCCAAGTGTGTACTGTACTGTATTGTATTTGTATCTGTATTTGTAATTGTATTGTATTCCCTAGTCCATATTTAATTGATTACCCCCCCGTCCATATTTAATTGATCACCCCCGTCCATATTTAAATTGATTCCCCTGAACACCCCCGTCCATATTTAACTGATCCCTCTGACCACATTAAATTGACCCCCCCGTCCTCATTTAATTGATCCCCGACCACCCCCCGTCCATATTAAAGTGATCCCCCTGACCACATTTAAATGATTGACCCCCCCAGCCCATAATTGAGTGATCCCCCTTGTCCTATTTAATAGATTCCCCTTGTCCACTTTTACTCATCCCCAGTCCCTATCTATTTGCCTTATCCCCCACCATATTTAATTAACCCCTGTCCATAATTAATTGATTGATTCCCCAGACCACAATTAATTATTTCCCCAGTCCATATTTATTGATATTATTGATACTTATTGATCCCCAGTCCTTAGTTAATTGACCCACCGTCCATACCTATTTATTTGCTTTACCCCCCATCCTATTTAATTAAACCCCCTGTCCATAATTAATTGATTGATTCCCTAGTCCACAATTAATTATTTCCCCAGTTCATACTTATTGATCCCAGTCCATAGTTAATTGACACACCGTCCATACTTAATTAATCCACCTGACCCACTCAGCTGATTCCCCGTCCATACTTAATTGATACTTAATTGATCCCCCGTCCATACTTAACTGATCCCGCGCCGATATCTAATCGATACACTTGCACATCCCTAATTGATCCCCGTCCATACACCTATATATAAATAATTGTGTTTTGTACTTGTACATATATACTGACTGTATCCCCATATTTAGAATGACGTCCATGTTGGCCGGAGCCGTGCAGTGTACATCTTGCGCAATGTATGCATTCCCTGAGCTACCGCTCAGGGATCCATACTGCTGCGAGAGATGTGAGCATATCGTGCACTTGGAAGCCCAAATCCTGGATCTAAGTGCTCAGATAGCGGTACTGAGGAGCATCGACAACATGGAACGGAGTTTGCTGCTCACCGAGCAGACACTCAATGGGTCAACACTGGGGGTGGAGCTTAGTGGGGAAGCGCAGGCTGAACAGGCAGGGAGCTGGGTAACAGTTAGAAGGGATAGAGGGAAGAAGTATAGGAAGGCTGGTTCAGAACCGGCATTATTGGAGCACGACAGATCCTCTGACCGCCGGGGGAGTGTATGCTCCAGTAATGAGGGGGAGGGGGGAAGTGTAGGGCAGGCTAGACAGGTCCTGGTAGTGGGTGACTCTATTATTAGGGGGACAGACAGGGCAATCTGTCACAAAGACCGGGATCGCCGAACGGTGTGCTGCCTCCCTGGCGCTCGAGTCCGGCACATCGCGGATCGGGTTGACAGGTTACTGGGTGGGGCTGGCGAAGACCCAGCGGTCATGGTCCACATTGGCACCAATGACAAAGTGAGTGGTAGATGGAGGGTCCTTAAAAATGATTTCAGGGATCTAGGTAGGAAGCTTAGGGCAAGGACCTCCAAGGTAGTTTTCTCAGAAATACTACCAATCCCGCCAGCCACACAGGAGCGCCAACGGGAGGTTAGGGAGGTGAATAAGTGGCTAAAGAGTTGGTGCAAGGCAGAAGGGTTTGGGTTCATGGAGAACTGGGCCGACTTCCCTGTCGGCTACAGGCTCTACCGTAGGGACGGGCTGCACCTCAATGGGGAGGGTGCAGCGGTGCTGGGGAAGAAGATGGCTAATAGGTTGGAGGAGTTTTTAAACTAGAGACGGGGGGGGAAACGAAGGAAATAGGTGGGATGTGAGGCAAGCAAGGGGGAAGGGGAGAAGTGAATATAATGAGGGTGGAGAGGGGGGTGGGGATAGTACAGTTAGATCGTTAGAGAAGAATAGGATGCTAAATAACCCCAAAGTTTTATCTTGCATGCTGACCAACGCAAGAAGCCTGACCAATAAGGCGGATGAGCTGCAGGCGCTTATATCGGAGGAGAGGTATGACATCGTAGGTATAACAGAGACTTGGCTAGACGATAGCTACGACTGGGCGGTAAATTTATTAGATTATAGTTTATTTAAAAGGGACCGGAAACAGGGGAAGGGCGGAGGAGTCTGCTTATATGTAAGGTCACGTCTAAAGCCCAGACTAAGGGAAGATATAGGAGAGGGAGAAGAGGGGGTCGAGTCCATGTGGGTAGAGATAGAGGGGGCAAAAAATAATAATAAAATATTACTGGGGTCTGCTATAAGCCACCCAATATAACAGAGGAGAATGAGAAACTGCTATTAGGACAAATAGACAAAGTAGCAAAACATAATGAGGTGATTGTAATGGGGGACTTCAACTACCCAGATATTGACTGGGAAACAGAAACCTGTAGATCGCAGAAAGGAAAAAGGTTCTTGACAAATATCAAGGATAATTATCTCTCCCAACTAGTGCAGGAACCAACGAGAGGGAAGGCCGTGTTGGACTTAATATTGACTAATAGGCCTGATAGAATAACTGAGGTACAGATAGGGGGGCACCTAGGTAATAGCGATCATAATATTATCAATTTCAAAATGCCCTTCAGTAGGGTTATTAATAAGGGAACAACTAAAACATTAAACTTTAGGAGGGCGAAGTTTGATCAGCTGAAAGAAAACCTTCAACTTATAGACTGGGACAAAGTTCTTAATCAAAGGAATACGAATAGTAAATGGGAAACCTTCAAAAGAATTCTGAATACTCAGTGCGAGAGGTATATACCGTATGGGAATAAAAGGGCCAGAAATAAGAGGAAACCAATATGGTTGAATAAGAACGTAAAAGGGGCGTTAAATAGCAAAAAAGAGGCATTCAAGAGATTAAAACAGGAAAACAGCAAGGAGGCACTAATGTGTTACAAGGAAAAAACGAGAACCTGTAAAAAACAAATAAAAATAGCGAAGGAGGAAACAGAGAGACGTATTGCTAGGGAAAGTAGATCAAATCCCAAACTGTTCTTTACGTATATAAATAGTAAAAGGATTAAATCGGATAATATTGGACCGATAAAAAGTGATGAAGGCAAAATCATAGAGAAAGATGAGGATAAAGCTAATCTATTAAATAAATTTTTTTCGTCAACTTTCACAAAGGAAAAAGAACTAACAGGCGAAATGAGAAGTGACAAACTTAATCCTCCACTAAGTATGACAAATCTAACCCAAGCTGGGGTACAGAAACGCCTCAGTAACATTAAAATAAACAAATCACCAGGACCTGATGGCATACACCCACGGGTACTAAGGGAATGTGATAGACAGACCGTTATATCTTATATTTAAGGACTCTGTTGAGACTGGGTCTGTGCCACTTGATTGGCGACAGGCGAATGTAGTGCCAATATTCAAAAAGGGAACAAAAAGTAACACCGGAAACTATCGGCCGGTGAGTCTGACGTCCGTTGTGGGCAAAATTTTTGAAGGCTTTATTAATGAGGCAATCATGGAGCATCTTGATGCTAATAATCTATTAACCCCGAACCAACATGGATTCATGAGGAATCGCTCCTGCCAAACAAACCTGATTGACTTCTACGAGGAGGTTAGCTCTCGAGTAGATCAGGGGGAACCAGTGGATGTCGTGTATCTCGACTTCTCAAA
Source organism: Phyllobates terribilis (assembly GCF_046119375.1). NCBI lineage: Eukaryota > Metazoa > Chordata > Amphibia > Anura > Dendrobatidae > Phyllobates > Phyllobates terribilis. The sequence goes on along the minus strand of NW_027362763.1, from coordinate 745,305,359 downwards.
AGCGTTCGATAGCGTGCCACATAATAGGTTGGTATACAAAATGAGAATGATGGGGCTGGGGGAAAATGTCTGCAAGTGGGTAGCTAACTGGCTAAAGGATAGAAGGCAGAGGGTGGTTATAAATGGAATATACTCAGATTGAGTAAGCGTCACTAGTGGGGTACCACAGGGGTCTGTACTAGGCCCAATGTTATTTAATATCTTTATTAATGACATAGTCAACGGGATAAATAGTAAAATATCAATATTTGCAGATGACACAAAGTTATGTAAAACAATTAATACAAAAGAGGACAGTGCAGACCTACAGAGGGATTTGGATAAGCTGGGTAGGTGGAGCATTAAATGGCAAATGAGGTTTAACGAGGAGAAATGTAAGGTCATACATATGGGAAGGAAAAATGGAAGTCACCAGTACTCACTGAATGGGAAATCATTGGGGAATTCAGAGATGGAGAAGGACTTGGGCATCTTGATTGATAGCAAACTAAATTGGAGTGCCCAAAGTCAGGCCGCTGCTGTAAGGGCAAACAGGGTAATGGGATGTATCAGAAGAGGTATAGCTGCAAAGGAGGAGAACATTGTTCTTCCACTGTACAAAGCACTGGTCAGACCACACTTGGAATACTGTGCTCAGTTATGGGCCCCAATATATAGAAAGGATATAAATGAGCTTGAAAAGGTACAAAGGAGGGCAACAAAATTAATAAAGGGAATGGAGGGACTGCAATACCCAGAGAGGTTGGCAAAACTAGGACTATTCAGCCTGGAAAAGAGAAGGTTGAGGGGGGACATAATAAATGTGTACAAATATGTTAGGGGACAGTATAGAGACCTTGGCCGGGATTTGTTCAAAAGGAGGGATATTACGGTAACAAGAGGGCATTCACTAAGACTGGAAGAGAAAGGGTTTCAGCACCAGCATAGGAAGGGGTTCTTTACGGTAAGAGCAGTGAGAATATGGAATTCACTGAGTGAGGAGACGGTAATGTCGGATTCACTACACCAGTTCAAGCGGGGACTGGATGCATTTCTAGATACCAGGCAGATTTCAGCATATACTTAAAAATAAAATAAAATAGTAGGTTGATACAGGGATTTATTCTGACTGCTGATTTCAGAGTCGGGAGGGAATTTTTCCTCAGGTGAAGATTGGCCAAATCATTTGGGGTTTTTGCCCTCCTCTGGATCAACCTTAGCAATTACAGAACTAACAGGTCGAACTTGATGGACGCAAGTCTTTATTCGGCTTTACTTACTAACTAACTGTTCAGTTGACAGCTTCTGGAGCTTTCCTGCTTTGATGGTCTCAGCTGTTCAGTGTTGGCCACATCCCTCTGCTATATATACTCGCCTCTGGTTATCAGGGATTGCCAGTGTTAGTTTCATATTGCTTGGTTCTGGAGTTGGAGATATTTGTTTTTTGAGGAGGCATCTGGAATGCTGTTCTAAAGAGTGTTGCTTGGTGATTTGTCTGTGCGCATATCCTCACCCTCTCCTATTTGGTTTTCCCTTCCCTTTACCTACCAATGTTCCACTCTGTTGTTTGTAAGTGCATATTTGTATGATTGGTATTTTCATTTATCCCTGTACGTCTTCCGTTGTTAGTCTGGTTTATGTATTCTTATACACTACTACTCCCCACTTGCCTTGGTGGGGGAGGGGACAGGTAAGGGCTTATTTAGGAGCTCAGCAAGGCACATGACCACGGTTTCTTCACCATTAGAAGTAATCTGGGGAGCAGGGATAACTAGGGCGCCCCTTGCTTTAGGGATAGGGAAGGAGCCCCTAGCGCAGGGATATCAAACAACAGTGTCGTGACAGGTAACCTACAGGTGACTGCCTCTTTATTGTGTCTTTCCTTTCTTTTTGCCTCCATCTTGTACTGACGCCATGATTCTCTAAAGATTCCCTCTTCTCCGGTCTTCTGCACATCCCAACACACTGCCCTTAAAAATAAGAGTGTTATTAAAATGCCTTTTGCATAAAAATAACTGTCCATATTATGACCTAAATAAGCCTCTGATGGTATATGGCTTCCACACTGTCCACCTTATTGAGGTATAACCACCCCACTGTCTGCCGTTATCAGCTATAACTGCCACACCGTCCGCCCTTTTGAACCACAGCCAATTCCATGACTTTCCCCTCTCCACTGTTTTCCCTTACACTCTCTATTTCTCCACACTGTCCCCACGCCATGCTAACCTCTCTTCATACTGTGCCCACATTTCATGCTGTCCCCTCTCCATATTCATTCTGTACCCCCTTTTCACACCATGTCTTCATACTGGCCACCTGTCTAAATTGTACCTCCTCTTCACATTGTCCCCCTACACTGTATGATGGTCTCCACAGCCACCCACACAGTATAATATCCAAAACAGCCGCCCAATATACAGTATGATGTCCAACACAGCCTCCCATGCAGTATGTGTTACGCGTTTTGCAGAGGAGCCCAGCAAGACTGACACCAAATCAGCAAAGGCACAGCCACAGATGCACTTGGCGCAAGCTGCCCAGCTAGGCAAGCCCTTGAGGGCCAGGAATACTCTTGACGCAGCTCCTAGTAAATGGAAGGGGGAATTTAGCAGAGCCCTTCCCAGGCCAACTGTTACCAGACAGCTGGCATCTGGTAACGCGGCTGGTGCCTAGTCAAGAACCAGGTGAGTACCTCTGCAAGAACCCCAGGGATTGAAACCAGGAGAGAAAATAAGAAAACCCCTGAAAAGATAGCAAAACTAATGCTAGCATCACCCACCACCAAGCACATAGGAACTGCAATAAACAGCAGGACTAAGCAGGGGGCAGGATTAAATAGCCCGCCTAATGATCAGGTGTTGATTACCTCGCATTAATGCCCAGACAGCCACTCCCTGCTAGCTTCATCAGCAGACTGGACATAATCCCACCACCACTTAGTACCAGACACAACAGCGTGCTGCGTTGCCTGGCAACTGGGGAAGACAGATTCCCATCTTCTCCCGGCAGAGAAATCAGTGAGAGACATGGCATCCCGCATCCTCACACATCCCACAACACCAGAACGAAAAGATCCACAAGATTGGAACAGTTTCCCTGCAAGCATAGTAGCTCTGTCTCCAGGGTCAGGACAATGGCGGCGCTTGCGACCGGAGCAACACATCAACGTGCTGCTCTATGCCCAGGTGGGAGCACAGAACCACAATCCGTAACAGTATGATGTCCACCACAGCCCCCCAATATACAGTATGATGTCCACCACAACCCTATATACAATATGGACACCACAGCCCCCTATACAGTATAATGTCCTCAACAGCCCCCTATACAGTATGGTCACCACAGCCCCCCAATACAGTATGGTCACCAGAGCCCCCTTTACAGTGTGATGTCTCCACAGCCCCCGCTACAATGTCCACCACAGCCCCCTCTACATTATGATGTCCCCCACAGCTCCCTGTACAGTATGATGCCCCCACAGCCCCAAGTATAATGTCTTCCACAGCCACCAATACAATATGATGCCTCCTATATAGTATGATGTCCCCACAGGCCAGGTATAATGTCCCCCACAACTCCCAATATAATGTTCCCCACAGTCTCCCTTATAATATGATGTCCCTCAAAGCCCCTCTTGTTATGACCCCACAACCAGCCCCTCTTGTAATGTCTCCACAGCCAGCACCATTTATGTCTCCACAGACAGCTCCACAGTCAGCCCCACATATGTCCCCACAGCCAACCCCTCATATGTCCCTACAACCAGCCCCTCTTGTAATATCCCACACTAATTGGCAAACTAATATAAGGTAAATAAAAAAAGCTTATACTCACCTATTCCAGGCTCCCTGTCCAGCACATCTCTGTCTCTGCTTCTATCCTGTACAGCAGTGGGCATTGGCTGGCCCGATGATATCACTGCCTCGTGCTATTTGACGTCCCCTGCGTATGCCATCTCAAACAGGGTGCAGGCCGGAAGTGGCCTGAATTTTGAGGGTGTTTCCGGCAGAGCAGAGAGCTGATAACAGCTTGTCTGTTCCTTTCCTGGGTGGCATTAACTTTAATTGTATTTGTGTCTGACAGATGCGAATACAATTTAGTGCAGGGAGGGAGCGAAAGCTGGGACACAGGCAGAGAGAGGGATGTCAGTGACTGACACCGCTCACCTGTGTGCCGATGCCCCAGCCATCAGTGTGCTGAATGCCTGCAGTTGGTGGAAGGTGCCTGGCAGCCACAGGCATTCAGCAATGTTAGTTGTTTTGTTTTTTCTCCCCAAAGTGCGCCCTCCTCAGAGAGGCAGGAGGTAGTGCCCTTCGCAGGTGCTTACCCTGCCTACTAGTGTTGAGCCACCCCCGTAGTGTTCGAGTTCGGTTCGGTTCGTCGAACACCCGTGTGGTGGAGGAGTAAAAGGAGGGGGAGACACAGATATAGGCATGTCATGCCCTTCTAAAATCCAAAAAGTGAGAAGCCGACACGGCCAGTCCGCTCCTGCCCGTCCCACCTCCGTGTCGCCGGGTTTGTGCCAGAGCCGCGGTGAACCCTGACAGCCAGCCCCCCTCTTCCAATACTGGTGCCTGTCCGCTGGTGGGTCTAGCGAGCCCCCCTGTGGTGGAGGCAGCTCTAAGCTTTTTAATTTAAATTGTCTCTCTAATTTGAATGAATACACTTTAAATCCATTTACAAGGATCTATTGGAGGGCAAGTCTCATGCCAGCAGCCGCGGTAATTCCAGCTCCAGTAGCGTCCACTAAAGCTGCTGCAGTTAAAAAGCTTTTATAAGGATCGAGCTCGGCTGTCCACCGCAAGGCATCCTACTGCCAGTCCCAGCCCCTATGCCTTGGGGTGCCTCCTGATGCTCTTCACTAAGTATCCCATGGTCCCGAAGCATTTCCTTTGAAAAAATTAAGTGTCTAAACTACAGGTGGTGTAGCTTGCTTAACAGCCGGGATAATCCGCTGACTAGCAGACACTGCTACTAGGCACAAAGTATTTCCTGGGCTAGATGCAGTTAAAAATTTGTAATTAGATACTCTCGTTGGATGCTGAGAAAGCATTCCATAGAGTCTCCTGGCACGCCATATATGATTCTCTTAAAAAGCTTGGGGTAGGGGTCTAGGGGACCCTTTTATAGCCAAAATCACGGCCCTGTATCGCAATACGTCACCTAGGCTGAAGATAAATGGAACTGTAGCACCCTGAGGGCTCGGTTGCTACAGACGTATTGCACCTCACTCAGAGGTGTGATATCTCACTCTCAGGTAAGAATGGAGTGTGGATCAGGACCCGACACCTGCATGCATTACACCACATTGCCGTGGGGCAGGGCGACCAATATGCCCCTGAGATGGGCACGACAGTCCCTGTCCCTGGCTGGAGTGGGGGGAGGGAACACTGAGGAAGGGGAACCCTGTAGTGCAGGAGCAGGGAGGAAGCAGTTCCTGGGTGCATTGAGAAGGGAGTATAAAAGGTGGGCACCATCTTAGTTCAGTGCAGAGAAGTCTGAGCAGAAGTGGCAGGGAGCAGGGGCTCTGCATGAGCTCTGCTCCGGAGGCGGGCCTAGTAACAGAGGCCCAGGCCTGGAAGAGGGAGAAGGAAGGAAGAGGAGCGGAGAAGGCTCCAGGAACGAGGAATGAAGGGATCCCAGGGGTGCGGACGGGCGAGTCGCCACCGCACGCCCGAATCCACCTGCGTGGAGGGGTCAGGCCAAAGGGGGAGACCGGTCCCCGAACTAGTGGAGGCAGGAAACGACCCTCAGCTAGAAACCGGAGGCTCTGACATTTTATGTGGCGCAGCCCCTCGCTACACCCACTAGGAAGGCACCACATAGGGTCAGGGAAACTGGCGCCAAGTTTACCAAGAGGAGGCCCGAGGCAGCCGGACAGAAGTGTTGGTAAGAAAGGCCAGACAAAGGACACACAAAGGGGGTCCTGTGAAGTGCTCCAAAGTTATCTGGGAGTTGTCTGAGCCCCTCACCTGGTGAGCACAGTACGACGTGGGCAGCCGTTACCTGCAGACGTGGTCTGGATAATAAGAACTGTGAGTAAAGGCCCTGGACTGCATCACTGACTCCGTGTCGTTACTGCTGCTGCCCTGCACCATCACCCCCATCCTCCGCATACACTGCCCTGAGGCTATACTCCTCCTGTGGGGAGTTATGCTACGCTCTGCTGCACCCACAACACCAGCCTCAGCGGTCTGCCCTGTAGCGGCGGTTCACTCTGACCGCAATCCACGGGTGGCGTAGTCGGACATTTAAACATCAAAACCACATAAATAGTTCCGCCACTGGTTTGACCGCCCTGAGCCACGGAACCGGGTCGCCGCCACGAAGACTACAACCACCAGCATCCACCAAAAAGGGTCCGGCTCCGGGTGTCCCAAGGCCCAGGGGGTGCGTCAGAACATTTTCATCACCTTTCACAATCACCAATGGGACAAGGCAGGGATGTGCTCTGTCCCCTCTCTTATACATCCTAGTGACGGAGCACCTGCTCTCATCAATTCGCCATAACCCCAATATTAGGTGGATTGAGGTGGGAGGCACCGAGTACAAGTGCTCTCTATTTGCTGATGATGTCCTAGTATATATCACTCAATCACATATATCCATCCCTGCTGTTATGGCTGAAATAGATCACTTTGTTACATGGTAAAATTTTAAAATCAATGCAGCGAAGTCTGAGGCCCTCGATGTCTCCCTCCCCAAATCCATATAGGATTCCATCCAGTCCAACTTTCCCTTTGCCTGGCCCTCACAGGGTATCAAATACTTAGGAATTCCTATTCATAAAGACCTCTCCCATCTATGTTATCTTAATTTTGGGCCCTTTATTGAACAATTCCATACAGACCACGGTTGGCAAGTTAGAACTGTAAGATTCACTACGTGAACCACTGGTGTTTTGTGGAAAAGCACATGTACACTGCGTTCCAAATTATTATGCAAAAAGTGTTTAGGAGTGATAAGGGAAGAATTTGTTTGTTTGTCAGTTAAACTCATTGATGGTGATGTGTGTCAGGGCTCTTTATATCACTGTAAGCAATTGCAGACACCTGTGCTAATTAGATTGGCAGGTGTGTCCAATGAAAGGCAAGACTACTTAAGAAGGCTCTCTCACATTATTAAGCAGCCTACATTTTCTGCCAAAATGGGAAAGAAAAAGGATGTGTTGGCTGCTGAGAAGCAACAAATTGTGGAGTGTTTAGGTCAAGGCATGACTACAATCAACATTGTGCGATGATCAGGATGAAGTGTCTTGGCAATCAAGAAGTATGTAGCTGATTCACAGTACACACGTGTGCGTGCTGATAAGGGCAAATTGAGGACTCTTTCCTACAGGCAATTACGTCAGGTTGAAAGAGCAGCGGCAAAAAAGCCTTGTCATAGCAGCAGACAAGTTTTTGAAGCTGCTTGTGCCTCCAACGTCCCCCGAACAACAAGATGCAGGGTCCTTCAGAGGTTTGCAGCTGTGCATACGCCATCCTGTCGACCTCCTCTATCCACTTCACACAAGCAGAAACGGCTCCAGTGGGCCAAACATTACATGAAGACTGATTTCAAAACTGTTTTGTTCACGGATGAGTGCCGTGCAGCGCTCGATGGTCCAGATGGATGGAGTGGAGGATGGCTGGTTGATGGACACCCCACGCAAACACGGCTACAGCGCCAACAAGGAGGAGGTGGAGTAATGTTTTGGGCTGGAATCATGGGGAGAGAGATTGTCGGCCCCTTTAGGATCCCTGAAGGCGCTAAAGATGAACTCCATAATGTATGTGGATTTTCTCAAACAGCACTTCCTGCCATGGTTCAAGAAGAAGAACCGTGTATTTCACAGCAAGATCATTTTTCTGCATGATAATGCACCATCTCATGCTGCACATAAAACATCTGCATCTCTGGCTGATATGGGCATAAAAGGGGACAAACTTATGGTGTGACCCCCATGCTCCCCTGACCTCTACCCCATTCAGAACCTTTGGAGCATCATTAAAAGGAGTGTATATGATGGCGGGAGGCAGTTCACATCTAAGCAACAGCTCTGGGAGGGTATTCTGTCCTCATGCAAAACAATTGAAGCAGAAACCATCCAAAACCTGACAAATTCAATGGACGAGAGAGTTCAGAAGCTCCTTTCGAACAAGGGGTCCTATGTGAAAATGTAACATCACCTAGAATAAAGTTTTGAGTTGAAAACTGTTTGATTTCAGTTTCTAACAACCTGCTAATGCTTATAATTTCAAAAATGACCATTTTTTTGGTCTTTATTAAAATGAAAAGGTTGATCGAAAAGTTTGGGGGATCTAAGAGTGTGGCAACCCAGTAGTCATGATTACTTCGAATTCTGACAATATGAGGGTCATGCTGCAGGTAGTGCAGCAAGAAGGCACTTATGTGTCTTGCACATCTCGGAGCCCCAAAATTATTTTCCGGGCTAGATGCAGCTAAAAATTATTTTTAATTTTAAATCTGGTGGAGCTTATTATAGGTGGCCTAATAGGATCAGTGCTGCACACTGCTACAAAGCCCAAATTATTTTCCAGTCAAGATACAGATAAACATGATTAGTAATTTGAAAACTTAAAACGGTTGGTAGGGTGATTTTAACCAATCATCAAGCTTTTACTCTCCCCAGGATGACACAGGGGTAGAAAAGTCGTTTCGGATCCATGATTTGTTCATCTTTATGAACGTGAGTCTGTCTACATTATCAGTGGAGAGCCGCGTGCGCTTATCTGTCAGCACACCACCAGCAGCGCTGAACACACGTTCAGACAGAACGCTGGCTGCGGGGCATGACAAGATCTCCAAGGCGTAAGTGGCTAGCTCCGGCCATTTATCCAGATTGGAAGCCCAAAAAGAGCAAGGGTCCAGTGACACAGTCGTGGCTTCAATGTTTACTTGGAGATACTCCTGTACCATCGTCTCTAGGCGTTGACTATGTGTCAGACTTCTTGTCTCCTGTGGCCTTGCAAAGGATGGGCTAAAAAAGTGGTGAAATTATTCCGCAAAATTGATGTTACCAGCAGATACTGTGGTTCTGTTACGGTTTGAGTGCTGAACACTTGACGGTCCCACGGTTGGCAAGTTGGAACTGTGAGATTCACTACGTGCACCACTGGTGTTTTGTGGAAAAGCACATGTAAGATTCTGCAACAGTCTCTGCTGATACTCCTGCATGCGTGCATCCCTTTCTATGGCAGGAATAATTTCGGCAAATTTACTTTTGTACCGGGGATCTAACAGTGTGGCAACCCAGTAGTCAGGATTATTTCTAATTCTCACAATTCGAGGGTCATGTTGCAGGTAGTGCAGCAAGAAGGCACTCATGTGTGTTGCGCATCCAGGAGCACCAAGTCCCTGTTGTGTTGGTGGCGAGGTAACAATCATGCTTCCTTCCTCTGTCCTCTCCCCCCAACCTCGCACAACAGAAATGTGATCAAGGTCTCCCTCATCTGATGAGTCTTCCATCAGTTCATCCTCCACTTCTTCCTGGGCTCCTGCACCTTCCTCACTAGTTTGGCTGCTACCATGCGCCCTGGTAAAACCATCTCCCCCACCCTCACATGCCTGCCGCCTTGGTGCTGCCGACCGTCTGGACCTTGCAGATGTTAGCCCTTCCGCATACAACTCCTCCTCCTCTACTTCCTCCACCTCCTCTTGTGCCACCACCTGACTCCGAATTCTGTTTAACATGTGCTCCAGCATGTAAATCAGCGGAATAGTCATGCTGATAATGGCATCATCAGCACTAAACATCTTCGTCGCCATTTCAAAACTGTGCAGAAGGGTGCATAGGTCCCTGATCTGAGACCACTCCTCCAGCGTGATTTGCCCCACCTCTGGATCTCGTTGGCCCAGGCTATACGTCAGAACGTATTGCACCAGGGCTTGTCGGTGCTGCCACAGTCGCTGCAACATGTGCAGAGTTGAATTCCACCGGTAGGCACATCGCATTTTAGCCGGTGAAGTGGCAGGCCCAACGACTTCTGTAGAGATGTAAGTCGCTGAGCTGCGGGATGCGAACGGCGGAAGTGAGCACACAGCGACCGTGCCCTCTGCAGAAGGCCATCTAGTCTGGGATAGTGGGCTAAAAATTGCTGGACAACCAGGTTCAACACGTGAGCCATACAAGGCACGTGTGTGACATTGCCCCGGCGAAGGGCCGCACCCAGGTTTGCAGCATTGTCGCACACGGCCTTCCCTGGTTTCAGGTCCAGTGGAGACAGCCATTCATGAAATTGGTTCTCCAGAGCTGACCACAACTCCTCAGCTGTGTGACTCACATTTCCCAGACATTTCAAAGTAAAAACCGCCTGATGACGTTGAGCCCTACTGCCAGCATAGTAAGGAGGTGTGCAGGATCCCTTCTGCGCAGTTAGAAAGCTTGTGGCATGACCAGACAGGCTTTGGGTGCAGGTGGAAGACCGAGAGGAGGTTGAGGAGGCAGAAGCAGTGGAGGAACTTTGACATAAAGAGGATTGACGCACAACTCGTGGGGACGGCAAGACTTGGACAGCAGCCCCTTGTCCTGCTGTCACCATAGTTACCCAGTGCCCAGTCAGCGACATGTAACGCCCCTGTCCATGCCTACTCGTCCAAGTGTCTGTGGTGAAATGCACCCTGTCACACACAGAGTTTCTCAAAGAAGCGGTGATGTTGTGTGTGACATGCTGGTGGAGCGCAGGCACACCTTTCTTTGAGAAGTAGTGCCGATTGGGCATCTGGTACTGGGGCACTGCGACGGACATAAGGTCTCGAAAATCCTCTGTGTCCACCAGGCGGAAAGGCAGCATTTCTGTAGCCAAGAGCTTGCAGATGGTGAAATTCAACCTCTTAGCTTTCTCATGGCTAGGAGGAAATGGTCTTTTACTTGTCCACATCTGAGGGACCGAGGGCTGGCTATTGTGCTTAGACGGGGTTGATAAGGGTGTCCCCGGCAAACTGCCGGTCTGTGAGGAAGATGCAGGCGGACATGTTAGGTTGCCTTGATCCAAAGGTGGTGCTATCGATGTCGGACAGCGCTCAACACCAGCTGGTGTTACCACCTCCAAAGAAAATGATGACCTGCCAATCACGCTGGCTGTTGCGGGTAAAGAGGTGGCAGGTCTGCGCCCCAAAACAGGTGTGACTGCTGTCCCCCCAGTCACAGAGGATGAAGAGGCCGTGGATGCACAAGATATGGCAGACGGTGGTTGGCCCGGCCGGCTAGGCCGCATTGTAGCACACTGAGCTTCCCACTGCAACTTATGCTTCATGTCCATGTGCCGGTTCATGCATGAAGTACTCAAACTATGTATTTTTTGGCCTCTACTTAGCTTTTGCTGACAAATGTTACAGATAACACGAGTTGGGTCATCTTTATCGATCTGAAAAAATGCCCAGGCTATGCAAGGCTTAGCACCCATGCGACCTAAAGAGCCACCACGACTTGTGGTGAGAGGCAGAGTTGTGTTTGAGGATGCAGTTGTTGACGTGCTTCCAGTACTACGTCTCTGTCCAGGAAGGCGCAACCTGACCTCGTCGTCACTAGCATCTTCCTTCACCTCCTCTGCTGACCTCATCTCTTGGCTGACTGTGGGTTGACAGTAAGTGGGATCTCCAACCTCATCATCATCACCCTGTGTGTTATCACACCCGTCGTCCTCAGAGCCAACCTCTTCCTGCCCTGACAAAAAACTAAAGTTGTCGCTCCAATCAGGTATTTGAGTCTTATCATCGTCTTCCTCATTGTCTCCACCAACAGGAGTTACAGTTTGGGAATGAGGGTCTACATTATGGTCAGAACCTTCTGCGTCTGGTCCTGGATCCGACTCATAAAGATTCTGGGCATCAGTGCAGATCATTTCCTCGTCTGGATTCACAGAAGCGCTGGAGTCGACCTCTGATTCCCAGGCTATAGTATGAGTAAACAGCTCTGCAGACTCAACCATCTGTTCTACCTCATACTCAGACGGGCAGCTGGAGATTTGGGAGCTGTGAGGAAGCAAGTGCGATTTGGGTGACACCTTTGAGGACTGGAGTATTTGTGATGTTGAAGTTGATGTGGAGGAGAGCCCACTTAAAGGAGCACTTGATATCCGTTGAAGCACCTGCTGTTTTTGTGCCTCATCTGGAATTTGTAGCGATTGGCGTGGCCGTAAGAAAGGGATCTTATCACATTGTCCGCTAAAAGAAGTAGACATTTTAGTTTGGCTGGAAGATGGTCTTTCTTCTGCAGATGTTACTGTTGCTTTAACACCTACCCCACGGACACAACCTTTTTTCCCCTTCCCAACACGCCTATTCCCCTTTCCACCAGCAGCAGGCCTTTTTCCACTCACTTTGGTGGTTAACTAATTCACAACTCTGGAGTTGTTTGCACAAAAAAACAATGGATGGTAACTGAGCAGAGCTGAGTGGCCAAACTGTGGTATTAGGCCAAAACTATTGGCTGGGTTAGATCCAGAAAAAAATTATATTCAATTTGCAACCTGATGGAGGTCAGTATAGATGGACTAATACAACAAGTCCCACACACAGCTATAAGCCCAATATTTTTTCAGAGGTAGATGCAGAAAAAAATATATTCAGTTTGCAACCTGATGGAGGTCAGTATAGATGGACTAATACAACAAGTCCCACACACAGCTAGAAGCCCAATATTTTTTCAGAGGTAGATGCAGAAAAAAATATATTCAGTTTGCAACCTGATGGAGGTCAGTATAGATGGACTAATACAACAAGTCCCACACACAGCTAGAAGCCCAAATATTTTTCAGAGGTACTGTAGATGCAGATAAAAATTATTTTTAATTTGCAACCTGATGAAGGTCAGTATAGATGGACTAATAGAGAAAGTCCGACACACTGCTAGAAGGCCAAATATTTTTTCAGAGCTAGATGCAGAAAAAAATTAGATTCAGTTTGCAACCTGATGGAGGTCAGTATAGATGGACTAACAGAGAAAGTCCCACACACTGCTAGAAGGCCAAATATTTTTTCAGAGCTAGATGCATACAAAAAATTATTTTGAATTTGCAACCTGATGGAGGTCAGTATAGGTGGACTAATAGAACAAGTCCCACACACTGCTAGAAGGCCAAATATTTTTTCAGAGGTAGATGCAGAAAAAAATATATTCAGTTTGCAACCTGATGGAGGTCAGTATAGATGGACTAATACATCAAGTCCCACACACAGCTAGAAGCCCAATATTTTTGCAGAGGTAGATGCAGAAAAAAATATATTCAGTTTGCAACCTGATGGAGGTCAGTATAGATGGACTAATACAACAAGTCCCACACACAGCTAGAAGCCCAAATATTTTTTCAGAGGTACTGTAGATGCAGATAAAAATTATTTTTAATTTGCAACCTGATGGAGGTCAGTATAGATGGACTAATAGAGGAAGTCCGACACACTGCTAGAAGGCCAAATATTTTTTCAGAGCTAGATGCAGAAAAAAATTAGATTCAGTTTGCAACCTGATGGAGGTCAGTATAGATGGACTAACAGAGAAAGTCCCACACACTGCTAGAAGGCCAAATATTTTTTCAGAGCTAGATGCATACAAAAAATTATTTTGAATTTGCAACCTGATGGAGGTCAGTATAGATGGACTAATAGAACAAGTCCCACACACTGCTAGAAGGCCAAATATTTTTTCAGAGGTAGATGCAGAAAAAAATATATTCAGTTTGCAACCTGATGGAGGTCAGTATAGATGGACTAATACAACAAGTCCCACACACAGCTAGAAGCCCAATATTTTTGCAGAGGTAGATGCAGAAAAAAATATATTCAGTTTGCAACCTGATGGAGGTCAGTATAGATGGACTAATACAACAAGTCCCACACACAGCTAGAAGCCCAAATATTTTTTCAGAGGTACTGTAGATGCAGATAAAAATTATTTTTAATTTGCAACCTGATGGAGGTCAGTATAGATGGACTAATAGCGAAAGTCCGACACACTACTAGAAGGCCAAATATTTTTTCAGAGCTAGATGCAGAAAAAAATTATATTCAGTTTGCAACCTGATGGAGGTCAGTATAGATGGATTAATAGAACAAGACCCACACACAGCTAGAAGCCCAATATTTTTTCAGAGGTAGATGCAGAAAAAAATATATTCAGTTTGCAACCTGATGGAGGTCAGTATAGATGGACTAATACAACAAGTCCCACACACAGCTAGAAGCCCAATATTTTTTCAGAGGTAGATGCAGAAAAAAATATATTCAGTTTGCAACCTGATGGAGGTCAGTATAGGTGGACTAATAGAACAAGTCCCACACACTGCTAGAAGGCCAAATATTTTTTCAGAGCTAGATGCAGAAAAAAATTAGATTCAGTTTGCAACCTGATGGAGGTCAGTATAGATGGACTAATAGAATGATGCTATGCCCAAAAGATTTTACTTCACTAGGTGCAGTAAAAAAATTGGTATTCTATACACAGGTGGTATATCTTGCAACACAGATAGGCTACTCCACTGACTAACACACTCTGCAATAGGCCAAAAAGGATTAGCTTTGCTAGATTCAGCCAAATGCTGTGAAAAAAACTTGCACAGCACTGGCACAGACCTGCCTGGCAAAAACTGATAGGAACTGATGTAACCTAGTCCTGAAAAGGACTCCAATTACAATTAGTCTTTACTCCCACAACCTATCTATTTAAGAGCACAGACCTGCCTGATAAAAGTCGTAGGAAATGCTGTAACCTAGTCCTTAAAAGGACTGCAATCACAACTATTCCCTACTCCCAAGCTATCTGTATATTTGTGCGAAAATTGGCTTGAAATTAACAAGGTATAGCGCACACAGCAACAGCGGTGCCGTCTAACACGCAGCTGCAGCAGTGAGAAAATGGTGGCGACGGGGAAAATGGCTTGGTCTTATAGGGCAAGGACATGTGACATACACTGCCAATGACACATGCCCTTGCTTGTGTGAAAAAAAGCACTTCGCTCCGTGTGTGCGCTGCTGATAGGCTGACAGATTGCACCTCCCCACTGTAAATGCGGGAAAGAGAAAAAAAAATGGAGATCTTCATTGTTCCTGCAGAGATCCATCCCCTGCCCCTCCCCCCACCCCGCTGTACACTCAAACTGCGTATTAACATTAATTTTCATCATTACTGAGAAAAAATCCAGTTATGATTTTGGTGCATGAACAGTTATCGAACATAACCTCGAACAGCCGAATTTTTCTCAAATTGTTCGTGTTCGCCGAACGGCTCGAACACCGCCCAAAACAGCTCGAATTTGAGATTGGCGAACAGTTCGAGTAGAACAACGCTCATCTCTACTGCCTACCACTCGTCCCGGCCTTTGTTGATATACAGTAGTGTTCAAAATAATAGCAGTCCAATATAACTAACCAGATTAATCACTGTTTTTGGTATAAATTAAATTAAATTACCACATGTCAAACAATTTACCAGTTGGTGCAGTCGATTCTAATAAAACCAACAGACTCCGCATTCATGATCTGCAGGTTTTTGAGTCTGTGTATTTGAATAATTAATTGAAAGGGGCTGTGTTCAAAATAATAGCAGTGTGGAGTTCAATTAGTGAGGTCAATCATTCTGTGAAAAACAGGTGTGAATCAGGTAGCCCTTATTTAAGGGTGAAGCCAGCACATGTTGTGCATGTATTTCTCCTTGAAAGCTTGAGAAATATGGTTTGTTCAAGACATTGTTCAGAAGAACAGCGTACTTTGATTAAAAAAGTTGATTGCAGAGGGTAACACTTATAAAGAAGTGCAGACAATGATAGGCTGTTCAGCTAAAATGATCTCCAATGCTTTAAAATGGAAAGCAAAACCAGAGAGACAAGGAAGAAAACGGAAGACTACCATTTGAATGGATCAAATAGCCAGAATGGCAAAGGTTCAGCCAATGATCAGCTCCAGGATGATCAAAGACAGTCTCAAGTTACCTGTGAGTACTGTGATAGTTAGAATATGCCTGGGTGAAGCTAATCTCTTAGCAAGAAGTTCCCGCAAAGTCCCACTGTTAAAAAAAAGACATGTATTGAAGCGGACACAATTTGCCAAAGAACACATCAACTGGCCTAAAGGGAAATGGAGAAATATTTTGTGGACTGATGAAAGTAAAATTGTTCTTTTTCGGTCCAAGGGCCACAGACAGTTTGTCAGACGAACCCTAAACTCTGTATTCAAGCCATAGTACACTCTGAAGACAGTGAAGCATGGTGCTGCAAGCATCATGATATGGGCATGTTTCTCTTACTATGGTGCCGGACCTATTTACCGCATACCAGGGATCATGGACCAGTTTGCATATATTAAAATTCTTGAAGAGGTCATTGTGGGATGTAGTCAAAGCATCTTGGGCTGGAATAACAGTTGACAGGTGCCAGAAGTTGGTTGACTCTATGCAACATAGATGTGAAGCAGTTCTAAAAAACTTTGAGTATACAACTAAATATTAGGTTAGTGATTCACAAGAATGCTAAATCCTCAAAAAAAGCGTACATATTGTGAGTTTGTAAAGACAAATGCAGACACTGCTATTTTTAGAACAACACAATGTTAATTTTTTGTTATTTTCTGTAAAGTAGTTAAAAATTATATACATTTCTCTTCATGTTTTGAATTAGAAAACAGTGTGCAATGTTCCCAATGCATGGAAATAAAAACTAGTATAAAGATTTTGTGCTTAGCCTATGTTTTTGAACTCACTGCTATTATTTTGAACACTACTGTATGTCTTTCTACTGTCTTTTCTTTCATCACACATTTATATTATCCATCTAGCATACACGGATGCTTTTTTGTAACTTAAAGAGGACCCATCAGTTTATAAGGAAAGCGTAAAAATGACAGTAGATGGGATTAAGAGACTTCTCTCAAACATACAGTACTGTACAAAAGTTTTAGGTAGGTTTGACATACTTCCAAAAATAGAAGAGTTAAAGAGAACTAATGACATGTGTATAAAGGCACTTTAATACCTCCTGTCTCTGACTTACAGGTCATTGAAATATGAGTGATCTATCAGACAAAGACAGGCAGCAGGTGGGGAATAGAGAGAGGCAGAAGAGCTGTAAGTGCAGTGCTCCTCCCCACTGCACTTGCAACTCATTAGCATACAATTTACATTTTTCTAAACCAGCAAAACGTATTTATATATACCATGCTTCCCCAAAAAGAAGACCCATCCTGATAATAAGCCCTAGAATGATTTTACAGGATTTTTGGAGTATGCTTGAAATATCAGCCCTACTCCAAAAATAAGCCCTTGTTACAGTCAGGACCGGTGTTTGAAAGAGGGGCATAAACTAGTCAATTGCCCAATGCCACCACTCTCTTAGAGGCCCCAGCATTTCTATTTTGAGGTTAACCGGTTCCCGACCGCCCACTGTACATAAACGTCGGCGCTTGCTGGGCTCTGTGCAGCGCCGACGTTTAAAAACGGTGGGTGGTCCCACAGCGCTCAGGACCCCCAGGGTCCTGCTAGCGCTGCGGTACCGGTTCAGAGCGATAGCTCTGACATGTGGCATCATGGGGACCTGATTGGATCAGGTCCCCATGATGTTAACCTGTTCCTATATTCTCCATAGCGATCACGGCATTTAAAAGATAGTGACAGCCGGTGGTCGGCGATCGGGACCCCCCACATACCTCAGGAGCAGCGGGGATCCCGGTGCTGTGACCTCTGACATCATCGAGACCTGATTGGCTCAGGTCTCGATGATGTCAGCGTCACACCAGCCAATCAGAGAGATCACCAGGGAAGTTTGTTTTAGCAACAAACTTTCCCGGGCGATCTGGCTGATAGAACACTGTTTCTCCTCCCATCTCAGTGAGAGAGCAGAGGAGAAACAGTGTGACAAGAGCTGTCAGCCTTGCCACTGTAAAATTGAAAAAAATAAAATAAAAAAGAAAGTAAGAGTTAGGGTTAGTCAGTCCTGTCAGATCAGTCAGTCCTGTCAGATCAGTCAGTCCTGTCAGATCTGTCAGATCAGTCAGTCAGTTCTGTCAGACCTGTCAGTCAGTCAGTCCTGTCAGATCAGTCAGTCCTGTCAGATCAGTCAGTCAGTCAGTCCTGTCAGATCAGTCAGTCCTGTCAGACCTGTCAGTCAGTCAGTCCTGTCAGATCAGTCAGTCAGTCAGTCCTGTCAGTCAGTCAGTCCTGTCAGATCAGTCAGTCCATCAGTCCTGTCAGATCAGTCAGTCCATCAGTCCTGTCAGATCAGTCAGTCCATCAGTCCTGTCAGATCAGTCAGTCCTGTCAGATCAGTCAGTCAGTCAGTCCTGTCAGATCAGTCAGTCCTGTCAGACCTGTCAGTCAGTCAGTCTTGTCAGATCAGTCAGTCAGTCAGTCCTGTCAGATCAGTCAGTCCTGTCAGTCAGTCAGTCCTGTCAGATCAGTCAGTCCATCAGTCCTGTCAGATCAGTCAGTCCATCAGTCCTGTCAGATCAGTCAGTCCTGTCAGATCAGTCAGTCCGTCAGTCCTGTCAGATCAGTCAGTCCTGTCAGATCAGTCAGTCCGTCAGTCCTGTCAGATCTGTCAGATCAGTCAGTCCTGTCAGATCAGTCAGTCAGTCAGTCCTGTCAGTCAGTCAGTCCTGTCAGATCAGTCTGTCCTGTCAGTCAGTCCTGTCAGATCAGTCAGTCCAGTCAGATCAGTCTGTCCAGTCAGTCAGTCCTGTCAGATTAGTCAGTCCTGTCAGTCAGTCAGTCCTGTCAGATCAGTCAGTCCTGTCAGTCAGTCAGTCCTGTCAGATCAGTCAGTCCTGTCAGATCAGTCAGTCAGTCAGTCCTGTCAGATCAGTCAGTCCGGTCAGATCAGTCTGTCCTGTCAGTCAGTCCTGTCAGATCAGTCAGTCCTGTCAGATCAGTCTGTCCAGTCAGTCAGTCCTGTCAGATCAGTCAGTCCTGTCAGTCAGTCAGTCCTGTCAGTCAGTCAGTCCGGTCAGTCCAGTCAGTCCAGTCCGGTCCGTTCAGTCCAGTCAAAAAATATAAAAATAAAATGGCCAGTCAGACTTATACTGCAGAAGAGGTGTATGCCCTGCTGTGTTCTGATAGTGATGACAGTGCAATCTCAGATGGAGATATGGATTTTGAGGGCTTTAGTAGCAGTGACACTGAGAGCTCAGAAATGAGCAGTGATTCTGGTCCATCCTCAAGCCCAAGGACCAGTACAGCAATAGGGGCAAATAGCGCTACTGGAGAAACGTCTCCAAATCAGGGAACACTGCCCAGTACAAGCGCTGTCCCTGCTACTAGTGAATTGGCACACGCCAGTGTACAAGGGGCTTTGCCACATGATCTAGCATTTCCCAGATGGGAGGCTTCGGATTCGGCTGCTCCATTCAGCCCTGATTTCAACGCCACTCCTGGTATAAATGTGGAGGTGGAAGATTTTGGACCAATTCATTTTTTTAATTTGTTTTTTACAGACAGCTTGCTAGAGCATATTGTCGTGCAAACAAATTTATATGCATCCCAATTCATAAGCCAGAATCCCCGATCTTACTATGCTAGGGCAAATTTATGGACACCAACTAATGTCCCGGAAATAAAAAAATTTTTAGGACTTACATTTGCCATGGGGCTTGTTAAAAAACTGAGCATTTGATCCTACTGGTCCAACCACCCTGTTCAAGCCACCCCTATGTTTTCAGTCGTTCTGCCTAGGACCCGTTATGAAATGCTCATGAGGTTTTGGCATTTTAACGACAATAGTCAATGCCTGCCCAGAAATGCCCCAGAACATGACAGGTTATATAAAATTAGACCCATCATTGAAAATTTGTCAGAAAAATTCTTAAGGCTCTACACCCCAACACAAAATATTTCTATAGATGAGTCCCTTGTAAAATTCAAAGGAAGACTGCACCTCAAGCAATTTATCCCATCTAAAAGGGCAAGGTTTGGAATAAAGATCTATAAAATGTGCGAAAGTTCAACCCGATACACATCCGCTTTTCGCATATACGAGGGGAAAGATAGCCAACTAAACCCACCAGGATGCCCTACTTATCTGGGGACATCTGGAAAAATTGTTTGGGAGCTGATAAGTCCATTTTTTCAAAAAGGCTACAATCTATATGTGGACAATTATTACACCAGCATACCCCTATTTAAAAGTCTGGTTGAACACAACATCGGGGCTTGTGGGACCATTCGTAAAAACCGTCAGGGGTTTCCACAGCCATTGGTCAACCAAAAGTTCCAAAAGGGGCAGTCAGGGGCTGTACGCAACGGAGAGCTGCTTGCCCTGAAATATAGGCATAAGAGGGATATTTTTGTCCTCAGCTCGATCCACACAGATGCCACAAGGGCCATTGTAGAACTAGGATCCACCACTCCGAAGCAAAAACCTGTGTCAGTCATTGACTACAACAAACACATGGGGGGTGTGGACCTTGCAGACCAGGTTCTACAGCCATACCAGGTATCAAGAAAGTCCTATACCTGGTATAAAAAGTTGGTTATTTATTTGTTTCAGGTGGCCACATACAATTCTTTTGTGTTGAACAAAAAAGCAGGAAATTCAGATCCTTTTCTTGATTATCAAGAAAAGGTAATTGAAAATCTTGTCTTTCAAAGTGTTAGCCCCGCTCATCCACTAGAATCTGAGGATGTGAAAAGACTCACTGAGCGACATTTTGTTGCACTTATTCCAGCAACGGAAACAAGAAGGAACCCCCAGAAAAGATGTCGTGTATGTACTAAGAGAGGAATGAGGCGTGATACCCGCTACTATTGCCCACAATGCCCATCATTGCCAGCCTTATGCGTCACTGACGGCTTTAAAATCTTCCACACAGAACCACGTTTTTAAACTGTAAAAATGTATCCCAATTTGTCATTCAAACATTTGGTTCATTTAGTGAATGACACATTCGAGTAGAGCTCACTTAATTTCCAGGGGGGGTTCTAAAGAATCCAAACCTTCCATTGCGTGCTTGTTTCTGGAAATCATCCATTGAGTTAAAATGGTCACTAAACACATAGATGAATTCCCAGAGGGGTGTCATTTCCAAAATGGGGTCACTTGTTGGGGGTTTCCTCTGTTTAGGCACCTCAGGGGCTCTCCAAATGCAACATGGCGTCCGCTATCGATTCCAGTCAAATTTCCATTCCAAAAGTCAAATGGCGCTCCTTACCTTCCGAGCCATGCCGTGCGCCCAAACAGTGGTTTTGCACCACATATGGGGTATCAGCGTGCTCAGGAGAAATTGCACAACACATTTTGTGGTCCATTTTTTCTGGCTGCCCTTGTGAAAATTAAAAATTTGAGGCTAAAGTAGCAGTTTTGTGTTAAAAATGTGTTTTTTTATTTTCACACTTCAACATTATAAAATTCTGTGAAGCCCCTGGGGGTTCAAGGTGCTCAACACTCATCTAGATAAGTTCATGAGGGGTCTAGTTTCAAAAATGGGGTCACTTGTTGGGGGTTTCCACTGTTTAGGCACCTCAGGGGCTCTCCAAATGCAACATGGCGTCCGCTATCGATTCCAGTCAAATTTCCATTCCAAAAGTCAAATGGCGCTCCTTACCTTCCAAGCCATGCCGTGCGCCCAAACAGTGGTTTTGCACCACATATGGGGTATCAGCGTGCTCAGGAGAAATTGCACAACACATTTTGGGGTCCATTTTTTCTGGCTGCCCTTGTGAAAATTAAAAATTTGAGGCTAAAGTAACAGTTTTGTGTTAAAAATGTGTTTTTTTATTTTCACACTTCAACATTATAAAATTCTGTGAAGCCCCTGGGGGTTCAAGGTGCTCACCACACATCTAGATAAGTTCCTTGAGGGGTCTAGTTTACAAAATGGGGTCACTTGTTGGGGGTTTACACTGTTTAGGCACCTCAGGGGCTCTCCAAATGCAACATGGCGTCCGCTATCGATTCCAGTCAAATTTCCATTCCAAAAGTCAAATGGCGCTCCTTACCTTCCAAGCCATGCCGTGCGCCCAAACAGTGGTTTTGCACCACATATGGGGTATCAGCGTGCTCAGGAGAAATTGCACAACACATTTTGGGGTCCAATATTTCTGGCTGCCCTTGTGAAAATTAAAAATTTGAGGCTAAAGTAGCAGTTTTGTGTTAAAAATGTGTTTTTTTATTTTCACACTTCAACATTATAAAATTCTATGAAGCCCCTGGGGGTTCAAGGTGCTCACCACACATCTAGATAAGTTCCTTGAGGGGTCTAGTTTCCAAAATGGGGTC
Organism: Phyllobates terribilis; assembly: GCF_046119375.1. Lineage (NCBI taxonomy): Eukaryota > Metazoa > Chordata > Amphibia > Anura > Dendrobatidae > Phyllobates > Phyllobates terribilis. Next base: position 745,283,184 of record NW_027362763.1, on the reverse strand, counting down.
ACTTGTTGGGGCTTTCCACTGTTTAGGCACCTCAGGGGCTCTCCAAATGCAACATGGCGTCCGCTATCGATTCCAGTCAAATTTCCATTCCAAAAGTCAAATGGCGCTCCTTACCTTCCAAGCCATGCCGTGCGCCCAAACAGTGGTTTTGCACCACATATGGGGTATCAGCGTGCTCAGGAGAAATTGCACAACACATTTTGGGGTCCATTTTTTCTGGCTGCCCTTGTGAAAATTAAAAATTTGAGGCTAAAGTAGCAGTTTTGCGTTAAAAATGTGTTTTTTTATTTTCACACTTCAACATTATAAAATTCTGTGAAGACCCTGGGGGTTCAAGGTGCTCACCACACATCTAGATAAGTTCCTTGAGGGGTCTAGTTTCCAAAATGGGGTCACTTGTTGGGGGTTTCCACTGTTTAGGCACCTCAGGGGCTCTCCAAATGCAACATGGCGTCCGCTATCGATTCCAGTCAAATTTCCATTCCAAAAGTCAAATGGCGCTCCTTACCTTCCGAGCCATGCCGTGCGCCCAAACAGTGGTTTTGCACCACATATGGGGTATCAGCGTGCTCAGGAGAAATGCCACAACACATTTTGGGGTCCATTTTTTCTGGCTGCCCTTGTGAAAATTAAAAATTTGAGGCTAAAGTAGCAGTTTTGTGTTAAAAATGTGTTTTTTTATTTTCACACTTCAACATTATAAAATTCTGTGAAGCCCCTGGGGGTTCAAGGTGCTCACCACACATCTAGAAAAGTTCCTTGAGGGGTCTAGTTTCCAAAATGGGGTCACTTGTTGGGGGTTTCCACTGTTTAGGCACCTCAGGGGCTCTCCAAATGCAACATGGCGTCCGCTATCGATTCCAGTCAAATTTCCATTCCAAAAGTCAAATGGCGCTCCTTACCTTCCAAGCCATGCCGTGCGCCCAAACAGTGGTTTTGCACCACATATGGGGTATCAGCGTGCTCAGGAGAAATTGCACAACACATTTTGGGGTCCAATTTTTCTGGCTGCCCTTGTGAAAATTAAAAATTTGAGGCTAAAGTAGCAGTTTTGTGTTAAAAATGTGTTTTTTTATTTTCACACTTCAACATTATAAAATTCTGTGAAGCCCCTGGGGGTTCAAGGTGCTCACCACACATCTAGATAAGTTCCTTGAGGGGTCTAGTTTCCAAAATGGGGTCACTTGTTGGGGCTTTCCACTGTTTAGGCACCTCAGGGGCTCTCCAAATGCAACATGGCGTCCGCTATCGATTCCAGTCAAATTTCCATTCCAAAAGTCAAATGGCGCTCCTTACCTTCCAAGCCATGCCGTGCGCCCAAACAGTGGTTTTGCACCACATATGGGGTATCAGCGTGCTCAGGAGAAATGCCACAACACATTTTGGGGTCCATTTTTTCTGGCTGCCCTTGTGAAAATTAAAAATTTGAGGCTAAAGTAGCAGTTTTGTGTTAAAAATGTGTTTTTTTATTTTCACACTTCAACATTATAAAATTCTGTGAAGCCCCTGGGGGTTCAAGGTGCTCACCACACATCTAGAAAAGTTCCTTGAGGGGTCTAGTTTCGAAAATGGGGTCACTTGTTGGGGGTTTCCACTGTTTAGGCACCTCAGGGGCTCTCCAAATGCAACATGGCGTCCGCTATCGATTCCAGTCAAATTTCCATTCCAAAAGTCAAATGGCGCTCCTTACCTTCCAAGCCATGCCGTGCGCCCAAACAGTGGTTTTGCACCACATATGGGGTATCAGCGTGCTCAGGAGAAATTGCACAACACATTTTGGGGTCCAATTTTTCTGGCTGCCCTTGTGAAAATTAAAAATTTGAGGCTAAAGTAGCAGTTTTGTGTTAAAAATGTGTTTTTTTATTTTCACACTTCAACATTATAAAATTCTGTGAAGCCCCTGGGGGTTCAAGGTGCTCACCACACATCTAGATAAGTTCCTTGAGGGGTCTAGTTTCCAAAATGGGGTCACTTGTTGGGGCTTTCCACTGTTTAGGCACCTCAGGGGCTCTCCAAATGCAACATGGCGTCCGCTATCGATTCCAGTCAAATTTCCATTCCAAAAGTCAAATGGCGCTCCTTACCTTCCAAGCCATGCCGTGCGCCCAAACAGTGGTTTTGCACCACATATGGGGTATCAGCGTGCTCAGGAGAAATGCCACAACACATTTTGGGGTCCATTTTTTCTGGCTGCCCTTGTGAAAATGAAAAATTTGAGGCTAAAGTAGCAGTTTTGTGTTAAAAATGTGTTTTTTTATTTTCACACTTCAACATTATAAAATTCTGTGAAGCCCCTGGGGGTTCAAGGTGCTCACCACACATCTAGAAAAGTTCCTTGAGGGGTCTAGTTTCGAAAATGGGGTCACTTGTTGGGGGTTTCCACTGTTTAGGCACCTCAGGGGCTCTCCAAATGCAACATGGCGTCCGCTATCGATTCCAGTCAAATTTCCATTCCAAAAGTCAAATGGCGCTCCTTACCTTCCAAGCCATGCCGTGCGCCCAAACAGTGGTTTTGCACCACATATGGGGTATCAGCGTGCTCAGGAGAAATTGCACAACACATTTTGGGGTCCATTTTTTCTGGCTGCCCTTGTGAAAATTAACAATTTGAGGCTAAAATAGCAGTTTTGTGTTAAAAATGTGTTTTTTTATTTTCACACTTCAACATTATAAAATTCTGTGAAGCCCCTGGGGGTTCAAGGTGCTCACCACACATCTAGATAAGTTCCTTGAGGGGTCTAGTTTCCAAAATGGGGTCACTTGTTGGGGGTTTCCACTGTTTAGGCGCCTCAGGGGCTCTCCAAATGCAACATGGCGTCCGCTATCGATTCCAGTCAAATTTCCATTCCAAAAGTCAAATGGCGCTCCTTACCTTCCAAGCCATGCCGTGCGCCCAAACAGTGGCTTTGCACCACATATGGGGTATCAGCGTGCTCAGGAGAAATTGCACAACACATTTTGGGGTCCATTTTTTCTGGCTGCCCTTGTGAAAATTTAAAATTTGAGGCTAAAATAGCAGTTTTGTGTTAAAAATGTGTTTTTTTATTTTCACACTTCAACATTATAAAATTCTGTAAAGCCCCTGGGGGTTCAAGGTGCTCACCACACATCTAGATAAGTTCCTTGAGGGGTCTAGTTTCCAAAATGGGGTCACTTGTTGGGGGTTTCCACTGTTTAGGCACCTCAGGGGCTCTCCAAATGCAACATGGCGTCCGCTATCGATTCCAGTCAAATTTCCATTCCAGAAGTCAAATGGCGCTCCTTACCTTCCAAGCCATGCCGTGCGCCCAAACAGTGGTTTTGCACCACATATGGGGTATCAGCGTGCTCAGAAGAAATTGCACAACACATTTTGGGGTCCATTTTTTCTGGCTGCCCTTGTGAAAATTAAAAATTTGAGGCTAAAGTAGCAGTTTTGTGTTAAAAATGTGTTTTTTTATTTTCACACTTCAACATTATAAAATTCTGTAAAGCCCCTGGGGGTTCAAGGTGCTCACCACACATCTAGATAAGTTCCTTGAGGGGTCTAGTTTCCAAAATGGGGTCACTTGTTCGGGGTTTCCACTGTTTAGGCACCTCAGGGGCTCTCCAAATGCAACATGGCGTCCGCTATCGATTCCAGTCAAATTTCCATTCCAAAAGTCAAATGGCGCTCCTTACCTTCCAAGCCATGCCGTGCGCCCAAACAGTGGTTTTGCACCACATATGAGGTATCAGCGTGCTCAGGAGAAATTGCACAACACATTTTGGGGTCCATTTTTTCTGGCTGCCCTTGTGAAAAATAAAAATTTGAGGCTAAAGTAGCAGTTTTGTGTTAAAAATGTGTTTTTTTATTTTCACACTTCAACATTATAAAATTCTGTGAAGCCCCTGGGGGTTCAAGGTGCTCACCACACATCTAGATAAGTTCCTTGAGGGGTCTAGTTTCCAAAATGGGGTCACTTGTTGGGGGTTTCCACTGTTTAGGCACCTCAGGGGCTCTCCAAATGCAACATGGCGTCCGCTATCGATTCCAGTCAAATTTCCATTCCAAAAGTCAAATGGCGCTCCTTACCTTCCAAGCCATGCCGTGCGCCCAAACAGTGGTTTTGCACCACATGTGGGGTATCAGCGTGCTCAGGAGAAATTGCACAACACATTTTGGGGTCCATTATTTCTGGCTGCCCTTGTGAAAATTAAAAATTTGAGGCTAAAGTAGCAGTTTTGTGTTAAAAATGTGTTTTTTTATTTTCACACTTCAACATTATAAAATTCTGTGAAGCCCCTGGGGGTTCAAGGTGCTCACCACACATCTAGATAAGTTCCTTGAGGGGTCTAGTTTACAAAATGGGGTCACTTGTTGGGGGTTTCCACTGTTTAGGCGCCTCAGGGGCTCTCCAAATGCAACATGGCGTCCGCTATCGATTCCAGTCAAATTTCCATTCCAAAAGTCAAATGGCGCTCCTTACCTTCCAAGCCATGCCGTGCGCCCAAACAGTGGCTTTGCACCACATATGGGGTATCAGCGTGCTCAGGAGAAATTGCACAACACATTTTGGGGTCCATTTTTTCTGGCTGCCCTTGTGAAAATTAAAAATTTGAGGCTAAAGTAGCAGTTTTGTGTTAAAAATGTGTTTTTTTATTTTCACACTTCAACATTATAAAATTCTGTAAAGCCCCTGGGGGTTCAAGGTGCTCACCACACATCTAGATAAGTTCCTTGAGGGGTCTAGTTTCCAAAATGGGGTCACTTGTTGGGGGTTTCCACTGTTTAGGCACCTCAGGGGCTCTCCAAATGCAACATGGCGTCCGCTATCGATTCCAGTCAAATTTCCATTCCAGAAGTCAAATGGCGCTCCTTACCTTCCAAGCCATGCCGTGCGCCCAAATAGTGGTTTTGCACCACATATGGGGTATCAGCGTGCTCAGGTGAAATTGCACAACACATTTTGGGGTCCATTTTTTCTGGCTGCCCTTGTGAAAATTAAAAATTTGAGGCTAAAGTAGCAGTTTTGTGTTAAAAATGTGTTTTTTTATTTTCACACTTCAACATTATAAAATTCTGTAAAGCCCCTGGGGGTTCAAGGTGCTCACCACACATCTAGATAAGTTCCTTGAGGGGTCTAGTTTCCAAAATGGGGTCACTTGTTGGGGGTTTCCACTGTTTAGGCACCTCAGGGGCTCTCCAAATGCAACATGGCGTCCGCTATCGATTCCAGTCAAATTTCCATTCCAAAAGTCAAATGGCGCTCCTTACCTTCCAAGCCATGCCGTGCGCCCAAACAGTGGTTTTGCACCACATATGAGGTATCAGCGTGCTCAGGAGAAATTGCACAACACATTTTGGGGTCCATTTTTTCTGGCTGCCCTTGTGAAAATTAAAAATTTGAGGCTAAAGTAGCAGTTTTGTGTTAAAAATGTGTTTTTTTATTTTCACACTTCAACATTATAAAATTCTGTGAAGCCCCTGGGGGTTCAAGGTGCTCACCACACATCTAGATAAGTTCCTTGAGGGGTCTAGTTTCCAAAATGGGGTCACTTGTTGGGGCTTTCCACTGTTTAGGCACCTCAGGGGCTCTCCAAATGCAACATGGCGTCCGCTATCGATTCCAGTCAAATTTCCATTCCAAAAGTCAAATGGCGCTCCTTACCTTCCAAGCCATGCCGTGCGCCCAAACAGTGGTTTTGCACCACATATAGGGTATCAGCGTGCTCAGGAGAAATTGCACAACACATTTTGGGGTCCATTTTTTCTGGCTGCCCTTGTGAAAATTAAAAATTTGAGGCTAAAGTAGCAGTTTTGTGTTAAAAATGTGTTTTTTTATTTTCACACTTCAACATTATAAAATTCTGTGAAGCCCCTGGGGGTTCAAGGTGCTCACCACACATCTAGATAAGTTCCTTGAGGGGTCTATTTTCCAAAATGGGGTCACTTGTTGGGGGTTTCCACTGTTTAGGCACCTCAGGGGCTCTCCAAATGCAACATGGCGTCCGCTATCGATTCCAGTCAAATTTCCATTCCAAAAGTCAAATGGCGCTCCTTACCTTCCAAGCCATGCCGTGCGCCCAAACAGTGGCTTTGCACCACATATGGGGTATCAGCGTGCTCAGGAGAAATTGCACAACACATTTTGGGGTCCATTTTTTCTAGCTGCCCTTTTGAAAATTAAAAATTTGAGGTTAAAGTAGCAGTTTTGTGAAAAAAAGTTAAATGTTCATTGTTTTCTTCCACATTCCAAAAATTCCTGTGAAGCACCTGAAGGGTTAATAAACTTCTTGAATGTGGTTTTGAGCACCTTGAGGGGTAAAGTTTTTAGAATGGTGTCACTTTTGGGTATTTTCTGTCATAAAGGCCCCTCAAAGTCACTTCAAATAAGATGTGGTCCCTAAAAAAATGTTTTTGTAAATTTTGTTGTAAAAATGAGAAATCGCTGGTCAACTTTTAACCCTTATAGCTTCCTAACAAAAAAAAATTTTGGTTCCAAAATTGTGCTGATGTGAAGTAGACATGTGGGAAATGTTATTTATTAACTATTTTGTGTGACATCTCTCTCTAATTTAAGGGCATGAAAATTCAAAGTTTGAAAATTGCAAAATTTTAAAAAATTTTGCCAAATTTCTGATTTTTTCACAAATAAACGCAAGTGATATCGAAGAAATTTTACCACTATCATGAAGTACAATATGTCTTGAAAAAACAGTCTCAGAATCAGGCGAATCCGTTGAAGCGTTCCAGAGTAATTACCTCATAAAGTGACAGTGGTCAGAATTGAAAAAATTGGCCCGGTCACGAAGGCAAAAACAGGCTCTGGCGCGAAGTGGTTAAGACTGATTAAGGACCTTTGGTGACATCACAATCATGTTACCATGATGTTACCAAATGTCTTTTAACTGCAGGAGTCTAGAGGAACTAAAGATGAGACAGGCTGGTATATACCATATGTGCAGTGTGTGTATATTTACATGTGTATATACAGTGTGTGTGTACATGTTTATGAGAAATGTGTGTACATACATGTAATGGGCAGTGTGTGTGATGATTTTTTGCTCAAGAATAAATGTGGATGGTTCATGGAAAAAAATAACACATCCCCTGAAAATAAGCCCTAACCCATCTTTCGAAGAAAAAATAATATAAGATCCTGTCTTATTTTGGGAGAAAAACAGCACATGCCATTAGTTTGGTGAGTAAAATCCTGATGCTAGGTTCTCTTTAAAAGTTTACTGTTATAAATTAACAAAATGTAATGTGAATGGACAAAAGAAAAGCCAGAGGAATACAGATTTGATCCTCTACCCATTACTAAACCTACGGAGATGTTTGGAGAATCCTGGTTGGGACAATCAGGTCACCTGGAAACATACCTCACTGGACTATGTCAGCTTCCTAAGCTGGCTACTGCCTTCTCTCTGTGGGTGCCCGCCAAAAGCGGGGTGCTACTGGTAAGGGTAGTTGGCCCTGGCAGCCCCAAAGTTGCAGATGTTCTAATTCATGCCAGCGGAAGAGAGAGACTCTGTCATTTGCACTATCGTATGTACTTGCTGGAACTGTACTATATGTTGTTGATTGTTGGTGATCCAATAAATTATCATCGTAGTGTGTTACCCTCACCTTGTGTTGTCTGGGTGGAATTCTGCTCACGGGCGTTCAGTGAGATGAGCCCTGGTCCATGCGGTCTTTCTAAAGACAGCCAGCCTAGCAGATGAGAGCACCCACGGACCTTCGTGTCTCCACAGGATCCTACTGTGGAAACAATACACACAGTTTATGTTACCAATAGTGTTTGACTGCATGGGAAAAAATGTTGTGCCAACTTGATGACACTCCCGTAATTGTACAGCACTTCTGGTTGCACTGTAAATTTTATTCACAGAGGTAGATAGGGTTAATAATTGACTGCCCAATCATGTTATATTATGTTTAGGTGTTTTCTACAAGGCTGTAAATTTAGTTAGCATAAATATGCCATAAAACAAGGTCTATGTATATACTTGTTTTGGTGTCCAAGCAACTGGAGATAGTACTCCATGACTTTCAAATTGTCTGAATATGGCTGGCATGCTTGACCCTCATTTACAGAAGAAAAGCCAGCACTGGAAAAGGCATTGATGACTGAATGAGAGAAATACAGTAGAGAAAACAGTAACTTTCATGAGAACTTGTCCACTCGTTACTTGGGCGGAGATGCACTTTAACTTACTCTTCACTGATGATTAATTCCACTTGTCCCAGCATAATGTGACCTGTTTTGGGTCCTACACAAGCCTCTTTGGAGCCCTTTTAACCTATTTATATGGCAGAAAAGAACTCCAAGTAGATAATTTTAAACGATGTAAATATAACCTAATTAAAAGCAGGAACAATATGCAGTTGAATTCATTAAAACTGAGGTCAGTCTAATCTGTAACAATAGACTCTTGCCTCAAGAATTAAGTTATAGCAAGGCTAACCAACAAGAGATTTTCTAAGGCAGCCACAAGTTGAAGAACAACTAGATGTCTACTTGTTGCCTAAATCAGTGTAACTTTTTTTCACTCAACACATTAAGAACTGCAATGAAACATAATTGTACAAAAAAAGACTTGGATCGCACATCCAAAACATATACGTGAAGAGTATATATATAAGTGAAGAGTCTCCGCGAGCTCAAAGAACACTGGATTTTGGCTGTTGGAGCTGAAAAGAGGACATCGGTAAACCAGGGGAGGAGTCCTGAGGAGATAATTTGCATATTTGCACTGCATTTTGGGGTAAGTGAAGAGTCTCCGCGAGTGCAAAGAACACTGAATTTTGGCTGTTGGAGCTGAAAAGAGGACATCGGTAACGGCGCGCGCATTTTGAAGCATTTTTCACTGTTTTCAGAACATTAACAGTAAGAACATGGAAGAGTCCAGGAGCCATTTGGTGAGCTGCATATCCTGCTACATGTTCACAGACTTGCCAGTGGAAAAGCCAAACTTCACATGCCAGAAATGCAAGCTTGTGTCCCTGTTGGAGGAAAAGTTGCGAAATCTAGAAGAGAGGTTAACTACCTTGAAAATCATTAAGGAAGGTGAAGAGTTCTTAGACAGAGCAGAATTATCTCTTCATGATTCAGAAAGAGAAGAAATTAGAACTGCACCTGACGAAACAGAGGAATGGAAGCATGTGACCCACAGAAGCAGGAGGATCGAGAGGCAGTCAGCACCCATACTGCTCAGGAACCAGTACCAGGCTCTCACGCAGGAGAACCTTGAAGAAATACAGCAAGATAAGACTTTGCCAGCAACGAATAACCTTGTAAGTCCTCAGAATCCTCCTGGATGGAGAAAGAAGAATGTTGTGAAGAAAAAACGAAGAGTGGTGGTCATGGGGGATTCCCTGTTAAGAGGAACAGAGGCCGCTATCTGCAGACCAGACATAACCTCAAGAGAAATGTGCTGTCTTCCTGGAGCAAAAATTAAAGATGTGTCTGACAGGATATCAAGACTCTTCAGACCTACAGATCACTACCCATTCCTGCTAATACATGTGGGGACAAATGACACCGCAAGAAAGGACCTGGAAACCATCTGCAGTGACTTTGAAGACTTAGGCAAGAAAGTGAAAGAATTGGGAGCAGGTGGTCTTATCCATCCTCCCAGTGGATGACCATGGAACAATGAGGTGGAATAAGATTCTACAGGTGAACAACTGGCTACGTCGATGGTGCCGTCAACAAGGATTTGGATTTCTGGATCACGGGATGAATTACCTATACGATGGACTACTTGCTAGAGATGGGGTGCACCTTACGAAGACTGGAAAACATGTATTTGGAAGTCGTCTTGCTACACTCATCAGGAGAGCTTTAAACTAGAACAATGTGGGAAGGGAAGCAAAAGGCCAGAAAAAGCCATACAGCTGACAAATACTATTGAGATCTCTGCTACTGGAAGTGGAAAGAAAGAACAAAGACAAAAAAATCTAAATAAAAATATGGGAGGAAGAGAAACCAATCACAAACTAAAATGTTTTTATACAAATGCACAAAGCATGGGCAACAAACAAGGAGAATTGGAACTACTAATGCAGGAAAAGAAATATGATGTCATTGGAATCACTGAAACTTGGTGGGACGATACACATGATTGGAATAAAAGGCTAAAAGGATACAACTTATTTGCAAGAAACAGAATTGATAAACGAGGAGGAGGTGTCGCATTGTATGTTAGAAAAGCGTATATCTGCACAGAGATTGAAGCTTCAGAGACTGGGAGTTCTGTGGAAACTGTTTGGGTAAGAATACAAGGAGAGAACAACGGAAAGGACACCATTGTAGGCATTTACTACAGGCCACCTGGGCAAGCTGAAGATATGGATGAACTCTTTATGTATCAAATGACCAAGTTCTCCAAAAAATATGACGTAGTGGTCATGGGAGATTTCAACTATCCAGACATTTGTTGGGAATCTCTCTCAAGTAAAACTAACAGGTCAAGCAAATTCTTATCCTCTCTTGATGACAACTTTATCTTCCAAAAGGTAGGGGAGAAAACAAGGGGATCTGCTACTTTGGATCTAATCCTTATAAACAGGGAGGAAATGGTTGAGGAGGTAAAGGTGGCTGGGACCCTAGGAGGCAGCGATCATGCTATTATAGAATTTTGGATAACTAGAGGAGGAAGACATGTGAAGACTCAAACTTCAAGGTTAGATTTTAGAAAGGCAGATTTTAAGAGACTCAGAAAGAGAATAGGAGGGATCCAATGGCTGGATGTCCTTAAGGACAAAAATGTCCAGGAAGGATGGGAAATTTTTAAAAATGAGATTCTCAAAGCACAATCGTTAACAATCCCGAAAAGTAGGAAGAATGGGAAGCATTTAAGGAAACCAGGATGGATGAACACAGAACTTAAACACATGCTAAAAAGAAAGAAAGAAATGTTTATTAAATGGAAAGAGGGAGGCATATCTAAAGAAGATTATAATGCAGTCTGCAGATCCTGCAGGGCACGTATCAGGTTAGCTAAAGCTGACAATGAATTAAGGCTTGCAAGAGATGTCAAAAGCAATAAAAAAGGATTTTGGGGGTATGTCAAAAGTAAAAGAAAAGTCAAAGATGCTATAGGATTTTTACAGGATGAAAATGGAGAAATGGTAAGAGAGGATGTTGAGAAGGCCGAACTTTTTAATTCCTATTTTGCATCTGTTTTCTCTCAGAAAGAAAATGTAACATCAACTGATTTTCACTGTCCTTTTAAAGGAATAGAAGAATCCAAGTTATCTGTAAACAGAAAGATTGTGAGGGAATATTTAGCTAACATAAATGAGTTCAAGTCTCCAGGTCCAGATGAATTACACCCCAGAGTACTGAAGGAGATCGTAGAAGAAATTTTAGAACCACTCTCCATAATCTTTGAAAATTCTTGGAGAACAGGAGAAGTCCCAGAAGACTGGAGAAGAGCAAATGTTGTTCCTATCTTCAAAAAGGGGAAGAAGGTGGACCCAGGGAACTATAGGCCGGTGAGTCTGACTTCTATACCAGGAAAGATCTTTGAACAAATTATTAAACATCATGTATGTAAGTACCTGGATAAGAATGAAGTGATTAACCAGAGTCAGCATGGGTTTGAAACTAACAAGTCATGTCAGACTAACTTAATTTCCTTCTATGACAGAATCACTGACTGGGTGGATCAGGGAAATGCTGTAGATATAGTATATCTTGACTTCAGCAAAGCATTTGACAAAGTATCTCACACCATCCTTATTGAAAAAATTACCAAGTATGCAATGGACCAGGCAACTGTTAGGTGGATTCATAACTGGCTTAGTGATCGGACTCAAAGGGTGGTTGTAAATGGCTTCACATCCAGCTGGATGAATGTCTCAAGTGGGATACCACAGGGCTCTGTCCTGGGACCTGTATTGTTCAACATCTTCATCAATGATTTAGATGAAGGAATTGAGGGTAAACTGATTAAATTTGCTGATGACACAAAGCTAGGAGGGATAGCTAATACTAGAGAAGAGAGAGAGAGGATTCAAAAAGACCTAAATAAACTGGAGCAGTGGGCAGCAACCAACAGAATGTTTTTTAACAGGGAAAAATGCAAAGTACTACATCTGGGCAATAAAAATGAAAAAAGCATATACAGAATGGGAGGAATAGAGCTAAGCAACAGTACATGTGAAAAAGACTTAGGTATACTAATAGATCATAGACTGAACATGAGTCAACAGTGTGATGCAGCAGCAAAAAAGGCAAATACAATTCTGGGATGTATTAACAGAAGCATACAGTCTAGATCACGTGAAGTCATTATCGGTCTTTACTCCTCTTTGGTCAGACCTCATCTGGAATACTGTGTACAGTTTTGGGCACCACATTATAAAAAAGACATAGACAAACTGGAACAAGTTCAGAGAAGAGCGACCAGAATGGTGACTGGTCTGCAAACCATGTCCTATGAGGAACGGTTGCAGGATTTGGGAATGTTTAGCTTGCAAAAAAGAAGACTGAGAGGAGACTTAATAGCTGTCTACAAATATGTCAAGGGCTGTCACATTGTAGAAGGATCATCTTTATTCTCATTTGCACAGGGAAAGACTAGAAGCAGCGGGATGAAACTAAATGGGAGGAGACACAGATTAGATATTAGAAAAAACTTTTTGACAGTTAGGGTGATTAATGAGTGGAACAGGCTGCCACGAGAGGTGGTGAGTTCCCCTTCAATGGACGTCTTCAAACAGAGGCTGGACAGACATCTGTCTGAGATGATTTAGTGAATCCTGCTTTGAGCAGGGGGTTGGACCAGATGACCCAGGAGGTCCCTTCCAACTCTACCATTCTATGATTCTATGATTCTATGATTCTATGATATACATAGATCTATACAGGCTAAGCAAAAATCTGCAAAACTGAACACAAAACTGAATACAAGGATCTTATTTAACATTGTTAACAGAATGTTTGATGCCCACTGCCACATCATAGCCTTCGCGGCACCTTTAGAGCATATCTGCTCTGCAGCCTGGTGCCAAATCTGCCTGCGGTTTGGGGTGCAGGGCTTTGATATCCAGGAAATCTTTCCTGGAGGTCACATGATTAGGTCCGGCATCTAAATTTATACGAAAAGAAAAGATAGAATCAAGTCCGCTCACCTTGAGGAGTGTGGAGTATGTGCAATCCCGTGCGGACCCAGTCAGAGCAGCTGTGGTGAAGACTAGGAAAAAATACAAAACGATCCAGCAGGAAACATCTGAATTTACTCCCCGTTCAAATCTTCCAGCACATGCTTGGTTCCACTTGATTTTGCCTGGCCAGCGGATGGCAGTCCTTCCTCACTATTGGTAAATCCTGCGAGGGTTCTCCCAATGTTTCATTGCCTTCTACTACATACCTACCGTAAAAAGTGCAGCACCATGCAGCAACCACCACTGAAGGGAAAACACACCAGCAGTGGGTGTGACTCAGTGCCCCACACTATTGCAGCAAAGAAAATATTTTGCTCTCTACATTTTTACTGAGACCATGTGAGTTTTTTAGCTGTTGGTGCTGTTTGTGACCATTGTTGCTATGGGTGGTGTCACCTGGAGCTGTGGGGGCTTTGCCTTGCAGCATTGGTGCTGCGGGGCACCAGGTCTCTCCCCTGCTGGTGTGGTGTCACTTAAATGGTGGTTGCAGCACAGCGCTGTAACTTTAAACTTAGACCCCTTTCACAAGCTGTCAAACAGTCGCAAATCATGCACACGGGAGCGATTCAACCATATCACCGAGCAGCTGTAAATACCCGGAGCTCGGCCCGAGCATACTCGGACAGAACATACTCGCTCAACCCTAATCCCCACCCTCAGTGGTCCCATTAGGGCATGTGTCCAAACCCCTCACAAAACGGGATTTGGGCGTATGTGCCGATGGGGCTACTGACTATAATGGTGCCGAGAGAGTCAACATGTGATGGATAATATAACAGTGGGTGTAACCAGGGCTGGGATGAGGAGTAGGCAGGATAGATACCTGCCTAGGGCAATACCTCCTGCCTTCCCGATGGGGACGTATTTTGGAAAAAAAACTCTGACATTGATGAATGCCTGCCGCAGCCCGTCACTTCCTCTGGCTTCAGACATTCGGCACACTGACGGCTGGGGCAAGGGCACAGAGGAGAGCAGTGTCAGTCACTGACACTGCTCACCCCTCTCTCTGTCAGTGCCCAAGCCGTCGCTCCTTCCCCACACTCAATTGTATTTACGTCTATAAGATGTGGATACAATTTATGTCAGCGCCACCTGGGACAGGAGCAGAGGAGCTGTACACTAGGGCCTGTGGAGACATTCCAAAAGGGGCTGGCTATGGGGGCATTTCAAGAGGGGCTGGCTGTGGGTACATAAGGGCTGGCTATGTGAACATGAGAGGGGCCGGCTATGTGGACATTACAAGAGAGGCTGTGGGGACATAACAAGAAGATGACCATATTTTATTGGGTGCTGTTGGGGACCTTAGATTTGGTGCTATGGTAACTATACTGTATAGGGGGGCTGTGTGGAACATTATACTATATATTGGGGCTGTGGTGGAAATCATACTGTGTGGGGTGCTGTGGCAGATATTATACTGTATATAAAGAGCTGTGGGGCCATTATACTTTATTGGTGACTGGTGGCCATAATACTATATAATGGGGAGTGGTGGTTCATAGGGTGGATGGTGTGGCGGTTATAGCTGATAATGGCAGACAGTGGGGCGGTTAAAGCAGATAATGGCAGACAGTAAGGCGGATATGCCTTATTAAGGCAAACAGTGTGGTGGGTGTAGCTTATAACGACAGACAGTGTGGAGGCCATATACCATAGGAGGCATATTTAGGTCATAATATAGACAGATATTTTTATGCAGAGGGCATTTTAGTAACACTCTTATTTTTAAGGGCACCGTGTCAGGAAGTGCTGCAGAAAAGAGCTGTGGATGTGAAAAGTCACCATATCATTTGGACAAGATGGAGATGAAAAGAAAGAAACTACCCAGTCAGAGAAGATGTCACCTATAAGGTACCTGGATGTAAATGTTTACTTGTTGATACTAACTATATCTCATCAGTACTGTGGTTCCTGTATGGTCCACAGTCTGATAATGACTGATAATAA
Source organism: Phyllobates terribilis (assembly GCF_046119375.1). NCBI lineage: Eukaryota > Metazoa > Chordata > Amphibia > Anura > Dendrobatidae > Phyllobates > Phyllobates terribilis. The sequence goes on along the minus strand of NW_027362763.1, from coordinate 745,268,099 downwards.
CAACTCCCAGCCTCGCCTTACTATTGTTAAGGACATAATGAGAATTGTAGGTTCATGAGATACAAATGTATATGAGCCTGACTTGACATTACAATTAATTGTTGTACTAAGCAGTAGTGTTGAGCGATACCTTCCGATATCAGGAAATATCGTATCGGATTGGATCGGGCCGATACCCAAAAAGTATCGGATATCGCCGATTCCGATACCGGAAACCAATGCAAGTCAATGGGACACAAATATCGGAATGAAAATAAACCCTTTCTTTCCTTGTAGGTTAATTCTACATGAAGTAAAACAACTAAGAATAATGTAGAATGACATGAAAAGCCGGCAATTCAGCAGCGGCATTCACCGGTACCCGACAATTTACAACAGAAAGAATAGAGCATCACACATAGGTTAGATAGATAGAAACATGTCAGTCACATATATATGAAGTACAGTGACAGTGTTGCTTACTGTACTTGTCATTTAGTGTAAAGGATTTATTAAAAAAAATATTAGTGTTTTCGTGCACCGTCTCTTTAAAAAAGCCGGCCGGCAATTCAGCAGCGGTATCCGACAATTTATAACAGACAGAATAGAGCTTCACACATAGATTAGATAGATAGAAACATGTCAGCCACATATATAAGAAGTACAGTGACAGTGTTGCTTACTGTACTTGTCATTTAGTGTAAAGGATTTATTTAAAAAAATAATAGTGTTTTCATGCACCGTCTCTTTAAGAAAGCCGGCCGGCAATTCAGCATCTGTACCCGACAATTTAGAATAGAAAGAATAGAGAATCACACATAGATTAGATAGATAGAAACATGTCAGTCACATATATATGAAGTACAGTGATAGTGTTGATTACTGTACTTGTCATTTAGTGTTAAAATAAAGGATTTATTTAAAAAAAAATTGGCGTGGGGCTCCCCTTAATTTTAGGCTCTAGCGGAGGTTAAGCAGACGGCTGGGGCAAATGTTTGAAGCCTGGGAAGGGGGTAATACCCACGGAGCTTCCCAGGCTACTAATATCAGCCCCCAGCTGAATACCTAGCCTTTACTAGCTATTAAAATGGGGGAACCCCCCAAAAAAAATAACGTGGGGTCCCCCCTAATTTAATAGCTAGCACAGGCTAGGCAGACAGCTGGGGGCTGATATTAATAGCCCAGGAAGGGTGCCATGAATATTGGCCCCCTCCCAGGCTAGAAACACCAACCGTCAGCCGCCCCAGAAATGGCGCATCCATAGGATGCGCCAATTCTGGCACTTAACCTCGCTCTTCCACGCTGCCCTGGTGCGGTGGCAGGGGGTAATAGGGTTGGGGTTGATGTCAGCTTATAATGCCAGCTGACATCAAGCCCAGGTTAGTAATGGAGAGGCGTCTATAAGACACCCCCATTACTAACCCCATAGTCAAAGTTAAAGAAAAACACAAACACCCAGAATAAAGTCCTTTAATTGAAATAAAGACACAATCCTTTATTGTTCTAAATTAAACCATACTTACCATCACGCCCATTCCAGCTGAAGCCAACGATCTCCTGCAATAAAAGTAAAATAATAAAGCAACCTCATCCTTACCTTTCCATGGTTCCCAGGACAGCTTCAGCTCTGCTACATCGAGATGACAGGCTGGACCGCAGCAGAACGCTGCCATCCAGCCTGTCATCCCGCAGACACTGAGAAGCGCAGGCATGCTTGCGCTCCTCAGTGTCTCTCTGTGACGTCATCCAGATGAGCCGAGTTCATGTCCAATGAACTCAGCTCACCTCATGCACGTCACTGACAGCGTGGGAAAATTCTCACGCTGAAGTGCTGAGTGCAGGAGAATTTTCCCACGCTGTCAGTGACGTACATGAGGTGAGCTGAGTTCATTGGACATGACCTCGGCTCATCTGGATGCCGTCACAGCCAGACACTGAGGAGTGGAAGTATGCCTGCGCTTCTCAGTGTCTGCGGGATGACAGGATGGATGGCAGCGTTCTGCTGCGGTCCAGCCTGTCATCTCGATGTAGCAGAGCTGAAGCTGTCGTGGGAGCCATGGAAAGGTAAGGATGATGTTGCTTTATTATTTTACTTTTATTGCAGGAGATCGTTGGCTTCAGCTGGAATGGGCGTGATGGTAAGTATGGTTTAATTTAGAACAATAAAGAATTGTGTGTTTATTTCAATTAAAGGACTTTTTTCTGGGTGTTGTGTTTTTTTAAATACTTTACTAGAAATTCATGGTGGTCATGTCTAATATTGGTGTGACCCCATGAATTTCGTGCTTAGGGCCAGCTGATAATGCCAAGCTGGCCTTAACCCCTTTATTACCCAGTGAGCCACCGCACCAGGGCCCTGGATGAGTTGGGTACAGCGCCAGAAGATGGCGCTTCTATGAACGCGCCATTTTCTGGGGCGGCTGCGGACTGCAATTTGCAGCGGGGGTGGCCCAGAAAGCTTGGGCCTCCCTGCGCTGCGGATTCCAGCCCCCAGCTGCCTAGTTGTATCTGGCTGGGCACAAAAATAGGGCGAAGCCCCACGCATTTTTTTTTTAAATTATTTCATGAAATTCATGGAATAATTAAGAAAAAAAGGGCTTCCCTATATTGTTGTGTCCAACCAGGTACAAATAGGCAGCTGGTGGTTGGGGGCAGCCCATTCCTGCCTGCTGTACCTGGCTGGACACAAATATAGTGCGAAGCCCCACGTCAATTTTTTTTTAATTATTTCATGAAATAATTTTTTTAAAAAAGGGCTTCCCTATATTGTTGTGTCCGGCCAGGTACAAATAGGCAGCTGGTGGTTGGGGGCAGCCTGTTCCTGCCTGCTGTACCTGGCTGGACACAAATATAGGGCGAAGCCCCACGTCAATTTTTTTTAAAATAAATCCTTTATTTTAACACTAAATGACATTTGAGGAGTTAATAAAGATGCAGTCCCTAAATTATTATTTATTTTTTAATTAATTTTTCCCAAAACTTTTGACGTGGGCTTCGCCATATTTTTGTATGCCAGCCAGGTACAGCATCCAGCTTCTATGAACGCGCCATTTTCCGGGGTGGCTGCGGACTGCAATTTTCAGCGGGGGGGGGGGGGGGCAGAAAGCTTGGGCCTCCCTGCGCTGCAGATTCCATCCCCCAGCTGCCTAGTTGTACCTGGCTGGACACAAAAATAGGGAGAAGCTTCAAGTATTTTTTTTTTTTAATTATTTCATGAAATTCATGAAATAATTAAGAAAAAAAGGGCTTCCCTATATTGTTGTGTCCAACCAGGTACAAATAGGCAGCTGGTGGTTGGGGGCAGCCCGTTCCTGCCTGCTGTACCTGGCTGGACACAAATATAGTGCGAAGCCCCACGTCAATTTTTTTTAAATCATTTCAGGAAATTCATGAAATAATTAAAAAAAATTGATGTGGGGCTTCGCCCTATATTTGTGTCCAGTCAGGTACAGCAGGCAGGAACGGGCTGCCCCCAACCACCAGCTGCCTATTTGTACCTAGCCAGACACAACAATATAGTGAAGCCCTTTTTTCTTAATTATTCCATGAATTTCATGAATTTAAAAAAAAAAACGTGGAGCTTCGCCCTATTTTTGTGTCCAGCCAGGTACAACTAGGCAGCTGGGGGCTGGAATCTGCAGCGCAGGGAGGCCCAAGCTTTCTGGGCCCCACCCGCTGCAAATTGCAGTCCGCAGCCGCCCCGGAAAATGGCGCTTTCATAGAAGCGCCATCTTCTGGCGCTGTACCCAACTCATCCAGGGCCCTGGTGCGGTGGCTCACTGGGTAATAAAGGGGTTAAGGCCAGCTTGGCATTATCAGCTGGCCCTAAGCCCGAAATTCATGGGGTCACGCCAATATTAGACATGACCACCATGAATTTCTAGTAAAGTATTTAAAAAAAACACAAACACCCAGAAAAAAGTCCTTTAATTGAAATAAACACACAATTCTTTATTGTTCTAAATTAAACCATACTTACCATCACGCCCATTCCAGCTGAAGCCAACGATCTCCTGCAATAAAAGAAAAATAATAAACCAACCTCATCCTTACCTTTCCATGGCTCCCACGACGGCTCCAGCTCTGCTACATCGAGATGACAGGCTGGACCGCAGCAGAACGCTGCCATCCAGCCTGTCATCCCGCAGACACTGAGAAGCGCAGGCATACTTCCACTCCTCAGTGTCTGGCTGTGACGGCATCCAGATGAGCCGACAATGAACTCGGCTCACCTCATGTGCGTCACTGACAGCATGGGAGAATTCTCCTGCACTCAGCGCTTCAGCGTGAGAATTTTCCCACGCTGTCAGTGACGTGCATGAGGTGAGGTCATGTCCAATGAACTCGGCGCACCTCATGCACGTCACTGACAGCGTGGGAAAATTCTCACGCTGAAGCGCTGAGTGCAGGAGAATTTTCCCACGCTGTCAGTGACGTGCATGAGGTGAGCTGAGTTCATTGGACATGACCTCCGCTCATCTGGATGCCGTCACAGCGAGACACTGAGGAGCGCAAGCATGCCTGCGCTTCTCAGTGTCTGCGGGATGACAGGCTGGATGGCAGCGTTCTGCTGCGGTCCAGCCTGTCATCTCGATGTAGCAGAGCTGAAGCTGTCCTGGGAACCATGGAAAGGTAAGGATGAGGTTGCTTTATTATTTTACTTTTATTGCAGGAGATCGTTGGCTTCAGCTGGAATGGGCGTGACTGTAAGTATGGTTTAATTTAGAACAATAAAGAATTGTGTCTTTATTTCAATTAAAGGACCTTTTTCTGGGTGTTTGTGTTTTTTTTAAATACTTTACTAGAAATTCATGGTGGTCATGTCTAATATTGGCGTGACCCCATGAATTTCGGGCTTAGGGCCAGCTGATAATGCCAAGCTGGCCTTAACCCCTTTATTACCCAGTGAGCCACCGCACCAGGGCCCTGGATGAGTTGGGTACAGCGCCAGAAGATGGCGCTTCTATGAACGCGCCATTTTCCGGGGCGGCTGCGGACTGCAATTTGCAGCGGGTGGGGCCCAGAAAGCTTGGGCCTCCCTGCGCTGCGGATTCCAGCCCCCAGCTGCCTTGTTGTACCTGGCTGGACACAAAAATAGGGCGAAGCCCCACGTATTTTTTTTTTTAATTATTTCATGAAATTCATGGAATAATTAAGAAAAAAAGGGCTTCCCTATATTGTTGTGTCCGGCTAGGTACAAATAGGCAGCTGGTGGTTGGGGGCAGCCCGTTCCTGCCTGCTGTACCTGACTGGACACAAATATAGGGCGAAGCCCCACATATTTTTTTTTAATTATTTCATGAATTTCCTGAAATAATTAAAAAAAAATTGACGTGGGGCTTTGCACTATATTTGGGTCCAGCCAGGTACAGCAGGCAGGAACGGGCTGCCCCCAACCACCAGCTGCCTATTTGTACCTGGCTGGACACAACAATATAGGGAAGCCCTTTTTTTCTTAATTATTCCATGAATTTCATGAAATAATTAAAAAAAAAAAAACGTGGAGCTTCTCCCTATTTTTGTGTCCAGCCAGGTACAACTAGGCAGCTGGGGGATGGAATCTGCAGCGCAGGGAGGCCCAAGCTTTCTGCCCCCCGCTGAAAATTGCAGTCCGCAGCCGCCCCGGAAAATGGCGCGTTCATAGAAGCTGGATGCTGTACCTGGCTGGCATACAAAAATATGGCGAAGCCCACGTCAAAAGTTTTGGGAAAAATTAATTAAAAAATAAATAATAATTTAGGGACTGCATCTTTATTAACTCCTCAAATGTCATTTAGTGTTAAAATAATGGATTTATTTAAAAAAAAAATGGCGTGGGATCCCCCATAATTTTAGTCTCTAGCGGAGGTTAAGCAGACGGCTGGGGCAGATGTTTGAAGCCTGGGAAGGGGGTAAAACCCACGGAGCTTCCCAGGCTACTAATATCAGCCCCCAGCTGAATACCTAGCCTTTACTAGCTATTAAAATGGGGGACCCCCCCAAAAAAATTGACGTGGGGTCCCCCCTATTTTAATAGCTAGCAAAGGCTAGGCAGACAGCTGGGGGCTGATATTAATAGCCCAGGAAGGGTGCCATGAATATTGGCCCCCTCCCAGGCTAGAAACACCAGTCGTCAGCCGCCCCAGAAATGGCGCATCCATAGGATGCGCCAACTCTGGCACTTAGCCTCGCTCTTCCACGCTGCCCTGGTGCGGTGGCAGGGGGTAATAGTGGTGGGGTTCATGTCAGCGCCAGCTGCCATGAAGCCCAGGTTAGTAATGATGGGCGTTTATAAGACACCCCCATTACTAACCTACAAAGTGTTAAAAAGAAAAAACACACACTACACCCAGAAAAAAATAATTTATTTGAAATAAAACACACAATTTTATTTAATTCTTAGTTTACTAAAAATAATAGTTACCTGTCCACGTTCCTGCGCTGATCTCCCATGCACAGCTGTCACATCTGGAGATGGTGACAGCTGTGCATGGCTGCTGTAAGCTCACGCTGCCGGGAACACGTCCGCTCCCGGCAGCGGGAGCCACTGACTGAGGTCACCGGAGTGCATTCAGTCAGCGCAGCTCCGGAGACCTCCTTTACGGCACTGCTGTACCGTGGGAATTTCTCACTATACAGCAGGGCCGTAAAGCAGCTAACCAGAGCAGCGCTGCCTGAACTCCGGTGAACCCGCTTATGCTGTCATTCTAGCGGCGGCAGCGGTTCAGAGCGGTCACATTCTATGTGGCTGCTCTGAACTGGAGATCTTCGTGGGACACTCGTGGACTACTACGGAGGGGTAAGGATAAGGTTGTGGTTTATTATTTTATATTTTATTACAGGAGATCGATGGCTTCGGGGAATTAGGTGTCTTGGTGAGTATAGGTGTAGTTTTTTATTTTTTACTTTATTTTAGGTGGCGATCGGCGGGGACAGGTAATGTATAAACTAATTTATTGTAGGTAACCACTGGCCACCAATGACATGTATTTAACATTTATTGGGGACACAGTAGGGCAATTTAAATAGCAGGATCAGTCTGATGGGAACTACTGCTCCCATCGAGCTGATCCTGCTGGCAGGAGTGGACGTGGGACAGACATAGGCCGATGGGAGTAGTAGTGTCACATCGGCCTATGTCTGCCTGCACGCACACACACCGCACACACCCGCACACATCGCACAGACACCCCGCACACACACCCCGCACACACACCCCGCACACATCGCAGAGACACCGCGCACACCCGCACAAACATCGCGCACACACCCCGCACACACACCCCGCACACACACTAATCATGACGGGTCTGGGAGGTGAGGCTGACCTGTGCGGCCGTGGGAAAGTTCATGTGAGTTCATGCAGTCAAGCATGAACTCACATGAACCCTCTGAGGGCAACGCGGCGACTTCAAATGAACAGCTGATCGGCATCACCTGATACCTCAGCTGTTCATTTGAAATAACCGGCGGGAAAGCGCAGCACAGAACGGGAAAGCCGGCGGTGAAGTCTTTTCACTGCCGGCTTCCCCGCCCGGGTCCTTCACTCCCCGCTCCTTGGAGCTGCGCTCCCCGCCCGGTCCTAACTTACGATCGGGATGGGAGGTGGCGAGGGGAGCGGAGGATCGGGGTGGGAGGCTGCGGGGAAGCAGTATGGGGCTGTGTGATTGTTTAAAAGCCGGCGGCTTTATACCGCCCGCCGGCTTTTAAACAATCAGGAGAATTCTCCCCCGCTGGGATGGCATTCTGATGACAGGCTGGATCGCGCTGCCATCCAACTTGTCATCCTTCACAGACACTACAGAGCGCAGGCATTATGGGAACTTCCGATTCCGGTATCCGATATTGTAAAAGTATCGGAATTAAGTATCGGAATTCCGATACCGCGAATATCGGCCGATACCCGATATTACAGTATCGGAATGCTCAACACTACTAAGCAGTGATGTATTCATGTACTGATAGTGATTTTGGTGATGTATTAATGTACTTATGGTGGTTCTGGTGACATATTCATGTACTGATGATGGTACTGGTGTTGAATTTATTTACTGACAGTGGTTCTTGTGATGTATTCATGTACTGATGGTGGTTCTGGTGATGTATTCATGTACTGATGGTGATTATAGTGACCTAGTAATTCACTGATGATGGTTCTGGTGCTGTTTTTATGTACTGTTGATGGCTTTCGTGATGTATTCATATACTGATGATTATTTTCATCACTACATGAATACATCACCAGAGTCATCAATAGTACATGAACACAGCACCAGAACAACCATCACTACATGAAAATGTCAGAACAACCACCATCGGTACAGGAATACAAGACCAGAATGTTACGGATCCCGGTGGTGGAACCTCTGTGCTGCAGTGCAAGGAGGGACCAGAGGGGCGTAAATAGGTATCAACTCGGACTGACCAAGGTCGCACGGCGGCTCAATCGACTCCGTGAACCAGGGAAGGACCGAGCAGAGGGACCAGGTGCTACTCTGGGCCAGTCCTTGTATGAGAGCAGGCGACTCCCACGGGTCAGAAGGCAGGGACTTACCGGTACAGCAGATGAGCACAGCATGCAGGTCGACGGGTGATCCGTGTAGACGGACTGGCAGACACCACGTGTAACTGGCAGGAGCCTTCAGGTAGGCTGGCTGGTAGGCACGGCAGGTAAAGGCTTCGGATAAGCGGACTGGCCAAACCCATAGACAGACTGGCGGGTTGGGCTGTGAACAGACTGTCGGGCTGGACTGGTAGTCAGGCTGGCGGACTGGACTGGTAGTCAGGCTGGCTTACTGGACTGGTAGTCAGGCTGGGGGACTGGACTGGTAGTCAGGCTGGCGGACTGGACTGGTAGTCAGGCTGACAGCGGGACCTGAGGGCTGAAGCAGAGTAAGTACACAGAGCTACAACCTTGCACGGGCACCTCCATTTTAGAGGAGGTGCCTTTTATATGAGAAGTCCTCCGGCCATTGGCCGGGGACTCCTTAGGACGGCCCTAAGCACAGTGCCCGGGAAGCTGCACGCGCCGGCAGCAGCAGCAGGAGAGCCAGAAGACGCCGGGTCAGGAGCGCAGCGGTAAGGGGGACGGCGTCTCTGCCTGTCAGGGTGCAGAGACGCCGAAGCTACAGTACTCCCCCCTTTACGCCCCCTCTTTTTTAGGCCTGAAAGAAATTTTTTAAGAAGAAGCGGGGCGTGGATGTTCTCCCTGGGTTCCCAAGTTCTCTCCTCTGGGCCAAACCCCTTCCAATCCACCAGAAAAAAGATTTTTCCTCTTACCCTCTTGGTGGCCAGAATGTTCTCTACCTCATAGATGTCCTCAGCGGCGACCGGAGCAGGGGAGGTACCTGGATCGTCGGAAAAAGAATTAAGAACAACCGGTTTGAGGAGAGATACGTGGAAGGAGTTGGGAATCCGTAAGGTGGCCGGGAGGTTTAACTTGTAGGCCACTGGAATGATTTGCTTGAGGACTTCGAATGGACCGATGAACCGTGGACTCAGCTTATAGGAGGGTATTTTGAGACGAACATGTTTGGAGGAGAGCCAAACCTTGTCTCCCGGAAGGAAAAGGGGTGGGTCCAGACCTCTCTTGTTGGCATGTCTATTCATCCGCTCGGAGGATTGAAGAAGTGCGGATTTAGTGTCCTCCCAAATAGTGGAAAATTTGCTGACCAGGGACTCCGCGGCAGGAGTGTACACTGAAGCGGAGACGGGAAACGGAATCCGGGGGTGTAGACCGTAGACCACAAAGAACGGGGACTTGGAAGAAGATTCGCTCTCATGGTTGTTAAAGGAGAACTCGGCCCATGGTAGGAGCTCTACCCAATCGGTATGGTGAGCGTTGACGAAGTACCGGAGGAAGCTGGTAAGGATCTGGTTGATACGTTCCACTTGGCCATTGGACTGAGGATGATAAGCAGAGGAGAAATCCAGAAAGACATCCAGCAGCTTACACGTAGCTCTCCAGAAGCGCAAAGTGGACCCCTCGATCAGACACAATGTGGAGGGGTAGGCCGTGGAGACGAAAGATGTGATGGATGAAGTCCTTAGCCAGCACAGATTCAGATGGAAGACCAGGCAGAGGGATAAAGTGGGCCATTTTAGAAAAGTGGTCAGCGACCACCCAAATGACAGTACAACTGGCAGAAACAGGGAGATCAGTAATAAAGTCCATAGCAATGTGTTGCCATGGGGCAGCAGGTACGAGAAGAGGCAGGAGACGGCCGGCTGGAAGATGTCTGGGAACCTTGTTGCGGGCACAGGATGAACAGGCCGTGAAGAAGTCTACAACATCCTTGTGCAGGGAAGGCCACCAGTAATGACGGGTATTGAGCAGGAAGGTGTTCCTCTGGCCAGCATGGCCGGCTAATTTAGATGAATGACCCCAGTGAAGAACCTTCTTACGATCCGGAACCGCTACAAACATCTTACCGGGTGGGAGACGAGACAGGTCCAAGGGAGCCACATTCATCACCTTGGAGGGATCGATGATAAGCATAGGCTCCTCCTCTTGATCGGAAGACAAGAAGGATCGGGACAAAGTGTAGGCTTTAACGTTCTTGTTTGCAGGGCGGTAATGTAGGGTAAATTTGAAACGGGCGAAGAACAAAGACCACAGGGCCTGACGCGGATTAATTCTTTGGGCATTTTGTAGATATGCCAGGTTTTTGTGGTCAGTGTAGATGACCACCGGGTGTAGAGCCCCCTCTAGCAGGTAAGCCACTCCTCCAGTGCCAATTTGATGGCTAGCAGTTCTTGGTCTCCTATGGAGAAGTTGCACTCGGACGAGGAGAAGAAGCCACAGGTTACCATTCTCCCGGATGGAGATTTCTGGGTGAGCACCGCTCCGGCTCTGGAAGAGGAAGCATCCACCTCCAGAAAGAACTGTTTGTTGCTATTTGGACGGTGCAGCACCGGGGCAGAAGAGAAGGCTTGTTTAAAGGAGAGGAAGGCCTCCTCCGCTTCGGACGTCCATTCCTTAGGATTTGCTCCCTTACGGATGAGCGCAAAGATGGGTGCAGTCCGTTAGGAGAAATGTGGGATGAAGAGGCGGTAATAGTTAGCGAAGCTCAGGAATCGCTGAATCGCCTTCAACCTCTCCGGTCGGGGCCACTTTAAGACGGCAGAGACCTTCTCGGGATCCATCCATAGACCAGTCTTAGAGATAATATAGCCCAGGAACGGAAGTGAGGTCTGCTCGAAGAGGCATTTCTCAAATTTTGCGTATAGGTGATTCTGCCTGAGCCTAAGCAGGACCTGACGAACATCCCTCCGGTGTGTGGGTAGATCCGGAGAGAAGACCAAGATGTCGTCTAGGTACACCACCACGCATGAATATGAGAGGTCACGGAAGATGTCATTAACTAGTTCTTGAAAGACGGATGGAGCATTACAGAGGCTGAAGGGCATCACACGGTATTCACAGTGACCATCCCGGGTATTGAATGCCGTCTTCCACTCGTCTCCTTGGCGGATCTGGATCAAGTTATACGCCCCACGAAGATCGAGCTTGGTGAAGATCTTCGCGCCTTTAAGGCGGTCGAACAGCTCTGAGATGAGCAGCAGGGGGTATTTGTTTTTGATAGTAATCTGGTTGAGTCCCCTATAATCGATACAGGGGCGTAGTGAACCGTCTTTCTTTTTTACGAAGAAGAATCCTGCTCCGGCCGGGGAGGTAGATTTCTGGATGAATCCCCTAGCCAGATTTTCTTCGATATACTCAGACATGGCCCTGGTTTCGGCCAGCAACAAGGGGTAGATACGCCCACGGGGTGGAGAGGCACCGGGTATCAGGTCGATAGGGCAATCATATGGCCTATGAGGTGGCAGTGTCTCTGCTTCGTTCTTGTCGAAGACATCTGCATGGGACCAGTAAGGTGCCAGTAGACCAGGTAAATTAGCCGGAGTAGACGGAGGTCGAGCCGGGCGAACCGGAACCAGGCAGGTCTCATGGCAATCCTGCCCCCAATAGAGCACCTCACCGGATCGCCAGTTCAGAACGGGTTCATGTCTCTGTAGTCAGGGTAGACCTAGCAAAAGGGAGTTAGAGAGTCCGGATAGCACATGGAAGGAGATCCTCTCCGAGTGCAGCATTCCCACCTGAAGGGTTACCGGCTCTGTGACGAGCAAGATGGTCACCGGAAGGAGTCTTCCACCCACGGAAGCGACTGCCAATGGTTCAGCCAGAGGTTTGGTGGGAATCTGATACTTCTCTACAAGGGACTGAGAAATGAGATTCCCAGCGGCTCCGGAATCCAGGTGGGAGGTTTCAAAGAAGTGGGTCTCTCTACAGGAAATAGAAACGGATAGAGTCAAGGACAAAGAGAATTTACTCTTGCCTAGGACGAACTCTCTGAGTGGTCCTAGACTTCTGGAGTTTCCCGGCTTCACCGGACAGGAACGGATCAAATGCTCCTTACTACCTGAGTAGAAACAGCTCCCCTCGTCTCGGCGTGTCTCTTTGCGAGACTTGACCATCTTGGTCTGGTCGATCTGCATGGGTTCGGGCGAGCGTGCCCGGGAAGTTGCTGGTTGGGAGGCAGGTCTCTGGAAAACAGGAGCAAGACAAAGAAATCTTCTCTCCCAGGTAGTCTCCTTAGCTCGTTCCAGGAAACGGATGTCAATCCTGGTGGCTAGTGACACCAGGTCATCCAGGGTGGTAGGAATGTCCCGGCCGGCTAGCTTGTCCTTAATCCATCCAGAAAGACCCTCCCAGAAAGTGGACACCGGGGCCTCGTTGTTCCAGGCAAGCTCAGATGCGAGGGTACGGAACTGTATGGCATACTGGCCCACGGTGAGACTCCCTTGGTGGAGACGGAGCATTAAGGAGGCAGTAGCAGTCCTTCGTCCGGGCTCATCAAAAACCTTCCGGAAGGCAGTGAGGAGATCCGGAAGATCGGACACCAGGGGATCCCCTCTCTCCCATAGAGGGTTTAGCCATGCCAATGCTTCCCCGGTGAGGTGAGACATGATGAACGCCACCTTGGCCCGATCGGAGGGAAACTGATGTGCTAGTAGTTCAAAGTGCAGCGTGCACTGGTTCAGAAAACCCCAACATAAGACGGAGTCACCCCCAAAACGAGAAGGTGCAGAGAGCCTGGGTCCAGAGCTGGATGCCGTGGCACTGGTAGGCAGAGGCGCCGCGGAAGCAGGTGCCACTCGGCTCGAGGCGGACACGGGTGGGACGGACAGCGTGTCCAGGCGAGAGTTGACAGACCACAGGTAGGTCAGGATGGTTTCCTGTTGGGATCTCTGACGAGAAACCTCCAGGTACAGGTCAGCAAGCGAAGGAGCCTGGGGGCCACCAGGTTCCATGGCCCGTGCCAACTGTTACGGATGCGAGTGGTGGAACCTCTGTGCTGCGGTGCAAGGAGGGACCAGAGAGGCGTAACTAGGTATCAACTCGGACTGACCAAGGTTGCACGGCGGCTCAATCGACTCCGTGAACCAGGGAAGGACCGAGCAGAGGGACCTGGTGCTACTCTGGGCCAGTCCTTGTATGAGAGCAGGCGACTCCCATGGGTCAGAAGGCAGGGACTGACTGGTACAGCAGATGAGCACGGCAGGCAGGCTGACGGGTGATCCGTGTAGACGGACTGGCAGACACCACGGGTAACTGGCAGGAGCCTCCAGATAGGCAAGCTGGTAGGAACGGCAGGTAACAAGCAGGAGCCTCCTGGTGGGCTGGCTGGTAGGCAGGGCAGGTAAAGGCTCCGGATAAGCGGACTGGCCAAGCCCAAAGACAGACTGGCGGGCTGGGCTGTGAGCAGACTGTCGGGCTGGACTGGTAGTCAGGCTGGCGGACTGGACTGGTAGTCAGGCTGGCGGACTGGACTGGTAGTCAGGCTGGCGGACTGGACTGGTAGTCAGGCTGGAAGGGGGACCTGAGGGCTAAATTGGCCAAGGACTCCTTAGGACGGCGCACGCGGCCCTTTTAAGAGGGAGGGAGCGCGCGCGCCCTAAGCAGAGTGCCCGGGAAGATGCACGCGCTGGCAGCAGCAGCAGCAGGAGAGCCGGAAGGCGCCGGGCCAGGAGCGCGGCGGTAAGGGGGACGGCGTCTCTGCCTGTCAGGGGGCAGAGATGCCGATGCTACACAGAACCACCATCAGTATATGGATATGTCACCAGAAACACTATCCATAAAGGAATATGGCACCAGAATCACCATCAGTTTTGTTGCAAACTGTATTTGTTGCATGACAGAGGTGGTTGTGGGGTGTGTTAGGGTTCCTGTTACCTTAGTCTCTGACCATTCCTTTACATGGGGGCTGAGGGTTCATGTGGGAGGGTACCATCTGCTTCATCTGCCTAAGGCACCAAAATACCTTGTCCAGGTCCTGGGTGCAACACATACCCCATAAGGAAAAAGGTATTAAAACACACCTGTAAATCATTGAATTCAGATTTTTCATTCAGTCACATTGAAAAGTAGAAGATTTAGGAACTACTGCAACTTTACATGATATGCCATACGTTTGGGGCATAAAATCCTAATGACAGGTTCTCTATAAAGGATTTTTTTTTTATTTCTTTAGTAGTCATTTTTGGATTCTCTTTAGTTATATTCTAGTCTGCAAAACTGAAGCTCAAAGAGAAGGATCGAGATCATGTCCAGTACCTCAACCTATACAGTTTCTGAAATGCGATATATATATTTTTACTATAACTCAAAATATAATTTAATGGAATTAATTCTGTACCGAGCACATCCAAAAAGCTGTTTTTTTAACCAGAAAAAAATATCTCAGTAAAAGAATGGGAAAATCTGCGTGTGGGCTTTAGTGAAGGAAATATCTGCCAGGCTGGATGAGTCAACAGGCAGGCACCATTTACATGTGGGAACAACATTACATGCCCCTGGAACACTGCAGAAGTGACATTTATGTTATGTACTGTATTACTAACACTCGTTGTGTATGTTCATTATTACATTATGCTGTTATATGCTTGACATAGCCTTTGTAGGGCTGGGTTCACATTGAGCTATGGAGCTATGTTTGGCCCATATGCCAGGAAATATAAAAGTTCTGAAGTGTATAGTGGTATACTGTACAATATCCAAAAAAGGCATACTAAAGAAAAAAGGTATACAAAGATATACCAGCAGAAAAGACAATCTTCTTTAAGGTCTTGGGTCTTCTTGGGTCTGTAGGATTTTAGAACACAAAAATATTTATGCATATTGGCATTTAATCACTCCATACACCAAGGGATTAGCAAGGGTCTGATCTTATGAAGCCCCACAAATGCTAATCCTCTAACTGTACATCACTCCCACTATAATTATTGGTGGCCAGTTGGTAAGTTCAACCACAGATCATTGCTAATCGCTGGGATGAACAGTAGAAAAATTGCTAATTTTTTTCCAGGAAACCTTTCTAACAAAAGGAGATTGTACAGACCTCTCAAGAGTGATTTTCAAAGTGATTGATGAATAAAATGTGAAGCTAGGTGACTTTCACATAAGAATAATAATCACAATATTTCTACTTTTTAATAATGCAATTCCCAACCCAACTATGGGTTTACTGGCCAAAACTAATAGCATCAAAGATCCAGTCAGCGATCATTTGTAATCAAGGAACCTTGAAGCAAGTAGTATTTACAATATAGTGTTTAGTACCAGTTTTCTTTCTCTATATTCTATAAAGAGCCCCTAGGTTTGTGGTCACTATATCTGCATTCACTATTGTGCCCTTATTGAGCATTTTTCCTAACAGACCTGCCTCCATATTTTACTTTAGGATTGAAGTATCGAAAAGCATTTTAACAGGTTGGGGAACCTCAGGACCAAGGGCTGTTTACGACCCTAGATGACCTATTCTCCAGCCCCCTGCCAGATTCCCAGGGACCACACTGCTCTGGCCGGCAGCTGCATTTTGATGGCCGCCAGCCCGTTAATTTCTTCTTACTCTGCGAGCACACACTCGCAGAATTCACTACTGAACACTGTGGCACATGCAATGTAATATTACGTCCTGATGTTGGCCAGTGCTAGAACTTACTTTATGGTCGGAGTTGGCGCGCAATGCGCTCCCGTCCCACAAAAGAAGACAGCAGCGGCAGCCCTATGTCTCCTCCTGTGAGGTGTATGCTGCAGCCCTATGTCTTCTCCTATGATGTATATACCACAGCCCTATGTCTCCTTCTGTGATGTATATATCGCGGCCCCATGTCTCCTCCTGTTATGTACATACAGCAGCCCCCATGTCTCCTCCTGTGATGTATATACTACAGCCCCATGTCTCCTCCTGTGATGTTTATGTCGCACCTCTATGTCTCCTGTGATGTATATACTCCAGTCCCATGTCTCCTGTGATGTATACACTGCATCACCCATGTTTCCTGTGATGCATATGATTCGCCTAGGGGGATATGGGGGACTCGGTACCCGGGCCTTTACCTTCTTGGGATGTCACGGCAGTCAGCTCCCGGGCCTGTACCCTGGGGTCACTCTTTAAAAGGGGTTTGTTAACAGTTTTGTGGTTCCTGGTAATGGGTACCAGCACTGCTGCAGACCTCCGGAGGTGATGGGATGGCAGCTGAGATGTTTCTGCTCCCCACAGGCGGAGCGGGCCCCCGGAGCAGGATTGACGGAAGGGATGCAGGTGAGAGGTGGCCCAGCAGGGTTTGGGGAGAACAACAGACACGCACACAGGAGGTTCGCTTCAGTACCTTTACTGGTGTAGATGATAGGTACGGTCCAGGGTATATGGTAGGAAGGGTGCACTTCTGGACTCTCCCCAGTGAGTGGGTATAAGGCCTCCTGATCCATTTCTTCCTCTCTCTCTGAAACTTCTGACCAGCCTGAAACTAGGCCTAGCTCCTGTACTCTTTCACTCTTTTCACCTGTATGCTTGGTAGTAAGAACTTTTCTCTGGCTACCACTATCCCTGGACGCTGGGGCCTTCGTGGTTCCTAGTTCTTTAGAGGATTGTAGCTTCAGGTTGACCAGGGGTCTGGAATCCTCCTGGTATGCCGGTTATTCCTACTGGGCGTAGAGGACCCTGTAGGCGCGGACCCGGTGTCCGGCTTGTATTCTGAGGTGAGCCTAAGATGCTCCTCTGCCCCCTTAACACCTTTCTCTTTCCTCTCCTTGCCTCTGGCCACGCTCTAGGCCCTCAGGCTTCAGCAGCTAATAGATGCTGCTTCTTCACTGATCTAAAGTGTCAGCACACTCTGCCTACCTAACTCCACCCTCCAGTATATATATCTCTAACAGGCTCCCTCTGGTGGTATAAGGTGGAAGGGTGGAGGTGTCTGTTATGTAATGAGGGCCTCTTGTGGAGAAGTCCGTCCATGCACCCTTTTGGGTCCTGTGGTACCTGTAATAGCAGGGTGCCACACATATACTTCAGCCCCAGTGTATCCTATGTGATGAATATGCTCCAACCCTAGTGTATCCTATTTGATGTATTCGATGTGATGTACATACTCAAGCCCCGGTGTCTCATATGTGATGAATATACAATAATATTAGTGTTTCCTATGTGATGTATACAGCATCCTCGGTGTTTCCTATGTGATATATATACAGAAGTCTAGTCTCCTATGTAATGTGTATACAACAGTTTTGGTGTTTCCTATGTGATGTATATACAGCAGTCTCGATTTCTCCTATGGTATGTATACTGCAGATCTCCCACTGCGTCAGTACTATAAATGTAGAGTAAGCAGTGATGAATGTCTCAATGTGAGGAGACCTGTAGTATAGCATATCTGTGTTAGGTACGGCTTACTGTTGCAAGTTCTTTACAAAGTTATCATCACAAAGAGTCGCTACAGACCTATGCAAATCTGGAAAAGCAGTTATGAGTAGCTACATCATCCATACCACCTAACATCACAGCCACACCAAAGAGGAGCAGTCCCAGCCTTTACATTAGGGGTGAGTTAATTAAATGTTTGACCAAATATAGCAGGGTAATTTTCAAGTTGATAATTTTGTACAGCCCCCGAATGATGGTACAAATATCGATATGGCCCTCAACAGAAAAAAAGTTCCCCTACCCCTACATTATACAAACAATGATGTGATTAAAAAAAAGTAATAACATGCTTAAAAAGCGTGAAAATGACAAAGAGAGAATACACAAAAAGCTCTGTTTTATTACATACAAAATATTAGCCCCCAAAAAATACACATAATGTTTATTGTTGTGTCAGTGACAAACCAAAATTTGTATTAAACATTCACAGTAATCCGAACCTCGCTCCTCCATCTCCAAGACTTCTCTCCTGCTGCGCCAGTTCTCTGAAATGCACTACCCCAGATGATCCGACTGATGCCTAGCCCCCACATCTTCAAGCACGCTTTAAAAACCCATCTCTTTAAACAAGCCTATAATCTCAACTCAATAAATTAACCTTTCCCTGTTCCCTCCTTCTAAATATTATTCAGAATCTGTTCCCTCCTATTCATCTGTCTCCACACCCTCCATGCACACGATAGCTGCACTCGATACTTGATTATTGCACTTACACATACGCGCTGGTGACCGGAACATACAACTTTATATGAAAATCCCTATTTATTATAATTGCTAGACCTGAAATAACAAGCACTTTTCACTTATTGTGTCCCCCCATTTCCTTGTACTGTAGATTGTAAGCTTGCAAGCAGGGACCTCACTCCTAATGTAACTATTTATACTGTCTTACCTTGTATTGAATTTATTGTCTGTATATGTCACCGATTAATTGTAAAGTGCTGAGGAATATGTTGGCGCTATATAAATAAAAATTATTATTATTATTATTCACAGTGAATAATGGGAAAAAGTAATAAAAGACAGGTGTCAGAATTGATGTTTCTGTTTGCCTCAACTAACAAAAAGCACGAAATAAAAAGTGACCAATGACTATATATATGGAACCTAAAATGGTACTATGAAACTATAGCTCATCCATCAAAAAACAGTTCTGTGGATCTTTGAAGGATAAATTTTAAATGATCTTATTTATAAATGATTTTCTGTACTTCATACTCTAAACTGCCATCAACAGAAACCGGAGGAGGCGGGGTTGAGGGAGATAAAACCGAGTCAACAAACTCTTTCAACAGGGATCTATGGAAGCCGTTAGGGATGCAAAGAGATGGAGAACCTAAATC
Source organism: Phyllobates terribilis (assembly GCF_046119375.1). Lineage (NCBI taxonomy): Eukaryota > Metazoa > Chordata > Amphibia > Anura > Dendrobatidae > Phyllobates > Phyllobates terribilis. The sequence goes on along the minus strand of NW_027362763.1, from coordinate 745,249,030 downwards.
ACCTAAATCAACCTAACCTCATCAACCTAAAAGCTACCAGTTTGACCTCCTCCATAATCTCAAAGGGACCAATGAACTTCAGACCCATCTTCACCAATGGTACTTTATCTGAGTAGAAAAAAGGCACCAGGTAGTCTGGGTGACCCCCCTCAACAATCACCCAGATTTAGTAATTTCCCCAACAGCTTGTGCGCTTGAGGGCGAGTTGGACAGTCTTTAAAAATATTTTCTGCGAGACCACAGTATAGAAAGAGTCCAACATCTTGTCTACGTCTTTCCTCCACAGCATGAAAACTGGCAACTCCAACCTGCAATGGCTCCACATCAGGTAAAGGCAAATGCACATTGGAGTATAACGAGCACCCTGCTGCTCACCACGACTCTTACGGATTTTGCGATCCATCTGTATGGCCTGAGTCATAGCCTCCGCCAAAGAACAAGGGGATTCATGAAGAACCAAAGCATCCTTCAGAGTCTTGGATAGATCTTTGCGGAACTGGGACGTGAGAGCTGCATCATTCCACAAAACTTCAGTAGACCATTGCTGGAACTCGATGCAATAATCATTAGCAGTTCAGCCCCCCTGTGCCAAGTCCATGATCTTTGCCTCAGTGAACTGGATCCTGTCGAATTTGTCAAAGATTAAACCTAAGACTTCAAAGAAGGTGTCAACAGAAGACAGTTCTGGGCTTGTGGAAACAAAGGAAATGCCCAGGTATGAGGGTCTCATTGTAGTAGGAACATGTTTATCCCCACCCACGGAAACTCATCCACGGAAAACCAAGGTCGCAGGGTAAAAAAAAATGTTTACAGCTCTGCCTAAACACCCTAAATTGTTTTTTCTCTCCTGAAAAATTATCAGGGAGGGCCACTACAGGTTCAGGAAAGACTAAATGTACATCAGAAGGTACAGAATCACAGCCTCTGCCAACAGTGGAGAGCTATGGAAAGTTTTTATCAAACTAAATATCTGACCCTACAACTGATATTGCGATGATTCAAGACTGGTATTCCTTAGACATCAGATTCGCCACCTTATCACAGAGTGTGTGAACAGGATCCATACTGGCGAAAAAGACAACTGTATAGGCCAGTTGTAATGTGACACAAAGTCACTTCTCATGAATAAGTCGGGGAAGTCAAAGAGTCTGAGGTCATAAGCCAGGAGGGTACGTCATAAACAGAGGGGTGAGACAAAGGCGTTGGCAGGTCACAGTCTGAGGTCAGAATTCCAAGACGGTAGAAGATCAAGACAAAGAGGATAGGAAAACGGATGGCAAACATAAATTCAAGGTCGGGCAACAAAGATCAGAATATAAGAACTCAGACTAAAGAGCAAACACACACCACTTGAGCAGCTAAGCTTAAACTGGCAATGATTTAATCATTGCGTGCCAGCCAGAATGGGTGACACCAGGAGGAAACTCCACAAGGCCAGCCAAATTGGACAGCTTAGCTCTCATTCAGAATTCTGACAGCTCAGCACGCCCCTTCCTCAGATTGGGCGCACGCCCCTGATCCTATAGGGTGGCTGAGCTGTCACTCACAGCGTCCTTAGGACACTGTGACTGGTAGAATCATGACAATATAAATATACAGTACATATACAGTGGTGTGAAAAAGTGTTTGCCCCATCCTGATTTCTAATTCTTTTGCATGTTTGTCACACTTAAATATTCAGGTCCCAAAACAAATTTTAATATTAGACATAGATAACACAAGTAAACATGAAAGGCAGTTTTTAAATGAAGGTCTTTATTATTAAGGGAAAAATAAATCCAAACCTACAGAGCCCTGTGTGAAAAAGTGATTCTCCCTCCCTTAAAACATAAATTAACTGTGGTTTATCACATCTTTGGGAAGCTGAGTTCAATTTCCATAGGCACGCTTAAGCCTGATTACTGCCACACCTGTTCTTAATAAAGAAATCACTTAAATAGGACCTGACTGACAAAGTGAAGCAGACCAAAAGTAGAAGTAACACAGCATTTCAAAAAAGGAACATTATACCAACAGTAAAATATGGTGGTGGTAGTGTGATGGTCTGGTGCTCAGGACATGGAAGACTTGCTGTGGTAAATGGAACCATGAATTCTGCTGTCTACCAAAAAATCCTGAAGGAGAATGTCTGGCCATCTGTTCATGACCTTAAGCTAAAGCCCACTTGGCTTATGCAGCAGGACAATGATCCAAAACACACCAGCAAGTGCACCTCTAAATGGCTTAAGAAAAACAAAATTAAGACTTTGGAATGGCCTAGTCAAAGACCTGACCTTAACCCAATTGAGATGCTGTGGCATGATCTTAAAAAGGCGGTTCATGCTCGGAAACCCTCCAATGTAGCTGGATTACAACAATTTTTCAAAGATGAGTGAGCCAAAATTCCTCCAGAGCGTTGTAAAAGACTCATTGCCAGTTATCGCAAATGCTTGATTGCAGTTGTTGCTGCTACGGGTAGCCCAACCAGTTATTATATTTAGGCCTTTTTCACACAGGGCCCTGTAGGTTTGGATTTCTTTTTCCCTTAATAATAAAGACCTTAATTTAAAAACTGCATTTTGTGTTTACTTGTGTTATCGTTGTCTAATATTTAAATTGGTTTTGTGATCTGAAACATTTAAGTGTGACAAACATGCAAAAAAGTAAGAAATCAGGAAGGGGCAAACACTTTTTCACACCACTGTACATATTGATATATTGTGGTAGATCGATTCACTCAGCTTCTTAAAGAGTTATTCACCGGAACACTTTCCATTTAAGTTATCAACTGGTTTATTAAAAGGTACTGCATGAACCAGTGCAAAGTTAAGTAAATAAACAAGGCCTTTCTGGCATTACAGCAAAAACAAAATAGCATAGAGTACAGTATGTGTGATGGCAGAGAAAAAAAAACACACGGTTCAGTTCTCTTTAACCCGAGCACAGCTCTGGAGCGCTTGTCTCTAGACACACCGAACACTGAATGAATCCAAAGGCTCCATATTTACCTTCTGGACCACACCCTGGGGTGGAGCTATGGTGAACAGTCTCCCACTGTTCAGATTTTCACAAAAACCCAGTCCTTCACATGGCCGATCAACCCCTCTCAGCACTTAGTATGCTGGAGCATTTTTCCAGGTTCATATCTCTGAGTCTAATATCCTGAGTGACACATATCTCCACTCCAGTATTTTACCAGTGCCCTTCTCAGTATATATACAGTTATATGAAAAAGTTTGGGCACCCCTATTAATCTTAAGCTTAATGTTTTCTTAAAATTGGTGTTTTTGCAACAGCTATTTCAGTTTGATATATGTAATAACTGTTGGACACAGTAATGTTTCTGCCTTGAAATGAGGTTTATTGTACTAACAGAAAATGTGCAATTTGCATTCAAACAAAATTTGACAGGTGCATAAGTATGGGCACCTCACCAGAAAAGTGACATTAATATTTAGTAGATCCTCCTTTTGCAAAAATAACAGCCTCTTGTCGCTTCCTGTAGCTTTTAATGAGTTCCTGGATCCTGGATTAAGGTATTTTTGACCATTCCTCTTTACAAAACAATTCCAGTTCAATAAAGTTTGATGGTCGCCGAGCATGGACAGCCCTCTTCAAATGATCCCACAGATGTTCAATGATATTCAGGTCTGGGGACTGGGATGGCCATTCCAGAACATTGTAATTGTTCCTCTGCATGAATGCCTGAGTAGATTTGGAGCAGTGTTTTGGATCATTGTCTTGCTGAAAGATCCATCCCCTGCGTAACTTCAACTTTATCACTGATTCTTGAACATTATTGTCAAGAATCTGCTGATACTGAGTGGAATCCATGCGTCCCTCAACTTTAACAAGATTCCCGGTGCCGGCATTGGCCGCACAGCCCCAAAGCATGATGGAACCTCCACCAAATTTTACTGTGGGTAGCAAGTGTTTTTCTTGGAATGCTGTGCTTTTTTGCCGCCATGCATAATGCCTTTTTGTATGACCAAACAACTCAATCTTGGTTTCATCAGTCCACAAGACCTTCTTCCAAAAATAAATTGGCTTCTCCAAATGTGCTTTTGCATACCTCAGCCGACTCTGTTTGTGGCGTGCTTGCAGAAACGGCTTCTTTCGCATCACTCTCCCATACAGTTTCTCCTTGTGCAAAGTGCGTTGTATAGTTGACCGATGCACAGTGACACCATCTGCAGCAAGTTGATGCTGCAGCTCTCTGGAGGTGGTCTGAGGATTGTCCTTGACTGATCTCACCATTCTTCTTTTCTGCCTTTCTGATGTTTTTCTTGGCATGCCACTTCTGGCTTAACAAGAACTGTCCCTGTGTTCTTCCATTTCCTTACTATGTTCCTCACAGTGGAAACTGACAGGTTAAATCTCTGAGACAGCTTTTTGTATCCTTCCCCTGAACAACTATGTTGAATAATCTTTGTTTTCAGATCATTTGACAGTTGTTTTGAGGAGCCCATGATGCCACTCTTCAGAGGAGATTCAAACAGGAGAACAACTTGTAAGTGGCCACTTTAAGTAGCTTTTCTCATGATTGCATACACCTGGCTATGAAGTTCAAAGCTCAATGAGGTTACAAAACCAAAAAAAGTGCTTTAGTAAGTCAGTAAAAAGTAGGTAGGAGTATTTAAAACAAGAAAATGATAAGGGTGCCCATACTTATGCACCTGTCAAATTTAGTTTGAATGCAGATTGCACATTTTCTGTTAGTACAATAAACCTCATTTCAAGGCAGAAACATTACTGTGTCCAACAGTTATTACATATATCAAACTGAAATAGCTGTTGCAAAAACACCAATTTTTATAAAACAATAAGCTTAAGATTAATAGGGGTGCCCAAACTTTTTCATATAACTGTATATATATATATATATATATATATATATACAGTACAGACCAAAAGTTTGGACACACCTTCTCATTTAAAGATTTTTCTGTATTTTCATGACTATGAAAATTCTACATTCACACTGAAGGTATCAAAACTATGAATTAACACATGTGGAATTATATACTTAACAAAAAAGTGTGAAACAATTGAAAATATGTCTTATATTCTAGGTTCTTCAAAGTAGCCACCTTTTGCTTTGATGACTGCTTTGCACACTCTTGGCATTCTCTTGATGAGCTTCAAGAGTTTGTCACCGGAAATGATCTTCCAACATTCTTGAAGGAGTTCCCAGAGATGCTTAGCACTTGTTGGTCCTTTTGCCTTCACTCTGCGGTCCAGCTCACCCCAAACCATCTCGATTGGGTTCAGGTCTGGTGACTGTGGAGGCCAGGTCATCTGGCGTAGCACCACATCACTCTCCTACTTGGTCAAATAGCCCTTACACAGCCTGGAGGTGTGTTTGGGGTCATTGTCCTGTTGAAAAATAAAAGATGGTCCAACTAAATGCAAACCGGATGGAATAGCATGCCGCTGCAAGATGCTGTGGTAGCCATGCTGGTTCAGTATGCCTTCAGTTTTGAATAAATCCCCAACAGTGTCACCAGCAAAGCACCCCCACACCATCACAACTCCTCCTCCATGCTTCACGGTGGGAACCAGGCATCTAGAGTCCATTCGTTCACCTTTTCTGCGTCGCACAAAGACACGGTGGTTGGAACCAAAGATCTCAAATTTGGACTCATCAGACCAAAGCACAGATTTCCACTGGTCTAATGTCCATTCCTTGTGTTCCTTAGCCCAAACAAGTCTTCTGCTTGTTGCCTGTCCTTAGCAGTGGTTTCCTAGCAGCTATTTTACCATGAAGGCCTGCTGCACTAAGTCTCCTCTTAACAGTTGCTGTAGAGATGTGTCTGCTGCTAGAACTCTATGTGGCATTGACCTGGTCTCTAATCTGAGCTGCTGTTAACCTGCGATTTCGGAGGCTGGTGACTCGGATAAACTTATCCTCAGAAGCAGAGGTGACTCTTGGTCTTCCTTTCCTGGGGCGGTCCTCATGTGAGCCAGTTTCTTTGTAGCGCTTGATGCTTTTTGCAACTGCACTTGGAGACATTTTCAAAGTTTGGCCAATTTTTCGGACTGACTGACCTTCATTTCTTAAAGTAATGATGGCCACTCGTTTTTCTTTACATAGCTGCTTTTTTTCTTGCCATAATACAAATTCTAACATTCTATTCAGTAGGACTATCAGCTGTGTATCCACCTGACTTCTGCACAACATAACTGATGGTCCCAACCCCATTTATAAGGCAAGAAATCCCACTTATTAAACCTGACAGGGCACACCTGTGAAGTGAAAAACATTTCCGGTGACTAGCTCTTGAAGCTCATCAAGAGAATGCCAAGAGTGTGCAAAGCAGTTATCAAAGCAAAAGGTGGCTACTTTGAAGAACCTAGAATATAAGACATATTTTCAGTTGTTTCACACAATACAGAAAAATCTTTAAATGAGAAGGTGTGTCCAAACTTTTGGTTTGTACTGTATATCTACACAAACATGTATGTCTATATTAAAATTGAATAATATATTGGAAATCGAAATTAACCTAATTCTTTACACATTGCTATTGAACATAAAACATGTATTCATATTAGTATATATTTTGTAAGAAAAAGGAATTCTTATGGGAAGAAATATGTCATGTAATTCTACATACTGAGTTTGCAGGGCCCCCACAAAATATCAGTAGCAAGATCTTATAATAGCCACTAGGTTTCTGCGTTTGCCAGAAAAACTAACAAAAGATCCAGACCAGAGACCAATAAAGCTGCACTTAATGAGGACTTGGACTGGTTCCCAGTGCCGGATGCGATTGCTGGAAAAGAACATTCCAGAGCGCGGATGCAAATCCAGCAGCTGCCAAACATACATTGGTAAGGATAGGTATTGGCTACAGAGCTGGGATGATGTCAATCCAGGTGGGCAGATCAGAATGACGCTCTGCAGTTGGGAGGAAATTAAAAGAAAAACAACAAGAATGATTATTAGTGATCAGTTCTCATCTTGCAAAACAATTTCATGGTTGCAAAAAAAAATCTGCTTAGGAACCCAGAAATAGATGCAAATATGCCACAATTGTTATCTATGGGAAAACCCCTTTAAAGAGAAGTGCTTTTTACTACAACTATTTCATGTCCTTTTTAACTCTTTTCTGCCACAGTAATTTTTCCACCTTCCTAGCCAGGCCAGATTTTTCAAATCTGAAGTGTCACTTTTTACTGTAATAACATTAGAGTACTTTTTCATATTCCAGTGATTTTGAAATTTTTTTTTTTTTTTTCCGGACACATTGTACTTTATGTTATTGGTGAATTTACATCGTTATGTTTTGCGTTTATGTATGAAGATATCTAAAATTTGATAAAAATGTTGAACTTTTTGCAATTTTCAAACTTTTTTAAGCCTTGATAATAATATCACGCAAAATATTAAATAAGTAACGTTTACTGAATGTCTGTCTACTTTCCGTCAGTAGTTTTTAAATGTCATTTTATTCTATTACAATGTTAGAAGGCTTAAAAGTTTACCAGCAATTTTTGATTTGTTTTCAAGAAAATTTATAAAACCTATTTTAAATATTACATCCATCAATGTATAAGAAAAATACTGATGTCAGGAATGTTGTTAACCCATCAGGTGTTTCATAGCAATTACCGTATTTTTCGGACTATAAGACGCACCGGACCATAAGACGCACCTAGGTTTTAAAGGAGAAAAATAGGGGAAAAAAAATTAAGCAAAAAATGTGGTCATGATGCCCTGTTATGGGGGAGGGGGTCTGTGCTGACACCGGTATAGGGGTAATGTCCCCCAATTCTGTTACTATCCTCCAGCCTGGTATGTATGGCCCCTCCTTCCTGGTATAAGTGGCCCCGATCCCATCCTGGTATCCTGGTATACCTGGCCCTCATCCCAATCCTGGTATGCATGGTACCCCTTGATCCCCCATCCTGGTATGCATGGCATCCCTTTATACCCCATCCTGGTATGCATGGCACCCCTTTATCCCCCATCTTGGTATGCATGGCACCCCTTGAGCCCCCATCCTGGTATGCATAGTTACATACATAGTTACATAGTTACATAGTTTATAAGGCCGAAAAAAGACAAGCGTCCATCCAGTTCAGCCTATTTCTTGTGCACTGCAGCTATTCCGCAGCGTTGATCCAGGGGAAGGCAAAAAAAACCATGTGGTTTAGGCCAATTTACATCATTGAGGAAAAATTCACTTCCCGACACCAATCTGGCAGTCAGATTAAATCCCTGGATTAATTAACTATCACTAAGCATAAGATGTAATTTTATTGTTCTCAAGAAAGGCGTCCAGGCCTCTCTTGAACTCATTAAGTGAGTTGGACATCACCACTTCCTCTCCCAGAGAGTTCCAGAGTCTCCAGAGTCTCACGGCTCTGACCGTAAAGAATCCCCTTCTATGCTGGTGCAGGAACCTCCTTTCCTCCAGACGCATAGTGTGCCCCCTCGTCTTTGTCACCATCCTTGGTATAAACAGGTCATGGGAGAGATCTCTGTACTGCCCCCTGATGTATTTATACATGTTTATGAGGTCTCCCCTAAGCCTTCACTTTTCCAACGTAAATAGGCCTAATTTTGACAACCTCTCTGGGTATTCTAGTCCCTCCATTCCCTTTATTACCTTAGTCGCCCTCCTTTGTACCCTCTCTAGCTCCAATATGTCTTTCCTGAGCACTGGAGCCCAGAACTGTGCACAATATTCTAAGTGCGGCCTTACCAGCGCTTTATACAGAGGAAGAGCAATGTTCTCATCATATGCCCCTATTCCTCTTCTGATGCATGCCATGACTCTATTTGCCTTCGCAGCTGCTGCCTGACACTGGGCACTCCAATTTAATTTGCTACTAACCAAGACGCCCAGGTCCTTCTCCATGTCAGATTTCCCCAACGGTTTCCCATTTAATATGTATGGGTGACTGCTGTTTTTCTTTCCCATGTGCATGACCTTACATTTATCGGCATTGAACCCATTTGCCAGGATGGCACCCTCTAAGCCCCCATCCTGGTATGCATGGCACCCCTTGAGCCCCCATCCTGGTATGCATGGCAACCCTTGAGCCCCCATCCTGGTATGCATGGCACCCTCTGAGCCCTCATCCTCGTATGCATGGCACCCTTTGAGCCCCTATCATGGTATGCATGGCACCCCTTGAGCCCCCATCCTGGTATGCATGGCACCTTCTGAGCCCCCATCACGCTTCCTACAAAAAAAAAATATACAATCATGCTCACCTCCTCTCTCTTTCAGAGCTGTCCAGCTCTGCTGCCGACACTGTCTCACTGTGTGAGCCGCGCATGTGCTGGAATAGTCACTGCTCCCCACGCTGGGACTCTGTGCGTGGGGAGCAGTGACCTTTCAGTCTGTTCAATAGCCGACACACTGTACCGCAGTGCGGCTCCTGCTGCCGCTCTGCGGTCAGTGTGCCTGCTATTAAAGACCATGGATATTCACTACACTGAGCGGCAGCAGTGACGGCTATTAAGAAAAATGAATATTCATTGCTCTCCACACCCATGGGCATGGGGAGCAGGGAATATTCATTTTCTTTAGTAGCGGGCACAGCGTAGGCTGCTGCAGGCGGCTGCTGCCTCCTGTGCCACGCTGATCCTCTGCTGCCACTCCCCCACACCCACCACCACGCACAGCCATGTATATAGTGTTCGGACTATAAGACGCACCCCCCACTTTCCTCCAAAATTTTGGAGGAAAAAAGTGCGTCTTATAGTCCGAAAAATACAGTAATTAGCAAAATGGAATGAAAAAATACATTTTCTTTCACTTAAATGTTGCTTTAGCCCAAATTTTTCATTTTTACAAGGTGTAGTAGGAGAAAATTAACCCTACAATGCGTTAACACATTTCCCCAGAACACAGCTAAACCCCATATGTGGTCAGAATCTGCTATTTAAAGGTGAAGAGCATGATAACAGCATCCACGATAGAAAAAAGTATCTTTTTCTTTATTAATACATCACATCATACAAGGTGACAGACATATTTTGTGGATGTTGTTGTCGCCTTCTTCACCTTTGGATCTTATGGAGGATTGGGGACATCTTTTTAGCATACTTGCAATAACTAACTATAACTACATATCAATTTATTTGTGGTGAGGTGCTGTCTTAGACCACAGCCCCACTATCAGAAATCGGACAGTATTTTTTCTCAGGAGTGGGAGCCAAAACCAGGAGTGGGTGATAAATGCAGAATTGGTGACTTGTTTCTATTATATCTTTTCTCTGATTGTTCCTCACCTGGTTTCGGCTCCCACTCCTGAGAAAAATACTGACCGTATACTGACCAAATACTGATAGTGGGCCCATGGCCTTACACTTACTATTTTTCAAAATCTGCTGTCTAGTCAAGGGAAAGGGTGCTATTTGATTGGAATAGACTGTAGGTGCCATGTCACATTTGCAGAGCCAATGAGGTGCCAAAGTAGCAGAATCCCCCAATTATGGAAACTATACATTCATCTAAGGGTGTGGTGAGCATTTTGAACCCCACAGGTGTTTTACAGAATTTCAATTGAGTCATGAAAATGAAAAAGAATTTTTACTCACTAAAATGTGGACTTATTGAATTTTTTCATTTTCACAAGAGAAAATAAACCCAACAATGTATTACACAATTTCTCATGAGCAAATTAATATACTACTTTACAAAAAATATAAGCTAGTATTTTACCATATGGCAGGGCTTGGAAGAGGAGCGCTATCTGATTTTTGTAGCTCAAATTTGGCTGGAATAGATTATATATTCAGAGCCCCTGAAGTGCCAAGACAGCAGAATCCCCCACAAGTGACCGCTATTGTGGAAACTTCATCTATTAAGAAATTCATATAGGGCTAGTGGGAGCATTTTGAACACATAGGTGATTCACAGAATTTTATAACGTAGGTACAAAAAAATTTAAAATATAGTATATATATATAGTATAGTAATGTAGCTTTAGTCCCAAATTCTTTTTTCATAAACAGCAATAGGAGAAAAAGGACATCACAGTTTGTTGCAAAATATCTTTCATGCACAATAACATTCCAAATGTGGTGTGAAACTTGTTTGGGCACACAGCAGAGCTTGGAATGGAAGGAGCACCATGTGGATTTGAAATGCAGATTTTGCAGTATCAGTTTGTGGATGCCATTTGCAGAGCTCCTGAGGTAACAGATCAGTAGAAAACCCAAAAAGTTACTGCATTTTGGAAGCAACAACCATCAAGGAGTTCATCTAGGAGTATGTTGAGCGTTTTGACAACACAGGTGTCTCACATAGTTTTATAACATTTCACAGTGAAAACAAAAAAAATTACATTTGCAATTTTATATTTTACATTTTTTTCCACTAAAATGTCGCTTTAGCTCAAAAAGTTTTCATTTTCACGGGTTTAAAATAAAGGAGAGAAAATGGACTACACAATTTGTTTCGCAATTTTTCCTGCATGTTACAATATATGTTACAATACCCTAACACTACATAATACTACAATATGATGTCCGATATAACTGATTGGGCACACGGTAAGGCTCGGAAGGAAAGGACCTTTATTTGACTTTTAGAGTGCAGCTTAGGCTGTAACTGCTGAATCAATGAGGTGCCAGGACAGCAGGAAGCCACAAAAGTGACCTCATTATGGAAGTCACACCACTCTGAGAATTCATCTACACGTGATATAACTATTTTCACAGGTGTATTTGCCAGAAATGATCAGGCAGTGGACAATGCAGAGTGAAAATTGAATACATGACATTTTAGTGCCCAATAACTTGTACCCAGCTTGTTCTTCTGGAGACATGCACCCCTTAATTTGTTGAGCAGGTTTTCCCCGTTGCACCAGTGCCATAGGTGTGGACACTACCTGTGGTTTTGGCACAGTGCATGGCTCGAAAGGAGGGAGTCATGTGGCTTTTTTGGATTTTGTAAGGGATGTACGCTTATTTTAATTTTAAGAAGACGAACTGAATAAGGATTTGTTTTCATTGGTACCATTTTGGTGTACATAACATTGTCTGCTTGCATTTAGCAGTAGAAGTAGTTCCCAACCTTGGACGTATGGATACATCCAGGCGATTTTGCGAGCACAGCAGCTGTGAATGCGCGATCGCCGCCTAGTGTTAAGTTGACATGATAAGTAGCACCCAGCATTCACTGACAGGAGCAGTGCCGCACCGCTCCTGGCAGTTTAACCCTCTAAATGCTGCGATGGATATCGATCACAGCATTTAAAAGGCAGGCAGAGAGAGGAGGCATTTCTATGCTTTATAACTGTGAGCTGAGCTGTGAGAGTCTAAGTCCCAAAAAGGGACTAAGTAAAAAAGTTTTAAAAAAAAGTAAAAATATCTTTAAAAAAAATCACTAAATAATAAAAATTGTATAAATATATATTGTGCCCATAAATAAATATATTTATGAAAAAAAAATAAACAAAAAAAAGTACACATATTTGGTATCGCGTCCGGAATGACCTGACCTATAAACTGTTAACCCCTTCAGTGAACACCGTAAAAAGATAAAAATAAAAAACAAGACAAAAAACTATGCTTTTTCATCATACCGCTAAGCAAAAAATATAATAAAACGCAATCAAATAGACGAATGTAAATAAAAATGGTACCGCTGAAAACATCATCTTGTCCCACAAAAAACGAGCCACCATACAGCTCCATCAACCGAAAAACAAAAATGTTATAGCTCTCAGAATAAAGCCATGCAAAATAATTATTTTTTCTATAAAATAGTTTTTAATTGTGTAAAAGCGCCAAAAAAACTATATAAATGTAGTATCGCTGTAATCGTACCGACCCGAAGAATGAAGCTGCCTTATCAAGTTTTCCTCGTGCATTAAAAAAAAAAAAAAACAATTTCTGAATTGCTTCCTCCCAAAAATCGGAATATAAAGCGATCCATAAATGGTACCAATAAAAATGTCAACTCGTCTCGCAAAAAACAAGCCCTCAGGTGGCTCTGTCAGCAGAAATATGGAAAAACTATAGCTCTCAAAATATGACGATGAACAAAAAAAAAGTGTCTTTTAGTGTGTGACAGCAGCCAAAAATAAAAAAATATATAAAGCTATGTGCACACGAAGCGTTTTTACTGAGTTTCCGCGGTGGAAAAACCCTAACGCTACGAAAACGCTTGTTAACCCCTTAATAACATTTGACGTACTAATGCGCGTCTGTGCCCTGGGACTTAAGAGCCAGACCCGTATTAGTACGTCATGGCGATCGCGCGCACACACAGGCTGTGCGAGCGCGATCGCCGCCGGGTGTCAGCTGATTGTCACAGCTGACACCCGGTACTATGTGCAGGGAGCGGTCCTGCACCGCTCCCAGCACATTAACCCCCGCTATGCTGCGATCGAAGTCGATCGAAATCGATCGCGGCATTGCGGGGGCAAGGGGAGGTGATCGGCGATACTCACCTCCTCTTCCGGCTTCCAGCGCAGACTGCAGCGGCTTCCCGGGTGTTGCCATGACGACCCGATGTCGTCATGACAACATCCGGGTCACCAGAGAGCAGGAAGATTGCTTGGACATGCGCAGTGCATCTCCAAGCAATCTTAACACTGTGCACTTCTGACAGCCTGCATGTGAAAGTCCCAGAGTGGGACAAAGTAATAAGGTGTACAAACTGTCTGAAAGTGGAAAAAAAAAAAAAAAAAAATGTGCAAAAATATTATAAAAAAATAAAAAAAATAATACACCAAAAATAAAAATATAATGTACCCATCAATAAATATTATTATAAAAAAAATAAAAAAAAAACAATAAAAGTACACATATTTGGTATCGCCGCGTCCAGAACAGCCTGACCTATAAAACTGTCCCACTAGTTAACCCCTTCAGTGAACACGGTAAAAAAAAAAAAAAAACGCAGCAAAAAACAATGCTTTATCACCATACCGCCAAACAAAAAGTGGAATAACACGCGATCAAAAAGACGCATATAAATAAAAATGATACCGCTGAAAACGTCATCTCGTCCCACAAAAAACAAGCCACCATACAGCTCCATCAGCCGAAAAATAAAAAAGTTTCAGCTCTCAGAATAAAGCGATGCTAAAAAATATTTTTTTCTATAAAATAGCTTTTATTGTGTATAAGCGCCAAAACATAGAAAAATTATACAAATGTGGTACCGCTGTAAACGTACTGACCCGAAGAATAAAGCTACCTCATCAATTTTACCACACGCGGAACAGAATAAAAAAAAAAAAAAAAAACAATTTCTGAATTGTTGGTTTTTGTTTATTCTGCCTCCCAAAAATCGGAATAGAAAGCGATCAAAAAATGTCACGTGCCTGAAAATGGCACCAATAACAACGTCAAGTCATCCCGCAAAAAACGAGCCATCACATGACTGTCTGCCAAAATCTGGAAAAATTATAGCTCTCAAAATATGGCGATGCAAAAACTAGATTTTACAAAAAATGCGTCTTTTAGTGTGTGACAGCTGTCAGTCATAAAAACCCCATATGATTCTGGCATTGCTGTAATCACACCGACCCGAAGAATAAAGTCGTCTAATCACTTATACCGCACAAGGAACGACGTCAAAAGTAAACTCTTGGGTTAGGATTGGGCTAGGGTTAGGGCTGGGTTTGGGGCTAGGGTTGTGCTGGGGCTAGGGTTGTGCTGGGGCTAGGGTTGTGCTGGGGCTAGGGTTGTGCTGGGGCTAGGGTTGTGCTAGGGCTAGGGTTGTGCTAGGGCTAGGGCTGGGGTTGGGATTTTTTTCAAAAGTAAGAAAAAAAGATGACGATATGGTGACTAGTGTTGAGAGCAAGTGCTCGCTACTTGAGTTTGCATCGGGTGCTCTGGTATGCATTGAGTATCGTGGGTATTTGAGTGACATGCTCGAGTCTCTGCCCCATATGCTTCGCGGCCAAAAAACTTTACGGGGATTGCCTGCCATGCACGAGCGATCCCCGCATGTTTTTTTTTGGGTGCCTAATAACCGTGAAACATGCGGAGCAGGGACTCGAGCATGTCACTCAAGCACACGCTGTACATGGTGCATACCTGAGTACCCGATGCAAACTCAAGTAGCGAGCACTTGCGCTCAAGAATAATGACAACTTATTCAATATGATGACCTAATGTAAACAAATTCTGTGCCGTACCTCTGGGTTCAAAATGTTCACTATACACCTTAATAAAATCCTTGAGGGGTATAGTTTCCAAAATGGGGACACTTGTGGGGGAGCTCCACTGTTTAGGCACATCACGGGCTCTCCAAACGCGACATGGTGTCCGCTAACAAATTGAATGGAAAATCGGCTCAAATTGTTAGCGGACGCCATGTTGCGTTTGGAGAGCCCCTCTGTGTGCCCAAACATTGGAGCTCCCCCACAAGTGACCACATTTTGGAAACTAGAACCCCCAAGGCACCTATCTAGATGCATAGTAAGCACTTGGAACCCCCAGGTGCTTCACAAATTGATTCGTAAAAATGAAAAAGTGAAAAAAAAAACACTTTTTCATTTTTATGAATCAATTTGTGAAGCACCTGGGGTTCCAAGTGCTCACTATGCATCTAGAAAGGTGCCTTGGGGGGTCTAGTTTCCAAAATGGGGTCACTTGTGGGGGAGCTCCAATGTTTGGGCACACAGGGACTCTCTAAATGCAACATGGTATCCGCTAACAAATTGAATGGAAAATCGGCTCAAATTGTTAGCGGACACCACATTGCGTTTGGAGAGCCCCTCTGTGCCCAAACTTTGGAGCTCCCCCACAAGTGACCCCATTTTGGAAACTAGACCCCCCAAGGCACCTATCTAGATGCATAGTAAGCACTTGGAACCCCCAGGTGCTTCACAAATTGATTCGTAAAAATGAAAAAGTGAAAAAAAAAACACTTTTTCATTTTTATGAATCAATTTGTGAAGCACCTGGGGTTCCAAGTGCTCACTATGCATCTAGAAAGGTGCCTTGGGGGGTCTAGTTTCCAAAATGGGGTCACTTGTGGGGGAGCTCCAATGTTTGGGCACACAGGGACTCTCCAAATGCAACATGATATCCGCTAACAAATTGTCGGCTCAAATTGTTAGCGGATATCATGTTGCATTTGGAGAGTCCCTGTGTGCCCAAACATTGGAGCTCCCCCACAAGTGACCCCATTTTGGAAACTAGACCCCCCAAGGCACCTATCTAGATGCATAGTGAGCACTTGGAACCCCAGGTGCTTCACAAATTGATTCATAAAAATGAAAAAGTGTTTTTTTTTTCACTTTTTCATTATTACGAATCAATTTGTGAAGCACCTGGGGGTTCCAGGTGCTCACTATGCATCTAGAAAGGTGCCTTGGGGGGTCTAGTTTCCAAAATGGGGTCACTTGTGGGGGAGCTCCAAAGTTTGGGCACAGAGGGGCTCTCCAAACGCAATGTGGTGTCCGCTAACAATTTGAGCCGATTTTCCATTCAATTTGTTAGCGGATACCATGTTGCATTTAGAGAGTCCCTGTGTGCCCAAACATTGGAGCTCCCCCACAAGTGACCCCATTTTGGAAACTAGACCCCCCAAGGCACCTATCTAGATGCATAGTGAGCACTTGGAACCCCTAGGTGCTTCACAAATTGATTCATAAAAATGAAAAAGTGTTTTTTTTTTCACTTTTAAATTTTTACGAATCAATTTGTGAAGCACCTGGGGGTTCCAAGTGCTCACTATGCATCTAGAAAGGTGCCTTGGGGGGTCTAGTTTCCAAAATTGGGTCACTTGTGGGGGAGCTCCAAAGTTTGGGCACACAGGGGCTCTCCAAACAAAACATGGTGTCCGCTAATTATTCAAGCAAATTTTACAATCAAAAAGTCAAATGGCGCTCCTTCCCTTCCGAGCCCTGCCGTGCGCCCAAACAGTGTTTCTTCCCCAAATATTGGGTATCTGCGTGCCCAGGGGAAATTGCACAACAAATTTTGGGGTCCATTTTTTCTTGTTACCCCTGTGAAAATAAAAAAAATTGGGTCTAAAGTAACATTTTTGTGAAAAAAGTTAAATGTTCATTTTTTTCTTCCACATTCAAAAAATTCCTGTGAAGCACCTGAAGGGTTAATAAAGTTCTTGAATGTGGTTTTGAGCACCTTGAGGGGTGCAGTTTTTAGAATGGTGTCACTTTTGGGTATTTTCTGTCATAAAGACCTCTCAAAGTGACTTCAAATGTGATGTGGTCCCTAAAAAAATGGTTTTATAAATTTTGTTGGAAAAATGAGAAATCGCTGGTCAATTTTTAACCCTTATAGCTCCCTAACAAAAAAAAATTTTGGTTCCAAAATTGTGCTGATGTAAAGCAGACATGTGGGAAATGTTATTTATTAACTCTTTTGTGTGACATATCGCTCTGATTTCAGGGCTTAAAAATTCAAATTTTGAAAATCGGAAAATTTTCAAAATTTTCGCCAAATTTCCGTTTTTTTCACAAATAAACGCAAGTGATATCGAAGAAATTTTTCCACAATCATGAAGTACAATATGTCACGAAAAAACAATCTCAGAATCAGGGGGATCCGTTGAAGCGTTCCAGAGTAATTACCTCATAAAGTGACAGTGGTCAGAATTGTAAAAATTGGCCCGGTCATTAACGTGCAAACCACCCGCGGGGCTTAAGGGGTTAATAGGTCTGCCAGCTATAGCAATAGTAATTCTGATGTGCTGTGCACATGATGCGAAAGTTTCTGCTCAGGATTACCATCGCGGTAAAAACCGCAGCATGACCATTGTGTGGGCGTTTCCGCCGCAAATTCACACCCATTGACTTGAATTGAACCGCAGCAAAACCGCAGGTATAATTTTTATACAATATTAATATTGTTGCGTTTCAATTAAAGCCACTAGGCGCGAATTAGCGATGGAAACGCGGTGCAGGTGGTACCAGGGTCGGGAGAGGAGGACTACTACTCCTCTCATCTGATCACCGCTCCCGATGATAACGAGAGTGGGTCGGCTGGAGGGACCAGTAGTCTGCTCTGCCAAGCCGGCGTGCCCACGATAAAAAAAATTTAAAAAAGTATAAAATAAAAAACCTTATACTTAACTGTCCAGCGCCCCCGGTGTCCACCTGGTCCCCGGTCCCAGCAATGCTCTCTTCCCGGCGGCTGGCAGTACACTGCGGGGAGCGCGCTCGGTCCCAGCAGTGTACTGTGCTGCCAGGACCTGCAGTCACGTGAGCGATCAGCTGATCGCTCACGTGACCTCACTGTGGGAACATTCTCATGAATGCTCCCATAGTGGTGAGCTCACCGGGGCTGATCAGCTAATCTTCAGCTGATGAACCCCAGTGACCTCCTGCAGCATCATGTATACTGACAGGAGTGATTTTACACTACTGGCAGTATACACTGCTGTCTTCTACAGCAGTGAGATCAGTGATTGCTGATGTCATTGCTGTAGAAGTGACCCGGATCGCCGAGGGACAATCGTTGGCGTAATCGTGGACTGTGTCGTTGACGGCGGACAGGTGAGGGATATGGTTGTTTGTTTTTTTACTTTTTTTTCAGAAGAACGATGGCTTCGCGGACAAAGTGCAATCAAAATAATGTAAAACCGTGTGTTTTTTATTTCATTAAAATAATTTATTCTGGCCGTGTATTTATTGAAAAGGCGGCGATAACTTTACTACGCAGTTACTAACCTGGGCTTCACGTCAGCCGCCAATATAAGGCTGATGTGAACCCCAACCCCATTACCCCAGTCGCCACCACTACACGGCAGTGGGAAGAGCAGAGGCTAAGTGCCAGATTTGGCGCATTTTATAGATGCGCAATTTCTGGGACTGCTGAGGGGTGATATTAATAGCCGCGGAGGAGGATAGTATTCATGGCCCCTTCCCTGGCTATTAATATCAGCCCACAGCTGTCTGTTTAGCCTTTTCTGGTTAGATTTTATAGGGGGACCCCACATCAATTTTTTTCTGGGGTCCCCCTGTAATCTAGCTAGTAAAGGCTAAACAAACAGCTGTGGGCTGATATTAATAGCCAGGGAACATTTTTGGCTAATGGCCCCTTCCCCGGCTACTAATATCGGCCCCAGCGGTCGGCCTTCCCTCTGCTGATTATAAAAATTACCCGGGAGCCCACACCATTTTTTTTTTAAACTTTAGGCTCTGTGCCCACGATCTGGACGTAGCAGCGCTTTGGATGCAGATTTTTTGCTGCATCCAAAACATTGCATTCTACACTGTGTGCAGAATTATTAGGCAAGTTGTATTTTAGAGGATTATTTTTATTATTGATCAACAACTATGTTCTCAATCAACCCAAAAGACTCATAAATATCCAAGCTTAATATTTTTCGAAGTTGGAGTGGTTTTTTTTTTTTAGATTTGGCTATCTTAGGAGGATATCTGTTTGTGCAGAATTATTAGGCAACTTAATAAAAACCAAATATAATCCCATCTCACTTGTTTATTTTCACCAGGTAAACTGTAACGGGTCTGGGAGGCGGAACCTCTGAGCTACTATACAAGGGGGCGGTCCTTGTAAGGGAGCGGGTGGCGACCAGGGAAGATGGGCAGGCAGTCACAGCAGGTGACCGGGACAGTCTCTGAGTGAACGGGCTGGAGGTCACGGCAAGTGACCGGGGCAGTCTCTGGATGAACGGGCAGGAGGTCATGGCAAGTGACCGGGGCAGTCTCTGGATGAACGGGCAGGAGGTCACGGCAAGTGACTGGGGCAGTCTCTGGATGAAAGGGCAGGAGGTCACGGCAAGTGACCGGGGCAGTCTCTGGGTAAAGGGTAGGTACGACCTGTGATGGCAGAGCCTCCAGGTAGGCTAGCAGGCAGATGGTTGATGTGTGCTCCCAGGTGAGCAAGCGAGAGTCTCTGGAATGGTAGATGGTCACAGCACGTGACGGCGGAGCCTCCAGGTAGGCTAGCAGGCAGGTAACAGATGTGCGCTCCCAGGTGAGCGGGCAGGAGTCTCTGGAATGGCAGGTGGTCACAGCACGTGACGGCGGAGCCTCCAGGTAGGCTAGCAGGCAGGTAACTGGTGTGCGCTCCCAGGTGAGCGGGCAGGAGTCTCTGGAATGGCAGGTGGTCACAGCACGTGACGGCGGAGCCTCCAGGTAGGCTAGCAGGCAGGTAGCAGATGTAAGCTCCCAGGTGAGCGGGCAAGCTGGTCCATAGACAGACTGACAGGAGTTGGAGGGCAGACCGTCGGACCTCAGGCTAGCAGGCAGGTAGCAGAGGAGCGCTCCCAAGTGAGCGGGCAAGCTGGTCCTTAGACAGACTGACAGGAGTCGGTAGGCAGACCGTCGGACCTCAGGCTAGCAGGCAGGTAAGCAGAATATCAGGCAGGAATCAGACAGCAAACTGGCAGGAATCTGGCAGGTAACTGGCAACGGGACCTGAGGGCTGAAGCAGAGTAGTGAACAGTGCAACAACATTGCTCGGGCACCTCCATTTTGGAGGAGGTGCCTTATATATGGTGAAGTCCTCCGGCCATTGGCCGGGGACTCCTTAGGACGGCGCGCGCGGCCCCTTTAAGAGGGAGGGAGCGCGCGCGCCCTAAGCACAGTGACCGGGAAGGAGCGCGCGCTGCCAGCAGAGCGGAAGGAGGACGCCGGGCTCGGAGCAGAGGGGTGAGGGGAACAGCGTCCCTGCCTAGCAGAGGGCAGGGACGCCGGCGTTACATAAACCAATATCAGTGCACAAAATTTAGAAATAAACATTTCTGACATGCAAAAACAAAAACAAAAAAAATTAGTGATCAATATAGCCACCTTTCTTTATGATGACACTCAACAGCCTTCCATCCATAGATTCTGTCAGTTGCTTGATCTGTTTTCGATCAACATTGCATGCAGCAGCCACCACAGCCTCCCAGACACTGTTCCGAGAGGTGTACTGTTTTCCCTCCCTGTAGATCTCACATTTTATGATGGACCACAGGTTCTTTATGGGGTTCAGATCAGGTGAACAAGGGGGCCATGTCATTATTTTTTCTTCTTTTAGACCTTTACTGGCCAGCCACGCTGTGGAGTAGTTGGATGCATGTGATGGAGCATTGTCCTGCATGAAAATCATGTTTTTCTTGAACGATACCGGCTTCTTCCTGTACCACTGCTTGAAGAAGTTGTCTTCCAGAAACTGGCAGTAGGTCTGGGAGTTGAGCTTCACTCCATCCTCAACCCGAAAAGGTCCCACAAGTTCATCTTTGATGATACCAGCCCATACCAGTACCCCACCTCCACCTTTCTGGCGTCTGAGTCGGAGTAGAGCTCTCTGCCCTTTACTGATCCAGCCTCTGGCCCATCAAGAGTCACTTTCATTTCATCAGTCCATAAAACCTTTGAAAAATCAGTCTTAAGATATTTCTTGGCCCATTCTTGACGTTTTATCTTATGTTTCTTGTTTTTTGGTTGTTTTTCAGCCTTACTTACCTTGGCCATGTCCCTGAGTATCGCACACCTTGTGCTTTTTGATACTCCAGTAACGTTGCAGTTCTGAAATATGGCAAAACTGGTGGCGAATGGCATCTTGGCAGCTTCATGCTTGATTTTCCTCAATTCATGGGCAGTTATTTTGCGCCTTTTTTGGCCAACACGCTTCTGTTGGCTATTTGCCATGAAACGTTTGATTGTTCGGTGATCACGCTTCAAAAGGTTGGAAATTTCAAGACTGCTGCATCCCTCTGCAAGATATCTCACAATTTTGGACTTTTCAGAGCCCGTCAAATTTCTCTTCTGACCCATTTTGCCAAATGAAAGGAAGTTTCCTAATAATTAAGCACACCTTATATAGGGTGTTGATGTCATTAGTCAACACCCCTCCTCATTACAGAGATGCACATCACCAGATTTACTTATTTGGTAGTTGGCTCTCAAGTCTATGCAGCTTGGAGTAGATCAACATGTATAAAAAGTATCATGTGATCAAAATACTCATTTGCCTAATAATTCTGCACACAGTGTATTGAACACAGTTAAATCTGCATGTGTTCACTGAACCATGCATATTTACCGCATTCTATATTTTCTAGTGGTCAAATTTCTGTTGCAGAGACTAGTGACTCCGCAAGAGAATTTAACATGCTGCGATCCTGAAAGACGCGCTGCATGTCCGTGGTTGATTCGCAGCCTCTGATGCACTCATAGTAGACATGAGATTTCTAGAGATCCGATCCACTATGCTGTAACATCTGGACGCTGCGGGTTTGACGCTGTATAAACACGCAGCGTCAAACCTGCTGCGGCTCCTGATCGTGGCCACGAACCAAAACTCACACACAGCATGTCAATTTCTGTAGCGGACACGCTAGTCTCCACTGTAGATTTTGACCAATTGAAGTGTCATTATATGCGGTGAATTCACATGTACCTACAACAAAAGTGCAGCATTAGAACACCACGTTTTCGACACAGCAAAAATGCGCTGCATCCAAAGCGCTGCTGAGTGCTGTTCGTGAGGACGTAGCGGCTAACGAAACAGCTGTGAGCTGTTAATAATGGCCAGGGACCATGTTTGCAAATGGCACCTTCCTAGTCTAAAAATAGCAGCTCACAGCTGCTGCATAAATTACATGAATGGGAATGCTAATAAGATTGGGTGAATGGGATTAGCTGACACTTAGCTCTTTTGTTTGGTGATGACAAAGTGTCAATCAGACCTTTTCATGACCAAACCTAATTAAAGAAAAGTAAAAAGTTAAATAAACACACAGACACACAGCAAACACTTTATTTGAAATACAAGACACATTCTTTAATCATTTAAGTTAACCAATATACTCACCCCAGTCCTGATGGTAATCCAAGGTATTAAGCAATGTCCCACCAAATAACTTTATTTAGCTCCAAAAAGCATTCATTGATGTACAAAATGCCTCAAAAAACACTTCAAAAACCGCATCAAAAACACGTCAAAAACGCATCAAAACCGCGCAATTTTTCCCCAGCGTTTTTCCTGCCAAGGAGATGCAGAAACGCTCAGGAAATTTCTGCTTCAAATCCTGATCGTACACACATAGCCTTAATCTGGTATTTATGTAATCGCACTGACCTGAAGAATAAAGTTGTCTAATCACTGCACAAGGAACGGCGTAAAAAATAAATAAAAGCAATTTTTCACCTGCTGTTGATTTGTTCACTCTGCCTCACAAATATCACAGTAAGGCTCGGCTTACATTTATCCTGCGCTCTGTTCTGAGTGCTTAAAGTGTAAATCTCTGAGATGCACGATTCAGACGGAACCTGCGGCGGAAGACTTCCTATAATGAGAAAAACCAAAGACAAGCAAAATACTCAAATAACTGGAAGTAAATGGATAAATCGCACAGTGCATAAAAATAATGATAAATAATAAAGGGTATTTAGTTAACATAATTTTGATCAAAATAATGTAAAAGCCATCCCGCCACGTCACGGCAACCCTTATGGGACAGTCTTAACTCTAATATTAAAACCTTACCATTTGTCAAGTGACATACATATGGATAAGGGCAGAGAGACTGAACCCCTAGTAGAAGCATAGACCTGAGAGGCAGAATGAAGCACTGTGGACGCCACCTGGCCTATGATCTGGTGGTGTCCATCTGTTTACGCGTGCTTAAAAGTGCCATCGGCCACAGTTTTGTGCACCTCTTAAAAGCAGGACAATGCTGGACAGAGGCCAGACGGAGTCCAGAGAAATTCTGTTGCCTCGTAATAGTGAATGGATCCCTCTGGGATTTCATCTGGATCACGTCATTCGGAGATTTAGATGGAAACCCCAATATAATTGCTCAGCGTAGAGGGCCGGATAAATGTGCTCCCATATGTTCTAAAATGTTCTCAATAAAAGCTTCATTTCAATCCACAAAAAAAGCAAGTCCCCACTATGGTCTGTCATCTGTTAACGGAAATATAGGAGACTTCCACATTACTGGTAGTACAAAGGCTCTGGAATAGTACTCACCCCCAAAAGAAATCCAGAGAATTCTGCACTTCCAAATCCAAATGTAACCCTCCCTTCTGAACCCCACAGTGTGTCTAAACCACATTTAGCATCCATATGTTTTGCTGTTGCTGTAGCGATGAGAGCCCGCTTAATTTACGGGTGCGTGTCTCCAGAAGCACGAGCTGGGCATAATGTACTGGGCACTACAATGTGTAGGCACTACAATAGAAGATTGGCAATATTCATTCAGTAACATTCACTGCTGCTTGTTTCTGGAAAACACCCATGGAGTCAAAATCATCACTACACTTGTAGATAAATTCCCAAAGTGGTATAATTTCCAAAATATGGTCACTTGAGGGGGTATTCTCCTTTTTTAGCACTTAGGGGCTCTGTACAGTGCTGGCCAAAAGTATTGGCACCCCAGCAATTCTGTCAGATAATACTCAGTTTCTTCCTGAAAATGATTGCAATCACAAATTCTTTGGTATTATTATCTTCATTTAATTTGTCTTCAATGAAAAAAACACCAAAAGAATTGTCCTAAAGCCAAATTGGATATAATTCCACACCAAACCTAAAAAAGGGGGTGGACAAAAGTATTGGCACCATTTGAAAAATCATGTGATGCTTCTCTAATTCGTGTAATTAACAGCACCTGTAACTTACCTGTGGCACCTAACAGGTGTTGGCAATAACTAAATCACACTTGCAGCCAGTTAACATGGATTAAAGTTGACGCAACCTCCGTCCTGTGTCCTTGTGTGTACCACATTGAGCATGGAGAAAAGAAAGAAGACCAAAGAACTGTCTGAGGACTTGAGAAACCAAATTGTGAGGAAGCATGAGCAATCTCAAGGCTACAAGTCCATCTCCAAAGACCTGAATGTTCCTGTGTCTTCCGTGCGCAGTGTCATCAAGAAGTTTAAAGCCCATTGCACTGTGGCTAACCTCCCTAGATGTGGACGGAAAAGAAAAATTGACGAGAGATTTCAACGCAAGATTGTGCGGATGGTGGATAAAGAACCTCGACTAACATCCAAACAAGTTGAAGCTGCCCTGCAGTCCGAGGGTACAACAGTGTCAACCCGTACTATCCGTCGGCGTCTGAATGAAAAGGGACTGTATGGTAGGATACCCAGGAAGACCCCACTTCTTACCCCGAGACATAAAAAAGCCAGGCTGGAGTTTGCAAAACTTACCTGAGAAAGCCTCAAACGTTTTGGAAGAAAGGTCTCTGGTCAGATGAGACAAAAGTAGAGCTTTTTGGGAAAAAGCATCAACATAGAGTATACAGGGAAAAAAACGAGGCATTCAAAGAAAAGAACACGGTCCCTACAGTCAAACATGGCGGAGGTTCCCTGATGTTTTGGGGTTGCTTTGCTGCCTCTGGCACTGGACTGCTTGACCGTGTGCATGGCATTATGATGTGTGAAGACTACCAATAAATTTTGCAGCATAATGTAGGGCCCAGTGTGAGAAAGCTGGGTCTCCCTCAGAGGTCATGGGTCTTCCAGCAGGACAATGACCCAAAACACACTTCCAAAAGCACTATAAAATGGTTTTAGAGAAAGCACTGGAGACTTCTAAGGTGGCCAGCAATGAGTCCAGACCTGAATCCCATAGAACACCTGTGGAGAGATCTCAAAATGGCAGTTTGGAGAAGGCACCCTTCAAATATCAGGGACCTGGAGCAGTTTGCCAAAGAAGAATGGTCTACAATTCCAGCAGAGCATTGTAAGAAACTCATTGATGGTTACGGGAAGCGGTTGTTCGCAGTTATTTTGGCTAAAGGTTGTGCAACCAAGTATTAGGATGAGGGTGCCAATACTTTTGTCCGGCCCTTTTTTGGAGTTTTGTGTGAAATGATCAATGATTTGATTTTTGCTTCATTCTCTTTTGTGTTTTTTCCTTGCAAGCAAATTAAATGAAGAGAATAATACCAAAGAATTTGGGATTGCAATCATTTTCAGGAAGAAACTGAGTATTATCTGACAGAATTGCAGGGGTGCCAATACTTTTGGCCAGCACTGTATATGGAGTCTCCAAACTATTCTAGGAAAATCTGCGCTCGCGGAGGCAAATAGCGCTCTGTCCCTCCCGAGTCTCACCGTGTGGCTAATGTCACGCAAGGTGAGGGAAAGACTAAGTGCAACACGAAGGGAAGATGGGGAGAAAGTCCAAACACTAGGGAAAGGGGAATTGGAGACTCCTAGGTAAATCTAATATCACCCTGCCTACCCTATCATCCCTATATAGGTTCCCCACCTAACGCCGAGCAGGAATCTAAGCCCTGAATGTCCCTAGAGCTTGGCCCTAGAAAGGGAGGGGACTGGCTGAGCATTAGTCAAGCCCCACTACAAACTAAAGACAACAAGGTAGACAAATAAAGGGGATACACTTAGCTTGAGCAGACACCAGAGAAATAATGCCAACTATCCTCCAAGGGCACCAGAGAAGAAACTAGCCAACTGCTAGTGCTCCAAGCCTACACAGAGGTACATAGAACTATCACCGGTGACTCTCTGGAGAAACTGAGACTATTTAACTACCCAGCAAGGGTGTGTCAATCAGCAGCAGAAGGATGGAGGTCGCTGCTGGGTCCTAAAGGAAGAAGGATAAAACTATACTACAGAGATGAGGGAATCAAGAAGGCATCTGCAATGCCAAGCGCAGTGACCTTCTACAGCCGGCTCACACCTGACACACCCGTGACAGCTAAGCAGTACTATATAGCCACATATGGGGTATTTCCATGTTCAGCAGAAATTGTGTGATAAACTTTGGTGCCATTCTTACCCATTTCCCAGTGTGAAATTGTAAAATCTATGACTAAAACACAATTTATGTGGTAAAAATGTAATTATTTTTTTCTTCACCACCCATTGGTATAAAATTCTGTGACACACCTATGGTGTCAATATGTACCCTTAGATGAGTTCATTGAGAGGTGTAGTTTGTAAAATGAGGTCACTTATGGCGATTTCTGCTGTTCTGGCACCTCAGGGGCTCGCTCAGTGGGTTATGGCATCCGCAAACCATAACAGTAAAATCTGCAGTAGAATAAAACATTCCTTCTCTTCTGAGGTTTGCACTGTGCCTCAAAAGTATTTCCCGATTACATGTAGGGTATAGCCATACTCAGGAGAAATTGTACAACAAACTGACAGGTCCATATTTTTTTATTAACCCTCATAAAAAATAAAAAATTGGAGCTAAAACAACATTTTAGTGGTAAAATGTAATTATTCTTTCTTCACCGTCCAATGGTATAAATTTCTATGAGGCACATGTGGTGTCAACATGCTCACTGCATCCCTATATGAATTCATTAAAAGGTGTAGCTTGTAAATTGACATCACTTATGGGGGTTTCTGATGTTCTGGCACCTCAGGGGCTCTGCCAATGTGACATGGCACCCTCAAACCATTTCAGCAAAATCTGAACTTCAGTATGGCGCTTCTTCCCTTCTGAGCTTTGCACTTTGTCTCAAAAGTACCCCATATATGGGGTATCAGTGTACTCAGGAGAAATTGCTCAACAAAATGGATGGTGCAATTCCTCCTATTACCCTTGAGAAAATAAAAAAAATTGGGGCTAAAAGAATATTTTTGTGGGAAAAATGTGATTTTTTATTTTCACAGCTCAATTGTTATAAATTTCTATGAAGTTCAAGTTGCTCACCACACATCTCAATACATTTCTCGAGGGGTCTAGTTTCCAAAATGGTATCACTTGTGGGAGGTTTCCACTGTTTAGGCACATCAAGGGCTCTCCAAATGTGACATGGCGTCCGCTAATGATTCCAGCCGATTTTTCGTTAAAAAAGTCAAACTGTGCTCTTTCCCTTCCGAGCCCTATCATGAGCCCAAACAGCAGTATTCCCCCACATATGGGGTATCAGCGTACTCAGGAGAAATTGCTCAATCATTTTTGGGGTCCATTTAATCCTGTTGTCCTTGTAAAAATAAAAAATGTGGGGCTGAAAGAACATTATTGTTGAAAAAATGTGATTTTTTTATTTTTACGGCTTAACGTTATAAATTTCTGTGAAGCACCTGGGGGTCCAAGGTGCTCACAACACATCTAGATACATTCATTGAGAGGTCAAGTTTCCAAAATGGGGTCAATTGTGGGGGTTTACACTGTTTAGGCACATAAGGGGCTCTCCAAACGCGACATGGCGTCCGCTCTCGATTTCAGATAATTTTGCATTCCAAAAGTCAAGTGGCGCTCATTCCCTTCCGAGCCCTGCCGTGCAACCACACAGTAGTTTTTCCCCACATTTGCAGACTGCTGCAGTCTTTTCCCCCTCTCTGAAAAGAAGTCTCTGCTCACTCGTTCTCTCCTTACAATGTGCACTGACAGTGCACTCTGTTACCGGCTCGTTACTTATGATCAGAGCTGGTGAGAGAGCGCATTGCCACTGAGTACTGAGAAGAACAGTGCACAGTGACAGGAATCTACTGCGCATCCATTCGAATTGACAACCGGTACACGCTCAATCTTTGTCTCTATCATTTTGCATCTGAGGATGTGCACCAGAGCACCTGTGTATTAATCAACTGATCTATCACATGATCTGTCAAAGTGAATCATGTGACATGTCATGTGATACATCAGGTGTTGGGTGGGCCATGCCTTTTAAACTGACGGGGTCCTGACTATTCTTAATCCACCCCTGTTTCTCTGGCAGAATCAATCTTCGCCAACATGTAAAAATGTACCAGGCATTTATTCTGCCAATTCACACGAACTGAATGGCAAATTGTTGAAATTCGCCAGGACCTGCGTACCTCATAAAATTCGACACAAAGTCAATTCACATCGAATCAATTAGCTCATCTCAAGTAATAATCATTAGATCGGTGTTGTTCTAATCCAATTGCTTCAATTAAACTCCTCTCTTGTCATTGGCCTTCCATTGCTCTAACATTGAAGATGGGGTATTTTTGTAACTGGAAGATCCCTTTTAATAAATATTCAACTGAAATACATTTTTAATAGTATACAGCCCCACAAAAAAATACACAACATTGTAACCTTATCTTTTGAGCTCAAAATAGCAAGTAGTATAACTACATACTGTAGGTAATTAAGACTTCTCTATCAGTAATGATGATCTGATGGCTAAAAGCAAACAGCAGCTTTTTACTGAACCAATGCATGGAGTGCATCTTATTTTCCTACCTTAAATTAAAAATGTATGTTCTTCTCTCCTGTTATGTATATCTTAAAATCTATGTAAGAAAGATATGTACAAAGCCACAAAATAGAACCGATCAAGCCTCTCATGTTGTAGGCTTACAGTGACCTATGTCCATATGTGTACTGGTCATGGAAGGCACAGATGCCCAGAAGGAAAATCTGGAAATTGTTTTCATAAGAAAGATTAGAATATGTATAATAAAAACAAGTCAGACAAAAAACAGCACTGCAATAACCTTTGTAAGATGTGGATGTACGACAAGGACATCTAAAAGAACCATCACCAGTCTGGCCACCTTCCATAAATTCCTGTATAATTAGTAAAATTAGTAAATTTATTTTCTAGTGTCCTAAAATAAAAATGTGTCCATGATTTTTTGGGGGGATAGTGCTTCAGGATAACATTGTGATTGTACTTAATATTAATTAGCATGACACAAAGTTTAAAAGAAAATGAAAATGAAGATACTTAGCACATAGATTGACCAATTCATGTGTGCCTAGCAGCCATCGACAAGGCAACCTTTTTGCAGGGAACCTAACCTAATATGAAACATCTCCTGGGCTGATAACCTACAAAACTACTTGTTCCTACCTATGGGAAGGTAGGAACAAGCTGTGATTAAAACCACCATAGGCTGAGGGGTGGAGTGCTTGGTCAAAAGGCCTGTGTATACAAATATCAAAGACTGACCGTCACTTCCAAACAGAAAACCAGGTGTGAATACGTGCAATTTAAAAGAGTCTCTTCCATATGTAACTAACAAATTAAAGCTGCACTCTGTAACGCTATAGTATGGAAACATGGAATATATGAAATTGGAATTGCATTGCTGCCCTAGAAAAAAAGTTAAAATGAAGATACTTAGCACATAAATTGGTCAATTCATGTAGCATCTTCTGATGGGAAGGGTTGAAGAAAAGTGACATGCAAGTTCACTGTAGTTAGCTAAAGAAGCAGAAATCCAAACCGGGGTGAGTGTGACACAATACGGCGCACACTGCAGAGGAATGGCATGCATACGTGTCATCCATGAAGAAAACCTCTCCTAAAGCCCATGCACAAACAAGCCTGCCTACAGTTTGCCAGGACCCATGCTGAAAAATAGGAAGACTACTGGGACTCTATACTCTGGAGGCATGAGACCAAGATAAATGTTTTTGCAACTGATGGCTTCAAAACTGTATGGCGTCGCAAAGGTGAGGAGTGCAAAGAAAAATGCATGATGCCTACAGTGAAACATGGTGGTGGCAGTGTCCTTATGTGGGGCGGCATGAGTGCTGCTGATGTTGGAGAGTAACATTTCATTTATGGTATCATGAATTCACAAATGTGCTGCTCTATAATGAAAGAGAAGATGCTACCATCACTCCATGTCCTTGGTAGATGTACACTTTTCCAACATGAAAATGATCCAAAACATACATCTAAGACTACTGTTGCAATTCTGAAGAAGAACAAGGTGAAAGTGATTCAGTGGCCAAATATATCTCCTGGTTTGACCCCAACTGAACACGTATGGAGAATTCTGAAGAGCCAAGTTGAGCATCACTCTCCATCCAGCATCCAGGCTCTAAAGAGGTAGTTATTGAAGAACAGAAAAAGATAGATGTTGCAATATGTCACCAACTTGTTTATTCCATGTCTAGACAACTTGGTGATGTCCTTAAAAACATGCTGTCAAAATTCAGAAGTCTGCATGCCAAGCAGCTTATTTTTTTTTCCTTCTTTTATAGGGTGGCTCTCTGTCCCATGCTTACTCTAGAGCAATGGGCCTATGAGTCTGTGTGTGTCATGTATAGGGTATAAAACAATATACACTGCTCAAAAAAATAAAGGGAACACTTAAACAACACAATGTAACTCCAAGTCAATAACACTTCTGTGAAATCTACCTGTCCAGTTATGAAGTAACACTGATTGTGAATCAATTTCTCCTGCTGTTGTGCAAATGGAACAAACAACTGGTAGAAATGATAGGCAATTAGCAAGATACCCCCTATAAAGGAGTGGTTCTGCAGGTGGTGACCACAGACCATTTGTTACGGATCCGGGTGGTGGAACCTCTGTGCTGCGGCGTAAGGAGGAACCAAAGGGGCGTAACTAGGTATCAACTCGGACCGACCAAGGTCGTACGGCGACTCAATCGACTCCGTAACCAGGGAAGGACCGAGCAGAGGGACCAGGTGCTACTCTGGGACCGACCTTGCATGAGAACAGGTGACTCCCACAGGTCAGAAGGCAGGGACTGACCGGTACAGCAGATAAGCACGACAGGCAGGCTGACGGGTGATCCGGGCAGACGGATTGGCAGACACGGCAGGTAACAAGCAGGAGCCTCCAGGTAAGCGGGCTGGCAGGCACGGCAGGTAACAGGCAGGTGCTTCCAGGTAAGCGGGCTGGCAGGCACGGCAGGTAACAGGCAGGTGCTTCCAGGTAAGCAGGCTGGCAGAGCCCATAGACAGACTGGGGAACTGTACTGTAGACAGACTGTCGGGCTGGAGAGTAGACAAGCTGGCGGACTGGACTTGTAGTCAGGCTGGCAGACTGGACTTGTAGTCAGGCTGGCAGACTGGACTAGTAGTCAGGCTGGCGGACTGGACTAGTAGTCAGGCTGGCGGACTGGACTTGTAGCTAGGCTGGCGGGCTGAACTTGTAGTCAGGCTGGCGGGCTAGACTGGTTGTCAGGCTGGCGGGCTGGACTTGTAGTCAGGCTGGCGGGCTGGACTGGTAGTCAGGCTGGCGGGCTGGACTGGTAGACAGGCTAACAGCGGGACCTGAGGGCTGAAGCAGAGTATAACACACAAAGCTACAACCTTGCACGGGCACCTCCATTTTGGAGGAGGTGCCTTTTATATGGGAGGTCCTCCAGCCATTGGCCGGGGACTCCTTAGGACGGCATGCGCGGCCCCTTTAAGAGGGAGGGAGCGCACGCGCCATAAGCACAGTGCCCGCGAAGCTGTGCGTGCCGGCAGCAACAGAGGCAGGAGCGCCGGAGGACGCCGGGCAGGGAGCGTGGCAGTAAGTGGGATGGCCGGTCAGGGAGCAGAGACGCCGATACTACACCATTTCTCTGTTCTCATCCTTTTGGCTGTTCTTTTGGTCACTTTTTCATTTTGCCATTGCTCTCACCCCTAGAGGTACAGTAGCATGAGGCAGTGTTTACAGTACAACCCACAGAAGTTGCTTAGGTAGTGCAGTTCATCCAGGATGGCACATCAGTACGAGCTGTGGCAAGAAGGGTAGCTGTGTCTGTCAGCACAGTGTCCAGAGCATGGAGCAGATACCAGGAGATGTGGAGGGAGCCATAGGAGGGCAACAACCCAGCAGCAGGACCGTTACCTTCTCCTTTGTGCAAGGAGAAACAGAAGGAACACTGCCAGAGCCCTGCAAAATGACCTCCAGCAGGCCACAAATGTGCATGTGTCTGCACAAACGGTTAGAAACCAACTCCATGAGGGTGGTATGAGGGCCCGACGTCCACAGATGGGGGTTGTGCTCACAGCCCAACACCGTGCAGGATGCTTGTCATTTGCCACAGAACACCAGGATTGGCAAAGTCGCCACTGGCACCTGTGCTCTTCATAGATGAAAGCAGGTTCACACTGAGCACATGTGACAGACGTGACAGAGTCTGGAGACTCCATTGGGAGCAATCTTCTGCCTGCAACATCCTTCAGCATGACCGGTTTGGCAGTGGGTCAGTAATGGTGTGGAGTGGCATTTCTTTGGAGGGCCGCACAGCCCTCCATGTGCTCGCCAGAGGTAGCCTGACTGCCATTAGGTACTGAGATGAGCTCCTCAGACCCCTTGTGAGACCATATGCTGGTGCGGTTGGCCCTGGGTTCCTCCTAATGCAGGACAATGCCAGGCCTCAAGTGGCTGGAGTGTGTCAGCAGTTCCTGCAAGATGAAGGCATTGAAGCTATGGACTGGCCCACCCGTTCCCCAGACCTGAATCCGATAGAGCACATCTGGGACATCATGTCTCGCTCCATCCACCAGCGTCACGTTGCACCACAGACTGTCCAGGAGTTGGTGGATGCTTTAGTCCAGGTCTGGGAGGAGATCCCACAGGAGACCATCCGCAACCTCATCAGGAGCATGCCCAGGCATTGTAGCGAGGTCATACAGGCACGTGGAGGCCACACACAATACGGAGCCTCATTTTGACTTGTTTGAAGGACATTACATCAAAGTTGGATCAGCCTGTAGTGTGTTTTTCCACTTTAATTTTGAGGGTGACTCCAAATACAGGCCTCCATTGGTTAATAAATTTGATTTCCATTGATGATTTTTGTGTGATTTTGTTGTCAGCACATTCAACTTTGTACAGAACAAAGTATTCAATGAGAATATTTCATTCATTCAGATCTAGGATGTGCTATTTGAGTGTTCCCTTTATCCCTTTATTTTTTGAGCAGTGTATATATATATATATATATATTACACCCTACACATGACACATAAAGATTACACATAATCCATTACAAATATGACACACACACGCTACACAATACATGTAACTATGAGGAAGTATTTTCCTTCCTGGAAAGCAGTGAGTGTTTGGCACCAGTTTCTCCAGCCAGAGCAGTGTAGGTGCCCCTCTTACCTCTCTTTGATGCAGAGGGTCCAAACAGGACACAGAGCAGAGCACAGAGTGAGGGGAGGAGTCACTCCCTTGCAGTCTGCCTTCCAGTGCTGAGTAGGAACAGCAAGTGAAATTGACTTGCTTTCTCCCTGCGGCGCCCCCCTATGATGTCTTGCGGCCGGCACTCTGTGCAACCGCACTGGTCACATATAGGAAAGGCCGGCCATGTCCCAGTGTCTGATATTATTATCAGCGCTTTGGCCAATAATGGAGCTCAGCGGCTCTGCCTGAGATGACGGCACAGGCTGCTCAGAGCTGATGAGCTCACTGATTGACTGCAGCGCTATTGAAGTGACGTCAGCTCTGCAGATAATACCAGACACCAGGAGCAGCGGTGGAGACTCAGCAATCGACTGGGAAGGGATGAGTAAAGCACAGTTGGTTGAGGTTCTAAAATGTAAAAAAAAACTGCAGATGTCCAACAAGGTTTTTTTCAACTCTATTAAGATAGTTTTGACTTCTGACAACTTTTATGTCCTCACTTGTATGTTCAGGCCTCTCCTTAGTGCATTACTGGTTTCTATGATAGTACTCACTAGAATTGGTGTGCTTTGATGCACACGTCCCATTCTATCGGCAATGACAGTAGTCTTTGGCCTCTGCATGGGAGCCAGAGTACGGCCTCTTATCTGTCAGCATCCGCAACTCTTCTTTTGATTAGCTAGCCTGGCGCAGTGTCACATGTTTGGCATGCCGCAACAATGACATAGCCCCAGGGCTAGCTAATCTGAAGACCTGTGGATGTCAGCAGGGAAGAAGTGGTACTACCAGTCCTGTGCAGCGGCCACAGACAACTATCATGGCCGATGGAATGGAAAGTGCAAATTAATTCTCACCAATTGTAGTATTTACCCATTATATTGCTGATATTTTTTTCCTTGGCAAGTGAGAGGAGTGGAGCAGCTGGGTCAGGAGTTGAAGAGGGGGTGGAGCTGGGCTGCCAGGGACTTTGCAATGAAGTAGAATTGTAGTTGAAATGTAGTTCTAATGCTGACTCATGCAGACTTCCTATTTATACATAGAGCTTAGAAGGATTCAGCTAGTCAGTTTTTAATCACATGATGTCATAGACCTAATGGAAAAGAGAGGAATTAATTGGGTAGAAGGGCAAAATGAGCAATTGTAAGTACACGGTGCTATATAATATGATGACTGCAATATATTAAGAGGATACAAAACTTGGATGGGAGGAGGAGGAGTGCTCCTTTAAAATATCTATAAAGAACATAATTTGTAACTGGAGCATCAATAGTTACAGGGACAAAACATCACCCAGGCATGACATAGAGACCCAGCAGCATTACTATGATGGCAGATGCATGCATGTTGGGACCATTAGAAACATATAGCTTAGGCAACTCTACTACTAGTAGATATAGTGCATTGGGCACCATGTAGCCTGGAAAAGAAAAGACATGAATGGAAATAAGCTGCTTCTGTCTTTTTCTCAGGTTCGTCTTCTGTCTCTGAGAGCTTGGGACCCGAGCTGCTCCTCCTAGATTTTAGAAGCTACAATGCCATGTCGTAAACTTACAATAGTGCAAGATCGAAGACCATGATCAAGATTTGCAGCTTGATGGAGTTAATTGTGACATGAGACAAAAAAAAAGTAAAAAGGAAGATAGGCTGGAGTACTTCTTTAAAATAAGTTAATGGTTCCCTGAAGATGAATGTCTAGTGATCTACGCAAGGTATTTCTGTGACAATAAGTGGCATACAGCCATGTGCAGATATTACAATCCAATTTTAGATTTTTTTTTCCACGAAAAAAGGCTTTAAGAAGAAAAGAAGGAAAAAAAAAAAACACCCACAAGTTTACTCATTGTCATCCTGGGTGGACAAAGTCTTAGTCACTGAGAACAATGTGTTCTAATCGCTACAGTTATACTTATCTAAACACTATGCGAAAAAAGCGCAGGCACTGAGTCACAATGAGTGGGCTTCTAATCAAACGCTGCGGAGATGCAGCACTGAAAACACGTTCTTGGTGTGCTGAGCTTGTGTGCCTACACTGGTCTGAACATAGTGAGACACAAGGCATAAATACTTCAATTTTTAACACACAAAATGATTCATAAAATGTACAGCGAGCCTCCCCCTTACCTACACAGCAGCCCCGGAGATTGCTATTCATTTTTAAACATCTAAAGTTTTTTTTTTCCTTCAACATTTATGCTAATTTTTCAGTATTGCAGAATAATCACGTGGATTATTCTCAGGCCCACATGACTCAAAATAGCTGCAAAATCCAAGCTATATTAGTGCGAGAAAAGAGATATGACTCTATGTATCTGTGTGAGAAGTTTTAACAAGTAGACAACTGAAGAAAGCCCAATCTGTTATGTTCCCTTGGTATTTTTGTGGGTATGAAAGAAATGGGGTCTCATACCAGGGATCGAAATAAAGCCCCTTGTATAGATCTGGCCAACCAGGATAGATGGGTTTTGAGGCTATTTGTCCTCATTAGGGGCATAACTATACATTTTGACAAAGTTTTCTTTGCATCTGGAACCTGAGTGGGTTTAGGGTATACACATACTACATCTTTTTCAAGTCCATTTTGCTCCATAACCCACCTGAAAAAGCACTAAACAAGCACTAAAAAGAACGAATATATGCATTGAAATGTAAAACTGACTTGCTATTCATATGTTCAGTTTTTTTAACGTCTTTTAACAGCTTCAGAATTCCAAAGACGTGAGGCGATTAAAAGAATTGACTTGAACATTCTTCAGGCACATTCTGCGTGGAAGCCGCTAACTAGTTTATACAAATAAGTAAAAAAAAGCTGATGGCTAAAAAGTCACATAAAATGACCAAAAAGACGCATAAGGAACAAAAATGGTGGTATTTCCTGAAGCATCTTCTGCTTGAAAAATTTGGCCGGTTGGCCCGCATTTAAAAGACTTCATGAACACATAACCTTAAAGGGGTTTCCAGGGTTGGGACTGAAGTCTGCAGTCACTCCATTTGACTGTAGACTTGTGAATCCTCACAGAATGTACGCTGCGCTCTGTGAGGATTCTCCGGTGCCGGCATTGAGTAGTCATGTGACCACTAGTATGTGATTTGTATACTACCAGCCACATTCCAACTAGAAGTGTCTGGCCTCACGCAATATACTTGCATTGAGAGAGGCCATGCACGTCTAGTCGGCACGTGACCGCATGTATGCAAATCATATACTTGCGACCACCTGCTCTAGGTGACGGCACTGGAAAATACTGACAGTGCGCTATGAGGATGCAGAAGTCTGAAATTACATAGAGTGACTGCAGACTTGTACACCAAGCCTAGACAATGTTTAAGGCCATGTCTACACATTCAGTATTTGGTCAGTATTTGACATCAGTATTTGTAACCCAAAACCCGAAGTGGGTGAAAATAGCAGAAATACTGCACGTGTTTCTATTATACTTTTCCTCTGATTGTTCTACTCCTGGTTTTGGCTTACACATACTGATGTAAAATACTGACCAAATACTGAACGTGTGAACATGGACTAAAGTTCCCTATTTACCGTATAAAAAGGCTAGGATAATTAAAGGAAGAGTGTCATAAGAGAATAACCTATTGTTTAAATCATGTTACATTTATTTTTTTAAGTTGATTTATTTTTTCAATTTTCCATATCACCATTTATATATTAAAAATGAATAAATAAATAAAAATCTCACAATTTTCAAACTGGCCACTAAGCCTCAGGTCTCATTCAGTCATCAGTGAAAAAAATGGCTTTCACAAGTGTATTTCATCCTCTTTCCATCAGTGTTTGGTCCATGTGTCATCAACATAGGCAGATTATAATGAGGGCAATCCGGGCTACCTCCCGGGGCCTCGGGTCTCCAGGGGGCCCGGGGTTCCGGGGGGGCTATGGCCGGATTGCCCTCATTATATGTGTGGCCCCGAGGCACATAACGGAAGACAGTGGCGGGGCGGGGGGCCCCCGGACCACTCCCCCAGCAGCGGTGCACGGCCGCTGCTTCTTCTTCGGCCGTGTGCTGGCCCGGCCGCGTGTCACTGCTAGGAGACACGGCCCTGTGCACAGCCGTGTCTCCAAGCTGTGACGTCACGCAGTGCGCGCCCGGCCTGCACTGCTACTTACCACCGGAGAGGAGCAGGAGCCAGGAGGACTGGAGCCGAGCCGGGGGATGGTGAGTGTGTGTGTGTGTGAGAGAGTGTGTATGTGTGAGAGTGAGTGTGTGTGTATGTGTATGTATGTATGTGTGTGCAGGCAGATATCACTGTGTGATGTCTGTTTATATGTATTTTTGTGTTTCAAATGTGTTTATGCGTGTATGTATATGTCTGTATATGTTTGTGTGCGTGACTGCGTGCAGCCTCCTGCTCAGTATAGATGGCGCCGTGCGGCCTCTTGCTGTCTCTGGAGGGTGGGCCGTGCGGCCTCCCGCTGTGTATAGATGGCACAGTGCGGCCTCCCGCTGTGTCTAGATGGCTCCGTGCGGGCTCCCTGCTGTGTATAGATGGCACAGTGCGGCCTCTTCCTGTGTCTAGATGGCTCTGTGCGGCCTCCCGCTGTGTATAGATGGCTCCGTGCGGCCTCCCGCTGTGTATAGATGGCTCCGTGCGGCCTCCCGCTGTGTATAGATGGCTACGTGCTGCCTCCCGCTGTGTATAGATGGCTCCGTGCGGCCTCCCGCTGTGTATAGATGGCTACGTGCGGCCTCCCGCTGTGTATAGATGGCTACGTGCTGCCTCCCGCTGTGTATAGATGGCACCGTGCGGCTCCCTGCTGTGTATAGATGGCTACGTGCGGCCTCCCGCTGTCTCTGGTGGGGAGGCGCCGTGCGGCCTCCCGCTGTGTATAGATGGCACCGTGCAGCTCCCTGCTGTGTATAGATGGCACCGTGCGGCCTCCCGCTGTGTATAGATGGCACCGTACGGCCTCCCGCTGTGTATAGATGGCACCGTGCGGCCTCCCGCTGTGTATAGATGGCACCGTGCGGCTCCCTGCTGTGTATAGATGGCTCCGTGCGGCTCCCTGCTGTGTATAGATGGCTCCGTGTGGCCTCCCGCTGTGTATAGATGGCTACGTGCGGCCTCCCGCTGTGTATAGATGGCTACGTGCGGCCTCCCGCTGTGTATAGATGGCTACGTGCGGCCTCCCTCTGTGTATAGATGGCTACGTGCGGCCTCCCGCTGTGTATAGATGGCTATGTGCTGCCTCCTGCTGTGTATAGATGGCTCCGTGCGGCCTCCCGCTTTGTATAGATGGCTCCGTGCGGCCTCCTGCCGTGTATAGATGGCTCCGTGCGGCCTCCTGCCGTGTATAGATGGCTCGTGCGGCCTGCCGTGTATAGATGGCTACGTGCGACCTCCTGCCGTGTATAGATGGCTACGTGTGGCCTCCTGCCGTGTATAGATGGCTATTTGCTTCCTCCTAACGTGTATAGATGGCTACGTGCGGCCTCCTGCTGTGTATAGATGGCTACTTGCGGCCTCCTGCTGTGTATAGATGGCTACGTGCGGCCTCCTGCTGTGTATAGATGGCTACGTGTGCTCAATATTGAGTCATACAATTAATGTAAGGCTATGTGCCCACGATGCAGAAATGCTCCGGATTTTTTTTGAGCGTTTCTGCATCTCCCTGGCAGAAAAAACGCATGCGGATTGTACATGCGGATTGTACATGCGTTTTTCCTGCCAGGGACATGCGGATGTGAAGCGTTCTTCACATGCATTTCCGCATGCGGGTTGACAAGCGCTTTCCAAGCGATTTTAGCATCACTTGGAAAGTGCTTGACAACTTGGTCACACGATGCCAACCGTGATTTTCAGGAACCCATAGAGTTGTACCTGTTATTTTGATCCGTGATGTGGCTCAAAAACAGACATGTCTCAGTGATTTTTTGCAGACACACAGTCATTCCACCTATGCTTTTATCAATCACTTTTGCATCACACAAAACTAGAAATAAATAGAAGGTTAGCAGTTGTTAGTGAAGGATTTAACCAGTAAATTGATACTTTAAATATGTGCCCTGTAATAGACTTTACATGAGGAGCAAATACCCTGTAGTAAGTAAATGAATAAATAGTAATAGTACATGTACATGACATAGGGTACTTAGTTAACACTATTTTAATTTAAAAAAAAAAGCGTAATAGTTATCCCACTGCAACAAGTTGTTCCCAATTGGGATGGTCCATAACTCCTGTAGCTCACCTCACTATTAGTGATGAGCGAGCACTAAAATGCTCGGGTACTCGTTGCTCGGGTCGAGCAAATTGGAATACTCAGGTGCTCGACCCGAGCAACGAGCCCAATGTAAGTCTATGGGAAACTCGAGCATTTTTCAGGCTGCTCCCCCTGGCGGTCTGCAGAGTGCCTAAAAATTGCCCAAATCGATGGGAACAGTGCTCAAATGACATGGGAACAGCATGGGGTAGACCCCTGGAAGCATTTCTGACTCACAGGTCACTGCTGTTAACGTTGTCAGAGTATTACGCCACTTTTACGGACTCACAATAAAACATACAAAAACGAAACCAAAATGGATTTTCCTGGGAAATATGTTAAGGAACATCCTTTCCAGGGTAATGACTTGTATAGAAGGCAAAATAAATAACCAAAACCAAAAATACTCCTCCACACCTTGGGCTATGTTCACACGTAGCGTTTTTGATGCGTTTTTGCACTTTTGCATTGCTTTCAACCAAGACAAATGCATTCACCAGGAAATGTAATTTTAACATTTTACAACCTTATCTGACCATGTGGTGTGTGACACATTACCATACACATGCATACAGTGCTGAAAAGACATGGGAAAAGCATGGGGAAGAACACTGGAAGCATTTCTGACTCCCAGGTCACTGCCTAAAAGTGTGCCCATCATAAGTGATCCTTGGCGCATGCGAAGATGCCTCCTGCCATGCACCTGTCATTGCAGACTTGCAACAATCACTGTCCACGTCCTTGTCCCACTGCAGCGTTCAGTTGTCCCTACCCCATTCCTTGGAATGCAAGCGCAAGTATGCAGGCAGCCACCCACCCACCCACAGGCTGCAATACTATACTGCCAAATTTTTGACAGCTGCTTGCACTTGAAATGTGGCCTATTAAGCTCGTGGAGGTGGAAGCTTTTCACAACCTCATGCCGGCGGCGGCCGGGTGTCCATACTCGGTCCCCAGCCGCCACTATATTTCCCCAGTGCACTTACTGGAAAGGACCGCCTAACCACAAACACGTGGACAGTTGAATGTGGTCAGGGATGGTACGGAACCAGTCAACAACTTTTTTTGCTGACAGTTGTATTTAGCTCGGTGAAAGGACTGGCATAGAGGGAAACCCTACCTAGCCTGCATGTCTTTTCTCACAGGAAGTCCAGTAATGCAGCATGTTGCAGAAGCAATGGCAGCCCGTCCAACATCAACTCACCCTTGTCGGTGGTGCTTTGACACACACACACATCTTTCTTTGCGCATTTAATTTCTTGAATACAGAGTTGGACAATGGCCTGATCTGTAATGTGGTTCGAGAAATAACATGCATAAGCATGGCCGATCCACATTAAAAAAGCAGCCATAGAGTGTCCGGGAACCTTCCCCCACACTTTT
The DNA here is from genome assembly GCF_046119375.1 of Phyllobates terribilis. Lineage (NCBI taxonomy): Eukaryota > Metazoa > Chordata > Amphibia > Anura > Dendrobatidae > Phyllobates > Phyllobates terribilis. The sequence continues at coordinate 745,207,747 of NW_027362763.1, read as the reverse complement.
CTTAGCCAGGGCTACTTTTCGGCAGGGTTGGACGGGCCCACCAGAGAACCGGAGACTCCTCCGGCGGGCCCTGGCTTCTCCTTCAGGAGAGTTCATAGTGCCGAGGTGAGGCCATGATGATGATAGAGGCCACCATCTGCTTAGTTTTCTGTTACTTGGAATGCAAGTGCAAGTATGCAGCCAGCCACCCACCCACTCACAGGCCGCAACACTAAACTGCCAGATTTCTGGGCAGCTTTTTGCACTTGAAGTCTGGCCTTTTAAGCTCGTGGAGGCGGAAGCTTTTCACAACCTCATGCCGGCGGCGGCCGGGTGTCCATACTCGGTCCCCAGCCGCCACTATATTTCCCAGTATCGCCTCCGCCTTCCACAAGCACGGTTCCCACAACATTACCTGTGCCCTCCCCAGTGCACTTACTGGGAAGGACCACCTAACCACAAACACCTGGTCAGGTGAATGTGGCCAGGGACGGTACAGAGCCAGTCCACAACTTTTTTTGCTGACAGTTGTATTTAGCTGGGTGAAAGGACTGGCATAGAGGGAAACCCTATCTAGCCTGCATGTCATTTCTCACAGGAAGTCCTGTAATGCAGCTTGTTGCAGAAGCAATGGCAGCCCGTCCAACATCAACTCGCCCTTGTCGGTGGTGCTTTGACACACACACACATCTTTCTTTGCGCATTTAATTTCTTGAATACAGAGTTGGACAATGGCCTGATCTGTAATGCGGTTCGAGAAATAACATGCATAAGCATGGCCGATCCACATTAAAAAAGCAGCCATAGAGTGTCCGGGAACCTTCCCCCACACTTTTCTTAGCCAGGGCTACTTTTCGGCAGGGTTGGACGGGCCCACCAGAGAACCGGAGACTCCTCCGGCGGGCCCTGGCTTCTCCTTCAGGAGAGTTCATAGTGCCGAGGTGAGGCCATGATGATGATAGAGGCCACCATCTGCTTAGTTTTCTGTTACTTGGAATGCAAGTGCAAGTATGCAGCCAGCCACCCACCCACCCACAGGCCGCAACACTAAACTGCCCGATTTCTGGGCAGCTTTTTACACTTGAAATATGGTCTTTTAAGCTCGTGGAGGCGGAAGCTTTTCACAACCTCATGCCGGCGGCGGCCGGGTGTCCATACTCAGTCCCCAGCCGCCACAATATTTCCCGGTATCGCCTCTGCCTTCCACAAGCACGGGTCCCACAACATTACCCGTTCACTCCCCAGTGCACTTACTGGGAAGGACCGCCTAACCACAAACACGTGGACAGGTGAATGTGGCCAGGTGAATGTGGCCAGGGATGGTACGGAGCCAGTCCACAACTTTTTTTGCTGACAGTTGTATTTAGCTTGGTGAAAGGACTGGCATAGAGGGAAACCCTATCTAGCCTGCATGTTATTTCTCACAGGAAGTCCTGTAAAGCTGCTTGCACTAGAAATGTGGCCTTTTAGGCTCGTGGAGGCGGAAGCTTTTCACAACCACATGCCTCATGCCTCGTGTCCATACTCGGTCCCCAGCCGTCACTATTTCTCCCGCTGTTGTCTCCGTCTTCTACAAGCGCGGGTCCCTGAACATTACTGGTGGTACTTTTCTGTGGAAATTTGCTTGCCTCCTACCAGCCTGGAATATTTCCAGCAAACTATGGTACGACACCATGGTATTAGCACTGCCCCCAGTACCAGTAGTGAAGCCATCCCCAATTTCCTTCTCAGGAATTTTATTTGGTAGACTGAGTGGCTGCCCAAATACATTTTCTCACAAAGGAGCTGAAGATAGAGTGGCAGCAGGTACAAGTTTCTCCAGCCTGTTAGATATTAGCGGGTGAACGGCAGCATATTGGATCAGTGGTTATCACTGAAGACTTGCAGCGCTGGGATCCTGGGTTCAAATCCAGCAAGGACAACATCTGCAAGGACTTTGTATGTTCTCTCCGTGTTTGCGTGTGTTTCCTCCTCAGTAAAAAAGCATCCATAGAGTGTCCGGGAACCTTTCCACACACTTTTCTTAGCCAGGACTGCTTCTCGCCAGGTTTGGACGGTCCCACCAGAGAATCCTCTGGTGTGCCTTGGCTTCTACCTCAGGAGAGTTCATGATAGTGCTAACTTTGCAGCTGCTATGGGGCTCTTAAGCAGGGGAGAACGGTTAGCCCTCAGAATCAAATCCTCTGGAAGGCACAATGTTTTTCAATCTGAAACAGCTTCTCAGTGGGAGTTGTATTTCACCACAGCCATATTCTTTAGGTCGGTGAAAGGACTGGCATAGAGGGAAATCGTATCTACCCCGGCTGTCATTTCTCCGTCACCAGGTTCCGCCCATTGTCACACACGACCATGACTGGCTGTATGTTCAGCGGTGAGAGCCATAGATCAGGCTGCTGTGTTATAGCTTTCAACAACTCTGCGGCGCTGGGCGGTTTGTCAATTAAGCATTAAGCATGATATCTTCAGCACAGCCTGATGCCGCTTGGCCAAGGCAGTGCTGCAGTGCTGTCAGCTTGTGACTGATGTGGTCATTTCGGAGATGGAGGAGGAGGTGCATGAGCTGAACAATGTGATTACATTGTTGTTAAATTGGTGACGCTGTTTTTAATACTAAAGAAAAATCCTATTGTTTTGGGGGTTTTTAAGTTTTTTTTTAAGACAAATGCATTCACCGGGAAATGAAATTTTAACATTTTACAACCTTAGCTGGCAAAGTGGTGTGTGACACATCATCAGACACTTCCTGTTTTATTTATGATGGAGGGACTCTGAAAGTCATAAAGCCTATTTTTATAGGGACATCAGACGGCCCTTAGCATTCTTAAAAGGCCAGCAGTGGGCCCTAGCTATTGTTAGAGAGCCATCAGCCGGCTATGCTTTGTTGTTCCCATTATTAACAAGTGGGTCTCCTATACTGTTATTGCGTATCCAGTGACTGCAAGGGCTGGCAAAAATTTGGATGCAACCCAATACCCCTTTGAAGAGAAATAGAGGAGGGTCTCAGTAAAAAAAAATGTTCCCATTATAAAGGAGCGGGTCTCCTATAGTGGTAATTCCCATGCTGTGACTGCAAGGGCTGGCAAAATTTGGGAAAAACCCCACTAAGAATTTAAAGACACACGGAGCAGGACCACAGTAACAAGGTACGACATGTTCCCATTAGAAAGGAGAGGGTCTACTATACAGTTATAGGGTATGCAGTGAGTCCAATGGCTGAATAATTTTAGGAAAAACCCCACTAAGAATTTAAAGACTCACGGAGCAGGGCCACAGTAACAAGGCACGATATGTTCCCATTAAAAAGGAGAGGGTCTGCTATACAGTTATAGGGTATGCAGTGAGTCCAACGGCTGACTAATTTTAGGAAAAACCCCACTAAGAATTTAAAGACACACGGAGCAGGGCCACAGTAACAAGGTACGACATGTTCCCATTAGAAAAGAGAGGGTCTGCTATACAGTTATAGAGTATGCAGTGAGTCCAACGGCTGACCAATTTTAGGAAAAATACCACTAAGAATTTAAAGACACATAGAGCAAGGCCACAGTAACCACAAATTCCCATTAGAAAGGAGAGAGTCTCCCATAGTGTTGGCCTCTGCAGTGAATGCAAGGGCTGCCAAAAATTTGGAGGTACTTCAATGCCCCTTGGAAGAGACATGGAGGAGGGCCTCATAAAAAAATGTTCCCATTAGAAAGGAGTGGGCCTCCTATACTTATAATGCCCATGCACTAAGTGTATGGGCTGACAAACATTTACCCCTGGGGGGTATACATGAACATACTGTATCAAAAAATTTCTTTACGGGCATCATAAACACCCTTTAAAAAAATTAGGGGGGTGTTGCATCACGGACCACGGTCACCCTGATGATATGGTGGTGGAGGATGAGGAGAAGGAGGAGGACAAGAGCAAATAGCCAAAATCAGGAAGCGTATGTAACGGGTCTGGGATGTGGAACCTCTGAGCAACTATACAAAGGGGCAGTCCTTGTAAGGAAGCGGGTGGCTCCCAGGGAAGGCGGGCAGGTAGTCACGGCAAGTGACAGGGACAGTCTCTGGGTAGAAGGGCAGGAAGTCACGGCAAGTGACGGGGACAGTCTCTTGACAGGCGGGTGGTCACGGCAAGTGACAGCAGGGTAAGAGTCTCTAGACGGGCAGGTGGTCACGGCAAGCGACAGCAGGGTAACAGTCTCTAGACGGGGCTAGCAGGCAGGTAGCAGGTGAGCGCTCCCAGGTGAGCGGACAAGAGTCTCTGGCCAAGCAGGTGGTCACAGCAAGTGACGGCAGAGCCTCCAGGTAGGCTAGCAGGCAGGTATCTGGCAGGTACTTCCTGGTCCGCAGGCGGACTGATCCATAGACAGACTGGCAGGTGCTGATAGGCAGACTGTTGGACCACAGGATAGCAAGCAGGTAAGCAGATATCAGGCTGGTATCAGGCAGGTATCAAGCAGCAATCTGGCAGGTGACTGGCAGGTAACTGGTAACGGGACCTGAAGGCTGAAGCAGAGTTGAAAGGCTTTGCAACAACATTGCTCGGGCACCTCCATTTTGGAGGAGGTGCCTTATATATGGTGAAGTCCTCCGGCCATTGGCCGGGGACTCCTTAGGACGGCGCGCGCGGCCCCTTTAAGAGAGCCCAGCAGAGCGGGAGGAAGCCACCGGGCACGGAGCGGAGAGGTGAGGGGAACAGCATCCCTGCCTAGCAGGAGGCAGGGACGCTGATGCTACAGCGTATACCCATGTGTGGGTGTGAAAAGGTGCATGGGAATACACCTCTCAAGAAAAGACACTGTATTGGAGTTTATGTTACGCTGCTATCATTCGGTGGTGTTGAGAAGTCTGGCCCAATACAGCCCTTGTTCATTTTCATAAGAGTCAGTTTGTCAGCATTTTCAGTTGACAGGCGGATGCGCTGATCAGTTATAATTCCACCAGCGGCACTAAAAACCCGCTCTGATAAAACGCTCGCGGCAGGGCAAGCCAGGATCTCCAAGGCATAGAGAGCCAGTTCATTCCACGTATCCAGCTTGGATACCCAATAATTATAAGGCACAGCGGAATCACGGAGGATGTTGGCACGGTCGGCAAGGTACTCCCTCAGCAACTTCCCAAATTTTGCTCTCATTGTGAGAGTACCCCGCACATCAGGGCCTGTCCGATGGGAGGGTCTGAGAAAACTCTCCCAGAACTTTGACAATGTTCCCCTGCCTCTGCTGGATTGAAGTTGTGTCTCTCTCGCCTGTACTCCTTGGTTGTCCAACAAAGTGTGCCCTCTGCCACCAGCGATTTCAGATGGGATTTTTTTTTATAGTTCCGCAACAAGGGCCTTCTGGTATAGCCCCATTTTTGTAGACCTGTCCGCCTCAGGAATAAGAGATATAAAGTTCTCCTTGTAGCATGGATCTAGAAGTGTCACCAACCAGTAATGGCTGTCACCCAAAAATTTGAGAACGCGAGGGTCATGGGAAAGGCAGCGTAACATAAACTCAGCCATGTGTGCCAGACTGCTAACAGGCAAGACTTCCGTGTCCTCACCAAGAGGATGACTGACCATGCTCTCCTCCTCCTCCTCCTCCTCCTCTCTGTCCTCTGGCCATCCACGCTGAACAGACGGTATGACAGCTGTGCAGGTAGTACCATCTATAGTGCATGAAACTAGCTCCTGTTCTTCCTCCTCCTCCTCTTCTTCCTCATTGTCACCCAATCCACGTTGGGATGAGATGAGGCTTGGCTGTGTGTAATCACCCTGTATGGTTCCTTGCTCCATCTCATCGTGCTCCGCCTGCAATGCATCCTCTTTGATTGTGAGAAGAGATCATTTCAGAACACAGAGAAGTGGGATGGTGACGCTAATTATGGCGTCATCGCCGCACACCATCTTGGTGGAGTCCTCAAAGTTTTGGAGGATGGTACATACGTCTGACATCCATGTCCACTCCTGAGGTCTTATGTATGGAGTCTGAACTGAATATCGACGGCCTTGTTGATGCTGGTACTCAACAAGTTCCCTCTTCTGCTCACAAATCCTTCCCAACATCTGCAGTGTAGAGTTCCAACGTGTGGGGACATCACACACCAGTCTGTGAGCTGGAAGCTGCAAATGCTGCTGATAAACTGCAAGGGCGGCGGAAGCTGTAGCTGACGTTCTAAAATGGGCACACAGGCGGCGTACTTTAACGATCCAGCAGCTCCGGGTAGGATTTGAGAAACCGCTGAACCACAAGGTTAAGCACATGGGCCGCCACCAGGTTCCGGCCATTGTCACACACGACCATGCCTGGCTGTAGGTTCAGCGGTGTGAGCCACAGATCTGCCTGCTCTTTCAGAGCTGTCCACAACTCTTCAGCATTGTGCGGTTTTTCAACTAAGCATATTAGCTTCAGCACAGCCTGTTGCCGCTTGGCCGAGGCAGTGCTGCAGTGCTTCCAGCTTGTGACTGATGTGGTCATTTCAGAGATGGAGGCTGAAGAGGAGGAGGAGGATGAGGTGCAGGATCTGTAGACATTGGGGGCAACCCTGATTGACCTAGGGCCCGCAATCCTTGGCGTCGAGAGGACGTGTTCCGTCCCAAGGTCCGACTGGGTCCCGGCTTCCACTATGTTAGCCCAGTTTGCCGTCAGTGAGATGTACCGTCCCTGCCCACAAGCACTTGTCCACGTGTCCGTGGTTAGGTGGACTTTACCGGTAACTGCGTTGTTGAGAGCACGGCTAATGTTTTGGGACACATGCTTGTGTAATGCGGTGACGGCACACCTGGAGAAATAGTGGCGGCTGGGGACCGAGTAACGAGGGACGGCCGTTGCCATCAAGGTTGCGGAATGCTTCTGTCTCCACGAGCCTAAAAGGCAACATTTCGAGCGCAAGCAGTCGTGAAATGTGAGAATTTAGTAGTGTGGCCTGTGGGGCGTTGGCTGCATATTTGCGCTTGCGTTCTAAGGACTGGGGTATGGACAGCTGAACGCTGCGCTGGGACTAGGACATGGACGTGCTTCCTGATGCTGCTACTTGAGAGTGTGCAACGACAGGTGCAGGGCAGGAGGCATCTTCGCATGCACCATGGACAGGGGATTGGCTTGCATCCACAACAGCGGAAGAAGCAATGGTGCCACCTGCAGAAACTGTTCCTGGACCCTGGGGTTCGGCCCATAAAGTCGGGTGTTTTGCTGCCATGTGCCTGATCATGCTGGTGGTGGTCAGGCTAGTCGTTTTGCCACCCCTGCTTATGATGGCCTGGCAGGTGGTGCAAATGGCCTTTTTGGGGTTATCGGCAGAGTCTTTTAAAAACAACCAGACTTGGGAAGACCTAACAGTTGTACTGGCAACTTCCTTCATATTGGCCACCACATTGCTTCTTCCTGCCTGTTGGGGTGCTCTGCCTCCCTCCCCCTGTGTGCTGCTGTCCTCGCTCTGCATGTCCTCCTGCCAGGTTGTGTCAGTTACTATATCGTCCACCACCTCGTCTTCCACTTCCGCACCCTGGTCCTCCTCCTGACTTTCTGGCAATTGTGTCTCATCATCGTCCACCTCTTGTGACACTTTCCCATCGTCGCCTTCGTGTGATCGTGGCTGCTCAAATATTTGGGCATCGCTACACGCGATCTCCTCTTGCCCCACTTCAAGTGGACCAGGCGAGAGGCCCGAATCTATAAATGGAAAAGTGAACAGCTCTACAGAGTGTCCAAGAGTGGGATCAGTTGTCTCTGGGTACTCGGCATGGTGGGAGGAAGGAGGATCAGGGTGAGGAATATGCGGTCCAGACTCACGGCTACTGAGACCGTGTGGAAGACAGGGTGGTGGTGGTGGTGGCTAAGTGACTGGAAGCATTATCCGCTATCCAACTAACAACCTTTTGACACTGCTCTGGGTTCAATAGTGGTGTGCTGCGGTCTCCTAGAAATTGGGACAGGAAGGTCAGGCGAGAAGATGTGGGTGTTTGTTGTGGCACAATTTTGGCTTGCCCACGGCCTTGTCCTCGGCCTCTGCATGCACCATTACCATCACGTCCAGTTCCCCGTCCCTTGCCACGTGCCTTGCCCATTTTAAATGGAGGACAGTATCTTCCACGCTCACTACAAATGACTGAGTTTGGAGCGAACTTATATGTGAGCCGTGTGACAAAGAAAACACAGTTTTAAATACCTGGCCTGTAGGTAACTGTTTTGAACAGCAAACCAGTGTCAAAAACTTTGCTGAAACAATGAAAGAAATTTTTAATGGAGGCCAGAAATGGCAGTATTTTCTGACAACGTATATGTGAGCCGTGTGACGGAGAAAACACAGTTTTAAATACCTGGCCTGTAGGTAACTATTTTGAACAGCAAACCAGTGTCAAAAACTTTGCTGACACACTGAAAAAAAATTTAATGCAGGCCAGAAATGGCAGTATTTTCTGAAAACGTATATGTGATCCATCTGACGGAGAAAACACAGTTTTAAATAGATGGATTTTTAGCGCTGTAATATGGAAAGGACCTGGCTGTATTCTGCAGTGCCAACAAGCAAATGGCGCAGAAAAACGGTGTTCTCTGGATTGCTTTTTAAGCAAATCATGAAGATTAAGATGCAAAAAAAAATATTCCTGGCCCCTGAGACCTGGGCCTATTTCTAGAAATATAACAGCAGCAGAAGGCAGAACTGGAATGGAGTCTCTTGTCCTATGTGCACTGCAGTCTGTTATATACCCTGCCTGCCTGCCTATATACACTGCCTGCCTGATATCTCTGCAGATGGATTAGTTAGTCCTCAAAAGGACTGTTTGTTAAGATGGATATGTGTAATGTACGTTTTTTCTCCCTACACTACCTAATACACGATTAAATCTCTCCCTGACACAGCAGCAGCTCTCCCTACACTTTCTGACTGTGACGAGCATGGCGGCGCCAGGTCTTATATAGACCTTATGACGCTGTGCGGCCAGCTAATCACTGTAATGCCCACAACCAACATGGCTACGGCATTACAGTGCATGGCAGGCAATCCCTGCATGTTCATTGGCTCTCTATAGAGCGCCAATCATGTGTAGTAGAGGCGAGAGAGCCTTTAAGAGAACTCTTACATGATGCTTCAAAGATGGAGAGAGACTGCCATCTGTTGGCCAGACACAGTCAAGCGGAACCAAAATATACAAGAGAAGTTGAAGGGAGAGCAGATTTAGATGCTGGACCCGGTCAGGTGACTTCCAGGAAGGAGCTCCTGGAGATATGAGGCCAGCGCTCCAAGCCTGAGGAGTTTTTGGCGCCAAGCAGCAGAGAGGAGCAGACGTGCTCCCTGCATGCTGAGAAGCCCCGCGTGGCAAGCCTAAGCCGGAGGCCTGCGAGGTGCCACAGCCGGGCGCCGGTGGATGAGCTCTGGATCCCTCACAGATGTGACCCGAGTGCTGTACCTACTGAGGAGAGTCGGAACCTGCTTGCGGTGCTGAGTGAGTTCGCGGAACCCGATGTCGCCCGCCGACAGACGAGGTCTGGACCCCCCTATCTCCGGCTTGAGAGACTGCCTCCAACGGCCAGGAAGAGAGGAGTTGAGAGACTGCTGAGCCAGGAAAGTCACGCCAGTGAAAGCAGAAGAGCTGCATACGTGAACAGGGCCGTCACTTCTTCTGTTCACTCACGGTACCGGGGCCAGTTGGGTTTAGGTAATCAGGTTGGGAGGGGAACAGTTGGGGCGGAAGAAGCTAAACTTGCTTTAATTGATTTTGTCCGGAAAAGACTTGCGGCCTAGCGGGAATAACCGGTGACCCCCGCTAGAGCCATATACAGAGATAAAGAACTGACGTGGTGACTCCCCTGACTGGATACACCACATTACTTTGAGAGACTTCGTATTTTGCTAATATTTCAAATTACCGTTCAATACCCTTGTTGTTATCCCCTTGTTCAAAATACCTGTTTTATATATACATAAACTGTTTATAATCATCTCCGACTGTCCCTGCCTTGTGTCTCTGTGCGTTGCATTCCGGCACCTGCATTACATTTGGCATAGTCGGCAGGATGCAACATTCAGACGCAGAGATGGCAGATCAGTCTGGGGCTGGGTCTGGCCGGAACCATATACCTCTGGGGGCTATGCTCAATCATCTTCCCAAATTCACGGGGGATGGCATGTCACTGTGGGACTGGGTAGGAAGACTGATAAGTATGCTACATATGTATCCCCTCGATCCCCCAGCCCAGGCAGAACAGGCCCTCCTAACCCTAGATGGGGAGGCCTGGCAAACTGTGATGTACCGCCCACCTGGGGACCGTGACACCGTGGACAAAGTGATAAAAATCCTAGAGGACATGCACGGTGACACCACAGATCTGGGACACTTGCGCCTACGGTTGTTTCAGCGGGTCCAAGGGGAAAATGAGACCATAAATCAGTATGTTAATGCATTACAGGAAGTGACGGCCCATATCACTAAGAAGGCTCGAGATGGGAACCGAGGACTGGGACAATTGAATGAAGTGTTGCGTGACCAACTGATTGCTGGCTTGAAAGACCCTTCCCTGAGGCAGATCTTGAAGGAGCGGCTGCATTTGAGCCCTGATCTGGGCTTCCTGGAGGTAGGGGCTAAAGCTAGAGTCCTGGAGAAAGAAGTTCCTGTTCTCAAAGCCACAGTTAGAAGTCATGAGGCAATTACCCCTGGATTCACCAACAAGGAGCCTGATTGGGTACGGGAGATACATCAGGAAATTCGAGATATTCGGGGTGAGCTGAACACTATTAGAAAGGCCCCTGCTGCCTCCTTGCCGATGCATCCTACTGCCCCACGTGGGTGGAGACCAGAGCGAGAAAGACGTTCCTACCAGGCCCCAACACGTCATGTACCCGACCTATCGGAAGAACGAGGACCAGAGTGTTGGACCTGCTGTGGTAGGGGGCATATCTCCAAAGACTGTCCAAACCGAGAAAGGAGGAGGCGGGGGCAGCCGTTAAACTAAGATGCCCCACGATTGTGGAGCATACCGTGGGGTCTCGAGCTTCAGAGAGTGGAAGAGGGAGCTCTGAAGACATTGTCTCCGAGAGGCCCATTATCTGGGCTGAATTTAATGGGCAGCGGAACCGCTGCCTAATGGACACTGGTTCTCAGGTGACCACTATGCCTGAGGCGTATTTCAAAAGCCACTTTCCAGAAGTTGCTCGTTCCTGGCAGGAACCCACTGTCAAGCTGGTGGCTGCTAATCAACTACCTATCCCAGTAGCGGGAGTAGTATGGATGTCTGTCCGGGCATGTGGAAAGGACCTCGGTCGGAAGGGGATAGTACTAACCACAGGGCCCGAAGGCGATGGGCCCATTGTAACCCTGGGCATGAATGTGCTGAAGGAGGTCGGACAGTTCCTGGCCGAGGGCTGTAACAAAAACAACTGGACCCGCGCCACTCGTGACCCAGCTAACAAGAGAGTATTCCAGCATCTCGTGCGGGTCAGTCAAATTCAAAAATTACCCGCTACCTCTCAGTACCTTGGTAAGGTATCGATACCACCCGAAGCCACAATGACACTGCCAGTGAGACAGACTGTACTCACTTTACCGGTGCTGGCACATGTGTCCTTAGAGGGCGTGGACATTCAAATTGAACCAATGGAGGGAGAGGAAGCGCCCTCAGGACTCCTGGTTGCTCGGACCCTGACCACTGTGCGGCAGGGTCGAGTGCCCGTGCGTTGCATCAATCTAAGTGGCACGAGTTTACAGTTGTTGCCCCGACAAGAGGTGGCGCTAGTCTGTATAATGCCAGAGGCCCTTACCAGAGCTGACGCTATAGGGCTGGCACCTGTGGAAGGAGAGCCATGGACCCTGGAGGTGTCCCTCAACAGCCAAGAGAATGGAAGAGAACCGTTGGCTGGGCGCCACCTCTTGGAGAAAATGGAGGCTAATCTTACTGAGTTTTCTGCTGGACAAGTAAGGCAGATCGAACAACTTCTACAGCGATATCAGGGAGTGTTTGCACAACATGAAGACGATTTCGGGTGCACTCGGGACATTCAGCACGAAATACCCACCGGAAATACTGCTCCCATTCGAGAGAGATATCGGCAGATCCCGCCTCAAATGTACCAGGAGGTGAAAGAGCTGTTGGCCCACATGTTGCGGAATGGCGTGATCCGCGAAAGTCAGAGTCCATGGGTGACTCCTATTGTGCTGGTCCGGAAGAAGGATGGTACCCTGAGATTCTGTGTAGACTATTGGAAGCTGAATGCCTGTACAGTACGGGACTCCTATCCACTTCCCCTAATTGAAGAGTCTCTATCTGCGCTAGGAAGCGCCAAGTTCTTCTCTTCCCTCGACCTGGCCAGTGGCTATTGGCAGGTCCCAGTAGCTGAGAAGGATTGTCCGAAGACAGCTTTTGTTCTCCCTATGGGCCTGTTTGAGTTCAATCGGATGCCGTTCGGGCTAACAAATGCGCCGGGAACCTTCCAAAGACTGATGGAGAGATGCTTGGGGGACCTCAACATTGAAGCCACTTTAATATATCTGGACGATATCATTATCTATTCCGCTATGTTTGAAGATCATCTCCGCCGACTGGAACAAGTGTTAGAACGGCTTCGGAGGCACGGCTTGAAGATTAAGCCTCGTAAGTGTCGTCTCTTCAAGCGGGAAATTGAATATCTGGGGCACACTGTGTCCAGTTGGGGAGTGCACCCCACTGCGGAGAAAGTAGCTGCCGTGCAGAAGTGGCCCACACCCGCCAATCTAAGAGAACTGAGGGCATTCCTGGGGCTCGCTGGATACTACCGCAGATTCATTAAAGACTTCGCTAAGATTGCGATCCCGCTCAATGAATTGCTGAGAGGAACGGCTTGGGGAGCCAAGCGGCAGCCCATTCAGTGGGGCCCACGACAAGAAGAGGCATTCCGAGCATTGAAAATGGCGCTAACGGATGCCCCAATTCTGGCCTACGCTGACTTTTCGCTGCCTTTCGTGTTGTACACTGATGGAAGCTTGCATGGACTGGGAGCAGTGCTGGCTCAAGTGCAAGGAGGAAAAGAGCGGGTGATTGCGTATGCCAGCAGGTCGCTCTGTGATACGGAGAAGAATCCAGACAACTACAGATCGTTCAGGCTGGAGCTACTGGCACTGGTGTGGGCCATGACAGAGAAATTTGCTGAGTACTTGTCGGGGTCAGAAGTGCAAGTGCGGAGGAGATAACAACCCTTTGGCCCAAGCTGGGCGTGCTAGAGCAGCGGTGGGTCGCAAGGATGTCCAAATACCAGTATAAGATCGCCTATCGTTCCAAGGCTCTGAACACTCATGCAGATGCCCTGTCCCAGGTTACTCAGACGGGCCCGAAGAGGGATAGAGATGAGGAGCTAGAAGGCGATGAGATTCCGGATTTCAGCCAGTTTTCCGCTGCTGTGGTGGACGCCCAGGAGACCAGAGAGGAGCCGAGGCCCACTCAAATCCTGGGCCGCTCAAGAGATGAGTGGATACATCTGCAACAATCTGACCCAGAGCTGGCAAAGCTGAGAGAATGGGTCGCCCTTGGTCAAAGACCCGACCAGGAGGCCAGGGCCGCTTCCCTTCCAACAACTCTACAAATCCTAGGCCAGTGGGAGAGGCTCTTCCTGAAGAATGGCTTGCTATGCCGAAGAATCCAGCTTCCTCGAGAGTTTGATGTTACCTGGCAGGTAGTAGTTCCAGAGGCGCTGGTAACGCAGCTAGCCCAGGAGGCTCATAGAAGAGGTGCTCACTTCGGTGTGGAGAAGACCTTTCGGTGGTTGCAACGGCTGGTGTATTGGCCTCAACTGCGGCAAGAAGTTGAAGGGGTCTGCCGAACATGTCGCCAGTGTGAGTGAACAAACCCCCGGAACAAAGGGCTCCCATTCAGGCCATCCGAACTTCTGCACCCTTGGAAGACCTGATGATTGACTATCTGATGATCGGAACTTCATACAATGGTTACGGACACTGTTTGGTAATGACTGATCACTTTACCAAGTTCGCAGCAGTGATGCCTACCAAAGACCAGACAGCAGAAGCCGCAGCTAAGGCCATCTGTCAGGATTTCATCCGGATTTATGGGTGTCTGAAGCGAATACATTCTGACCAAGGGGCATGCTTCCAAGGACGAGTGATGGATGAACTATACCGTATCTATGGGATCGACCGATCCCGAACAACGCCTTACGACCCTCAAGGAAACGGCGCATGCAAGCGCTTCAACCGAACCCTGTTGCAAATGTTGCGAACGCTGGAAGCAGACAAAAAAGATGAAGTGGCCCGAATTTGTGTCCGAGCTGGTGTGGGTGTATAATAATCGAGTTCATGTGACTACTGGCTACACCCCTTACATGTTGCTGTTTGGAAGTAGTGGACGAGAAATTACTGAATAGAGCTAGACTCAGAAGACTCCAGCCCGGGCAGAAGCCCGAGTACCTGGATTCGAGAGCACAAGCGCCGACTTCATACGGTGAGAAGATTGGTCGCTCAGAAGTTTGAGGAAGTAGAGCATACAGATCTGCCCCCGACCTCAGGTGGATCACTCCAGCCAGGAGACCGTGTGCTGGTCAGGGCCAAACGATTTGGGAGTAAACTGGACCATCATTGGGAGGCGATACCATATCGGGTGGTGAAGAAGATTCACCCCGACAACCCAGTCTACGAGGTCAGGCCTGAAGGGGATGACGCCGTGACACCCAGGGTGTTGCACCGTAATATGCTGCTACCTTGCTCTTCTGAAGCAGAGGCCTGTAATGAAGTTGGGTCTTCAAACAAATTGGCTGAGGTGCCGCATACAGGAACCTTGGGGGATGAAGAAGGATGGGCCACAATGCAGTTGGGCCCATCAGAACCGTCACTGCCAACCCCGAGTGGGACCCAGAATGAATCAAGAAGTGACTTGCAATACCCAGAGGTTGATTCATCGGATATCCCGGAGTCACCTCCGCAGGAGGAGCCCCGCAGAACTGAGCGGGCTAATGCCGAAATTCCTCCTAACCGGTATGCTCAAGAAGAGCTTATCTGGTCTCAGATCCAACAGAAAATGCAGGAGTGTGCCCAACTTGCATCGCCTAGAAAGAGACGTCAATCCTGCAAGAAATCCACTCGCCCGAGGACTGGCGAACAAAAAGGAGGGAGGAATGTAGTGGAGGCGAGAGAGCCTTTAAGAGAACTCTTACATGATGCTTCAAAGATGGAGAGAGACTGCCATCTGCTGGCCAGACACAGTCAAGCAGAACCAAAATATACAAGAGAAGTTGAAGGGAGAGCAGATTTAGACACTGGACCCGGTCAGGTGACTTCCAGGAAGGAGCTCCTGGAGATAAGAGGCCAGCGCTCCAAGCCTGAGGAGTTTTTGACGCCAAGCAGCAGATAGGAGCAGACGTGCTCCCTGCATGCTGAGAAGCCCCGCGTGGCAAGCCTTAGCCCGAGGCCTGCGAGGTGCCACAGCCGGGCGCCGGTGGATGAGCTCTGGATCCCTCACAGATGTGACCCGAGTGCTGTACCTACTGAGGAGAGTCGGAACCTGCTTGCGGTGCTGAGTGAGTTCGTGGAACCCGACGTCGCCCGCCGACAGACGAGGTCTGGACCCCCTATCCCCGGCTTGAGAGACTGCGTCCAACGGCCAGGAAGAGAGGAGTTGAGAGACTGCTGAGCCAGGAAAGTCACGCCAGTGAAAGCAGACGAGCTGCATACGTGAACAGGGCCGTCACTTCTTCTGTTCACTCACGGTACCGGGGCCAGTTGGGTTTAGGTACTCAGGTTGGGAGGGGAACAGTTGGGGCGGAAGAAGCTAAACTTGCTTTAATTGATTTTGTCTGGAAAAGTCTTGCGGCCTAGCAGGAATAACCGGTGACCCCCGCTAGAGCCATATACAGAGATAAAGAACTGAAGTGGTGACTCCCCTGACTGGGTGCACCACATTACTTTGAGAGACTTCGTATTTTGCTAATATTTCAAATTACCGTTCAATACCCTTGTTGTTATCCCCTTGTTCAAAATACCTGTTTTATATATACATAAACTGTTTATAATCATCTCCGACTGTCCCTGCCTTGTGTCTCTGTGCGTTGCATTCCGGCACCTGCATTACACATACAGGGAGGGGACCCGAGTTCCCGCCCGAGCAACCCGGAAATACTCGCCGAGCGCCGAGCTTGTCGAGCACCATGATGCTCGGGTGAGTACCGAGTAGTGGCGAATGCGTTCGCTCATCACTACTCGCTATGTGTCAATAGGCATGAAAATAGATAAGGGCCGTGTAGGACCTGGTTCCTGACTGTGCAGTAACCCGTTTGTGGAAAGTTATATAAAATGAACAGCCCTAAAAAGGGCTGACAGAACCTAAGATAAAAGCAAAATGAACAAATACCCTGCAGTAAGTAAATGAATTAATAGTACATGTAAAGAACATAGGGTACTTAATTAACATTGTTTTGATCCAGTCCTGCTCTGACCCTTATCTATTTTGATGCTTGCTGACACATAGTGAGGTGAACTACAAAAGTTAGGATCCATTCTGATTGGGTACACCTTGTTGTGGTGAGATGACTTTTATGATCAAAACAGTTTTAACTTAGTACCTTATATTATTTACAGATACTATCACTATTTATTCATTTACTTACTGCAGGGTATTTGCTCATTTTGTTTTTATCTTAGGTTCTGTCTATTAAACGGCCACAGTGGAATGCACTAGTGATGAGTGAGCACTAAAATGCTCGGGTACTCGTTGTTTGAGTCGAGCAAATTGGAATGCTCGAGTGCTCGGTCCCAGTAATGAGCCCAATGTAAGTCTATGGGAAACTCGAGCAATTTTCCGGTTGCTCCCCCTCTGCAGAGGGCCTAAAAATTGTCCAAATCGATGGGAACAGTGCTCAAATGATATAGGAACAGCATGGGGAAGACCCCTGGAAGAATTTCTGACTCCCAGGTCAATGCTGTCAACAATGTTGTCAAAGGTATTACGCCACTTTTACGGACTCACAATAAAACATACAAAAACGAAACCAAGATGGATTTTCCTGGCAAATATGTTAAGGAACATCCTTTCCAGGGTAATGACTTGTATTGAAGGCAAAATAAATATACAAAAAAAAAATGCTCCTCCACACCTTGGGCTTTGTTCACACAAGCGTTTTTGATGCGTTTTTGCACTTTTGCATTGTTTTCAACCAAGACAAATGCATTCACCATTCCTTTTAACATTTTACAACCTTATCTGGCCATGTGGTGTGTGAAATATCATCAGACACATCCTGTTTCATTTATGATGGAGGGACTCTGAAAGTCAAAAAGCATATTTTTATAGGGCCATCAGGCGGCCCTTACTATTCTTAAAGGACCAGCAGTCGGCCCTCGCTATTGTTAGAGAACCATCAGCCGACTATGCTTTGTTGTTCCCATTATTAACGAGTGAGTCTCCTATACTGTTATTGCGTATGCGTGACTGCGAGGGCTGCCAAATATTTGGAAGCAACCCAATACCCCTTTGAAGAGACATAGAGAAGGGTCTCAGTAAAAAAAATGTTCCCATTATAAAGGAGCGGGTCTCCTATAGTGGTAATACCCATGCTGTGACTGCAAGGGCTGCCAACATTTGGGAAAAACCCCACTAACAATTTAAAGAAACATATAGCTGGGCCACACTAACGACATGTTCCCATTAGAAAGGAGAGGGTCTGCTATTCAGTTATAGGGTATTCAGTGAGTGCAACGGCTGCCAAAATTTAGGAATAACCCCACTAAGAATTTAAAGACACATAAAGCTGGGCCACAGTAATGAATACAACATGTTCCCATTAGAAAGGAGAGGGTCTGATATTCAGTTATAGGGTATGCAGTGAGTGCAACGGCTGCCAAAATTTAGGAAAAATCCTACTAACAATTTAAAGACACATAGAGCTGGACCACAGTAACGACATGTTCCCATTAGAAAGGAGAGGGTCTGCTATTCAGTTATAGGGTATGCAGTGAGTCCAACGGCTGCCAAATTTTATGAAAAACCCCACTAACAATATAAAGACACATAGAGGTGGGCCTCAGTAACGACATATTCCCATTACAAACGAGAGGGTCTCCCATACTGTTTGCTTATGCAGTGACTGCAATGGCTGTCAAAAATTTGGAGGCAAATTTTTCAGCCCTCGCGATTGTTACAGAGCCATCAGCCTGCTATGCTTTGTTGTTCCCATTATTAACGAGTGGGTCTCCTATACTGTTATTGCATATGAGTGACTGCAAGGGCTGCCACAAATTTGGACGCAACCCAATACCCCTTTGAAGAGACATAAATATTCCCATTATAAAGTAGCGGGTCTCCAATACTGGTAATGCTCATGCTGTGACTTCAAGGGCTGCCAAAATTTGGGAAAAACCCCACTAACAATTTAAAAAAACATGGGTGCCGGGCCACAGTAATGACATGTTCCCATTAGAAAGGAGAGGGTCTGCTATACAGTTATAGGGTATGCAGTGAATGCAACGGCGGCCAAAATTTAGGAAAAAACTCACTAAGAATTTAAAGACACAGAGAGCTGGGCCACAGTAATGAGTACAACTTGTTCCCATTAGAAAGGAGAGGGTCTGCTATTCAGTTATAGGGTATGCAGTGAGTCCAACAGCTGCCAAAATTTATGAAAAAACCCCACGAACAATTTAAAGATACATAGAGGTGGGCCTCAGTAATGACATACTCCCATTACAAACGAGAGGGTCTCCCATACTGTTTGCCTATGCAGTGACTGCAATGGCTGTCAAAAATTTGGAGCCAAATTTTTCGGCCCTCGCTATTGTTAGAGAGCCTTCAGCCTGCCATGCTTTGTTGTTCCCATTATTAGCGAGAGGGTCTCCCATACTGTTTGCCTATGCAGTGACTGGAGGAAGTCCAATGCCCCTTGCAAGAGACGTAGTGGTCAGAGGGCCTCCTGAAAACAATGTTCCCATTATTAGGAAGTGGGCCTCCCATACTGTTTGCCTATGCAGTGAAGCAACGGCTGCCAAAAATTTGGAGGAACTCCAATGCCCCTTGCAAGAGACGTAGAGGTCGGAGGGCCTCCTGAAAACAATGTTCTCATTATTAGGAAGTGGGTCTCCCATACTGTTTGCCTATGCAGTGAAGCAACGGCTGCCAAAAATTTGGAGGAACTCCAATGTCCCTTGCAAGAGATGTAGATATGTTGATATGGTACATACAGTTAGGTCCATATATATTTGGACAGAGACAACATTTTTCTAATTTTGGTTCTAGACATTACCACAATGAATTTTAAGCAAAACAATTCAGATGCAGTTGAAGTTCAGACTTTCAGCTTTCATTTGAGGGTATCCACATTAAAATTGGATGAAGGGTTTAGGAGTTTCAGCTCCTTAACATGTGCCTCCTCCTCCTCTTCCTCATTGTCACCCAATCCACGTTGGGATGAGTTGAGGCTGGGCTGTGTGGAATCACCCTGTGTGGTTCCTTGCTCCATCTCATCATGCTCCGCCTGCAATGCATCCTCTTTAATTGTGAGCAGAGAGCGTTTCAGAAGACAGAGAAGTGGGATGGTGACGCTAATTATTGCATCATCGCTGCTCACCATCTTGGTGGAGTCCTCAAGGTTTTGGAGGATGGTACATATGTCTGACATCCATGTCAACTCCTGAGGTATTATGTGTGGAGTCTGACCTGAATACTGACGTCCTTTTTGATGCTGGTAGTCAACAGCTGCCCTCTTCTGCTCACAAATCCTTCCCAACATCTGCAATGTAGAGTTCCAACGCGTAGGGACTTCGCAGATCAGTCGGTGAGCTGGAAGCTGGACTCCTAGTAATTGAAACAGGAAGGTCGAGCGACAAGATGTGTTTGTTGTGCCACAATTTCAGCTTGCCCACGTCCACTTCC
Organism: Phyllobates terribilis; assembly: GCF_046119375.1. Lineage (NCBI taxonomy): Eukaryota > Metazoa > Chordata > Amphibia > Anura > Dendrobatidae > Phyllobates > Phyllobates terribilis. The sequence continues at coordinate 745,187,955 of NW_027362763.1, read as the reverse complement.
CCATCCCTTATCACACACCTTGCCCATTTTTAATGGAGGACAATATTTTCCATGTTCACGAGAAATGGCTGATTTTGGAACGCAGTTATATGTGATATGTCTGACAGAGAACCACAATTTTAAATAGTAGGCCTGTAATATACTAATATTATTCAGCACAGAGACCTAGTGTGAATAGCTTGACCGACACACTGCAACAGAATGTAAATGGAAGAAAGGGCTGATTTGGGAATACTCTTATAGGTGTTATGTCTGACAGAGAACCACGGTTTTAAATAGCAGGCCTGCAATTTACTAATACTATTCTACACAGAGACCTAGTGTGAATAGCTTGACTGACCAATACTGCAACGAAATGAAAATGGAAGAAATGGCTGATTTTGTAACACTCTTATAGGTGTTATGTCTGACAGAGAACCATGGTTTTAAATAGCAGGCCTGCAATTTACTAACACTATTCTACACAGAGACCTAATGTGAATAACTTGACCGACACAGTGCAACAGAATGGAAATGGAAGAAATGTCTGATTTTAGAACAGTCTTATAGGTGATATGTCTGACAGAGAACCACGGTTTTAAATAGCAGGCCTGTAATTTACTAATACTATTCTTCGCAGACACCTAGTGTGAATAGCTTGACCGACACACTGCAACGGATTGAAAATGGAAGAAATGTCTAATTTTGGAATAGTCTTATAAGTGACATGTCTGAGAGAGAACCATGGTTTTAAATAGAAGGCTTGTAATTTACTAACACTATTCTTTACAGACACCTAGTGTGAATAACTTGACCGACACTCTGCAACAGAATGGAAATGGAAGAAATGTATGATTTTGGAACAGTCTTATAGATGATATGTCTGACAGGAAACCACTGTTAGAACCCTCCTGTTTGTTTTTTCTATCTTGTGTTTTGCGGTCACGTGACCATCTGCCTTTATATTCCAGCTCCGCCCTCCTGGCTGTGCTGGACTTCAGTGTTTGACTGTTTCTCTAGCCTGGTGCTTCTGTGCCTTTCTCTGTCAAGTTCACTTCGTCCTCTGGGACCTCTAGTACATTTTGTCAGTTTGTGTTTTTTTGTGTCTCTCCTCTGTTTAGGAGGTGTCCCATTTTTGTCCCAGTCCTTAGTTCTTTTAGGGACCCCTCCCTTAATTCTATATGTCTGCGTTCAGACTAGCCGAGGACTAAGGCGGGTCTGTTCACTAGGAACAGGCAGCCACCTACATCATAGGGATTCATCTAAGTCTTACTGTAGGGACAGCTTTCCGCTATCTTTCCTTAGTACTTCTTGCAGATCTTAACAGTAAGTCCAGCCCAAAAAACTAAAAGGAAAGAAATTCGGGGATCAGTATGGTTTCCGTCCAGGATTTGGCTCAACGCCTGCATGGATTGTCTCTGGAGGTGGCCGAGCTTCAGCAACATGTGAGTAGCTGTTCTGGAGCACATTTTGTCGAACCCAAGGTAGGACTGCCATTATGTTTTTTTATGGTAAACAGCAAGATTTTTTTTCCTTTAAAAATGCTTGTTTGCTATATTTTCGTTTGAGACCAAGGTCCTCTGGGAATGAATCACAGCGCATTGGTTTTATTATGTCACTTTTGCGCAATGAACCACAGGGGTGGGCCTTTTCTCTCCAGCTTAATGATCCGTGTTTAAGGTCTGTTGAAGAATTTTTTTCTGCTATGGGGCTATTATATGATGATCCTGATCGAATCTCTTTTGCTGAAGCAGAACTCAGGCATTTGAATCAGGGGTCAGATGATGTTGAAAATTATTGCACACACTTCCGGAGATGGGCTTCAGAAGTTAAATGGAATGATTCTGCGCTGATGTGGCACCCCAGAGGGTCTGGTTGCCACAGTGGTAGTAATACCACGTCTGGGAGCAAAACAGGGGTTTCCTGGTCAGGAACACAATACATGCAACACTTTCTGTCCAGACCAGAAAGGGGAGGATCCTGCCCTTTATAACTGGATCTGGAGGCAGGGTTAGGCTAAGTCAGAGTCTAGAGCACAGTGTGTGGAGTCAAGTAGGACACGGAGGAGTAAAGAGCCAGGGACTGGAGCTGGAGTTAGCTCGTCCTGGATAGTATCCACAGAGGACCGGACGCCGGAGTCCGAGGCTGTGGGATTGCATACCCAGCAGCAGATACCGCAGGGCAGGAGATTGCAGGTCTCCTGGCCCAACAGAAGCCCGGAGGCTCAGCCACACAAAAGGACCCGTACCGCCACAGAGGAGCGAGGAATACACAAGGTCCGAGTCGCCAGCCATACGGGTGAGCGCAGCACGTTACACTCAGGGACGTGGGCTACAACACGACTGTAAGCGGGATAGCCAAAGAGTCTAGTCAAAACTGCAGGCCTATAACTTCACCTGGCCAGGAGGACTCTAGGATTGTTCCCAGACTGATCAGGCCCTCATCACTAGCCTGTACTCCCGTTGGGGCCCATATAATTGCCAACAGTAAAGACCCTGGGACTGCACTGCAAAGACTCCGTGTTGTCATTACTGATACCTTGCACTACCACCACCATCATCCATACACGCTGTCCTGAAGCTCCACTCTTCCTGTGGGGAGTTACATCACCTTGCTGCACATACTACCAGCTTCAGCGGACTGCTCCGCAGCGGCGGTTCCCAATAACCGCATTCGACAGATGGCATAGTCGGACTATACATAACAGATATACATAAACTACCCTTAGATTGACCACCTGGGTCATGGACCAGGTCACCGCCAAGGTGACTACAACCCCCAGCATCTACAGGCCCTGCTCCGGGTACCCCATGGCCCAGGGGGCGCGTCACTGAGATGTTAATTTCTTGCTGGTCTGAGTGAAAGGGTTAAGAATTTGCTAATTGCATTCCCTGCACCTGAGACTCTGCAGGATGCCATGCAGTTAGCTGTTCGTGTAGACAGGAGATTGAGGTGCAGGCTTAATGAGGTAAAGACTCCTGTAATGTCAGTTCCTAGTCCCCAGAAAATCTGCTGTGACGGCGGAGAACCGATGGAGGTTGGGGCGATGTCACTCCGCTCTCAGGAAAGAGACCGGAGGTTTGCAGAGGGATTGTGTCTTTATTGTGGTAAAGCTGACCATTTGATTAAGTATTGTGAGCGTCGTTTAAGTAAAGTAAAAAAAAAGGTCTGTTACGCCCGTATAGCTTGTTTACGCTCTGCAGGAGTATTTCTTTCTGGGAGTACTACTTTGCAGGGAGATTTGATTGAATTTCAGGTATTTGTGGATTGTGGTTCAACACTTAATATGATTGATAAAGGGTTTTTGGAAAACCTTAAATTGAAATCCAAACCTTTGTCATCACCTATTTCTGTGATTGCAATTAATAACACTCCTTTGAAATGTATTACTCACAAGACTGCTGCATTTCCCTTCACTATCAATGGTGTTCACCAAGAAATTTTGGACTTGGTTGTTTTAGACAATTTGCTCTCTCCAGTTGTTCTAGGATTGCCTTGGTTAAAACTGCACAATCCTTTATTGGACTGGTCTACTAATGTGATTAAGTCTTGGAGTCTGAAGTGCTATGATAAATATTGTAATGGTCGCATTGCGGCTGTGGAAAAAAGGGGAATTACCGGTACCTATTCAAGATTTTTTGGAGGGTATTTTCGGAGGAGGAGTCGCAAGTTTTACCTCCTGATAGGGATTATGATTGCACCATTGAGTTTATTCCGGGAGCTACTCTTCCCAAGAGTCGCTTGTTTAATCTGACTATCCCTGAAAGAAAGGCCTTGGAGGAGTACATACAGACTAGCCTGGCTGCTGGTCACATTAGACCTTCTAAGTCGCCTGTGGCAGTTGGATTTTTCTTTGTTAAAAAAAAGGACGGCGGTTTACGTCCATGTCTGGATTTTCGTGAAATTAATAAGAATACCGTACGTAATTCCTACCCATTGCCGTTAATTCCTGACTTGCTTAACCAGTTAATGGGAGCCAAGTGGTTCTCCAAAATTGATCTCCGGGGGGGCATACAATTTGTTACGAGTGAAGGAGGGTGATGAATGGTAAACTGCTTTTAACACTCCGGTAGGTCATTATGAGAATCTGGTGATGCCTTTTGGTCTTACCAATGCACCTGCATTTTTTCCGAACCTTATTAATGATATTCTGAGACCTTTGATTGGTAAGAATGTGGTTGTGTATTTGGATGACATTTTGATTTACTCACCAGATCTAGAGTCCCATTGGCAGAGTGTACGTGAAGTTTTGCAGTTATTGAGTGATAATTTGCTCTTTGCTAAGCTGGAGAAATGTGAGTTCGCTGTGCAGAAAATTCGTTTTTTGGGCTACATTGTCTCCAGTGAGGGCTTTGAGATGGACCCTGTGAAGGTTCAGGCTGTGCAGGAATGGCCTAGGCCTATGGGTTTGAAATCTATACAGAGATTTTTGGGTTTTGCCAATTATTATTACAGGAAATTCATTAAGAATTTTACTGTAATTGTTAAACCTCTAACCGATCTCACCAGGAAAGGTGCAAATGCGGCCCAGTGGACTACTGAGGCCATTGAAGTGTTTGAGTATCTCAAAGAGAGGTTCAGTTCTGCCCCCCATCCTTATGCAGCCTGATGAGGCCAAGCCTTTTCTGGTCGAGGTTGATGCTTCATTGGTGGGGGTCGGAGCAGTTTTGTCTCAGGAGAACAAGGGTGGAGTACATCCTTGTGCCTTCTTTTCGAAAAAAAATTCTGAAACCGAACTGAATTATGATGTTGGAAATCGGGAGTTGCTGGCTATTAAACTTGCGTTTGAACATTGGCATCATTTTTTGGAAGGCGCTAGATTTCCTATTCAGGTTTTCACAGATCATAAGAATTTGATGTATCTGGATGCTGCCAGGTGCTTGAATGCCTGTCAAGCTAGGTGGGCACTTTTTTCTTCTCGGTTTCATTTTTCTGTTACCTATATCCCTGGTACTAAGAATGTTAAAGCCGATGCTTTATCTCGCAGCTTCTCTCCTACAGTCGGTGCCGAGGAGGAGGAGAGCATTTTACAGAAAGGAGTTGTGGTGGCGGCTTTGGACTCCATTTTGGAGAATGGGATTCTGAAACCTCAAGATGATGATCCATCTAACACTCCCCATGGGAGGTTGTTCGTGCCTAGAGCCTTTAGGAGAGATTTGTTTGTGGAGTGTCATGAGTCTCGGTTGGCCGGTCATCCAGGAATTTCAGAGACTAAGAGACTTATCAGTCACAGTTTTTGGAGGCCTGGATGGCAGAAGGAAGTCAGCAAGTGGGTGTGTCAGTGTACTGTGTGTGCTAGGTCAAAGGCTTCACATACTCCTGCTGCGGGGTTGCTTTGCCCTCTGGAGGTTCCTAGTACGCCTTGGACGTATCTCACAATGGATTTTATTACTGATCTTCCTGTGTCCGAGGGTTTTACTGTCATCTGGGTGGTCGTGGACCGTTTTAGTAAGATGTGTCATTTGGTTCCATTCATTAAGTTGCCCTGCGCCAAGACACTCGCTAAGGCGTTTGTTAAGGAGATTGTCAAGCTCCATGGAGTTCCCACGGATATTGTTTCTGATAGAGGACCTCAGTTTGTGGCTCACTTTTGCCGTGCTTTTTGTGACAGGTTGGGAGTCCAATTGTCATTTTCGTCTGGTTATCATCCTGAGTCTAATGGACAGACTGAAAGAAAGAACCAGGATGTTGAACAGTTTTTGTGTTGTTTTGTGGCAGACAAGGTGTGGTCTGAGTTTCTGCCTCTCATAGAATTTGCTCTTAACAATCATACATCCTCCTCTGCTGGGTGTTCTAATTTTTTTTATTGTACTGGGAGACATCCGTCTTTTGGTTCGTTCTCCAAATTGGGGTCATCGGTGCCGGAGGAGGAGAATTTTTCCGGTGATTTGGAGAGAGTTTGGACTAATGTGTGTTGCAACCTTCAAGAGGCTAACAAGAAGTCCAAGAAGTATTTTGACAGGAAACGTAAGGAGGTTTTGTTTACTGTGGGTGACATAGTTTGGTTGTCCTCGAAGAACCTGCGGTTGAGGATTCCCTCTAAAAAACTGGGTCCTAAGTTTGTGGGTCCATTTAAAGTGCTTCAGGTTGTTAACCCGTCTGCTGTTAGGTTGGATGTCCCTACTTCCGGGAAGATTAATCCTGTGTTTCATGTTTCCTTGTTGAAAAAGGCTGATGTATCTGATAGGGACGCCACTGTCACAGTTCCTCCTGTGGTGGAAGACGGCGAATATGAAATTTCTCGTATCTTGAATTCTAGATGGCATAGAGGGAGATTACAGTATCTTGTCTCCTGGAAGGGTTTCGGTCCCAAAGACAACTCCTGGGTAAGGATGGATGATGTCTCTGCTCCTAGGCTTGTTAAAGCTTTCCACAGGAGGTTTCTGGATCCTCATAAAAGAGGGGGTACTGTTAGAACCCTCCTGTTTGTTTTTTCTATCTTGTGTTTTGCGGTCACGTGACCATCTGCCTTTATATTCCAGCTCCGCCCTCCTGGCTGTGCTGGACTTCAGTGTTTGACTGTTTCTCTAGCCTGGTGCTTCGGTGCCTTTCTCTGGCAGTTCGCTTTGTCCTTCTGGGACCTCTAGTACATTTTGTTAGTTTGTCTTTTTGTGTTCTGCAACAACTTCTCTGTTTAGGAGGTGTCCCATTTTTGTCCCAGTCCTTAGTTCTTTTAGGGACTCCTCCCTTAATTCTATAAGTCTGTGACGCGCCCCTGGGCCTGTGTCGCGCTGCGTTGCGCACGCGGGAGCTTACCCGGAGCCGGATCTCTTGAGGGTTGTAGTCTCGTGGCGGTGATCCGGTCCGTGCCCAGGGAGTCAGACTAAGTGGCACTGTATTAGCGGTAGATGTTGGACGACTACGCCACCCGTTGAGTACAGCTAAGGAGCTGCTGCTGCAGGGCAGACCGCTGAGGCCGGTGGTAGGATTGTGCAGCGTGATAGTATAACCCCCAACGGGAGGGGTATGGCCTCAGGGCAGCCGACGTGGATGATGGGGGTAGCAGGAACCACTCGGAGACGGTACGGTGTAGTTCAGGGTCTTTACTGGTGACAACGATAGACCCTCCCGGAGTACTGGCTGGCGATTGGGGCCTGGTCAGTCCTTGAGCAGATGGGATCTCCCCTGGCCAGGCGGAGTTGTAGGCCTCCCAAACTGACTGTACTCTTCTGGCTACCTTGCTAGAAGCGGGTATAAGTAGCCCACGTCCCTGAGTGTACCGTGTGGTGCTCACCCGTATGGCCGGTGACTCGGGGCCTTCTAGTAGCTTCCGCTCCACGACGGCGGTGCTGGTCCCATGCGTGTGACCGTGCCTTCGGGTTTCTTGGCCAGAGGACCTGAAATCCCCTGCCTGACGGATTCTGCTGCTGGGTAGGAGTTAGTCCCCACAGCCTCGGACTCCGGGTCCGGTAAGAAATCTTCTCAGTCAGGGCGAGCTCTGCAGCTGCCAGCCCCTGACTCCTTGTAACACTGCTCCCACAGAGCTCCTGTTGTTTCTTCCCATAGCTGCTTCTCTTCTCTGTCTCTACTTCTGGCATGGCCCAGGAGCTGGGCCCAGCCGGAGCCACAGCTCCATGTCAGCCCTCCTGGCTGAACTCTCCCTCTCAACTCTCTAACCCTGCCTCAGCCCCAGGTTTATCTAGGGGAAGTTCTCCCCCCCCCCAGGACTGGGCAGGAGGTGTGGCATGCATAGGATTCCTGACCAAGAGACCTCCCACCTGCTCTCAGACATAACATTGCCGTTACTGTGGAAACCAGACCCCTGGGGTGCCACATCTGCGTTCAGACTAGCCGAGGACTAAAGCGGGTCTGTTCACTAGGAACAGGCAGCCCGCGACATCGTAAGGATTCAGCTTAGTCTTACTGTAGGGACAGCTTTCCCCTATCTTTCCTTAGTACTTGTTGCAGATTTTAACAACCACGGTTTTAAATAGCAGGCCTGTAATTTGCTAATACTATTCTTCACAGACACCTAGTGTGAAAAGCTTGACCGACCAACACTGCAACGCAATGAAAATGGAAGAAATGGCTGATTTTGTAACACTCTTATAGGTGTTATGTCTGACAGAGAACCACGGTTTTAAATAGCAGGCCTGTAATTTACTAACACTATTCTACACAGAGACCTAGTGTGAATATCTTGACCGACACACTGCAACAGAATGGAAATGTAAGAAATATCTGATTTTGGAACAGTCTTATAGGTGATATGTCTGACAGAGAATCACAGTTTTAAATAGCAGGCCTGTAATTTACTATTACTATTCTTCGCAGACACCTAGTGTGAATAGCTTGACCGACACACTGCAACGGAATGAAAATGGAAGAAATGTCTGATTTTGGAACAGTCTTATAGGTGATATGTCTGACAGAGAACCTCGGATGTCTTGTGAATTAGTGATTTCATAAAATCCTGAAGGGTTGAGAACAACCCACAATCCGACCCACATGAGGTCATCAAGGGGAGGTGTGTGGGTGTAACTTAGAAGTTAATAAAATTATGAAGTGTGTTCAATGCTGGAAGATACATCACCGTGTGGGCTTGACCCATGTTTCACCAGATGTTTCTCAGTAAAAGTACTTCCCTTCGCTAAGCCCTTGTAGTGCCGGCGTCCCTGCCCTCTGCTAGGCAGGGACGCTGCTCCCCTCACCGCTCTGCCCCGTGCCCGGCGTCCCTCTCCCGCTCTGCTGTCAGCGCGCGCTCCTTCCCGGCGTCCTCCTCCCGCTCTGCTCTCAGCGCGCGCTCCTTCCCGGCCCCTGTGCTTAGGGCGCACGCGCGCGCGCTCCCCTCCTCTTAAAGGGGCCGCGCGCGCCGTCCTAAGGAGTCCCCGGCCAATGGCCGGAGGACTTCATCATATATAAGGCACCTCCTCCAAAATGGAGGTGCCCGAGCAATGTTGTTTGCACCTGTGTCTCACCTGTGCTTCAGCCCTCAGGTCCCGTTGCCAGTTACCTGCCAGTTACCTGTCAGATTCCTGCCTGATTACTTGCTACCTGTCTGCTAGTCTGAGGTCCGACGGTCTGCCTTACTACTCCTGTCAGTCTGTCTAAGGACCAGCCTGCCCGCTCACCTGGGAGCGCACCTCAGCTACCTGCCTGCTTGCCTGAGGTCCGACGGTCTGCCTTACAACTCCGGTCAGTCTGTCTATGGACCAGCTTGCCCGCTCACCTGGGAGCGCTTCTCCGTTACCTGCCTGCTTGCCAGCCCGGAGGCTCCGCTGTCACGTGCTGTGACCACCAGCTACTCCAGACTCTTGCCCGCTCACCTGGGAGCGCTTCTCCGCTACCTGCCTGCTTGCCTGCCCGGAGGCTCCGCTGTCACGTGCTGTGACCACCAGCTATTCCTGAGACTCTTGCCCGCTCACCTGGGAGTGCTTCTCCGTTACCTGCCTGCTTGCCAGCCCGGAGGCTCCGCTGTCACGTGCTGTGACCACCAGCTACTCCTGAGACTCTTGCCCGCTCACCTGGGAGCGCTTCTCCGTTACCTGCCTGCTTGCCTACCTGGAGGCTCCGCCGTCACGTGCTGTGACCACCTGCTATTCCAGAGACTCTCGCTTGCTCACCTGGGAGTACACATTCTTCATCTGCCTTGCTAGCCTACCTGGAGGTTCAGCCATCACAGGTCGTACCTACCCTTTATCCAGAGACTGCCCCGATCACTTGCCATGGCCTCCTGCCCGTACACCCAGAGACTGTCCTGGTCACCTCCTGTGACTACCTGCCTGGTCGCCACCCGCTCCCTTACAAGGACCGCCCCCTTGTATTGTAGCCCAGAGGTTCCGCCTCCCAGACCCGTTACAGTTTGCTCGGGCCATGGAACCCGGTGGCACCCAAGCTCCCTCGCTCTCGGACCTCTGTCTTGAACTGTCCCGTCAGAGGTCCCAACAGGAGTCCATCCTGGGTCACCTGCGGAATGTCAATACTCGCCTGAACACTCTGTCTGATCCACCAACAACCTCCGCCAGTGCCATATCTTGCAATCCGGCAGCTCCGCTGCCCACTAATACCATGGTATCCTACCCCGGACCCCTGCTTTCTGCACCTCCTCGCTTCGGAGGCGACTCCGTCCAGGCTCGGGGCTTCTTAAATCAGTGCACCCTGCACTTTGAACTTTTGTCCCACCAGTTTAACTCCGACCGGGCCAAAATTGCCTTCATCATGTCCCATCTCACCGGGGAGGCCCTGGCCTGGCTAAATCCTCTATGGGAGAGAGGAGACCCCCTGGTGTCCAACTTGCCTGCTTTTCTCACGGCTTTCCGGAAAGTCTTCGACGAACCCGGACGGAAGACCTCATCTGCATCATCGTTGCTACGCCTCCGTCAGGAGAGTCTCACCGTGGGCCAATATGCCATACGGTTCCGTACCCTTGCCTCGGAGCTGGCCTGGGATAACGACGCTCTGGTTTCCGTCTTCTGGGAGGGTCTGTCCGGCCGTATTAAAGATGAACTTGCCGGTCGGGACATTCCTACCACTCTCGATGACTTAATAACTCTTGCCACCCGGATTGACCTACGGTTCCAGGAGCGTGCCAGAGAGGTCACCCGTGAGAGGAGGTTACCACGTCTAGCTCCTACTTTTCAGAAACCCGTCACTCCTTCTGTCTCTAACCAGGTACACCCTCCTGAGCCTATGCAGGTCGACCAGACCAAGATGGTCAAGACCCGTCAGGACTTACGCCGTGCCGAGGGGACCTGCTTCTACTGTGGCAGTAAGGAGCACCGGATCCGTGCTTGCCCGGAGAGGTCGGGAAACGCCTGTGTCTAGGTTCGCTCAGAGAGGTCCACCTAGACAAGAATAAATCCTCTCCATCCCTGCTGTTGTCAGTTTCAATCGTCTACGGGGAGAACCGTTATTTCGAACTAGCCCAACTGGACTCTGGAGCAGCCGGGAATCTTATTTCACAGTCCCTGGTAGAGAAATACCGCATCCCCACCAAACCTCTGGCTGTACCCTTGTCTGTGGCTGCCGTGGATGGGGGGCTCTTACCACGCCCCATCCAACTCATCACCGAATCCATTACTCTGCAGGTGGGAATGCTGCATTCTGAAAGTATCTCCTTTCATGTTCTGCCTGGACTCTCTCACGCCCTCTTGCTAGGTCTGCCTTGGCTCCAGAAACATGCACCCGTGCTTGACTGGCAAACCGGAGAAGTCCTTCGCTGGGGACAAGACTGTCATAAGACCTGCCTGGTTCGCGTCCATCCAGTCCGTCCCTCTCCTACCCCAGCTAATCTACCTGGACTTCCAATTCCTTATTGGTCTTATGCTGATGTCTTTAATAAAAAGGAGGCAGAGACATTACCCCCTCATAGACCATACGACTGTCCCATCGACCTGTTACCCGGTACTACTCCTCCCCGTGGGCGTATTTATCCTTTATCCGCTGCTGAGACCCGGTCGATGTCCGAATATATTGAGGAGAATCTGGCCAGGGGATTCATCCGGAAATCTACCTCCCCGGCGGGAGCAGGCTTCTTTTTCGTCAAAAAGAAGGATGGCTCTCTCCGTCCCTGTATAGACTATAGAGGCCTAAACCAGATCACGGTGAAGAATAAGTACCCCCTTCCGCTCATTCCAGAATTATTTGATCGTCTGAGGGGGGCTAGAATCTTCACCAAACTAGACCTCCGTGGGGCGTACAACCTGGTTCGTATCCGTTAAGGGGATGAATGGAAGACGGCATTCAACACCCGGGACGGCCACTATGAATACCTGGTAATGCCCTTTGGTCTCTGTAACGCTCCTGCCGTCTTTCAAGAGTTGGTCAATGACATCTTCCGGGACCTTCTCTACTCCTGCGTAGTGGTGTACCTGGACGACATCTTGGTCTTCTCTCCGGATCTGCAGACTCACCGGAGGGACGTTCGTCAGGTCCTGCTCAGGCTCAGGGAGAATCACCTCTTCGCTAAATACGAGAAGTGCCTCTTTGAGCAGACCTCGCTTCCGTTTTTGGGCTACATTATTTCTCAGACCGGCCTACGAATGGATCCAGAGAAACTGTCTGCCATCGAGAAATGGCCCCGACCGGAGGGGTTGAAGGCCATTCAGCGGTTCCTGGGCTTCGCCAACTACTACCGCCTCTTCATACCACACTTCTCTTCCCGGACTGCCCCAATTTCCGCGCTCACCCGTAAGGGTACTAATCCCAAAGAGTGGCCGCCCGAAGCAGAAGAAGCCTTTCTTTCCTTAAAACAGGCCTTCTCTTCCGCCCCGGTGCTGCATAGCCCGGACGGCAACAAGCAGTTCTTCCTGGAAGTGGACGCCTCCTCCTCTGGAGCTGGAGCGGTACTTACTCAAAAATCTTCTTCCGGGAGGATGGTAACTTGCGGCTTCTTCTCTAAACTCTTCTCCTCCTCAGAGCGCAATTATTCCATAGGAGATCGAGAGTTATTGGCCATCAAACTGGCATTGGAGGAGTGGCGTTACCTGCTTGAGGGGGCTCTTCACCCGGTAATAATTTACACTGACCACAAGAACTTGGCTTACCTCCAGCATGCCCAGAGACTTAACCCGCGCCAAGCCCGGTGGTCCTTGTTTTTTGCTCGTTTTGATTTTGTCCTTCATTTTCGCCCGGCTGACAAAAACGTCAAGGCGGACGCCTTGTCTCGATCCTTTCTGGTATCTGATCTCGAGGAAGATCCAAAACACATCATCGATCCCGCCAGAGTAATGCAGGTGGCTCCCGTGAGTCTAAATCATCTCCCTCCCGGAAAGACGTTCGTATCAGTACCTGATCGGGAGAAGATCCTTCACTGGGGTCACTCGTCTAAACTGGCTGGCCACGCTGGTCAGAAGAAGACCCTCCAGCTTATTTCCCGGCACTACTGGTGGCCTACCCTGCACAAGGATGTAATAGACTTTGTTTCTGCCTGTGTGTCCTGCGCCCGCAACAAGGTTCCGAGACATCTGCCAGCCGGTCGCCTCCTTCCGCTCCCAGTACCTGCTGCCCCCTGGCAGCATATTGCAATGGACTTCATAACTGACCTCCCACTCTCTGCCGGTTGTACGGTCATTTGGGTGGTCGCTGACCGCTTCTCCAAGATGGCTCATTTCGTTCCCCTGTCAGGCCTCCCGTCTGCACCCGAGCTAGCTAGAGACTTTATTCGTCACATCTTCCGTCTTCATGGCCTGCCCCTCCACATCGTGTCGGATCGTGGGGTACAGTTCACCTCACGCTTCTGGAGAGCCACTTGTAAACTACTAGACGTCACCCTGGACTTCTCTTCCGCTTACCACCCACAGTCCAATGGTCAAGTGGAGCGGATCAATCAGAACCTGACCAGTTACCTCCGGCACTTCGTTAATGCCCACCATTCTGACTGGGTGGATCTCCTACCATGGGCCGAGTTCTCTTACAATAATCACGAGAGCGAATCCTCCTCCAAATCCCCGTTTTTTGTAGTCTTTGGTCAGCATCCTCGGATTCCTTTTCCTGTCTCCACCTCGGTGGACAACCCGGCTGCGGAATCTCTCGTTAGCAAATTTTCCTCCATTTGGGAGAGTACCCGATCCGCACTCCTTCAGCCGTCCGAGCGGATGAAAAGACACGCTGACAAAAAACGCCTGGATCCTCCTCAATTTCGTCCAGGAGATAAGGTCTGGCTCTCATCTAAATATGTTCGACTCAAGATACCCTCTTACAAGTTAGGGCCTCGGTTCATCGGACCTCTGGAGGTCACCAGTCAGATCAACCCGGTGGCCTATAAATTGAAACTCCCGGCCAACTTACGGATCCCTAACTCCTTCCATGTATCTCTCCTCAAACCTGTGGTACTTAACTCTTTTTCCAAGTCTACAGGTACGCCTCCTGCTCCGGTTTCTGCTGAGGACGAGTTTGAGGTAGAGAACATTCTTGCCACCAAAAGGGTAAGAGGAAAGACCTTTTTTCTGGTAGATTGGAAGGGGTTTGGTCCTGAGGAGAGAACGTGGGAGCCCCGGGAGAACATCCATGCCCCTCTCATCCTAGCTAAATTTCTGTCTGGCCTAAAAAAGGGGGGGCCTAAAGGGGGGGGTACTGTAGTGCCGGCGTCCCTGCCCTCTGCTAGGCAGGGACGCTGCTCCCCTCACCGCTCTGCCCCGTGCCCGGCGTCCCTCTCCCGCTCTGCTGTCAGCGCGCGCTCCTTCCCGGCGTCCTCCTCCCGCTCTGCTCTCAGCGCGCGCTCCTTCCCGGCCCCTGTGCTTAGGGCGCGCGCGCGCGCGCGCTCCCCTCCTCTTAAAGGGGCCGCGCGCGCCGTCCTAAGGAGTCCCCGGCCAATGGCCGGAGGACTTCATCATATATAAGGCACCTCCTCCAAAATGGAGGTGCCCGAGCAATGTTGTTTGCACCTGTGTCTCACCTGTGCTTCAGCCCTCAGGTCCCGTTGCCAGTTACCTGCCAGTTACCTGTCAGATTCCTGCCTGATTACTTGCTACCTGTCTGCTAGTCTGAGGTCCGACGGTCTGCCTTACTACTCCTGTCAGTCTGTCTAAGGACCAGCCTGCCCGCTCACCTGGGAGCGCACCTCAGCTACCTGCCTGCTTGCCTGAGGTCCGACGGTCTGCCTTACAACTCCGGTCAGTCTGTCTATGGACCAGCTTGCCCGCTCACCTGGGAGCGCTTCTCCGTTACCTGCCTGCTTGCCAGCCCGGAGGCTCCGCTGTCACGTGCTGTGACCACCAGCTACTCCAGACTCTTGCCCGCTCACCTGGGAGCGCTTCTCCGCTACCTGCCTGCTTGCCTGCCCGGAGGCTCCGCTGTCACGTGCTGTGACCACCAGCTATTCCTGAGACTCTTGCCCGCTCACCTGGGAGCGCTTCTCCGTTACCTGCCTGCTTGCCAGCCCGGAGGCTCCGCTGTCACGTGCTGTGACCACCAGCTACTCCAGACTCTTGCCCGCTCACCTGGGAGCGCTTCTCCACTACCTGCCTGCTTGCCTGCCCGGAGGCTCCGCTGTCACGTGCTGTGACCACCAGCTATTCCTGAGACTCTTGCCCGCTCACCTGGGAGCGCTTCTCCGTTACCTGCCTGCTTGCCAGCCCGGAGGCTCCGCTGTCACGTGCTGTGACCACCAGCTACTCCTGAGACTCTTGCCTGCTCACCTGGGAGCGCTTCTCCGTTACCTGCCTGCTTGCCTACCTGGAGGCTCCGCCGTCACGTGCTGTGACCACCTGCTATTCCAGAGACTCTCGCTTGCTCACCTGGGAGCACACATTCTTCATCTGCCTTGCTAGCCTACCTGGAGGTTCAGCCATCACAGGTCGTACCTACCCTTTATCCAGAGACTGCCCCGATCACTTGCCGTGGCCTCCTGCCCGTACACCCAGAGACTGTCCTGGTCACCTCCTGTGACTACCTGCCTGGTCGCCACCCGCTCCCTTACAAGGACCGCCCCCTTGTATTGTAGCCCAGAGGTTCCGCCTCCCAGACCCGTTACAGCCCTGAGCCATTTCTGTGACCTGTGTTTCTTTTGTTTATTTTATATGCTGTATTGTTTTGTCCCCTTTGTAAAATCTTTTGTATATTTTTATAAACACTACCTATCTTTCTGGATTAAATATAAAATTTAATAATTCTGTTCCATTTGCTCTGTAAACCACACCCCTGAATCCATACGCTCCTTGTAATGTGTGTCCAATCGACCTGTAAAACGTTTGGTGGCAGCTGATATTCGTTTTTGGATTATTTTGACGTTGACAGTGACTGTACCAAGGTATATATTTATTCCATGCTTTGAAATCGATTGTATATATACAATACACTAATCGATGCTCAATTGCGTAATTGTCCTGAAGATAAGGGGCAGCAGAGGGTGATCTCTCTCCCGGCTGTGATCTTTGACAAGTACATTACTGTATTCATCATAATATGACAATTCTGGGACATCTTTTCTGTAAACTCTGCATTGGGCTATTCCTTTGTTATTCCTCCTATAATTTGTTTGGGGAAGATAGCTTAAAAAATCTCCTGTTAACTTGTAATATTAGGCTACATCCCACAAGCGAGTTTTTTTACATGCGTTTTTATAGAATTTTTGACGCTGCAGTTTTTTAGTTTCTTGTTAGTATATCATGCTTTAAATAAAGCTGCTTTGTTTTTGGTATTTCCTAGCATTTTGCTTTGACAAAACTTTTTTGATACAGTAATATGTGGATTGCATGGGTTTTTGATGAGTTTCCATCTGTGGGAAAAATCTGCACATAAAACTCAGTGTACCCGCAAGAGAAATTGACATGTTGTGGATTTGAAACATGCACCGCAGGTCAGTTTACACTGATTAAGAATAAAAACACAGTGAGCATAAGACTTCTATGAATCTCTTGCACTTTGCTGGAACTGTAAGACGCTGCGTTTTTGACGCAGTGAAAATACGCAGCATCAAAAACTCACCAAAAATCATTGTGGGAACACAGCCCAAAGGGGTTTTCCAGTTTTAGAAAAGCAAACTGCTTTACCCACCCTCTCTGGGTCCAGCACTGAGTCTTCTCCACTTCTCCCGGTGACTGATAGTGGCTGCAGCACTAATGTCATGTTTACAGAGCTGCAGCCAGCAACTGAACTCCGCAGATTGCACCCTCAATTCGGGCAGAGCTGCTGAGGTTAATTATTGGCTGTCAATGTGACATCAGTGCTGAAGACAATAACAGAAACAGGAACAGCAGTGAGGATTCAGAGCTGGACCCAGGGAGGGAAAGTAAAGAAAAGTTTGTTTTTTTGCAATCAAACTGCAGCCAGGGCACTGGAGTTTTCCAAACCAGAAAACCAATTTAGCCCTTTACAAATAAAGATGTTAATCAAAATTATTTAGAATTTTGGGCTGAGAACCCCATGACAACCACCATCAGTACAGAAATACTGTACCAGATTGACTATCAGTGCATGTAAAGAACACCAGAACAACCATCAGTAGATGAAAACAGCACAAGAACCACCATCAGTACATGAAAACATCACCATAACAACCATCAGTACATGAATGCATCACCAGATCCACCATTAGTACATGAATACATCACTGGAGTGACCATCAGTACATGAATACAGCATCAGATGACTACATGAAGACTTCACCAGAAGAACCATCAGCACATGAATACAGCACCAGAATCACCAGCAGTACCTGAAAATATCACCAGAACCATCATCAGTATATGAATGCATCACTAGAACCGCCATCAGTACATGACTACAGCACCAGAACCATCATCAATACATGAACTCATCACCAGAACCAGCATCAGGACATGAATATAGCTGTATAACCACTATCAGTGCATAAATACAAAACCAGAACCACCATCACTACATGAATGCACCACCAAAACCATCAGTAGCACTGCGGACCATAGAGGAACCAGAGTACTGAATAGACACAGACAGTATCACAAATATACATTTACACCCAGATAATTTACAGATGACCTCTTCTCTGGTTGGAGAGGCTCTCAATCGTTTCATTAATTCTCATTAAAACATATAGAAATTACCACCCAAAGTGCGAATGTGCATACAAAGTCAAACTGGATGCGCATATATTGCTGCAGCCGAATTTTGCAAACGAAAACAGCTCCTGGAAGGTACTCTTTTCCACCAGAAGACTAATTAATTAAGACAATTGTAATATTTTCATGTGCTACTTAAAGCAAGCTCACAAGGGCTCAAAAAGTATCACAATCAATGTTTGCTCATACAGTTGGTTAGCCAAAGCGAAAGCACCTAACAAAGGGTGCGTCTTAATCTTATTACATCAACGGAGTCATCTTGCCACCCAAATCATTCTGTGCAATTTAAGGGTGTGGCATGCCCTTTGTTGAGCTGATTGGTATATATGTAGCTTACCACGGGCCTAGGTGGTCTGGAGTTGGGACCCGGTCCTATTTGTCTACCCTTTTATATGCATTACTTCAACTTTGATATACAGTAAGGTTTTTAATATAGGCAGTATAGGTACCGTCCCAATTTAGGGTCACCTTGTCGCTGGTGGGACGGCTTGTATACTTTTTTTGATCAAAAATAGTTCACTAAGTACCCTATATTTATTATGCAATTTTGCTTTACATTTATATATAATTATGGTAGGGTATGAGATATATTTTTGTCTTGCTTCTTTTTTGCTCACCCAAATCATGTGTAAGAAAAAACACTCCATCTTAAAGATCATATGATGTATCACCCATATGTTATGCTTATCAGTATAGACAAGGTGTGTCACTGAAGCATGAATATAACTTAATTTCAGATCTCATGCATTACAGGTACAATGTCATATCTTTCATAGCGTAGAAAAAAATAGGGAAATCAGATTGCTTTTTTCTTTTCTTTTTAAGCAGCATCATTATCCCTATGTAAGTTAATACTTGGCATAATTATTGGAACTTAATCACCAATATTAAGTAGTTGAGGATAGACTTATCTGTTAAAAGTCTCCTTCATTGGTGCCAGTGCCAGTTGCACCATGCTGAGGCTCCCAGTTTGACTTTGTATGCCCATTTGCACTTTGGGTGGTAATTTCTATATGTTTTAATGAGAATTAATAAAACATTCAATTTTTAAACCCCTTGCTACTATTCCTGACTATAATCTGGGTTACCATTTTACGCTAAGTTATTGACTCTCATCCGTTTCGTCTCCATCTGGTCCAGATGCCATTATAACTTTGGACATCCACAACATTTCTCTGCAAACTTCCATCTTCTCCGGTTTTCTTCTGCAGATCTCAACATAAATCCCTTAAAAATAACAGTGTCATTATAATGTTCCTGAATAAAAATATCTGCCTATGTTGTGCCCCTGAATTATAATTGCCACTCACTGAAATCCTTGCACAAAATATGACTCCCACACTGTCCCTCTTAAGGGTACATAGCCTCCACATTGTTCTCTCCTTTAAAATATTGCCGCTACACCTTTCACTCTTATGAACTATAAATTCCACACCGTTCGCCCTTATGAATTATACTTTCCACACTTTCCTCTCCTATAAAATATGGCATCCACACTATCTTCTGTTATGAATTATAAGACACCACCACACCTTATGACACACCTTATACACCTTATCTTTAACCCCCACACCATCTGCCCTTATGAGCTAAGGCCTCCACACCATACCCCTTATCAACTATAACCTGTAAGGCTAGTGGGCGTGGACCCACTGCGCCACTGGCAGGGCTTACCCTGGAGGGGCGTGACTAAGTGTCTACCGGGTATTCACTAGAGCCTTTAATAGTGAGGATAGGCTGGGCCACCGGCAGACACCAGTCCCCCGGACTTCAGCAGCTGACCGGAGGGTCAGAGACTTGGTACGGGGTACAGGTGGATTGGGCAGAAGCGTAGTCTGACAGTCCGGGGTCAGGGCAGGCAGCACAGTTTCAGAATTCATAGATGAGATCAGGAATGAAGATATCCGGACAAACGAGAAGACAAGCCGGGTCGATAACAGGTGAGACAAAACAGAAATATGCCAATGTCAATGAAGGAAGCTAGAGACTGAGCTACTGGGAATCTAAGTTTAGAGGAGGAATGGAGGGTGGAGTCGCTTGATATATCACATGCTGGCAGGTGATAGGCCAGGAAAGCAGATCTCCAGTGGACAGAATCAATACAAATTCCTGCAGAGTTCGGCCACGTCCTTTTATGACTCACAAACATCAGAGCTGGAAATGAAGTACAAGGCAGCTCAGAGCTATGGTCAGGTACTGGGTGGAGCAGAGCGAAACATGCGGTAAGTGGGGTGGCGCTTAGAAGGTGTGCGAATGGGCAACATAACCTCTATGCTTTCTTACAATAAAGATATACCTGTGTTTCCTTATAATGATAATGATCCACCATTGTGCCTCCTTAAAATGATGCCCCACAGCCTCTCATACGTAGTATGCTGGCCGCTGCAGCCCTCCATACATAGAATGATGGCCACCACAGCCCCCATTACACAGTATGATGACCCCATAGCTCCACACAAAGTAAGATGGCCCAATCACCCCAACTCATTCACAGTATAATGCCCTCACAGCACCCCATACAAAATATGACAGCCACCACAGCCCCTCATATACAGTATGATGCCCCCACAACCCTCCCATATACAGTATGATGACCCCCATAGCACCTATACACAGTATGATGCCCCCACAGCTCTCTACAAAGTAAAATGTCCCCCACAGCCACCAAACACAGTATGAAGCCCCACAGCACCCCAAACACAGTATGTTGTCCCCACAGTCCCCCATACACAATATGATGCCTCCACAGCACCCATAGGCTGAATGATGGCCCTCACAGCCCTCCATGCACAGCATTATGGCCCGACAGCCTGACTACACACAGTATGATAGTGACAATAGCCTCCCTATACACATTATGATGGCCCAAAAGATCCCCTATAGATAGGATGCTGACCTCCACAGCTCCCTATAAATTGTATGAGGGTCCCACAGCTCCTTAAATATAGTATAATGGACCCCACCGCCTCCTTTGTGCAGTATAATGGCCCCCACTGTTTCCCAATATACATTATTATGGCTACCGCAGACACTATGATGTCCCCATAGCTCACTATAAACAGTATGATGCCCCCACAGCGCCTTATATATAATAGAACGACTCCCCATTACTATCCCCCATATGATGCCATGACAGCCTTCCCCAACTCTTAGACAGCATAATAAAAAAAAATATACTCAACTAATCCTGTTCCTTGTTCTCTGCAGTCTTCATCCCCTATCTTGTCTCGCAGTGGGCCAGAGTGGGTGGCGCGATGTAGTGATGTGATTGCGCAGTTTGATATTCCCTGCGTGGCACTTGCCTCCAGCAGGACACCGGCCAGAAGTAGCTTGCATCCTGTTGGAGCAAGTGGCTGAGCAAGAAGTCGATGGCACTGCGCTCCTCCACAGTTTTTAATTATTTCAGCGTCCTCAGGACTAGAATACTTTTAAGGATTTGCTGCCTCCCAAGAGTCACCACAGACCACTGCCTGAGACGGGGTGCTCATCTCGCCTTATGGCAGAAGTGAGCCTGTTACTCATCTTTTAATTCCCTTGACACAAATGGTTCCTTGGTCTTCTTCTCTCCCTCCCTCCCCCAGGGATAATTTCGTTTGCTGCAGTAATTATTTGGATGTTCTAGTCACATGTTGGGTAGACACATCGTTTCTTTAGTAATGGAATCAAAGGCTAGTGAGATATAACACAAGATAAGACAAGAAAAAGTTAAGAATTTTTTTAAAGCTGGAAAACTTTGTAAAACATCTTAGAGTAAACTTAAGTAGTGAAATTAAAAATTAAAAGATGGGAGAGAGGTTCCCTTTGAGGCTATCCTCCTCATCTAATACTTTATTTATAGCTCAGTATGTGAAGATGAAGTCAAAGCCACAAGAGGACTGTTACAGTTTCACTTCACCATTGCAGGAAGTTAAAAATGATCATATCTATATTAAGAACGGGATGATCTTCTGCAATCTCTCAGTTTACGTGACTGACTGTAACCACATAAAGAATAAGTCTCCCAGTGTTTCCGTCTTTGAATGTCTATGAGAAGTGACATGATTACTTTCGACTTTGCATCTTCAATTCACTTGTTTTCTGGCTCACTCGCTGACCATCTCTTTCATTTGCTGTTCATTAAAGCCTTTTCGCCATCTGGACATAGTTTCTATTTTTGCATCATATTAAAAGAAGAAAATCTGCTTTCCTTGCAATGCTTTTATTAGTATATGAAATATAAAAATGTAGGACTATTTTTACAACCATGTAGTGATATTAGAATGCACAAGCAAATAGACAGTCTGGAATGTATGCACAAATTCATGTGTGTTGAGTCATGGGTCTCCCCAGTTGGCCTCACATAGGATAATACTAAAGTCATTAAAAAGAAATTTATACCTTCATATGATCTCAATTTTTTTATCTTTAACAATTTATTTGTAGTGATATCATTTTGCTAATACAGCACATTATTTTTCTCATTGAAAAGTTATCTTAAACTTTTCCTTCTTGCATTACTAATAGATCATTTTAGGTAGAAAGGAAACTTGTCACATTAAATATGAAGTCTGATCTGTGGGCAGCATGTTACAGAGCAAAAGGATCTGAGCAAATTGATATATAGTTTTGTGGGAAAAGATTCAGCTTACATTGTATCTTAGTCATTTTAATGCACGCTTCCTTTGGGATTAGGAATCCAGTGGTGGGTGGTTCTTCTCACTGAGTGAAAGCCCAGAATGAACAGGAATTTAAATGAATAAAATGTCTTAAAAAACGATATATCAATCTTCTCAGCTCATCTTGCTTTATACCATGCTGCCCGCAGACCACACTGCATGTACAGTGGGTAGGGGAAGTATTCAGGCCCCTTTAAATTTTTCACTCTTTGTTTCATTGCAGCCATTTGGTAAATTCTAAAAAGTTCATTTTTTTCTCATCAAAGTACACTCTGCACCCCATCTTGACTGAAAGAAAAAGAGAAATGTAGAAATTTTTGCAAATTTATTAAAAAAGAAAAACTGAAATATCTGTCGATTTCCTTCTGATCCTCCTTGAGATGGTTCTACTCCTTCATTGGAGTCCAGCTGTGTTTAATTAAACTTATAGGACTTGATTTGGAAAGGCACACACCTGTCTATATAAGACCTCACAGCTCATAGTGCATGTCAGCCCAAATGATAGTCATGAGCTCAAAGGAACTGCCCAAGGAGCTCAGAGACAGAATTGTGGCAAGGCACAGATCTAACCAAGGTTACAAAAGAATTTCTGCATTACTCAAGGTTCCTAAGAGCACAGTTGCCTTCATAATCCTTAAATGGAAGAAGTTTGGGACCACTAGAAGTCTTCCTAGACCTGGCTGTCCAGCCAAACTAAGGAATCGTGGGAAAAGAGCCTTGGTGAGAGAGGTAAAGAAGAACCCCAAGATCACTGTGGTTGAGCTCCAGAGATGCAGTAGGGAGATGGGAGAAAGTTCCACAAAGTCAACTATCACTACAGCCCTCCACCAGTCAGGCCTTTATGGCAGAGTGGCCCTATGGAAGCCTCTGCTCAGTGCAAGAACTATGAAAACCCGCATAGAGTTTGCTCAAAAACACATGAAGGACTCCCAGACTATGAGAAATAAGATTCTCTGGTCTGATGAGATGACGATAGAACTTTTTGGTGATAATTCTAAGCAGTATGTGTGGAGAAAACCAGGCACTGCTCATCACCTGCCCAATTCAATCCCAACAGTGAAACATGGTAGTGGCAGCATCATGCTATGGGGGTGTTTTTCAGTTGCAGGGACAGGATGACTAGTTGCAATTGAAGGAAACTTTAATGCGGCCAAGTACAGAGATATCCTGGATGAAAACCTCTTCCAGACTTCTCTGGACCTCAGAATTGGCCGAAGATTCACCTTCCAACAAGACAATGACCTAAGCACACAGCTAAAATAATAAAGGAGTGGCTTCAGAACAACTCTGTGACCATTTTTGACTGGCCCAGACAGAGCCCTGACCTAAACCCAATTGAGCATGGAGAGACCTAAAAATGGCTGTCCACCAACGTTCACCATCCAACCTGACGGAACTGGAGAGGATCTACAAGGAGAATGGCAGAGGATCCCCAAATCCAGGTGTGAAAAACTTGTTGCATCATTCCCAAGAAGACTCATGGCTGTACTAGCTCAAAAGGGTGCTTCTACTCAATACTGAGCAAAAGGGTCTGAATACTTATGACCATGTGATATTTCAGTTTTTCTTTTTTAATAAATTTGCAAAAATTTCTACATTTCTGTTTTTTTTCAGTCAAGATGGGGTGCAGAGTGTACATAAATGAGAAAAAATGAACTTTTTAGAATTTACCAAATGGCTGCAATGAAACAAAGAGTGAAAAATTTAAAGGGGTCTGAATACTTTCCGTACCCACTGTACAACATGATAGGTTCCCTTTGAAGCCAATATCTACCAGGTAAGGCCATTATGTTTTTTTGAGCTAAACAAGATTAACATTCTATGTTGAGTAATGTCTTGATTCACACAAATAGATTTTAAGGCATTTTTTTAAATAAAACACTTATGCAACTGGTGTTGATTAAAAAAAATTCTACCAATTTTCTTCTGCAGCTTGCATGTAATCCTATACACTGCAAGCTGCTTGATTCCATTAAGTCTATTTTCTAGAAAAACATTTTCTAAATTATTTCAGTCACACAAGTCTGTGCTCAACAGCATGTGCAAAAAGTAAAGTTCTATGAGTAATATATTATCATGACTTCTCATGTCCACATTTCATCACGAACAACGATAATGAGGGCAAAGGGATAATATCTCAATGATCTGCAACATAAAGATATCTTCACTATCCAGTTCCCTCCAGTTATTTCCTGACACTCCCAGCATCAAGACACGGACGTTTCAAAATATAACCCCAATTCCAGAAATGTTGGGACGCTGTGTGAATTTTGTAAAAAAAACAAGAATGCAATGATTTGGAAATATCAACAGAGCATAGAACACAGATCAAAAGTTGAACGTTAGTAATTTTTCCATTTCATTTGAAAAAAAGTAGAAATTGATAGAAGCAACACATTTCAAAAAAGTCGGGCCAGGGCCATGTCTACCAGTGTGCAGTATTCTCTCTGTAAATATCTGGAAAGTGAGGAGACTGATAACTGGAGTTTTGGGAGAAGACTGTTGTCCAATTCTTGCCTGATGTTCGATTCTCGATGGTCAACAGTCCGGAGTCTTATTGGATTGTTCATTTCATAATGCGCAAAATGTTTTCTATTGGTGAAAGCTCTGGACTACAAGCGACCAGTTCATCGCCCAAAATCTTCTTCTGTGAAGCCATGCCTCATGTTATAGGCACTAATACAACCCCATACCATCAGAGATGCAGGCTTTTGAATTGTGTGCTGATAACAAGTGGATGGTCCCGCTTCTCTTGAGTCCGCAGGATACGGTTTTTGTAGTTTCCGTAAAGAATTTCAAATTTTGATTCATCTAACCACAGGACAGTTTTCTATTTAGTCTCAGTCCATTTGAAATTCATCTTGGCAGAGAAATGATGGCAGCATCTCTGGATTGTGTTGGTATATATCTTATTCTGTGCATGATAGAGTTTTAACTTGCATTTCTGGATTGCACGACGTACTGTGTTCACAGACAATGATTTCTGGAAGTATTCCTGTGCCCATGTAGTGATTTGCACAACCTATTCATGCCTGTTTTTTGTAGATCACAAGAATCCAATATTAACCGTTGCCCTTGTTCCTTGTGCATATAGATTCCTCCAGAATCTCTGAATCTTTTGATGATATTATGTACTGTAGATGGTGGCATAGTCACAATGTACAATTTTACACTGAGGAACATATTTTTCTGATATTGTTCCATAGTTTTAGATGCAGTTGTTCACAAACTGGTGAACCGCTGACCATCTTTGCTTCTGAGAGTTTCTACCTCTATACTATGCTCTATTTTATACATAGACATAGTCATGTGACTTAGTTGAAACTTGACCCTCTGGCTGTTTTTCATTATTACCATTTACTTTTCCAGCTGTTTGTTAACCCTGTTCCAACTTTTTTGAGATGTGTTGCTGACTAGTGATGAGCGAGCACTAAAATGCTCGGATGCTCGAAGCTCGGGTTGAGCACATTGGAATACTCGGGTGCTCGACCCGAGCAGCGAACCCAATGTAAGTCTATGGGAAACTCGAGCATTTTTCTGGCGGTCCCCCCCGGCGGTCTGCAGAAAGTCAAAAATTGCCCAAATTGATGGGAACAGTGCTCAATTAAACGTAAGGCAGGCAGAATATATAGGCAGACAGGCGGGATATATAGGAAGGTTCATGAAAAACATAGCAGGGCACTTGGAACACACTAGTGCCCTCCGATTTTCATGCTCCCATCTCTTTAAAAAAGCCGGCCGGCAATTCAGCAGCGGCATACACCGGTACCCGACAATTTAGAACAGAAAGAGTAGCGCATTACACATAGATTAGATAGATAGAAACATGTCAGTCACATATATAATAAGTATAGTGACAGTGTTGGTTACTGTACTTGTCATTTAGTGTTAAAATAAAGGATTTATTTAAAAAAAAATTGGCGTGCAGTTCCCCGTAATTTTAGTCTCTAGCGGAGGTTAAGCAGATGGCTGGGGCAGATGTTCGAAGCCTGGAAAGGGGATAATACCCACGGAGCTTCCCAGGCTATTAATATCAGCCCCCATCTGAATACCTAGCCTTTACTAGCTATTAAAATGGGGGACCCAAAAAAAATTTTAATAGCTAGCAAAGGCTAGGCAGACAGCTGGGGGCTGATATTAATAGCCCAGGAAGGTGCCATGAATATTGGCCCCCTCCGAGGCTAGAAACACCAGCCGTCAGCTGCCCCAGAAATGGCGCATTCATAGGATGCGCCAATCCTGGCACTTAGCCTCGCTCTTCCCACTGCCCTGTAGCGGTGGCAGTGGGGTAATAGGGTTGGGGTTGATGTCAACTTATAATGCCAGCTGACATCAAGCCCAGGTTAGTAATGGAGAGGCGTCTATAAGACACCCCCATTACTAACCCCATAGTGAAAGTTAAAAAAAAACACAAACACCCAGAATAAAGTCCTTTAATTGAAATAAAGACACAATTCTTTAATGTTCTAAATTAAACTATACTTACCGTCACGCCCATTCCAGCTGAAGCCAACGATCTCCTGCAATAAAAGTAAAATAATAAACCAACCTCATCCTTACCTTTCCATGGTTCCCAGGACGGCTTCAGCTCTGCCACATTGACATGACAGGCAGTATTCAGCTGGGGGCTGATATTAGTAGCCTGGGAAGCTCCGTGGGTATTACCCCCTTCCCAGGCTTCAAACATCTGCCTCAGCCGTCTGCTTAACTTCCGCTAGAGACTAAAATTACAGGGAACCCCACGCCAATTTTTTTTTTAATAAATCCTTCATTTTAACACAAAATGACAAGTACAGTAACCAACACTGTCACTGTACTTATTATATACAGTACAGACCAAAAGTTTGGACACACCTTCTCATTTAAAGATTTTTCTGTATTTTCATGAATATAAAAATTGTACATTCACACTGAAGGCATCAAAACTATGAATTAACACATGTGGAATTATATACTTAACAAAAAAGTGTGAAACAACTGAAAATATGTCTTATATTCTAGGTTCTTCAAAGTAGCCACCTTTTGCTTTGATGACTGCTTTGAACACTCTTGGCATTCTCTTGATGAGCTTCAAGAGGTAGTCACCGGAAATGGTCTTCCAACAATCTTGAAGGAGTTCCCAGAGATGCTTAGCACATGTTAGCCCTTTTGCCTTCACTCTGCGGTCCAGCTCATCCCAAACCATCTCGATTGGGTTCAGGTCTGGTGACTGTGGAGGCCAGGTCATCTGGCGTAGCACCCCATCAATCTCCTTCTTGGTCAAATAGCCCTTGCACAGCCTGGAGGTGTGTTTGGGGTCATTGTCCTGTTGAAAAATAAATGATAGTCCAACTAAACGCAAACCGGATGGAATGGCATGCCGCTGCAAGATGCTGTGGTAGCCATGCTTGTTCAGTATGCCTTCAATTTTGAATAAATCCCCAACAGTGTCACCAGCAAAGCACCCCCACACCATCACACCTCCTCCTCCACGCTTCACAGTGGGACCCAGGCATGTAGAGTTCATCCGTTCACCTTTTTTGCGTCGCACAAAGACATGGTGGTTGGAACCAAAGATCTCAAATTTGGACTCATCAGACCAAAGCACAGATTTCCACTGGTCTAATGTCCATTCCTTGAGTTCTTTAGCCCAAACAAGTCTCTTCTGCTTGTTGCCGGTCCTTAGCAGTGGTTTCCTAGCAGCTATTTTACCATGAAGGCCTGCTGCATAAAGTCTCCTCTTATCAGTTGTTGAAGAGATGTGTCTGCTGCTAGAACTCTGTGTGGCATTGACCTGGTCTCTAATCTGAGCTGCTGTTAACCTGCGATTTCTGTGGCTGGTGACTCGGATAAACTTATCCTCAGAAGCAGAGGTGACTCTTGGTCTTCCTTTCCTGGGGCGGTCCTCATGTGAGCCAGTTTCTTTGTAGCGCTTGATGGTTTTTGCAACTGCACTTGGGGACACTTTCAAAGTTTTCCTAATTTTTCACACTGACTGACCTTCATTTCTTAAAGTAATGATGGCCACTTGTTTTTCTTTACTTAGCTGCTTTTTTCTTGCCATAATACAAATTCTAACAGACTTCTGCACAACACAACTGATGGTCCCAACCCCATTTATAAGGCAAGAAATCCCACTTATTAAACCTGACAGGGCACACCTGTGAAGTGAAAACCATTCCCGGTGACTACCTCTTGAAACTTATCAAGAGAATGCCAAGAGTGTACAAAGCAGTCATCAAAGCAAAAGGTGGCTACTTTGAAGAACCTAGAATATAAGACATATTTTCAGTTATTTCACACTTTTTTGTTAAGTATATAATTCCATATGTGTTAATTCATAGTTTTGATGCCTTCAGTGTGAATGTACAATTTTCATAGTCATGAAAATACAGAAAAATCTTT
This sequence comes from Phyllobates terribilis, assembly GCF_046119375.1. Lineage (NCBI taxonomy): Eukaryota > Metazoa > Chordata > Amphibia > Anura > Dendrobatidae > Phyllobates > Phyllobates terribilis. Next base: position 745,159,460 of record NW_027362763.1, on the reverse strand, counting down.
AAATGAGAAGGTGTGTCCAAACTTTTGGTCTGTACTGTATGTGACTGACATGTTTCTATCTATCTAATCTATGTGTGATGCTCTATTCTTTCTGTTCTAAATTGTCGGGTACCGGTGTATGCCGCTGCTGAATTTCCGGCTTTTCATGTTTCACTGTGAGCACTGTTCCCATCGATTTGGGCAATCACTGTAATGCCACAACCACCATGGCTGTGACATTACAGTGAGTGGCAGACAATCCCTGCATGATTGGTGGTCTAAATAGCGCCAAACATGCAGGACAGGGACCCGAGCTCCCGCCCGAGCATCTCGAAAGTACTCGGCGAGCTCCGAGCATCTTGAGTACTGAGATGCTCGGGTGAGTACCGAGCAGTGGTGAGCATGCTCGCTCATCACTATTGCTGACATTAGATACTAAATGAATTAATTTTCACAAATGAAATGGAGAAACTTTTAACTTTCGATGTGCTCTATGTTCTGTTGTGAATAAAACATGTCTATAAGAAATTTCCAAATAATTGCACTCTTGTTTTCCTTTACATTTTATAGAGCATGTCAACTATTTTCAAATTGGGGTTGTATTGAAAATGAACTGTACCGCCACAGAGACTTACTGGAGAGCAGCACTTCCGGAAGGTTTCTTGTGTTAGTTGCCTGGATGCTCCTCCATAAGATGGAGTCCCGGTGTCCAAACTTAGTTAAGTAGTTAATGTAGAGGAGAAGGACATGGCTGGGAGAGGCGATTAAAGATATAACTAACTGAAGCTTGTACACAGCAATGCTCACTGAATGGATCAAAGACTTGGTAAGTAGGTATTTCTTGCTAAGTGCCTGGCCACATTATTCTCGCCTGCCCTGCTTATTTGTGGTTAAATGGGTGTGAATACCCAGGATCTTCCATGGGCGTAACGCTACTCAGACAACACAGGGTGATGGTAAAACAGTGTGGCAATACTTTATTGAACCACAAAGTGGACAATAAACACATAGAACAGTCCCAGCAAATACCCAAGATGGTACAACATTACACAGTCTCACCCTTCCTTCTCCACCCGCCTGTGACAGAACAGCTGCGACTTTGGAGACTTCCATGGCCGACTACCTCAACCAGTGGCCCCCCACTTCTGGCGAGCCCCTACAGAGAGAAGGTAGCAGCAAGATTAGGAAGCTAGCAGTCCATCGCGGTACAAGGCCAGGAGAAAGGAGGGTCCCACCCTGGCCTCTCCAAGAGTTTCGATGGGGCCAGATGACCAGCGGGTCACAATCTGGATTCTCCGAATGTCTCCATGGGTTCCAGGCGACAGGTGGGTCCCTTCTGGCAACCCAAAACAGGATATCCATGGGGCCAGGTGACTTTCTCGTCCCACCCTGGTCTCCTCAAAATGTATCCATAAAAAGAAAGTAGTAAGCAGCAACCAGATATCTGTGGAAGCGCTCGTCCAGCTTTATCATAGATTGGACATGATGAATCCAGCATACAGGACTTTGTGGGGCTGCACTCCTATGCATTAGATTGTGGTCAGTGACTGCTGACAGCCAAATCTGACAGCAGAACTTGACAAGGGATTTCAGTCAAGCCAGAATTATCTTGTGATTGTGTCACATGACGTACACCAAAACTTTTATCCAAATTTGTTTTATACCAGGGCTTAGGCATTTCTGTAGACCTGACCCTGATCAACACTCAGTAGATGATATTCTGATTTGTATTTTTGTCTTTTAGATATCCATATTTTAGTGTATCTCTAACCTATTAGAACATGGTTTTACTGTCTACATAATAATGAGTCTTCTAAATACTAAATTCTAAATATTGCAGATTCAGCGTCATGGACCAGTCATAGTGGGCTCATATCTATGTAGTAGGAGACAAAGTCCTATTCTGTCTCTTAGGCTCCCATATTGAATAAGATAATCATCACTGTAGGATCACATAACATCATACGGTGCAAGAACCCATACTAGAGAAGGGATCCTAAGAGATCAAGTTGTACACTTTGTCTTAAGGCCTCCATGCACATTACACTAATGTTGGCTGAACCTGCCGATATCAATGGGATTGTCCAAGGTCTAAGATGTATCTGGGCTCCGGCCCACTGAGGATTGGGAGAGATGTCAATTGTGCATGGCTGATTTTGATCTGCCGATCACATTATTCTCCCGGAGATAATGATAATGATGATCGACAGTGCATAGATATAAACGGCCAGTAGCTTGGAGAACATTAGTCAGTTCTGCTGTTAATAAACAGAATCTGCTAAACAATTTATAGTAGTTAGGGAAGGGATTATTGCTATTCTTCACATTGTTGTGCTATTATCAGTAGTTCATATAATTAGAGTTTACTTTAAAGCAGTGGTTCTCAACTCCAGTCCTCAAGACCCACCAACAGATCATGTCTTCAGGATTTCCATTCACATTGCACAAGTGATGGACTTATCAATACTAAGGAAATCCTGAAAACATGACCTGTTGGTGGGTCTTGAGGACTGGAGTTGGGAACCACTGCTTTTAAAGGGAATATGTAATCCTAAAATGCACAACACAGGATCAACCATTAACAATAGATGATGTGAAAGCTTACCTTCTCTCCTCCCCGCACAACGACCTCTGCACAGATCACAGAGCATGCCTAGAAAATTTTCCCAAAAAAATAAATGAGTCAGAGCCTGTCTAGTGCTCTGTGTTACATGTGACTGCTTTAAAACATATCTCTAATTACTGGTAACAGCAGCTCAGGCAAGATGGCAGTCATTAAAATCATGCGAAGAAAGTATATATATAAAAAAAAACTAATTAGAAAAAATGTTTCACTAAGATTTTCATTATCAAAAAAAAATAATATAGGATAATACATGATATATTCCCTTTAAGCAATGGATGATACAGTTTGAGAGACTGCTGACACAATGCTATTGTAATTACAGGAAATAGAGAATAGTGATCGATGCACTTTTTCTATAAAGTCCCTGCTATTCTACTATGTGAACCCTCTTTCTCATAGATATCACATTTGGTTTTGATTTTTAATCCTAGACTCCACGTTCTCATACACTTATACTCTTAAGTTATATTTAAATCTATTTTTAACTGGAAAAACATTGGAGCGCAGTGACTCAGATAACACGATCAGGCATATTTTTGTACCTGATTTTCCAAAAGACAGGAGTGACTCATCCACATATTGAATGCAACATGTTGGATTAATATTATTTTCTTTGCATTATTTGTCTTCTATCAATAAGCAGGCACAATGACACGTATAAATCTAATTGCTTGGGTGGTATTGAGGTTTATGAGGAGAACTCTGCAATGATTCATTCATCTGATTCATATCTTATTTTGTACCAAATTTTAATCACATATATTGGGAAATGTTATTTGTACGAGAGTTTTGCCAGGGAGAGATGAAATCTGTTCAACGCCAGGCACTTAAATGTTTTGCTGGCATCTCTTTAGCCTGATGTCATCACTTTATCCATTATTGAATTTTGCATTTATAATATTTAATTTAAATGCATTTGAAGGAGCAAGAAGGTGTCATGTAATAGAAAAAAATAGTCATGGTTACCTTTAAAAAAATAAGGTGTGGGTAGTCCCAAGGAGCGAACATAACATTGGTGCAACCTGTACAGTTGCACATGGGCCCAAGAGGTTAGGGGCCCACCACCACCTATAAACTGGGAGCATTTTACATTCTGATGAATTATTGGACTTCAATGGGCATATACAATCATGGCCGAAAGTGTTTGGCACACTTGAAATTGTTCCGAAAAATGAAGTATTTCTCCCAGAAAATTATTGCAAATACACATGTTTTGTTATACACATGTTTATTTCCCGTGTGTATTGGAACAACACAAAAAAAAACATTGGGAAAAAAGTCAAATTGGACATAATTTCACATAAAATCCCAAAATGGGCCGGACAAAATTGTTGGCATTTTCAACTTAATATTTGGTTGCACACACTTTGAAATAAATAACTGCAATTAATTGATTCCTATAACCATCAACAAACTTCTTACACCTCTCAACTGGAATTTTGGACCACTCTTCTTTAGAAAACTGCTCCAGGCCTCTCGTATTTGAAGGTTGCCTTATTCCAACAGCAATTTTAAGATCTCTCCAAAGGTGTTAAATGGGATTTAGACCCAGACTCATTGCTGGCCACTTTAGAACTCTAAATTGCTTTGTTTCCATACATTTCTGGGTGCTTCTTGAAGTATGTTTGGGGTCATTGTCCTGCTGGAATTCCCATGACCTAGGATGCAACACGAAGGGATGAGGGGAATGGAGCCCAAACACTAGGGAAAGGGGGAGTGGAGACCTCCTAGGCTAATCTAATATCACCGTCTACCCTACCCTACCATCCCGATATTGGTTCCTCACCAATCACCGAACAAGAAACCTAAGCCCTGTAAATCCCTAGAGTTGGCCCTGGATAGGGAAGAGGGGATTGGCACTGGTCAGTCCCCACTATAAACTAAAGACAACAAGGGAGACAAACACAGGGGGAAGAAACTTAGCTTGAGCCGACTTCAGAGAGACCACACCAAACGTCCTCCAAGCACCAGAGAGGAAGTAAGCAGACTGCAATAGCTCCACACCTTCACAAGGGAACATGTGAATATCACTGGCCACTCCCTGCAGCAAACTGAAAGTATTTAAACACCCAGACTAGGGTGTCAATCAGAAAAGGAGGGAGGTAGCCACTGGGTCCTAAAGTAAGACAGATTTAAGAAGGCGTCTGTAATGCCAAACGAAGTGACCTACTGCAACCAGCTGCAGAACGACTGTCTACTACATCTGACACACCCGTGCAAAATACATTACGACCCAAAAACCTTGGATAATATTCAGATTTCATGATGCCGTGCACATTGTCAATGCACCCAGTGCCAGAGGCAGTGAAACAACCCCAAAATATCTTTGAACCCCCATCATATTTGACTGTAGGTACTGTGTTCTTTTCTTTGTAGGCCTCATTCCATTTTTGGTAAACAGTAAAATGATGTTCTTTACCAAAAAGCTCTATCTTGGGCTCATCTGTCCACAAGATTTGGTTTACTGAAGCACATTTTGGCAAACTGCAGTCTAGCTTTTTTATGTATCTGTGTCAGCAATGGGGTCTTCTTGGGTGTCCTGCCATAGCATTTCATTTCATTCAAATGTCGATGGATAGTTTGCGCTGACACTGATGCACCCTGAGCATGCAGGGCAGCTTCAATTTCTTTGGAACTTGATTGGGGCTGCTTATCCACATCCAAACTATCCTGCGTTGCAACCTTTCATCAATTTTTCTCTGCCATCCTTGTCCGGTGAGATTAGCTACAGTACCATAGGTTGTAAACTTCTTGATTATGTAGTGCATTGTGGGCAAAGGAACATCAAGATCTCTGGAGATGAACTTGTAACCTTCAGATTGTTGATATTTTTTGCCAATTTTGGTTCTTAAGTCCTCAGATAGTTCTGTTCTCCTCTTTCTGTTCTCCATGCTTAGTGTGCCAATGTGTTTTAATGATAAATAGAAGTTTCTTCCTCCTGGTGCTGTTTCTGCCTGTGTGCTGTTTCTGCCGGCGCTATCGGTGGTCGCTCACAGGCAGCACGTGACCCCCGGCTGAAGCTGGCTCTTACATCCGCTGACGTCACAACAAGTCCATGCTGCAGCCGAGGGTCCCTCTTCCACGTTCCACCAGTGGCTGCTGGGTTGTGGGTGTGGTTAACCCGCGCGTCACACCCGACATCCACCGCACGCTCTCCGTGTCCCCATTCATTGGGAAAGCACGCGGTGGATGCTGGGTGTGACGCGGGGAACAACCCCACCCACAACCTAGCAGCCACCGCGGGGACCCCAGCGCTGAGTCACGCCTCACTTGACTTGACATCAGCCGGGGGTCACGTGCTGCCTGTGAGCGGCCACCGATAGCGCCGCTCACAGGCAGAAACAGCACCAGGAGGTAATTAGAAAGAAACTTCAATTTATCATTAAAACACCTTGGCATATTTTTAAAAGTACTGGACAAACCTTATAAGTCAACTCCTCCTCTTTTTATCTGGTTCCAGGTGTGCTTTTCATATTGCCCACACCTGTTACTTGCCACAGGTGACTTTCCAGGAGCATCACATGCTTGAAACAAATTTGTTTACCCACAATTTTGGAAAGATGCCAACAATTTTGTTCTGCCCATTTTAGGGGTTTTGTGTGAAATTATGTACAATTTGCCTTTTTTTCTGTGATTTTTTTTTTTCCAATACATACAAACTAAATAAGCATGGGTATATCAAAACATGTGGAAATGCAATAATTTTCTCAGAGAAAAACTTCATATTCTGGAATAATTTCAAGGGTGCCAACACGTTCGACCATGACTGTAGTGTTCTTGCACTGGGGCCCCACTCTGTCTGTGTCCACCAGTGGGTAATCCCGTAGCAATCCCACCCATGAAGATCAGCCATTGAAGGACTACATGCAGGAGTGTGAGTTCTGCATTTAGGCATGAGGGCAGTGCCCAGGAGCCTGCTGTTCCTTAGTCAGTTACAACATAACTTAAAGGGATTTTCCAGAACTCAAACATTAAAGGGATCTATGAGATTCAAAGTCCATGGCTGACTTTGCAAACTATGTTTTCTAAAAAATTCTGCACTGTTTCAGAGTGAATAACGCAGCCAGTCTCTGATTCATGCTGCCCATGTTTCGGGTTGCTTGAATCTCAGGTTAGTTGGACGCTTTAAGAGCCTGTGCTTTGAAGTCTCAGAGGTTCCCTATTCTGCTCATTGCAAAGCAATTACATATGTAATATATAAAATTAAATGCTGTTTTTGAGACACAAATGTGTGTGACAGGTGTCAAACGATGGGAAATATTTTTTGAAAATATGATTGGGCAAGTTGGATTTTGTCAGTCGAATGACAGATTTGCATCCCATTAATGGAAGCTCAGACGAAGCCAAAAATTACGGCAGAGATTAATCGACAAATTGTCATCAACTAGTGACATTGTGATCCAAAATGACAGCCTTCACAGACCAATCATGAAGATACATCATTCAGTAAATGGCCGTTTGAAACTACGAATATATGGCCATTTGAAGTTTGTCAATCCAAAAGTTTAATAAAGCTGAAACCTGAACATTTAAGAAAGCAATAGTGAGATTTTTTTCTTTCTTAGGAGAATATATATATGTGTGCAGAATTATTGCAATCTATTATTGGCCAGAATTATTATGCAACTAGATGAAAAACGTCAATTTTCCCATCTCAGTTGTTTATTTTCAATTGTTAAAGTTAAAGTGTGAATAATAACTAAACTCAAAATGAACAAAAAAACATTTCTGACATTTCCATTAAATATATCAGTGACCAATATAGCCACCATTCTTTTCATCAACAGTCGTCAGGCTTCCATCAATGGAACCTGCAAGTTTTTTTTACTTTTTGGGCAGCATCGACCACAGCCTCCCAGACACTTCTCAGAGTGTTTTCCTTCATTGCAAATCTCTAGTTCAAGAAGGGCTCATAAGTTCTCAATAGGGTTTAGGTCAAGTGAGGAAATGACCATGTCATTATTCTTTCATTGATCAGGCCTTTTCTGGCAGCCGACCAGTGGAAACTTCGATGAATATGATGGAGAATCATCTTGCATAAAAATCATTGTTTTCTTGAAATCTGCAAGTTTTTCCTGTACCACTGCTTGAAGAAAGTGTCTTCTATAAACTTTCAGAAGGTTTTAGAGTTGATTATGAGTCATCTTCAAAAGGTACAACAAGCTCATCTTTAACTCCTTAATTTTCCTTTTTTGCATTTTCATTTTTTCCTCCCTGTCTTCCCAGAGCCATAACTTTTTTATTTTTCGGTCAATATGGCCACGTGAGGGCTTATTTTTTGCAGGACAAGTTATACTACGACATCGCTGGTTTTACCATATCGTCTACTGGAAAACGGGAAAAAAATTCCAAGTGCGGTGTAATTTTTTAAAAAAAGTGCAATTCCACAGTTCTTTTTTGTTTTTTTACCACGTTCACTGAATGCTACAACTGACCTGCCATTATTAGTCTCCAGGCAATTATGAGTTCGTAGACACCAAACATGTATTGATTCTTCTTTATTTTAAGTGGTGAAAAAAAAAATCTAAGTTTGCTAAAAAAAAAAAAAATGGCTCCATTTTCCGAGCGTCTCCATTTTTTGGGATCTGGGGCTGGGTGAGGGCTTATGTTTTGTGCACCGAGCTGATGTTTTTATTGATACCATTTTGAGGTAGATCTGATGTTTTGATCTCCCGTTATTGCATTTTATTGTAATAATATAATATAAATCAGCTGACATGTGCCTGGTTCAGTTACGTACCACGTCGTAAAAGGGTTAATAATACCAGCCCATAGCGAGACCCACCTCCACCTTGCTGGCTTCTGAGTTAAAGTAAAGGTTTGTGCCCATTAGTACTACTGATCCAGCCACAGGCCCATCCATCTGGTCCATCAAGAGTCACTCTCATCTCATCAATCCATAAAATATTTGAAAAATTTGTCTTCAGATATTTCTTGGCCCAGTCTTGACATTTCCACTTCTGTTTCTTGTTCTGTGTCCTCGACCATACACTGACGGGCAAAAGAGTAACAATGTTATGAACTTTTGACTTTCAGACTCCATATCTCACCATCCACCACTGCTTAGATCGTGAGACTATCATTATTTTATAGACAATCATCTTGACTATATCATACATAAATTTGACTTGCAACTATTTAGCATATGATTAGTTATGCAGATTCTAGTCATCATTTTTTGCCATGATTATTCTCAAATCTTTGGCAATTAGTCTACATCTTTTTTTCTCAACTCACATTTGCTTTTCTGTTGACTATTTGCAACAAAACTTTTGATGGTTCTGTGATTACGCCCCAACATCTTAGCAATTTCAAGAGTGCTGCATCAATCTGTAAAACGTTTCACAATTTTTTGACTTTTCAGAGTCAGGTATTATTTCTCTGCCTAATAGTTGCCTAATTATTAGCCGCCTAATAATTCTGCACACCTTGATAAAGGGTGTTGTATCCTTAGGCCACACTTTCCCTCATTACACAAATACACCTCACCTGATCTGCTTTATCCAATAAGTATTCAAGTTTATACAGCATGGAGTTGGAAATCTGCAAAAAAAATGATGATATGGTCAAAATACTCACTGCTAATAATTCTGCACACAGTGTATGAAATGAATGTACAACTTGAATCTAGTGAACAATGAAAGAAGGTTTCCTTGCATTAATAATACAGTGAGTTGACACTACGTGTTGGGAGATGTCACTCTTTCATGCACTATATTCTGTGCATAAGATTTTCTAACCCAAGGCCTATATCTTGATGAAATTTGTTACTACTGATAGTGTAGTACTGGTTTACCTTGAACCCACCAAAGGAAAATGATTGTTGATGTCTCATCTTCCACCAATACAGAAAACATTTCAATTAGACTTTTTATTGCATTACAAACTATACAAGTATTATTTTACATAAATGTTATGTCATCAAAATTATTTAATAGGTTACTTGCCCATGTACAAATGATCAAAGTAGCAAGTGAAAAGCCCAATTCCAATGTGGTTATTTTCTTCTGATTCCTTGTGGTCCTGTTTTGGTAGAGGTGTTATTGTACCCATGGTCCACTGGAAGATCAACTGGTACTCTGGTGGGTCAGACAAAACTTTTCTTTCTTGTATGTTTTTAAGGGCTTTTAAAAGCATTGATTCTAGATAACCAAGCAAATAAATGCTATGTTATCATACAGTTTTGGGTGAAAAAACATAGTGCCAGACCAGAAGTTCAGAGTTCCTAATGGAAGGAAGTTATATTGGTGATTTTCTTGTCTTTCTACATAAACAAACTTCTTTCTTTTGTTATAAACTTGTTGTGTCTTTTCTATTTTTAAAAAGTTAATTTATAATATTGCTTTTTTATAGAAGGTTATATAGGACAACGACTCAACACAATACCGAAGTTGTAACAAGCATAAAAGTATAAATCCGTCTACAAACTTACGTATGCTGTGCAGTCAAATAAATAATCACATAACAGATTACAGAACATCTTGCTAATATCAACTTCTAAAAGATGTGTAAACATTTCAAAAACCATGTTTAGTGTTAGAAGTATTAAGTCTTACTGACTCTCAAGAACTCAAAAAAAGTTTTTCCAAAATATGTGGGACTAGAAGGCCTGTCAGAGTAATATAAATCTTTATTAGCGTTACATTAAATACAGATATAGAAATATTCATGCCCATATCCACAAACATATGTACACTACTAAAGTATAGATGCAAAAAATAATAACAACTGTTATGTTTAAAAGCCCCGTCACACTTAGCGACGCTGCAACGATCCCGACAACTATACGACCTGTCAGGAATCGTTGCTGCGTCGCTATGTGGTCGCTGGTGAGCTGTCAAACAGGCAGGCTCACCAACGATCAGGGGAGCAGCGACATTGTGGAAAGAATCTTTCCACGATGTCCTGCTCCTGGTTACGAGCCTGCTGAAGCAGGAGCAGGCTGGTAACTATGGTAAACATCGGGTTACTAGGGGCACACGCGCTCCTAGTAACCCGTTGTTTATCATGGTTACCACTCTGCTACAGTGAGCGGGAGGTTACCGCTCACTTTAGCAGGCTCGTAACCATGATAAACAGCGGGTTACTAAGTGTGCGTGTGCCCCTAGTAACCCGATGTTTACCATAGTTACCAGCCTGATCGCTGCTCCCGCTGGTCACACACAGCGATGTGTGCTGACCAGCGGGAGAGCAATGACCAAAAAATGGTCCAGGACACTTTGCAGCGATCAGCGACCTCACAGCAGGGGCCTGATCGTTGCAAAGTGTCACACATAGCGACATCACTGGTGAGGTCGCTGTTGCGTCACCAAAACCGTGACACAGCAGCGATCTCACTAGCGATCTCGCTATGTGAGACGGGGGCTTAAGGGATGGATAGTATAGTCGATGTTATCAAATATAATAAATTATATTGACGCTGAATTAAGCTGACAGCGTTCAGTTCCTAATATTATCAACTCTTAGGCTATGTGCCCACGATGCAGAAATGCTCAGGATTTTTTCCTGAGCGTTTCTGCATCTCCCCAGGCAGAAAAAAACGCATGCGGATTGTACATGTGTTTTCCTGCCAGGGACATGCGGAAGTGAAGCGTTCTTCACATGCATTTCTGCATGCGGGTTGACAAGCGCTTTCCAAGCGATTTTAGCATCACTTGGAAAGTGCTTGTCAACTAATCCATGCTAACAGCATGGATTTATATAGTGTGACCCAAGAGAATGTCAAAAAATAAAAAAGAAATCTATACTTACCTTCCGATGGCCCCCGGTGTCTTGTTTCCCTCTGTCCCGGCTGCCGGCAGCGCTACACTGAAGGACCTGCCGACGTCAGCGTCGCGTGACCCGTCACATGACTATGACGTCAGCGCAGGTCCTTCAGTGCATCGCGAACTGTCGGTGAGGAGGAGCGCACCGCAGGCCGCCGGAAGGTAAGTATATATTTATTTTTTATTTTATTCTTTTTTTCACAGTTTTCTATGGTACCCAGGTCCGGAGGAGAGTCTCCTCTCCTCTAGACCTGGGTACCATCCGCACATTAGAACGCATGGAATGCACATCTACATATGCAGTGATACGTAATCCATGCAGTCTAATGCAAGTCAATGGCGGCGAAAACGCAGCACTTCCGCAAAATAATTGGTAGTGCTGCTTTTTTTTCTGCAATGATAATCCGCAGCGGAAATCCCCGCAGCATGTGCACAGCACATGCGGATTATCATTAGGGAACATGGCAGGCCTTCTACCATATGTTTTTTAAGAATTTCTGCAGTTTTGCCGCTGCGGAAACGCTTAAAAAACGCATCGTGGGCACACAGTCTCTCACCAAGAGAGACCAATATATGGGGAAAATAGGAATGTGATCAGGTATATATTATTTATATATCTCGCTTCCAGACTGCAGGAGTTGGTGCCCTAAGTTGCAATATGACACTCCCGCTCCTCTTCATCTCACCCCTAAAAGAACCTAAGTCTCCCATCAATGAAACAAGCACAGAAATAGGGATAAAAGTCGCGGTCTTAGGGCTGCCGGAATGGATGAGACCAAGGATTAGAAAGACTTTTTATTCAGACTACGCTTTTCGGGACTGATCTAACGCCTTCATCAGGTACATCAGGTACATGTACCTGATGAAGGAGCCAGTTCGGCCTCGAAACTTGTAGTCTGAATAAAAAGTTTTTCTCATCCTTGGTCGCATTTGTTCCGGCAGTGCTCACCAAGACAGCGACTTTTATCCCTATTTCTGTGCCATGACGAGTTCTGGCGTCCAAATCCAGGGCTTCGCAGACGTAGATGCAGCTGTGGGAGGGAGCGCTATCACACTCTTATCAGTGTTGTTCCTGCTGCGCAACACTCCCAGGTGAATTAAACTACTTACAACTTCTACCTACCCTCGCCCTGTTGTTCGCACTAGGAGTGCTATTCTATTTTTTCTTACCAATAAAACAGGGTAACAAACTCAAAATAGAGTATACACATATTTACAATGCCTCCTGTGTATGCCAATACACTTATAAACAAGCAGGATACAATTGAATAGAATGGGTCGTTCATGACTAATCCTAAACAAAGAGCCAAACGATGGGTGCTTGTGTAAGGTGTGCAGGGCGGTAGTCATGGTCGAGAGGCTGACTCCCGTCACCCTGGCTCCTTACAAGTAAAACGTGTCTCTATGCTTCCGGATTCAGGAACAACCACACATAAATCAGGAGACACCTGGTTCAACTTAACCAGTTCAACTTTATTTAATAGTCCAAATTCAATAGATGACAACATGCAACATTGGGCACAACCTTCTTTTCTGTTTTAGTCTATAGCATAGTACACTTTCATGTTCTCCGTTTGTTCAGCCTGAACTATCCCTCTGCTTACTTTCTCCTTCAGCCCCAGGGATTTCCCGTCCGGCTCCACAGTACTCACGAGATTTGTTATATTCCCCTCACATGGTTCCATGTCCAACTTCCACAATATGGAAGAGTTGTCAGCACTCTCCGTAGCAACTGACTCAAGCCCAAGGCTCCGGATGTTACCTGTATGTCCGCAAGGAATTTCCACCGATCCCATATTACCAGAACAACAGGTATTTCTCTTGCCTTCAGCACACTGCCCTTGAACTTCCACTTGTTCTCACTGAACACTATCTCTATTTGATCTAATCAGGAAATGCTTTCTCTTTTTGTCTGCCCCCCCACCTCCCAGGTTGGGCTGGTCCCAAACATATTAATTGTATTCTAATCTGTACACTATTTTATACTACTAATATGCCCACCATTGTATATTTCCCTTTCTCAACCTAACCTAAGCCCTTTACCAAACCCTATATCCTAAATCTAACTGTACACTTTCCCTATGAGCTACTACACATTACTCACATTGTACACTGTTTACATAACATTTCAAGAACCGCATCAATTAGTACCTATAAGATTCAATGCATTTTAACATATTACACCACTCAATAAAATACAATAAAACTACATGTCATAGCACACATCTTACCATGGTTGTCTTGAGGAGGAAAGGCATATGACAGTCCCTGTCATACCGTTACACTGGAACTAGAACCCTTTTTGACCGCTTAGAATCTGGCTTCTGTCTGCATCACTCCACTAAAACTGTCCTGAATAAAGTCACCAACGACATACTAACTGCCAAATCCAAGCGACACTACTCTGTCCTCCTCCTCCTGGACCTGTCATCTGCCTTTGAGATAGTGGACCATTCCCTCTTGCTACAAACTTTCTCATCTCTCGGCATCACAGACTTAGCCCTATCTTGGATCTCTTCATACCAAAGAGACCGGCCATTCAGTGTCTCCCAATCACACACCACTTCCTCATCTCGCCCCCTATCTGTCGGTGTCCCCCAATGTTCAGTACTAGGACTAGTGTTGAGCCACCCCCGTAGTGTTCGAGTTCGGTTCGGTTCGTCGAACACCCATGTGTTCGCCGAACTGTTCGTCGAACTGTTCGTCGAACACCTTCGAACACCGTTAAAACCAATGGCAGGCAAACAAAAACACATAGAAACACATAGAAAACACCTTCAAAGGTGTCCAAAAGCTGACAAACTGCTCAGAAGACACAACTAACACATGGAAAAGTGACAAGTACATATAGTCATGCGAAAAGAAAAGAGGTGGAGGAGTAAAAGGAGGGGGAGACACAGATATAGGCATGTCATGCCCTTCTAAAATCCAAAAAGTGAGAAGCCGACACGTTCAGTCCGCTCCTGCCCGTGCCACCTCCGTGTCGCCGGGTTTGTGCCAGAGCCGCGGTGAACCCTGACGGCCAGCCCCCCTCTCCCAATACTGGTGCCTGTCCGCTGGTGGGTCGAGCGAGCCCCCCTGTGGTGGAGGCAGCTCTAAGCTTTTTAATTTAAATTGTCTCTCTAAATTGAATGAATACACTTTAAATCCATTTACAAGGATCTATTGGAGGGCAAGTCTCATGCCAGCAGCCGCGTAATTCCAGCTCCAGTAGTGTCCACTAAAGCTGCTGCAGTTAAAAAGCTTTTATAAGGATCGAGCTTGGCTGTCCACCGCAAGGCATCCTACTGCCAGTCCCAGCCCCTATGCCTTGGGTGCCTCCTGATGCTCTTCACTGAGTATCCCGTGGTCCCGAAGCATTTCCTTTGAAAAAATTAAGTGTCCAAACTACAGGTGGTATAGCTTGCTTAACAGCCGGGATAATCCGCTGACTAGCAGACACTGCTACTAGGCACAAAGTATTTCCTGGGCTAGATGCAGTTAAAAATTTGTAATTAGATACTCTCGTTGGATGCTGAGAAAGCATTCCATAGAGTCTCCTGGCAAGCCATATATGATTCTCTTAAAAAGCTTGGGGTAGGGGTCTAGGGGACCCTTTTATAGCCAAAATCACGGCCCTGTATCACAATACGTCACCTAGGCTGAAGATAAATGGAACTGTAGCACCCTGAGGGCTCGGTTGCTACAGAGGTATTGCACCTCACCCAGAGGTGTGATATCTCACTCTCAGGTAAGGATGGAGTGTGGATCAGGACCCGACACCTGCATGCATTACACCACATTGCCGTGGGGCAGGGCGACCAATATGCCTCTGAGATGGGCACGACAGTCCCTGTCCCTGGCTGGAGTGGGGGGAGGGAACACTGAGGAAGGGGAACCCTGTAGTGCAGGAGCAGGGAGGAAGCAGTTCCTGGGTGCATTGAGAAGGGAATATAAAAGGTGGGCACCATCTTAGTTCAGTGCAGAGAAGTCTGAGCAGAAGTGGCAGGGAGCAGGGGCTCTGCATGAGCTCTGCTCCGGAGGCGGGCCTAGTAACAGAGGCCCAGGCCTGGAAGAGGGAGAAGGAAGGAAGAGGAGCGGAGAAGGCTCCAGGAACGAGGAATGAAGGGATCCCAGGGGTGCGGACGGGCGAGTCGCCACCGCACGCCCGAATCCACCTGCGTGGAGGGGTCAGGCCAAAGGGGGAGACCGGTCCCCGGAACTAGTGGAGGCAGGAAATGACCCTCAGCTAGAAACCGGAGGCTGTGACATTTTATGTGGCGCAGCCCCTCGCTACACCCGCTAGGAAGGCACCACATAGGGTCAGGGAAACTGGCGCCAAGTTTACCAAGAGGAGGCCCGAGGCAGCCGGACAGAAGGGTGGGTAAGAAAGGCCAGACAAAGGACACACAAAGGGGGTCCTGTGAAGCGCTCCAAAGTTATCTGGGAGTTGTCTGAGCCCCTCACCTGGTGAGCACAGTACGACGTGGGCAGCCGTTACCTGCAGACGTGGTCTGGATAATAAGAACTGTGAGTAAAGGCCCTGGACTGCATCACTGACTCCGTGTCGTTACTGCTGCTGCCCTGCACCATCACCCCCATCCTCCGCATACACTGCCCTGAGGCTATACTCCTCCCGTGGGGAGTTATGCTACGCTCTGCTGCACCCACAACACCAGCCTCAGCGGTCTGCCCTGCAGCGGCGGTTCACTCTGACCGCAATCCACGGGTGGACATTTAAACATCAAAACCACATAAATAGTTCCGCCACTGGTTTGACCACCCTGAGCCACGGAACCGGGTCGCCGCCACGAAGACTACAACCACCAGCATCCACCAAAAAGGGTCCGGCTCCGGGTGTCCCAAGGCCCAGGGAGTGCATCAGAACATTTTCATCACCTTTCACAATCACAAATGGGACAAGGCAGGGATGTCCTCTGTCCCCTCTCTTATACATCCTAGTGACGGAGCACCTGCTCTCATCAATTCGCCATAACCCCAATATTAGGTGGATTGAGGTGGGAGGCACCGATTACAAGTGCTCTCTATTTGCTGATGATGTCCTAGTATATATCACTCAATCACATATATCCATCCATGCTGTTATGGCTGAAATAGATCACTTTGTTACATGGTCAAATTTTAAAATCAATGCAGCGAAGTCTGAGGCCCTCGATGTCTCCCTCCCCAAATCCATATAGGATTCCATCCAGTCCAACTTTCCCTTTGCCTGGCCCTCACAGGGTATCAAATACTTAGGAATTCCTATTCATAGAGACCTCTCCCATCTATGTTATCTTAATTTTGGGCCCTTTATTGAACAACTCCATACAGACCACGGTTGGCAAGTTAGAACTGTAAGATTCACTACGTGAACCACTGGTGTTTTGTGGAAAAGCACATGTACACTGTGTTCCAAATTATTATGCAAAAAGTGTTTAGGAGTGATAAGGGAAGAATTTGTTTGTTTGTCAGTTAAACTCATTGATGGTGATGTGTGTCAGGGCTCTTTATATCACTGTAAGCAATTGCAGACACCTGTGCTAATTAGTTTGGCAGGTGTGTCCAATGAAAGGCAAGACTACTTAAGAAGGCTGTCTCACATTATTAAGCAGCCTACATTTTCTGCCAAAATGGGAAAGAAAAAGGATGTGTCGGCTGCTGAGAAGCAACAAATTGTGGAGTGTTTAGGTCAAGGCATGACTACAATCAACATTGTGCGATGATCAGGATGAAGTGTCTTGGCAATCAAGAAGTATGTAGCTGATTCACAGTACACACGTGTGCGTGCTGATAAGGGCAAATTGAGGACTCTTTCCTACAGGCAATTACGTCAAGTTAAAAGAGCAGCGGCAAAAAAGCCTTGTCATAGCAGCAGACAAGTTTTTGAAGCTGCTGGTGCCTCCAACGTCCCCCGAACAACAAGATGCAGGGTCCTTCAGAGGTTTGCAGCTGTGCATACGCCATCCTGTCGACCTCCTCTATCCACTTCACACAAGCAGAAATGGCTCCAGTGGGCCAAACATTACATGAAGACTGATTTCAAAACTGTTTTGTTCACGGATGAGTGCCGTGCAGCGCTCGATGGTCCAGATGGATGGAGTGGAGGATGGCTGGTTGATGGACACCCCACGCAAACACGGCTACAGCGCCAACAAGGAGGAGGTGGAGTAATGTTTTGGGCTGGAATCATGGGGAGAGAGATTGTCGGCCCCTTTAGGATACCTGAAGGCGCTAAAGATGAACTCTGTAATGTATGTGGATTTTCTCAAACAGCACTTCCTGCCATGATTCAAGAAGAAGAACCGTGTATTTCACAGCAAGATCATTTTTTTGCATGATAATGCACCATCTCATGCTGCACATAAAACATCTGCATCTCTGGCTGATATGGGCATAAAAGGGGACAAACTTATGGTGTGACCCCCATGCTCCCCTGACCTCTACCCCATTCAGAATGACGCGCCCCCTGGGCCATGTTGTTAGGGATACCCGGAGCCGGATCAGATGGGGGTTGTAGTCTCCGAGTGGCTGTGACCCGGTCCGTGCCCAGGGTGTCAAACTCAGTGTGCGGCAGTCCTTGCAGATGTTCTTAGTGTCGACTACGCCACCCGTTGATTTGCGGTCAAAAGGCCGCCGCTGCAGGATGGTCCGCTGAGGCTGGTGGTGTGTGTGCAGCTGTGGTAGTATAACCCCCAACGGGAGGGGTATAGCCTCAGGGGGTCAGACGTGTAGGATGGTGGTTGTGAAGGTGCAGCAAGGAGACTCAGAGGCATGAAATGCAGTTTCAGGGTTTTTACTCACTGGTGTTGCTCAGGTCACTCTGTACAGCAGTGACCACCCAAGCCGTGCTGCGTCCACCAGGTGCGGGACTCGGTCAACTCCCGAGCAATTCCTGAGTATGGTCCTGAGCTCCCTTCTTCTCTCTCTCTCTGGCCGTTCTCACCAGGGATCCACCTATGTCCGGCTCCCTCGGGTCTCTTGGTGGTCAAGCCTCCTCTGGGCTCCCTGACCCTATGCTCGGTGTGCCTTTCTAGTGGATTTGGTGAGGGTCGTGGCAGATCCTGCCCACAACCTCCGGTTCCTGGCTAAGGTGTGCTTTGGCCTCCGCCAGCTTGGGATCCGGTACCCTTTTGCCGACCCTTCACCCTTTTGTCCTTATTCTGGGATCTTGGGGTCCCCTCTCGTCCTGCGCCTCTGGGTCTCTCTTCCTTCTCCTCTCCTGGAGTTACTGCTGACTCACTGATCGACTGACTGACCCTGTCCTAAGATGGTGCCCACCTTATATACTCCCTCTATGTGTGAGCTCAGGTGACCAGCACCCAATGAGCTCCTACATTTACCCAGACTACTCCCCCTATCTGCCCCTACACTACTGGGATGTTCCACCCCCCTCCCACTCCAGCCAGGGACAGACGCTGTCGTACCTGCACATAAACTGGTGGGAGTACCGTTGATCTGTCCCCCGGAAATGGGATGTATGTAGTGCATGCAGCCTACTGAGCTCAGTCCCACACTCCATCCTTACCCGGGAGTGGAATACCAAACCTCTGGCTTGAGGTGTAATACCCCTGTAGCAGCCGAGCCCTCAGGGTGCTACATTCCCCCCTGGTAAATCACAGCACGTCCTCGGGCTGTAAAAGAATAAAAACATCCACAAACATACAATTTTTTTCAAAAACATCATAAACATATAAAACTTTTCATAGTAAACATTCTTGTTCCTCCGGCCACGGTGCAACTTGTGACCGGGTAAAGTGCAACAGTCTCTTCAAGAAAAACACAGCTTTCCTATAAAACCGGTAGGGGGCGCTTTAAGAAGCGCAACTATATACAAGGGAAGGTATGGCCGCTCTCAGTCCTCGGCCAGTGGGATTAGGGATGGCTGCTCACAGTCCTCAGCCTGTGGGGAGATGGGACACACTGGAACAGCTCACTGGTCCCAACGGGGACTACACTTTGGTAGCAACAGTTTTTGTACCCACACGGGTAACTATTTACATATTCTATTTACAGTTCATCAGTGGCGGTGTGCTCTTGGCTGAGGGTAATCTTTAGACCCGTCTGGGTCCTCTTGATCCTCCTCACCCCGTAGCTCCTTCTCAGTAAGTCTATGCACGTGCAGGGCATACGGGCCCTTGGCGCACTGATGCTGGGTGAAGGTGACCTCATCACCCAGGTATAGGTCACGACCTCTGTGTCCCTCCGGCAGATGACTTTCAACGTCTCTGCGGGTGACAAAGACGTCGCCGGGGGTCTTGTGGTCCCGGATGAAACCCCACCCGTGCTCCAACTGGAATTTTATTACAGTCCCGCTGGCACGGGGACCGTGGGCAGCACGGGGGTTTCTGCGGGCTCGGCTCTTCTGCTCGGCGCTCTTCACTTGGAGCCGCTCCTCGCGGACCCGCCTCTCTCGTCGCTCTCTAGCAAAAACCTCCAATTGTTGCTGGCAGCACTCCGCACGCTGGGCTGCGGCTGCCCGGGTCTCCTCGGTGAACCCGATGAGGTCTTCTCCGGTGGGGTCCCACGCAAACTGTGCTTCCTCCAACGAGAGTGGGGTGGTCTTGGCGGGCGCCGGAGCCGGGATCAGGGGCTCATCCAGGGGTCTTTCCTTCCGGAGTCGGGGATGGTGGAACTCCGGTGGCCACACAAAGGGCTGCCCATCCGGGCATGTGTGCTGGGCAAATAGGTCTTCACCCAGGTGTGGCGCTGTGGACGTTGAGGGCGCTGTTGTGGTGGCGGCGCCCGGGTTCACCAGGCCTTGCGACCAGGCTTGGGGTACCCTGAATGTAAAGGGCACCGTGAAGACGGCGGCGCCCGGGGTTACTTGGCCCAGTGACCAGGCCGGTGGCTCAGTGGAGGTAGAGGGCGCTGTTGGCACTGCGGCGCCCGGGGGCACTCGGCCTTGCGACCAGGCCGGTGGCGTCTCCTGCTTGGCCGTGCTCTGGATCGAGGCGCGTGACGTCACAGGGGGCGTGGCCGCGGCTCCGGCCGCTTGAGGCCTAGCTTGGAGCGATGACGTAGCGGCTACGGGAACGGTGAGTGGGGCTTCGGGCTCTGCGACGGGGAGCTGGGGCAGGTTTACTGCTTCTGGGCACGGGATATTGTCGTCCCCATTACCTGCCTTCATCTCTTCGGCTCCCTCCGCGGCGTCGTCTCCGGCCGTCGTCCCTCCTTCGCCGTCCTCAGAGGTTGACTTGCTCCTCGCTGCGGGTGGCATGCTTCGCTGGCAGGCTCCAGCCTGCAGGGCCATCTCTCGGGTCCACTCCGCCAGTGTTTCCTGCTGCACCCGGGCCATCCTTCGTGCGAGGCCCGCCAGCGCGGTCTGTGCACGCTCCCGATCTCCGGGGAGCTGCGCCAGGATCTCCAGCAGGCCTGCTGGAGTGGCGGCCTGCAACAGGCTCCTGACCACAGGGTCGGTGCTGCCTGACTCTCCCTCCATCTCCGGGTGTGTTCTCTCTGGACTCCTCTCCAGACTCCTCATCTCCGGGTGCGCTCTCTCCAGACTCCTCCAGGCTGCACCCATCTTCTCTGTTTTGTTCTGTATCCGCCCACATTGGGGGTCGTCCTGGGGCAACTTTGTGATTGCCAGTTCCAGGGGCAGTTCCCTCACGCTGATGGACATATCAATCATCACAGTCTCTGCTGGTGGGGGCGGTTTCCACTTTTGGCGCCATTTCCGATCCTGGCCCACGATGGGAGGTGGCCTCTTGCCATCCTCTGGCACGCCCATAATGGCGTCCGCTCTGCCAAGGCGGGAAATCTTCTCAGATGGCGGGAACCGCTTCCCAGTGGCGGGAAACACTGCAGATGGCGGGAAAAGACTGCAGATGACGGGCAAATGGCGGGAACTGATCCGAGATGGCGTCCGATGGCGGGGACCCTCTGGAATTGGCGGGAGACTTCGTTTTGAGGTAAATGCGAACTTTTCTTCAGGCACGCAGTACCCGGTTGTTGCGGGCACGGGATCCTGCCGACTACACCAAAGTTGACGCGCCCCCTGGGCCATGTTGTTAGGGATACCCGGAGCCGGATCAGATGGGGGTTGTAGTCTCCGAGTGGCTGTGACCCGGTCCGTGCCCAGGGTGTCAAACTCAGTGTGCGGCAGTCCTTGCAGATGTTCTTAGTGTCGACTGCGCCACCCGTTGATTTGCGGTCAAAAGGCCGCCGCTGCAGGATAGTCCGCTGAGGCTGGTGGTGTGTGTGCAGCTGTGGTAGTATAACCCCCAACGGGAGGGGTATAGCCTCAGGGGGTCAGACGTGGAGGATGGTGGTTGTGAAGGTGCAGCAAGCAGACTCAGAGGCATGAAATGCAGTTTCAGGGTTTTTACTCACTGGTGTTGCTCGGGTCACTCTGTACAGCAGTGACCACCCAAGCCGTGCTGCGTCCACCAGGTGCGGGACTCAGTCAACTCCCGGGCAATTCCTGAGTATGGTCCTGAGCTCCCTTCTTCTCTCTCTCTCTCTCTGGCCGTTCTCACCAGGGATCCACCTATGTCCGGCTCCCTCGGGTCTCTTGGTGGTCAAGCCTCCTCTGGGCTCCCTGACCCTATGCTCGGTGTGCCTTTCTAGTGGATTTGGTGAGGGTCGTGGCAGATCCTGCCCACAACCTCCGGTTCCTGGCTAAGGTGTGCTTTGGCCTCCGCCAGCTTGGGATCCGGTACCCTTTTGCCGACCCTTCACCCTTTTGTCCTTATTCTGGGATCTTGGGGTCCCCTCTCGTCCTGCGCCTCTGGGTCTCTCTTCCTTCTCCTCTCCTGGAGTTACTGCTGACTCACTGATCGACTGACTGACCCTGTCCTAAGATGGTGCCCACCTTATATACTCCCTCTATGTGTGAGCTCAGGTCACCAGCACCCAATGAGCTCCTACATTTACCCAGACTACTCCACCTATCTGCCCCTACACTACTGGGATGTTCCACCCCCCTCCCACTCCAGCCAGGGACAGAGGCTGTCGTACCTGCACATAAACTGGTGGGAGTACCGTTGATCTGTCCCCCGGAAATGGGATGTATGTAGTGCATGCAGCCTACTGAGATCAGTCCCACACTCCATCCTTACCCGGGAGTGGAATACCACACCTCTGGCTTGAGGTGTAATACCCCTGTAGCAGCCGAGCCCTCAGGGTGCTACAAGAACCTCTGGAGCATCATCAAAAGGAGTGTCTATGATGGCGGGAGGCAGTTCACATCTAAGCAACAGCTCTGGGAGGGTATTCTGTCCTCATGCAAAACAATTGAAGCAGAAACCATCCAAAACCTGACAAATTCAATGGACGAGAGAGTTCAGAAGCTCCTTTCGAACAAGGGGTCCTATGTGAAAATGTAACATCACCTAGAATAAAGTTTTGAGTTGAAAACTGTTTGATTTCAGTTTCTAATAACCTGCTAATGCTTATAATTTCAAAAATGACCATTTTTTTGGTCTTTATTAAAATGAAAAGGTTGATCGAAAAGTTTGGGGGATCTAAGAGTGTGGCAACCCAGTAGTCATGATTACTTCGAATTCTGACAATATGAGGGTCATGTTGCAGGTAGTGCAGCAAGAAGGCACTTATGTGTCTTGCGCATCTCGGAGCCCCAAAATTATTTTCCGGGCTAGATGCAGCTAAAAATTATTATTAATTTTAAATCTGGTGGAGCTTAGTATAGATGGCCTAATAGGATCAGTGCTGCACACTGCTACAAAGCCCAAATTATTTTCCAGTCAAGATAAAGATAAACATGATTAGTAATTTTAAATCTGGTGGAGCTTATTATAGATGGCCTAATAGAATCAGTGCTGCACACTGCTACAAAGCCCAAATTATTTTCCAGCCAAGATACAGATAAACATGATTAGTAATTTGAAAGCTTAAAACGGTTGGTAGGGTGATTTTAACCAATCATCAAGCTTTTACTCTCCCCAGGATGACACAGGGGTAGAAAAGTCATTTCGGATCCATGATTTGTTCATCTTTATGAACGTGAGTCTGTCTACATTATCAGTGGAGAGCCGCGTGCGCTTATCTGTCAGCACACCACCAGCAGCGCTGAACACACATTCAGACAGAACGCGGGCTGCGGGGCATGACAAGATCTCCAAGGCGTAAGTGGCTAGCTCCGGCCATTTATCCAGATTGGAAGCCCAAAAAGAGCAAGGGTCCAGTGACACAGTCATGGCTTCAATGTTTACTTGGAGATACTCCTGTACCATCGTCTCTAGGCGTTGACTATGTGTCAGACTTCTTGTCTCCTGTGGCCTTGCAAAGGATGGGCTAAAAAAGCGGTGAAATGATTCCGCAAAATTGATGTTACCAGCAGATACTGTTGTTCTGTTACGGTTTGAGTGCTGAACACTTGACGGTCCCACGGTTGGCAAAGTTGGAACTGTGAGATTCACTACGTGCACCACTGGTGTTTTGTGGAAAAGCACATGTAAGATTCTGCAACAGTCTCTGCTGATACTCCTGCATGCGTGCATCCCTTTCTATGGCAGGAATAATTTCTGCAAATTGACTTTTGTACCGGGGATCTAACAGTGTGGCAACCCAGTAGTCAGGATTATTTCTAATTCTCACAATTCGAGGGTCATGTTGCAGGTAGTGCAGCAAGAAGGCACTCATGTGTGTTGCGCATCCAGGAGCACCAAGTCCCTGTTGTGTTGGTGGCGAGGTAACAATCATGCTTCCTTCCTCTGTCCTCTCCCCCCAACCTCGCACAACAGAAATGTGATCAAGGTCTCCCTCATCTGATGAGTCTTCCATCAGTTCGTCCTCCACTTCTTCCTGGGCTCCTGCACCTTCCTCACTAGTTTGGCTGCTACCATGCGCCCTGGTAAAACCATCTCCCCCACCCTCACATGCCTGCGCCTAGGTGCTGCCGACCGTCTGGACCTTGCAGATGTTAGCCCTTCCGCATACAACTCCTCCTCCTCTACTTCCTCCACTTCCTCTTGTGCCACCACCTGACTCCGAATTCTGTTTAACATGTGCTCCAGCATGTAAATCACCGGAATAGTCATGCTGATAATGGCATCGTCAGCACTAAACATCTTCGTCGCCATTTCAAAACTGTGCAGAAGGGTGCATAGGTCCCTGATCTGAGACCACTCCTCCAGCGTGATTTGCCCCACCTCTGGATCTCGTTGGCCCAGGTTATACGTTAGAACGTATTGCACCAGGGCTTGTCGGTGCTGCCACAGTCGCTGCAACATGTGCAGAGTTGAATTCCACCGGGTAGGCACATCGCATTTTAGCCGGTGAAGTGGCAGGCCCAACGACTTCTGTAGAGATGTAAGTCGCTGAGCTGCGGGATGCGAATGGCGGAAGTGAGCACACAGCGACCGTGCCCTCTGCAGAAGGCCATCTAGTCTGGGATAGTGGGCTAAAAATTGCTGGACAACTAGGTTCAACACGTGAGCCATACAAGGCACGTGTGTGACATTGCCCCGGCGAAGGGCCGCACCCAGGTTTGCAGAATTGTCGCACACGGCCTTCCCTGGTTTCAGGTCCAGTGGAGACAACCATTCATGAAATTGGTTCTCCAGAGCTGACCACAACTCCTCAGCTGTGTGACTCACATTTCCCAGACATTTCAAAGTAAAAACCGCCTGATGACGTTGAGCCCTACTGCCAGCATAGTAAGGAGGTGTGCAGGATCCCTTCTGCGCAGTTAGAAAGCTTGTGGCATGACCAGACAGGCTTTGGGTGCAGGTGGAAGACCGAGAGGAGGTTGAGGAGGCAGAAGCAGTGGAGGAACTTTGACATAAAGAGGATTGACGCACAACTCGTGGGGACGGCAAGACTTGGACAGCAGCCCCTTGTCCTGCTGTCACCATAGTTACCCAGTGCCCAGTCAGCGACATGTAACGCCCCTGTCCATGCCTACTCGTCCAAGTGTCTGTGGTGAAATGCACCCTGTCACACACAGAGTTTCTCAAAGAAGCGGTGATGTTGTGTGCGACATGCTGGTGGAGCGCAGGCACACCTTTCTTTGAGAAGTAGTGCCGACTGGGCATCTGGTACTGGGGCACTGCGACGGACATAAGGTCTCGAAAATCCTCTGTGTCCACCAGGCGGAAAGGCAGCATTTCTGTAGCCAAGAGCTTGCAGATGGTGAAATTCAACCTCTTAGCTTTCTCATGGCTAGGAGGAAATGGTCTTTTACTTGTCCACTTCTGAGGGACCAAGGGCTGGCTATTGTGCTTAGACGGGGTTGATAAGGGTGTCCCCGGCAAACTGCCGGTCTGTGAGGAAGATGCAGGCGGACATGTTAGGTTGCCTTGATCCAAAGGTGGTGCTATCGATGTCGGACAGCGCTCAACACCAGCTGGTGTTACCACCTCCAAAGAAAATGATGACCTGCCAATCACGCTGGCTGTTGCGGGTAAAGAGGTGGCAGGTCTGCGCCCCAAAACAGGTGTAACTGCTGTCCCCCCAGTCACAGAGGATGAAGAGGCCGCGGATGCACAAGATATGGCAGACGGTGGTTGGCCCGGCCGGCTAGGCCGCATTGTAGCACACTGAGCTTCCCACTGCAACTTATGCTTCATGTCCATGTGCCGGTTCATGCATAAAGTACTCAAACTATGTATTTTTTGGCCTCTACTTAGCTTTTGCTGACAAATGTTACAGATAACACGAGTTGGGTCATCTTTATCGATCTGAAAAAATGCCCAGGCTATGCAAGGCTTAGCACCCATGCGACCTGAAGAGCCACCACGACTTGTGGTGAGAGGCAGAGTTGTGTTTGAGGATGCAGTTGTTGACGTGCTTCCAGTACTACGTCTCTGTCCAGGAAGGCGCAACCTGACCTCGTCGTCACTAGCATCTTCCTCCACCTCCTCTGCTGACCTCATCTCTTGGCTGACTGTGGGTTGACAGTAAGTGGGATCTCCAACCTCATCATCATCACCCTGTGCGTTATCACACCCGTCGTCCTCAGAGCCAACCTGTTCCTGCCCTGAAAAAAAACTAAAGTTGTCGTTCCAATCAGGTATTTGAGTCTCATCATCGTCTTCCTCATTGTCTCCACCAACAGGAGTTACAGTTTGGGAATGAGGGTCTACATTATGGTCAGAACCTTCTGCGTCTGGTCCTGGATCCGACTCATAAAGATTCTGGGCATCAGTGCAGATCATTTCCTCGTCTGGATTCACAGAAGCGCTGGAGTCGACCTCTGATTCCCAGGCTATAGTATGAGTAAACAGCTCTGTAGACTCAACCTTCTGTTCTACCTCATACTCAGATGGGCAGCTGGAGATTTGGGAGCTGTGAGGAAGCAAGTGCGATTGGGGTGACACCTTTGAGGACTGGAGTATTTGTGATGTTGACGTTGATGTGGAGGAGAGCCCACTTAAAGGAGTACTTGATATCCGTTGAAGCACCTGCTGTTTTTGTGCCTCATCTGGAATTTGTAGCGATTGGCGTGGCCGTAAGAAAGGGATCTTATCACATTGTCCGCTAAAAGAAGTAGACATTTTAGTTTGGCTGGAAGATGGTCTTTCTTCTGCAGATGTTACTGTTGCTTTAACACCTACCCCACGGACACAACCTTTTTTCCCCTTCCCAACACGCCTATTCCCCTTTCCACCAGCAGCAGGCCTTTTTCCACTCATTTTGGTGGTTAACTAATTCACAACTCTGGAGTTGTTTGCACAAAAAAACAATGGATGTGAACCGAGCAGAGCTGAGTGGCCAAACTGTGGTATTAGGCCAAAACTATTGGCTGGGTTAGATGCAGAAAAAAATTATATTCAATTTGCAACCTGATGGAGGTCAGTATAGATGGACTAATAGAACAAGTCCCACACACAGCTAGAAGCCCAAATATTTTTTCAGAGGTAGATGCAGAAAAAAATTATATTCAGTTTGCAACCTGATGGAGGTCTGTATAGATGGATTAATAGAACAAGTCCCACACACAGCTAGAAGCCCAAATATTTTTTCAGAGGTAGATGCAGAAAAAAATTATATTCAGTTTGCAACCTGATGGAGGTCTGTATAGATGGATTAATAGAACAAGTCCCACACACAGCTAGAAGCCCAATATTTTTTCAGAGGTAGATGCAGAAAAAAAATATATTCAGTTTGCAACCTGATGGAGGTCAGTATAGATGGACTAACAGAGAAAGTCCCACACACTGCTAGAAGGACAAATATTTTTTCAGAGCTAGATGCAGACAAAAAATTATTTTTAATTTGCAACCTGATGGAGGTCAGTATAGATGGACTAATAGAGAAAGTCCCACACACTGCTAGAAGGCCAAATATTTTTTCAGAGCTAGATGCAGATATAAATTATTTTTAATTTGCAACCTGATGGAGGTCAGTATAGATGGACTAATAGAGAAAGTCCCACACACTGCTAGAAGGCCAAATATTTTTTCAGAGCTAGATGCAGAAAAAAATTATATTCAGTTTGCAACCTGATGGAGGTCAGTATAGATGGACTAATAGAACAAGTCCCACACACAGCTAGAAGCCCAAATATTTTTTCAGAGGTAGATGCAGAAAAAAATTATATTCAGTTTGCAACCTGATGGAGGTCTGTATAGATGGATTAATAGAACAAGTCCCACACACAGCTAAAAGCCCAATATTTTTTCAGAGGTAGATGCAGAAAAAAATATATTCAGTTTGCAACCTGATGGAGGTCAGTATAGATGGACTAATAGAGAAAGTCCCACACACTGCTAGAAGGTCAAATATTTTTTCAGAGCTAGATGCAGACAAAAAATTATTTTTAATTTGCAACCTGATGGAGGTCAGTATAGATGGACTAATAGAGAAAGTCCCACACACTGCTAGAAGGCCAAATATTTTTTCAGAGCTAGATGCAGAAAAAAATTATATTCAGTTTGCAACCTGATGGAGGTCAGTATAGATGGACTAATAGAACAAGTCCCACACACAGCTAGAAGGCCAAATATTTTTTCAGAGGTAGATGCAGATAAAAATTATTTTTAATTTGCAGCCTGATGGAGGTCAGTATAGATGGACTAATAGAGAAAGTCCCACACACTGCTAGAAGGCCAAATATTTTTTCAGAGCTAGATGCAGACAAAAAATTATTTTGAATTTGCAACCTGATGGAGGTCAGTATAGATGGACTAATAGAGAAAGTCACACACACTGCTAGAAGGCCAAATATTTTTTCAGAGCTAGATGCAGATAAAAATTATTTTTAATTTGCAACCTGATGGAGGTCAGTATAGATGGACTAATAGAGAAAGTCACACACACTGCTAGAAGGCCAAATATTTTTTCAGAGCTAGATGCAGAAAAAAAATTATTTTCAGTTTGCAACCTGATGGAGGTCAGTATAGATGGACTAATAGAACAAGTCCCACACACAGCTAGAAGCCCACATATTTTTTCAGAGGTAGATGCAGAAAAAAATTATATTCAGTTTGCAACCTGATGGAGGTCTGTATAGATGGATTAATAGAACAAGTCCCACACACAGCTAGAAGCCCAATATTTTTTCAGAGGTAGATGCAGAAAAAAAATATATTCAGTTTGCAACCTGATGGAGGTCAGTATAGATGGACTAATAGAACAAGTCCCACACACTGCTAGAAGGCCAAATATTTTTTCAGAGCTAGATGCAGAAAAAAATTATATTCAGTTTGCAACCTGATGGTGGTCAGTATAGATGGACTAATAGAACAAGTCCCACACACTGCTAGAAGGCCAAATATTTTTTCAAAGGTAGATGCAGATAAAAATTATATTCAGTTTGCAACCTGATGGAGGTCAGTATAGATGGACTAATAGAACAAGTCCCACACACTGCTAGAAGCCCAAATATTTTTTCAGAGCTAGATGCAGAAAAAAATTATATTCAGTTTGCAACCTGATGGAGGTCAGTATAGATGGACTAATAGAACAAGTCCCACACACAGCTAGAAGCCCAAATATTTTTTCAGAGGTAGATGCAGAAAAAAATTATATTCAGTTTGCAACCTGATGGAGGTCTGTATAGATGGATTAATAGAACAAGTCCCACACACAGCTAGAAGCCCAAATATTTTTTCAGAGGTAGATGCAGAAAAAAATTATATTCAGTTTGCAACCTGATGGAGGTCTGTATAGATGGATTAATAGAACAAGTCCCACACACAGCTAGAAGCCCAATATTTTTTCAGAGGTAGATGCAGAAAAAAAATATATTCAGTTTGCAACCTGATGGAGGTCAGTATAGATGGACTAATAGAGAAAGTCCCACACACTGCTAGAAGGCCAAATATTTTTTCAGAGCTAGATGCAGACAAAAAATTATTTTTAATTTGCAACCTGATGGAGGTCAGTATAGATGGACTAATAGAGAAAGTCCCACACACTGCTAGAAGGCCAAATATTTTTTCAGAGCTAGAAGCAGATATAAATTATTTTTAATTTGCAACCTGATGGAGGTCAGTATAGATGGACTAATAGAGAAAGTCCCACACACTGCTAGAAGGCCAAATATTTTTTCAGAGCTAGATGCAGAAAAAAATTATATTCAGTTTGCAACCTGATGGAGGTCAGTATAGATGGACTAATAGAACAAGTCCCACACACAGCTAGAAGGCCAAATATTTTTTCAGAGGTAGATGCAGATAAAAATTATTTTTAATTTGCAGCCTGATGGAGGTCAGTATAGATGGACTAATAGAGAAAGTCCCACACACTGCTAGAAGGCCAAATATTTTTTCAGAGCTAGATGCAGACAAAAAATTATTTTGAATTTGCAACCTGATGGAGGTCAGTATAGATGGACTAATAGAGAAAGTCCCACACACTGCTAGAAGGCCAAATATTTTTTCAGAGCTAGATGCAGATAAAAATTATTTTTAATTTGCAACCTGATGGAGGTCAGTATAGATGGACTAATAGAGAAAGTCCCACACACTGCTAGAAGGCCAAATATTTTTTCAGAGCTAGATGCAGAAAAAAAATTATTTTCAGTTTGCAACCTGATGGAGGTCAGTATAGATGGACTAATAGAACAAGTCCCACACACAGCTAGAAGCCCACATATTTTTTCAGAGGTAGATGCAGAAAAAAATTATATTCAGTTTGCAACCTGATGGAGGTCTGTATAGATGGATTAATAGAACAAGTCCCACACACAGCTAGAAGCCCAATATTTTTTCAGAGGTAGATGCAGAAAAAAAATATATTCAGTTTGCAACCTGATGGAGGTCAGTATAGATGGACTAATAGAACAAGTCCCACACACTGCTAGAAGGCCAAATATTTTTTCAGAGCTAGATGCAGAAAAAAATTATATTCAGTTTGCAACCTGATGGTGGTCAGTATAGATGGACTAATAGAACAAGTCCCACACACTGCTAGAAGGCCAAATATTTTTTCAGAGGTAGATGCAGATAAAAATTATATTCAGTTTGCAACCTGATGGAGGTCAGTATAGATGGACTAATAGAACAAGTCCCACACACTGCTAGAAGCCCAAATATTTTTTCAGAGCTAGATGCAGAAAAAAATTATATTCAGTTTGCAACCTGATGGAGGTCAGTATAGATGGACTAATAGAACAAGTCCCACACACAGCTAGAAGCCCAAATATTTTTTCAGAGGTAGATGCAGATAAAAATTATTTTTAATTTGCAACCTGATGGAGGTCAGTATAGATGGACTAATAGAGAAAGTCCCACACACTGCTAGAAGGCCAAATATTTTTTCAGAGCTAGATGCAGACAAAAAATTATTTTGAATTTGCAGCGTGATGGAGGTCAGTATAGATGGACTAATAGACCAAGTCCCACACACTGCTAGAAGGCCAAATATTTTTTCAGAGCTAGATGCAGAAAAAAATTATATTCAGTTTGCAACCTGATGAAGGTCAGTATAGATGGACTAATAGAACAAGTCCCACACACTGCTAGAAGTCCAAATATTTTTTCAGAGCTAGATGCAGAAAAAAATTATATTCAATTTGCAACCTGATGGAGGTCAGTATAGATGGACTAATAGAATGATGCTATGCCCAAAAGATTTTACTTCACTAGGTGCAGTAAAAAATTTGGTATTCTATACACAGGTGGTATATCTTGCAACACAGTTAGGCTACTCCACTGACTAACACACTCTGCAATAGGCCAAAAAGGATTAGCTTTGCTAGATTCAGCCAAATGCTGTGAAAAAAACTTGCACAGCACTGGCACAGACCTGCCTGGCAAAAACTGATAGGAACTGATGTAACCTAGTCCTGAAAAGGACTGCAATTACAATTAGTCTTTACTCCCACAATCTATCTATTTAAGAGCACAGACCTGCCTGATAAAAGTCGTAGAAAATGCTGTAACCTAGTCCTTAAAAGGACTGCAATCACAACTATTCCCTACTCCCAAGCTATCTGTAGATTTGTGCGAAAATTGGCTTGAAATTAACAAGGTATAGCGCACACAGCAACAGCGGTGCCGTCTAACACGCAGCTGCAGCAGTGAGAAAATGGTGGCGACGGGGAAATTGGCTTGGTCTTATAGGGCAAGGACATGTGACATACACTGCCAATGACACATGCCCTTGCTTGTGTGAAAAAAAGCACTTCGCTCCGTGTGTGCGCTGCTGATAGGCTGACAGATTGCACCTCCCCACTGTAAATGCGGGAAAGAGAAAAAAAAATGGAGATCTTCATTATTCCTGCAGAGATCCATCCCCTGCCCCTCCCCCCACCCCACTGTACACTCAAACTGCGTATTAACATTAATTTTCATCATTACTGAGAAAAAATCCAGTTATGATTTTGGTGCACGAACAGTTATCGAACATAACCTCGAACAGCCGAATTTTTCTCAAATCGTTCGTGTTCGCCGAACGGCTCGAACACCGCCCAAAACAGCTCGAATTTGAGATTGGCGAACAGTTCGAGTCGAACAACGCTCATCTCTAACTAGGACCTCTGCTCTTCTTCATCTACACCTTCTGCCTGGGACAGCTCATAGAGTCTCATGGCTTTCAGTATCATCTCTATACTGATGACACACGGATATACCTCTCTGGACCAGATATCACCTCCTTACTAACCAAAATCCCACAATGTCTGTCCGCTATTTCATCCTTCTTCTCTGATAGATTTTTAAAACTTAACATGGATAAAACTGAATTCATCATCTTTCCACCATCTCATTCAAACCCCCATCTTACCTATCCATCAAAGTCAATGGCTGCTCACTCTCCCCAGTCCCACAAGCTCGCTGCCTCGGGGTAACCCTGGACTCTAATCTCTCCATCAAACCACATATCCAAGCCCTTTCCACTTCCTGCCAACTCCAACTCAAAAATATCTCCCAGATCCGCACATTCCTCAGCCATGAATCTGCAAAAACACTAGTGCACGCCCTCATCATCTCCCGCCTCGACTACTGCAACCTCCTGCTCTGTGGACTCCCCTTTAACACTCTCGCACTGGTCCATTCTATCCTAAACTCTGCTGCCCAACTAATCCACCTGTCCCCCCGCTATTCCCCGGCCTCTCCTCTCTGTCAATCCCTTCACTGGCTCCCCATTACCTAGAGACTCCAGTTCAAAACCCTAACCATGGCATACAAAGCCATCCACAACCTGTCTCTTCCATACATCTGTGACCTAGTCTCCCGATACATACCTGCACGCAACCTCCGATCCTCACAAGATCTCCTTCTCTACTCCCCTCTTATCTTCTCTTCCCACAATCGCATACAAGATTTCTCCCGTGCATCCCCCCTACTCTGGAACTTTCTACCCCAACACATCAGACTCTCGCCTACCATGGAAACCTTCAAAAGGAACCTGAAGAGCCACTTCTTCCGACAAGCGTACAATCTGCAGTAACCACCGCTCCACCATACCACTGCAAAACCAGCTCTACCCTCACCTACTGTATCCTCACCCATCTCTTGTAGACTGTGAGCCCTTGCGGGCAGGGTCCTCTCTCCTCCTGTACCAGTCATTGACTTGTATTGTTCAAGATTATTGTAATTGTAATTGTTTTTGCTATGTATACCCCTTTCACATGTAAAGCTCCATGGAATAAATGTCGCTATAGTAATAAATAATAATAATGAAATTAACCTTAGTGAGAGCCACTTGCAGTCTCTGATTGGCTCTCACTGGGGGATAAAATGATGGTGTTCTTCGCTGATGCGACCGAAACCCCACCCTGCCAGCCTGAAAAATGTACTCTCCTTGGCTGGCTGCAGGATGGTTACAACCATATCGGACTGTCGTGTTTTTACCACTAATATGTGTTTGCCTGCTTGTGAATACATATTTAATAGGGATCTTTTTGGGATCCAAAATAGACCACTCTTTTTGGTGAGCAGAGCCAAATAATCCAGTTCACAAGAAAAGAGACGGATTTCCCATTACTACAAGATACCCGTCCTACTGATTCTCTTAGGATAAATTTGTCAGGCACACTCATGCACCCCCCTTGCCAGTCAAGCTCCCTTCAGTTTTATAAACGTGGGTGGAGATGGTCAGGAATGCCATAAAAACACCAAAAGTCATAAAATGTTTTTATAACTACGACATGCGCAAAAAAAAATTGTGACATTTCAGTTATCAATTTCTGGTGAAATGTTTTCTGCGTGACAGCGTAGCAAATCAGGGATGTTCGTGGGCAGAGACGATTTTTTGGCGCAAACAAGCCGGAACCCCGAACATGAACCCGGATTTGAAATGCCGAACAAATTTGCTCAACACTAGTTATGATCTATGATTCCTTTTCCTTTGGTGTAGGCTTAGGTCCTGCTCATTGGTTCCACTTTTTTCATATATTAGCATTCACTTTGAAATCATATTATTACCAAGACCAATATGTTCCAAAAGAAGCCAATAATGAGTATCGTTGGTCTTTTGTCATACCGTTATCCACCAATAGAAGCCACCTTTCCATTGAGGCTAAAGCTATGGATGTCTTCTCCTAGTTTATGTGCTACTTTTCACACTTCACATTTACATTTGTAAGGGTAATTACTCTGTAGTGGTCAATGATCAGACTTTCCCTCCTTGGCAATCCCTGTCCACAAATGAACGGTTGTCAATACATCGTCTGCATTGGGTCAGTTTTGCTTAGCGAATGTTTTCAAACTTACTTCCAGGAAAGTCTAAGCCGAAATCAAATATTGTTGTAAGCATCACACAATTATTATCGCTAACTTATTTTTTCTAGGATTAAAGTCCGCATTTGTGTCATTTGAAGCATAAGGTATAAAGTATAGCTCTTTAACCACAATTGCCTGCTGACTGATGGCAGTGGAGAAGGACAGTTGTTAAACACTTGGTAACGGATAATCATTTTGCTTGGCAAGATGCGTGCAGCCACTTCAGACAAGACAGCATGGAGACTGGCTCAAGTCGTAGATCTTCACTTCTTTTTTAGATGTCTTATATGGCAAGTCATTTGAGAATTTACTATGAATTGTTTTTATATTGTTGACTGCCAATAAACGTCTCCATAAAAAATACTAGAAATGTAAGGGCTAGAAATGTAGTCATCGCTGACAAATTCCGCAACTTCCCAAAGCAGGGCACGCCATGAATAAGCCCTTAATGACCGCCGATATGCATTAAAATGGCGACTGTTAATTGGCCTTAATTCTTCTTCGCCGTGTTCGCCGATCGGAAATAAGTGTATAGCGCCACTCCGCAGCTGAAATTCCCACAGGTGGTAACTGTGCATGAAAGCTGACACCCTGCCATATTGACCCTGAACAGTTTTGGAGCCGATCGGGGCCGATTAACCCCTTAAATGATGATGTTATCTAAGATGTTAAAAGGGGGATAAAAGACCCCCCTATGGCAGGATTGACCCAGCGCGATTGTAATCGCGGATGCCAATAGTTGACATGGTACCCTGAGGTCATCTGATGACTCCAGAGTACGGTGGCCTGTGAGATCCAGTTTTAAGCCGGGTCTCACAGACTGTGTCAGTGAGTCACAGACAGGTCTCCAGCTCTTCAGTACACGAGTACTGCAATACATGAGACCGGTGATCAAAATAAAAATTATACATGTCTCACAGTGAGATTTAGTGGAAAAGTGAAAAAAGTTAAATAAAATGTGAAAAAAAGTAAAAAAAAAACTTAAAAAAAGGGCACAAAAATCACAAAAAGCCATTTCACCACTAAAAAGGCAGCCTTTGTGATAAAACAAAGATAAACAAAAAAACTACACATAATTGGTATCGCTGTGTCCTGAATGACCCGATCGATAAAACTGTCACATTATTTATTCATTAAAAAATGATTAATTAATTAATTAATTCATTCATTCATTCATTTCATTGATTATTCATTTAAAAAAATCATTATTTATTTATTAAAAAAATATAAAAACACACCAAAAATGTCACTTTTTGATCATAGTGACACACAAAAAATTGAATAAAAAGAGACCAAAAAATCATATGCAAAAAAAATTAAGTAGAAATAAAAACGCCAAATGGCCCCAAATAAAACGAGCCCTAGTAATAAAAAAGTTACAGCTCCCAGAATATGGTGATGCAAAATCAAATTGATTTTTGTAAAATATTGTGTTTAGTCTCTAAAAGCAGCAAAGCATGAAAAAAAAGATATTAATCTGGTACCACGTAATCACACTGATTTGACGAACAAATTTTACCGCACAGTGAACAGCGCAAAAAAAAATTGATAAAAACAATAACTGAATTGCTTGTTTTTGTTCATTCTGTCTGAAAAATTGGAATAAAAAGCGTTAAAAAACATTATGTTCGTTTATGTCCCCACTGTCCTGTGATAGCATTTATACTAAATCTATTGATAGACAAGCACCACCATCTTGAATGTAAATTAAATTTATTGGTTGCATGTTATGCAGTATTGTTACAATTTCTGTCCTGACCGTGGTGAACTACAGCATCCTAGGCAAATATGATCCTGCTACTTTAGTTGATGAAACCAGAAGTCGGACCGGCAACTTCAGCTGTAATACAAACAGGGCCTAACAAGGAGGTCAGACTTTCATTGGATGGGATCCTCGGCGCTTGGACCTGGTATCCTCCAAAAGGAGCCCTGCTTCCCAAAACCTGGCTTGCTTCTCCAGCCAACCGCATAATGAAAAAAATAAACAATTTTGTTTTTCACATTTTTACCATACTAAACTGAATTCAGGAAAATTGCTTTAAAGAGAATCTGTCAGCAGGATTTCTCCCCCCCACCCACCCAAACTATTTATTTGTGCATATAAGTCTTTCAAGGACAAGTCCAGCAATGGTCAGTCCGTTCCTCAATTACTGAGAAATCAGTGTTTGAAATGCTATGCAAATGCAGCTGAAGAGCTATTTGTAAATCTGAAGCTTCTGTCACTCCAGCTCTATTCCCCACTCAGCGATGCTTCCTCCTGCTTGACTGACAGCTCCTTTCACTGAAGTCACACAGGACAGAGACTGGTAAGCAGTAGTGTTGAGCGAGCACTAAAATGCTCGGGTGCTCGAAGCTCGGGCCAAGCTCGCCGTGATACTCGGGTGCTCGACCCGAGCAACGAGCCCAATGTTAGTCTATGGGAGACTCGAGCATTTTTGCGGTGGCACCCCCGGCAGTCTTTTAAAAGCCTAACAAGTGCCCAAAACGATAGTGACAGTGCTTAAATGACATGGGGACAGCATGGGGATCGCCCCAGGAAGCATTTCTGACCACCAGGTCACTGCTGTCAACAATGTGGTCAGAGGTATTAAGCCACTTTTACGGGCTCACAATAAAACGTTCAAAAACGAAAGTGAAACTTTTTTCCTGTGAAATATGTTAAGGAACATCCTTTCCAGGGAAAAGAATTGTGTATAAGTTAAAATAAATGACCAAAAACAAAAATACTCCTCCACACCTTCGGCTATGTTCACAAGTAGCATTTTTTATGCGTTTTTGCACTTTTGTATTGCTTTCAACTATGACAAATGCATTCACCGGGAAATGTCATTTTAACATTTTACAATCTTATCTGGCCATGTGCTATGTGACACATGCATAAAGTGCTGAAAAGACATGGGAACAGCATGGGGAAGACCCCTGGAAGCATCTCTGACTCCCAGGTCACTGTCTAAAAGTGTGCCCATCATAAGTGATCCTTACCGCATCAGAAGATGCAGACTTGCAACTATCCCCATGCAAGTTCTAGTCCCAGGGCAGTGTTCAATTGTACCTCCCCCATTCCTTGCAATGCAAGCGCAAGTATGCAGCCTGCCACCCACCCACCCCCAGGCTGCAATACCATACTGCTTGCTTGCTTGAACTTGAAATTGGGGCTTTTAGACATGTGGAGGCGGAATCTGGCCACCACGTCATGGCTGTGTTGGCGGCCTGGAATCCATACTCAGTCCCCAGCTGCCCAGCGGCCGGGTGTCCATACTCGGTCCCCAGCCGCCCCGCGGCCGGGTGTCCACACACGGTCCCCAGCCGCCTGGGGGCAGCTGGGTGTCCATAAACGGTCCCCAGCCGCCCCTATTTCTCCTTGGAACATCCCCCCACACACTTTTCTTAGCCCGGCCTGCTTTAGGCAGCATTGGACGAGCCCACCAGAGAACCAGACTCCTCCGGTGGGCCCTGACTTCTCCATCGGTGGAGTTGAGAGTGCCAAGGTGAGGAGCATGATGATGATGACAGAAGTTAGCATCTGCTATGTTTTCTTTTAATGCAAGTGTAAGTGTGCAGCCTGCCACCCACCCACCCCCAGACTGCAATTCCATACTGCTAGCTTGCACTTGAAATGGGGCCTTTTAGTTTGGAGGAGGCCGAAGCTGGCCACTACCTCATGGTTGCTTCAGCAGCGAGGTATCCATACTCAGTCCCCAGCCGCCCCTATTTGTCCTGGTGTGCCTTATACATAAGATTAAGCGCGTATACCAAAACATTACCTGTGCCCTCCCCAGTGCATTTAGTGGGAAGGAGAGCCTATTCCGCTGTAGTGTGTGCATGCCAAACCCCTGTTCATGGTACATGCGAAGATGCCTCCCACCTTGCACCTGTCATTGCAGACTTGCAACTATCCCCATTCAAGTCCTTGTCTCAGGGCAGTGTTCAATTGTACCTCTCCAATTCCTTGCAATGCAAGCGCAAGTATGCAGCCTGCCACCCACCCACCCCCAGGCTGCAATACCATACTGCTTGCTTGCTTGCACTTTAAATTGGGCCTTTTAGGCATGTGGAGGCGGAATCTGGCCACCACGCCATGGCTGTGTCGGCGGCCTGGTATCCATACTCAGTCCCCAGCCGCCTGGTGGCCGGGTGTCCCCGCTTGCTCCCCAGCCTCCAGGGGGTGGCCGGGTGGCCATACTCGGTCCCCAGCCACCCCTATTTGTCCCGGTAACCTTTCCCACACTTTTCTTAGCCTGGCCTGCTTTAGGGCAGCATTGGCCGAGCCCACCGGATTATCAGACTCCTCCGGTGGGCCCTGGCTTCTCCATCAGGGGAGTTGAGAGTGCCAAGGTGAGGAGCATGATGAGGATGATAGAAGTTAGCATCTGCTTTGTTTTGTTGTAATGCAAGCGCATGTATGTAGTAGCGGCTAGGCCTGAGGTGGTCAGCGTTTTGACACATATCCTACCTCCTCCGAGGATTGCTAGATGTTTTCCTGCTACTATCCAAGTTCTATGTCTCCCGTTAAAACAAAGCTTCAGGTGATAAATGATGGATGAGGTAGTGGCAAAGGAGAAAGAGCAGGAGGAACAGGGATCATTCACATCAATATCAGGCCAGTCAACCAGATATGTCTTGTAGGATATTTTAGCGTCGGCGTCCCTGCCCTCTGCTAGGCAGGGACGCTGTTCCCCTCACCTCCCTGCTCCGAGCCCGGCGTCCTCCTCCCGCTCTGCTGGCAGCGCGCGCTCCTTCCCGGCCACTGTGCTTAGGGCGCGCGCTCGCGCGCTCCCTCCCTCTTAAAGGGGCCGCACGCGCCGTCCTAAGGAGTCCCCGGCCAATGGCCGGAGGACTTCACCATATATAAGGCACCTGCTCCAAAATGGAGGTGCCCGAGCAATGTTGTTGCACTGTTCACTACTCTGCTTCAGCCCTCAGGTCCCGTTGCCAGTTACCTGCCTGATTCCTGCCAGAGTCCTGCCAGTTTGCTGTCTGTTTCCTGCCTGATATTCCTGCTACCTGCTTGCCAGCCTGAGGTCCGACGGTCTGCCTTCCTACTCTTGTCAGTCTGTCTATGGACCAGCTTGGCCGCTCACCTGGGAGCTCACATCTGCTACCTGCCTGCTAGCCTTCCTGGAGGCTCCGCCGTCACGTGCTGTGACCACCTGCTATTCCAGAGACTCCTGCCCGCTCACCTGGGAGCGCTCCTCCGCTACCTGCCTGCTAGCCTTCCTGGAGGCTCCGCCGTCACGTGCTGTGACCACCTGCTATTCCAGAGACTCCTGCCCGCTCACCTGGGAGCGCTCCTCCACTACCTGCCTGCTAGCCTTCCTGGAGGCTCCGCCGTCACGTGCTGTGACCACCTGCTATTCCAGAGACTCCTGCCCGCTCACCTGGGAGCGCTCCTCCGCTACCTGCCTGCTTGCCTACCTGGAGGCTCCGCCGTCACGTGCTGTGACCACCTGCTACTCCAGAGACTCTTGCCCGCTCACCTGGGAGTGCTCATCTGCTACCTGTCTGTTGATCTTCCTGGAGGCTCCGCCTTCACATGCTGTGACCACCCGATTATCCAGAGACTCTCGCCTGCTCACCTGGGAGCTCACGTCCATCATCTGCCGCCACAGGTCGTACCAATCCTTTACCCAGAGACTGCCCCGGTCACTTGCCGTGACCTCCTGCCCGTTTATCCAGAGACTGCCCCGGTCACTTGCCGTGACCTCCTGCCCGTTCATCCAGAGACTGCCCCGGTCACTTGCCGTGACCTCCTGCCCGTTCTTCCAGAGACTGCCCCGGTCACTTGCCGTGACCTCCTGCCCGTTCATCCAGAGACTGCCCCGGTCACTTGCCGTGACCTCCTGTCCGTTCATTCAGAAACTGTCCCAGTCACCTGCTGTGACTGCCTGCCCGTCTACCCTGGTCACCACCCGCTCCCTTACAAGGACCACCCCCTTGTATAGTAGCTCAGAGGTTCCGCCTCCCAGACCCGTTACAGTTTGCTCGGGCCATGGAACCCGGTGGCACCCAAGCTCCCTCGCTCTCAGACCTCTGTCATGAACTGTCCCGTCAGAGGTCCCAACAGGAGTCCATCCTGGGTCACCTGCGGAATGTCAATTCTCGCCTGGACACTCTGACTGCTCCACCAGCAACCACCGCCAGTGCCATGACTCGCAACCCGGCAGCTCCGCTGCCCACCAATACCATGGTATCCTACCCCGGACCCCGGCTTTCTGCACCTCCTCGCTTCGGAGGCGACTCCGCCCAGGCTCGGGGCTTCATAAATCAGTGCACCCTGCACTTTGAACTCCTGTCCCACCAGTTTAACTCCGACCGGGCCAAAATTGCCTTCATCATGTCCCATCTCACCGTGGAGGCCTTGGCCTGGCTAAATCCTCTATGGGACAGAGGAGACCCCCTGGTGTCCGACTTGCCTGCCTTTCTCATGGCTTTCCGGAAAATCTTCGACGAACCCGGACGGAAGACCTCATCCGCATCATCTCTGCTACGCCTCCGTCAGGGAAGTCTCACCGTGGGCCAATATGCCATACGGTTCCGTACCCTTGCCTCGGAGCTGGCCTGGGATAACGACGCTCTGGTATCCGTCTTCTGGGAGGGTCTGTCCGGCCGTATTAAAGACGAACTTGCCGGTCGGGACATTCCTACCACTCTCGATGACCTAATAACTCTTGCCACCCGGATTGACCTACGGTTCCAGGAGCGTGCCAAAGAGGTCACCCGTGAGAGGAGGTTTCCACGTCTAGCTCCTACCTTTCAGAAATCCGTCTCTCCCCAGGTACACTCTCCTGAGCCTATGCAGGTCGACCAGACCAAGATGGTCAAAACCCGTCAGGACTTACGCCGTGCCGAAGGGAGCTGCTTCTACTGTGGCAGTAAGGAGCACCAGATCCGTACCTGCCCGGAGAGGTCGGGAAACGCCTGTGTCTAGGTTCGCTCAGAGAGGTCAACCTAGACAAGAATAAATCCTCTCCATCTCTGCTACTGTCAGTCTCTATTATCTGCGGGGAGAATCGTTATTTCGAACTAGCCCAACTTGACTCTGGAGCGGCCGGGAATCTTATCTCACAGTCCCTGGTAGAAAAATACCGCATTCCCACCAAACCTCTGGCTGTACCATTATCTGTCGCTGCTGTGGATGGGGGCCTCTTACCACGTCCCATCCAACTCATCACCAAATCCGTAACTCTGCAGGTGGGAATGCTGCATTCTGAGAGCATCTCTTTTCATGTTCTGCCTGGACTCTCTCACGCCCTCTTACTAGGTCTACCTTGGCTCCAGAGACATGCACCCGTGCTTGACTGGCAGACCGGAGAAGTCCTTCGCTGGGGACAGGACTGTCATAAGACTTGTTTGGTTCCTGTTCATCCCGTCCGTCCTTCTCCTACCCCAACTAATCTACCTGGACTTCCGATTCCCTACTGGTCATTTGCTGATGTCTTTAATAAAAAGGAGGCAGAGACATTACCCCCTCATAGACCATACGACTGTCCTATCGACCTGTTACCCGGTACTACTCCTCCCCGTGGGCGTATTTACCCATTGTCCGCTGCTGAGACCCGGTCGATGTCCGAATATATTGAGGAGAATTTGGCCAGGGGATTCATCCGGAAATCTACCTCCCCGGCGGGAGCAGGCTTCTTCTTCGTAAAAAAGAAGGACGGCTCTCTCCGTCCCTGTATAGACTATAGAGGCCTTAACCAGATCACGGTGAAGAATAAGTACCCCCTTCCGCTCATTCCAGAATTATTTGATCGCCTGAGGGGGGCTAGAGTCTTCACCAAACTGGACCTCCGTGGGGCGTACAACCTGGTCCGTATCCGTCAAGGGGATGAATGGAAGACTGCATTCAACACCCGGGACGGCCACTATGAATATCTGGTAATGCCCTTTGGTCTCTGTAACGCTCCTGCCGTCTTTCAAGAGTTGGTCAATGACATCTTCCGGGACCTTCTCTACTCCTGCGTTGTGG
This sequence comes from Phyllobates terribilis, assembly GCF_046119375.1. Classification (NCBI taxonomy): domain Eukaryota; kingdom Metazoa; phylum Chordata; class Amphibia; order Anura; family Dendrobatidae; genus Phyllobates; species Phyllobates terribilis. The sequence continues at coordinate 745,117,067 of NW_027362763.1, read as the reverse complement.
TGTACCTGGACGACATCTTGGTCTTCTCTCCGGATCTCCAGACTCACCGGAGGGACGTTCGTCAGGTCCTGCTCAGGCTCAGGCAGAACCACCTCTTCGCTAAATATGAGAAGTGCCTCTTTGAGCAGACCTCGCTTCCGTTTTTGGGCTACATTATTTCTCAGACCGGCCTACGAATGGATCCAGAGAAACTGTCTGCCATCGAGAAATGGCCCCGACCGGAGGGGTTGAAGGCCATTCAGCGGTTCCTGGGCTTCGCCAACTACTACCGCCTCTTCATACCGCACTTCTCTTCCCGGACTGCCCCAATTTCCGCGCTCACCCGTAAGGGTACTAATCCCAAAGTGTGGCCGCCCAAGCAGAGGAGGCCTTTCTTTCCTTAAAACAGGCCTTCTCTTCCGCCCCGGTGCTGCATCGTCCGGACGGCAACAAGCAGTTCTTTCTGGAGGTTGACGCCTCCTCCTCTGGAGCTGTACTTACTCAAAAATCTTCTTCCGGGAGGATGGTAACTTGCGGCTTCTTCTCCAAACTCTTCTCCTCTTCTGAGCGCAATTATTCCATAGGAGACCGAGAGTTATTGGCCATCAAGCTGGCATTGGAGTAGTGGAGTTACCTACTCGAGGGGGCTCTTCATCCGGTAATAATTTACACTGACCACAAGAACTTGGCTTATCTCCAGCATGCCCAGAGACTTAATCCGCGCCAAGCCCGGTGGTCCTTGTTTTTTGCTCGCTTTGATTTTGTTCCACATTTTCGCCCGGCTGACAAGAGCATCAAAGCAGACGCCTTGTCCCGATCCTTTCAGGTATCTGATCTCGAGGAAGAACCTAAACATATCATCGATCCCGCCAGAGTAATGCAGGTGGCTCCCGTGAGTCTAAATCGTCTCCCTCCCGGTAAGACGTTCGTATCGGTACCTGATCGGGAGAAGATCCTACACTGGGGTCATTCGTCTAAACTAGCTGGCCACGCCGGTCAGAAAAAGACCCTCCAGCTTATTTCCCGGCACTACTGGTGGCCTAACCTGCGCAAGGATGTAATAGACTTTGTTTCTGCCTGTGTGTCCTGTGCCCGCAACAAAGTTCCGAGACACCTGCCAGCCGGTCGCCTTCTTCCTCTGCCAGTACCTGCTGCCCCCTGGCAGCATATAGCGATGGACTTCATAACTGATCTTCCCGTCTCTGCCGGTTGTACGGTCATTTGGGTGGTCGCTGACCGCTTTTCCAAGATGGCTCACTTCATTCCCCTGCCAGGCCTCCCGTGTGCACCCGAGCTGGCTAAAGACTTTATCCGCCACATCTTCCGTCTTCATGGCCTGCCCCGTCACATCGTGTCGGATCGTGGGGTACAGTTCACTTCTCGTTTCTGGAGAGCCACTTGTAAATTGCTAGACGTCACCCTGGACTTCTCCTCCGCTTACCACCCACAGTCTAATGGTCAAGTGGAGCGGATCAATCAGATCCTGACCTGTTACCTCTGGCACTTCGTTAATGCCCACCATTCTGACTGGGTGGATCTCCTGCCATGGGCCGAATTCTCGTACAACAATCACGAGAGAAAATCTTCCTCCAAATCCCCGTTTTTTGTAGTCTTCGGTCAGCATCCTCGGATCCCGTTTCCCGTCTCCACCTCGGTGGACAATCCGGCTGCGGAATCTCTTGTTAACAAATTTTCCTCCACATGGGAGAGTACCCGGTCCGCACTCCTTCTGTCATCCGAGCGTATGAAAAGACATGCTGACAAAAAACGTCTGGATCCTCCTCAATTCCATCCAGGGGATAAGGTCTGTCTCTCGTCCAAGTATGTCCGGCTCAAGATTCCTTCCTATAAGTTAGGGCCTCGGTTCATCGGTCCTCTGGAGGTCATCAGTCAGATCAACCCGGTGGCCTATAAATTGAAACTCCCAGCCAACTTGCGGATCCCTAACTCCTTCCATGTATCTCTCCTCAAACCTGTGGTACTTAACTCTTTTTCCAAGTCTACAGGCACGCCTCCTGCTCCGGTTTCCGCTGAAAACGAATTTGAGGTAGAGAACATTCTGGCCACCAAAAGGGTAAGAGGGAAGACCTTTTTTCTAGTAGATTGGAAGGGGTTTGGTCCTGAAGAGAGAACATGGGAGCCCCGGGAGAACATCCATGCCCCTCTCATCCTTGCTAAATTTCTGTCTGGCCTAAAAAAGGGGGGGCCTAAAGGGGGGGGTACTGTAGCGTCGGCGTCCCTGCCCTCTGCTAGGCAGGGACACTGTTCCCCTCACCTCCCTGCTCCGAGCCCGGCGTCCTCCTCCCGCTCTGCTGGCAGCGCGCGCTCCTTCCCGGCCACTGTGCTTAGGGCGCGCGCGCGCTCCCTCCCTCTTAAAGGGGCCGCGCGCGCCGTCCTAAGGAGTCCCCGGCCAATGGCCGGAGGACTTCACCATATATAAGGCACCTCCTCCAAAATGGAGGTGCCCGAGCAATGTTGTTGCACTGTTCACTACTCTGCTTCAGCCCTCAGGTCCCGTTGCCAGTTACCTGCCTGATTCCTGCCAGAGTCCTGCCAGTTTGCTGTCTGTTTCCTGCCTGATATTCCTGCTACCTGCTTGCCAGCCTGAGGTCCGACGGTCTGCCTTCCTACTCTTGTCAGTCTGTCTATGGACCAGCTTGGCCGCTCACCTGGGAGCGCACATCTGCTACCTGCCTGCTAGCCTTCCTGGAGGCTCCGCCGTCACGTGCTGTGACCACCTGCTATTCCAGAGACTCCTGCCCGCTCACCTGGGAGCGCTCCTCCGCTACCTGCCTGCTAGCCTTCCTGGAGGCTCCGCCGTCACGTGCTGTGACCACCTGCTATTCCAGAGACTCCTGCCCGCTCACCTGGGAGCGCTCCTCCGCTACCTGCCTGCTAGCCTTCCTGGAGGCTCCGCCGTCACGTGCTGTGACCACCTGCTATTCCAGAGACTCCTGCCCGCTCACCTGGGAGCGCTCCTCCGCTACCTGCCTGCTTGCCTACCTGGAGGCTCCGCCGTCACGTGCTGTGACCACCTGCTATTCCAGAGACTCCTGCCCGCTCACCTGGGAGCGCTCCTCCGCTATCTGCCTGCTTGCCTACCTGGAGGCTCCGCCGTCACGTGCTGTGACCACCTGCTATTCCAGAGACTCTTGCCCGCTCACCTGGGAGCGCTCATCTGCTACCTGTCTGTTGATCTTCCTGGAGGCTCCGCCGTCACATGCTGTGACCACCCGATTATCCAGAGACTCTCGCCTGCTCACCTGGGAGCTCACGTCCATCATCTGCCGCCACAGGTCGTACCAATCCTTTACCCAGAGACTGCCCCGGTCACTTGCCGTGACCTCCTGCCCGTTTATCCAGAGACCGCCCCGGTCACTTGCCGTGACCTCCTGCCCGTTCATCCAGAGACTGCCCCGGTCACTTGCCGTGACCTCCTGCCCATTCTTCCAGAGACTGCCCCGGTCACTTGCCGTGACCTCCTGCCCGTTCATCCAGAGACTGCCCCGGTCACTTGCCGTGACCTCCTGTCCGTTCATTCAGAGACTGTCCCAGTCACCTGCTGTGACTGCCTGCCCGTCTACCCTGGTCGCCACCCGCTCCCTTACAAGGACCGCCCCCTTGTATAGTAGCTCAGAGGTTCCGCCTCCCAGACCCGTTACAGATATGTTTCTGTAACAAAAGGAGCGGTTCGGCTACACAGTTATAGGGCATAAAGTGAGTGCAATGCCTACCAAAAATTTCGAGGCACTCCAATGCCCCTTGGAAATGACATGGAGGTCAGAGGGCGTTAACTAAACCTTTTTTTCCATTTATAGCAACTGGGTTTCCTGTGCACTGTTGGCCTAAGCAGTGAATGGAAGGCTTTCCAAAAATTATGAGGAACTGCAATGCCCCTTACAAGAGCCATGTGTGGCACCCCAGGGGTCTGGTCACCACAGTAATAGAGATATTACGTCGGAGAGCAAGTGGGAGGTTTCCTGATCTGGATCCCTTAAACATGCAACATCCTCCTGCCCCAGTCCTGGGAGGGGAGAATTCTGCCCTTATAAACTGGATCTGGGGCGGGGTTGAGTGAGTCAGAGAACAGAGAACAGTCAGAGTCAGAGTGAGGGCAAGGGAAAGTAACAGCAAGGAGCTCTGTAGAAGCTAGGAGCTAAGGACCAGGGGCTGGAAGCTGAGCAGAGCTTGCCCTGGCAGAAGACAATAGGAACCGGACACAGGAGTCCGAGGCTGTGAGGACTTATATATCCAGCAGCAGAAACCAGCCGGCAGGGGATTTCAGGTCCTCTGGCCATAGAAGCCCGGAGGCTCAGTCACAATTAAGGGACCAGCACCGCCATCGTGGAGCGGAGGCTAACAGAAGGCCCCAAGTCACCAGCCATACGGGTGAGCACTACACGGTACACTCAGGGACGTGGGCTACTTCTACCCGCTTACAGCAAGGTAGCCAGGAAGAGTGCAGACAGACGGGGAGGCCTACAACTCCACCTGGCCAGGGGAACTCCTGCTTGCTCACAGACTGACCAGGCCTCTTATGCTAGCCAGTACTCCCGGGAGGGTCTACCTTATAATCATCAGTAAAGACCCTGAACTGCACTGCAAAGACTCTGAGTCGTTCCTGCTGCGCTCGTGCACCATCACCCCCATCATCCACACTCACTGCCCTGAGGCTATACTCCTCCCGTGGGGAGTTATCCCATTCTCTGCTGCGCACACAACACCAGCCTCAGCGGTCTGCCTCGCAGCGGTGTGTTATGTTCTGCTACCAGAGCTAAGGAAAGAGAGGAGATCTGTCCCTACTATAGGACTCAGCTGAATCCCTACGATGTAACAGGGAACCTGATCCTGCGATCAGACCTGCTAAAGTCCTAAGCTAGTCTGTACGAAGACCTATAGATGTGGGGGAGGAATCCCTACAAGTACTAAGGACTGGGAGGAATATGGGACACCTCCTAACAGAAATAGTAGCAGACAGACGAACAAACAAAATATAAAGAACATAGAGGTCCGTAGACCAAGCAAACTAACAGAGCAAGACACAGAGCACAGGCTAGCTAGAAAGTAGATATACAATGAAGTCCAGCAAAGCCAGAAGGGCGGAGCAGGATTAAATAGGCCAACAAGGTCATGTGACCAGCAAAGGAAAAAAAACCTAACAGCAAGGTTCTAACAGTACCCCCCCTTCTAAGAGGATCCTCCGGATCCCCTAGGACCAGGCTTATCAGGAAATCTCCTGTGAAACGCTCTGATAAGTCTGGACGCGGAAACATCATCTGACCTCACCCAAGAGTTATCCTCGGGTCCGAAACCTTTCCAGGCCACAAGATACTGCAAACTACCTCTATACCGTCTAGAGTCAAGGATGCGAGAAATTTCATATTCCCCGTCCTCCACCACCGGAGGAACAGAGGCAGAGGCGTCACCATCCGACACAACAGCTTTTTTTAACAGAGAGACATGAAAGACCGGATTAATTCTCCAGGAGGTAGGAACCTCTAACCTAACAGCAGATTGGTTGACAACCTGAAGCACCTTAAAGGGCCCTACAAACTTGGGACCCAATTTCTTAGAAGGAATCCTCAACCGCAGATTCCTAGAGGACAACCAAACCATGTCACCAACAGCGAACAAAACCTCCTGTCGTTTCCTATCAAAGTAGTCTTTAGATTTTCTGTTGGCCTCCTGAAGATTACCACGCACATCCGTCCAAACTCTTTCCAAATCACCGGAAAAATTCTCCTCCTCAGGCACGGCAGATCCCAACTTGGAGAACGACCCAAACGACGGATGTCTCCCAGAACAACAAAAAAAAGGCGAACAACCAGCAGAAGAAGATGTATGATTGTTCAGAGCAAATTCGGCAAGTGGCAGAAACTCAGACCACCCCTCTTGATTGTCTGCCACAAAACAACGCAAGAACTGCTCAACATCCTGGTTTTTCCTTTCTGTCTGGCCATTAGATTCAGGATGATATCCGGACGAAAACGACAAATGAATTCCCAACCTGTCACAAAAGGCACGCCAAAAACGAGCCACGAACTGAGGACCCCTATCAGAAACAATGTCAGTAGGAACGCCATGAAGTCTGACAATTTCCTTGACAAAGGCCTTAGCGAGAGTTTTAGCGCAGGGCAGTTTGATGAAGGGAACCAAGTGACACATCTTGCTAAAACGGTCCACGACCACCCAGATGACAGCAAAACCCTCAGAGGGGGGAAGGTCAGTTATAAAGTCCATAGCCAAATGTGTCCAAGGAGCACTGGGGACCTCCAAAGGACAAAGCAACCCCGCAGCAGGAGTATGTGAGGACTTAGATCTAGCACATACAGTACATTGGTGTACCCACTTAATGACTTCCTTCTGCCATCCAGGCCACCAAAAACTGCGACCCACCAGTCTCTTGGTCTCAGAGATTCCGGGATGACCTGCCAACCGAGATTCGTGACACTCAACAAACAAATCTCTCCTAAAGGTCCCAGGCACAAACAACCTCCCATGAGGAGTGTTAGATGGGGCATTCTCCTGAGCTTTAAGAATCTCATCTTCCAAAACAGAGTCTAAAGCAGCTATCACAACACCTTCTTGTAAAATGTTTTCCTCTTTGTCAGCACCGACTATGGGAGAAAAACTGCGAGACAAGGCATCCGCCTTAACATTCTTAGTACCAGGGATGTAAGTAACGGAGAAATTAAACCGCGAGAAAAACAGTGCCCACCTAGCCTGACGGGCATTCAGGCGCTTGGCAGCGTCAAGATATATCAGATTTTTATGATCCGTAAGAACCTGAACGGGAAATTCCGCACCTTCCAAGAAGTGGCGCCAGTGTTCAAATGCGAGTTTAATAGCCAATAATTCCCGATTACCAATATCGTAATTCAATTCAGTCTCCGAAAATTTTTTTTGAAAAAAAGGCACAGGGATGTAATCCATCCCCGTTATCCTGAGACAATACTGCGCCAACCCCCACAGAGGAAGCATCAACCTCAACCAAAAACGGCCTAGTAACATCAGGCTGCATAAGGATGGGAGCAGAGGTGAACCTCTCCTTGAGATACACAAAAGCTTCAATGGCCTCAGAAGACCACTGAACCGCATCAGCACCTTTCCTGGTGAGATCAGTCAGAGGTTTGACAATACTAGAAAAATTTTTTATGAATTTTCTATAGTAATTGGCGAAACCCAAAAACCTCTGTATCGATTTCAAACCAATAGGCCTAGGCCATTCCTGCACAGCCTGAACCTTAACCGGATCCATCTCAAAACCTTTGCTGGAGATAATGTAGCCCAAAAAACTAATTCTCTGTACAGCGAACTCACATTTCTCCAGCTTAGCAAAAAGCGAATTGTCCATTAATAACTGTAATACCTCACGCACGCTCCGCCAATGAGACTCCAGATCTGGCGAATAAATCAAAATGTCATCCAAATACACAACCACATTTTTACCGATCAAAGGTCTAAGGATGTCATTAATCAGATTCTGAAAAAATGCAGGAGCATTAGTAAGACCAAAAGGCATAACCAGATTCTCAAAATGACCCACAGGAGTGTTAAAAGCAGTCTTCCATTCATCACCCTCCTTCATGCGCAACAGATTGTATGCCCCCTTAAGGTCAATTTTAGAGAACCACTTGGCCCCCAATAACTGGTTAAACAGATCAGGAATCAATGGCAGTGGGTAAGGATTGCGTACCGTAATTTTGTTAATCTCACGAAAATCCAGACAAGGACGTAAACCGCCGTCCTTTTTTTTTACAAAAAAAAAATCCAACCGCCACAGGAGACTTAGAGGGCCTAATGTGACCGGCGGCCAAACTTGTCTGTATGTATTCCTCCAAAGCCTTCCTCTCAGGAATAGTAAGGTTAAATAAACGACTTTTAGGAAGAGTCGCTCCAGGGACAAATTCAATAGAACAATCATAGTCTCTATGGGGAGGCAAAACCTGCGAATCTTTCTCAGAAAAAACTCTCCAAAAATCCTGAATAGGAACAGGTAATTCTCCCCTATCCAAAGCTGCAATACGCCCGTTACAACACTTGTCATAACATTTATGGCTCCAGGATTTAATTTCACTGGTAGACCAATCCAGTACAGGATTGTGAAATTTTAACCAGGGCAAACCCAATATTACTGGAGAAGGCAAGTTATTCAACACTACCAAATCCAATTTCTCATGGTGAACACCATTAATAGTGAGAGGAAATTCACAGACCTTGAGAGTAATATTCTTCGAAGGAGAACCATCCACAGAAACCACAGCAATGGGGGATGATAAAGGTTCAGGTTTTAAATTGAGTTTTTCCACGAATCCCCCATCAATTACATTCAGTGTAGACCCGCAATCAACAAACACCCGAAATTCCATTAATTTTTCCTGAGCAATCGTGGAAGCAGCTAAAAATACACCCTTGGAATTTAAACAGGCAATACGGGCGTGACTGACCATTTTTTTTTCTTTCTTCATACGAAGCTCACAGCCTTTAATCAAATGACCAGATTTTCCGCAATAGAAACACAAGCCTTTCGAAAAACGACGGTCTTTTTCTTGAGAGCGAGGTGCCACCGATCCAATCTCCATCGGTTCACCACTGTTAGTACACACATTCTCATAACCAGAAACTGACATAGCAGAGGATTTGCTCTCATTAACCCTAGCACGCAGTCTTCTATCCACCCGTATAGCTAATTGCATAGCCTGTTGCAAATCCTCAGGTGTAGGATAAGCAATTAGCAGGTCTTTAACCCTTTCACTGAGCCCAGCAAGAAATAGACTTTTCAGAGCAGAATCGTTCCACCCTGTTTGAGTGGACCAACGACGAAAATGTGTACAATATTTTTCGACATTACCTGATCCTTGTTTTAAACGTCTCAACTCAGTCTCAGCTGATGCGACACGGTCAGGATCATCATATAATAGTCCTAAAGCAGAAAAAAAACTATCCACTGATCTGAAGCATGTATCACTAGGTTGCAAAGAAAAGGCCCACTCCTGAGGCTCTTTGCGCAAAAGTGACATTATGAACCCTACGCGCTGGGATTCATCCCCAGAGGACTTGGGTCTCAAACGAAAATACAATAAGCAAGCATTTTTAAATGAAAAAAATTCTCGATGTTCACCAAAAAATAAATCCGGCAAACATACCTTAGGCTCCAAGAAATGTGCTCCAGAACAGTTACTCACGTGCTGACGGAGCTCGGCCACTTCCAGAGAGAGTCCCTGCAGGTGTTTAGCCAAATCCTGAACCGACACCATGATGGAACAAAAAAAATCTTTCCTTAGAGAATTTGCTGGCTGGACTTACTGTTATGTTCTGCTACCAGAGCTAAGGAAAGAGAGGAGATCTGTCCCTACTATAGGACTCAGCTGAATCCCTACGATGTAACAGGGAACCTGATCCTGCGATCAGACCTGCTAAAGTCCTAAGCTAGTCTGTACGAAGACCTATAGATGTGGGGGAGGAATCCCTACAAGTACTAAGGACTGGGAGGAATATGGGACACCTCCTAACAGAAATAGTAGCAGACAGACGAACAAACAAAATATAAAGAACATAGAGGTCCGTAGACCAAGCAAACTAACAGAGCAAGACACAGAGCACAGGCTAGCTAGAAAGTAGATATACAATGAAGTCCAGCAAAGCCAGAAGGGCGGAGCAGGATTAAATAGGCCAACAAGGTCATGTGACCAGCAAAGGAAAAAAAACCTAACAGCAAGGTTCTAACACGGTGGTACTCCCTGACCGCAATCCACGGGTGGCGCTGTCGGACAATTAACCTCAAAACCTAAGAAAGACTGCCACTGGTTTGACCAGCCTGAGCCACGGGACAGGGTCACCACCACGGAGACTACAGACCCCAGAGACCCGGCACCGGGTATCCCACACACATGTACACACGGCCCAGGGGGCGCGTCACATGCAGTACAGCATATTACAAACATAAGTCTCATTATTGGGGAGTGGGTGTCCCATAGTATTTGCTTATGCCTTGCAAGCAAAAGCTGCCAAAAATTAGGACGGAGCAACTTGCAATGCCCCTTACCAGAGCCATGCAGTACAGCATATTACAAACATAAGTCCCATTATTGGGGAGTGGGTGTCCCATAGTATTTGCTTATGCCTTGCAAGCAAAAGCTGCCAAAAATTAGGACGGAGCAACTTGCAATGCCCCTTACAAGAGCCATGCAGTACAGCATATTACAAACATAAGTCCCATTATTGGGGAGTGGGTCTCCCATGGTATTTGCTTATGCTTTCCAAGCAAAAGCTGCCAAAAATTAGGGTGGAGCAACTTGCAATGCCCCTTACAAGAGCCATGCAGTACAGCATATTACAAACATAAGTCCCATTATTGGGGAGTGGGTCTCCCATAGTATTTGCTTATGCTTTCCAAGCAAAAGCTGCCAAAAATTAGGACGGAGCAACTTGCAATGCCCCTTACAAGAGCCATGCAGTACAGCATATTACAAACATAAGTCCCATTATTGGGGAGTGGGTGTCCCATGGTATTTGCTTATGCTTTCCAAGCAAAAGCTGCCAAAAATTAGGACGGAGCAACTTGCAATGCCCCTTACAAGAGCCATGCAGTACAGCATATTACAAACATAAGTCCCATTATTGGGGAGTGGGTGTCCCATAGTATTTGCTTATGCCTTGCAAGCAAAAGCTGCCAAAAATAAGGACGGAGGAACTTGCAATGCTGGCACCCTGGTGGTATAGTGGTGGTGGAGGCTGAGGATAAGGAGAAGAAGATAAAACAGCCGAAACGGTGAAGCGTATACCCATGTGTGGGTGTGAAGCGGTGCATGTGAATACACCTCCCGAAATAACACAGTGGATTTGACTTTATGTTACTCTGCTGTCATTTGGTGGTGATGAGAAGTCTGGCCCAATCCAGCCCTTGTTCATTTTGATAAGGGTCAGCTTGTCAGCATTTTCAGCTGACAGGCGAGTGCGCTTATCAGTTATAATTCCCCCAGCGGCACTAAAAACACGCTCCGATAACACGCTAGCGGCAGGGCAGGCCAGGACCTCCAAGGCGTACAGAGCGAGTTCATTCCAAGTGTCCAGCTTGGATACCCAATAATTAAAAGGCACAAAAGGAATCACGGAGGACGCTGGTACGGTCGGCAAGGTACTCCCTCACCATCTTTTGAAACTTTCCACTCCTTGTGAGAGTACCCCGTGCCTCAGGGCCTGTAAGCTGGGCGGGTGTCAGAAAACTGTCCCAGAACGTTGACAGTGTTCCCCTGCCTCTGCTGGATTGGAGTTGCATCTCTCTCGCCTGTACGCCTTGGTTGGGCAACGAACTGTGACCTCTGCCGCTAGCGTGTTCAGATGGGAATTTTTTTAAGAGTTCTGCAGCAAGGGCCTTCTGGTACTGCCCCATTTTTGTAGACCTCTCCACCTCAGGAATAAGAGAGTGAAAGTTCTCCTTGTAGCGGGGGTCTACAAGTGTCACCAACCAGTTATAACTGTCACCCAACATTTTGACAATGCGAGGGTCACGGTTAAGGCAGCGTAACATAAAGTCAGCCATGCGTGCCAGACTGGTAACGGGCAAGATTTCCGTGTCCTCACCAAGATGACGACTGACCATGCTCTCCTCCTCCTCCTCTTCCTCCTCCCCCCTGTCCTCAGGCCACCCACGCTAAACCGACGGTATGACACTTGTACAGGTACTACCGTCTACAACGCATGATAGCAGCTCCTGTTCTTCCTCCTCCTCCTCCTCCTCTCCCTCATTGTCCCCCAATGCACATTGGGATGAGATGAGGCTGGGCTGTGTGTAATTGCCCGCTACAGCTTCTTGATCCATCTCATCATACTCTGGCTGCAATGCCTCCTCTTTAATTCTCTGTGTAACATACCTGGCGGCGTCCTTGCATAGTGGTCCATCTCCCACTGTGCAAGAGCGCGCACTTGATCTCCAGACCAGTTTTCTAGCCTGGCTTCCCTCCATGCTGTCTGTTTGCCTCTGTGTCTGCTACTTAAGGGTGGCGCCCGATCAATTCCTGCTTTTTGTACCTGCTGCAGACACACCCCTTGTGCGTCCTTAGCCTATTGCTGTCTGCCATCTGGTATTTAACCCAGCTGCTCCTATGAATCCCTGCCTGAGCGTTGTGTTCTGTCAGTTGGCCTTTGGTCACTGATATGTCAGGTCCCGTTTATGTTTCCTGCCTTCGGTATCAGTTCCCGTGTCTGAACTGTGTCCTGTCTGTATTCTCTCCTAGCCTGTTTTGTTTTTCTCTATGTTCGTACTTTCCCTTTTTCTGCAGAGTCTGAACTCGTCCACCGCGTCTGCGGTTTTCGCTTTGCTCAGCTCTGTCCACCGCGTCTGCGGTTTTCGCTTTGCTCAGCTCTGTCCACCGCGTCTGAGGTTTTCGCTTTGCTCAGCCCTGTCCACCGCGTCTGCGGTTTTCGCTTTGCTCAGCCCTGTCCACCGCGTCTGCGGTTTTCGCTTTGCTCAGCCCTGTCCACCGCGTCTGCGGTTTTCGCTTTGCTCAGCCCTGTCCACCGCGTCTGCGGTTTCGAATTTGTCTCCCAGTCTGTACTGGACCCTACCCAGCCTGTGCTCTAGTCTGCCTGTTCCTGTATTCCCCGGTGTGGGTCAACAGCCGTGTCCGGTGTCTGACCTGGAGTAGACCCTGGTTACTCTGCTCGGTTCCTCCCTGGTGCACTGGCGTTGTATGCCGTCGTGCGACCTTGGTCGGATCGGGCAGATACTTAGTTACGCCCCTCCAGGCACTCTCCGGTTCATGGCACAGTGGAATCACTACATAAACACGCACACGTCAGTCCGGGCGTGTGCATTACACTCTGCAGAGACCGTTGCAAAAGACAGACAAGTGGGATGCTGACACTAATGATGGCGTCATCGCCACTCACCATCTTGGTGGCCTCCTCAAAGTTTGTCAGGATGGTACATATGTCAGACATCCAGGTCCACTCCTGAGGTCTTATGTGTGGAGTCTGACCTGAATATCGACGGCCTTGTTGCAGCTGGTACTCCACAACTGCTCTCTTCTGCTCACAAATCCTTTGCAACATGTGGAGGGTAGAGTTCCATCATGTGGGGACATCACACACCAGTCGGTGTGCCGGAAGCTGCAAACGCTGCTGCAACACAGCAAGGGCGGCGGAAGCTGTAGCCGACTTGCGAAAATGAGCTGACAGGCGGCGTACTTTCACGAGCAGATCTGGCAACTCGGGGTACGATTTAAGAAACTGCTGAACCACGAGGTTAAGCACATGAGCCAGGCATGGTACGTGTGTGATCTCACCTCGCCTCAGAGCCGCCACCAGGTTACAGCCATTGTCACACACGACCATGCCGGGATATAGGTTCAGCGGTCTCAGCCACAGATCTGCCTGCTCTTTCACAGCTGTCCACAACTCACAAGCAGTGTGAGGTTTATCACCTAAGCTTATGAGTTTCAGCACAGCCTGTTGCCGCTTGGCGGAGGCAGTACTGCAATGCTTCCAGCTTGTAACTGATGTGGTGATATCTGAGATGGAGGCTGAACATGAGGAGAAGGAGGAGGATGCGCAGGAGCTGTACACTGTGGGGGCAACTCTGACTGACATTGGGCCCGCAATCCTCGGTGTGGGGAGGATGTGTTCCGTCCCAAGGTCCGACTGGGTCCCGGCTTCCACTATGTTTACCCAGTGTGCCGTCAGAGAGACGTTCGGTCCCTGGCCACAAGCACTTGTCCACGTGTCCGTTGTCAGGTGGACTCTCCCAGTAACTGCGTTGTTGAGGGCACGGCAGATGCTTTGGGACACGTGCTTGTGTAGTGCGGGGATGGCACACCGGGCAAAATAGTGTCGGCTGGGGACCGAGTACCGAGGGACGGCCACCGCCATAAGATTGTGGAAGGATTCCGTCTCCACCAGCCTAAAAGGCAGCATTTCCAACGCAAGCAGTCGTGAAATGTGCAAATTTAGGACTGTGACCTGTGGGGCGTTAGCTGCGAATTTCCGCTTTCGTTCAAAGGTCTGGGATATGGACAATTGAACGCTGCAGTGGGACGTGGACGTGGACGTTGATGCTGTTTCTTGAGAAACTGCCATAACAAGTGAAGACTGAGAGGAGGGGGCATCTTTACATGCAGTATGGACAGGGGATTGCCTTGCACACACAACAGGGGGTTCTATTGCACGCACAACAGTGGAAGAAGCTGTGGTGACACCCGCTGACACTGGTCATGGACACTGGGTTTCGCCCCACAAAGTCGGGTGCTTTGCTGTCATGGGCCTGATCATGCTGGTAGTGGTCAGGCTGGTAGTTTTGTCACCCCTGCTGATGCTGGCATGGCAGGTGGAACATATGGCATTTTTGGGGTTATCAGCAGAGTCTTTAAAAAAATTCCAGACTCTGGAAGACCTACCACTTGTACTGGCAACGTCCCTCGTGTTGGTGTTACGGGGAACGGTTGCCTTTCTTCTGTCTGCGGCCACCACACTGCTTCTTCCTGCCTGTTGGGGTACTCTGCCTCCCTCCCCCTGTGTGCTGCTGGCCTCACTCTTCATGTCCTCCTTCCACGTTGGGTCAGTTACTAGATCATCCACCACCTCCTCCTCTTCCACTTGCGCACCACGATCCTCCTCCTCACTTCCTGGCAATTGTGTCTCGTCATCGTCCACCTCTTGTGACAGATTGCCAACGTCGACTTCCTGTGGCCGTGACTGTTCAAATATTTGGGCATCGCAACATGGGATCTCCTCTTCCACCACTTCAAGCGTATCAGGCGAGGAGCCCAAATATGGAAATGGACCAGTGAACAGCTCTTCAGAGTGTCCAAGTGTGGGATCACTTGCTGTCTGACGACACTCGGCATGGTGGGAGGAAGGAGCATCAGGGTGAGGAGGAGTATGCGCTCGAGACTCACGGCTACTAAGAGTTGACCGTGTGGAAGACAGACCGGAGGTGGTGGTGCCCAGGTAACTGGAAGTATTATCTGCTATCCAATTAATAACCTGTTCACACTGATCAGTACTCAATACTGGTGTTGTTCTGTGCTTCCCTAGTAATTCGGTCAAGAAGTGGGAGCGAGAAGATGTGGCTGTTGGTTGTGGCACATTTTCACCTTGGCTACGGCCCCGTCCTCTGCACGAACCATCACCAGAACGTCCACTTCCACGTCCCTTGCCACGCGTCTTGCCCATTGCAAATGAAGTAAAATAGCTTACACTTGCACTATCAATGGAAAAAGGGTAATATAGAGTAGATAAGAACCGTGGAAGAGGAAAACCACAGTTATTGTTTACTGGGGTATAACACACTTTTTTAAATAGAGATATTTGCGGCTGAACAGTGAGCGACACACTCAAACTGCTTTTTTTTTAGATACCAAAGGCCCAAAACTGGATAGTACAGCGATTTGACTCGTGGAACTGCGAAACCACACTGGGATGTCGGGCCTACACAAGACTATTTTCAACAGATATATTTTTTTGTCACAACAGTCAGGAGACACTACTGTTTTTCTTTACGGAAAAAACTACCAAAAGCTGAATAATAGAGATTTTTTACCGTGGGATGGCAAAACCACAGTTATTGTTTACTGGGGTATACCACACTTTTTTAAATAGAGATATTTGCGGCTGAACAGTGAGCGACACACTCAAACTGCTTTTTTTTTTAGATACCAAAGGCCCAAAACTGGATAGTACAGCGATTTGACCCGTGGAACTGCGAAACTACACTGGGATGTCGGGCCTACACAAGACTATTTTCAACAGATATATTTTTGTGTCACAACAGTCAGGAGACACTACTGTTTTTCTTTACGGAAAAAACTACCAAAAGCTGAATAATAGAGATTTTTTACCGTGGGATGGCAAAACCACAGTTATTGTTTACTGGGGTATACCACACATTTTTAAATAGAGATATTTGTGGCTGAACAGTGAGCGACACACTCAAACTGCTTTTTTTTTAGATACCAAAGGCCCAAAACTGGATAGTACAGAGATTTGACCCGTGGAACTGCAAAACCACACTGGGATGTCGGGCCTACACAAGACTATTTTCAACAGATATATTTTTGTGTCACAACAGTCAGGAGACACTACTGTTTTTCTTTACGGAAAAAACTACCAAAAGCTGAATAATAGAGATTTTTTACCGTGGGATGGCAAAACCACAGTTATTGTTTACTGGAGTATACCACACTTTTTTAAATAGAGATATTTGCGGCTGAACAGTGAGCGACACACTCAAACTGTTTTTTTTTTTAGATACAAATGGCCCAAAATGGATAATACAGAGGTTTGAACCGTGGAAGTGCAAAACAACACTTCTGTTTCTCTAGCCTACACCAGACTATTTTCAACAGTTATATTTGTGTCTGAAAAATCAGAGACACGCTTTTTTTTTGGGGGGGGGGGGCGACACCAAAAGGTTAATAAGACGGGTATTTGTACAGTGTGAAGGAGGAAAAAAAAGGAGGATTTAGATGAAAAAAAAAGGATTTTCCTGGCCCCCGACACCTGGTGCTAAGTCCAGCAATTTCAGCAACAGGAGCACACAGGACTGTAATGCAGCGTTTGCTGGTATAACCACTGTGTCTCCTATACAGCCTGCCTGCCTGGTATCTGGGATGGATATTAGTCCTGAAAAGGACTGTTTGTTTGTTCTGGCAGCCTTTACAGACCCTACACTAACTATTTCGCAGTTTATATCTCTCTCTAAATCAGCAGCACTGTCCCTACACTGTCTAATCCGGAGCGACTGTGTCCAAGATGGCGGCGCCCGGTTTTAAATACTCGAGGTGACGCTGTGCGGCCAGCCAATCACTGTAATGCCCACAACCAACATGGCTGCAGCATTACAGTGACTGGCTGGCAATCCCTGCATGTTCATTGGCTCTGTAAAGAGCGCCAAACATGCAGGGCGGAGACCCGAGCTCCCGCCCGAGTAACCCGGAAATGCTCGGTGCTCGCCGAACATCCCGAGTAGCGTGATGCTCGGGCGAGTACCGAGCAGTGTCGAGCATGTTCGCTCAACACTAGTAAGCAGGATGAGGCGGTGCTGGGGGGGAATAGAGATGGAGTGATAGAGACTTCAGATCTACCATAGTCCTTCAGTCTAATTTGCATATTAATTAAAATGCTGATTTTTCCGTAATGGAGGACTGGCCATCTAAAAGTATTACTGGACTTGTCTTTGACAGAGCTACATGCACATATAAATATTAAAGCAGTTGAGCCGAACAATATGATAAACAGTTCTGACCATAGTTGGTCAGTAATCAATATGGGCACTCCCAAATATATATAATCCTACAAACATGCGGAGTCACATACCCAAAAATGATACTCAATAATAGCAATAAAGATGGAGATAAAAATAAAACATGATTTTATTGATATTCATGATAAAAAAGACAAAATATTAAAATGTATAGCAGGTCAAATGGAGGGGAATACACAAGATCAGGGTGGTGACCATTAGGGGTAATATGGGGCTATCTATCAAATTGTATGTATAGTCAGAAAAATGTAGGGGTACTAGGCACATTCATGTTTCATTCAGAGTACATTTTAAGGACTTCCAATTCTCAAACACATGTACCGAAAGTAAAGGATAAATAAACAGTATAGAGAGAGGGCCTGTCCTCACATATTGAAACTTAAGCCTGAGATAATGAGTATAAATAGATTGGGAGCGGTAAGGGGGAGTCAAAGAGACTACCCGTTTCTCAACCCATATAACTCACCCATATTGAAGATAAATATCCGGTACCGCGCTGAAGCCCCGACGCGCGTTTTTCGCGTATGCTTCCTTGGGGGGCTGTGGTTGGTGTGTGTGAGGGCATCCTTTATATAGTTGTCTGGATAGTGGTAATCGGCGTGCGCTGGTAACTCGGCGCGTGCGCGGTGGTGTCTGCCACTTCCGTCGCGTCATTTCCAGCCTATTCCTGATGGGAGTGTGGGTGGGAACAATTGTTCCAATGACGGCACTGACCCACACTTCCACCATACGGAAGCCTTGTAAGACGCAATTAGACACGTGGACCACCGCACATGCGCTCCCAGCAGTGGCCATTTGTAAAGAGGGAAAGAGTGAGGGCAAATGACGGAGATCCAGACAAAGTGAACAGGTACGTGAAAAACAAAAAGAAAAGAACAAAAAACGAAAGAAACAATGAGAGAATAAAAGGGCTCCCATATATCAACACACCACAAATAGAGATACATAGAAGAGTACATATTCATGATTTACATCCCATATTGCGATATATCAATGAGATAAACAATTCTTGTAAAGCAAATCAATAAGCCAGTTCACGATGTCAGATGTATCAGGTGGCAGCTGGTCCCTCAGTCTTCCAAAAATCCTGGAAACAGACCAGACATATAGAGAGGAGGCCCCAATGTATAACACTACTATAGGAAGATATAAAAATTAGAACACATATACTAAAAACATAGAGAAAAGAATTGATCAATTATAGAAATGGAACAAAACTAAGCTGTTCATTCAGCGTCGCCGGTGTCATTGTATCCAAATTAACTATCCAGCGACACTCAAGCTGCGCCAGAATCCATTTGTGGTTTCCGCCCCTTGTGCCAAGATGCACCTTGTCAATTCCCACAAATTTAAGGTCGGAGGGGTCGCAATTATGGCACTGCCTAAAGTGCCGCGGGATAGTATTTAAAGTAGTAGGATCAAGTACATCTCCTGTAGCCATAATATCCCTAATATGCTCCCTGGCACGAACTCGAAGTTCGCTAGAAGTTAGGCCTACATAGTAGAGGTTACAGGGGCACCTAGCCAGGTATGCAACATATGTAGCGCTGCAGGAGATGTATTGCGTAATTTTAATCTCCCTGATCCCATCAGCTGACTTAAATAAAGTGGCACGGATAATGTTTCTACAGGCTAGGCATGACCCGCAAGGGTAACATCCCCATCTCTGTTTCCCAGCACCAAACAGGGCGGGAGTAGGAGCGACATAGTGGCTTCTCACCAAGGAGTCTCTGAGACTCCTACCTCTTCTTGCTGTCATCATGGGTCTATCAGGTAAAATTTTATTTAACGTGGGTTCTGTTTTAAGAACAGGCCAATGGTTGGTCAGAATTTATTTGATCTCAGACAAACAATTATTAAAAGTGGATATAAATCTAATGGGTGGGTACCTCTCCAATTGTATGCAAGAATTAGTAAGTAGTGACTGTCGTGGGGTTCTCCTTGCGCGCCAGTAGCCCTTTTTAATACAACGATTGCTGTAACCCCGTTCATGAAATCTATGGCCAAGGTCACGAGCCCGGGCCTCAAAAATTCCATCCGTAGAACAAATGCGTTTCATTCTAAGATATTGTCCAACAGGATTGACCCGGATTGTTGCCGGTGTATGTGCAGAATTTGCATGCAATAGAGAATTCCCTGATGTTTCTTTATGGAAAACATCCGTTTGTATCAGGCCATCCTGTTGGACCATAATCTTGATATCTAGAAAATCGTTCTGGTGTTTCTCATATTTGTATGTGAGTTTAATATTACGATCATTATCATTTAATGCGGTAATGAACTCATGAAGTCCGGATTCGGGATTCCTTCAGTCTACTTTGCATATTAATTAAAATGCTGTTTTTTCCGTAATGGAGGACTGGCCATGTAAAGGTAATACTGGACTTGTCTTTGACAGAGCTACATGCACATATAAATAGTTTGCAGGATGAAATCCTGCTGACAGATTCCCTTTAACACGAAGGTTACTATGTTAACATAGAGGGACTTTCCTACATCAGATTTTTGGTTCATATGATTGACATAGGCAGATTATCAAATATTGGCCCATATATATTACTACACAACAGTTCTGTGTGGCCATGCTATGGAATTTTGGCAACTTTTTTTTCTATTGGTAACTGAGTAATATTATCATTATGATTACTACATTACAGTAAATTAAAGCTTAAAAGAATATAGCGGTTAGTCCTAGACCACACACACAATATGTAAGCGTTGGTGGTTAGAATTAAACAGAGAAACCACAAACTAGATGAGAAGTCATGGTTACAAGATGTCTTTGGTTGACTACATTCCTTCTAGTGGCCATCCATGTACAAACAGACTCATGCGGAGACAGATCCTTAACACATATGATCCTTCTAATGTATACAATGAGTGCTACAATCAGTTCTACTGTTCTAATATTCTGTGTGTATGACTTTTGTGTCATTTAAAAATACCTTCTTGCCATCAGTGAATGCTATCACGATTACATTCGGAAATTGAAAACACTTTCCCCGCTGTTACAATGTTTGATTGTAGGGTAGGCAATTTTTTGTGGGCATCTTCCCAATAACAGTACAAAACTCTATCTAATACATTGTAAGGACTCTGTTCAGACTAATTTCACTAATTCCATTTTCTTAGATGCCTGAAAGGGTTTGTCCAAGACTTAAGTTACCGTGACACTTAGCGACGCTACAGCGATCCCGACAGTGATACGACCTGTCAGGGATCGTTGCTGCGTTGCTATGTGGTCGCTGGTGAGATGTCAAACAGTCAGATGTTCCCAACGACGCAGCAACGATACGGGGACCAATAACGACATGTATAATGATGCAACGCAAATGTACGCCTAGGTGTCTCAGTTCTGAGTCACCAACAACGTCGTTGGTAAGGTGTCAAACACACCGATGCATGCTACCCAGCAGGACCTCAGCGATCAAAAAATGGTCCAGGCCATTTCGACAGGACCACCGATCTCACAGTAGGGGCCTGGTCGCTGCTACGTGTCAAACGTTGCGAGATCGCAACTGAGGTCGCTGTTGCGTCACAAAACTTGTGACTCAGCAGCGATCTCGCTAGCAATCTCTCTTAGTGTGATGGGGGCTTTAGATACTGATGACCTATCCAGGACAGGTCATTAATATCAGGTGATTGGAAGTCCGACATTCGGCACCCCCAGCAATCAGCTGTTTACAGCTCCCACTGGGGGCAGTAGTAAAAATTGTACTGAGCTGGAATTAAATAGGAGCCGTGCTGCCGTACCAAGAATGGCCACTACACATTGAACAGATCTGTGCTGTTTCAACTCTATACACTGTATATGTAAAGTGACCAAGGGCGGTAGCCATGGATGAGCTGCTGCTTCAAAATACCCTGGCACTTTACAGGAAAATGGTGTCCCAGTCCCAATGTGCTAACAGGTGTGGGGTGTATTAAACTTACTTGTAGGTCACAGGCCTCTGCTGTCTCCAGGCCTCCATCTTCAGGAGCCGCCGCACATAACTCAGGGGACACGCAGTTCATTTCAACAAGCAAAAGTTTACTGGACAGTTCAAGTTCATCCGATTGTAAGTATTGGGCACAACACATCTTAGTTCTTGTTTCCTTAGTACAGTACATCTTCAGCATTACTATCCGTTCCTCCTGGATTATCAATATATTTACTGTTCCTGTCAGCCACAGGGATTTCCCATCCAGTCCGGCAGTACACCCAGGATCCGCTACTCTCCTTCACACAGTTCCACGTCCATCATACCTTGTACACCAGAGGGTAAGGCACTCTTCGTAGTACCTGTACGACCCTTGAGCTCCAGACGTTGCAGGAATGTCCGCAATAGATTCCATTAAGGCTTTCCACTGACCCGAACAATACATGCTCGTTCATTGCAACTTGAACTTGACCTAGGTTACTTTACTTCCCTATCTGATCTGCTATCAGGAAGCAGTCCCTCTTTAGTGGGGCTTTCTCCTCCCACTATGGGCTAGTCCCGGACCTTTAACTGCAGTTGAAACCAGAAGTTTACATACACTATATAAACAGACACATATGCATGTTTTTTTCAATATCTGACATGAAATCAGAATAACCCTTTCCCTTTTAGGTCAATTAGGATTACCATAACTTTTAATACTTGCCAAATGTCAGAATAATGAGAGAAAGAATGTTTTAAGGCATTTTTATTACTTACTGCAAAGTCAAAAGTTTACATACAATAAGATTACTATCCCTTTAAACAATTCTGCACTGCCCATATGATGATGTCATGTGTCTGGAAGCTTCTGATATGTTTTTTGGCAACATCTGAGTTAATTAGAGACATACCTGTGGATGTATTTTAATGCACACCTGAAACACACTGCTTCTTTGTGTAGAATCATGGGAAAGTGTAAAGAAATCAGCCAAAATATCAGGAACAGAATTGTGGACTTGCACAAGTCTTGCTCATCCTTGGGAACAATTTCAAGATTTCATGTCAAATATTGAGAAAAACATGTATATGTGTCTTGTGACAGAGTCACTGGTGTGATATACGAGGGGAGGTATGTGTCACTCAGGTTGCTCTCCTGTGTGAACTGAAACCTAATAAATTTCTGCCAGCATGTTATATGCTGGAGGTTACCTCTCTTAAAGTGTGTGATTTTATGGGAATGGCAAACAGGGTGGGAAGCCATTCCACCTTCATCCCCTCAGGGTGTGGCAAAGCAAGGTTTAAATGCTCAGTCATTTTTGTTTCCTGGCTGTAGTGTGTGGTATAGAGAGGGAAGTCTCCTGGCTGTGTTGGACTGAAGTCAGACAGCAACACCGGAGGACTGGTGTTGCTGAGACTTCATTGTGCTACCTGCAGCAGGCAGAGCCTTGCTGGCTAAAGGAGTCTGTTATACTTTATCTTTTGTTTTCCCGTTAACCCCGAGAGGGACTGTTTATTTTTATGGGACGCTGTTGGAGTTTATACCGCACAATAAACCAGCAGGAAGATTACCCGAACTGAGTGTCCTGTGTCTGCCCCTGGAGATTCGAGCAAGTCGCTTTACCACAGTCTTTTCATATAGTGTATGTAAACTTCTGGTTTCAACTGTAGAAGTTGTCACCTCTCTGCTGTCCAGAATCTCAGAGCATCTATCAGCCATATCCCCCTCCTTCTCCTCTAGCTTCCTCAAGCTGAATGTGGACAAATCTGCGTATAAAATCGGCGAGTGCAACGTGAGAAAAAATTGCATTGCACTCGCACCAATGTTATTCAGTGAGGCTGTGTTCATCTGCACCTGCAATTGGTGTGAGGAAAAAATCGCAGTATGCTGCGTATGGGCTTGTGACATCTATCCTATTTATTCTATCTATCCATGTATAAGATTGCTTTATTAGTTTGTAAACTAGCTTTAAATGACATAGAGAATTACAGTATGCAAAAACTGATGTTAAAACGCATTGCATACAGATGTCATACGGATGATAGATGAGGAAAAAAATGCACACTCGCATAGGACTCACATTACATACAGATGCTGGGTGAGAAAAAAAAAGCATGACACTCACCTGACACCAACATTTCTTGCTTAGAATCTCAGCGCGTTTATATATGCAGATGTGAGCGAACTCTTAAGTCTACTGTCCCTATCTGGTACTTATACTCTATGGTAAATTCTACTCTATCGACTATTAGTTAATATTAAATATTAATTTTTTTTATCAGTTTTTATTATTATTTTTACTTTTTTATTTATATCATAATATTATAATATAAATATATATACAGTGGGTACGGAAAGTATTCAGACCCCTTTGAGCTGATGATTCTCATTTGGTCTGACATGCACTGTGAGCTGTGAGGTCTTATATAGACAGGTGTGTGCCTTTCCAAATCAAGTCCTATCAGTTTAATTAAACACAGCTGGACTCCAATGAAGGAGTAGAACCATCTCAAGGAGGATCACAAGGAAATGGACAGCATGTGACTTAAATGTGTTTTTGAGAACCACCAAACAGCGGGTGGAAGGTTGTCCATATTTCCACCCCAGATTGTGGTTTTAAATAGACGGCCTGCTGAGGCATTCAGTGTTCAGTGTGTCTGGAGAGGCTAACTCCAGAGAGGTGGTCATGTTTTGTGCTAACCTGAACCATTTGTTTGCTAAACCCTGAGCGGGCGGATCCCGGCTACCACAAGGACTGTGCTGTGTGTTACCACTTTGTTTTTGTTTTCCTGTTTTGCCCAAAAGTTTACTTTTACTTCACAATGGTTTATGCAGCCTGTATAATAAACCAGGGAAGGATTTAAAGAGACAGTGTTACCATGTCTACCTCCGTGTACAGCTGAGTGAGCCGATAAACCACAATATACAGTACAGACCAAAAGTTTGGAAACACCTTCTCTTTTAAAGATTTTTCTATATTTTCATGACTATGAAAATTGTACATTCACACTAAAGGCATCAAAACTATGAATTAACACATGTGGAATTATATACTTAACAAAAAAGTGTGAAACAACTGAAAATATGTCTTATATTCTAGGTTCTTCAAAGTAGCCACCTTTTGCTTTGATGACTGCATTGCACACTCTTGGCATTCTCTTGATGAGCTTCAAGAGGTAGTCACCAGAAATGGTCTTCACTTCACAGGTGTGCCCTGTCAGGTGTAATAAGTGGGATTTCTTGACTTATAAATGGGGTTGGGCCCATCAGTTGTGTTGTGCAGAAGTCAGGTCGATACACAGCTGATAGTCCTACTGAATAGACTGTTAGAATTTGTATTATGGCAAGAAATAAGCAGCTAAGTAAAGAAAAACGAGTGGCCATCATTACTTTAAGAAATGAAGGTCAGTCAGTGCGAAAAATTGGGAGAACTTTGAAAGTGTCCTCAAGTGCAGTTGCAAAAATCATCAATCACTACAAAGAAACTGGCTCACATGAGGACCGCCCCAGGAAAGGAAGACCAAGAGTCACCTCTGCTTCTGAGGATGAGTTTATCCGAGTCACCAGCCTCAGAAATTGCAGGTTAACAGTAGAGATGAGCGTTGTTCTACTCGAACTGTTCGCCAATCTCAAATTCGAGCTGTTTTGGGCAGTGTTCGAGCCGTTCGGCGTACACGAACAATTTGAGAAAAATTCGGCTGTTCGAGGTTATGTTCGATAACTGTTCGTGCACCAAAATCATAACTGGATTTTTTCTCAGTAATGATGAAAATTAATGTTAATACGCAGTTTGAGTGTACAGCGGGGTGGGGGGAGGGGCAGGGGATGGATCTCTGCAGGAACAATGAAGATCTCCATTTTTTTTTTCTCTTTCCCGCATTTGCAGTGGGGAGGTGCA
Source organism: Phyllobates terribilis (assembly GCF_046119375.1). NCBI lineage: Eukaryota > Metazoa > Chordata > Amphibia > Anura > Dendrobatidae > Phyllobates > Phyllobates terribilis. Next base: position 745,092,030 of record NW_027362763.1, on the reverse strand, counting down.
ATCTGTCAGCCTATCAGCAGCGCACACACGGAGCGAAGTGCTTTTTTTCACACAAGCAAGGGCATGTGTCATTGGCAGTGTATGTCACATGTCCTTGCCCTATAAGACCAAGCCATTTTCCCCGTCGCCACCATTTTCTCACTGCTGCAGCTGCGTGTTAGACGGCACCGCTGTTGCTGTGTGCGCTATACCTTGTTAATTTCAAGCCAATTTTCGCACAAATCTACAGATAGCTTGGGAGTAGGGAATAGTTGTGATTGCAGTCCTTTTAAGGACTAGGTTACAGCATTTCCTACGACTTTTATCAGGCAGGTCTGTGCTCTTAAATAGATAGATTGTGGGAGTAAAGACTAATTGTAATTGGAGTCCTTTTCAGGACTAGGTTACATCAGTTCCTATCAGTTTTTGCCAGGCAGGTCTGTGCCAGTGCTGTGCAAGTTTTTTTCACAGCATTTGGCTGAATCTAGCAAAGCTAATCCTTTTTGGCCTATTGCAGAGTGTGTTAGTCAGTGGAGTAGCCTATCTGTGTTGCAAGATATACCACCTGTGTATAGAATACCATTTTTTTTACTGCACCTAGTGAAGTAAAATCTTTTGGGCATAGCATCATTCTATTAGTCCATCTATACTGACCTCCATCAGGTTGCAAATTGAACATAATTTTTTTCTGCATCTAGCTCTGAAAAAATATTGGGCTTCTAGCTGTGTGTGGGACTTGTTCTATTAATCCATCTATACAGACCTCCATCAGGTTGCAAACTGAATATATTTTTTTCTGCATCTACCTCTGAAAAAATATTGGGCTTCTAGCTGTGTGTGGGACTTGTTCTATTAATCCATCTATACAGACCTCCATCAGGTTGCAAATTGAATATATTTTTTCTGCATCTACCTCTGAAAAAATATTGGGCTTCTAGCTGTGTGTGGGACTTGTTCTATTAATCCATCTATACAGACCTCCATCAGGTTGCAAACTGAATATATTTTTTTCTGTATCTACCTCTGAAAAAATATTGGGCTTCTAGCTGTGTGTGGGACTTGTTCTATTAATCCATCTATACAGACCTCCATCAGGTTGCAAACTGAATATATTTTTTTCTGCATCTACCTCTGAAAAAATATTGGGCTTCTAGCTGTGTGTGGGACTTGTTCTATTAATCCATCTATACAGACCTCCATCAGGTTGCAAACTGAATATATTTTTTTCTGCATCTACCTCTGAAAAAATATTGGGCTTCTAGCTGTGTGTGGGACTTGTTGTATTAGTCCATCTATACTGACCTCCATCAGGTTGCAAACTGAATATATTTTTTTCTGCATCTACCTCTGAAAAAATATTGGGCTTCTAGCTGTGTGTGGGACTTGTTCTATTAATCCATCTATACAGACCTCCATCAGGTTGCAAACTGAATATATTTTTTTCTGCATCTACCTCTGAAAAAATATTGGGCTTCTAGCTGTGTGTGGGACTTGTTGTATTAGTCCATCTATACTGACCTCCATCAGGTTGCAAACTGAATATATTTTTTTCTGCATCTACCTCTGAAAAAATATTGGGCTTCTAGCTGTGTGTGGGACTTGTTGTATTAGTCCATCTATACTGACCTCCATCAGGTTGCAAACTGAATATATTTTTTTCTGCATCTACCTCTGAAAAAATATTGGGCTTCTAGCTGTGTGTGGGACTTGTTCTATTAATCCATCTATACAGACCTCCATCAGGTTGCAAATTGAATATAATTTTTTTCTGCATCTAACCCAGCCAATAGTTTTGGCCTAATACCACAGTTTGGCCACTCAGCTCTGCTCGGTTCCCATCCATTGTTTTTTTGTGCAAACAACTCCAGAGTTGTGAATTAGTTAACCACCAAAATGAGTGGAAAAAGGCCTGCTGCTGGTGGAAAGGGGAATAGGCGTGTTGGGAAGGGGAAAAAAGGTTGTGTCCGTGGGGTAGGTGTTAAAGCAACAGTAACATCTGCAGAAGAAAGACCATCTTCCAGCCAAACTAAAATGTCTACTTCTTTTAGCGGACAATGTGATAAGATCTCTTTCTTACGGCCACGCCAATCGCTACAAATTCCAGATGAGGCACAAAAACAGCAGGTGCTTCAACGGATATCAAGTGCTCCTTTAAGTGGGCTCTCCTCCACATCAACTTCAACATCACAAATACTCCAGTCCTCAAAGGTGTCACCCCAATCGCACTTGCTTCCTCACAGCTCCCAAATCTCCAGCTGCCCGTCTGAGTATGAGATAGAACAGATGGTTGAGTCTGCAGAGCTGTTTACTCATACTATAGCCTGGGAATCAGAGGTCGACTCCAGCGCTTCTGTGAATCCAGACGAGGAAATGATCTGCACTGATGCCCAGAATCTTTATGAGTCGGATCCAGGACCAGACGCAGAAGGTTCTGACCATAATGTAGACCCTCATTCCCAAACTGTAACTCCTGTTGGTGGAGACAATGAGGAAGACGATGATGAGACTCAAATACCTGATTGGAGCGACAACTTTAGTTTTTTTTCAGGGCAGGAACAGGTTGGCTCTGAGGACGACGGGTGTGATAACGCACAGGGTGATGATGATGAGGTTGGAGATCCCACTTACTGTCAACCCACAGTCAGCCAAGAGATGAGGTCAGCAGAGGAGGTGGAGGAAGATGCTAGTGACGACGAGGTCAGGTTGCGCCTTCCTGGACAGAGACGTAGTACTGGAAGCACGTCAACAACTGCATCCTCAAACACAACTCTGCCTCTCACCACAAGTCGTGGTGGCTCTTCAGGTCGCATGGGTGCTAAGCCTTGCATAGCCTGGGCATTTTTTCAGATCGATAAAGATGACCCAACTCGTGTTATCTGTAACATTTGTCAGCAAAAGCTAAGTAGAGGCCAAAAAATACATAGTTTGAGTACTTCATGCATGAACCGGCAGATGGACATGAAGCATAAGTTGCAGTGGGAAGCTCAGTGTGCTACAATGCGGCCTAGCCTGCCGGGCCAACCACCGTCTGCCATATCTTGTGCATCCGCGGCCTCTTCATCCTCTGTGACTGGGGGGACAGCAGTCACACCTGTTTTAGGGCGCAGACCTGCCACCTCTTTACCCACAACAGCCAGCGTGATTGGCAGGTCATCATTTTCTTTGGAGGTGGTAACACCAGCTGGTGTTGAGCGCTGTCCGACATCGATAGCACCACCTTTGGATCAAGGCAACCTAACATGTCCGCCTGCATCTTCCTCACAGACCGGCAGTTTGCCGGGGACACCCTTATCAACCCCGTCTGAGCACAATAGCCAGCCCTCGGTCCCTCAGATGTGGACAAGTAAAAGACCATTTCCTCCTAGCCATGAGAAAGCTAAGAGGTTGAATTTCACCATCTGCAAGCTCTTGGCTACAGAAATGCTGCCTTTCCGCCTGGTGGACACAGAGGATTTTCGAGACCTTATGTCCGTCGCAGTGCCCCAGTACCAGATGCCCAGTCGGCACTACTTCTCAAAGAAAGGTGTGCCTGCGCTCCACCAGCATGTCGCACACAACATCACCGCTTCTTTGAGAAACTCTGTGTGTGACAGGGTGCATTTCACCACAGACACTTGGACGAGTAGGCATGGACAGGGGCGTTACATGTCGCTGACTGGGCACTGGGTAACTATGGTGACAGCAGGACAAGGGGCTGCTGTCCAAGTCTTGCCGTCCCCACGAGTTGTGCGTCAATCCTCTTTATGTCAAAGTTCCTCCACTGCTTCTGCCTCCTCAACCTCCTCTCGGTCTTCCACCTGCACCCAAAGCCTGTCTGGTCATGCCACAAGCTTTCTAACTGCGCAGAAGGGATCCTGCACACCTCCTTACTATGCTGGCAGTAGGGCTCAACGTCATCAGGCGGTTTTTACATTGAAATGTCTGGGAAATGTGAGTCACACAGCTGAGGAGTTGTGGTCAGCTCTGGAGAACCAATTTCATGAATGGTTGTCTCCACTGGACCTGAAACCAGGGAAGGCCGTGTGCGACAATGCTGCAAACCTGGGTGCGGCCCTTCGCCGGGGCAATGTCACACACGTGCCTTGTATGGCTCACGTGTTGAACCTGGTTGTCCAGCAATTTTTAGCCCACTATCCCAGACTAGATGGCCTTCTGCAGAGGGCACGGTCGCTGTGTGCTCACTTCCGCCGTTCGCATCCCGCAGCTCAGCGACTTACATCTCTACAGAAGTCGTTGGGCCTGCCACTTCACCGGCTAAAATGCGATGTGCCTACCCGGTGGAATTCAACTCTGCACATGTTGCAGCGACTGTGGCAGCACCGACAAGCCCTGGTGCAATACGTTCTGACGTATAGCCTGGGCCAACGAGATTCAGAGGTGGGGCAAATCACGCTGGAGGAGTGGTCTCAGATCAGGGACCTATGCACCCTTCTGCACAGTTTTGAAATGGCGACGAAGATGTTTAGTGCTGACGATGCCATTATCAGCATGACTATTCCGGTGATTTACATGCTGGAGCACATGTTAAACAGAATTCGGAGTCAGGTGGTGGCACAAGAGGAGGTGGAGGAAGTAGAGGAGGAGGAGTTGCATGCGGAAGGGCTAACATCTGCAAGGTCCAGACGGTCGGCAGCACCAAGGCGGCAGGCATGTGAGGGTGGGGGAGATGGTTTTACCAGGGCGCATGGTAGCAGCCAAACTAGTGAGGAAGGTGCAGGAGCCCAGGAAGAAGTGGAGGACGAACTGATGGAAGACTCATCAGATGAGGGAGACCTTGATCACATTTCTGTTGTGCGAGGTTGGGGGGAGAGGACAGAGGAAGGAAGCATGATTGTTACCTCGCCACCAACACAACAGGGACTTGGTGCTCCTGGATGCGCAACACACATGAGTGCCTTCTTGCTGCACTACCTGCAACATGACCCTCGAATTGGGAGAATTAGAAATAATCCTGACTACTGGGTTGCCACACTGTTAGATCCCCGGTACAAAAGTAAATTTGCAGAAATTATTCCTGCCATAGAAAGGGATGCACGCATGCAGGAGTATCAGCAGAGACTGTTGCAGAATCTTACATGTGCTTTTCCACAAAATACCAGTGGTGCACGTAGTGAATCTCACAGTTCCAACTTGCCAATCGTGGGACCGTCAAGTGTTCAGCACTCAAACCGTAACAGAACCACAGTATCTGCTGGTAACATCAATTTTGCGGAATCATTTCACCACTTTTTTAGCCCATCCTTTGCAAGGCCACAGGAGACAAGAAGTCTGACACATAGTCAACGCCTAGAGACGATGGTACAGGAGTATCTCCAAGTAAACATTGAAGCCACGACTGTGTAACTGGACCCTTGCTCTTTTTGGGCTTCCAATCTGGATAAATGGCCGGAGCTAGCCACTTACGCCTTGGAGATCTTGTCATGCCCCGCAGCCAGCGTTCTGTCTGAACGTGTGTTCAGCGCTGCTGGTGGTGTGCTGACAGATAAGCGCACGCGGCTCTCCACTGATAATGTAGACAGACTCACGTTCATAAAGATGAACAAATCATGGATCCGAAACGACTTTTCTACCCCTGTGTCATCCTGGGGAGAGTAAAAGCTTGATGATTGGTTAAAATCACCCTACCAACCATTTTAAGCTTTCAAATTACTAATCATGTTTATCTGTATCTTGGCTGGAAAATAATTTGGGCTTTGTAGCAGTGTGCAGCACTGATCCTATTAGGCCATCTATACTAAAGCTTCACCAGATTTAAAATTAATAATAATTTTTAGCTGCATCTAGCCCGGAAAATAATTTTGGGGCTCCGAGATGCGCAAGACACATAAGTGCCTTCTTGCTGCACTACCTGCAGCATGACCCTCATATTGTCAGAATTCGAAGTAATCATGACTATTGGGTTGCCACACTCTTAGATCCCCCAAACTTTTCGATCAACCTTTTCATTTTAATAAAGACCAAAAAAATGGTCATTTTTGAAATTATAAGCATTAGCAGGTTGTTAGAAACTGAAATCAAACAGTTTTCAACTCAAAACTTTATTCTAGGTGATGTTACATTTTCACATAGGACCCCTTGTTTGAAAGAAGCTTCTGAACTCTCTCGTCCATTGAATTTGTCAGGTTTTGGATGGTTTCTGCTTCAATTGTTTTGCATGAGGACAGAATACCCTCCCAGAGCTGTTGCTTAGATGTGAACTGCCTCCCGCCATCATAGACACTCCTTTTAATGATGCTCCAAAGGTTCTGAATGGGGTACAGGTCAGGGGAGCATGGGGGTCACACCATAAGTTTGTCCCTTTTTATGCCCATATCAGCCAGAGATGCAGATGTTTTATGTGCAGCATGAGATGGTGCATTATCATGCAGAAAAATGATCTTGCTGTGAAATACACGGTTCTTCTTCTTGAACCATGGCAGGAAGAGCTGTTTGAGAAAATCCACATACATTATGGAGTTCATCTTTAGCGCCTTCAGGGATCCTAAAGGGGCCGACAATCTCTCTCCCCATGATTCCAGCCCAAAACATTACTCCACCTCCTCCTTGTTGGCGCTGTAGCCGTGTTTGCGTGGGGTGTCCATCAACCAGCCATCCTCCACTCCATCCATCTGGACCATCGAGCGCTGCACGGCACTCATCCGTGAACAAAACAGTTTTGAAATCAGTCTTCATGTAATGTTTGGCCCACTGGAGCCGTTTCTGCGTGTGTGAAGTGGATAGAGGAGGTCGACAGGATGGCGTATGCACAGCTGCAAACCTCTGAAGGACCCTGCATCTTGTTGTTCGGGGGACGTTGGAGGCACAAGCAGCTCAAAAACTTGTCTGCTGCTATGACAAGGCTTTTTTGCCGCTGCTCTTTCAACCTGACGTAATTGCCTGTAGGAAAGAGTCCTCAATTTGCCCTTATCAGCACGCACACGTGTGTACTGTGAATCAGCTACATACTTCTTGATTGCCAAGACACTTCATCCTGATCATCGCACAATGTTGATTGTAGTCATGCCTTGACCTAAACACTCCACAATTTGTTGCTTCTCAGCAGCCGACACATCCTTTTTCTTTCCCATTTTGGCAGAAAATGTAGGCTGCTTAATAATGTGAGACAGCCTTCTTAAGTAGTCTTGCCTTTCATTGGACACACCTGCCAAACTAATTAGCACAGGTGTCTGCAATTGCTTACAGTGATATAAAGAGCCCTGACACACATCACCATCAATGAGTTTAACTGACAAACAAACAAATTCTTCCCTTATCACTCCTAAACACTTTTTGCATAATAATTTGGAACGCAGTGTACATGTGCTTTTCCACAAAACACCAGTGGTTCACGTAGTGAATCTTACAGTTCTAACTTGCCAACCGTGGTCTGTATGGAGTTGTTCAATAAAGGGCCCAAAATTAAGATAACATAGATGGGAGAGGTCTCTATGAATAGGAATTCCTAAGTATTTGATACCCTGTGAGGGCCAGGCAAAGGGAAAGTTGGACTGGATGGAATCCTATATGGATTTGGGGAGGGAGGGCCTCAGACTTCGCTGCATTGATTTTAAAATTTGACCATGTAACAAAGTGATCTATTTCAGCCATAACAGCATGGATGGATATATGTGATTGAGTGATATATACTAGGACATCATCAGCAAATAGAGAGCACTTGTACTAGGTGCCTCCCACCTCAATCCACCTAATATTGGGGTTATGGCGAATTGATGAGAGCAGGTGCTCCGTCACTAGGATGTATAAGAGAGGGGACAGAGGACATCCCTGCCTTGTCCCATTGGTGATTGTGAAAGGTGATGAAAATGTTCTGATGCACCCCCTGGGCCTTGGGACACCCGGAGCCGGACCCTTTTTGGTGGATGCTGGTGGTTGTAGTCTTCGTGGCAGCGACCTGGTTCCGTGGCTCAGGGTGGTCAAACCAGTGGTGGAACTAATTATGTGGTTTTGATGTTTAAATGTCCGACTACGGCACCCGTGGATTGCGGTCAGAGTGAACCGCCGCTGCAGGGCAGACCGCTGAGGCTGGTGTTGTGGGTGCAGCAGAGCGTAGCATAACTCCCCACGGGAGGAGTATAGCCTCAGGGCAGTGTATGCGGAGGATGGGGGTGATGGTGCAGGGCAGCAGCAGTAAAGACACGGAGTCAGTGATGCAGTCCAGGGCCTTTACTCACAGTTCTTATTATCCAGACCACGTCTGCAGGTAACGGCTGCCCACGTCGTACTGTGCTCACCAGGTGAGGGGCTCAGACAACTCCCAGATAACTTTGGAGCGCTTCACAGGACCCCCTTTGTGTGTCCTTTGTCTGGCCTTACTTACCAACCCTTCTGTCCGGCTGCCTCGGGCCTCCTCTTGGTAAACTTGGCGCCAGTTTCCCTGACCCTATGTGGTGCCTTCCTAGCGGGTGTAGCGAGGAGCTGCGCCACATAAAATGTCACAGCCTCCGGTTTCTAGCTGAGGGTCGTTTCCTGCCTCCACTAGTTTCGGGGGACCGGTCTCCCCCTTTGGCCTGACCCCTCCACGCAGGTGGATTCGGGCGTGCGGTGGCGACTCGCCCGTCCGCACCCCTGGGATCCCTTCATTCCTCGTTCCTGGAGCCTTCTCCGCTCCTCTTCCTTCCTTCTCCCTCTTCCAGGCCTGGGCCTCTGTTACTAGGCCCGCCTCCGGAGCAGAGCTCATGCAGAGCCCCTGCTCCCTGCCACTTCTGCTCAGACTTCTCTGCACTGAACTAAGATGGTGCCCACCTTTTATACTCCCTTCTCAATGCACCCAGGAACTGCTTCCTCCCTGCTCCTGCACTACAGGGTTCCCCTTCCTCAGTGTTCCCTCCCCCCACTCCAGCCAGGGACAGGGACTGTCGTGCCCATCTCAGAGGCATATTGGTCGCCCTGCCCCACGGCAATGTGGTGTAATGCATGCAGGTGTCGGGTCCTGATCCACACTCCATCCTTACCTGAGAGTGAGATATCACACCTCTGGGTGAGGTGCAATACCTCTGTAGCAACCGAGCCCTCAGGGTGCTACAGTTCCATTTATCTTCAGCCTAGGTGACGTATTGTGATACAGGGCCGTGATTTTGGCTATAAAAGGGTCCCCTAGACCCCTACCCCAAGCTTTTTAAGAGAATCATATATGGCGTGCCAGGAGACTCTATGGAATGCTTTCTTAGCATCCAACGAGAGTATCTAATTACAAATTTTTAACTGCATCTAGCCCAGGAAATACTTTGTGCCTAGTAGCAGTGTCTGCTAGTCAGCGGATTATCCCGGCTGTTAAGCAAGCTACACCACCTGTAGTTTAGACACTTAATTTTTTCAAAGGAAATGCTTCGGGACCATGGGATACTCAGTGAAGAGCATCAGGAGGCACCCCAAGGCATAGGGGCTGGGACTGGCAGTAGGATGCCTTGCGGTGGACAGCCGAGCTCGATCCTTATAAAAGCTTTTTAACTGCAGCAGCTTTAGTGGACGCTACTGGAGCTGGAATTACGCGGCTGCTGGCATGAGACTTGCCCTCCAATAGATCCTTGTAAATGGATTTAAAGTGTATTCATTCAAATTAGAGAGACAATTTAAATTAAAAAGCTTAGAGCTGCCTCCACCACAGGGGGGCTCGCTCGACCCACCAGCGGACAGGCACCAGTATTGGGAGAGGGGGGCTGGCCATCAGGGTTCACCGCGGCTCTGGCACAAACCCGGCGACACGGAGGTGGCACGGGCAGGAGCGGACTGGCCGTGTCGGCTTCTCACTTTTTGGATTTTAGAAGGGTATGACATGCCTATATCTGTGTCTCCCCCTCCTTTTACTCCTCCACCTCTTTTATTTTCGCATGACTATATGTACTTGTCACTTTTCCATGTGTTAGTTATGTCTTCTGAGCAGTTTGTCAGCTTTTGGACACCTTTGAAGGTGTTTTCTATGTGTTTCTATGTGTTTTTGTTTGCCTGCCATTGGTTTTAACGGTGTTCGAAGGTGTTCGACGAACTTTTCGATGAACAGTTCGGCGAACACACGGGTGTTCGACGAACCGAACCGAACTCGAACACTACGGGGGTGGCTCAACACTAGATTAGAGACCAGGTCAATGCCACACAGAGTTCTAGCAGCAGACACATCTCTACAACAACTGTTAAGAGGAGACTCTGTGCAGCAGGCCTTCATGGTAAACTAGCTGCTAGGAAACCACTGCTAAGGACAGGCAACAAGCAGAAGAGACTTGTTTGGGCTAAAGAACACAAGGAATGGACATTAGACCAGCAGTGGAAATCTGTGCTTTGGTCTGATGAGTCCAAATTTGAGATCTTTGGTTCCAACCACCGTGTCTTTGTGCGACGCAGAAAAGGTGAACGGATGAACTCTACAGGCCTGGTTCCACCGTGAAGCATGGAGGGGGAGGTGTGATGGTGTGGGGTGCTTTGCTGGTGACACTGTTGGGGATTTATTCAAAATTGAAGGCATACTGAACCAGCATGGCTACCACAGCATCTTGCAGCGGCATGCTATTCTATCCGGTTTGCGTTTAGTTGGACCATCATTTATTTTTCAACAGGACAATGACCTCAAACACACCTCCAGGCTGTATAAGGGCTATTTGACCAAGTGGGAGAGTGATGGGGTGCTAAGCCAGATGACCTGGCCTCCACAGTCACCAGACCTGAACCCAATCGAGATGGTTTGGGGTGAGCTGGACCGCAGAGTGAAGGCAAAAGGGCCAACAAGTGCTAAGCATCTCTGGGAACTCCTTCAAGATTGTTGGAAGACCATTTCCGGTGACTACCTCTTGAAGCTCATCAAGAGAATGCCAAGAGTGTGCAAAACAGTCATCAAAGCAAAAGGTGGCTACTTTGAAGAACCTAGAATATAAGACATATTTTCAGTTGTTTCACACTTTTTTGTTCACTATATAATTCCACATGTGTTAATTCATAGTTTTGATGCCGTCAGTGTGAATGTACAATTTTCATAGTCATGAAAATACAGAAAAATCTTTAAATGAGAAGGTGTGTCCAAACTTTTGGTCTGTACTGTATATATTAAATATTATAACATTCATATTATAATATTTAGCCTATGAGTTAATATTTAGAACATGGGAGAAAAGCAGCATAAGCCTAAAATACTATGTGGATGTGGCCATGGTGGGAATTGAAGCCACAACCCCAGTGCAGTGCAGGTCACTAAGCTCTGAGCCACCAAACCTGTAGAAAAAAAGGTGCAGCGGGGAAACCACTTCATGTCGCATAGTTCCTATATGAAGCCTGGCATTATCCAGGTAGCTTTATAAGTGCCGGCCCAACCGCATATGATATGCCTATCTATCCTGCCCACCTGTTGTGTACTGTTCGCTGATAGATGTCATTTGCGTTTTTTGGCACTTGTTGGCAGATACCTTTCATTACACTACCATGATCTCAGCATCGCACACAATTGTAGCACCCCGAGGGCTCGGCTGCTACAGGGGTATTGCACCTCAAACCAGAGGTGTGATATTCCACTCCCGGGTAAGGATGGAGTGTGGACCAGGACTCGGTAGGCTGCATGCACCGCACACACCCCATTTCCGGGGGACAGGTCAACGGTGCTCCCACGAGACAGGAGTGCAGGCACGACAGCATCTGTCCCTGTCTGAAGTGGGGAGGGGAGAGTAAACCCAGTGGTGTAGGAGCAGACAGGGGTGGGTCTCTGGGCATAGGTAGGAGCCCATTGGTTGCTAGTCACCTGGGCTCACACATAGAGGGAAGTATTTAAGGTGGGCATCATCTTAGATCTGAGTTCAGTTCAGTCAGGAGTTCAGCCAGAGAGGGCTGACAGGGAGCTGTGGCTCAGTCTGGGCCCAGCTCCAGAGGCAGGCCTGGAGTGGAGGCCAGAAACAGCAGAAAGAGAGAGGAGAAGGAACGGAAAGGAAAGTAAGAAAGGAACTGGAACAGAGGAGAAAGGAAGCAAGGAACACAGAGAAAGGCCCAGAGACGCGAGTAAAGAAGGAACCCCATATGCCCAGGAGATACAGGGTGAAGGGTTGGCAGAGCAGGGTACCGGAACCCAAATTGGTGGAGGCAACAGATTCCTCAGCCAAAGACCGGAGGTTGTTACCACATCTTGGTGCGACCCCTCACTACATCCACCAGGAAGGCATACCACATAGGGTCAGGGAAACCGGACAGAGGTTTCGCCAACAGAAGGCCCGAGGAAGCTGGACAAAGGTGGGTCACTGGTGGGGACGGCCAGAGAAAGGTAGAGAAGGGAGCCCTGTGCCACGCTCTGGAATTGCCTGGGAGTTGGTCGAGCCCCTTGCCTGGTGGACGCAGCACGGCTTGGGCAGTCATCGCCTGCAGGATTGACACGAATAACAACTGTGAGTAAAGCATTGGAAACTGCAATTATAAGTCTCGGTGTTTCATCGCCGCACCAGCACCATTAGTACTGGGACGCTCACACCATCACTCCCACCATCTTCCACACTAGCTGCCCTGAGGCAATACTTCTCCCGTGGGGAGTTATTCCATACTTGGCTGCGCAAACTACATCAGCCTCAGCGGTCTGCAGCGCAGCGGCGGTCCCCACTGACCGCAATCCACGGGTGGCGTAGTCGGACACTTGTTACAACATTAAAACTGCCACTGAATTGACCACCCTGGGCACGGATCGGGTCGCCGCCACACGGAGACTACAACCCCCAGCATCTTACAGAAGGCCCAGCTCCGGGTATCCCCTGCACAACACAGGCCCAGGGGCGCGTCACAATCAGACAGGAAAACCTCAGGTCTATTTATGTGCCTGTAATGGCAGACTGAAAAAGAAATATCAAAAGTGACATGCTGACAAATTGAACCGGCACCCCACAGACAAAATGACACGCCCCTGCTGAACATTTGGGAGAAACTCGTTGAAAAGTCTTTGGTTGTTTCTTTTTGCCGCCAGCTCATTTGCATATATATTGGTGGGCGAGCGCTCTGATTGGCTCGCTGTAGAATGCTGCATCTGCAAGATGGCTATCTTATAGATGGGAACATCATACCGACATGACAGGTCGACTGAACGAGGGACATGGCTTCACATATAAAGAAAATAGGGTCGCATTTGCCACTTGGCACCGGAGGGCGGGTGCCTAGAACTGCAGGGGGCGAGTGCCGACACTGCGAGTACAGGAGGTGAATATAAGTATTTTTTATTTTGACAACCCCTTTAATGATAAGATTAGTGATGAGCGAGCATACTTGCAAGTACTCGGTACTCGCCCGAGCATCTCAGTACTCGAGATGCTCGGAGCTCGCCGAGTACTTGCGAGATTCTCAGGCGGATGCTCGGGTCCCCTCCCTGCATGTTTGGCGCTCTTTAGAGTGCCAATGAACATGCAGGGATTGCCTGCCACTCATTGTAATGCTGCAGCCATGGTGGTTGTGGCATTACAGTGATTGGCTGACCGCACAGCGTCATCAGGTCTATATCAGAACTGGGGTCGCTGTGCTCGTCACAGTCACTCTGGAATCAGACAGTGTAGGGAGAGGTGCTGCTGAGCTAGAGAGAGATTTACTTGTGTATTAGGGAGTGTAGGGAGAAAAACCGTACATTACACATATCTATCTTAACAAACAGTCCTTTTGAGGACTAATCCATCTGCAGAGATATCAGGTAGGCAGTGTATATAGGCAGACAGGCAGTGTATACAGCAGACTGCAGTGCATATAGCACAAGAGGCGCCATTCCAATTCTGCCTTCTGCTGCTGTTAGATGTTTCTTTACAAAGGCTCAGGTCTCAGGGGCCAGGAATACTTTTTTTGGATCTTAATCCTCATTATTTGCTTAAAAAGCAATCCAGAGAACACAGTTTTTCTGCGCCATTTGCTTGTTGGCACTGCAGAATAGAGTCAGGTCCTTTCCATATTACAGCGCTAGAAATCCAGCTATTAAAAACTGTGTTTTCTCCGTCACACGGATCATATATACGTTGTCAGAAAATACTGCCACTACTAGCCTCCATTAAAAATTTCTTTCTGTGTGTCAGTGAAGCAATTCACACCAGTTTGCTGTTCAAACTACTTACCTACAGGCCAGGTATTTAAAACTCTGTTTTCTCTGTCACACAGATCACATATAAGTTCGCTCCAAACTCAGTCATTTGTAGTGAGCGTGGAAGATACTGCAAGGCACGTGGAAAGGGACGGGGAACTGGACATGATGGTGATGGTGCATGCAGAGGCCGAGGACAAGGCTGTGGGCAAGCTGAAATTGTGCCACAACAAACACCCACATCTTCTCCCCCGACCATCCTGACCCAATTCCTAGGGGACCGCAGCACACCACTATTGAACCCGGAGCAGTGTCAAAAGTTGTTGGCTGGATAGCGGATAAGGCTTCCAGTCACCCATCTTCCACATGGTCAAGTCTCAGTAGCCATGAGTCTGGACCGCATATTCCTCACCCTGATCCTCCTTCCTCCCACCATAACAAGTCCCCGGGACAACTGATCCCACACTTGGACACTCTGAAGAGCTATTCACTTTTCCATTTATAGATTCGGGCCTCTCACCCTGTCCACTTGAAGCGGGGCAAGAGGAGATCGCATGTAGCGATGCCGAAATATTTGAGCAGCCACAGTCACACAAAGGCGATGGTGGGAAAGTGTCACAAGAGGTGGACGATGATGAGGCACAATTGCCAGAAAGTCAGGAGGAGGACCAGGGTGCGGAAGTGGAAGACGAGGTGGTGGATAATATAGTGACTGACAGGCAGGAAGAAGAAGTGTGGTGGATGCAGACAGAAGGAAGGCAACCATACCCCGTAGCACCAACACGAAGGAAGTTGCCAGTACAACTATTAGGTCTTTCCGAGTCTGGTTGTTTTTCAAAGACTCTGCCGATAACCCCAAAAAGGCCATTTGCACCACCTGTCAGGCCACATCAGCAGGGGTGGTAAAACAACCAGCCTGACCACCACCAGCATGATCAGGCACATGGCAGCAAAGCACCCGACTTTGTGGGCCGAACCCCAGGGTCCAGGAACAGTGTCTGCAGGTGGCACCATTGCTTCTTCCATTGTTGTGCATGCAAACCAATCCTCTGTCCATGGTGCATGCGAAGATGCCTACTGCCCTGCACCTGTCGTTGCACACTCTCAAGTAGCAGCATCAGGAAGCACGCCCACGTCCTTGTCCCAGCGCAGCGTTCAGTAGTCCATACCCCAGTCCTTGGAACACAAGCGCAAATACACAGCCAACGCCCCACAGGCCACACTACTAAATACTCACATTTCCCGACTGCTTGCGCTCGAAATGTATCCTTTTAGGCTTGTGGAGATGGAAGCATTCCACAACTTGATGGCAGCGGCAGTCCCTCGGTACTCGGTCCCCAGCCGCCACTATTTCTCCCGGGGTGCCGTCCCCGCATTACAAAAGCACGTGTCCCAAAACATTAGCCGTGCCCTCACCAACGGAGTTACCGGGAAAGTCCACCTAACCGCGGACACGTGACAAGTGCTTGTGGGCAGGGACGGTATATCTCGCTGATGGCACACTGGGTTAACATAGTGGAAGCAGGGACCCAGTCGGACCTTGGGACGAAAAACGTCCTCCTGAAGCCAAGGATTGCGGGCCCTAGGTCAATCAGGGTTGCCCCCATGGTCTACAGCTCCTGCACCTCATCCTCCTCCTCCTCTTCAGCCTCCATCTCCGAAATGACCACATCAGTCACAAGCTGGAAGCACTGCAGTACTGCCTCAGCCAAGCGGCAACAGGCTGTGCTGAAGCTAATATGCTTAGGTGACAAAGCGCACAATGCTGAAGAGTTGTGGACAGCTCTGAAAGAGCAGGCAGATCTGTGGCTCACACCGCTGAACCTACAGCCAGGCATGGTCGTGTAGCACCCCGAGGGCTCGGCTGCTACAGGGGTATTGCACCTCAAACCAGAGGTGTGATATTCCACTCCCGGGTAAGGATGGAGTGTGGACCAGGACTCAGTAAGCTGCATGCACCACACACACACCCCATTTCCGAGGGACAGCTCAACGGTGCTCCCACAGAAGTGCAGGCACGACAGCTTCTGTCCCTGGCTGGAGTGGGGAGGAAAACCCAGTGGTGTAGGAGCAGATAGGGGTGGGTCTCTGGGCATAGGTAGGAGCCCATTGGTTGCTAGTCACCTGGGCTCGGGTGCTAGAGGGAGGTATATAAGTGGGCACCATCTTAGAGTAGGAAATTCAGTTCAGTCCACTCCAGTCAGGAGAAAGAAGAAGAAGTTCAGTCTGAGGAGGAGTGACAAGGAGCAGAGCTGCTGCATGGGCTCTGCTCCCCAGGCAGGCCTTGTCAGGAGGCCGGGGCCAGAGAGAGAGAGAGAAGAAGGAACAGAAAGGAAAGTAAGAAAGGAACAAGAACATCAAGAAAGGCCCAGAGACACGAGGACAGAGGGAACTCTAAGGACCCAGGAGATTGCGGATGACGGGTTGGCAGAGCAGGGTACCGGAACCCAAATTGGTGGAGGCAACAAATTCCTCAGCCAAAGACCGGAGGTTGTGACCACATCTTGGTGCGACCCCTCACTACATCCACCAGGAAAGCATACCATATAGGGTCAGGGAAACCGGAGATAGGTTTCGCCAATAGAAGGCCCGAGGAAGCTGGACAAAGGTGGGTCACTGGTGGGGACGGCCA
Source organism: Phyllobates terribilis (assembly GCF_046119375.1). Classification (NCBI taxonomy): domain Eukaryota; kingdom Metazoa; phylum Chordata; class Amphibia; order Anura; family Dendrobatidae; genus Phyllobates; species Phyllobates terribilis. The sequence continues at coordinate 745,075,414 of NW_027362763.1, read as the reverse complement.
GAGAAAGGAAAAGAAGGGAGCCCTGTGCCACGCTCTGGAATTGCCTGGGAGTTGGTCGAGTCCCCTGCCTGGTGGACGCAGCACGGCTTGGGCAGTCATCGCCTGCAGGATTGGCACGAATAACAACTGTGAGTAAAGCATTGGAAACTGCAACCCAACGTCTCTGTGCTTCTTCACCGCACCAGCACAACTGGTGATGGGACACTCGCGCACCATCACTCCCATCATCTCCACACTAACTGCCCTGAGGCTATACTCCTCCCGTGGGGAGTCATCCCATTCTAAACTGCACACATAATACCAGCCTCAGCGGTCTGCCCTGCAGCGGCGGTCCCCATTGACCGCAATCCACGGGTGGCATAGTCGGACAATTTTCATAATACTAAAATAGCCACTGGTTTGACCGCCCTGGGCACGGACCGGGTCACCGCCACAGAAGACTACACCCCCCAGAGATCCGGCTCTGGGTACTCCCGCACACGTGCATCCACAACGCAGGCCCAGGGGGCGCGTCAACTTTTGGTGTAGTCGGCAGGATTCAAACCAACCCGCCACAAACGGGTACTGTGCGCCTTCAGAGACTGAGGTACTTACTGTGGAGAAGTTTTCCCGCCATCCGGAGTCGTTTCCCGCCATCAGCCGCCATCTTGGACCGTTTCCCGCCATCTTCATCTGTTTTTCCCGCCCTGGCAGAGCGGACACCATTATGTGCGCACCAAAAGACAACAGGAAGCCGCCTCCCATCGTGGGCCAGGTCCCAGAGTGGCGCCAAAGAAGGAGCCCGCCCCCAGCAATAATGAGTGCAGCAATGGAGATGTCCATCAACGTAGGGGGGCTGCCCCTGAAAGTGATTGTCAGCAGATGCCCCCAAGACCAACCCCTATGGGGGCGGATAGGAAAGAAAACTGTGGGGTCGGGTGCGGCCTGGATCAGTCTGGACATACCACACCAGGGAATAGAAGGAGCACCGAATGCCACAAGCACCTTGGCCCGTAGCCTGCTGCAGGCTGAACCACCATGCAGCTTGACAGAGTTGCTGGCAGAGCTCCCCAGGGACCTGGAGTGTGCTCAAGCTGCGCTAGAAGACATGGACCGGAGGATGGTCCGAGCGCAGCGGGATGTGATCGCCGGGTGGAAGGAGGAGTTGGCCCAGCAGCACGTAACCGGCCAGCAGGAGACACCGCGAGGACCGAGCAGCGCGCCTTCCTCTGAGGGCGGTCAAGGGGGACCGGCGGCTGCGGACGACGCCACGAAGGAGGCCACGGAGACCGAGGCAGGTAACGGGGACGTCATCACCCCAAGCCCTGAGACCACCAGCCTGCCCCCACCCTCCGTTGCAGGACCCGAAGCCCTGGGAACCATACCTGATACCACGCCTCCACCACCGCCAGCTAGGCCTCAGGCTGCAGACATCGCTGTCACGCCCTGCCCCGCGCTGTGCCCTCTGAACCCGGGCACGACCAACAGACGACCACCGGCCGGGTCGCAAGGCCGAGTGCCCCCGGGCGCTGTCACACGCCCGAAGCCCGTGGTGCCACCCCTGGGCGCGGACCTCTATGCGCAACATACTAGCCCGGACGGGCTACCCTTCGAGTGGCCACCGGAGTTCGTCAACCCCCGTCTCCGGAGAGAACAACCCCTGAGCGAGCCTCTGATCCCGGCCCCGGAGCTCGCCAAAATCGCTCCACCCCCGCTGGAGGATGCCCAGTTTGCATGGGAACCCACCGGCGAGAGTCTCATGGGGTTCACCCAGGAGACCCGGGCGGAAGCAGCCCATCGCCTGGATTGCTGCCATCAACAGCTGGCCACCTTTGAAAGGGAGCGGCGACAGAGGCGCATCAGGGAGGAGCGACTCCAAGCCCGGAGCGTGGAGCAGAAGAGGAGGGCCCGACAAGACCCCCACACCATCCGCGGTCCCCGAGCCACCGGGACCGTAGTAAAGTTCCAGCTGGAGCACGTCTGGGGCTTCATCAGAGACCCGGAGGCTGACACCGACGTCTTCGTCACCAGGAGAGACGTAGAAAGCCACCTGCCGGAGGGACATCACGGACGTGACCTGTACCCCGGTGACGTGGTCACCTACACCCGGCACAAGGGCACAAAGGGACTGTACGCCCTCCATGTCCACCGTCTAACGGAGGAGGAACTGCGGTACCGCCCAGACATGGACTACCCTGAGGGCCCGGACGGGTCTGAAGATTATGAGGAAGGAGCATCAGGAGGACGCCGTTACTAATGAACGGTAAAATAGTAACTGTATATAGTTACCCATAGGGGTATAGAAACTGTTGCTGAGTGGAGTGTGGTCCCCGTTGGGACTAATGTGGACTGTTACCTGTGTGCCTCTAATCCCTAACCAGGCTGAGGACTGTGAGCAGCCATTCCCCCTTTTCAACCGGCCGAGGACTGGGAACGGCCAATCCCTTGTAAATAGTTGCGCTTCTTAAAGCGCCCCCTACTGGTTTTATAAAAGAACTGAAACATCTACCTCAGGACGAATTAAATGGACTGTTGCACCTTTACCTGGTCGCAAGTTGCACAGCGGCCAGAACTCAAGAATATGTTTTGAAAATGTTTTACTTGAAAATGCCTTAATGTGAAAAGTCTATGTGCTGCTAAAATAGAAATGCCAAAGTTTTATATGGTGTTTTTGCAAAAAGAGTTCCGGTGGCATTAGCAAAATGTTTTAAATGATTATGCCAGTAACGTTAAAAAGAAAAGAGTACCTCCCATAAAGGGATGAGTTTTTGGGTAATGTCATATGCGAGTGCACTTTAAAAATTTGTATGTTTTAAATTGTTTTGCTCTTTTCCAGCCCGAGGACGTGGTGTGATTTACCAGGGGGGAATGTAGCATCCCGAGGGCTCGGCTGCTACAGGGGTATTGCACCTCAAACCAGAGGTGTGATATTCCACTCCCGGGTAAAGATGGAGTGTGGACCAGGACTCAGTAAGCTGCATGCACCACACACACCCCATTTCCGAGGTGCTCCCACAGAAGTGCAGGCACGACAGTTTCTGTCCCTGGCTGGAGTGGGGAGGGGGAGGAAAACCCAGTGGTGTAGGAGCAGATAGGGGTGGGTCTCTGGGCATAGGTAGGAGCCCATTGGTTGCTAGTCACCTGGGCTCGGGTGCTAGAGGGAGGTATATAAGGTGGGCACCATCTTAGAGTAGGAAGTTCAGTTCAGTCCACTCCAGTCAGGAGAAAGAAGAAGTTCAGTCTGAGGAGGAGTGACAAGGAGCAGAGCTGCTGCATGGGCTCTGCTCCCCAGGCAGGCCTTGTCAGGAGGCCGGGGCCAGAGAGAGAGAGAGAGAGAAGAAGGAACAGAAAGGAAAGTAAGAAAGGAACAAGAACATCAAGAAAGGCCCAGAGACACGAGGACAGAGGGAACCCTAAGGACCCAGGAGATTGCGGGTGACGGGTTGGCAGAGCAGGGTACCGGAACCCAAATTGGTGGAGGCAACAAATTCCTCAGCCAAAGACCGGAGGTTGTGACCACATCTTGGTGTGACCCCTCACTACATCCACCAGGAAAGCATACCATATAGGGTCAGGGAAACCGGAGATAGGTTTCGCCAATAGAAGGCCCGAGGAAGCTGGACAAAGGTGGGTCACTGGTGGGGACGGCCAGAGAAAGGAAAAGAAGGGAGCCCTGTGCCACGCTCTGGAATTGCCTGGGAGTTGGTCGAGTCCCCTGCCTGGTGGACGCAGCACGGCTTGGGCAGTCATCGCCTGCAGGATTGGCACGAATAACAACTGTGAGTAAAGCATTGGAAACTGCAACCCCACGTCTCTGTGCTTCTTCACCGCACCAGCACAACTGGTGCTGGGACACTCGCGCACCATCAATCCCATCATCTCCACACTAACTGCCCTGAGGCTATACTCCTCCCGTGGGGAGTCATCCCATTCTAAGCTGCACACATAATACCAGCCTCAGCGGTATGCCCTGCAGCGGCGGTCCCCATTGACCGCAATCCACAGGTGGCGTAGTCGGACAATTTTCATAATACTAAAATAACCACTGGTTTGACCGCCCTGGGCACGGACCGGGTCACCGCCACGGAAGACTACACCCCCCAGCGATCCGGCTCCGGGTACTCCCGCACACGTGCATCCACAACGCAGGCCCAGGGGGCGCGTCAGTCGTGTGTGACAATGGCCGGAACCTCGTGGCGGCTCTGAGGCAGCAGCATTTGCAGCTTTCGGCTCACAGACTGGTGTGTGATGTCCACACGTGTTGGAACTCTACACTGCAGATGTTGGGAAGGATTTGTGAGCAGAAGAGGGCAGATGTTAAGTAACAGCATCAACAAGGCCGTCGTTATTCAGTTCAGACTCCACACATAAGACCTCAGGAGTGGACATGGATGTCAGACATATGTACCATCCTCCAAAACTTTGAGGACTCCACCAAGATGTTGAGCGGCGATGACGCCATAATTAGCGTCACCATCCCACTTCTCTGCTCACAATCAGAGAGGATGCATTGCAGGCGGAGCACGATGAGATTAAGCAAGGAACCATACAGGGTGATTACACACAGCCCAGCCTCATCTCATCCCAAAGTGGATTGGGTGACAATGAGGAAGAGGAGTAGGAGGAGGAAGGACAGGAGCTAGTTTCATGCGCTATAGACTGTACTACCTGCACAGCTGTCATACCGTCTGTTCAGCGTGGATGGCCAGAAGACAGAGAGGAGGAGGAGGGCATGCTGAGTCATCCTCTTGGTGAGAACCCGGAAGTCTTGCCTTTTAGAAGTCTGGCACGCATGGCTGAGCTTGTGTTACGCTGCATTTCCCATGACCCTCGTGTTCTCAAAATTTTGGGTGACAGTCATTACTGGTTGATGACACTTCTAGACCCACGCTACACGGAGAACTTTATATCTCTTATTCCTGAAGCAGACAGGTCTACAAAAATGGGGCTGTACCATTAGGCCCTTGTTGCGGAACTATTAAAAAAATTCCCATCTGAAAACAATGGGGGCAGATGGCACACTTCGTTGGACAACCGAGGAGTACAGGCAAGAGAGACACAACTTCAATCCAGCAGAGGCAGGGTAAAACACTCTCAAAGTTTTGGGAGAGTTTTCTCAGCCCCTCCCATCGCACAGGCCCTGATGCACGGGGTACTATCACAAGGAGTGCAAAGTTTGGGAAGATGCTGAGGGAGTACCTTGCTGACCGTACCAACTTCCTCCGTGATTCCTCTGTGCCTTATAATTATTGGATATCCAAGCTGGATACGTGGAATGAACTGGCTCTCTATGCCTTGAAGGTCCTGGCCTGCCCTGCCGCCAGTGTTTTATCAGAGCTGGTTTTTAGTGCTGCTGGTGGAATTATAACTGATAAGCGTATCCGCCTGTCAACTGAAAATGCTGACAGGCTGACTCTTATAAAAATGAACAAGGGCTGGATTGGGCCAGACTTCTCAACACCACCGAATGATAGCAGCATAACATAAACTCAAATCCAGTGTCTTTTCTTGGGAGGTGTATTCCCATGCACCTTTTCACACCCAGACATGGGTATACGCTTCCTGATTTTGGCTATTTGCTCTTGTCCTCCTACTTCTCCTCATCCTCCACCACCATATCACCAGGGTGACCGTGGTCCTTGATGTAACACCCACATCATTTTTTTAAAGGGTGTTTATGATGCCCGTAAAAAAAAAATTTTTATACAGTATGTTCATGTATACCCCCCAGGGGTAAATGTTTGTCAGCCCATACACTTAGTGCATGGGCATTACAAGTATAGGAGGCCCGCTCCTTTCTAATGCGAACATTTTTTTATGAGGCCCTCTTCCACGTCTCTTCCAAGGGGCATTGGAGTGCCTCCCAATTTTTGGCAGCCCTTGCATTCACTGCATAGGCCAACACGATGGGAGACCCACTTCCTAATAATGGGAATATTTTTTTAGGAGGCCCTCTACGTCTCTTCCAAGGGGCATTGGAGTGCCTGCCTCCAAATTTTTGGCAACCCTTGCATTCACTGCATTGGGAAACACAATGGGAGACCCACTTCCTAATAATGGGAACATTGTTTTCCGGAGGCCCTCTGACCTTCACGTTTCCTCCAAGGTGTTAGAACCCTTCTGTTTGTTTTTTCCATCTTGTGTTTTGCGGTCACGTGACCATCTGCCTTTATATTCCAGCTCCGCATTTTTGGCTGTGCTGGACTTCAGTGTAGTTTGACAGTTTTGCTAGCCAGGTGCTTCGGTGGCTATATCTCTCAGTTCGCTTGGTCCTTTGGGACCTCTAGTACCTTTTTGTCAGTTTATCTTTTGTTTTCTGCAACAACTTTCTCTGTTCAGGAGGTGTCCCATTTTTGTTCCAGTCCTTAGTTCTTTTAGGGACCCCTTCCCTTTATTCTATAGGTCTTCGTTCAGACTAGCCTAGGACTAAGGCAGGTCTGTTCGCTAGGAACAGGCAGCCCACTACATCTTAGGGATTCAGCTGAGTCTTACTGTAGGGAAAGCTTTCCCCTTCTTTCCTTAGTTCTTGTTTACAGATCACAACAGTAAGTCCAGCCCAAAGAAAATGTAGGAAATAATACGGGGATCAGTATGGCTTCCGTCCAGGATTTGGCTCAACGCTTGCAGGGGTTGACTCTGGAGGTGGCGAGCTCCAGCAACATGTGAGTAGATGTTCCGGAGCGCATTTTGTGGAACCCAAGGTAGGACTGACAGATGTTTTTTATGGTAAACAGCAAGATTTTTTTTCCTTTAAAAATGCTTGTTTGTTATATTTTCGTTGGAGACCAAGGTCCTCTGAGAATGAATCACAGTGCATTGGAATGATCCTGCTCTGAAATGTCTATTTCTTGCTGGTCTGAGGGAAAGGGTTAAGGATTTGCTAATTGCATTCCCTTCACCTGAGACTCTGCAGGATGCCATGCAATTAGCTGTTCGTGTGGATAGGAGGCTGAGATCGAGGCAGAATGAGGTAAAGACTCCAATAATGCCAGGTCCTAGTCCCTAGAACATCTGCTGAGACTGCGGAGAACCGATGGAGGTTGGGGCGATGTCGCTCCGCTCTCAGGAAATAGACCGGAGGTTCGCCGAGGGATTGTGTTTTTATTGTGGTAAAGCTGACCATTTGTGAGCTTCATTTAAGTAAAGAAAAAAAAAGGTCAGGTACGCCCGTATAGCTTGTTTACGCTCTGCAGAATTATTTCTTTCAGTGAGTACTACTTTGCAGGAAAATTTGATTGAATTTCAGGTATTTGTGGATTGTGGTTCAACACTTAATGTGATTGATAAAGGGTTTTTGGAAAAACTTAAATTGAAATCCAAACCTTTGTCATCACCTATTTCTGTGATTGCAATTGATAACACTCCCTTGAAATGTATTACTCACAATGTCGCTGCATTTCCCCTCACTATCAATGGTCTTCACCAAGAAATTTTGGACTTGGTTGTATTAGATAATTTAGACCTTCTAAGTCACCTATAGCAGTTGGATTTTTCTTTGCTAAAAAAAAAGGACGGCGGTTTGCGTCCGTGTCCGGATTTTCGTGAAATTAATAAGATTACCGTACGCAATTCCTACCCATTGCCGTTAATTCCTGACTTGGTTAACCAGTTAGTGGGGGCCAAGTGGTTCTCTAAGATTGATCTCCGGGGGGCATACAATTTGTTACGAGTGAAGGAGGGTGATGAGTGGAAAACTGCTTTTAACTCTCCCGTAGGTCATTTTGAGAATCTGGTGATGCCTTTTGGTCTTACCAATGCACCTGCATTTTTTCAGAACCTTATTAATGACATCTTGAGACCTTTGATTGGTAAGAATGTGGTTGTGTATTTGGATGGCATTTTGATTTATTCGCCAGATCTGGAGTCCCATTGGCAGAGTGTATGTGAAGTTTTGCAGTTGTTGAGTGATAATTCACTCTTTGCTAAGCTGGAGAAATGAGAGTTCACGGTGCAGAAAATTAGTTTTTTGGGCTACATTGTCTCCAACGAGGGCTTTGAGATGGACCCGGTGAAGGTTCAGGCTGTGCAGGAATGGCCTAGGCCTATTGGTTTAAAATATATACAGAGATTTTTGGGTTTTGCCAATTATTACAGGAAATTCATTAAAAAAATTTCTGTAATTTTTAAGCGTCTAACTGATCTCACAAGGAAAGGTGCGAATACGGTCCAATGGACTACTGAGGTCATTGAAGCGTTTAAGTATCTCAAAGACTGGTTCAGTTGAGCCCCTATCCTTATGCAGCCTGATGAGACCAAGCCTTTTTTGGTCGAGGTCGATGCTTCATCGGTGGGGGTCAGAGCAGTTTTGTCTCAGGAAAACAGGGATGGAGTACATCCTTGTGCCTTCTTTTTGAATAAAAATTTCAGAAACCGAATTGAATTATGATGTTGGAAATCGGGAGTTGCTGGCTATTAGGCTGTGTGCCCACGATGCGTTTAGGCTGTGTACCCCAGTTCGACACTGCTTGTGTCTCTTGTATTTGGCGGCTCTGTGTCCCAGTCTTCAGCCTTCAATCAGGTAGTTTGTTGCATAGGACAGACACCTTTTTAATGCACTGCCCCCATCACAGAGATTGGCCCCCATAACCCTTGTAATGTAACTTGGGACAGGAGCTAACATTATGATACCACAATGGGTAGATATACAGTATATGTGGTTTGCCTTCTGTAAATGGCGCCTCCGCCATAATTCCTGGTTCAACTTGTGTAGTATTGAGGGTAGTAATGATCACTCCCATCATTGTAACTGTGTGGAAAAAAAAAGTCAAGACAAAAAAACTCACATGACACTTTTATTTTCTCCCTTTTTATCGTTTATTGAAATAGCAATAAGCAACATTGTACTAAAAATATTACTGGCCCTTTAAGAAATTGAACTGTGATCGCAATGACTCTCAGGTCAGGCCCCATAGAGACCACAGAACTAGCTGTGGTCACTGAGCACCAGCTGAGAGCCACTGGATCTAAAGATCCAGAGGAAGGCGAAGAGACCCCCCGGAGAGTCCTGCCTCGGGGGGGGGGGGGGTGGGGGGGGATTCCTTCCTGACATCAGTGGTGGTGATCGGATTTTTCCCTGGATCACGTCTGTCCTGCTGCATATTGATGTATATCTGCATGTATTATAAGCTCAGGAGAGCCGACTCAAGCTCCCTTCTCAAGAGGAGCTTACAATCTAATATACAGTATACGTGCTGCTCCTGAGAGCATACAGAATAATGCACACCCTGTCCTAGGAGCTTACAATCTAATATATAATATACAGGCTGCTCCTGAGAGCATGCAGAATAATGTATACCCTGTCCTAGGAGCTTACAATCTAATATATAATATACAGGCTGCTCCTGAGAGCATGCAGAATAATGCACACCCTGTCCTAGGAGATTCCAATCTAATATACAATATACAGGCGGCTCCTGAGGGCATGCAGAATAACGTACACCCTGTCCTAGGAGCTTACAATCTAATATACAATATACAGGCTGCTCCCGAGGGCATGCAGAATAATGTACACCCTGTCCTAGGAGCTTACAATCTAATATATAATATACAGGCTGCTCCTGAGGGCATGCAGAATAATGTACACCCTGTTCTATGAGCTTACAATTTAATATATAATATACAGATTGCTCCTGAGAGCATGCAGAATAATGTACACCCTGTCCTAGGAGCTTACAATCTAATATACAATATACAGGCTGCTCCTGAGGGCATGCAGAATAACATACACCCTGTCCTAGGAGCTTACAATCTAATATACAATATACGTGCTGCTCCTGAGAACATACAGAATAATGTACACCCTGTCCTAGGAGCTTACAATCTAATATATAATATACAGGCTGCTCCTGAGAGTATGCAGAATAAGGTATACCTTGTCCTAGGAGCTTACACTCTAATATACAATATACAGGCTGCTCCTGAGGGCATGCAGAATAATGTACACCCTGTCCTAGGAGCTTACAATCTAATATATAATATACAGATTGCTCCTGAGAGCATACAGAATAATGTACACCCAGTCCTAGGTGCTTACAATCTAATATATAATATACAGGCTGCTCCTGAGGGCATGCAGAATAATGTACACACTGTCCTAGGAGCTTACAATCTAATATACAATATACAGGCTGCTCCTGAGGGCATGCAGAATAATGTACACCCTGTCCTAGGAGCTTACAATCTAATATATAATATACAGGCTGCTTCTGAGGGCATACAGAATAATATACACCCTGTCCTAGGAGCTTACAATCTAATATACAATATACAGGATGCTCCCGAGAGCATACAGAATAATGTACACCCTGTCCTAGGAGCTTACAATCTAACATGTAATATACAGACTGCTCCTGAGAGCATGCAGAATAATGTACACCCTGTCCTAGGAGCTTACAATCTAATATATAATATAGAGGATGCTCCTGAGAGCATACAGAATAATGTACACCCTGTCCTAGGAGATAACAATCTAATATATAATATACAGGATGCTCCTGAGGGCATACAGAATAATGTACACCCTGTCATAGGAGATTACAATCTAATATATAATATACAGGCTGCTCCTGAGAGCATACAGAATAATGTACACCCTGTCCTAGGAGATTACAATCTAATATATAATATACAGAATGGCCCTGAGGGCATGCAGAATAATGTACACCCTGTCCTAGGAGATTACAATCTAATATATTGACGCGCCCCCTGGGCCGTGTGTGGGGGGAATACCTAGAGCCGGGTCTCTGTGTAATGCTGGGGGTTGTAGTCTCCGTGGCGGCGACCCAGTCCCGTGGCTCAGGGTGGTCAAACCAGTGGCGGACCTGTTTATTTGGTTTTGCAATGTTTAAATGTTCGACTACGCCACCCGTGGATTGCGGTCACTGAGAACCGCCACTGCGGGGCAGACCGCTGAGGCTGATGTTGTGTGCGCAGCAGAGGGTAGTATAACTCCGCATGGGAGGAGTATAGCCTCAGGGCAGCGTCTATAGATGGTGAGGGTCGTGGTGCGTGGGCGCAGCAGAAATGACTCAGAGTCCGTGCAGTGCAGTTAAGGGTCTTTACTGTTCGTAATGAAGAAGGCCCTGCCGGGAGTACTGGCTAACATTAGAGGCCTGGTCAGTCTGTGAGCGAACAAGAGTCCCCCTGGCCAGGTGGAGGTATAGGCCTTCCCATCTGACTGCACTCTTCCTGGCTACCCTGCTGTAGTCGTGTAGTAGCCCACTTCCCTGAGTGTACCGTGTGGTGCTCACCCGTATGGCTGGTGACTTCCGCTCCTCGATGGCGGTGCCGGTCCCTTGCGTGTGACTGAGCCTCCGGGCTTTCTATGGCCAGAGGACCTGAAATCCCCTGCCAGGTGGTTAGTGCTGCTGGATGTAAATACCCTCACAGCCTCGGACTCCAGTGTCCGGTTCTCAGCGTCTTTCTGCCAGGATGAGCTCTGCTGCTCCAGTCCCTGGTCTTCAGCTCATGGCTCCTACAGAGCTCCTTGCTGCTGCTCTGTCCCTTTCTCTGGAACTAGACTAGACTGGACTCACTAACCCCGCCCCAGATCCAGTTTATAAAGGGCAGATTCCTCCCCTCCCTGGACTGGGGCAGGAGGTGTGGCATGCAATAATGCTCCTGACCAGGAAAACCCATGCTCGCTCTCAGACATGGTATTTCAACCACTGTGGCAACAAGACCCCCTGGGGTGCCACATTCCCCCCTAGTAAATTTTAGTACTCCGGGACTAAATACATTTTAAGAAAACATACATAACAGTGTATAAGCAACAACACAACAACATATGTACAAGAAGTTCAGTCTTCATAGGTCACGGAGCTTCCGTAACCAGGTGTCCATGTCACCCAAGATGTATTTTGAGGGACCCGTCCCAAACCTTCCACGTATGCCCTGGGGTGGCTACAGGGCATCGATGATCCGGCGTTGGACCACGTCTTCAGCCACCTCCACGGGTTTTTGTTCTGTGGTCTGGCACAAAGGGGCACTTAACAGGTGCAACTATTTACAAGGTACAGTTCCGGTTATTCATTGTCCATAACCTGTCAGTCCATAAACCCTGTCGGGTAACTAGAAACACACAATTAGTATTCATGCACCAAAACATAAAACATTTCAACATTTGCAATATACAGGTATATATAATTTTTTTTTAGATTCTCCAGCGAGCGGGTATTTGACCCCTAGTGCTCCTAGTGAACCTACGCAGCACACTGTCTGTTTGTGTTCTTTCTGGGTCCCCTGTTTCCACTCCTTGTGTAGTGGGCTCGCTAGTGTCTGGAGATGTTATGGGTAGGTTGGGCGGCTTTCTGCGTACTCTTTGGCTTACCACGGGCACGGCAGGCTCACTACTAGCAGAGGGTTGATTCTCCTGGGCTGCTGGTATGGAATCTTCTGCCTCCGGGGCCGGTTGCTCTCCCAACACTACTTGCTCTTCTGTAGGCCCTTGAGGGGCTGGCTGGAGAAAGGTAAGGATGGGTGCCACAATAGCGTTGTTAATTTGTGTCCAGGACTGGGGAAATTCTCCGAGTACTGTACTGACCATTTCTTCCCTTTCCTCGGCGGGTTGAGGGATATCTTGGTCTTCATCAGTGCTTTGCAGCTGCTCGGGACACTTCTTCAGGTGGTCTCTGGAGACAGTGGCTGTGGTCTCTCCTCCATCCTTACTGATAACACACACCTTTGGGTTTTCATGGCTTGAGGGCAGTACTGTGTATGGTTCTTTCTCCCACTGGTCATCCAACTTATGGAGCCGCCTCCTCCTCTTCAAGATCTGCTCTCCAGGTGTCAGGGGAACAGCGGGAGCATGCTGGTTGTAAGTCCTCTCTTGCCTTTCTCTTGCTTGAGACAGACTTCTCTCAACACTCTCCTGCACTTTGCGGTACTGCTGCTGCCGTTCTGTATCCCAGTCTGCCTATCCAGGTCAATAGGCAGCTTACCAGGTCTTGCTCTCATTAGGTAAGCCGGGGTGCAGTTGGTGGAATTTACTGGGATGTGGTTATACAAGTCCACAAGATCAGGCAGTTTTTCAGGCCACAGACTGCGTTCTTCCAGGGGCAACTTTTTCAGCAAGTCTATCACCACCTGGTTAATCTTCTCGCACAATCCGTTGGTTTGGGGGTGATAGGGCGTTGTCCTTATCTTCTTGCAGCCATACAGGTTGCAGAACTCCTGGGAGACCTCCGCTTCGAAGGCTGGACCTTGGTCAGTCAACACTTGCTCTGGATACCCGTGTAGACGGCAGAAGTGCTGCTGGAAGGCTCTAGCTGCTGTCTGAGCTGTTAAGTCCTTGACAGGGACCACCACCAGGAACCGGGAGTAGTGGTCTACGATGGTGAGGGCGTAGACGTACCCGGACCTACTTGGAGCCAGCTTCACATGGTCCAGGGCTACCAGTTCTAGTGGCTGCTTAGTGATGATGGGCTGCAGGGGAGTCTTCTGGCTGGCACGGTCCTTTCTTCTCAGGTTGCACAGGCCGCAGTCTCTGCACCATCTCTCAATGGCCCCTCTCATGCCTACCCAGAAGAACCGTTCACGCAACAGGAACTCCAACTTCTTCCATCCAAAGTGCCCTGGTCCGTCGTGGTATGCCTCCAGGACCATAGCCCCGTCTCGTCTCGGGACCACTACCTGCCAGGTCAGCTCCTGTGTCCGGGAGTTGACAATTCTCTGGCACAGCTTCCCCTTGTAGAGAAACAGTTTACTCTTCTCCTTCCACAGCTGTTTTGTCTCTTCCGGAGCGTCTGGGTCAAGGCGGGCATCAGCCTGTGTTAGCATCTCTTTTACCAGGCGGATGGCTGGGTCACTGTCTTGCGTCTCCGCCCAGCTGTAGTGGAGTAAGGGATTGAACGTGGCAGAGTGCTTGTCCCTTACACAGTGGGAACACTGGGTAATCCCATGACGGTGGAACGCAGGGAGTTCAATCTCTTCCAGTTCTTCTGGATCTTCCCCTCCGTCTGGCAAGTTTGGCATCCTGGACAGGGCGTCTGCGTTGGCATTGGTGCGTCCCGCCCAGTATTTGATGGTGAACTCATAGTTGGACAGCCGGGCCATGCATCTTTGCTCCAGGGAACCAAGTCTTGCAGAGTCCAGGTGTGTCAACGGGTTGTTGTCCGTGTACACAGTGAACTTGGCAGAGGCAAGGTAATGTTTGAAACGTTCCGTCACTGCCCACACCACTGCCAGGAACTCTAGCTTGAAGGAGCTATAATTCTCAGGGTTTCTCTCTGTGGGCCGTAGTTTCCGGCTGGCGTAAGCAGTTACCCGTTCTCTGCCCTGCAGGATCTGGGATAGTACGTCTCCCAGCCCCACGTTACTGGCGTCTGTGTGGAGGATGAAAGGCTGGCCGTAATCAGGGTAAGCCAGGACCTCATCCCCCGTGAGGGCCATCTTCAGCTGGCGAAAAGACTCCTCTTCCAGCTAGTCCCACCTGAAGGGTGGCTTCTGATTCTTGGTCTTTGACTGACCCAACAAGAGATCTTGCATAGGGGCTGCCATTTTGGTGAACCCAGAAATGAATCTTCTGTAGTAGCCTACCAACCCGAGGAACCGCCGCACTTCCTTTATGGAGGGTCTTGGCCAGTCCTTAATCACTGTGATCTTATCAGGGTCTGGAGCTACTCCATCAGCACTCACCACGTGTCCCAGGTACTGTACCTTTGGTTTCAGTAGATGACACTTGGAGGGTTTCACCTCTGCCAGGTGTTTCAGATGGTCCTCATATGTTTTGGAATACACGATGACATCGTCCAGGTATAGCAGGACCGTCTCGAAATTCCTGTGCCCCAGGCAGCACTCCATCAACCGTTGGAAGGTTCCTGGTGCGTTGCAGAGCCCGAACGGCATACAGTTGAATTCACTGAGACCCATCGGGGTGGTGAACACGGCCTTCTCCTTGTCCGCCTCTGCTACAGGAACCTGCCAGTACCCGCTAGTAAGATCCAAAGTGGAGAAGAAGTTAGCAGACTTTAATGCAGCTAAAGATTCCTCTATCCTAGGTAACGGGTACGCATCTTTGTGTGTGATACGGTTAACCTTTCTGTAATCTACACACATTCTCATGGTGCCATCTTTCTTTTTCACAAGAACTAGTGGAGCTGCCCAGGGGCTATAGCTGTCTGTGATTACCCCAGCCTCCCTCATTTCTCGCAACATTCCCTTGGCATTCTGATAGTGTGCAGGGGGTACAGGTCGGTATCTTTCCTTTATGGGTGGATGGTCTCCTGTGGGGATGTGGTGTTCTATCCCCTTTACTTGCCCAAAGTCTAGCGGGTGTTTGCTAAAGACTCTTTCGTACTCCTGCACCACCCGGTAGACTCCCTGTTTTTGGTGTGAGGGAGTGGAGTCGGTGCCCACATGCAGCTTCTGACACCAGTCCTCCATTTGTTTCTTGGAGCCGTTACCCTCCTCTGGTTGAGATGGAGGCAAGGGTTCCACGGCCTTTACATAGTTTTGGTTAACGGTGAACAATTTGGCTAGAGTGCCATACCGGGGCAAGTATACTTCTCTTTCCCCAATGTTTAGGACGTGGATGGGTACCCTCCCATGGCGTACATCGACCACCCCCCGTGCTGTCAAAATGGTGGGCCTACTGTCTGAGTAGACGGGTTCTAGCATAGCTTGGTAGTCCCTTCCTCTTAACCCGATTGCAGTCCGGCACTAGATCATCATCTCACTCTTTGGGGGCATGGCGATAGGGAACGGGTCACTCATCCTTACACTACCAATCTCACCACCAGACAGCTCTACCTGTTGCCTTTTCATCAGGGCTCTGATCTCTTTTTGTAGGACACGCTGCTGGCTGGAGCTGGCGTTCACCGCAACCTGCTGTAATATGAGAATTATCTCTGCAAGACAATTTTCAATAACATTAGTACCCAAGGTTATCTTAGGGTGGCTTTCATGACGGTCAATGTCCACAATAATCAGTCCTTGTTTTGGCAGTTCAACTTTACCAATGTTGATGGTCACCTCTTTGAATTCCACCTGCGGTACGGGCTGGCCATTGCTGGCGATGATGCTCAAATCGTCATCTGGGTAGCAGGTAATATCCGAGTCATTACAGTACCGCTTAAAAAGCACATAGGGGATGGTGGTTACCTGTGACCCAGTGTCCAGTAGTGCACTCATAGGAATACAGTCCAGCACCACAGGCAAAACCGGTTGCCCCCCTACGTACTTATCACGCCAGCTCGATGGGCCTGATGGTCTTATGCCTGGGGGTCGGCCCTCTGCCCCAGGTTGGGCCCGTTTAAATGACAGTACCTTGCCATATGTCCTGGTTGGTTGCAGCGGCGGCAGATGGGTTGTCCGTCCTGGTTGTAGCGGTCGCTGGGCCTTCCTCTGGACAATGGGATCCTCCTCTGTCGACTCCAAGGGACGTCCTCCGGACTGGAAGCCAGCTGGATCTTTCCTGGGGAAGACACCTGTAAAGACTGCACAGTTCTGGTTAGCGCGGCAACGCTTTTGGTCAGTTCTTGGACCTGATGGTGCAGGTCTACAGCCGGGGTTTTGTCCAAAGCCTGTGCATCAGCTCCCACAGGCTCTGCAGACAAGGGCGCCGCCTCCTGGTGATAGGTGATAGCAGGACGCCTGTGGGTTACAGTGCCACCCGGTGCCGGTTCTCGGAGCACCCGGATGGCCCTGTCTTTGAACTGCGCAAAGTCCAAATCAGGGTTCTGCAAGGCCATTACACGCAACTGGGTTCGGTGGGTGCTGGACTGTAGACCCTCAATGAACTGTTCAGTCAACAGCTTATCCTCATTCCGCACGCTGTCAGGGTCTGCCTGCTTAATGGCTCTCAGGGCCTCCTGCAAATTCAAAGCATAGTCCCGTATACTGTCTTGGGCCCGCTGCTTGCATCCATAAAATTTTAGTTTGATCTCTGCTGAGGTGCGGGTATCAAAAGTGTCCTTTAGACGGGCCAGTATTTCCTTTACAGTCCCGTTTTCCCTGGCTGACCAGGACTTCACTTCTCTTTTGGGCTGCTCCGATTAACTGGCCTGTCAGGATGCTCACTTTTTGTTCCTCGGACAGGGGATATACTTTGAATAGGCTATACAGTCTTTCTTTAAAGTCGCTCAGGGTATGCGACTCCCCTGAGTACTGGGGCAACCATGCCGCTCCAGGGATATACGGCATCGCGAACGGCATCACTGGCGGGGCTTCAGCTCCCGTGCGCTTTTGGCGTCCACGCCCCTCTTCTTCCCGCGCGGCGTCCCAGAAATGGCTCCCAATGGCGGGAAAATGGCGGCGGAAGGCGGGAAAACGGCTGCAGATGGCGGGAAACTTCACCACGGTGTAGCATCGGCGTCTCTGCCTCCTGCTAGGCAGAGACGCCGTCCCTCTCACCTTCCTGTTCAGCGCGCGGCGTCCTCCTGCGCTCCTTCCCTCGCTGCTGCCGGCGCGCGCTCCTTCCCGGGCACTGTGCTTAGGGCGCACGCTCCCCCTCTCTTAAAGGGGCCGCGCGCGTCATCCTAAGGGGTCCCCGGCCAATTACCGGAGGACTTCCCATATATAAGGCACCTCCTCCAAAATGAAGGTGCATGAGCAAAGTTGTTTGAACTGTGTCTCACCTGTGCTTCAGCCCTCAGGTTCCGCTGCTAGCCTGACTTCTCGTCCTGCCTGCCAGCCTGTTACTTGCCTTGTCTGTTTGACCGCTCACCTGGGAGCGTCCACCAGTTACCTGCCTGTTACCTGCCTTGTCTGTCAGACCGCTCACCTGGGAGCGTCCACCAGTTACCTGACTGTTACCTGCCTCGTCTGTCAGACCGCTCACCTGGGAGCGCCCACCAGTTACCTGCCAGTTACCCGCCTCGTCTGTCTGCCCGCTCACCTGGGAGCACCTGCCTGTTTCCTGCCAGCCTGCCTGGAGACCCTGCCATCACTTGTTGTGACCATCTTCCTGGTAAAACCTATAGACTGCTACCTGCCCTGCTTTCTTGAACTGTATCCACCTGCCAGCTACCAGAGACTTCCGCCTGCTTGCCGTGTCCATCCGCCATACCGGTCAGTCCCAGCCATCTGACCCGTGGGAGCCACCTGCTCTCTTACAAGGTCGTCCCCAGAGTAGCACCTGGTCCCTCAGCCCGGATCCTCCCTGGTCACGGTGTCGTTAGCTGCCGTACGACCAGGGTCAGTTCCGGTGGATACTTAGTCACGCCCCTCTGGGTCCCTCCTTGCACCTCGGCACAGAGGTTCCACCACCCGGCCCCGTAACACACGGTAACTATCACAGTCTTTCTTCAGGCACGCAGTACCCGGTGGTTGCGGGCACGAAATCCTGCCGACTACGCCAAAGTTGACGCGCCCCCTGGGCCGTGTGTGGGGGGAATACCCAGAGCCGGGTCTCTGTGTAATGCTGGGGGTTGTAGTCTCCGTGGCGGCGACCCGGTCCCGTGGCTCAGGGTGGTCAAACCAGTGGCGGACCTGTTTATTTGGTTTTGCAATGTTTAAATGTCCGACTACGCCACCTGTGGATTGCGGTCACTGAGAACCGCCACTGCGGGGCAGACCACTGAGGCTGATGTTGTGTGCGCAGCAGAGGGTAGTATAACTCCCCATGGGAGGAGTATAGCCTCAGGGCAGCGTCTATAGATGGTGAGGGTCGTGGTGCGTGGGCGCAGCAGAAATGACTCAGAGTCCGTAGAGTGCAGTTAAGAGTCTTTACTGTTCGTAATGAAGAAGGCCCTGCCGGGAATACTGGCTAACATTAGAGGCCTGGTCAGTCTGTGAGCGAACAAGAGTCCCCCTGGCCAGGTGGAGGTATAGACCTTCCCGTCTGACTGCACACTTCCTGGCTACCCTGCTGTAGTCGTGTAGTAGCCCACGTCCCTGAGCGTACCGTGTGGTGCTCACCCGTATGGCTGGTAACTTGGGGCCTCTGGTTCCTTCCGCTCCTCGATGGTGGTGCCGGTCCCTTGCGTGTGACTGAGCCTCCGGGCTTTCTATGGCCACAGGACCTGAAATCCCCTGCCAAGTGGTTTCTGCTGCTGAATGTAAATACCCTCACAGCCTCGGACTCCAGTGTCCGGTTCTCAGCGTCTTTCTGCCAGGACGAGCTCTGCTGCTCCAGTCCCTGGTCTTCATCTCCTGGCTCCTACAGAGATCCTTGCTGCTGCTCTGTCCCTTTCTCTGGAACTAGACTAGACTGGACTCACTAACCCCGACCCAGATCCAGTTTATAAAGGGCAGATTCCTCCCCTCCCTGGACTGGGGCAGGAGGTGTGGCATGCAATAATGCTCCTGACAAGGAAAACCCATGCTCGCTCTCAGACATGGTATTTCTACCACTGTGGCAACCAGACCCCCTGGGGTGCCGCAATATAATATACAGGATGCTCCTGAGAGCATACAGAATAATGTACACCCTGTCCTAGGAGATTACAATCTAATATATAATATACAGGATGCTCCTGAGGGCATACAGAATAATGTACACCCTGTCCTAGGAGATTACAATCTAATATATAATATACAGGATGCTCCTGAGGGCACACAGAATAATGTACACCCTGTCCTAGGAGCTTACAATCTAATATAGACTATATAGGCTGCTCCTGAGAGTTTAGAGACTGTTGCCAAAGGTGCATTTACACTGCACAATTAATCCTAACAAGACTTTCCTAGGGATGCTCGTTCACGATAATTGTGCCATCTAAACAGGCTACCCATCATCTAATGAGCAAAACGCTCATCCATCAGGTGAAATGATCTTTTGTGCCACACAAAAAGATCATCGTTCTTGGCGACACATCATCCTGTGGAAATAGGACATGTGCTGCCGAGAATATTGCACACTGAATGATTTATTACAGATCGTTCATTGAACATCTGAAGCCAAGTCTGCCAGTGGGAATAAGCAGCACATCAGGTAATTTAATTCACCACAAGGCTTCTAAACATCTATGCAAGGCCGGAGTTAAGGGCTCAAACTTGACACTTGCCTATACACAAAGCGGCCCTCTGCTTCTGCCCGGCATACCGTATTTTTCATATTATAAGATGCACTTTTTACCTGGGAGGAAAATGGAGGTGCGTCTTATAATCCGAAGGTAGCTTCCCGGAGGGACGGCTGCTGCGGAGCGGGGTCACAGGAGGCAGGGTCGCTGGGTCAGGAGGCTGGGGGTGGCAGGAGTGGCACGATGCTGTGGGCCCTGGGCTCTCGTAAGATGTCGGTGCCGGTGAATGGAGTCCCCTTTTCCATTTATTTCCCTGCAGTGGGCTTCAGTAAAATGGTCACCGGAGGTGGCGCATGCGCACATTGAGATCTCAGGAGGCGAGATCTTGTCTTCTGAAATCTCAATCTGAGCATGCGCCGCCTCCGGTGACCATTTTCCCGAAGCGCACAGTAGGGAAATCAATGGGAAATGGGACTCCGCTCACCGGCACCGACATCTTATGATAGCCCAGGGCCTGCAGCATCGCCCCACTCATCCCGCCGGCTTCCTGAAGCAGCGACCCTGCCTCCTGTGACCACCGCTCTACCGCTGCCGTTTCCCCGCCGGTAAGCTACTGTTAAAACGGACTATAAGACGCTCCACCATTTTATTTAAAAAAATGTTTTTCCTTATTTCCACTCCAAAATTTGGGGTGCATCGTATAGTCCGCAAAATATGGTATGTACAGTACAGACCAAAAGTTTGGACACACATTCTCTTTTAAAGATTTTTCTGTATTTTCTTGACTATGAAAATTGTACATTCACACTGAAGGCATCAAAACTATGAATTAACACATGTGGAATTATATACTTAACAAAAAAGTGTGAAACAACTGAAAATATGTCTTATATTCTAGGTTCTTCAAAGTAACCACCTTTTGCTCTGATGACTGATTTGCACACTCTTGGCATTCTCTTGATGAGCTTCAAGAGGTAGTCACCAGAAATGGTTTTCACTTCACAGGTGTGCCCTGTCAGGTTTAATAAGTGGTGTTTCTTGCCTTATAAATGGGGTTGGGTCCATCAGTTGTGTTGTGCAGAAGTCTGGTGGATACACAGCTGATAGTCCTACTGAATAGACTCTTAGAATTTGTATTATGGCAAGAAAAAAGCAGCTGAGTAAAGAAAAACGAGTGGTCATCATTACTTTAAGAAATGAAGGTTAGTCAGTCCGAAAAATTGGGAAAACTTTGAAAGTGTCCCCAAGTGCAGTTGCAAAAACCATCAAGCGCTACAAAGAAACTGGCTCACATGAGGACCGACCAAGGAAAGGAAGACCAAGAGTCACCTCTGCTTCTGAGGATAAGTTTATCCGAGTCACCAGCCTCAGAAATCGCAGGTTAACAGCAGCTCAGATTAGAAACCAGTTCAATGCCACACAGAGTTCTAGCAGCAGACACATCTCTTCAACAACTGTTAAGAGGAGACTTTGTGCAGCAGGCCTTCATGGTAAAATAGCTGCTAGAAAAGCACTGCTAAGGACAGGCAACAAGCAGAAGAGACTTGTTTGGGCTAAAGAACACAAGCAATGGACATTAGACCAGTGGAAATCTGTGCTTTGGTCTGATGAGTCCAAATTTGAGATCTTTGGTTCCAACCACCGTGTCTTTGTGCGACACAGAAAAGGTGAACTGATGGACTCTACATGCCTGGTTCCCACCGTGAAGCATGGAGGAGGAGGTGTGATGGTGTGGGGGTGCTTTGCTGGTGACACTGTTGAGGATTTATTCAAAATTGAAGGCATACTGAATCAGCATGGCTACCACAGCATCTTGCAGCGGCATGCTATTCCATCCGGTTTGCGTTTAGTTGGACCATCATTTACGGTATTTTTCAACAGGTCAATGACCCCAAACACACCTCCAGGCTGTGTAAGGGCTATTTGACCAAGAAGGAGAGTGATGGTATGCTACGCCAGATGACCTGGCCTCCACAGTCACCAGACCTGAACCCAATCGAGATGGTTTGGGGTGAGCTGGACTGCAGAGTGAAGGCAAAAGGGCCAACAAGTGCTAAGCATCTCTGGGAACTCCTTCAATATTGTTGGAAGACCATTTCCGGTGACTACATCTTGAAGCTCATCAAGAGAATGCCAAGAGTGTGCAAAGCAGTCATAAAAGCAAAAGGTGGCTACTTTGAAGAACCTAGAATATAAGACTTATTTTCAGTTGTTTCACACTATTTTGTTAAGTATATAATTCCACATGTGTTAATTCATAGTTTTGATGCCTTCAGTGTGAATGTACAATTTTAATAGTCATGAAAATACAGAAAAATCTTTAAATGAGAAGGTGTGTCCAAACTTTTGGTCTGTACTGTAAATGTATATATATATATATATATATATATATATATATATATATATAAAGTATATATATATATATATATATATATATATATATATATATATATATATATATATATATATATATATATATATATATATATATATATATATATATGGATATAAGCAGGTAAACCTGATTTATCACGTGACATGTCACATGATGCCCTGTGATAGATCATGTGATAGTTCACGTGAAATTAATTTGGCACAATATTAATTATAATATATTTTTTTAGGCTGTGTGCCCACTATGCGTTTTTTAAGCGTTTCCGCAGCGGCAATTCCGCTGCAGAAACGCTTAAAAAACGCTTGGTAGAAGGCCTGCCATGTTCCCCAATGATAATCCGCATGTGCTGTGTACATGCTGCGGAAATTTCCGCTGCGGAAAAATCCGCAGCATTACCAATTATTTTGCGGAAGTGCAGCGTTTTCGCCGCCATTGACTTGCATTAGAACGCATGGAATCCGCATCCCTGAATCTGTAGATGCGGAATCCATGCGTTTCAATGTGCGGATGGTACCCAGGTCTAGAGGAGAGGAGACTCTCCTCCGGACCCGGGTACCATAGAACCTGTTAAGAAAAAGAATAAAATAAAAAATATACATTATACTTACCTTCTGATTACCCCCGGTGTCTTTATCCGATGCGTTCTGGCTTGCCGGCAGCTCACGATGGTCTGAAAAGGACCTGCCGTGACGTCATTTAGTCATGTGACGGGTCACGGCGCCATCTATACACAGCGGGAGGCCGCACGGCGCCCCCCCAGAGACAGCAGGAGGCCGCACGGAGCCATCTATACACAGCAGGAGGCCACACGGCGCCATCTATACACAGCGGGAGGCTGCACGGCGCCCCCCCCAGAGACAGCAGGAGGCCGCACGGCGCCATCTATACACAGCAGGAAGCCGCACGGCGCCATCTATACACAGCAGGAGGCCACACGGCGCCATCTATACACAGCAGGAGGCCGCACGGCGCCATCTATACACAGCAGGAGGCCGCACGGCGTCATCTATACACAGCAGAGGGCCGCACGGCGCCATCTATACACAGCAGGGGGCCGCACGGCGCCAGCAATACATAGTGGGAGGCCGCACGGCGCCATCTATACATAGTGGGAGGTCGCACGGCGCCCCCCTCCCAGAGACAGCAGGAGGCCGCACGGCGCCAACTATACTCAGCAGGAGGCCGCACGCAGTCACGCATGTAGTCACGCACACACACAAACATATACAGACATATACATACACGCATAAACACATTTGAAACACAAAAACACACACACATACACACACACATACACACACATTCTCACCATCCCCCGGCTCCACTCTTCCTGCCTGCTCTCTCTTCTCCGTTGCAGCAGTGCAGGCCGGGCGCGCACTGCGTAACGTCACAGCTAGGAGACACGGCCGCGCACAAGGCCGTGTCTCCTAGCAGTGACGCGGCCGGGCCCGCACAGGGAAGTTAACTGCTGCAGTGCTGGCCCGGCCCATGAAGAAGTAGCTGCGGCCGCAGCTGGGGGAGCGGTCCGGGGCCCCCCCTCCCGCCACTGCTACCGGTATGTGCCGCGGCGGCAAGCACATATAATGAGGGCAATCCGGCATTAGACACCCCGCCCGGAGCCGCAGGCCCCCTGCAGGCTCGGGGCCCCGGGCGGTGGCCCGGATTGCCCTCATTATAATCCGCCTATGGTTAGGAGTAATAACAAAAAGAGCAGTACAGTGCTTTACGACACTTACTAAGCTAGGCCCGTTGCTGTCGTATTCTATACAAGAGCTTTTGATTGTTACACTGGCATTAACAGGGGTCACCAGTATTTCCCGCTAGGACGCAAGTCCTTCATAAGTGAGTCACTTAGTACCCTGCATGTGCTTGTCAAACTAGCCGCCCTCGTTCGCTTTCGAAGTGTGGCCACAATACACACCCTGTACCGTATGTCTATGCTGGAAGTAATGGCTCACAGGAATAGTCTTCCACTACAGCCAAATCATCCCTCAAGCCTGGTTCAGCTCTAGTCACGGTCTTCTACTGCCGCAGGTCACAATCTTCTACTCAGCTCAGGCCCTCTCCGGAATATGACTGCCTTTAGTCTCTTCTGTGATATGGTGGCTCTAAGCACACTTAGCGGCCACACGAGCTGCCTGGTACATACTCTGGCGCCAACTGCTCCCTTCTCGACCCAGCCAGTTCTTTTTATATTTTGACACTAAGACACAACTGTCACCTGACCCGGCGTCATCTTCAGTCTTTTCCCTGGGAACATGCACTTTCACTCTTGAGGTTCCTAATATTATAATCCTGTTTGCTTTCACTTTCTCTATAGTCTTTGACCAGTGAATGGCGGTGTTCCCTTGCAGTTACTCTGCTTGGCCTTAACTGTATGTGTCCTCTCATTTGTCCATCTCCTTACAATTAATAGAGTGGATGCGAGTGTAGAGTGTATGGATTGAGCTCAGGAATTGATGCTGCTCCACACAAGGCAAATACTGGCTGTATTACACAGTCAGCATCTGCCTCCCACAGCAGCGATCAGGTTGAGGTCCAGTTGCTGCTGTTAACCTGTTAAATGTCACTGTCAATCATTAATCGCAGCACTTAAATCATGCAATTCTGCCCAGGTGTCTGTACCAGGCACCCATCAACCCCCTCGATCCATGGCCGATAGGTTGCCATGACAGCCAGGCGTCTTTTGAAGGCCCCTGTGAATGACATTTTGGTACTTCTATGAAACCCAGCATGTGACCAGGCATCATAGGAGACAATGATTAGTACTATATGCTGCAATACTGAAGCATTGCAGTATATGTAGAGTACAAACGATCAAACGATTGCAGGTTGAAGTCCCCTTTGAGGATTAAAAAAAGATCAAAGTAAAAAAATGTTTTTAAAAAAATATTAGACAAATAAAAAACATAAATTTTAATCACTCACCTTTTCTCCAGAAAAAAATAAAGCCATTTTAAAATAAGCACATTTAGTATCGCCATGATAGGGAAAGTCCTATCTATAAAACATTTATATATATAACAATTTTTAAACAGTACAAAAATGTAAAGAACAATAGAAAAAAAACAAAATGCAATAAAAGTGATCAAAATATAATATGTATCCCAATATGGTACCAATTAAATCTACCACTTGGCGCACAAAAACAAGCTATGATATAGCCCCACCAATGGAAAAATAATACGTTATAAGTAGTGATGAGCGAGGATGCTCCTTACTCGAGATTTACGAGCATGCTCGGGTGTTTTCCGAGTATCTTCGGCATGCTCGAATGTTGTGCTTGAGTCACTCTGTGTGCATGATTTGCGACTGTTTAACAGCTTTAATACATGTATGGAATCCCTGTTTGTTAGACATTCCTCACATGTATTAAAGTTGTAAAACAGTCGCAAATCATGCATCGGGGTTTCCATCTAAATCTACAAAATACGTGATTCGGACGAAACCCCCGAGGGATCCATTCACTAATGAGGCAGCAGAGATACTCTATACTCCGTCTGGCTTCTGTTTGGTGGTATCTGGCTTTTCAGAAGTGCACAAAACTGTGTCCAACAGCACTTTTATGCATGCTTAAAAAAGACAGGCACCACTGGATCACAGGTCAGACGGCGTCCACAGTGCCTCCATCTGCCTCATTATAGGGAGTCTTCTGCCGAGGATTCTGTCTGAATCATGTATTTCAGAGATTTACATGGAAACCCCAGAGTAAGCGCTCAGCATAGAGCGCAGGATAAATGTGAGCCGAGTCTTACTGCGATCTTTGAGAGGCAGAATAAAAAAGTCAACAGCAAGTAAAGAATTGGTTTTATTTATTTTTTACATCGTTCCTTCTGCAGTATAAGTGATTAGACGACTTTATTCTTCTGGTCGGTGCAATTACAGCGATACCAGATTTATATGGGGATTTTATGTTTATCTGCTATCCCACACTAAAGGACGCTTTTTTTTTGCAAAAACAAGTTTTTGCAGCACCATGTTTTGAGAACTATAATTTTTCTATATTTCTGCCAACAGAGTCATGTGAGGGCTTGTTTTTTGCAGGACGAGTTGCCGTTTTTATTGGTATCATTTTCGCGCAAATAACATTTTTTGCTCACTTTCTCTTCCGATTTTTGGGAGGCAGAATAAACAAAAAACAGCAATTCAGGAATTGTTTTTTGGGTTTTTTTTATGCCGTTCCGCGTGTGATAAAATTGATAAAGCAGATTTATTCCTCGGGTCAGCACGATTACAGCAATATCACATTTATATAATTTTTTTATGTTTTGTTGCTTCTATACAATAAAAACTATTTTATAGAAAAAATAGTTTTTGCATCGCTATATTCTGAGAGCTATAGCTTTTTTATTTTTCCACATGGAGCTGTGTGGCGGCTTATTTTTTACAGGACAAAATGACGTTTTCAGCTATACCATTTTTATTTATATTCGTCTTTTTCATCGCTTTTTATTTCACTGTTTTTCCAGCGGTGTAATGACAAAGCACAGTTTTTTTCCATGTTCGTTATCTTTATTCTTTTTTACGGCGTTCACTGTAGGAGTAAACTAGTGTGATAGTTTTATAGATTGGGTCGTTCTGGACGTGGAGATACCAACTATGTGCACTTGTTTATGAGAAAAAAATGAACTTTTTAGAATTTACCAAATGGCGGCAATGAAACAAAGAGTGAAAAATATAAAGGGCTCTGAATACTTTCTGTACCCACTATATAACACATTACCGGATTTTGCAATAAAATTGGTTATCTTTTCTATTTCTATATAACTGCATGGTGGGACCCAAGAATGATTTTTCTCTGGTGGGCCCAAGGTTCTACAGTCCGATGGAATAGAATTAATGCACAAAACCTATCCTTTGCATAAGGCCTCCTTCACACATCCTGGTGTTTCCAGTACTGGAAAAACCATTACCGGTGAGGTCCGTGAGCCATCCGTGTGACAGTGTGACACCATCCGTGTGGTTTACGTATTTCCGTGTATACATATGTACCATCCATGTGCAGTCTGTGTGCACTATCAGTGTGACAAGTACTGGAATAGTATGAAGAATACAAATAACAGATGTTTAGGTGTTAGATGTGTAAAGATAAAGATAGATAGATAGATAGATAGATAGATAGATAGATAGATAGATAGAAATATGTCAGTGAGACATATGTAATCAGTGCTTTGCGTGTGTACTTTTCTGTACTTGTATTTATCTAATAATTTAGAAATAAATGGATAAAAAAATTGGTGTGGCGTGGTTTATTAACCATCTGTGGAAAAGCAGACAACCGGGGGCTGCTGTTATTATTCTGGGAAGGGGCCAATATCCATAAAGGTTCTCAGCCTATTAATATCATCTCACAGCTGTCTGCATAGCCTTTACTGGTTATTAAAAAGGGGTGACTCCCCAAACAAAATCAGCTACGGGCTGATCTTAATAGGCTGAGAAGGGGCCATGGATATTGGCCCCCTCCCAGACTAATAACACCAGCCCTCATCCGCCCCAGAATTGGCGCATTCATTAGATGCGCCAATTTTGGTGCTTAGCCTCAGCTCTTCCTGCTTGCCCTGGTGCGTTGGCAAGCGGGGTAATTGTTTTGGGGTTGATGTCAGCTCAGCTGTGTAATGTCCACTGACATCAAGTCCAGGGGTTAGTAATGGAGAGGCATCTGTCAGACACCCCCATTACTAACCCCATAGTCAAAAGTAATAAACAAAAAACAGAGAAAAGTCCTTTAATTGTAAAAAGCACTCCCAGACCCCCTTTTATCCATTTATTACCATACAAAAAAAGAATACTCTAGTGGTACTCCCTAAATCCATACCACATCCCAAGATGATCCCTGACTCTGCTACATCCGGATACTGTGCTGAGTGGTGACCACTCAGCACAACCACCGGAACACAGAGAGTAGTATGAGAACGTGGCCGCAGTGATGTGTAGTGACGTAATTAATATTACCGCAGGTTACAGGCGACGGCTCTCACGGTAACCTTTGTGTGAGCCATCCATGTGTGACCTGCAGTAACCTTACTGACGTCACTGCTTGCAGTTACGTCACCGCTCATCACAGCAGCCGGGAACTCACGCTACTCTCATTGTGTTCTGGCTGCCATGAAGCGGTCACGTTACTGATGTCACCACTCACCACAGCATCCGGATGTAGCAGAGTAAGGGATCATTGTGGGATGGATTTATGGTGAACCCCTTTGGATTAGTTTTATTTTTATGATACTAAATAGGTAAATTAGAGTAATTGTCGGGGAGTGCTTTTTACAATTAAAGGACTTTTCTCTGTGTGTGTGTTTATTACTTTTGACGACGGGATTAGTAATGGGGGTGTCTGACTGACACTTCTTCATTACTAACCCTAGGGCTTGATGGGAGCTATGATCTTTGACAACTCACAGCTGTCATCAAACTCATATATTACCCCGATTGCCAACACACCAGGGCACCAGGTAAAGCACCAGAATTGGCGTATCTAATGTGATGTGTGAATTCTGGTGTGCCTGCATGCGTCTATTTTTTGGCTTGGGATCGACCAAGAACCATGGACTGTTCCAGTCGAATAATAGAAGCCAACAGCTGTTTGCTTTATCTGCACTGGTTTTAAAATATAGGTGGGACCCCACGCCGTTTCTTTTATTTCATTTTTTATTTAATGCGCTGACTACAACTACTGTTGTAGTTAGCGAAATTCCCAGGCGGTGAGTGCTGACTACAATTGTCATCAGCATCGCCTGGTCTCGTTGATCACAGGGAGACCAGCCGAGGATGATGACTGTTGTAGTTAGCGCTGTGTTACGGATCCGGGTGGTGGAACCTCTGTGCTGCAGTGCAAGGAGGGACCAGAGGGGCATAACTAGGTATCAACTCGGACTGACCAAGGTCGCACGGCGGCTCAATCAACTCCGTGAACCAGGGAAGGACCGAGCAGAGGGACCAGGTGCTACTCTGGACCTGTCCTTGTATGAGAGCAGGTGACTCCCACGGGTAACTGGCAGGAGCCTCCGGGTAGGCACGGCAGGTAACTGGTAGGAGCCTCTAGGTAGGCTGACTGATAGGCACGGCAGGTAACTGGTACGTTCTCCGGGAAGGCAGGCAAGCCAGGCCCATAGACAGACTGGCGGGTTTGGATCGTAAGCAGACCGTCGGGCTGGAGAGTACACTTGGCTGGCGGGGACAGGTAGACAGGCTGGCGGACAGGACAGGTAGTCAGGCTGGCGGACTGGACTGGTAGTTATGCTGGCGGACTGGACTGGTAGTTATGCTGGCGGACTGGACTGGTAGTCAGACTGGCGGACTGGACTGGTAGTCAGGCTGGCGGACTGGACTGGTACTCAGGCTAGCAGCGGGACCTGAGGGCTGAAGCAGAGTTTAGGACACAAAGCTACAACCTTGCACAGGCACCTCCATTTTGGAGGAGGTGCCTTTTATATGAGAGGTCCTCCGGCTATTGGCCAGGGACTCCTAAGGGCGGCGCGCGGCCCCTTTAAGAGGGAGGGAGCGCACGCCCTAAGCACAGTGCCCGGGAAGCTTCGTGCATCGGCAGCAGCAGCAGGAGAGCCGGAAGACGCCGGGCCGGGAGCGCGGCGGTAAGGGGGACGGCGTCTCTGCCTGTCAGGGGGCAGAGACGCCAATACTACAGTACCCCCCCTTTACGTCCCTCCTTTTTTAAGCCGGAAAGACATTTTTTAAGGAGAAGCGGGGCGTGGATGTTCTCCCTGGGTTCCCAAGTTCTCTACTCTGGGCCAAACCCCTTCCAATCCACCAGAAAAAAGGTTTTTCCTCTTACCCTCTTGGTGGCCAGAATGTTCTCTACCTCATAGACGTCCTCAGCGGAGATCGGGGCTGGGGAGGTACCTGGATTGTCGGGAAAAGAATTAAGCACAACTGGTTTGAGGAGAGATACGTGAAAGGAGTTGGGGATCCGTAAGGTGGCCGGGAGTTTTAACTTGTAGGCTACTGGGTTGATTTGCTTGAGGACTTCAAATGGACGGATGAAACGTGGGCCCAACTTATAGGAGGGTATTTTGAGACGAACATGTTTGGAGGAGGGCCAAACCTTGTCTCCCGGCCGGAATTGAGGTGGGTCCAGGCGTCTCTTATCAGCATGTTTCTTCATCCGCTCGGAGGATTGGAGAAGTGCGGATCTAGTGTCCTCCCAAATGGTGGAAATTTGCTGACCAGAGACTCCGCGGCAGGGTTGTCCACTGAAGTGGAGACGGGAAATGGAATCCAGGGATGCTGACCGTAGACCACAAAGAATGGGGACTTGGAAGAAGATTCGCTCTCATGGTTGTTATAGGAGAACTCGGCTCATGGTAGGAGCTCTACCCAATCGGTATGGTGAGCATTGACAAAGTGCCAGAGGCAGCTGGTAAGGATCTGGTTGATACGTTCCACTTGGCCATTGGACTGCAGATGGTAAGCAGAGGAGAAATCCAGGGTAACATCCAGCAGCTTACACGTAGCTCTCCAGAAGCGCGAAGTAAACTGGACCCCGCGATCAGACACAATGTGGAGGGGTAGGCCGTGGAGACGAAGGATGTGATGGATGAAATCCTTAGCCAGCACAGATGCAGATGGGAGACCAGGCAGCGGGATGAAGTGGGCCATTTTAGAAAAGCGGTCAGCGACCACCCAAATGACAGTACAACCGGCAGAAACAGGGAGATCAGTAATAAAGTCCATAGCAACATGTTGCTACGGGGCAGCAGGTACAGGAAGAGGCAGGAGACGGCCGGCTGGAAGATGTCTGGGAACCTTGTTGCGGGCACAGGATGAACAGGCCTTGACGAAGTCTACCACATCCTTGCTCTGGGTAGGCCACCAGTAATGCCGGGTAATGTGCAGGAAGATCTTCTTCTGGCCAGCATGGCTGGCTAGTTTAGATGAATGACCCCAGTGAAGAACCTTCTTGCGATCCGGAACTGCTACAAACATCTTACCGGGTGGGAGACGAGACAGGTCCAAGGGAGCCACATTCATCACTTTGGAGAGATCGATGATATGCGTAGGCTCCTCCTCTTGATCGGAAGACAGGAAGGATCAGGACAAGGCGTCAGCATTAACGTTCTTGTCCGCAGGGCGGTAATGTAGGGTAAAGTTGAAGCGGGCGAAGAACAAAGACCACCGGACCTGACGCGGATTGAGTCTTTGGGCATTCTGTAGATATGCCAGGTTTTTGTGGTCAGTGTAGATGACAACCGGGTGTAGAGCCTCCTCAAGCAGGTAACGGCACTCCTCCAGTGCCAATTTGATGGCTAGCAGTTCTCGGTCCCCTATGGAGTAGTTTCGCTCGGACGAGGAGAAGAGCTTGGAGAAGAAGCCACAGGTAACCATTCTCCTGGACAGAGATTTCTGGGTGAGCACTGCTCCGGCTCTGGAAGAGGAAGCATCAACCTCCAGAATGAACTGTTTGTTGCAATCCGGACGGTGCAGCACTGGCGCAGAAGAGAAGGCTTGTTTTAAGGAGAGGAAGGCCTCCTCCGCTTCGGACGGCCATTCCTTAGGATTTGCTCCCTTACGGGTAAGCGCAGAGATGGGAGCAGTCCGGGAAGAGTAATGTGGGATGAAGAGGCGGTAATAGTTGGCGAAGCCCAGGAATCGCTGAATCGCCTTCAATCCCTCCGGACGGGGCCACTTTAAGACGGCAGAGACCTTCTCGGGGTCCATCCGTAGACCTGTCTTAGAGATAATATAGCCCAGGAACGGAAGAGAGGTCTGCTCGAAGAGGCATTTCTCAAATTTTGCGTATAGAAGATTCTGCCTGAGCCTAAACAGGACCTGACGAACATCCCTCCGGTGTGTGGGAAGATCCGGAGAGAAGATCAAGATGTCGTTCAGGTATACCACCACGCAAGAATATAAGAGGTCACGGAAGATGTCGTTAACCAATTCTTGGAAGATAGCTGGAGCATTACAGAGGCCGAAGGGCATCACACGGTATTCATAGTGGCCGTCCCAGGTATTGAATGCCGTCTTCCACTCGTCTCCTTGGCGGATCCGGACCAAGTTATACGCCCCATGAAGATCGAGCTTGGAGAAGATCTTCGCACCTTTAAGGCGGTCGAACAGCTCAGAGATGAGCGGCAGGGGGTATTTGTTTTTGATAGTAATCTGGTTGAGTCCTCTATAATCGATACAGGGGCATAGTGAACCGTCTTTCTTTTTTACGAAGAAGAATCCGGCTCCAGTCGGGGAGGTAGATTTCTGGATGAATCCCCTAGCCAGATTTTCTTCGATGTACTCTGACATGGCCAGGGTTTCGGCCAACGACAACGGGTAAATACGCCCACGGGGTGGAGTGTCACCGGGTACCAGGTCGATAGGGCAATCATATGACCTATGAGGTGGCAGTGTCTCAGCCTCCTTCTTGTTGAAGACATCTGCATAAGACCAGTAAGGTGCCGGTAGACCAGGTAAATTAGCCGGAGTAGACGGAGGTCGAGCCGGGCGAACCGGGACCAGGCAGGTCTCATGGCAATCCTGCCCCCAACGGAGCACCTCACCGGATTGCCAATTCAGAACGTGTTCATGTCTCTGTAGCCAGGGTAGACCTAGCAAAAGGGAGTCAGAGAGTCCGGAAAGCACATGGAAGGAGATCCTCTCTGAGTGCAGCATTCCCACTTGGAGGGTTACGGGCTCAGTGACGAGCAAGATGGTCACCGGAAGGAGTCTTCCATCCATGGAAGGGACTGCCAATGGTTCAGCCAGAGGTTTAGTAGGAATCTGATACTTCTCTACAAGGGACTGGGAAATGAGATTCCCAGCGGCTCCGGAATCCAGATGGGCGGTTTCAAAGAAGCGGTTCTCTCCACAGGAAATAGAGACGGATAAAGTCAAGAATGGAGAGGATTTACTCTTGCATAGGACGACCTCTCCGAGCGGTCCTAGACACTGGAGTTTCCTGGCTTCACCGGACAGGAACGGATCAGGTGCTCCTTACTACCACAGTAGAAACAGCTCCCCACGGCTCGGCGTGTTTCTTGGCGAGACTTGACCATCTTGGTCTGGTCGATCTGCATGGGTTCGGGCAAGCATGCCCCGGGAGTTGCTGGTTGGGAGGCAGGTTTCTGGAAAACAGGAGCAAGATGAGGAAATCTTCTCTCCCGGGTAGTCTCCTTAGCATGTTCTAGGAAACGGATGTCAATCCGGGTAGCTAGTGACACCAGGTCATCCAGGGTGGCAGGAATGTCCCGGCCGGCTAGTTCGTCCTTAATCCGACCGGAAAGACCCTCCCAGAAGATGGACACCAGGGCCTCGTTGTCCCAGGCAAGCTCAGAGGCGAGGGTACGGAATTATATGGCATACTGGCCCACGGTGAGACTCCCTTGGCGGAGACGGAGCAATGAGGAGGCAGTAGAAGTCCTACGTCCGGGCTCATGGAAGACCCTCCGGAAGGCAGTGAGGAAAGCCGGAAGATCGGACACCAGGGAATCCCCTCTCTCCCATAGAGGGTTTAGCCATGCCAATGCTTCCCTGGTGAGGTGAGACAAGATGAACCCCACCTTGGCCCGGTCGGAGGGAAACTGATGTGCCAGAAGTTCAAAGTGCAGCGTGCACTGGTTCAGAAAACCCCAACATAAGACGGGGTCACCCCCAAAACGAGGAGGCGCAGAAAGTCGGGGTCCTAGGCTGGATGCCGTGGTATTGGTAGGCAGCAGAGCCGCCGGAGCGGGTGTCGCTCGGCTCGAGGCGGGCACAGGTGGGACAGACAGCGTGTCTAGGCGAGCGTTAACAGACCGCAGGTAGGTCAGGATGGTTTCCTGTTGGGATCTCTGACGAGAAACCTCCTAGTACAGGTCAGCAAGCGAAGGAGCCTGGGGGCCACCGGGTTCCATGACCCGTGCAAACTGTTACGGATCCGGGTGGTGGAACCTCTGTGCTGCGGTGCAAGAAGGGACCAGACGGGCGTAACTAGGTATCAACTTGGACTGACCAAGGTCGCACGGCGGCTCAATCGACTCCGTGAACCAGGGAAGGACCGAGATGAGGGACCAGGTGCTACTCTGGACCTGTCCTTGTATGAAAGCAGGTGACTCCCATGGGTAACTGGTAGGAGCCTCCAGGTAGGCTGACTGATAGGCACGGCAGGTAACTGGTATGTTCTCCGGGAAGGCAGGCAAGCCAGGCCCATAGACAGACTGGTGGGTTTGGATCGTAGGCAGACCGTCGGGCTGGAGAGTACACTTGGCTGGCGGGGACAGGTAGACAGTTTGGGGGACTGGACTGGTAGTCAGGTTGGGGGACTGGACTGGTAGTCAGGTTGGGGGACTGGACTGGTAGTCAGGCTGGCGGACTGGACTGGTAGTCAGGCTGGCGGACTGGACTGGTAGTCAGGCTGGCGGACTGGACTGGTAGTCAGGCAAGCAGCGGGACCTGAGGGCTGAAGCAGAGTTTAGGACACAAAGCTACAACCTTGCACAGGCACCTCCATTTTGGAGGAGGTGCCTTTTATATGAGAGGTTCTCCGGCCATTTGCCGGGGACTCCTTAGGACGGCGCGCGCGCCCTAAGCACAGTGCCCGGGAAGCTGCGCGCACTGGCAGCAGCAGGAGAGCCGGAAGATGCCGGGAGCTCGGCGGTAAGGGGGACGGCGTCTCGGCCTGTCAGGGGGCAGAGACGCCGATACTACACGCTGTACTCAGGCGGTGGGCGCTGACTACAACTTTTATTTGCAGATTGCAGATTTTTACTGTGGAATCGTTCTTCAGAAAATCAGCTAAGAGATTATAAACCCTAAGGCTGTGTGCACACGATGCGTATTTTATGCGTTTCCGCAGCGCTTCTGCAGCTGCGGAAACGCATTAAAAACGCATGGTAGAAGGGCAGCAATGTTCCCCAATGGAAATCCGCATATGCTGTGCCCATGC
This sequence comes from Phyllobates terribilis, assembly GCF_046119375.1. Classification (NCBI taxonomy): domain Eukaryota; kingdom Metazoa; phylum Chordata; class Amphibia; order Anura; family Dendrobatidae; genus Phyllobates; species Phyllobates terribilis. The sequence goes on along the minus strand of NW_027362763.1, from coordinate 745,040,271 downwards.
TGCGGATTTTTCCGCAGCGTTTATGCTGCGCTTAAAAATCCGCAGCATGTCCATTAATTTTGCGGAAACGCAGCGTTTTCGCCGCCATTGACTTGCATTAGAACGCGCCAATTCCGCAAGACTGCGTTTGTACTTGCGTTATTGGCGCGTTCTAATGTGCGGATGGTACCCGGGTGTGGAGGAGAGGAGAGTCTCATCCACACCCAGGTACCATTAAAAAATCTGTAAAAAAAAGAATAAAATAAAAAATAAATGTATACTTACCTTCTGTCGGCCCGGGCACCGCTCCTGCTTGGTTCCCGGCGCTTTGCAGTGAGTTGAAGGACCTGCGCTGACGTCAGAGTCATGTGCATCATTTCTGCATCTCCCTGGCAGAAAAACGCATGCGGATTGTACATGCGTTTTTCCTGCGGAATATATGCGGATTCACATGCGTTTCCGCATGCGGATTGACAAGCGCTTTCCAGGCGATTTTAGCATCACCTGGAAAGTGCTTGACAACTAGGTCACAGCATGGATTTATATATTGTGCCCGAATGGTAAAAATGAAAAATAAATGTATACTTTACCCTCCGATGGCCCTCGCTGTCCTGCTCACTCCGTTCTCCCTTGCCGGCAACATTGAATTGAAAGACCTGCCGACGTCAGCGTCACGTGACCCGTCACATGACTCTGACGTCAGCGCAGGTCCTTCAACTCACTGCAAAGTGCCGGGAACCAAGCAGGAGCGGTGCCCGGGCCGACAGAAGGTAAGTATACATTTATTTTTTATTTTATTCTTTTTTTACAGATTTTTTAATGGTACCTGGATGTGGATGAGACTCTCCTCTCCTCCACACCCGGGTACCATCCGCACATTAGAACGCGCCAATAACGCAAGTACAAATGCAGTCTTGCGGAATTGGCGCATTCTAATGCAAGTCAATGGCGGCGAAAACGCCGCGTTTCCGCAAAATTAATGGACATCCTGCGCATTTTTGAGCGCAGCATAAACGCTGCGGAAAAATCTGCAGCATGGGCACAGGATATGCGGATTTCCATTGGGGAACATTGCTGCCCTTCTACCATGCGTTTTTAATGCGTTTCCGCAGCTTTTCCGCAGCTGCAGAAACGCTTCGGAAACGCATAAAAAACGCATCGTGTGCACACAGCCTAACGATATGTTCACAAACAGCGGATTTAATGGGAACATTTATGTCACCTACCTCCCCATATGAATGAGGATTGTAGAAATCTATGGATGTGCTGCATAGAAAACTCTATTCAATCGTGTTAGAATTATCAATTTCTGTAACACAAATCATTTCTGGGCTTTAGAACCAATTTATACCTTTATTGAAAAACGGAAAAGATTAGCTGTAGGGCTCAGCACTTTCTCAGATCCTTGTGGCAGGAGCACAGCTGCAGATAATAGGTGATCGCTTTGACATGATAATTCATCAAGGTACCCAAACTTCCTATTAGATTAAGGTCCAGGAAGGAATTGAGCCATCAATGTATATTTTGGTCTCAAACTTAAGTGGGTTGTCTCACTATGATGACATCTGTCAATATTCCCTATTAGACTCTGGCGGACCCAGCATATCCATTTCCCAGCAGCTGCTACAGGAAAAATGTATGATGGCTCCAGCTTTAAGCAAGGAATGTGATATAATCCCAAAATAATTTATACTTACAACTTCTTCTCTAGTTATTTGGGTATTTTATCAGGTGTCAAAAAAAAAAATAATAAAAATAACGGGGGGAAAAAAACTACACAAACCTCCCAGAGTGATGACGTGTGATAGGCTACATTCACAGGTGATGACTAGAGAGGAGCAGATCAGGCAAAATTCAACTTCACCGGTTCATATGGTTTTACCCGGAAAATTTGATTCACGGAGAAGAATATTTCGATTCGAGAGTCCTCAGTGGTTGATACCTTTTAATGGCTAACTGAAAAGATGGTAACAAATTGCAAGCTTTCGAAACTACTCAGGTTTCTTCGAAAATGCAATTTGTTACCATCTTTTAAGTTAGCCATTAAAAGGTATCAACCACTGAGGACTCTCGAATCTTAATATTTTTCTATCTACTGGTGAACACGGTACAGATATATATATTCGCGGAGAAGTAATTCTCCATGAATTTAATGTCCCTTATTATGATAAAAATATGTAAATATATCAAAAATAATAAAAATCCCTATAATTAACTCACCGCTCACCTCTCCTACCCCTCCTCACCACCACCTGTCCAGTCCTCGTCGCATCTTCAGATTGGAGTCAGCAACGATGAGATCCCTGAGCCTCGGTCACTAAATCGAGGCTCCCCGGTCTCATAAGGTTCTGCACCTGCGCCTGCAAAGGTTGTGATGCACACAACGTTAATTTTAAAATTGCTTTTAATCAATAGATCTTGGGATAAAAATAAGTTCCACAATTATATGTGTTTTAAAAAAATATTCCTGTGCTGAGATAATCTTATAAATGTGCCCCTGCTGTGTACTGTGTAATGGCTGTGTCTGACCATACAGGAACATGGTCTGATCATACCACATCTCCTGGGCAGGGAGGAAGCAAAAGAGTATACAGACAGGACAGCAGGGGATCGCAGCTGATTCCTTTTGTGAGATAAAACATTTCCCTGCCTGTTTTTAAGAAAATGTTTTACCTCAAAGAAAGAATTATTTACGATCCTCTGCGGTTATGTCTGTATACTCTCTTTTTCTTCCTGTGGTATGATCAGACCATGTTCTTGTATGGTCAGACACATCCATTGCACAGTACACAGCAGGGGCACATTTATAAGATTATCTCAGCACAGGAACATTTTTTTTAAACATATTCAGTTGTGGAAATTATTATTATTTCAAGATCTATTGATTAACATGAACTTTGAGAACCTCTTTAAGTCTCATCCACTTTGCGGTCATTGTATTCCAGATGGAAAATCTGCATCAATTATGGTTCATGTGGATGCACCTTTAGTATAAATAATTAAAGGAAATCCATCACCGGGTTTTTGCTATGTATCTGAGAGTACCATAATGTAGGAACAGACTCCCCGATTACAGCGATGTGTCACTTACTGGGATGTGTTTTTCTGTTTCAATTTGATCAGTGTTTTATCAGCAGGAGATTATCACTACAGGACTAGGTGTCTCATACCTCCTAGTCCAACCACGCCCCCAGCAACTCTCTGTCACTATACAATGTACACAGAAAGCTATGGTGTGGGCCAGGGTTATACACAGCTCAACAACTGATGCATTAAAAGAGGCATAGATGCTCACGAGGAGAACATAATTTTACCTCTATACAAGTCACTAGTGCGACCACACTTAGAATACTGTGTACAGTTCTGGTCTCCGGTGTATAAGAAAGACATAGCTGAACTAGAGCGGGTGCAGAGAAGAGCAACCAAGGTTATTAGAGGACTGGGGGGTCTGCAATACCAAGACAGGTTATTACACTTGGGGTTATTTACTGTGGAAAAAAGAAGGCTTAGGGGTGATCTTATTACTATGCACAAGTGGGGACAGTACAAAGACCTTTCTACTGATCTTTTTACTCTGAGGCCTGAGACGGGGACAAGGGGGCATCTTCTACGTCTGGAGGAAAGAAGGTTTAATCATAATCACAGATGGGGATTCTTTACTGTAAGAGCAGTGAGACTATGGGACTCTCTGCCGCATGATGTTATAATGAGTGATTCACTGTTAAAATTTAAGAAGGGCATGGATGCCTTTCTTGAAAAGTATAATATTTCAGGTTATAAATACTAGATTCCTTAATAGGGCGTTGATCCAGGGAACTAGTCTGATTGTCATATGGAGTCGGGAAGGAATTTTTTTCCCCAATGTGGAGCTTAGTGTTTGCCACATGGTTTTTTTTTGCCTTCCTCTGGATCAACAAGTTAGGCTATGGGTTGAACTAGATGGACTTAGTCTTCCTTCAACCTTAAAAACTGTTACTATGTTATGTTACTATGTAACTGAGGTCTATTACATCTGCAGCAGAGAAAACTGACTATTATAACTGCTGCTCTCAGTAAAATAAGTCACACATCACTGGAATCGGTATCTCTGTCCCTACATCATGCTATTGTCAGATTAGATAGCAAAAACTTGCTGAAATATTCCCCTTAATTGCATACTAAACCTTGGAAACGACATACACTAAATTAAATAAGTGCGTTGCTTTGTAGAAGGCAATATGAAAGAAACCATGTTCAGAAATTTTCATTCATTATTATTACCAATGTACAAGATGTTATCACATTTCCTGTTGGGTAATGCGGTTCTGCAGCTGCATTTCACTGTCTATGCTGTCTAAGATATCATCTCAAGGAAATCCTGCTGTTCAAAACCCATCTGCTTGATCTTTTCTCACGAGTTACAGAATTATACATCGCCCATCACTGTGCCATACAGCAATTTATCATTTTTATCTTTTGATCATAAACCTTTAAAGAAGTAAAACTGTCAGGCAATGTATAACCATATATTTTTTTTTTACTAATTTTAAATCTATACAGAAATATTCTTAAAATAATAATCTTTACATTTTTTCTGTCTCCTCCCCCTCTTTCCATAGACTTCAGTTGGCAGCTGTAACCTGATACCTCAGTAAGCTGGTAGTCTTTGTTTTCTTTAGCAAGAGGGGTTTTAGCTGTTTTTCTGACTGAATGGGGAGTTTATAAGGTAGGAAAGAAGTGTCTCATAACTGGAGAAAGAAGTATATTTCTCTGATATGATGTAACACAAAAACTAATATATTCACTTGTACTATCAATCTATGCAAAGTTTGTTGAAACAAGTGACTATTTCAATATTTTAACAGTTTAAATAAGCTTAGAAGACAAAGTTATTAAATACATTTTCTCTCATTTCTGTTTACTAAGAAGCAGACTGATAAGGATATATATTCACTAACACAGCTATTGCCGTAAGAACTCATGACTTCACTGAATTAAAGGGGTTTTCCAGTTTCTGAAAACTCCTTCAGTTTCCTTTAAAAATAAAAGAACTCTGCTTTACTTATATTTCCCGGTCCAGTGCTGAGCCTCCGCTGCTGTTCCCAGTGTCTTTTATTATCTGCAGTGCTGACGTCAGCGCTGCAGCCAATCAGTGTCTCTGCTCAAATAGATGGTGAAAGCAAGCCGCTGAGCTCACTGGTTGTAGCGTTTGTTTGAGGCCACAGATTTAAAAAAGCTACATTGGACAGACTTGGCACAAGACACTCCGACTGGCAGACTCTAGAGAAATCCTGACACCCTTTAACCCCTATACAGGAATCTGAACTTACAACAGGGTCAATTGGATTGCTACCTACGGAAGGTCTGCTGTCCGGAGGTGAGCAGCAATGGTCTCCAAGCAGGGTCAAAGCCGAGAAGTCGCATAAGGGACAAAATCTGAATTTTTAAGAGTAATCAGAAAACCTAAGCCGAGGTCAAAATAAGGAGCAATGAAACAACAAGGAGCTAAACAGAGAGGACTAAACCAGTGAAGCACAAGATTATATCTGGCAGCTTCCAGCAATAAGCTGGAAGGTAAAGTAGGGTGTGGTGCTTGCCAATTGGCTGATAACTCCTGCTAGACAGCACGCACACCCATACTGCCAAACTGGAAGGCACTATAGGTCCCAGCCACCCAAATCTAAGTGGCTGGACAGAGCCTGCGCCATCCAGAACTTCTGATTTCAAAGTCTCTTCTATCACCAACCAAGAAAGAATATGGTGGCACCTGGCAACAGAGGCAGACAACACAGGAACGGGTCCTGGTGGAGATGTGACACTGATTGGCTGCTCCACTGTTAACGTGAAGTCAGGCATGGGGACAATAACACACACTAAAAGCAGCGGCAGAAACTCAGCGCTGGACTCGGGGAGGGTGAGTTAAACACATAGTTTCATAGCTACATAGTTTCATAGATCAAATACACACAATATACATAAAATAATACAGAGCTAAATGCCCAAAGGATAGTTATGGAATTGATGATTATTGTCTAACCCTAGGTATGCCCTAAGTGATTGTCCCTTCCTGGCTGCGGACGTTGGCACCCTAGCTTGAATGCAGTATGGTGCCCCAGCTCACCGACGACTTCCCCTAATAGAGTCTAATGTATATCCTATGCTAAAGTGTACTCAAATAACCATAGAGTACTTACGGTCAGTTGTCTCTGGTGGAGTTATTTGGTCCCAGATGAGGGATTAATAGGGAATTCCAGGGCTAGCCGTAGAAGAGCTGGGGCGCCATACTGCATTCAAGCTAGGGTGCCAACCTCCACAGCCAGGAAGGGACAATCACTTTGGGCATAACTAACAATCCCATAACTATCCTTTGGGCATTTAGCTCTGTATTATTTTAAGTATATTGTGTGTATTTGATCTATATGGGGTGTTTTTTCTGTTTTTTGACTATTTTAAACCGGAGCATTTTCTGTTTTTTGCGTTTTCGTTTTTTGCTCCCCTTCTTTACAGAGTCAGAACTTTTTTTTTGTTGCTCAATATGGCCATGTGAGGGCTTATTTTTCGTGTGACGAGTTGTACTTTTAAACGCCATCACTGGTTTTAACATATTGTGTACTGGAAAACGGGAAAAAAATTCCAAGTGCTGTGAAATTACAAAAAAAAAATGCAATTACACATTTGTTTTTTGTTGTTTTTTTTTACCACGTTCACTGAATGCTAAAATTGACCTGCGGTTATTATACTCCATGTCCTTATGAGTTCGTAGACACCAAACATGTATGTTTTTTTTTTTATTTAAGTGATGAAAAAAAATTCCAAGGTTTGCTTAAAAAAAAAAAAAAAAAAAAAAAAAAAAGCACCATTTTCCGAGACCCATAGCGTCTCCATTTTTCGGGATCTGGGGCCGGGTGAGGGCTTATTTTTTGCACACCGAGCTGAAGCTTTTATTTATACCATTTTGGGGTAGATCCGATGTTTTGCTCGCACGTTATTGCATTTTATTGCAATGTTGTGGCAACCAAAAAAACGTAATTCTGGCGGTTGGAATTTTTTTCTTGTTACGCCGCTTACCGATCGGATTAACTATTTTTTTATATTGATAGATCTGAACGTGGTGATTCCAAATATGTGTGTATGTGAGGTTTATTTTTTATTATTTTATTTTGAATGGGGCGAAAGGGGGGTGATTTAAATCTTTATATTTTTTTAATATTTTTAAAAACAATATTTTTACACTTTTTGCATGCTTCAATTGTCTCCATAGGAGACTAGAAGCAGCAGCTGTCCGATCGCCTCTGCTACATAGCGGCGATGAGCAGATCGCCTCTATGTAGTAGAAATGCTCACTTGCTATGAGCGCCGACCACTGGGTGGCGCTCATAGCAATCGAGACATGACAACCACAGGGGTCTGCTGCAGACCCCGGGTTGTTATGCCAACCCATTGGTGACCCGCGATCACGTGACGGGGTCACCGGTGGGCGGGACCTTGGATGCGTTTCCGGGAAGCGTGAGTTAAATGTCGCTGTCAGAGATTGACAGCGGCATTTAACTGGTTAACAGCCGCGGGTAGATCACGATTCCACCCGCGGCTGTTGCGGGAACATGTCAGCCGTATAAAACAACTGACATGTGCTCGGTTAAGTGCGGGCTCAGCGCCAGAACACCAGCTGAACCAGCCTTTCCGACGTGGTGCTTACTATTACTGAACATGTCGGAAAGGGGTTAAATGATCTAATGTTATATTTTAATGGGTATTCCTTTTGATAAGCCCCGATTTTACCCTACACAAGGATTTGTAATGGAGTAGGGGGAGATCGGCAAGTAACACATGCGGATTTATAATCAAATCAGCAGAGGAAATTTTCCACAATGTGTGAACATAGCCTTACTACAGCCATGATTACCTATTACCTTCTCTTTATCCTTCTCCAACAACTCTCTGCTTTTCCTTCTCTTTTTCATGTCGAATGTTATAAACGCAGTGACGCAAAACAGCAGAGTGACTTTTCAGGTTTGTGTAAGTGTCAGTCACTGAAGCAATAAAAATGCCTTTCTAACAAGATAAAAACTAGGAAGGAAATTTCTGTGTGCCTTATCTCGGTAATCACACCATTTATTGTCTGTTCATTTGTTAGGCCATTTCCAGTGTAAGTGCATATTATATATTCCACGTGTTTAGAAGTCTTTTCAAGTTTTCGGGCTGTGAATCTGGAGTATAGGTGAACGGTGGAGAAAGGCGCGGTCACTATTGGAAAGTTCCACCTATAAATGTCAATATGTGACATTAGCCTCAAGATAAAACTTTTCTACGAAGGATCAGAGACTGGTAAACCAGTAATAATGTTCCCAATTCTTCCCAGCCTTACTTTTCATATCTATACTGGGATTTTATAATATAGGAATAGTATGAATCTGGCCTCATGTATTTTTAATATTCTTGTATAAAATAAAAATAATCCTTACAGAATAATAACATTCTGTTCACATTAAGTTTTGTTTTTTCCTTTTCTTTATCCGGTTAATGAAAAAGTTTTCCAAATAATTTTTAATGTTTTTTTTCACATTTATAATAATAACCTTCATTTGGGTTTCCGCTGGGCTCTTTCACTATTTTTAGTGCAATACTTGCAGGCAAAAATACTAGAACTCTTCACTGCTCCTATTAAAGTCAACTGGGTCTATTGGAGTTTGTCGGTATTTAGAGATGAGTGTAATTATTCAAGTGGATTTGAATTCTCGAATTTTACAAAAATTTGAATTATCCAAAATACAGGTTTTTGGTAATTCACTCTGTATGAATTAAGCAAAATGACGGCCTGCTATAGCGGCCGTTTTGATGAACCGTAGAGGGCAGTAGTTCTATGGACCAGTACAATGTGACTGTTAAGAAGAAAAATACGATGCACATTTATGTGCAGAACATTCTCCTATACTTGACAGTGCAGCCTGTGTCTCATAGTCATTTCTGCTGCCTCCAATGTTACAGGTTGGGTGTTTGAATTCTGGGGCAGTCCATATGTAACACAGGAGCCAGAATGCAATGCACAGAGACCACGAGGTGGAAGCAGTCAGGGATTGATATAATCCCTTTTTATATATATATATATATATATATATATATATATATATATATATATATATATATATATATAACAATTATTTTAAAGGGGTTAGTAACAATGGGAAACAACAATAACTTTGAATAACAATAAGAAGTCTTTTCAATAAGTTACAGTAAAGTTCTTTTCAAAAATGTGATGCACCCAGTCGTGGGAGTCACCGTGTAAGTTCTCTTCCTCTCTATATGGCCCTAGCGGGGGTTACCGGTTCTTTCCGCTAGGCCGCAAGTCTCTTTCAGATATAGTCAATCAAGTCCCGTTGAGCCTCCATGCACCAACCGGCTGTTATGTACTGCAACTAAGAACTAAGGAATAGGAGGGAAAAGCTGTCCTGCACTGAGACTCAGCTTAAACCCTACACTGGGGTGGGTGCCCTATTCCTTGTGAATAGCCCCACCGACACTCCTGCACTAAACTCAAAAGAAGACCTGAAAGAAGGGGAAAGGGGTCCCTAAAAGATCTAAGGACTGGGAACAAAAACAGGAGACCTCCTAACAGAAAAGTTAGTTGCAGAAACGAACATTAAAGTGAACAAAACTGGTGGAACAAGAAGTCCCAGGATAACAATTGTCCAAAGCACAAAGAACTAACAAGGCAACTTAGCCAGAGCACAAGCGTAACAACACTGATGTCCAGCAAGGAATGGGAGACAGGTGCTGAGTAATAAAGAGTGAGGAGATCACGTGACCAAGAGACCTAGCACCAGAGGAAAAGACTAGAAGCCAGCAAACCACAAAAAGATGGCCAAAAAGTAAAACAACATAGATTCTAATACCGACCTCCTCCCAACTTGAAGTCCTAATCCCAACTGTCCCCGGTACCGTAGGTGAAAGTTGGAAGTGACGGCCCTGCTCACTCGCGTTGTTCCTCCGCTAGTGCTAGCGCGCCTCTCCTGTCGCAGTCTTCTCTCAGCTCTTCTCGGCTTGACCGTCGAGGGTAGTCTCTCAGGCTTGGGCAGGGGGACCCAGACCTTGGCTCTTGACAGGCGGCGTGGGGTTCCAGAATATTAATCAATGTAGTGTGAGTCCTGTTCTTGACCAGCATATGCAGAACTCGGGGCACTTCTATGAGGGATCCGGACCTTGTCAGGCAGTGTCTGACACTTAGGTGACGTGGGCCTCCTCCTGAGACCTGTCACGCTCAGCTCTGCATTCCTTCTGGAGCACGTCTGCTCTGCTCTCCTGCTTGGTGCCAAATCTGTCTGCTGTTTGGTGCGCAGGGCTTTTATATCCAGGAAATCCCTCCTGTGGGTCACCTGATCAGGTCCGGCATCTGAATTTACTCCCGCTTCAAATCTTCTAGCACAATTTGGTTCCACTTGATTTCGCCTGGCCAGCAGATGGCAGTCTTTTCTCACTAATGGCACATCCTGCAAGAGTTATTCTGATGTGTTACTGCCTTCTACTACACATTCTTCAAAAAAAGAGAATAATTAGTTAATTAAATTAATATAAGTATGTACACAGCAGTTTTTCTCCCTGGGGAGGAGAAACTACGAAGTGATGAACTCAGTAACACTCAGTGAAGTCTGCACGGCAGGAAACAAGATATTGCACAGACCTCGGGGGGCAGCTCTCCCAACTCGGAACTATCTCCCTGGATCTGGTATGGTTGGGAGAGTTGCAACATAGAATACATACCGCTCCCATGAAGATCTATGAGTCTCTTTGATAATGGCCTAAAAATTAGGCCCATGTGTGTAGTATGATCCTGATGTCAAAAGTTACTCTGTTCCATTGGAGATAATTGGTTCAAATAAACCATTATAGCCTCCTTCTGCTGACTACACATAAAAAGGAGGGAAGACGTATAGGAGTAACCAAACAGACATATAGATTTGTATAGGAGCTGTATACAAAAAAATATATATCATTTTAAATCTATTTACAAAGGGTTTTTCTTTTTCACTTTTATTATAGATAAATAGGGACCATGAAACAAAAGTGAAGTGCAAAGGTTGACATATCCTTTATGAAAAAAGAGCATATTTTAACCCCTTCATTACCAGCAATTTCACAACTTGGCTCTTTCGTTTTTTCCTCTTCCATTGCTAAGAACTATATTTCTTTTATTCCGTTGTAAGAATAGCCTTATGAGGCCTTGCTTTTTTGGGGGGGCGAGATGTAGTTTTGAATGACATCTTTCATTTTACCAATGAACAATGTAATGGCTGGGTCTTATTTGTCCTCTCTGTTTTTATGCCTTTATCTAACGGTTTATGACATAAAAGAAAGAGGATTTTATCATTTAGTGAGTGCCGGGGTTTGATCTCTACACTTGGATTTTTGTAATGATCTAGACATAGTCAGTCTTGTCGAAATTTGGCAGAGAATATAGGTTAATCTTCTACTGATTAATTCCATCTTCTGCAGGTGTCCCAAAAAGCCTTGCACCCATGGTTAAGGGATTGGGGCTTAGGTATGATAGTGTCCCACTGCAGACAGGACACAGCAGGAAGACTTGTGCTGTAGCTAGATGTCTTACAGCCAGACACAGAACAGTGAGAAGGAGCAGGAGGGGGAACATGGCAGATCTCATGAGACACAGAGAAGATTTATTTAAATATTTCTGACTTTTAATAGTAATAAGACACAAGAAAGAATCAAATAAAATTGAAAAATTAAGGGAGAATGTACTGGGATATTTTTTGTGCATCTTCTGTGTTTACGTTTCATTTTTTTTTTTTTTACAAAAAGTATCACAAAAATACACACGTAGCCAAAAGTAACACAATCATTTCTTACACTTGGCAACATCACAACCTCTAGAGCAGGTATACAGTCACTTCTGATTTCTACTTCCTAACTGTAGCCCACGTCAGAGTTTGTACATCTGCTATCATTGGGAAAGTTAAGTCAGCACATGGAAATAGGGTTAAAAGTGCAAAGATGTTTGACAATTAAGAATATATTCATTGTACAAGATTTTATTTGCCAGTAGAGTTGTCAGTATATTGAAAAAAATATATATTTTTTGCTTCATTACCCTGATGAAGCCTGTAAGGGTGAAACATGTTGGAGAGGCTCCTTCTCTATTTTAATAGCGCCTTGTTCCTCTGGCCATTAGACAGTACAAAATAGGACACAATCCCTGCTGGTTAGATAATAGACGACAGCCCTTTTGTTTTTGTATACATATATAGCTACAGATAGGTAGATCTATCCATATGTATATTACAATTGAATAACTCAACTAGTGTAGCAATTAGACCTCTAGGATACGTCTAAACATAGGTAGGACCAATAAGGAACAGAGTAATTTTAATGTGCACTTTAATATATGATTTGCACTAGTTACTCTTTTTTTTTTAAATTTAACAATTAAAAGCTATGTTTTATTTTGGATTGGTTAAAATGTCAAGTATGTACATAAATACCTCCTTTCTCAGGTTTCCATATTCCCGATATTGGGACTCGCTGGGTGTCCCAGAGGTCAGACCACCAGTGATCAGCTATCCATAGGACAAGGGATAACTTATTACTTTGGGAATAACCCTTTAAAGGGGATCTGTTAATAGGATCAACCCTCCTAAGCCATCTATATTGGCATGTAGATCACAGGAAGCTGAATACATTTATACCTTGATATCTGCGATCTAATGCCTTATTCCAGAGAAATCCACCTTCTTTATATGTAAATGAGCTGTTAAGATCCACGGGTCGGACATAGGTCTGCCCTAGAGCTTTTTTTAAATGATGCAGTCATTTAAAATAAGCTCTGGGGGCAGATTCAGGGAGATCTATATCCGGCCCATAGATCTTAACAGCTCATTTACTTATAAGAAAAATTTGGATTTCTCTGGAATAAGACATCGGATTGCAGATATCAAGGTATCATTTTATTCAGCTTTCCTATGTACTGAATGCATATATAGACTGCTTGGTAGATCCTACTGACAGATTCCCTTTAATTAGTTATGTATTCTCACTGTGTGTGAAACAAAGTTTTTGGTGATGAGAAGCCATTAGTGATTACATAAAGAAAAAAAATTTAGAGTATATTTACATGTTTTGGTCATACTGTACTATGGCCCTGGTTTTTACAAAAATTCGTACAAAATGGTAATATTGTGCTGCAATCTTATCACAAAATGGAATATCAGCACAATGTGTAATTAGATCAATTGGGGCCTATTCATCAAAGTATTTAAGTGACGTAAAACACTTTGAAAAGTGGCAACATTTTTGCACAATGTGAAGTTGCACACGAATTTGCGACTGTTGGCATTTTCATGCCATTCCTGGCCATCTCTGCCTCAGTGGACGCAGCACGAGTGGGAAGATATGTGGCAGTGCCCGCCTGGAAAATTCAACAAAAGTTACAGCATAACGTAAATTCTAATGGTTACTCCAGTCCCTGAATGGAGTAGCATTTCTGCAAAGCGCATGCCACTGAGAAGATGTGCTGAATTCATTAAGTCATGCAAAATTCCCCTTTGTTAAGACTGGTGTGTACAATGGCAGTCTTAATTAATCGGCCCCTTAGACTTTGAAGCTGGTTGGTTATAGATATTCATTTTACAATATACAGCACTCTTTTTGTTTGAAAAACTGACCAATGGATCACAAAGACTGAGCTTACAGGAGACTGAACAAGAGGCTTCACATAAGAAGCACCGTCAGGTTTTGTTTTTTATGTAAAGGTACATTCTGAAAATGATTAAAATGAGTAGTGTCCCATTTCTTTCTCATCTGGGTACAAAGTGTCCGTGAACTAGTTTTCATCCCTAGTTGATGAAACCAAGTATAAAATGTAGTTCATATATCGATGTCTACAGTCACACAGTACTCTTTCTACAGCTTCAATTTTACCCTTCAAAGCTGGAAAAGATATGTAATTGTAGTCTGGCAATGCAAATTTTTTATGTTGGAAAATTAACATTAAAGTATAATTGTATTTTAAAAAAAACTTTTGAAACATCAGAAATTTAAAACAGTGGGGGTCCGGTTGCTGACACTTCCTCTAATTGCTAATACAAAGTAGCATAAGTGTTAAGTTTAGTACTGCTCTCCCCCAACAATGAAGACATGCCTCAAGGACACTACTGAGATGGGCTGCTGCCTTGGATGACTGCAGTGCTTTTCTGAGCTCTTCTGCTTCTTTAATCCACTACTGGAGGTTTCAGCAACCATAACTCCATCAGTCAAAGTCCTTGACTTGGTTTCATACAAAAAAGCAAATTGTTAGGCTCAGTAGGTGAGTTGGATCCTCTAAGCCTCAAGTGCGGGTGGGCACACGGACCCCAGGCGTTCATGCACCAAGCAGGAAGACATGTGGGCAGAGAGGACTAAGCATCTCAGGAGCAGCAGGACGGATGAAGAGGAACCCAGCAAGGATGAATGCAAGCACAAACACACAAATCACAGATGGTGGAGCACACCAAACATAGGACTAGAGTCTCAATCCCAAGACACAGGTGTGTGTCTAAATGGGCCTTATATAGAGATAGGGAGATGATATCATTGATCAACTCCGGGCAACTTGCAAAACTCAACGTGGAGCACAACAGAGTGCAGTGGACCCAGGGGAAGGAAGCGGAGTTTGGGATACCCAGGACTGGTGTGCAACACAAAGTAAAGGCCCCGTCTCACATAGCGATATCGCTAGCGAGATCGCTGCTGAGTCACGGTTTTGGTGACTCACCAGCGACCTCACCAGGGATGTCGCTATGTGTAACACTTTGCAACGATCAGGCCCCTGCTGTGAGGTCGCTGATCGCTGCAAAGTGTCCTGGACCATTTTTTAGTCGTTGGCCTCCCGCTGGCCAGCACACATCGCTGTGTGTGACCAGCGGGACCAACGATCTGGCTGGTATCCATGGTAAACATCGGGTTACTAGGGGCACGCGCGCACTTAGTAACCCGCTGTTTACCATGGATACCACTCTGCTACGGTGCCCGGAGGCTACCGTTCACCTTAGCAGAGTCGTATCCATGATAAACATCGGGTTACTAAGTGCGCGTGTGCCCCTAGTAACCCGATGTTTATCATGGAGACGACTCTGCTAAGGTGAACGGTAACCTCCCGCGCACCGTAGCAGAGTGATTACTAGGGGCACACGCGCACTTAGTAACCCGATGTTTACCATAGTTACCAGCCTGCTCCTGCTTGCAGCAGGCTGGTAACGGGAGCAGGACATCGTGGAACGATTCTTTCCACGATGTCGCTGCTCCCCTGATCGTTGGTGAGCCTGCCTGTTTGACAGCTCACCAGCGATGTATTAGCGATGCAGCAACGATCCCTGACAGGTCGTATCGTTGTCGGGATCGCTGCTGCATCGCTTAGTGTGATGGGGCCTTAACACTAAATTAGTGACACTACAAGTATCCTAAGATAAAAAAAATATATGCACAAATTCTTACAATGAAATAGTTAAGGGGAACCTGTCATTAGATTCATGGGGCAGCATTAGTGAGAGCCCGGCCGCACAGCCACATAGTTTCAAAGAAAACATAGGGGACTATAGGGAGAAGTGAGGCTAGTCCTGAGTGGCCACAGCTGGCTTCTCCCTGCTGCTCTCCAGAGATTGACAGGTCTCTCCCATTTGTGAACATGGGTCAGGAAAGACTCTTTCAATCACCTGGAGTGATGCTGGGAAAATCCGGATGTTTTTTCAAACTATGTTTTCTATAAAAATCTGCAGTGGTTTAGAGATCAACATACCTACTGTAGCTTTAGTTGCACAGCCAGGCTCTGATATATGATGCTCGTGGTTTGGGCAACTTGAATCTAGTGACAAGATAATCTTATAAATGTGCCCCTGCTGTGTACTGTGTAATGACTGTGTCTGACTGTGCAGGAACATGGTCTGATCATATCATATCTCCTGGGCAGGAGAAGAAGCAAAAGAGTATACAGACATTACAGCAGGGGATCACAGCTGATTCTTTCTGTGAGGTAAAACATTTCTCTGCCTGTTTTAAACAATGTTTTGCCTCACAGAATCAGCTGTGATCCCCTGCTGTCCTGTCTGTATACTCTTTTGTGTCCCCCCTTGCCTCGGAGCTGTGATATGATCAGACCATGTTCTGTACATGGTCAGACACAGCCATTACACAGTACACAGCACGGGCACATTTATAAGATTATCTCAGCACAGGAACATTTGTTTTAAACACATCCAATTGTGGAAGTTATTATTATTCCAAGACCTATTGATTAAAATGAACTTTTGTTCCTGGGAAAACCCCTTTAAGTCCCCTCTCCCTGCTTCTGTGTGTAATTAAGGTTCACTTGAACCTTTATGGTATATTCACTTGATACTATCAAACTGGCACAGTTTGTCATGGGTGTGTCAGATGTGACAGACAGTCCCTCTGCAGCTGGTTGCAGAAGATCACTTCGTTTGGCATTGCAGACGCCTTCTTAAATCTGTCTTACTTTAGCACCCAGCGGCTACCTCCCTCCTGCTCTGATTGATACCCTTGCCTGGGTGTTTAAATACTTTCAGTTTGCTGCAGGGAGGGGCCGGTGATATTCACATGTTCCCTTGTGAAGGCTTGGAGCTATTGCAGTTGGCTTACTTCCTCTCTGATGCTCTGGAGGACGTTCGGTGTAATCTCTCTGAAATCTGCTCAATCTAAGTTTCTCCCCCTTGCGTTTGTCTCCCTTGTTGTCTTTAGTTTATAGTGGCGACTGACCAGTGCTCATCACCCATTTCCCTATCCAGGGCCTAGCTCTAGGGATATACAGGGCTTAGGTTTCCTGTTCGGCGATTGGTGAGGAACCTTTTGCTTTGATGACTGCTTTGCACACTCTTGGCATTCTCTTGATGAGCTTCAAGAGGTAGTCACCGGAAAGGGCCCCTAAGAGCGCAGTCAGACGGCCCTATAACACAGACGACAATCGCATTGCAATGCTCAGACTGGCTGGCAGCTCTCCTGACATGACAGCAGTATAGAAATACGTGCTGTCACCCTGGGGTCAGGAGAGCCGCTGGCCAGTCCATGCACTGCGATATGATAGTTGTCCCTGTTATACAGCCGTCTGACTGCACCCTAAAAGTAATAGCGGAACATAGATGGTATGTAATAGTGCACCACACAGTAAATGGTAACGTTTGTACCCTGAACAGTAAAGTGTCATCTTTTCTGCCCCACACTGTAATAGCGCCCCCTTTTGTGTCTTCTAGACAGTAATAATTGTCCCTGTGTGCCCTATATAAAGCATTAATTCCTCCCTGTGCCTACTTGAAAATATTAATGTCCCATGTGCTCTTTTTAAGTTTATAATGTCCTGAATGCTCCATTAACTCCTTCCCAACATGGTCAATTTCAGTTTTTGCATTTTCATTTTTTCTTCCCTTTCTTCCAAGGGCCATAACTTTTTTCATTTTTCTGTCCACATACAGTTATATGAAAAAGTTTGGGCACCCCTATTAATCTTAAGCTTAATGTTTTATAAAAATTGGTGTTTTTGCAACAGCTATTTCAGTTTGATATATGTAATAACTGTTGGACACAGTAATGTTTCTGCCTTGAAATGAGGTTTATTGTACTAACAGAAAATGTGCAATCTGCATTCAAACAAAATTTGACAGGTGCATAAGTATGGGCACCTCACCAGAAAAGTGACATTAATATTTAGTAGATCCTCCTTTTGCAAAAATAACAGCCTCTAGTCGCTTCCTGTAGCTTTTAATGAGTTCCTGGATCCTGGATGAAGGTATTTTTGACCATTCCTCTTTACAAAACAATTCCAGTTCAGTTAAGTTTGATGGTCGCCGAGCATGGACAGCCCTCTTCAAATGATCCCACAGATGTTCAATGATATTCAGGTCTGGGGACAGGGATGGCCTGTTTTTATTTCTAGGACGAGTTATACTTTTGAGTGACACCATCCATTTATCCATATAGTGTACTGGAAAATGTGAAAAAAATTCCAAGTGTGGAGAAGATTGCAAAAAAAAATAATTCTTACATTGTATTTTGTGGAATTTTTTCACGGATTACATTGTGTGGCAAAAATGACCTGTCAATATAATTCTTCTCATCAGTACGCTTAAGGCGATACCAAACCAGTCCAATTTTTTTTATTATTTTAGTGGTGAAAAAAATCGGAACTTTGTAAAAAAAAAGAAATAATAATTTTTTATTGTCCGGCATTTTCCACGATCCTTAACATCTTCAATTTTGGTTGATGGAGGTGTGTTACAGTTTATTTTTTTTGTGAGGCAAGCCAACAATTTTATTGGTACCATTTTTGGATAGATATGACATTTTGATTGCTTCTTATTGCATCTTGCGGTGACCAAAAAACTGCAACTGATTTCTAGATATATATATTTTTTTATAGATGTTCTATTTCTTTCTCTCTCTCTCTCTCTCTCTCTCTCTCTATATATGCAGTATATATAGATATGCATATACAGTATACATATAACTATTTATATAGATGTGCATATATAGATAAACTGCTCAAAATGCTGTTTATTGACCTGTGATAACCATTGTAAGGCAGTAGGGGGCGCTCACATAATTTATAAATAGTTCAGCCTCCATTGTTGTCCTCAGTAAAGGAGCTGTAATCTCTCTTTGCAAGAGGGTTAAATAAAGGAAGCAGTGTGTATGCTATACAGCACAATTTTCCCAAAGAAGAAGTTCACTGGGAACCATCTTTTCCCAATCATGGGCCTCTTACAGATGAGCGAGTGGGTTTATAATCTGTATTTCATCTGTTTTTTTTTTTGTGGGAAGAAATGGTGCTGAAGTAGATGTGTAAACCATTAGGGCTTTACACATGGTAATTTTTTTTATTTCCATTTTGTAAAAACGCAGCAGGTGCTACTTTCATCTGTTTTCCAGATAGAATATGCCCATTAAGTTCTATGGAGACTGCATTAACTACAGAAGCATCCGTATTCCATCAGTATTTGGACTCATTGCATCATTAGACAAATGGATCCATTTTTGTCCAACAGAAAATAAAAGCAATGCTTTCAAATACTGATTAAATACTAATGAATCCTATTTAAGAATACCTCCGTGTTGTGGCTCTGTATTGTGTACATATAATTATAAGTTTGCCTGAAGAAGGTCATAGGCAAAAAGAGTAATAGCTTAAAAGAGTGATTCTCAAGTTTAAAAAGTATCCAAGGGATTGGGAACAACTTTCCGACTGCCGTGGCCCTCACCGATCACGAGAACTGGGGCTCTGAAGAACACCAGCTGAATGGAGCGAAGGTCGATCATGCGCATTGCCTGTCTATTCATTCTAATAGGAGTGTCGAAAATCAGCCGAGTGGAGCAGTTGGTAATGTCCGGCATTCCCATTAAGAATGGATGGGGCGGTAGTGCGCATGATTGGCCTCCACTCCAGTCAGTGCTCTCGGGATTAGGTTCTTGGGAATGATGGGGGTCCCGGCAGTCGGACCCCAAGCAATTGGAAAGTACCGTAATACCCGACCCAAGATAGTTTTACATACTCAAATGGTTAAAATTGTAAAAAATGCAGCTTTGCAATTTTCTTATTAAAAATCAAATTTTCAGTTTGCAGCTCATGGCTTATGCTACTGGCCAACTCTGCAGTGGCCAACTAGCAGGTGCTGCTCCAAAGCTGGCTGGACCCTTGAGCTGCTTCGTTGCTGCAGAGGCAAAGCTGCCTCTGCTAGTAGCATTGGAAAACACGCAGTTTGGATCAAACACTCAACTATGCCACTGAGATGACCTATCAACCTTCAGGGGTGCATAGTCCCTGGAAAATAGAAAGCTGGGGGGCAGAGTATCAGTGTGATCCTGGAGACCAAACATGAAAAAAAACCTTTATAGGGGTTGTCCGATAATTTATATTGATGGCCTATCTTTAGGGCTCATTCACACATCAGTTTTTTTTCATGTACTAGAAAAACGGATCAAGTCTCATTAGTGATTTTCATTAGAGTGTCATCCGAGTTTTATAGCTTGGTCCGATTTTCATCAGATTTTCTTATATATATATATATATATATATATATATATATATATATATATATATATATATATATGAAAAATAAAAGTTTTACTACCTTCTCCTCTCTAACAGTCCATGAAAAACACTGACAGCACTCATATGCAAAACACTGACATGTGAATGAGCTCCTAGAATGTCATCAATATCAGATCAGTGGGGGTGCGACACCAGGCACCCCTGCCAATCAGCTACTGCAATGCCGGCTATATGTGCTCAGTTGTGGACCACATATATATATATATATATATATATATATATATATATATATATATATATATATATATATATATATATATATATAATGACAGCAGTGGAGTACTGCACATCCACTTCTATTCACTTAAATAGGGGCAGATGTGCAGTACCAGGCCACGGCCACTATGCAATTGACGGAGCTGTGTAACTCCATTCCACAACTGAGCACATACAGACGGCGGCGACATCGAGAACAACTGGCAGAGGTGTCCGGCGTCGTACCCCCAGCGCCCTGGTATTGATGACCTATCCTAAAGGTCAACTAGAGATGAGCAGATCGATTCGCACACTCCAGTCAGTGGTACTTGGTGGCTAGATGGGAGGCCTACGAATCTCTTACCTTCTGGATTCTCTGGCACGGCTTTTTATTACCTGGGGCTGGCGCAATATTATCTGTATGTCACATCGCACAGATGATGTAGCACAAGACCAGACCTGACAAATCAAATGCCGGGCCGCCAGAAGGTAAGAGATTTGCGGGACTTCCATCTAGCCTCCAGGTACTCCAGACCTGGACGCTGAACCGGAGTCAATCCACTCACCTCTACCATCAATATAAAGTGCCGGACAACCTCATTAAAGGGGTTGTCCACTACTTTATATGATCCCCCAGGGCCCATAAATGTTTCTCTAAATACCTTGTGGTGCCTTTTCTGCCTGTGAGTGGGGCTATCACTGGCAGCTCACAGGCATCACGTGACCCCCGGCTGCAGCCGGCTCTGACATCCGCTGACGTCACAACAAGTCCAGGCTGCAGCCGAGGGTCCCTCTTCCGCGTTCCAATGGTGGCTGCTGGGTTGTTGGCAGGGTTACCTCGCGCGTCACACCCGGCATCCACCGCGCGTTCTCCCTCTACTCATTCACTGGGAAAACGCGCGGTGGATGCTGGGTGTGACGCACGGGGTAACCCTGCCCACAGCCCAGCGTCCACTGCGGGGAGCACGTCACTGATGTCACGCCTCACTTGACGTGATATCAGTGAGGCAAGGTACCGCAAGGTATTTACAAAAAACACTTCTGGGCCCTGGGGGGGATACATTGAGGGGTTCACATAAAGTAGTGGACAACTTCTTTAACAAAAGTAACTGCTGTTTCTGTGCTCTATAGTTTTCCTGTATTTCAATTATGCACATTTGCATTTTGATGTTTCCACCTTTTCTTTAGACCAAATTAGACCGTTTTTGTTGAGATTTGTTACATTTAGAAATAATTCTGGTTTCTTTGGACCTACCTTTTTTTGGCTTCGGAAGTCTTGACTGGGTCAACTTGCCGGAAATAGCAGAAGTGCCGCTCAGTCCCAGTGAGCCGAATCTCCACAGGTCTGAGACGAAGTCTCAGGAAGTAATTTTACTGTAGAATTTATCAGGAAGTCTGGGCGCTATTTATACATTTCTGGAGAACCCCTTTATAAAACAGAATATGATTCAAGCGTTTCCTCATTAAACAGGTCTCCGGGCTTATCCCGTCTGTTTGTCCGTCCAGGAAATCCCGCGTCGCTGATTGGTCCGACCGCGGCCAATCAATGACGAGGGATTTCAGAACAAGATGGCGGCCATTAGCGGCTCATCTGCCGCATGGAGGTCAGCGGCGATGCAGCCGGGAGATGACCGCACAGGCAGCGCCGCTCCCCGGTCCTCACTAACACGATTCGCTGATTGGTCGCGGCCGTGACCAATTAGCGATATTGGCGCGAAATTTAAAACACCGCTGTCCTGATTGGTCGTGGCCGGCGGCCGCCACCAATCAGCAAAGAGCGCAGTCCAGCCGTGAATTGGCGCCGGATTTGAAACATGCTTCGCTGATTGGTCGCACCCGCCCGGCCGCGACCAATCAGCAATATTGGCGCGAAATTTAAAACACCGCTTCTCTGATTGGTCGCGGCCAGCCGGCCGCGACCAATCAGCGACTGGTGCAGCCCGGCCGCGAATTGGCGCCGGATTTGAAACACGCAGGCCACCGTCGGGAGATCAGCAGCGACGCAGCCGGGAGATGACCGGTGCTAGCCGGCCATCTCCCGGCTGCTCGCAGCAGAAGTACCCCGACCGGCGGCCTCGCTCCCCGGTCCTCCCTTCACACTTGCCGCGTGGTCAGCGATGTTGTCACAAGCAGTATTGACAACATGACGTAATTACAAAATTCATTAGGGGCCCCCGGGGGATACATTGGGGGGTTAATTTAAAGTAGTGCACAACCCATTTAAACACGGCTTCGCCGATTAGTCGCACCCGGTCGGCCGCATACATATTCTAGAATACCCGATGCGTTAGAATCGGGCCACCATCTAGTAACTAATAAATGTTAATCACAGCTATTAACTCATTTTCTCGTCATCATACAAATTATGTCCAGGACCCCTAAGGACTAAGCCAATTTTGGACTTTAATGGATTGTCCAACTCCAAAGAAGCTTTAAATGTGTTTTAAATTACAAGATTTTTTTTTTAATGGCCTTCGGTTCGATCTCGAACCACAGCAAATTGATGAATGAACAATCTGTAGGAAGAACGATCTTGTGCTTGTCTAGATAGATCCACCAGGGTATTCTCTGCTGTTATCTTGATAGTATGAAGCCATCGGGTTGCTGTTCTCCTCTTCACCTTGTTCCTTCTATTCTTCCGACCATGATGTTCTCCAGTGATTGCTTTCTTACTATGATATGTCCAAAGTAGGCAAGTCATAGCTTGGTGATCCTTGCTTCGAGTGACAGGTCTGGCTTGATTGGTTTCAAAATTGATTTGTTTGTTCGTTTTGCCATCCATGGTATTGATAACATCCGTCTCCAGCACCACATTTCAAAGGCGTCGATTCTTCTTCTGTCTTATGTCTTTATCATCCAGGTTTCACATCCATATGTTACCACAGAAAAGACCAAACACTAGACGAGCCGTGTCTTCATCGCCAGTTCAAGATATAGAACTTACTAATATCCTTTCATTAAAAAAGACGTTACAAATCCAGATATAATTGCCAGTCCCATTTTTGTCTTGTGTTCACAAGAGGAGAGAGCATCCTGTGTCGGCATTTGATTGATCAGTGTTATGTGTGGAGGGGGCTGGCTGACGACTCATTTCAATAGCTAAACCTAACCCTTGTCTCTTTACAGCGGATGCACAGAAAGGAGGCTGGCTTAGCTAATGAAATGAACCAGCCAGGCCCCTTCAACCTTCACAGACGTCCTTCTGTGGTACTGTGAGGTGTTATGGAAGCCCAGATTGCTTTGATAGCAGCCTCCAGCTGCTTTTCTCTATGGGGTTAAGGTCAGGCGAGTTTGCTGGCCAATCAAAGAGTGATATTGTTGTTTGTAAACCAGGTATTGGTACTTTTGGCAGTGTGGGCAGGTGCCAAGTCCTGCTGGAGAATGAAATTTCCATCTCCAAAAAGCTTGTTGGCATAGGGAAAATTTACTTTGCATTTACGGTACTTAGTGTCAATGACTGCCTTCTGGACATCTGTCAAGTCAACAGTCTTCCCCATGATTGTGGAGCCTACTGCAACAGACTAAAGCACCTTTTTAAATGCTTAGGAAGCCTTTGCAGGTGTTTTTGTTAATTATTCTAATTTACTGAGATAATGACTTTTGTGTTTTCATTGTCTGTAAGCCATAATCATCAACATTAACAAAAATAAACACTTGAAATAGATCACTCTGTTTGTAATGACTCTATATAATAGATGAGTTTCAGTTTTTGTATTGAAGAACTGAAATAAATTAACTTTTTGATGATATTCTAATTTAGTGAGATGCACCTGTATGTACTTCAAGATGTGGGAAGGAGACCATTCCTCTGAAATAAGGGCTGGTGGGAGGATAATAATCGGTTTATGGCAAGAGAGAATTTAATACCTATCCATGGACATATTATCATATACAAGTATGTTCAGTGGGGGTCAGACAGGTGGGGGGCCTAGTGTACCCTGTGTGAACAGAGCAGAAGTACACATGCCTGATCCCAGCTTTCTTCACTTTTATGGGACCGACTGAACTTCCCTTTCTCTCCGTCAGTCCCACAGAAGTGAATAGATCAGTGGTCAGTGTCACTCGTGCGCTACCACTTTATTCATACTGGACTTTACATGGCTGCAGAAAGAGCTGGACTTAATAGAGATGAAGGCAAAAACAGGACCTGTCGTTTCTTGCATTAATCAGCAACAGATTATTAATCACTCCATCACTATTTCATTCGATGGGGACAGTAAATGATGCAGATTTATACATTCTGTTCTCAAAAATATAAGATTTCTTGGTGTCTGGGACGCAGAAACGTACATTGGAAGTGCATACATGGAAATAGTCTGCAAATGCTGCATCAACACATGTGGACATTTCTCAGCCATATAATTAGGAGGGAACACTTAATTAAAAGCAGGAATTGCTGAATGAAGCGGCCCTGCTATTGTTTAAACAATGTCCTCTGACTTTATAGTCTGATCCATTGTGCCAAGTATACAAGAAGTGTGTACGATATGGTTCTCCGTCAGAATGGAGGATAGTTGTTCCTCTGTGTGCCCTGCACTTTTATAATAAGCTAATAATACTACCCTTTACGGCTCGTGCACAGGGCCGTATTATAGCTCCAAACAAGTTGTACGGAGCCGTAATGTACAGCGCCCTCTACAGGACTGCACTATAGCTCCAGAAAGGTATTCCTAATATTTAAAGTTACTGCCTATCCACAGAATGGGTCTCTGCAGAATCGAAAGGTGGTCGTACATGCGCCACCCCTCCATTTATCCTTTATGGGACTGGTAGACATAGCCAAGCGATGCATCTTTGGCAGTCCCATGTAGAATGCCTGGAGTGGTGGTGTGCACGAGCGTCCACCATTGGTATTTCAGAGCTCCGTTCTTGGGCTCGGTGAGGATTTTTGCACAGATTTCACAATGCGATGAGCTCTGGATTTCTTCAAACTTTTTCCGGGACGAGTGCAAATCTCTTGTTAAAATCTGCGGCAATTTTGTCAGATCTTAAAAGGAACCTGTCCCCAAACTGCAGATATAGGGTTAATCTGCAGGTAAATAGAGTTACAATGCTGTCCTCTGACACAATGAAAGCATGCATCCAGGAGAAAATTAACTTTATTCCTCCCAGGAGCCACTGTCTTTCATTCATAGAGTCGTACCTGGTGCAGCTGCAGTCGCCGCTCAGTACACAGCGAGTGCTGGTTGTAACCACACCCTGGCACATTGACTGACAGCTCACTCTGCACAGATGCACCGCAGAGAAAGCTGTAAATGAAAATGCAGTGCTTGGGCATGAGCAATGACAGTAATTGCTCTTTGCACACCTCGATGACTGAAAGCCAGCCCAGATAGAATAAAGTTAATTTTTTCCCAGTAGGTGCACTTTCAGTAAGGTTGCCGGACAACATTGTAATGCTATTCACCTGCAGATTAACTCTAAATCTGCAGGTTACTAGCAATCAGCGGCTGGACAAATTCCATTTAACGTAAGTTCAAGCTCAGATGACCGTTTTTTCTATGCAGGAAAACCAGATGCTGATTTGAAAAATAATCGTAGGCTGATGGTCTAATAAGAGCAAAAAGCGCCCAGGATGGCGGAAACAAAGGTGAAGACTTTTTGCTCAACTTTACTGCACATGTATATAGTTCCTACTGAACTCAAAAATAAATTGACATACAGTAAGCACCCAAGCTCCCTCTAGCCAGAAGTGTATTGTTTGCATCAAGGAAAATATCACTCACCTCTATACAAAATTATAAATTTGGGCCTGATGATCATAGTGCGAGATAAACTCGAAGCATACACACATTTTGCATGATAGGATAAGGCATATAATCTGGACCAATCATTCTGTCTATAGAAGCCTTTTTACGTCTGGTTGAAAAGGAATTCTTGCTCAATTTGCACCAAAAAGCTGGTGTATACTCCTCACTCCATAGGTCTTAGACACTGCAGCCAATTTGACAAAGAGGAATTTCTTACAGGAAAGACGTAGTTACTTACCGGTAACGGGATTTCTCAGAGCCCATGACGGCACCACGGAGAGAGGGGATCCGCCCTTCAAGGACAGGAAACCTACAGACAATAAGGGCGGTACCTTTCTCCTGCATCAGTTGTTTACAGAGCACGAGAGGACCTCCAGGTCAATAACACAATATACATCATTATTATGATGCTTATTAGGAACACCATGTGACTACGTATAAACTATAAAAGTGTGCACACCACGAGTGAAGGGAGGGAATGTACGGGTGCCGTCATGGGCTCTGAGAAATCCGGTTACCGGTAAATAACTACATCTTTCTCCTTCCTCCATGACGGCACCACGGACAGAATTACAGAGAAATGCAACGTTAGGGAGGGACCACTGCTTACAGAACCCTTCTACCAAAAGTAAGGTCTGAAGAAGAGGCTAGGTCCAGCCAATAATGATTAAAGAATATAGAGGGAGATGACCATGTAGCGGCTCTATATATCTGTTCTATCGAAGCCCCAGCTCTTTCCGCCCAGAAGGCTGCCACTGCTCATTGAATGAGCCTTCAGATTCTCCAGGGTGGCTTCCCCACGTGAGGAGTATGTCAGGGTGATGGTGTCTCTTATCCATCGCGCCAACGCGCCTCTTTCGAGGTCCCTGAAAGCGCACAAAGAGAGCCCTGCCCTTCCTACACTCTTGAGTGGCCGAAAAGTACTGGATTAGGCATCTTCTGACGTCTAGTGTATGTAAGTCCCTTTCTCCCTTGTTTTTGTGATTGGGGCAAAAGGAAGGGATTGTGATCTCCTGAGTCCTATGAAAACATGACGCCACTTTTGGTAGGTATATTGGGTCTGTTTTAAGGGCAACTCTATCCTCCATGATTTGTGTGAATGGAGGGCCTGCAGATAGTGTCTGGATATCACTGACTCTACGCGCTGACATGAGTGCTACTAGCAGTGAAGTTTTAAGGGACAGGGTTCTTAGAGATGTGTCTGCCAAGGGCTCGAAGGGAGGTTTGGTTAGAGCTGCGAGGACTAAGTTTAGATCCCAAGGAGGCAGGATCCGAGAGGGGATAGGTCTAGATGTGGCCAATGCCTTGATGAACCTAGAAATTAAACTATTTCTAGCCAGGTCGCAGTTGTATAGGGCCCCTAATGCTGTGAACTGAACTTTCAAGGTACTTGTAGCTAGACCCTTTTCTAATCCCTTCTGCAGAAATTCTAAAATGGCTGACTACGGAACCCCTCCATTCAACCCGGAACCTGACGATGAAAGGAACTTCCTCCAAGTTTTCCCATAAAGTCTGGTGGTTACAGGCTTCCTACATTGTAGTAGCGTGGAGATTTAATTTTATGAAAACCCCATATTCCTCAGGAGAGCCCTTTCAAATTCCAGGCTGTCATGTGCAAGTTTTTTACCTGAGGATGACAAACTGGCCCCTGAGAAAGAAGGTCCGGAAGTTCAGGAAGAACCCAGGGGACGGAGATGGACATCATCTGTCCTCCCTGATCTTTTTCAGAACTGCTGGAATCAGGGCAATCGGAGGAAAAGCATAGCCTAGAGGGAATTTCCAAGGAATCGTGAAGGCGTCTAACGCTACGGGGTTCTCTTTAGCTCCACTTTTTCTGTTCTGACTGTTGGCGAATAGGTCTATGGTAGGACATCCCCACATCTATGATCTGATTGAACACTGATTCTTTCAATTCCCACTCGCCCTGTCTCAGCTGGGTTCTGCTCAGGTAGTCTGCCCTGCGATTTTCTATCCCCCTTATGTGGAGGGCCGATAGGCACTTCAGATTGCTCTCGGCTAACTGAAAGATAGACTCTGTCACTAGCATCAGAGGAAGGGACCAGGTTGCCCCCACCCCCAGTTGTCTGAGAACACTCTTACGTGGAGATCCCACAAAGTGTCCAGGAATTCCAAAAAGGTGAATTCCACTGCTAGCAGCTCCTTCATACTTGAGTATGCTGAACTTGGTTCCTCTGTCCAAACCCCCTGAGCTACCTGGTCGTTCAAGTGAGCCCCCCAGCCTCTGGGGCTTGCATCTGTGGTCAGGATCTGATGGACTGAAATCACCCACAGAACACCCCGGGTCAAATTGTCCACCCTCATCCACCATCCCAGAGAAAATGTAGTTTTTGATGACAAGATTAGCTGACCTTCTAAATGCCAGTTTAGCGAGCTTTCGGCTCCTAGAATTTCCCACTGCAACTGTCTGGTATGTATCTGAGCCCATTGAACTGCCGGAAAACAGGCCGTCATGGAACCTAGGAGGGACATTGCTTTTTGTAGAGACATCGATGGGTGATCCTTTATTCGAGAAATTTGAGCTATGATCTTTGGAATCTTTCCTGCAGGGAGGCGACATTCTTGATTCTTTGTCTAATATGATGCCTACGTATTCCTGTACTTGATTCGGCTCGGTCCTGGATTAGATTTAAAAGCCAGCCTAAGCTGCTCAAGGAATCCATGACCTTTCTTAGTTGGTCTTTGCTATGCTGGAACTGCCTGTTATCAGAAAATCATCCAGGTATGGGACAATCAGCACGTCTTGTTCCCCTGAGGAACTTCTGATAATCCTTGTGGATAAGGACATGATAGTAAGTGTCATTTAAGTCCAGAACAGTCATGAAACAGTCCTGAAACAGTATTTTTACTGACGTATTCATGGACTCCATTTTGATGGTTTGAACCTTCAACAGCTTGTTCAATTTTTTGAGATTTACAATTGTCCTGTAAGTCCCGTCTGGTTTTCTGGTGGTAACAGAGGGGAGTAGAAACCTTCACCTTTTTCCTGAGCAGGGACTTCTTCAAAGACTGCTTTCTCTATCAGGCTTAAAACTTCCTGCTCTAAGGCTAGCTGCTCTTCGTTTGAGGATCTTTTGGGAGTCACTATGAAATTTGGATGGGGAATGGAGTGGGATTGGAATTTCAGCTCTGTTTTTATTATGTTTAGGAACCAGGAACTGTTGGATATTCCTTCCCAGGTCGGGAGAAACAAGGATAGCCTTCCCCCCACCCGGGAAAACTTTCATTGTGAGGGCTTTCTATCATCATTGGGGGGTCTGCTGAACAGGAATCCTTGGCCTTTCCCTTCTATCCTCCCACTTGTCCAGGTCCCTGTGGGGTTTCCTACGGATATATTTCTTACTCCGAAAAGATTTTCTATAGGAATTGTTGGACAGGACAGGGAAACGTTTTTTTATTATCCCCGGCTTTGTCCAGGATATCGCCCAGAGTAGGACCGAACAAAAATTTTGCCCTCACAGGGAATGGAGCATAATCTTGACTGGAGATCTCCCGGCCAACATTTATAGGGTATTCCCATCTCCAAGATCCTATCCCAATATGTAGTAGGTGCAATAATAAAAATATTAGCAAATACCTACATTTAGAAATGTAGTATAGTATTTTTGATTCGCTATGCCACTTACCTCATGTGCAGGCAATACAGGACCTTAAGTGTCCATGGTTACGACCACTAGCAGCTAGCTGTCACTTTATCAGTGGACGTAACCATGGATACCCAAGGTCCTGCAATGCCTGCGCATGAGGAAAGAGACATAGCGAATCAAGAATACTATACTACATTTCTAACTGGAGGTATTTGCTAATATTATTATTATTACACCTACTACGTATTGGGATAGGATCCTTGAGATGAGAATACTCCTTTAAGCCATATGGCCCGCCGGGCTGCAGTGGAAAAACTTGCTGCACTGGCTGCTAACCGGACTGAGTCAGCCGAGGCATCCGCCAAAAAAACAGCAGCTCCCTTCATTATAGGGATGGAGTCTAATATAGTATTCCTAGAAGTTTTTCTCCTCAGTTATGTTTCTAACTGATCCAACCAGAACATCAAAGATCTAGCCGCACAAGTGGCAGCTACCGCGGGACTCAACCCTCCCCCAGTGGGTTCCCATGAACCTTTTAAAAAGGTGTCTGCTTTTTTGTACATAGGATTTTTTAATACCCCCATATCCTCAAATGGAAGAGAAACCTTTTTGGAGGCCTTAGCCTTTCTCTCTGGTCTTTTCCACTATTTTTTAATTAAAGAGTGGACTTTTTCATTAAGGGGAAAAGATCTTCTTTTTTTTTTTGTTCCAGACCCCCAAACATCATACCTTGGACAGACATTTTGGGACGGGGGTCAGTCAGCCCCATAGTTGCCCTGATGAGACCATCTGTTTCTTCTATGGGAAAGCAGCTACACCTGCTTCTATCCCTAGATGAGGATGACGATGAACTGGACAGATCTGAATCTTCGTCATCATCCTCAGGGCTACTAGATCCGGATTCAGGGGACACATATTTGGGATTTTTCTGTTTTTCCCCCTTCCCTTGGAGGGACCAAACAGTGTCTTCTACCTGTACCCTTATAATCGACCTAAATTTTGCAAACTTTGGGGTCTCTTCACAAATAGTTTGCTCTATACAAGAGCCGCAGAGTCTCTTTTCCCACGTAGTGGGTAACTCTTCTGCGCAAAGAGCACAGTTCCAATGTTTTGTCTTCCCCGCACTTTTCCTTCCCAAATGAGAGAAGAGAAAAGGGGGACCCAATTATAAGGTGAACTTTCACGAACATCCCACTCTCGCTGTTACCACACTCGTGATGACGGGAAAAGTCCTCCTGATGTCCTGTTTCCTTATCCCGCTTCTTCCTCTGTTGCTGCTGTGACTGAGGCTGCCATGGTGAAGGGGGTGGTAGTGATGATTGGGGATGCTGGTTCCGCACCTCCTAGTGCTCCTGTTCACTCATGACCGAAGTAGACTGCCACAGCTCTATCAGAAGCACTCTGCAGTGCTCTCTGGCGATATATATATATATATATATATATATATATATATATACACCTGGTCTCCTCCCCGCCTGGGCAAAAATAGGGTCCTCATATCCCTTTCCTAAGGGACGCCATGCATCTGCCCCCAGAAGTTCCACATCTGCACCTGACTGTACTCCCAGTCAGGCTTTGCGGCGCTGCATAAGCAAGGGGAGCACCCACCAAAAGAGCGCAACGCATAACTGGGAGCGAGCATCATGGGCGTGACGTGTCATGGGGGCGTATCGCGCCTGTGCACGCACTGGAAGTTCCTGTGCCCGTCTTCTCAGCACGACCTCAGCTCACCGTTGCCGCCATGAAAATCCAGGGAGAGGTAGCATGTGCATCGCTCCATCTTCTGCTAACTCTCCCCCTGCACACCCTAGAGGCCCACTGATCCCAGTGGTGGCGCCTCGGGTCACCCGCTGCCTGAGTCAGACTGGTCGGGCCCAGTTCCAACGAGGATTCATCTTCTTGCCACATGGGTATGCCTTTCTTCTTACACAAGTACGCCGTACTGCAGGTTCCCCGTCAAGGACAGGAAACCAACTTATGCGGGACAGAGGTACCGCCCTTTTTGTCTATAGGTTTCTTGTCCTTGAAGGGCGGATCCCCTCTCTCTGTGGTGCTGTTATGGGGGAAGGAGAAAAAGGTATTGCAAGGTGGAAAGGGTGCAAATTGAAAAACGATGGGTCAATATTAAAGAAGTTGTCCACTACTTTATATGAACCCCCCAATGTATCCCCCCAGGGCCCAGAAGTGTTTTTGTAAATACCTTGTGGTGCCTTTTCTGCCTCTGAGCGGAGCTATCGCTGGCCGCTCAGAGGCATCATGTGACCGTCACGTCAAGTGAGGCGTGACATCAGTGATGAGCTCCCCGTGGTGGATGCTGCGCTGTGGGCGGGGTTACCCAGCACATCACACCCAGCATCCACCATGCGCTTTCCCAGTGAATGAGGAGAGGGAGAGTGCACAGTGGATGCCGGGTGTGATGTGCTGAGTAACCCCGCCCACAGCCCAGCGTCCACCGTGGAACACAGAAGTAAGTGCCCCCTGCTGCAGCCGGAACTTGACGTGACATCAGCGGATGTCAGAGCTAGCTGCAGCCGGGGGTCACGTAATGCCTGTGAGCAGCCAGTGATAGCGCCGCTCACAGGCAGAAAAGGCACCACAAGGTATTTAGAGAAACACTTATGGGCCCTGGGGGAATACATTGGGGGATCATATAAAGTAGTGGACAACCCCGTTAAGTAAAATATTTGAGCAATGTATACAAAACAATAGCTGGTGAGGCCCTGTATCCCTATTATCCCTGGCTTATTACTACCTCTCTCCCCAGTCCTATACCCATGCTCTCTCCCCTCTTTTCTCAGCCGTGTACCACCTGCTCTCTCATCTTTCCTATTCCTTCTACCTTTGCTCTCTCTTCGTTTTCCACCACCCTGTACCCCTGCTCTCCCTCTTCTGTTGTACCCCTACTCTCCCCTCTCAGTTGCCTTGTACACCTGCTCTCTCTAGCCATGTCTTCTCAGGCAATGCACCCCCCTAATACCACCAGCCCTGTACTTCTGCTCTTCCCAGCCCGGGAAACTTTCTCTCCCCCGGCTGTGTACCCTTGCTCTTGCCTGCCCTGTATCCCTCCTCATGCCTTTTCTCAGCCCTGTATAACTCTCTAACCCAGCCTTGTATCCCCCTTACCTTTACCCTATTCTATTCAAATTTTGTATCCATGCTCTCCCATGTTCCCGAAGCCCTGTACATCTGATTAACCTTCTCTCTCAGCCCTGTATCTCTCTTACCCTGTAATCCCATGCTCTCCCCTCTCTTCCTTTCACAGGCTCTGTAGCCCTGCCATCCTTGGCACTGTCCCCCTGCTCTCCCCGACTCCCTGCCCCTGCTCTTTTTTTTCCCCGACCCTATCCCCCTGCTCTCTCCTTTCCTTGGCCCTGTCCCCATGCTCTTGCCTGTCATCTTGTTCTCCCCTTTCCCTAGCCCAGTTCCCCTCATCTTGCCTTTCCCCGGCACTGTCCCCATGTTATCCCCTAGTCCCAGCCCTCTCGCTCTGTTCTCTCCTTTTACTGGCCCTGTCCTTCTACTCTCCCCATTCCCAGTTGCTCTCCCCCTTCCCTGCTCTCCGCAGCCTTGTCCCCCTGCTCTCCCCTTTCCCAGACTCTGTCCCCCTACTCTCCCTTTTCCCTGTCCCCCTGCTCTCTCCTTGGCCCTGTCCCCATGCTCTTCCCTTTCATCCTGCTCTCCCTGGCCCTGTTCCCCTGCTCTCCCCTTTCCCCTCTTCTTGCCTTTTCCTGGTCCTGTCCCCCTCCTCTCGCCTTTCCCAAGCACTGTCCCCATGCTCTTCCCTTTTCCCAACCTTGTTCCTCTGCTCTCCCCGACCCTGTCCCCTACTCTCCCCTTTCACCAGTCCTGTTCCCCTGCTCCCCCCAGCCCTGCCCCACTGCTCTCCCCGGCCCTGTTCCCCTGTCTCGACCCTGTCCCCCTTTTTCTTTTCCCCAGCCCTATACCCCTACTCTCCTCTTTCCCTGGTCCTGTTCCCCTTTTTTCTCCTTTCCCCAGCTCTGTCCCTTGCTCTCCCCAGCTTTGTCTCACTGTTCTCCCTGGCCCTGTATCCTCCTGCCCTCTCCCCTTGTACCTTTGCTCTCCCTTCTCTTTTTCCCTGACCCTGTACCCCTACTCTCCCCTCTCAGTTGCCATATACACTTGCTCTCTCTAGCCATGTCTTCCCAGGCCATGCACCCCCCACTTACCCCAGCCCTGTACCTCTGTTCTTCCCGGCCCGGCAAACCCTGTCCCACTGTTCTCCTCTCCTCTCATGCCGGCCCTGTCCCCCCTGCTCTCCCTTTTCCCCGGCCCTGTCCCCTTGTTCTACCCGGCCCTGTTCACATGCACTCCCCGTCCCCTTGTTCTCTCCCCGGCCCTGTCCCTCTGCTCTCCCTTTTCCCGGCCCTGTGCCCCTGTTCTCCCCTCTCCCATTCCCCCCTGGACCTGTTCCCCTGTTCTCTGCTTTCCCCCTGCTCTCTCCTCTCCCCGGCCCTTTCTTCCTGCTCTCCCCTCTCCCTGTTCTCCACGGCACTTTCCCCTGATCTCCCCTCACCCAGTCCTCGTTCTACCCTCTCCCTGTTCTCCAGGGCCCTGTCCCCCTGCTCTTCCCTCTCCCAGTCCCCCTGCTCTCCCCAGCCCTGTCACCCTGCTCTCCCCTTGTACTCACCGTCCCTTTGTTCTCTCCCCAGCCCTGTCACCCTGCTCTCCCCAGCCCTGTCACCCTGCTCTCCCCTTGTACTCACCGTCCCCTTGTTCTCTCCCCAGGCCTGTCCCCCTGCACTCACCGTCAACTTGTTCTCTCCCCGGCCCTGTGCCCCTGCTCTCCCTTTTCCCGACCCTGTGCCCCTGTTCTCCCCTCTCCCAGTCCCGCCTGGACCTGTCCCCCTGTTCTCTGCTTTCCCCCTGCTCTCTCCTCTCCCCGGCCCTTTCCCCTTGCTCTCCCCTCTCCCAGGCCCCCTGTTCTCCCCTCACCCAGGCCCCGTCCTACCCTCTCCCTGTTCTCCAGGGCCCTGTGTCACCCTGCTCTCCCCTCTCCCAGTCCCCCTGCTCTCCCCTTGTACTCACCGTCCCCCTGTTCTCTCGCCAGCCCTGTCACCCTGCTCTCCCCTTGTACTCACCGTCCCATTGTTCTCTCCCCAGCCCTATCCCCCTGCTCTTCCCTCTCCCAGTCCCTCTGCTCTCCCCTCTCCCAGTCCCCCTTGTACTCACCATCCCCTTGTTCTTCCCTCTCCCAGTCCCCCTGTTCTCCGCTTTCCCCCTGCTCTCTCTCCTCGGCCCTTTCCCCCTGCTCTCCCAGTTCTCCTCTCTCCCCGGCCCTTTCCTCCTCCTCTCCCAGTTCTCCTCGGCCCTTTTCCCCTGGTCTCCCCTCTCCCAGTCCCCCGTTCTGCCCTCTCCTTCTCCTCCTCGGCCCTGTCCCCCTGCTCTCCCCTTTCCCCTGCCCTGTCCCCCAGCTCTCCCCCCTCCCCGTGCGGTGTCTGAGCTCTTCCCTCCTCCCCGTGTCCTCGCAGCTGCTTGTTGCTGGGGAGGGTGACGTCATCGCTTCCGCCCCACTTCCTCTCCGTCTCCCTCTCTCCTCCTCGTCCCTGCGGCGGGTGAGAGGCGCACACACACATACACACACACAGTACATAGTGACTGCCAGACCCGGAGCCAACATGGAGTAACAGGAGATGGGGCTCGGACGGGGCCACCACCAGCAGCCACACGGGCGGGGCGCAGCAGCCGCCTGCTTATAATAAGCCAGTCCCCGGGAGGTACACGCCGCCGCCGCCGCTGCTCGTACACGGGAGGAGGGAGCACGACTGCACAAGCCGGGGGATAGCGAGTCATACACCGCCTGGGAAAGATGAGCAGCTCGGAGCCCCCCGAGGCGGGTACAAGACGACGGTGATCGGGACAAGATGAGTGAGGAAGCCCCCCCTGAGGAGTAAGTGCCGGCCACTGCCCGGGGGGCTGCTGGGTGCACGGGGTGGGCTGGCAGCGAGCTCCCCTCCCGGGCTGCACTGCATGGCTGCAGATGTGGAGCTCAGGATGCGTGCAGCATGGCACAGTGTGCAGCCCCGGGGCATGCATCGTGCTGCAGAGCTGTAATCGTGCTGCAGAGCTGTAACCAGTGGGCATGCTGAGCAGTAATGGTGGTGGGCATCAGATGGCAACCTGTGGCAGCTTCTTCTGCACTCCTGTCAGGACACCAATCTTGTGCCCAGACTATGGTGGCACATGTAGCACAGTGCGGCAGAGCCATTGGAATGTATTTGCTTGCTGATTATTGTCTGATTATGATTAATGCTACAAAGTTGGCGTCGGTGGCATATGAGCGACAGGTGAGCCCCGCACTATAGAACATAGCTGTGTTCTGTATGTATCACCTGTATGGACACAGCTGCCCACCCAAAAAAATAAAATTACATTTATGCTTTATTTTTACATAAACTGCCAAGTAATCTGCCATTGTACGCCAAATCCGGTAGAGCGCATATATCTGTTGTCCCATGTGGGTGCCCTGTGTTTAGTAATTGCCCCCTATAGGGCACAGACCGGCCGTAGAAATCCGTTTACGCCAGGATCATCATGTGAAAAAAAAACAAAAAAGCCCCAAGATTTCGATTGTTTGTCACTGATCGTATGTTGTACGATGGCCCAAAATTTTATTGACGTTCTAAAGTGACATCAGCAAATAGAGCGGAGTGAAGGCGAGCGACTACAGAAGGGATTATTATAAGTCAATTAGACATTGAAGCTTGCGTTATTGACGATTGACCCTTTTTTTTTTTTTTACAAATATATTACGTGTGAAAGGTTCCTTGTTGCATCAAGTATTTGTGTTTACAATGTATTACAGTGCAATGGACCTGTGCTGCTGCAGAACCTCTTATGAGTCTTAAAGTAAATACCGGTGTTACATATTTGATAAGAGTAGACATAACTTTGCGTGTGCCTGGGAGGGTCTCGCTCGCCTGTTGGACAGTGGGCATTCATTCATGCTGATGATGAGTATTGCAGTGTGCAACCATTAGGTTGTATGTTGGCATCCATTTGCCCTATTATGGCTATTAGTGTATGCATATGATATATATCTCACACCCTCCTAGGCTGTTATAATGTGACATGTACAGGATAGGATATACCTGCAGGGATGCTTTGCCAACTGTGGTCTACGGCCGGGTTGTGGCTCATTTCTGTGCACAGTATTGATGTCGTTCATGTCACCCCCCCACCACCACCACCCCACTGAGAATTTATAGGATGCTGGTGCACTCACTTGTTACCATCATTACACCCGCTTTATATACTTTTAATGACTTTCGATATCACAGACATGTCTGCTTACTACACTGACGTGCACTGATATCTCATTAAGGCCACGGCCCCACTATCATTATTCGGTCAGTATTTTTTCTCAGGAGTGGGAGCCAAAACCAGGTGAGGAACAATCAGAGAAAAGGTATAATAGAAACAAGTCACCAATTCTGCATTTATCACCCACTCCTGGTTTTGGCTCCCACTCCTGAGAAAAAATACTGACCAAATACTGATACTGGGGCCGCGACCTTAAGAAGACACCCCTGTGTACTCTGCCGGGTAAGGGTTGATACTCTGTGCCAATTTTGGTGTCCAGATTTATGGCTACGTTAAAAAATTCATTGTTATTGTGTCAACGCTACATAGGTTGCTGTGTGAGATTACGTTCGTGGATATATGGTATCCATGTGGACGGATGTTGGAAAATAATCGCTGCCATTCGTCATTTCGATAAGTGTGGGGGCACAGTCGCAAAGTCCCCCCCCCCCTTTTTAATGAACAATTCTGAGTGTAAAAGCAAAACTTTTTCCTGCATCGTTAACTCTGGGGTTACATGGCGGCTTGGCCCTGCATAGTACAATGAATGGGGTCACGTTGCGACCTGCCAGCAACAAACCAAGTATTCAGCTGGTTGAGTCTTTGCAATTGCTTGTCGCGGCACCTTGCGAGTTGCGATGTGATCCATTATCTGCGACATAATATCGTCATCGGCCGCACGGATAAAGTATGGGTGATGCCAAATATGGCCACCGGCACTGTTCTCACACGACGTCCACAGAGTTCACACATCACTTTGTGATAAGGCCCAAAAAAAAATTTTTTTTGTTTTTTTTATTATAGGCTTTTATTGGAAGTATGAAAAAATGCATGTGACAAATTGATTGAATTTTTATGCTTGAATTCCGCAAAAAAAAGTTGCATCAAATCGCACCAAAAACCAGTAAAAAATTAAATATTTCAAGGGAAAAAAAAACATTATTCAGAGCAGATTGCGATTATTTTGCAGAAAAAGCCCATATTCACATGTATGATAATGCTGTGTGAGCGTTTGATGTTCAGGGTTCTTGGAAAGCTGGGTAACATCCCGAGTGAGCAGTAACGTAGCCATATTACCGGTTGCCCTGCTGTTACAGGCATTGGTTTTTGGATATTTATATGAGTAGATGATTTCGTGACTTGTATTTCCTGTGATTTTTTTTTTTTTTATATATGTGGGAAATGTAGTTGTGTATCAGGTGTGGTAAATGTGACTTTACCTCAGGAAGTGAACGTAGACCAAACACTGAGCAGCCACCGCCATTCACAAAAAGATGTCAGATTAGAGCGGAGCTGCTGCTGGGGATGGCACGGCCCGGGTGCAGGACTCTGCTATTAGGCATTGTTTCTGCTGGCATTGTCCTCCCTGTCCAGGCGCAGGACCTTGTGTTTGGGTTACCTGTAGGCCTCCCATTCAGGCCAAGCATTTGGTTACCGTGTAATTATGAACCATTCACTGGGTTCAGCGCATCGAGAGCCCCTGAGGGGAGATATTGTGCCGCTTGTCATTAATAAAATGTCTGTCCTCTCTGCTGATTGTTCTCCTGTGGATTTCTTCTGGCCGGTGAAACAGTGATTATTATTAAGATGTGCTTGGCCTCAGGAGCCTTATAGTGAGGGTCATTCAAGGCCGGACTTCCCTCAAGCCAGGTAGCCAATGTGCCAGCAAATTTGCCGCAGGTGCCTATGTGTTTTTTTTTTTTCTAATGTCTAGTTTGCCCATCTTTGTTTATTGAGGTATTATTTAAGCAGGATTTTACCTTTAAAGGGATTGTCCACCTTACGGGGACTTGTGTTTTTTTTTTTTGTTTTGTTTTTTTCTTTAAATGTATAAATTTGTAGCTTGAAATTTTTGCATTTCGGTTTCAATAAAAACTTTGCATCATTTTGCTTTTAGGCTATGTGCCCACGTTGCATTTATGAAGCAGAAAATTTCTGCTGCATAAATGCAAGTCCTCTCCCGGAAAAACGCATGCGGAATTCCGCACGCGTTTATCGCGCATTTTTCGCGCGTTTATCACGCGTTTTCCACATGCGGAATTGCCTTGCGTTTTTTATGCATTGGACAAAGGCAATTCCGCTTGCGGAAACGCAAAATTAAATGACATGCTGCGGATTTTTGAACGCGGCATAAACGCTGCGGAAAAATCCGCAGCATGTGCATAGAACTTGCGGAATCCCATTGGGGAACATGGGGTGCGGATATACATGCGTTTTTCAAGCGTTTACGCTGCGGAAATTCCGCAGCATATACGCTTGAAAAATGCTACGTGGGCACACAGCCTTACAGGCTTCTTGCTTTCCTGCACATTTTACTTTGGTGTGGTCATAAATCAGCTGAGAGGAGCCCAGAAAAGGGCAGATTAGGGCTAATGCAGACGCCCGTGACGGCCTCATAGACATACATGAAGCAGTCACGCTCCGGTCGGGAGACCCATGGCCCGGTCCGTGCAATATGATCCAATTGGCATGGACGTCTACATGAGTCCTAAGGCCACGGCCCCACTATCAGTATTTGGTCAGCATTCGGTCAGTATTTTTTCTCAGGAGTGGGAGCCAAAACCAGGAGTGGGTGATAAATGCAGAATTGGTGACTTATCACCCACTCCTGGTTTTGGCTCCCACTCCTGAGAAAAAATACTGACCAAATACTGATAGTGGTGCCGTGGCCTTAGGGTTACAAACTGACCGTCATAACGAGCTGACCGACAGAT
This sequence comes from Phyllobates terribilis, assembly GCF_046119375.1. Lineage (NCBI taxonomy): Eukaryota > Metazoa > Chordata > Amphibia > Anura > Dendrobatidae > Phyllobates > Phyllobates terribilis. The sequence goes on along the minus strand of NW_027362763.1, from coordinate 745,000,628 downwards.
TCTCAGTTATCTCATTCTGCAGGCAGCAATGGACCGTGCTACACAGAAGCTATAAAAGGCAAACTGGAAAAATGTTTTAATGAAACTCAGTATCAATTTTTTTTTTTTTTTTAATTTATTTTTGTAACCCAAAATGCATGCATTTTAAGTTAAAAGAAATTGCTCTCAAAAGGTGGATGCCCTCCTTTAATAGGGTTAAAGACCAGCACAGAGAAAATGTGCAGAATTACCAGATAGTGACCAATTATCTAGTAGTTTTAATATACTATGATAGTCTATGCGCGAACGCCCAGAAGCATACCTTGGAGGTCCAAACGTACATGTCTGGTATACAGCCTACCTGTAATATGGATGGAACAAAGTGTAAGAGAACCTGTGTGGCGCCAGGCAGTGATGCCGTAAATCGCCTTTGTAAATCTTATTTGTATTACATCAGTCATGCGAAATGCGTAATGTCATTGGTAGCGCATCGAGCAATGATTTTAGAATTGCTACATCTGGATGCTACCTATATAGGCGATCAACTGGCAATCCAGTTGGTAGTTTGGGGATTGCTTGACGCTACCCCAATAGTTGCTTAAAATTGAAGTTGTCAGCTTTTTAATACCTTTCTAACTTTCCAATTCCGTGTTTTAGAGCAAACTGAGCTAAACTGAACAATAACTAGTTATTAATTCATGAGCTTCTTCACGTTAGGGGCTTAGGAGTCCAGTGGGTGGCGGGCTCACACAATTTTGGACTGCCTTGATTGACCAAGTGTGCTTATGCCAATAAGTCTTTCATAATTAGACTAAATACCAATCTTATGAAGAAGCCTTGAAATACAAAACGAGCTTCTTGGGCTGTGTTCGCGTCTCATTTTCACAGGGTAGATGGGTGAAACAACTGGGTAATTTGGGTTTTGAGTTTCACGGGGGGCTCCAATGTATTTAGAATATAGGGTTAGGACAGTACATAAACATGTCCCTTCTCCCATGTTTCCTTTGGTCGCTGAGATTTAAATTGTTTTTTTGACAAACTCCTGCTTCTATTTTTTTTTTGCAAATAAGGACAAAGGAGGAAATTTTAACAACTAGAAGGGGCAGTTTGGAAATCATTCTTGAAGTTTCCTATAAGTTTTGGGGTGGCATATACCAATTTGAGTAGCGAATTACTGCTGTTTTTTTGCCCACATGTATAGCACTAATTACAATTTTACAATAAAAATTAAGTGTTAAAAACTTAAAACTATATGGCACACTACAGCTGTGTATATGGGGTATCCTAAAGATAAGACCAAATATAGCGGCATTGATGGAGACAAAAAATCGCATTGGCAATTATTTAACAAGCAATCACCTGATTTTACAGGGGAACAGCCATTTCACCTATGAAACCATATGACCGGCTGTTGCTCTGCAAAATCAAGTGGTTATTTTACAAGCAATTAAGTGTCTCCGCTTAGCCTTAGGCACACATCTTGGTCCGTATACAGACAGGAATATCCAGACCTGCAAGGAAAGTTGTCATATTTTTTTTTTTTTTTATAAAGCTGCAGCATTTCTGCAACAAAATCTGCAGCTTTTTTTCCACTATGGAAATTCCACTGTGGATAATTCTGATGTGGAAGTGTACTAAGGCCACGTTCACACGTATTTAGTCAGTATTTTATATCAGTATTTGTAAGCCAAGAGCGGGTGATAAATGCAGAAGCAGTGACTTGTTTCTATTGGGCCACGGCCCCACTATCAGTCCACTATCAGTATTCGGTCAATATTTTTTCTCAGGAGTGGGAGCCAAAACCAGGTGAGGAACAATCAGAGAAAAGGTATTGACTTTATAACTTAATTTTAGGGGTAAATATTGAAGTATTAGACCTTTTGGTGAATGTGACAAGTGCCCTGGCATGTAGGTGTTGTGTACAGCGCACAGCTATGTGATCGCCTGGGAGGCCTTGATTGAACATCTGGCAATAAAGTGTTTGGAGAAACATCCCACTCCATTTCCAGCTCTTTATATGGAAATGAACTATGCTAAACCTTGTAGAAAGTCAGAATTCCAGCCTCATCCTCACATTATAGGCATGCTGGCAAAAATGCCACAATGTAGCCACCACCCAAACACCCATTCATATATGTATTTATCAAGGCGATTGTGTGTGATACATTGCGAGGGGACAAATTTGCTTGGAAAATAGGCGCCTATCGCTTCTTGTGGTGGTCTTCTTTTTTTTTTTTTTTTAAATCTTCATCGTTCTCCTTCACATGCTGCACAAAAAAATTGCAGCACTACGTATTTCACATCCGCAGCATGTCAACGCTGTGGATTTCACCTTTAGCATTTCCACTATGAAATCCATGTTGTTGTTTTTGTTGTTCCTGAATGCTTTTTCAACATTTTTGACCACCAGACTTTTTTTTTTTTTTAAACTTTAGTCAGTGATGAAGATACCCCTAACGTTTTTTCAAGCAAAAAAACTGGGAAAGCATCTTCCGGGTGTCTTTTTAGCCTTCACATTGACTTGTCTTCGATATAGAGCATCTTCGGAGGGGCATCTTAAATACCCTCAAAAGAAATAGAAATGCGTATGTTCATTCTTTTGAGGGTTCGCCGAAAGCTTTTTCAGGTGGGTTTCAGAACAGAATACACCTGAAAAAGAAGTTGGGTGCACATACCCTTAATTAAAGGTTCTTACACACTCCAAAAGTAATCTCTATGCATACCCTTTGGGGACTTTTTGGAGGAGCTTTGTGCCTCCTAGCATTTGAAGGGTTTTTTTTTGCAATCATTTGATTGAACCATACCTAATTTGTAGCATTTTCTGCCACAAGCCGCTTCAAAGGAGTGACCTTCACTTTCCTTTCTCCGGCCAGGTGTTTTTCAAAGCCTGGAGTGTTTAATAGATGCTCAAAAGCCTGATCATATGAGCAGCAAGTAATCTTTCATTTCTATGCAAAAATACTTTTTGAGCGTTTTGTCAGTGCTTTTTCTAGCATTTAAGGAGCAGAGATGCTCAAAAAATGGTGGAAAAAACTGAACATACTTTAAGGGTATGTACACACAGCGTTGTGTTTCGCCTAGAACCACCTGAAATAGCGCACAACCCAGCCGCAGAAATTGAACACGGTGCACAGCAATGTAAAAACGACATTGCTGTACACCATTTTCGTCTTTTGCTACTTTTAACCCTTTCAGGTTTCGGAAACCATGAGGTGGTTAAAAGAAGTAGCATGCACATTCTTCAAGCGGCTTCTACTATAGTGGAGGGTACAGAGAACAGACGCTGTATACAGCGGCTGTCGTGTATACACACTCGGGAGCGGGGGTGCACAGCGGCTGTCGTGTATACACACTCGGGAGCGAGGGGTGCACAGCGGCTGTCGTGTATACACACTCGGGAGCGAGGGGTGCACAGCGGCTGTCGTGTATACACACTCGGGAGCGAGGGGTGCACAGCGGCTGTCGTGTATACACACTCGGGAGCGGGGGTGCACAGCGGCTGTCGTGTATACACACTCGGGAGCGGGGGTGCACAGCGGCTGTCGTGTATACACACTCGGGAGCGAGGGGTGCACAGCGGCTGTCGTGTATACACACTCGGGAGCGAGGGGTGCACAGCGGCTGTCGTGTATACACACTCGGGAGCGAGGGGTGCACAGCGGCTGTCGTGTATACACACTCGGGAGCGAGGGGTACACAGCGGCTGTCGTGTATACACACTCGGGAGCGAGGGGTGCACAGCGGCTGTCGTGTATACACACTCGGGAGCGAGGGGTGCACAGCGGCTGTCGTGTATACACACTCGGGAGCGAGGGGTGCACAGCGGCTGTCGTGTATACACACTCGGGAGCGAGGGGTGCACAGCGGCTGTCGTGTATACACACTCGGGAGCGAGGGGTGCACAGCGGCTGTCGTGTATACACACTCGGGAGCGAGGGGTGCACAGCGGCTGTCGTGTATACACACTCGGGAGCGAGGGGTGCACAGCGGCTGTCGTGTATACACACTCGGGAGCGAGGGGTACACAGCGGCTGTCGTGTATACACACTCGGGAGCGAGGGGTGCACAGCGGCTGTCGTGTATACACACTCGGGAGCGAGGGGTGCACAGCGGCTGTCGTGTATACACACTCGGGAGCGAGGGGTGCACAGCGGCTGTCGTGTATACACACTCGGGAGCGGGGGTGCACAGCGGCTGTCGTGTATACACACTCGGGAGCGGGGGGTGCACAGCGGCTGTCGTGTATACACACTCGGGAGCGAGGGGTGCACAGCGGCTGTCGTGTATACACACTCGGGAGCGAGGGGTGCACAGCGGCTGTCGTGTATACACACTCGGGAGCGAGGGGTGCACAGCGGCTGTCGTGTATACACACTCGGGAGCGAGGGGTGCACAGCGGCTGTCGTGTATACACACTCGGGAGCGGGGGTGCACAGCGGCTGTCGTGTATACACACTCGGGAGCGGGGGTGCACAGCGGCTGTCGTGTATACACACTCTGGAGCGGGGGTGCACAGCGGCTGTCGTGTATACACACTCGGGAGCGAGGGGTGCACAGCGGCTGTCGTGTATACACACTCGGGAGCGAGGGGTGCACAGCGGCTGTCGTGTATACACACTCGGGAGCGAGGGGTGCACAGCCACACCCTTGCCTGTAAGCAGACAGCCTCCTCTGTAGTTTGTCCCCCTCCGGCCGCCGTCTTTTCTCTATTGATTTGCATGCTGCACTTCTCATTCATAAAAACCCACGCACACAACACAGGCAAAGACGAGGACGGCAGCTGCAGACTCCGAGGCCGCCGCCTCCTCTCCTCCCCCACCCGGCTCTGCCTTTTGTCACGGTGACCATGTCCCGAGTGCACACTGTGCGGCTGCGGGCGGGGCCGGAGCTGCAGTTCGAGGTGAGGAGGAGGAGGCCCGTGTCTCCGGCCGCAGCCCCGTATTTGTGAATAGAGCGGAGTCTCCCGGTCACATGACCGCGGCCATTCATAAATCCTGCGGCCTGTTCCCAGCCTGCCCCGCGCCAGGGTATTGTCCTCACTCCGCCGGGCACCTTATAGCCTGCGGGCGGGTGTCTGCCGCATGCGACCAGCCGTGCACACAGCTCGCACCCCGGCTCTGCGCGTTTGTGAGTCCTTCACCTTCTGCAAATTCCATAAAAAAAATAGTGAAACAAAAGGACCTACACTTTTTTTTTGTGCGCCCCTGAGACAAACACAATATCTTGCAATTTTTCTTCTTTTGAGGTGTTTGCGTTTTTTTTCTTTTTACTATTGGGTTATGCTGACACCGCTTGTTTCATGAGACCTCGCTGAAGAAAGTTCTGCCCAAATCGTCTCAATTATATGAACTGATTTTCAGTCTTTTGATTGATTTTTTTGTGGTGGGATTGGGGCAAATCAATTTCTGTAAAGTGGGTCCATGAGAAAAAAACAAATAGAACTCGGATGCCATCTGTATGTTAACAAGGGTCTTCAGCAGTGGACGGGGCGAGCTTTAAAAACTACTCATTGGAGGAAAATAAATGACGAACTGAGTGAGCGGTGCAGATAAGACATGGCGAAAAAAATGACATGGTCATGTGACTTGTAATTTCAAAAAATTTTTTTTTTTTTTTAGGCTGCGTGCTCACTATGCTTTTTTCAAGCGTTTTTGCACAGCGATAACGCTTGGTAATACATGCCCCATGGTCCCCAATGATAATCCGCATGCTGTGCACATGCTGCGGAAATTTCCACTGCGGATTATCATTGCGGAAAAATCCACAGCATGTCAATTACTTTTGTGGACTCACAGCGTAATTGCCGCCATTGACTTGCATTGAATCACATAATATCCGCATGACTACATGTGGATATTAAGCGATTCAATGTGCGGATGGTACCCAGGTCTGGAGAAGAGGAGACTCTCCTCCAGACTCGAGTACCATAGTACCTGTAAAAAAAAAAAGAATTTAAAATAAAAAATATACATTATACTCGCCTTCCGATGGCCCCTGGTCTCCTATATGGTGCGTCCGATGTCTTCGGCTGCTCGCGATGGTATAAAAGGACCTTCCATGACGTCATTTAGTCATGTGACAGGTCACGCGACCGCTGACGTCGGCGGTCGCGTGACCTGTCACATGACTAAATGATGATATGGAAGGTCCTTTTACACCACCGCAAGCCGTACAAGAGACTGGACGCACCGGAAAGAAGACCGCGGGCCATCGGAAGGTGAGAATAATGGGTTTTTTTTTTTACCATCCTTATTCTTTTTTTTAACTATTACTTGGTCACACTATATAAAATCCATGCCTGTTGCATGGATTTATATAGTGTTGTCAAGCACTTTTCCAAGAGATGCTAAAATCGCTTGGAAAAGCGCTTGATAACCCGCATGCAGAAACGTATGCAAAAACGCTTGACAAACGCTTCTACCTGGCGGGAAAAACGCATGTAAAATCCACATGCGTTTTTCCAGCCAGGGAGATGCAGAAAAAATCTGCAGCATTTCTGCATCTTTGGCACTTAGCCTTAATGGTTGTTAAAAAAAAGAAAAAAAAAATCAAAAGTTTTCCTGCTGCTTGTGACATCATATGGGTGCATTTACCCCTGCCAATTATTGGGCGTGAGCGCTGTTAGGCCAATGGAAAACTGGGTGAAATCATTTTTATGTTTCCTTAAGGCCACATTCACATATTCAGTATTTATAAGCCAAAATCAGGAGTGGAACAACCAGAGGAAATGTATAATAGAAACACGTCACCACTTCTGCATTTTTCACCCATTCCTGGTTTTGGCTTACAAATAGTGTTGAGCATTCCGATACTGAAATATCGGGTATCGGCCGATATTCACTGTATCGGAATTCCGATACTTAATTCCGATACTTTTACAATATCGAATACCGGAATCGGAAGTTCCCATAATGCCTGCGCTCTGCAGTGTCTGTGAAGGATGACAAGCTGGATGGCAGCGCTCAGCTGCGATCCAGCTTGTCATCAGAATGCCATCCCAGCGTGGGAGAATTCTCCTGATTGTTTAAAAGCCGGCGCGCGGTAAAAAGCCGCCGGCTTTTAAACAATCACGCAGCCCCATACTGCTTCCCCGCAGCCTCCCACCCCGATTCTCCGCTCCCCTCGCCACCTCCCATCCCGATCGTAAGTTAGGACCGGGCGGGGAGCGCAGCACCAAGGAGCGAAGGACCCGGGCGGGGAAGCCGGCAGTGAAAAGACTTCACCGCCGGCTTTCCCGTTCTGTGCTGCGCTTTCCCGCCGGTTATTTCAAATGAACAGCTGAGGTATCAGGTGATGCCGATCAGCTGTTCATTTGAAGTCGCCGCGGTGCCCTCAGAGGGTTCATGTGAGTTCATGCTTGACTGCATGAACTCACATCAACTTTCCCACGGCCGCACAGGTCAGCCACTCCTCCCAGACCCGTCATGATTAGTGTGTGCGGGGTGTGTGTGTGCGCGCGCGGGGTGTGTGTGTGCGCGGGGTGTCTGTGCGTGCAGGCAGACATAGGCCGATGTGACACTACTACTCCCATCGGCCTATGTCTGTCCCCCGTCCACTCGTGCCAGCAGGATCAGCTCGATGGGAGCAGTAGTTCCCATCAGCCTGATCCTGCTATTTAAATTGCCCTACTGTGTCCCCAATAAATTTTAAATACATGTCATTGGTGGCCAGTGGTTACCTAAAAGAAATTAGTTCATACATTACCTGTCCCCGCCGATCGCCACCTAAAATAAAGTAAAAAATAAAAAACTACACCTATACTCACCTAGACACCTAATTCCCCGAAGCCATCGATCTCCTGTAATAAAATATAAAATAATAAACCACAACCTTATCCTTACCCCTCCGTAGTAGTCCACGAGTGTCCCACGAAGATCTCCAGTTCAGAGCAGCCACATAGAATGTGACCGCTCTGAACCGCTGCCGCCGCTAGAATGACGGGGCCGTAAGGGTTCACCGGAGTTCAGGCAGCGCTGCTCCGGTTAGCTCCTTTACGGCACTGCTGTATCGTGAGAAATTCCCACGGTACAGCACTGCCGTAAAGGAGGTCTCCGGAGCAGCGCTGCCTGAATGCACTCCGGTGACCTCAGTCAGTGGCTCCCGCTGCCGGGAGCGGACGTGTTCCCGGCAGCGTGAGCTTACAGCAGCCATGCACAGCTGTCACCATCTCCAGATGTGACAGCTGTGCATGGGAGATCAGCGCAGGAACGTGGACAGGTAACTATTTTTTTTTTAGTAAACTAAGAATTAAATAAAATGGTGTTTTATTTCAAATAAATTATTTTTTTCTGGGTGTAGTGTGTTTTTTCTTTTTAACACTTTGTAGGTTAGTAATGGGGGTGTCATATAGACGGCCATCATTACTAACCTGGGCTTCATGGCAGCTGGCGCTGACATGAACCCCACTACTATTGCCCCCTGCCACCGCACCAGGGCAGCGTGGAAGAGCGAGGCTAAGTGCCAGAATTGGCGCATCCTATGGATGCGCCATTTCTGGGGCGGCTGACGGCTGGTGTTTCTAGCCTGGGAGGGGGCCAATATTCATGGCACCCTTCCTGAGCTATTAATATCAGCCCCAAGCTGTCTGCCTAGCCTTTGCTAGCTATTAAAATAGGGGGGACCCCACGTCATTTTTTTGGGGGGGGTCCCCCATTTTAATAGCTAGTAAAGGCTAGGTATTCAGCTGGGGGCTGATATTAGTAGCCTGGGAAGCTCCGTGGGTTTTACCCCCTTCCCAGGCTTCAAACATCTGCCCCAGCCGTCTGCTTAACCTCCGCTAGAGACTAAAATTATGGGGGATCCCACGCCATTTTTTTTTTAAATAAATCCTTTATTTTAACACTAAATGACATTTGAGGACTTAATAAAGATGCAGTCCCTAAATTATTATTTATTTTTTAATAAATTTTTCCCAAAACTTTTGACGTGGGCTTCGTCATATTTTTGTATGCCAGCCAGGTACAGCATCCAGCTTCTATGAACGCGCCATTTTCCGGGGCGGCCGCGGACTGCAATTTTCAGCGGGGGGGGGGGGCAGAAAGCTTGGGCCTCCCTGCGCTGCAGATTCCATCCCCCAGCTGCCTAGTTGTACCTGGCTGGACACAAAAATAGGGAGAAGCTCCACGTTTTTTTTTTTTTTAATTATTTCATGAAATTCATGGAATAATTAAGAAAAAAAGGGCTTCCCTATATTGTTGTGTCTGGCCAGGTACAAATAGGCAGCTGGTGGTTGGGGGCAGCCCGTTCCTGCCTGCTGTACCTGGCTGGACACAAATATAGTGTGAAGCCCCACGTCAATTTTTTTTAATTATTTCAGGAAATTCATGAAATAATTAAAAAAAAATTATGTGGGGCTTCGCCCTATATTTGTGTCCAGCCAGGTACAGCAGGCAGGAACGGGCTGCCCCCAACCACCAGCTGCCTATTTGTACCTAGCCGGACACAACAATATAGGGAAGCCCTTTTTTTCTTAATTATTCCATGAATTTCATGAAATAATTAAAAAAAAAAATGTGTGGCGCTTCGCCCTATTTTTGTGTCCAGCCAGGTACAACTAGGCAGCTGGGGGCTGGAATCTGCAGCGCAGGGAGACCCAAGCTTTCTGGGCCCCACCCGCTGCAAATTGCAGTCCGCAGCCGCCCCGGAAAATGGCGCGTTCATAGAAGCGCCATCTTCTGGCGCTGTACCCAACTCATCCAGGGCCCTGGTGCGGTGGCTCACTGGGTAATAAAGGGGTTAAGGCCAGCTTGGCATTATCAGCTGGCCCTAAGCCCGAAATTCATGGGGTCACGCCAATATTAGACATGACCGCCATGAATTTCTAGTAAAGTATTTAAAAAAAACACAAACACCCAGAAAAAAGTCCTTTAATTGAAATAAAGACACAATTCTTTATTGTTCTAAATTAAACCATACTTACCACCACGCCCATTCCAGCTGAAGCCAACGATCTCCTGCAATAAAAGTAAAATAATAAAGCAACCTCATCCTTACCTTTCCATGGCTCCCACGACAGCTTCAGCTCTGCTACATCGAGATGACAGGCTGGACCGCAGCAGAACGCTGCCATCCATCCTGTCATCCCGCAGACACTGAGAAGCGCAGGCATACTTCCACTCCTCAGTGTCTGGCTGTGACGGCATCCAGATGAGCCGAGGTCATGTCCAATGAACTCAGCTCACCTCATGTACGTCACTGACAGCGTGGGAAAATTCTCCTGCACTCAGCACTTCAGCGTGAGAATTTTCCCACGCTGTCAGTGACGTGCATGAGGTGAGCTGAGTTCATTGGACATGACCTCACCTCATGTATGTCACTGACAGCGTGGGAGAATTCTCACGCTGAAGCGCTGAGTGCAGGAGAATTTTCCCACGCTGTCAGTGACGTGCATGAGGTGAGCTGAGTTCATTGGACATGAACTCGGCTCATTTGGATGACGTCACAGAGAGACACTGAGGAGCGCAAGCATGCCTGCGCTTCTCAGTGTCTGCGGGATGACAGGCTGGATGGCAGCTTTCTGCTGCGGTCCAGCCTGTCATCTCGATGTAGCAGAGCTGGAGCTGTCCTGGGAACCATCGAAAGGTAAGGATGAGGTTGCTTTATTATTTTTCTTTTATTGCAGGAGATCGTTGGCTTCAGCTGGAATGGGCGTGATGGTAAGTATGGTTTAATTTAGAACAATAAAGAATTGTGTCTTTATTTCAATTAAAGGACTTTATTCTGGGTGTTTGTGTTTTCTTTTAACTTTGACTATGGGGTTAATAATGGGGGTGTCTTATAGACGCCTCTCCATTACTAACCTGGGCTTGATGTCAGCTGGCATTATAAGCTGACATCAACCCCAACCCTATTACCCCCTGCCACCGCACCAGGGCAGCGTGGAAGAGCGAGGCTAAGTGCCAGAATTGGCGCATCCTATGGATGCGCCATTTCTGGGGCGGCTGACGGCTGGTGTTTCTAGCCTGGGAGGGGGCCAATATTCATGGCACCCTTCCTGGGCTATTAATATCAGCCCCCAGCTGTCTGCCTAGCCTGTGCTAGCTATTAAATTAGGGGGGACCCCACGTTATTTTTTGGGGGGGTTCCCCCATTTTAATAGCTAGTAAAGGCTAGGTATTCAGCTGGGGGCTGATATTAGTAGCCTGGGAAGCTCCGTGGGTATTACCCCCTTCCCAGGCTTCAAACATCTGCCCCAGCTGTCTGCTTAACCTCCGCTAGAGCCTAAAATTAAGGGGAACCCCACGCCAATTTTTTTTTAAATAAATCCTTTATTTTAACACTAAATGACAAGTACAGTAATCAACACTGTCACTGTACTTCATATATATGTGACTGACCTGTTTCTATCTAATCTATGTGTGATTCTCTATTCCTTCTATTCTAAATTGTCGGGTACAGATGCTGAATTGCCGGCCGGCTTTCTTAAAGAGACGGTGCATGAAAACACTATTATTTTTTTAAATAAATCCTTTACACTAAATGACAAGTACAGTAAGCAACACTGTCACTGTACTTCATATATATGTGACTGACACGTTTCTATCTATCTAATCTATGTGTGATTCTCTATTCTGTCTGTTATAAATTGTCGGGTACAGATGCTGAATTGCCGGCCGGCTTTTTTAAAGAGACTGTGCACGAAAACACTATTATTTTTTTTAATAAATCCTTTACACTAAATGACAAGTACAGTAAGCAACACTGTCACTGTACTTCATATATATGTGACTGACATGTTTCTATCTATCTAATCTATGTGTGAAGCTCTATTCTTTCTGTTATAAATTGTCGGGTACCGCTGCTGAATTGCCGGCCGGCTTTTTTAAAGAGACGGTGCACGAAAACACTAATATTTTTTTTAATAAATCCTTTACACTAAATGACAAGTACAGTAAGCAACACTGTCACTGTACTTCATATATATGTGACTGACATGTTTCTATCTATCTAATCTATGTGTGATTCTCTATTCTGTCTGTTGTAAATTGTCGGGTACCGGTGTATGCCGCTGATGAATTGCCGGCTTTTCATGTCATTTTACATTATTCTTAGTTGTTTTACTTCATGTAGAATTAACCTACAAGGAAAGAAAGGGTTTATTTTCATTCCGATATTTGTGTCCCATTGACTTGCATTGGTTTCCGGTATCGGAATCGGCGATATCCGATACTTTTTGGGTATCGGCCCGATCCAATCCGATACGATATTTCCTGATATCGGAAGGTATCGCTCAACACTACTTACAAATACTGACCAAATACTCAACGTGTGAACGTGGCGTAAGAGCGTGTTCACATACTGTGGAAAATTTCAGCTCCAAAAGTGACTTTAGAATCTCCAGCTAACTGTAATCGCAGTATGTAATATTGTGTACATTAGCAGTGCAAGGGGCGAGATATATATATATAATTTTTTTTTAATATATATATTTTGTAGTATAACCCTCTTTCCATGCTTTTTTTTTTTTTTTATTATTATTTTTTTGCATTGTTTATCTAGAGTTTATAAACCCCCATTCATTGGTAATGTCCAGTTGCAGTTTTGGGGCGTGTGCACATGGATCAGAGACGCTGTGGCTTTCGCTGTAGATTTGCATATTACAGTAGCAGCGCTCCTGAATAACAATTTCACAATCTCATTCACACTGCATCTTTTAATTCCTAAATTGGCACGCTACAGATGTCACCTGGGATTTCACCTTTTGGTAATCCACTATTTCCACTCCAAAATCAGGAGCGTTTTTCTTTACAGATGTGGATTCTGCAGAGTATTCCCTACACTTAGGCCGGTTTCACATCAACAATTTTTTTTTTTTTTTAAATGAGCGCTATCCATTATTTTGGTGCAGAGATTATAGACCAATTGCAATAAATATGTTGTCTTTTTTTTTTAATTAAAAAAAAAAAAAAAGTTAACCACTTTCATCCATGTTATGAATGAAACGCAAACAAAAGTATGAGAAAGAAAAAGGAGGCGTGAAACCGTCTGCGTTCACATGTTCTAGTCAATTGGAGTTCCCGTCCTCCGCGCTGGAGTTTTCCAAAGTTTGTACCTTGATACTCTGTGACGTTTATACGCAAAACTGCAGCTGCAATGTGTGAACATAGCTTGAAGGTGGAAACCTACAGCATCTGAACGTGGCCTTCGTCAGAGGTTTTAGGTTGCAGTTTTGTTGAGTTTAGTCATCCTTGTCTTTTTTCGTGGTGCTGCACTCCACACGACCGCGGCAATCGTTTGTCATTTCTACCCTTCCTCCTCCACTGACCTGTATTGACTCTTCACATTATTGCTCGGCTTCCCCTATTTATAGTGAAATGCTCATAGCAGCCCGCTGTCCTCACCGCTATTTATACGAACAGTCTGGATCTTTCATAATTACAGGTTGGATACATACAGAAGCCTCGCTTTCACATGTGTTTGCTCAGTTTATTCCCCCCCCCGGGCCTCTCTTCACTGATTTCCACACCTACTATCACCTTCTGACAAGTTTCTTCAAGTTGTGGCTCATAGGAAACACAATCCCCCGGATTTCTGTAGCTTTTTCTAAAATCACAGTGGAAGCGTGGTGCAATTGTACAGTGCCGGTCAGGGGAAGACCTGATGCTGCGGTCTAATACTGGCTGTGCACACCCCGGGGCACGGTGATCATAGCAAAACGGAGATTTTCTCCTGGTAGGTTATTTCTGGATTTCATAAAAGCATCCCGTTACGGTGTGTAAAGCCCTAAATGAGAGTCTGCACATGGCTGAAGTTTCACAGACCCCCTCTTTCATTTCCCTCTTTATAAGAGTTGTCCCATAAACTACATTTATTGCCTATCGTGTGCATACGTGATCGACAGATGATTCGTGGGGGTCCGACCGCTGGGACCCTCTCCGATCACAAGAACGTCCCCTGCTTAATTGAAGCAGTAGTGACCGCTCCCGATCAGCTCTTTATAGGACCAGTGCTGCCACATTTGCTCTATGGCTCTCACTTAATTCACATAAGGGACTCTGATTATCCTGTTTTTGTAATTGGTCAGGGACCTAGCGGATGTCCCCCTCACTCCCACTCCAATGGATATTTATTAATCTTGACAATAGCTGATAAATATTGTTTAGAGCCTTGTGCCCACATAGCATAAATGCTGCATCTTTTTGTGCTGAAAATCCGCCGCGTGAAAATCTTCACGAGCCTATCCCTCTATGTAGTAGGTGTAATAATAATATTAGCAAATACCTCCAATCAGAAATGTAGTATACCGTAGTTCTCCTGATTTGTTATGTCACTTACCCCATGTGCAGGGCATTGCAGTAGCTTGGATATCCATGGTTAAGACCACTTTTATATAGTGACAGTTTGCTGTTAGTGGTCATAACCATGGATACCTAAGCTACTGCAATGCCCTGCACATGGGGTAAGTGACAGTGAATAATTGGTAGTGCTGCGTTTTTTTCCGCAACATGTGCACAGCACATGCGGATTATCATTGGGGAACATGGCAGGCCTTCTACCATGCTTTTTTTTAAGCGTTTCTGCAGTGTTTTTGCTGTTGCGGAAATGCTTAAAAAAAAAAACGCATCGTGGGCACACAGCCTTAATGAAAAAAAAAGTTTGGCCGTGTTTACCCATTCAAGAAATGTCACATGCAAATCCATTGTTCGTTTTTTTTCTGCAGAAATTTGATGTTGATACTCAGAATGTTTGGGGTGTTTGTTCCCGCGGACCCTAATGAGTAATTTAATGGGACTAGACCACGGCTTTTCGATGTAATTCCTCCTAAGTAATAAGCTACAGCAGATATTACAGTCCACAGCGTGAATCCGCTGGATGTATGTGCTGCCTGAAACTCTTGCACTGGATACAGAAAGTCCGCAGATTTGATGAGGTTTTAGGCATGACGATTCTGCTGAAATCCTCATCAAATACTGTGTGAACATGTCATTAGTGGCAATTTTTTTTTGTTCAGTAATCTAGAATCTTTTATATATGGCCCCTGTCAATTGTATTTGATGCCAGGTGCATATGCTTTGCGAGTGACATATTTATCGGCAAGTTGTGGATTGCTAAAGCTGTCTCTTGGCCTTGTTGCTCTAGTAATACGATGACCGCAATCAAAGGGTCAAAATGCTCAATGAAGCAAGGTCTTATCCCAATTTTTAAGAGATTAGTGGAAAATCCTTCAGTGTTCTGATATTAGCAAAGGCCCCCAAAACATTACACTAAAGTTGTCCAAACCTGCTAATATCGGCTGGATCTGTTTACAACGTAATGAGTATGGGGGCAAAGAAGAATCCTGTATGTTGGTTTGTCCAAGTGTTGCTGTATATGGGGGGAATCTGGACTGATGGCTGTTGGCCGAACGATGGCCAAGAGCTATCCAATGTGCATGTGAGCCTTAAAGGGAATCTGTCAGTAAGATCAACCCTTTTAAGCCGGCTATATGGGCATGCAGGTCATAGGAAGCTGACTAGAATGATATCTGCCATCCGATGTTTTATTCCAAAGAAATTCACATTTTTTTAATATGTAAATTATCTTTTAAGATCTATAGACCAGACGTAGATCTCCCCGAGAATCTGCATGCACTGCTTATTTTAAATGAAAGGGTGTGAGACATGTAATGACTGACAGTCTGCTCTCCTGATCTACATGTCTCACACTGGTAATATCCTCTTTCATTTACAATGAGCCCTGGAGGCAGATTCTCGGGGAGATACACACGTGGTCAAAATTTATGGTACCCCCTGTTTAATGAACGAAAAACCCACAATGATCACAGAAATAACTTGAATCTGACTAATTTAATAATAAATGAAAAATCTTTGAAAATGAACAAATGAAAGTCAGACATTGCTTTTCAACCCTGCTTCCACAGAATTAAAAAAAAAAAAAAACTAAACTCATGAAATAGGTCTGGACAGAAATGATGGTTCTTCTTCTTAACTTAATATTTTGTTGAACAACCTTTTGAGGCAATCACTACAATCAAACGATTCCTGTAACTGTCAATGAGACTTCTGCACCTCTCGACAGGTATTTTGGCCCACTCCTCGTGAGCAAACTGCTCCAGTTGTCTCTTGTTTGAAGGTTGCCTTTTCCAGACGGCATGTTTCAGCTCTTTCCAAAGATGCTCAATAGGATTTAGGTCAGGGCTCATAGAAGGCCACTTCAGAATAGTCCAATGTTTTCCTCTTAGCCATTCTTGGGTGTTTTTAGCTGTGTGTTTTGGGTCATTATCCTGTTGCAAGACCCATGACCTGCGATTGAGACCAAGCTTTCTGACACTGGGCAGCATATTTCTCTCTAGAATCCCTTGATAGTCTTGAGATTTCATGGTACCCTGCACAGATTCAAGACACCCTGTGCCAGATGCAGCAAAGCAGCCCCAGAACATAACAGAGCCTCCTCCATGTTTCACAGTAGGGACAGTGTTCTTTTCTTGATGTGCTTAATTTTTCCACCTGTGAACATAGAGCTGACGTGCCTTGTCAAAAACTTCCATTTTTATCTCGTATGTCCATAGGACATTCTCCCAGAAGCTTTGTGGCTTGTCAACATGTAGTTTGGCAAATTCCAGTCTGGCTTTTTTATGATTTTGTTTTTCAACAATGGTGTTCTCCGTGGTAGTCTCCCATGAAGTCCACTTTGGATCAAACAACGACGGATGGTCCGATCTGACATTGATGTTCCTTAAGCTTGAAGTTCACCTTAGATCTCTTTAGAAGTTATCCTGGGCTCTTTTGTTACCATTCGTAATATCTTTGATTTGTAGTCAATTTTCCTCCTGTGGCCACGTCCAGGGAGGTTGGCTACAGTCCCATGGATCTTAAATTTCTGAATAATATGTGCAGCTGTAGTCACAGGAACATCAAGCTGCTTGGAGATGGTCTTATAACCTTTACCTTTAACATGCTTGTCTATAATTTTCTTTCTAATCTCCTGAGACAATTCTTTCCTTTGCTTCCTCTGGTCCATGTTGAGTGTGGTACACACCATGTCACTAAACAGCACAGTGAGTATCTGTAGCCCTATATACAGGCCCACTGACTGATTACAAGATTGTAGACACCTGTGATGCTAATTAGTGGACACAACTTGATTTAACATGTCCCTTTTATCACATTATTTTCAGGGGTACCATCATTTCTGTCCAGGCCTATTCCATGAGTTTAATTTTTTTTAATTCTGTGGAAGCAGGGTTGAGAAGCAATGTCTGACTTTCATTTTCATAGATTTTTAATTAATTACTTTTGTCAGATTCAAGTTATTTCTGAGACCACTGTGGGAATTTTCTTTCTTTCATTAAACAAGGGGTACCAACAATTTTAACCACGTGTGTATATGTTCGACCCATAGATCTTTAAGGTAATGTGGAATTCTTTGGAATAAGACATCGGATCGCAGATATCAAAATAGAATTTTATTCTGCTTCCTATGACCTACATCCCATATAGACGGCTTAGAAGGTTTGACCCTACTGACCGATTGATAGCTATTTCTGCACGGGTTATCTTTAAGTCGAGGTGCTAGGAGGTTTACACTTTTCCTTTGTGGGAGAAGTAGATTGCAACTCTTAGGTTCACATACACGACATAAGCCCTCTGTAGGCACACACTCTGTGCCCATCGTCCCCCTTTTTTTTTTTTTGCCTTCATATTCTGGCTTGCGCCCATCTGTATGTAGCTCTCTATAGGAGCCCTAACTTATTATGAACCTCTCTATTCCCAGAAAAGTACCAGTTTGGGTGTTTGTGTATCATTGTGCCGAGTTTTAAATAGAATACTAATTCAATTTGTATCCGGCTGTGCTTCCGGGCGTTGTGTTCTTTTGTCATTCTTGAATTATCTGCTGATATCTAAAAATTTATGTGAATGGCCACCGGATGGAAAGCTTCAGTCTTGATGATATACAATCAGGTGAAAGAAATGATTGGAGTACAAAAGGGGGAAAGCGTCTGCCTGCGGCGTTCTGGGTCATGCCTCAGTGTAGTAATTGCTTACAGTCTTCAATGCACTATATGGTCACAGTCTGGAAGCAGTAGACTCCTTACCTCCAGCTGAAAGGCGATCCTTACAAGAAAATCCTTCATCTGTTTTCACTGTGCTGCTTTATTCATTTACAGATCAATTTTCTTATGGATGTGCACCATGTTAATTTTTGGGTCCATATAACTCTTTATAGCTATCAGAACTATGAATTTTTGGCAAATGACTAATTTTACTGGAAGAAGCCGCAACTAGCCAGAGGCGTTATCCACTACTTGGGACAACCTTTCCTTAAGTTCTCTAGTCTTCTATGTGAACTAAAAAACATATACTCCTGTTCTGCCTTGGTGCTGTTCCAGAGATGTTGCCTCCAGGTTTCCTGGCCTTCGCGTGTCGCAGCCCTCGTAGCATTAGAGTGTCACACAAGCGCCGGAGGACCTAGCGCAGGCATCGCTGGAATGGCGCAGGTGACAAAAAGGTGTATATGTTGTTAGTTGCTCTTTAAAGTCTCTTCCTTGACATGCTTAAAGGGGGGGTTGTCTCAAGGTGTCTGATGAAAATGCAAATTTAACAATTTACTTATTACTCTCTACAGAACAAAACGTTGTCTGTGATTTTTTTTTTACATTTTATTTTATTGTGAAGTTTGCCAGATTGCTGGAGTGCACTGTTGGCTCCTGATCCTGCCACCTTCAGTGTCCCTGCGCTCCCCCGATGCAGCAGAGGCTAAGCTGCTTTTGCTAGCGGCATCGGAGAGTGCACAGTGCGGGACAGCAGCGCAACGATGCCACTGGTGCAAACTCTCAATCAAGCAGGAGTGCGCTGGCCCCCAGCAAGAAAAAAGCCAGGAGGCAGGGGAGCTATGCGCTCCTGCAGAAATCCTAATAAGATACATAGAGATGTATTGAAATAATGTAATTTTTTTTATTAATCATTACAGCATGGGTTATAAGTGTCTGATTGCTGGGACAACCATCAGTCCAAAAAACGGGGATCCTGTGTCTACCACTTGAATGGAGCAGTGATAATTTTATGCAATGCTGCTCTACTTATAATCTGTGACTGGCAAAGATAGCCGAGTGCTGAATTATGGGAAGATTGGACCCCCATGTTTTGTTTTGTGGGGGTCTTAGTTAAACCATGGGGGCTCCGGGGTTGGTTGCATACAGTAGTACAATGACTAAAATGTGTAAAACTAGACTGAAGTCTGAAGGTAGGAAATCTGTAAAGTATAGACACAGACTTTATAAAGTGGCTGAATTCTGCGTGGTAAGCAATTGTTTGTGCTCCGTACGTTAATGACATCTGTGCGGAATTACATCTACTTAAAGAAAACTCCGTCATTTTGCAGAGTATTTAATTTCTGCCAGAGGTCAGCTCTAATCTCGCAGACTCCGTAATTAAAGTGGTACACGAAAAACACAGGAAATGAAATCACTTAAAATACCCAGCAATTTTTTTTTTTTTTAAGTTTTTCCTCCCCTCCGGGATCACATATAATTATCTTGTGATCGATAGATAAGCCTTATTGCTTCCTGACAGACTTTGTCCTGCTGAAATGCAGGATGCTGTGTTAAGCATGGCGACAATAATCAGAGGAATGTGCTCCGGCTGGGTTTAGTCTCTTTGCTTAGTCTGGATTCACATTAACCAATTTTTTTGGCCTTTGATGGAAATTGCAGCAGATCTACATTGAATGCAATTGTTTTTTTTATTTAGGATAGGTTTTCTTAAACTATAGCAACAGAATATGCTGGTGTTAATGTTTTCTATTCTTAGTTGGGATGCACCAATTACTATAGACTTTAGGAGTAAGTTAGCGTGCAATAGAAATAGAAAAATAAAAAGGTGCCTATAGAAAAAATCTGAAATCTTTGCTTCCAGTAATTTGCTTGGCTGTGCCAGTAAGACTATGTTCAAACACATGTTTTTTTCTGCTGCTAACTTTTCTCAGGCAGGAAAACAGCTGCGTTAAAAACGCAGGTTTTGTTGTGGTTTTTTGACCACCCATTACTTCCTATGGGAGAAAAAAACGCTGCAAAAACGCTGAAAGAAGTGACATGCTTTATTTTCCAAATACGCAAGCAAGGCAGAAAATACCCAGCAATCAAAAAGCATGTATGAAGAAAGAATTCTGGTTTCTCATACACTTTGCTGGTACTGCAAGACACAGCTAAAAATTTGCATAAAAATCTGCGGCAAAATACGCAGCAAAACACAACATGTGTGAACATAGCCTAAAGGTAATGACTGCGGATTGCCTAATCCTGACTGTGTGCAATGTGCACACGGTCTGGATTCCCCTGTATTTCCAGTCCAATCAGTCATTTGACTGCTAGTATGTCACATCCGGTCAAATGCCAACTAGTTTCTTATCTCAGGGATTTTACTGAGGGAAGAGGATGAGGAGCCAGTCAGCATATGAGCACATGCAATTCACATACTTGCCATCATCAGGTTGCTAACTGTCCTGAAATTCCTGGACAGTCTATAAAAATAAGGCACTTTTTTGCCCCGGACCATAAAAAAAAATTATATATATATATATATATATATATATATATATATATATATATATATATATATATATATATATATATATATATATATATATATATATATATATATATATATAATATTGAAATGTCTATGATTTTTTTTTTTTTTTTTTTTTTTTGAAGCTGGAGAAATTTGTATAGATTTTCATAACTAAAGTCCAAACAATAGCCGGCATTCACATCTTCTTGAAAGAATTGCTTTATTGATCCTGTAGTATAAAAGGCTCAAAAAATGGTTGAACTCAACAGCACAAAAATTAAAAAGGCAAAAAAATATCCGCTGCGCTCCCAGGCAACATGTTTCAGACCTGCATGGTCCTTTGTCAAGCCTTACTGGAGTATCTCGCTGTGCACCCGGACAAGTGAGCTGATTGCTCTCTTTTATAATCTTAATGATTTATTATGGTCATCTAATGTGTCTAAAAAAAAAAAAAAAAAAAGTTGTATGATTTTTTTTTTTGTTTTTTTTTTTTTGAGATGCTGTCCAGAAAAAAATAATAAAGTTAGCAACCCTTGCCGTCATAAGACCCCGTTTGCTCCAGCTCCAAAAATGGAGGGGAATCCTGCTATTGCACACTGTCTCAATGTAGCAATCTTCAGTTATACAAAACGACTGGGTAAAAGAAGTAATTAAATGGATTTTCGGGCTCAACATAGATTTCAGCTGTTGTTTTTGTCTTCTCTGTGCAGAATTCGTATGTGTATATGGACCATCGACATCTGGAATTGCTCACTGACTTTTATAGGAGAGTGTTGTGGGTATGCTCTCTGTAGAGGTTATTGTGCAGGCAGAAGGGGGAGGAAGTCAGCCATGCCATTGCCTATTATGAATGGTGAATCCTGTTAACACCTATATGTACAGTAGATATCTGTTATTGTAATCCTGTCTGTGATGATAATGAGGCTGCTGAAAAATTGATTTCTACAGAACAGGAAGTGTCAGTTTACTATGATGTTCAGTGGCCAAAGTGAAAACTGCAACACTTCAGGACTTTTTGTAAAACAAAACAAAAAACCTAAAACTTGATTTAACCAACAGCTAATTTTCTGTTGGCACATTCCCTTTTAAAGGTGTTGTCCAGGCTTTGGTCACAAGTATGCAGTCACTCAATGTGACTGCAAACTTGTGAATCCTCACAGCACGCATTGTGAGCACACTCAGGATACACCAGTGCCAGAAGCAGGCGGACGCGTGACCACAAATATAAGATTTGCGTACTTCCAGCCACATTCCAACTAGACGTGTCCCACCTCACTCAGTTCACTTGTACAGTATTGAGCGAGGCCGCGCATGTCTAGTTGGCACGTGACTGCATGTAAGCAAATCGCGTACTTGTGGTCATGCACCCGCCCTCTGACAATCCGCACTGTGAGGATTCACAAGTCTGCAGTTTTCTCCAAGCCTTTTTAAGGGTCCTACTAATCAATTTGACATCTCTAATGGTCTGCTTACAAAATGTGCAAAAACTCACAGATGAACAGCCTGTACAGACTAAAGATTGCCCACCTGAAATTCTGTATTTGGGGGAAAAAAAAATCCTGAGTATGCAGTTGTCCGTGGTTTCTAAAACTTGCTGAATTTTACTTGGGCTATCACCTGCTGCAGTATATTCTCTCACAATATCTGCATGCAGGGGCGAATTCACACACAGATTTGTTCATTTGAAGGCTTGTAGAAATCCACGTACTTGCCTTCAAAATGGCAACATTTAGGCTGCATGCCCACTATGAGTTTTTCAAGCGTTTTTGCTGCGGTATTTCCGCAGCGAAAATGCTTAAAAAACGCTTGGTAATACGTGCCCCATGGTCCCCAATGATGATCCGCATGTGCTGTGCACATGCTGCGGAAATTTCCGCTGCGGATTATCTGCATCGTGGGCACTTAGCCTTAGGTTTATGGAACTGATTTACAGTTGCAGATATTTCTGCACCAAATCTGCTGTATATGAAATTATTTCTAGGGTATGTCCACACAGGATGCAAATAGAGCGGCAGCATATCAATGATCAAATCTGCGTGAGGTTCATGGGAATTTGTTGATCTGCCCCTTGTGAACATGAGCTTAGATTTCAACACAAGACCACCTCCATCTTTTGCAGACCTGCACTAGCTGCTGGATGCCAATGTTCTTACAAATTTTCACAGAATTGAGATTTTCAGGACTTGATCAGTCCCGTTTTCTTGAGCATCAGTCACGATGTCGAGGCCCAGTTTTAAGTGAGGTCTTTTGCGGGCATCTCCAGATATTCCCAGTGTGGTGCAGTTATATGATGAGACTGAATTAAGTTCTTGGTAAGCTTGACATTGCAGGAATTCTCTGCGCTCTCAGACAGAAGCATACTCATTATATGTTCCTAATAATATATACATCTAATTTGTGCCACCCCCCCGATAGCGGGTGTTCAGATAATGTCCAGTCTGTATTTACTGAAGTCTTGTGTAATCCACATATTTCTGAGTTTAATGTATTATATAAACCGTTTATTATGTTTCTCCAGAAAATACAAATGTTCCACTAGACCAAAACAGACCACTAGGCCTCAACCATCCTGCTGTGCAACCCGGATCCGGTGGTGGTATTCAGTCCTGTATGGACTCTTCTTCGGGCTCATGGCATCTTCTTCTAGGCATCATCATGATGTTCCCACACATTCTAGTCCTCACTCAATGTCATTAGAATGTGGGTCAGCGCCAAAAATGTCATGAGTTGGAGAAGACACCGGACAGAAAGAGGCCGCAGAAGACCACCAGAATTTTTTGTGATATGCACAAAGCAATTTGAGCAAATTCATTTTTTTTTTTCTGTAAAATTAGAGGTAGTTTTAATTTGTTTCAAACCGACATGCTTTTCTCAAGATCTGACCACTATTACTTCAGCGATCACAAGAACAGGTATCCAAAAGTCCCCTGCGACTGGACCGGTGGTGTTCATGTGCATCATCGCTTCAGGATTCGCACAGATGGGAACGCATGCACACAACCACAGTGGGACTTTGGACCCCCATTGTCATGATCGGTGATGGTCCCAGTGGTCAGACCCTTACCGAATCATGACATATCCTGGGGATTGGTGATAAATGTGGTTTATAGGGACCTCTTTAAGTTGACCATAGCCTTTACTAGCTGGCTTCTAGTAAAGACTACCAGAAATGGGAATGGTGCCTTCATAAAGGCAAAAGCCCAGTTATGAGCATCATTTTTTTTTTCCCTCACAGTTTAGGTAAATGTTAGTAATAATGATTAATATGTACATATGATTAATTTTCAGAAAAATTGTGGTAGTACATGGTCTCTGTTGAAGTGAGTGGACGACCATGTAGTATATGATGGTGCTGAGGCTTTTTTGATGTTGATGGACCCTAATGGGGTCTATGGCCATGGGACGTCCTAATGTGCAGTGGCATTTAGCTGAGAACAGAGGTAATCTCTGCCTCTAACGTGAAGGTCCAGAGTAGATTCTTCTGCCCTTCATAATTGATTCCAATGGTCCAAAGGTT
Organism: Phyllobates terribilis; assembly: GCF_046119375.1. Taxonomy (NCBI): domain Eukaryota; kingdom Metazoa; phylum Chordata; class Amphibia; order Anura; family Dendrobatidae; genus Phyllobates; species Phyllobates terribilis. Next base: position 744,976,625 of record NW_027362763.1, on the reverse strand, counting down.
TATTAGAATTGCTTAAAAACTTGGTCGTTAGTTGCAATCATAACGTTAATGGTTAAACAGGATTCATGGTGTGCAGCAAGGGGAGAAGTAATTGTAGCAATCTTTAATATGATAGGAAGAATTTTCCTTGGGCAGTTTTATGATTCAGCCTGGGCTGATTGTGAAGGAGGCGACTTACTGCACATGGCAGAGGAAGTCTCTGTATCCGCCAAATGGCAAAACCCTCTCCTTGGGAGAATGGTGAGAGGGGATGTAAAATAATAGTGTACATTTCATTTTTTTCAGTATTTAAAGGGGTTGTCCTGCAATAAAAAAAAAAATTGCACTTAAAGGGGATAGTCAAGACTAAAATATTGGTAACTAATCCTTAGGATCAGGTTGGTGATGGTACGACTGCTTAGCTGATATCTGGAGCCTGGCTACTAGTTCTTTGCCAGACCACTGCAGCTCTGTACACGGTGTAGTGGTCGTTCTCCGGTACTGCAGTTCAGATCGCATTCCCTTCACTAAGCACCAATTTACAGTACCTGAGAGCGGCCATTATACAACATGCAGAGCAGTATTTCACTGGTTCTGTACACTGAACTTCTGGCGGCTGTCCTGTCTTCGTTCCGGACAACACTTTTTAGATTGAATTATGCAATTCTCTACAGATCTGAAAGGTGACCCTATCTGCAACTTCAGACCTCTTGAAGCTCATCAAGAGAATTCCAAGAGTGTGCAAAGCAGTCATCAAAGCAAAAGGTGGCTACTTTGAAGAACCTAGAATATAAGACATATTTTCAGTTGTTTCACACATTTTTGTTAAATATATAATTCCACATGTGTTAATTCATAGTTTTGATGCCTTCAGTGTGAATGTACAATTTTCATAGTCATGAAAATACAGAAATTTCTTTAAATGAGAAGGTGTGTCCAAACTTTTGGTCTGTACTGTACACTGCTCAAAAAAATAAAGGGAACACTCAAATAACACATCCTAGATCTGAATGAATGAAATATTCTCATTGAATACTTTGTTCTGTACAAAGTTGAATGTGCTGACAACAAAATCACACAAAAATCATTGGAAATCAATGGAGGCCTGGATTTGGAGTCACCCACAAAATTAACGTGGAAAAACACACTACAGGCTGATCCAACTTTGATGTAAAGTCCTTAAAACAAGTCAAAATGAGGCTCAGTATTGTGTGTGGCCTCCACGTGCCTGTATGACCTCCCTACAACGCCTGGGCATGCTCCTGATGAGGTTGTGGATGGTCTCCTGTGGGATCTCCTCCCTGACCTGGACTAAAGCATCCGCCAACTCCTGGACAGTCTATGGTGCAACGTGACGTTGGTGGATGGAGCCAGACATGACGTCCCAGATGTGCTCAGTCGGATTCAGGTCTGGGGAACGGGCGGGCCAGTCCATAGCTTCAATGCCTTCATCTTGCAGGAACTACTGACACACTCCAGCCACATGTGGTCTGGCATTGTCCTGCATTAGGAGGAACCCAGGGCCAACCGCACCAGCATATGGTCTCACAAGGGGTCTGAGGATCTCATCTCGGTACCTAATGGCAGTCAGGCTACCTCTGGCGAGCACATGGAGGGCTGTGCAGCCCTCCAAAGAAATGCAACCCCACTCCATTACTGACCCACTGCCAAACCGGTCATGCTGAAGGATGTTGCAGGCAGCAGATCGCTCTCCACGGCGTCTCCAGACTCTGCTACATCTGTCACATGTGCTCAGTGTGAACCTGCTTACATCTGTGAAGAGCACAGGGCACCAGTGGCGACTTTGCCAATCCTGGTGTTCTGTGGCAAATGCAAAGCGTCCTGCACGGGGTTGGGCTGTGAGCATAACCCGCATCTGTGGACGTCGGGCTCTCATACCACCCTCATGTATTCGGTTTCTAACCGTTTGTGCAGACACATGCACATTTGTGGCCTGCTGGAGGTCATTTTGCAGGGCTCTGGCAGTGTTCCTCCTTTCACAAAGGCGGAGGTAGCGGTCCTGCTGCTGGGTTGTTGCCCTCCTACAGCCCCCTCCACGTCTCCTGGTGTACTGGCCTATCTCCTGGTAGCGCCTCCAGCCTCTGGACACTACGCTGACAGACACAGCAAACCTTCTTGCCACAGCTCGCATTGATGTGCCATCCTGGATGAGCTGCACTACCTGAGCAACTTCTGTGGGTTGTAGACTCCGTCTCATGCTACCACGAATGTGAAAGCACAAGCAACATTCAAAAGTGACCAAAACATCAGCCAGAAAGCATTGGTACTGAGATGTGGTCTGTGGTCCCCACCTGCAGAACCACTCCTTTATTGAGTGTGTCTTGATAATTGCCAATAATTTCCATCTATTGTCTATTCCATTTGCACAAGAGCATGTGAAATTGATTGTCAATCAGTGTTGCTTCCTAAGTGGACAGTTTGAATTCACAGAAGTTTGATTTACTTGGAGTTATATTCTGTTGTTGTAGTGTTCCCTTTATTTTTTTGAGCAGTGTAGTAGCAAGTTGAAAAACAAAACTTAAGCACATTTAGTGATTTGTGTTCAACCTGGACAACCCCTTTAAAGTGGACCAGATTTTTCAATACATTATTAAATAGATCTTAGACCTGATGAGACTTGTGTACTTACTGTGAAAATTCAGGTCAGAATGGCTGAATAATCCAGATATTAAAATGAGTCTAACTGTAGAATAAATTGGCTCATGAGTCCAAGTGTATTCAGTCTCCAGCCACCCAGCCTGACTGACAGCTGCAGCTTGTACTGAGCAGTGTGAGATCTCAGCAGGAGGAGGGACACTGAGGAGTTGTGGGCAACGACTTTAATAAAGCACTATACAGCACTTCTCTTTTTTTTTTTTTTTTTTTTTTTTTTTTTTAAGTATATACACCATCATCATCAGGACCAACATCTACTTGGTAATGGATGCAGTTTTCATTGTGAAATCTGGAGACATCTGTTATTAAGAAACTTGGAAAGGTATATGTTCATTGACACAAAATGTTGGTTGCTGGAAGCCAAGGCTGGCTACCAATCGTGCAATTTGGCTATAGTCATTTTTATACTACTGCTGAGACCTGAAATTTCTTAATGCTGGCAAAAAATGTCAGGTTGGTTGCCCGTTTGAAGTGATGGGATTTTGACGTTCTGGATTGCCCATGTGAAGTGCTTTTGTATCTGCGACTCCTCTCTGGGTCATATGAGATCAATGGGGGTCATATAGAATCACTTTATTTGTAAACCCCTTTGGGGTCTGGGGTTTGTTTCAGTGTCTAAATGTGGAAGCGTTGTCACGTCAGCGTGATCAGATTTCCATGAAATTCTGCAGCTAATTACAATATTTCTATTTTATTTATTTTTGTGTTTTTATCCCAAAAGCAAAAAAAATAGTTTAGTTCAGAAATCCAGGGCATGTGTTTTTGATTAAGAATCCCCTAAAGATATGTCTTTTGAAGTGAGGAAATGTAGGGGCAGCATGATTATTATTGCATATGGTGTACAACTTTGAGAGCAGATGAAGCTCCGCTCCTCTAACTTAAATGCCTCAAAACCTGCTTTCTTAGCATGGAAAATGCGGACGGTCACAGGAGTAGGGATAAAACTTTACCAGCTTTATTTTACGTAGTGGCGGATACGCTTGTGTTTTTTTTTTTTATGTAACAATTGGCACATGTAATAAAGAAAATAGTTGAAGGATTTTTCTGGGATTTTAAATTTATTACCTATTTTTGGGATTCGCTGTAAATATGTGATCATGGGGAATCCAGGGGTTTTGCCTTTCATACTGCAAACCCAACCTAGCTGCAGTATGGACGTCAGTGAAGGAGGTGGGGTACTGTATTGTGTACGGCTGCTTTTCGTTTTTTTTATTTTTACCGTGCTGCCCTATTCTTTAAAGGGAACCGGTCACTAGGATTGGGAGCTACTAAACCTCCTTTTCAAAAATTGGCTACTAAAATGGGAATTGAAGAAGTATTAATTACCCCCTAGTGACTCCGGCGGCATTTGAGGCTGATGAAGCAGAGCACCATCCCCTTGCTTCACTGCACATGCGCCCAATGGCGCTGGCCGAGAGTCCCTGACTTATCGAGCTTTTATACCAACTTTTACTTCTTTTGATAATGGTGAGACCATAACACAGAAGTTTACATCCTACTTTCTCGTCTATAGCTATGTTCGACAATCTACTGATGGGTCTGAGCTTACTTGATGTGGGGGTGGCAGGAATCGAATTGTGATATGTTGGGTCAATCTTAGTGTGTAGCTGGCGGCCAGTGGTTCCCATCCCCCCTTTTGGTTGTATTACAGCTGGCGGCACAACACTGGTTATTACTTGGATCATTTCCCCAGGGCACATAATTGCACCATGGGAGAGGCACAAAACACAGGTGGTAGAGAGTTTTGTGAAATTGCCTATTATTAAGGCTCCCATAAGACATTGCAGACGCAGGGTGGCGGTTTTTTTCCTCTGTTCCATGGCGCCTTTTGCCTCATTGTAGTCTTGTTTTTCATTAAGCAGCAACAAGCTGTTAGGATGAAACCAGCCTAACATTTAATTTGTAACCCACCCAAAAGTGATAAAAATAAGCTTCCAGCTCTTCCTGTTTTTATAGCTTGCCTATTTCCTCCACATTACGTCTTTTTATCAGTATTGCTGCTTCTTGTAGACAATAAGCACATGAGAAATCCTTCCGGCCAATGTTGTTCTTTAAATATCTCCTCTTGAACCTGCGGCTGAAACATCCCTTGGTCCTCTGTCGCCCAGATAACGCCGTACATCAGAGAATGGCTCGAAAACTGACCACGGTCCAGTGGCGGCTTTGTTGCGTTGTATTGAGGATAAACCACCTGGATCGGCATCTCCGCAGTCACATACTTGACAAAGACGGAAAGGTGACTTGTGTAGTTAAGTCACATAAATGTAAAGGGTTCCTTAGAATGTGTAAGAAAATCTTGTCACTGAGGGTCACCTCTATGGATTGTTGTACAAGGTCCACACATTCAGCAATGCTATGGGCCACAAGAGTTGAACCTCCGAAACGCAGCGCCTGTTTACACCAGCTGATAATTGGGAATGGTCGTTCTTGTAAATGACGGTCATCAGGGTGTGTACAGTTGTGATTGCAATTTTGAATAAGAGATAAGGAGTTAAAGGGGTTATCCCATCTGGGACATGTATGGCAAATCCACAGAATCTCATGTCTGAGATCCAAACCTATCTCCAAAAAGAGTCTCATCTTGCACAACCAGGAATGAAGAGGTGGCTGCGCATGTGCAACACAAAAACACTAAGCATTTCTGTGGGGGGAAGGGGGGCACTTATATCCTGGTTATGTGCAAGAGCGTCCACAATGCTGCATGTGGATATTCTGATCTAATTCTGGAAACGCCACAGGTCGAGGCTAAGAGGCAGCTTGCACTGCTGTCCGCCCTGTCTTACTGAATGCTGAGCAGCTGTTGTGACCTGATGATAGCTTGTCTGTACATAGTACAAGTTACCTTCAGGTTACAACAGCCACAAAAGCAAAATTGTAGTTAGATTGTTACATCCAGAACATAGACAGGTACAATCTGCCTAAGACTTGGCTGTCACTATGGGCATCTTTTCTCCTTTTTCCTACAGTTTCAGGCCCAGATTATGATATTTTTTGTACTAGGTTTCTTAATGCATTTATTGGGGTCTAAGGGGGGTAACATCTCTTTTGTAGAAAGTGACATGCCAGTGTAAGTCAAGCAATCGTAAAAGTCAGTATCAACTTTAACAAGATTTGCCACATGACTTGGGCTGAAGCCAAACCAGATACTGTGTTTTGGGGTGTTTGCCCCTCCTCAGTGCAAAGCAAGAAATCTGATTTGACTGTATGAGTCCTCATACTAGAGTCTGAGGGGTAAATTTACATATTTATTACATTCATAAATTTGCTATCCTGATTTTATTCATACTGGTTTGATAATTTACATTTAGAACAGGATCTAAGACTGGCCCATCATATAACTGATCCAAAAAGAACCAGGTGAACCCTTGTTTACTTATAAAGGAATAGAGTAGCCCTTTCTGTCAATAGTGACTTAAGCTTTGATAGGACAGTAACATACTGCCCCAATGCAAATGTGAACAGAGGCGTAAAAGGCGTGTCCAATAATTTTTATTTTTTTTTGCTTCCCCATTGTGCTGCCTGATTCTTTCTGGCTTCCTCTGATGACTGGTGGCATCATGTGACTGCTGCAGGCAATCAGTGGCTGTTGTTGCAACTGACTGATCATCCAATTTGTATGAAGGCCTCCCAACTCTACCCTAAAAAAAGGGAGAGATAGGCATGTTGACATCCAACTGACCAATCATTATTGATATAAGGGGCAGTAAGCTGCTGTCAAAAGTGTCAGGCAGCGACTTGCTCCCCTTTCTTCCTACAAAACATGCACGCTTGCCAGAGCCAATAGTGTACATGTATTGGGGATCGGGACAGTTCACAACCGATCGATTGTAAAGTCTACATGCATTTAATGCATACATGTCAAACTCTGGCCCGCAGGGTGATTATATTTGGCCCCCGACACCAGTGCCACCACCTCCATGTGGGGCCCATTATTCTGTATGGAGGACTATGTGTGGGGCCCATTATTCTGTATGGAGGACTATGTGTGGGGCCCATTATTCTGTATGGAGGACTATGTGTGGGGCCCATTATTCTGTATGGAGGACTATGTGTGGGGCCCATTATTCTGTATGGAGGACTATGTGTGGGGCCCATTATTCTGTATGGAGGACTATGTGTGGGGCCCATTATTCTGTATGGAGGACTATGTGTGGGGCCCATTATTCTGTATGGAGGACTATGTGTGGGGCCCATTATTCTGTATGGAGGACTATGTGTGGGGCCCATTATTCTGTATGGAGGACTATGTGTGGGGCCCATTATTCTGTATGGAGGACTGTGTGTGGGGCCCATTATTCTGTATGGAGGACTGTGTGTGGGGCCCATTATTCTGTATGGAGGACTGTGTGTGGGGCCCATTATTCTGTATGGAGGACTGTGTGTGGGGCCCATTATTCTGTATGGAGGACTGTGTGTGGGGCCCATTATTCTGTATGGAGGACTGTGTGTGGGGCCCATTATTCTGTATGGAGGACTGTGTGTGGGGCCCATTATTCTGTATGGAGGACTGTGTGTGGGGCCCATCATTTTGTATACTGGTTGACCCATGATTTTGGCCCACGATTTTAGTGTTTGAGTTAGACGTCCCTAATCTAATGGGTATGGCCAGCCTTATACACTTCGTTTGGAGGGTTGTACACCTTGTTCCATAGAGGAAGTGTGTCCCTTATAGATCTGTTCACACAGGATCCTTCGTAGAAGGATGCAGCTTTTTTCTTTTGAATCCTTTGTGGTCACTGTAGCGCCATAGACCGACGGTGACCATGTCTATCCACATAGGAGCACATAATCCAGGCTGGTGATGAATCATTCACATGCCACTCTTTGTTGCTTGAGGATGTAGAATTGCACTGAGGAAGGAAGCTATATTCTCAAAGACAGGTTTTATGATGGCTGTTACAATCCTGCTGTAACCTCGGTCACGTCTCCTGCTGTGAAATCCGTCCTAGTGACACTACTGCTACCACAATTCTCACTGGATACTGTTGGTTTTCATGGGGTTGGCCTCCCTATAGATATTAATAGTTGCTCCATTGGTTACTCTTTCTGGAATGTTATGTATATCCTAAAAGCCTCTTCCCCCTCTACCATTTTTTTTATAATTTTTGGGTCTTTTGTATTCACTTTTCAAAACACCATTATCTTCATAATCCCGCTAATCCTCCGGATTTATTGCCATATCTCTGTAGCAAGCCTCTCCGTGCAGCCTGACATGCAAGAACCTGAACACCCGCCATTAGGCAGCTTTTATAGACTCGTATGCTTACTATATGTTTCAATGTTTCACCTTTGTGATGAAATTTTCATTGTTACCCCCACCCCTACTTCTCTTAAAAGAAAAAAAAAAAAAACACCTGTAAAAATCGCTGTCAAAAGTATATATAAACTGTACTACATAGAGCAAAAAATTCAACCTGCCAAGTAAAAATTACAAAATACAGTCAAAATGCTACTATATAAGGCTATTCAGCACTAATGTACACTGCTCAAAAAAATAAAGGGAACACTCAAATAACACATCCTAGATCTGAATGAATGAAATATTCTCAGTGAATACTTTGTTCTGTACAAAGTTGAATGTGCTGACAACAAAATCACACAAAAATCATCAATGGAAATCAAATTTACTAACCAATGGAGGCCTGGATTTGGAGTCATCCCCAAAAATAAAGTGGAAAAACACACTACAGGCTGATCCAACTTTGATGTAATGTCCTTAAAACAAGTCAAAATGAGGCTCAGTCTTGTGTGTGGCCTCCACGTGCCTGTATGACCTCCCTACAACGCCTGGGCATGCTCCTGATGAGGTTGCGGATGGTCTCCTGTGGGATCTCCTCCAGGATGGCACATCAGTGCGAGCTGTGGCAAGAAGTTTTGCTGTGTCTGTCAGCGTACTGTCCAGAGGCTGGAGGCGCTACCAGGAGACAGGCCAGTACACAAGGAGACGTGGAGACGTAGGAGGGCAACAACCCAGCAGCAGGACCGCTACCTCCGCCTTTGTGCAAGGAGGAGCACTGCCAGAGCCCTGCAAAATGACCTCCAGCAGGCCACAAATGTGCATGTGTGTGCACAAACGGTTAGAAACCGACTCCATGAGGGCCCGATGTCCACAGATGGGGGTTGTGCTCACAGCCCAACACCGTGCAGGACGCTTGGCATTTTCCACAGAGCACCAGGATTGGCAAATTCGCCACTGGCGCCCTGTGCTCTTCACAGATGAAAGCAGGTTCACACTGAGCACATGTGACAGATGTGGCAGAGTCGTGGAGAGCGATCTGCAGCCTGCAACATCCTTCAGCATGACCGGTTTCGCAGTGGGTCAGTAATGGTGTGGGGTGGCATTTCTTTGGAGGGCCGCACAGCCCTCCATGTGCTCGCCAGAGGTAGCCTGACTGCCATAAGGTACTAAGATGAGATCCTCAGACCCCTTGTGAGACCATATGCTGGTGTGGTTGGCCCTGGGTTCCTCCTAATGCAGGACAGTGCCAGACCTCATGTGGCTGGAGTGTGTCAGCAGTTCCTGCAAGATGAAGGCATTGAAGCTATGGACTGGCCCACTGTTCCCCAGACCTGAATCCGATTGAGCACATCTGGGACATCATGTCTCGCTCCATCCACCAACGTCACGTTGCACCACAGACTGTCCAGGAGTTGGCGGATACTTTAGTTCAGGTCTGGGAGGAGATCCCACAGGAGACCATCCGCAACCTCATCAGGAGCATGCCCAGGCATTGTAGGGAGGTCATCCAGGCACGTGGAGGCCACACACAATACTGAGCCTCATTTTGACTTGTTTTAAGGACATTACATCAAAGTTGGATCAGCCTGTAGTGTGTTTTTCCACTTTAATTTTGGGGGTGACTCCAAATCCAGGCTCCATTGGTTAATAAATTTTGATTTCCAGTGATTATTTTTGTGTGATTTTGTTGTCAGCACATTCAACTTTGTACAGAACAAAGTATTCAATGAGAATATTTCATTCATTCAGATCTAGGATGTGTTATTTGAGTGTTCCCTTTATTTTTTTGAGCAGTGTGTGTGTGCATATATACTGTATATCAGTACATGCCATGAATATCTAAAAGGTGCGATTCCAACATCTGGGACTTACACTGATGTCAAGATTAGGGTCCCTTCTTGCTGCTGTGAATGGATAAGTGCACAACTTTCTCCATTAATTTCCATTGGAGTTTTGTAAATAGTTGCTCAAGCGTGTCCGTCTGGATCTTTTTGGAACTCTGAATTCATTGGCGAGCAAATGATGGGACCCTGTTGAGCCATAATTTCCAAGAGAGACCATCCCTTTAAACTCCATTTACATGGTGCAATGGATCAGCAGATTGAACGTCTGTTCTCAATCTTTGAAGCTTGTTTGTTGTTGTTTGCGGGATAGAAATAATCCCATCCCCTTGTGCTGCTGACAATAATGTAACTGTATGGAAGGACCGATCATAAGTATGAGCCCCCCTCCCCTTCTGAACATTGCCAAGTAAAAGTATGCGAACGCTGATTGTCTCTCATTATGGGCAAGTACTAAAGAAACTTTACTGAATTCAACAGTATTATGATATCTGCTTTCCTTTTTAATTGGAGGAGTCTTCCTCGTCCGCCGTCGTCTTCTTCTTTTCGTCCTACACTTTAACAGTCCCGCTGGTAGACCATCCTCGGTGGTTCACTGAACTACACCCTGACCTTTCTCTCCGTGCTGTAAACATGGCTGTCTTTCTACTTTTTAATGTCTAAACATGTCTGTCCTTTCAGCTCTGACAGGTAGCTTTTTTTTTATGCGGCTAATCCTTCTAGACAGGTTATTTTAACCCTTACCCTGACAGAATAGACCTTGTGTGTTCTGTATTTGTGGCTTAACATAGGAACTTAGAAACACAGCCAACACCTGCCCGGTATGGTGCGGTCTCTGCTTCACAGTTTGCTCCTTACGCTGAAGAGGTATGGTCGGATGTCTGGATGCGGTAAAGGGGATTTCCACTTCTATAAAACTGATTATCCTTAGGATAGGCCATCAACATCAGATGAGTAGGGGTAAAACTTTAGGCACCATGGGCGATCAGTTGTTTTAACCCCTTGACATACATGTATATCAGTGTCAGATTGCACGTGTTGCGTTTGCTCCTTATAGGGCAGGTGCCATCTGTAATATACAGCCGACACCTGTGACTAACAGCAGAGATTGGAGCTAGCTCCGACCGCTGCTGTTTATCCTTTTAGATGCCCATTTCAATCACTGTCAAGAGAGTTTGTGCTTCAGTTGCCAGTCCATGCATCAAAGTTTAGAATTTTTTTTATAGATATATATCTTCAGTACCAGTGAAAAGTGTGGTCACACTTGTTCATGGAGTGTTTTTTTTGTTTTGTTTTTATTGGAATGTGCACATTGTAGATTCAGACCTAAGGCAGCAAAACCTCAAGGAAACTATGGTTAAAGAAACACCTGTGAAATAAAGCCAAATTTGTTAAATCTTAAATCTCTCAAAGTATCCACTTTCCTTTTTATACTGATCACTTTACACACCCTTGGGATTCTCTCAAATAGTCACCTGGAATGGCTTCCAGCAGCCCTCAAGGTTTTCCCAGTGGTGCTGAATACTTGTTGGCTGCTTTGCCTTCTCTCTGGGGTCCAACTCATTCGTAACCATCTCAGGTGGGTTGGGGTTATGTGATTGTGGAGTCCATGTGAAGGAGATGGCCTCCATCCCTCTCCTTGATCACATAGCCCTTACACAACCTGGAGGTGTTTTGGATCATTGTCCTGTTGCAACACAAATGATGGTCCCACTAATTGCAAACTAGATGGGATGTCCTCATTGCAGAATGCTGGGTTGACCATGCTGGGTTAGTGTGCCTTCAATTTTGAATAAAATCAACAGTGTTGGCAGCAGAGATCCCTCACACCATCATATCTCCTCCTCCATGTTTGACAGTCGACACTACACATAGATACAATTCTCATAAAACATTGGCAATTGTTACCAACAATCTCAAATTTTGACTCCCTCACCACAGTACAGATTTCCATTCATCTAATGCCCAGTTCTTATTTTGGTCTTCCCAAGTAATTCTCTTCTTGTTTTCTGTCCTCAGTCTTGGTTTCTTTGCCGTAGTTTGACCATAAAGGCCTGCTTCGGTGGTTGATGTTGAGATGTGTCTGCTACTTTGTCTGTGCATCATTTATGAAGGTTATCTGAGGTGCTGTCAAATTGCAATTCCTGAGGCTGGTAACTCTGATGAACTTCTCTGCAGCAGGAGTAATTCTTGGTCTTCTTTTCTTGGGGTGGTCATAATAAGAGCCCGTTTCATTATAGTGATTGATGGCTTTCATGACTTCACTTGGGGTACCTTCAAGGCTCTAGCTAGCAATTTCCCAGATTTGACAGAATTTCATCTTTTAAAGTGTTGGAAGGCTGTCATTTATCTTAGCTGAGTGGTTCTTATGATATGTTATGGCTTGGAACATTTGTGAATTAGGGCTCAGGGCTATATGGAACTATGTGCCAACACTGCATCTGCCTGATGGTTACAAACCTCTTCTGAAGGCTGGTGAATCTACAAATTACTGAGGCATACATGTTCATCCGGAAGCTATTCCTGGTGACTGAACTGGACTGATGAAGCTGCTTAAGAGAATGCCATGGGGATGTAAAGGTATCAGCAAGGTAAAATGAGGGGACTTTGGGGAATCAAAAGCTTAACGCCTAAAGAAACATTTGACTTTCTTTCCTTTTAGATTCCAAAGTTTAGAAAGTTGCACACATTCCCAAGGGATATTTGCAATATTGCAGCACAATTGCTCTGGATGATACTGTGCACTGGCCGTGTTTGCATGGCAGGTCCCTGCTGCCTCCATGCTTCTCATATTGTGCAGTAATCTGCATCCTCTTCAGAGGCTACAGCCTGTATTCTGCTGCTGGACCGGGACCAGTTTAAATGACTGTAATTTTGCCACATAATTGTCCTAATTGTAAATCTTATATCGCCATGGCCCTTTTATGCTCGGGGTTTGCACTCACTTTGTGTTTGTCTACAGAAGTTGGAAGAGATTTCTCTAATGATCCGTGAGCGACTAAAGCGTTTTGCATACTGGTCAGTGGAGCAGTGACGGAGTCGGACCCCATGTTTCTTCCCTATGGGGAGGCTTCATGGTCTGCTCTGCACACATTGGCCCTCATTACACAGTCTGTATGTTCCTTGCAGCTCTTTACCGCTATCGGGCCGGGTGACATTTCTGAGGACGCCTTCGGCAATGTTGTTGAGCAGCTGCTTTTACAAAACACTTTTAGTTTTTGTAATCCTTAATTTCCTGCCGCTCTCAATGGGGGAGTGTCTGTGTTGTGTACAGGAAAAAAAAAAAACTCCTTTTGTGTGTACAGGGTGCGGAAATATAGTGGCAAACACTTTATAGGGGACTGGCCCGTAAAAGTAGTCATGCTAGATTTCGTGACGAAACTTGGTATATGTTCACGTGGAGGTTTTGGGGTTTATTCTTCTGTGGATTTTAAAGCTGATTATTCTCCAAACTCCTCCTGAAAAGTTGTTTCAGATACTTTGAAAATGTTTTTTATTCATTTCAATGGGAAAACATTACTATGTTGCACATGGTTATTTGTCACCTTTCCCCCATAAAATCACAACACAGTGCATGTTCTTGAATGGTAGGGCTTGGATGTGCTTTAAAATACAAAAGTAACATACTCTTTCCTGCGCAAACCGCACTGACTCTGTAAGCAAGTCTGCTCCATTCATAAGTGAGGACTGCTGCAGGCTGTGATTAGCTGCAGCGGTCAGGTGACTAGAAGGCATCAGCCAAACATCTGGTTTTTCTTTGAGTCTTTGCTCAGTTTCTCTGTTTCCATTTGGTTCTGGCCTGTGTACAACGCTGTGCTCGGGATTGTATTCTCTAAGCTCCATCTTGCTGCAAGTGGCTCTGATATTCAGATCAAGTCTATGGGTGCGTGTGAAACATCGGACTGCACTCTCATGTCTACCGAGTGCAGTCCAACTTCCGCCGACACAGACAATGGAGAAGATGGAGAAATTAAGTCCTCCGTCTTCTCTACACCTGGGCTGCGTTCTCTCATGCGAGATAATCGGATCAAGCTAACAGCGTTTGATCCGAGTGTCATTAGCATAATCGGCCCGATTCTTTCGCATGAGAGAACATACACCAGTGTGACCCCGGCCTTAGGCTATTTTCCCACAATGAGCTCTTGGTGAGTTTTTGCAGATTTTCTGCACCCATTAAGTAAAATAGGACACTTGAATTCTTTCAAAAATGCATGACATAAAAAAAAAAAAAACTCACCAAAAAAAACGCTTTGTGGGAACGTAGTCTAACAAGTGGCAACTGTGCAAACACTGGTAGCACTTGGGGTACTTTTGAAGAGTTTGAATACAAACTATGCAATTTGGATATTTGATATCCATTACATATATTCATTTTTATGATGCAGTAGAGCACATCGGTGACTTTGGAAAATCGGGCACATGTCTGCGTTAATTTGCACGTTTCGTTGATTTCAATGGCTGCTGGGTTCCCCTGCCAATAACAGATGATTACATGGGATACCCCGCACCCTAAAAGTTTGGGATGAGTTTGTCCGTCCCTATAATTCACAGTTGTTCTACATTGTCCGCGCTGGGGACTGTGATTATTTTTACCTATTCACATCCGTATACATTGTATCTGCCGCTTCCGTTACTAATTTTGTATTTTTTCCCTCTTTCACAGTGACAACTACATAGTGCGTGTGAAGGCTGTGGTTATGAGCAGAGATGACTCTAGCGGGGGTTGGTTACCACATGAAGGCGGCGGAATTAGTCGGGTTGGAGTCTCAAAAGTGTACCCAGAAGGCACCGGAAGAAGTGACTTTCTTATTCATGGGGAACGAATAAAAGATAAACTGGTAATGGAAACTTTTTTATGTTTCTTGTGACCTCTTCCCATCCAGATATGGCCTTTATACATAGGACTGCTGCTTTCACCAAATACTGTGTTATTTTTGTTGTGCTTTTTTTGTTCCTCCTTCCATAGTTTCCCTCTGTGTCCAAATCAAACATAGTTATACATTTTTGGCACAAACGTGCTCCCTGGCTACAGTTGTATCCTGTTCAGGGAGCATAGCTGAGCTGTTTCATAACACTCCATTGTGCATGATAATAGAAATGTTCTGGTTAAAGGCGCGGAAGGTAAAATAAAACGGTGTGTTAAGTAACCATCCAGGAGGACGTCAGCCATTTAATTACAACATTCTGTTTCTGAGTTGGCGAAGACTCAACGATTGAGCTCGGGGCCACTTTTCTTCTCTCCTGACGTCTAGTAAACTTCAAACTTTGCATCACCACTTTATGGAGGAGGACGATCCGCTCTGCTGACACACACGTTGTAATAAATACTTGCATTGACCAAGCAATAACCATTCTGGAGCATCTTCTCTTGTATCACTACATTGTGCTGTTCCTCTGTTGCTCCTCCTGGAAGTGTAAGACTAAACTGACAGATGGGTGTTAACCATTCCCTCTTCTCTGACAGCTCTGATTGGGCAGCCCATCTTGTAACACCCAGGTATCAGTTTATTCATAGATTTCTAGGAGGGGTTACAGAGGAACGGTACAGTGGAGCATTAGAAGAAAAAATGATCCAAAATTGTTACATTATGGGGACTTTAAACCTTTTTCCAGAATAGAAATGTCCAAAGAGCTGACAGCTCCTATTTAAAGAAGCCCTCCTGGCAAAATTTTTGTCCCCTAATCTTTTTATGTAATGTAGATACTTTTAAAATATTTGCCAATCTCTGTCTTCCCCGGTTTACAGAATGGCTCCGCTCCTCCTTTGGGTCACCTAAGTGTTCATTGTCTGCTCTGCAAACTTACATTTTTGACGTCGGGTCTACACACTCACCTCCGTGTGATCCAGAAGAGGAGCGGTACAGCACTGGGGACGGTGGCGTTTGATGAGTATTTTAAAGGGAACCTCTCAGGTGATTCATGTTGCCTAAACCGCTGGCAGCATAAATCGCAGCCCGGCTGCTGAATTGCTTCTGTGATTATTATCCACCGAAAAGCTGTGGTGTTTCAAAAAATAATAATTTACTTTGAAGATCCAGCAGGGGTTCATAGCTGAAGAACTGACTAGTCCAGCTCTGATCTCTGCCTATGGTCCCCGGTCGGATCTTCAAAATATATTTTTTTTCTGACATACTGGAGCGTTTTAAAGCATGATATAGCTGGCAGAAATCGTGCAGCCAGGATGTGATCCATGATACCCACGTTTTGGGCAGCATGAATAATCTGATAGGTTCCCCTTAAAGGGGTTGTTCGGGACTTTAACGCTGATAACCTATCCTTGGGATCGGTAGGAGTGTGTTCCCGTTGTCGGTGACAGCTGGAACTGTTCAGTTGTGAAGCTGCGCAGCTTCGTAGATAGACTAGTGGTCGTGGCCAGGTACTGCACATCCACCCCCTATTGATTTGAATAAGGCTAAGTGCCCACGATGCAGAAATGCTGCAGATTTTTTCCGCTTCTCCCTTGTAGGAAAAACACATGCGGATTTTACATTCATTTTTCATGCCAGGTAGAAGCGTTTGTCACGCGTTTTTGCATGCATTTCTGCATGCGGGTTATCAAGCGCTTTTCCAAGGGATTTTAGCATCTCTTGGAAAAGTGCTTGGCAACTTGGTCACACTATATAAATCCATGCAGCCGGCATGGATTTATATAGTGTGACCAAGTTAATAGTTAAAAAAAAAAAAAAGGTAAAAAAAAATAACCATTATACTCACCTTCCGATGTCCCCCGGTCTCCTCTATGATGCGTCCGGTCTATTGTACAGCTCGCGGTGGTGTAAAAGGACCTTTCATGACGTCATTTAGTCATGTGACAGGTCATACAACCGCCGACGTCAGCAGTCGCGTGACCTGTCACATGACTAAATGACGTCATGGAAGGTCCTTTTACACCACCGCGAGCCGCCGGGGAGCCAGGACGCATCATGCAGGAGACCGGGGGCCATCAGAAGGTGAGTATAATGTTTATTTTTTATTTAAAATTCTTTTTGCTATGGGTACTATGGTACCCAGGTCTGGAGGAGAGTCTCTTCTTCTCCAGACCCGGGTACCATCCGCACATTGAATCGCTTAATGTTATGCGTTTCAATGCATGTCAATGGCCGAAATTATGCTGCGTGTACGCAAAATTAATGGACATGCTGCGGATTTTTCCGCAATGACCATGGGGCACGTATTGCCAAGCTTTTTTTTTTTTTAAGTGTTTTCGCTGCGGATATTCCACGGCAAAAACGCATAGTGGGCACGCAGCTTTAGGGGTGGATGTACAGTACCAGCCGCGGCCACTATACAGTGTACAGATGATTGGTGGAGGCATGAGGAGACTCGGGGAGGGTGAAACATAGGGAGCATTACAGCAAAGTGGTGACCTTTAACCTTACCGTAATCCCTTCATCCTTATAGTGTTACTTTCTCTCTCTCTCATAGAAATGCTCTCTTCAGAAAGGAAGAGGACTTGAACTCTAGTGCAACCTATTGGAAGTAGCAATCCTAAAAGTCATTATAGACCCTTTAAGCCCTTTACCACCTTGGGTTTTTGCGTTTTTGTTGTTTGCGCCCCTTCCCAGAGCCATAACTTTTTTTTTAATTTTTTGGTCAAAATGGTCATGTGAGGGCTTGTTTTTTGCGGGGCGAGTTGTACTGACCTGCGATTTATGATTATCCAGGTCATTACGAGTTCGCACATACCAAATGTATAGGTTTTTCTTTTATTTAAGTGGTGACAAAAAATCCAAAGTTGTAAAAGAAAAATAATAAAAAAAATTAAAGCGCAATTTTCTGAGATCTGTAGCATCTTCATTTTTCGGGATCTGGGTGAGGGCTTATTTTTGCGCATCGAGCTGATGTTTTTATGCTAACCCATTGGTGACCCACAATCATATGACGGGCGCGCCGATGGGCGGGATTAGTGACGCGCTTCTGGCGCGGCCATGTTAATTGCTGCTGTCGGAGTTTGACAGCAACATTTAACATGTTAACAGCCACGGTTCAGCTGTTATGTGCCGGAAAAAGATGCGGGCTCGTCGCTGGAGCCCACTTCAGAGGTGGAGGCGACCTTGTCATTAAGGGGTTAATGAGCCTTGAAATATGACTTGGGATAAAAGCCAAATCAGAATCTCAATTTGTGGACACGGTGTTTCGTGGTATTTCCCCTCGTCAGTACAAAGTATGAGATCTGTGGTGAGAGGCTAAGACTGGGATCTAAGGGTTAAGGATTCTCCTTGTGGAGAGTGACTTGCCAGGCATGTCAGAGTGAGGAGACTTGTACGTCGTGCCAGACCTAGCATGTCACTCTCCACAAGGAGAAACCTTACCCCTTAGATCCATTTCTCTTTGAGTAGTAAGGTTAGTTCAGTTTAGTGTACCCAAACCTATATTTCCCTTGCCGTTCTGCACAAACATGGTAAGAAGCAGTGAATAAGTGATCTGCAGTAAAATATGGACACTTATTTGCACAGGACGAATTTGCTGCATTTATTTCTGCAGCAAATCTCCATGAATAATCCTCACCGCGCTGGTGCCGATTTCCATCTTTGTGTAATGACGAGGGTAAAATTCGCCAGCTGTCTGCTGCAGATTACAGCGTGTCCGTGCAAGCCCTCCGCTCTGTGGATATTTTCCACGGCTCGGACATCCCCTGTGACCAGGCCCTTAGTGCAGATCCTCTGCGAGCACAATGTCTGCTAAACAAGAACCGGATGTATAACCTCTCCACCAGATGAATGCCGTGCATAGCTCTGCAGCAGGATAGTACTAGTAAGTCAGCCTGCCTGAATCAGACCCATTCATACCTTTCTCCTCTCCCAAATCCCATTGTTTTTGCTCTTCTGTCGCTCTTTTAAAGGTGGTAATCCTCAAACAATGCAGGAGCTATTAGACCTGACGTCATGTATAGGAAAGGGATATAGACACGAGAAGATGAAGAACTGCTTAACTGTCTAGATCGTACTATTCTCCGCAATACTCTCTACACCACTAATAACATTTTTGAGGTTACAAAACCTTTTACAGCAGATATAATTTAGCAGAGGATTATACATTAAAAAAGAAATATAAGGTGCAAATGTATACAGGTAACTTTACAACACTGGGCAAAAGTTCTTGACAGGTGTGGAAAAAATGCTGCAAAGGTAGAATGCTTTAAAAAATTAGTTACTATTTTATTTTAATCAGTTACCGAAATACAAAGTGAATGAACAAAAAATAAATCTAACGCAAATCAATATTTGGTGAAAGGCAGGCCAATACTTGTAGATACATTTGCATACAGTTTTTGCAGGAACTCATCAGGGAGATTGTGCCAAACATATTGGAGAACTGACCACAGATCTTCTTCTGTGGATGTCAATTGTGCAAATTCTTCTGTCTCCATGTAATCCCAGACACTTGATGATGAGAACCAGGATCTGTGAGGGTCATAGCGTCACTTCCAGGACTCCTTGTTTTTCTTTGTGCTGACTCTTCATATTATCCTTGTAGTTCCAGTGGAAACAGAAATCTGCATAGTACAAATGCATTTTACAGCCCCAGTTTGGTTATTGATTTAATTGGAATCTCTCGGGTCATATAGTGTCACTAAACAGAATACTTGAATCTGTAGGTGGTAGAAATAAAAGTTTGTGCCTCCCTGTATAGCCCCAAAGTGATGTGCCAAGGAAAACAGCTAATGAGCCTGGAAATGCATTGGGGGCCGGCTGGCTAGGACTGCTTTTGCATCGGCCTAGCACATTCGTTATACATGATGGCACATCACTTTGGGGCTATTCATGAAGTTGTATTTCTATGACCTAGACAGCCATATCTTTGGTTTAGCTTTACTAAATGTCCTGACAGACCCCCTTAAATTATAGGAAGTGCTCCCTTCCTAGTTATACGGTTAGGCCACGTTCACACTTATTTGGTCAGTATTTTATCTCAGTATTTGTAAGCCAAAACCAGGAGTGGGTGATAAATACAGAAGTGGTGATGTGTTTCTATTATACTTTTCCTCTGATTGTTCCACTCCTGATTTTGGCTTACAGATACTGATGTAAAATACTGACCAAATACTGAACGTGTGAACGTGGCTTATTCTGTCTATCTTCATGCTAGTGACACCCTGGATGGGAACGGATTCCAGAACCGATTGAATAGTTTTCTGTTGGATCAGTCAGAGCCAGATCAAAAGTACTTTGTATGCAGAGGGGTTTTCGTTATTGGAGTATGGACGTTGGATCAGTATGGAGAGTGCACAACATATCCCTTGTTTTCACTCCAGTGGACGTTTCTAACCCCCCACAAGGTCCAAAGCGGTTTCAAAGTCCTGAGAAATCCAAGGCACCAGAAGAAATTCTCATTGGGATAAAAAATAACTTTTATTCTGTCCTTGAAAGCATATGGCAATGGTTACAAATAAGGTAGATGAATCGAGCAACGTTTCGGCCATGACGGGCCTTTTTCAGGCCAAAATTACAGGTTTACAAAAAGTCCGCCATTTCTCTGGACTTTGAAGTTGTTTCGCACACAAATAATTTATGGCAGCTCAGCCTTACTTCATCTGCCGTAGGGTACTGTCAGACCACCATATTACCAGAGCATTTTAGCTTTGGTATAACAGCTGCAAATCACAACCCAAACTCGCACCTAATGACCCAGACTATTGGCCAATGCAAAAATCCATTTGCCGTAGTTTGTTGACTTGATTGGATGTTGGCTCTGCTCTACTTTGATGCTTGAGTTCCCCACCAATTACAGGAGTGGGTATCCCACAGGTAATTCGATTCTATCCACTTTACATTTGGGGTACAACCATATGGGACTACACCGTGTGCCAAAATGCTGCCGATTTGTTACAGATTCAACCTTTGCATTGCAAAGGATATAATCCACTTTGAGAATCCTCCTCGTACATTGCAAGTTTCAAATCCGCAGCGTAGGTCCTTTTTCAGTGTGGATTTTTCTACGTGTGAATGAGTTCTTAAAGTTTCCTTTTCCTGTAAAATGCAAATCTGCTTAGGAAAATTCATCCTCAGTGGATGATTAAGGGACCCTCTGATGTCATAGGTGTCTTTGTTCACTTTCAGGGAATATCCTGTGAGCATGCTCCCCATAAATAAAGAACTACCCACAGCGCACAGTGTGAACAGGGGTTTAGGTCCAGCTCAGGGTCAGAAAAATATTATATTTGGACTTGTGCTCTGGAGCGTAAGGCTGACCAATAATGATCATTAGTGCTGTGTACGAGGTGAGCGGGCGGACAACTGCACCAAAAATGACCTCACTAATAAAATATCATAGAACAGAATGATAAATGAATGAAGCATTGCGTTTTTTCTCCTATACAGTCGTCTTGTCCTCCGGTGCTGGTTACACAACGTGCCGTACGACACATGCGCTCCGCGGGATCCGTGTCAGCACTTTGTACATAGTTTGTGTGTGTGTTTTGCAGTATAATAGAAAAGGATCTCTGCTAAGTAGAAGGACTAAAGTATAATTCTGCCTGCAGGATTATTCATGTGTCTGAACGTAACCAGAATATTATACACACCCTAGGTGTGGGCTGCTGTTGAACCCTAAGGGCGAGTGATTTTGACTTGACACACCCCACCTATAATATCCTTTATTTAGTAACCTAACCTATAGCTGAAGCAAGTATTTTTCTTGCCTGTAGCAATTCCTTGCTGCTATGTGTTGTTCCTTTCTTGCTCTGTCATTTACTATATAATTGTTCTGCAGTACTTACCGTAACTTGTATTCACCAGATTATTACCTATCTGCAGGCTGATCAGTGGGGGTCTGACCGCTGGGATCTGCATTGATCGACAGAACAGGGAGTTTTTATCCCTGTTACAAACTGGAGCCCGACTGCCGTTCCATTCATTCTCTGTGGGGCTATTGGAAACACTCAAGTGTAGAGCTGGAGCGGCGGTGCAGCATGCGAGTGCCTTGTTCTGCAGCGGACCCCACCGATCAATAAGTTGTCACCTATCTTGATGGATAACTTGCTTTCACTGGACAGTCCTTTTAAGACATGAGGTGCCCTTGCCATGGGACCATCATCATTCAGTGCTTTCTGTTTCTGTCCATTTACATAGGTTTCTTCCTTTCCCTACCAAGAAATCTTCACATTTAGATAAATGGGAATAAATCTGTGGCTAGGAACCACCAAAAACGTTTTAACTTCACAATAGTTTGACAAGTTGCCCAAACATGAGGCTTAAAAAAAGAAGCCTGAAAAAACATGTAGAGGAGCACAATGAGCCGCCATTCTTTACCCATTGTCAATGACTTGGGATGTAGACAATAGAGATGAGCAATTTGATTCGTGTTGCCCTGGTCTAGCGTCCAGTCCGCTATGGCAGCTGGTCCATAAAATCTGGTGAGTTCAATGGCAGAGTGACACAATTGTGAATGTTGACTCCTGTGTTATCCATGTATAGGGGATTCTGGTTGTGATGATAATGAGATGACAGCTGACAAAATGATCTCTACAGAAAAGGAAGTGATATGCCTATTATATGAATCAGTAATCATAGTAAAAACGAAGACTCACAAAAAGTTAGGGATATTTGGCTTTCGGGCGAAATTTGTGAAAAACTTAAGTTCACTCTACAGTGATATTTTATAATGAAAGTAGGGCATTTATTGAAACAAAAGCCAACAGTGGTGGGTATACCCCCAACAAAAAATGTCAATGTCTCAATAACTTGTCACTTGGCCATGAGCATCAATTACAGCTAGATAACGACATCTCAAGCTGTTCACAAGGCGAGTTATTGTCTGCTGAGACATGGCATCCCACTCTATTTGAAGGGCGGCCCTCAGGTCATTGAGGTTCTGAGGTACAGAGTTACGAGCCTCTACACGGATACTCAGCTGATCCCATAGGTTTTCTATGGGATTTAGGTCTGGAAAAAGTGCAGGTCACTCCATTTGAGGAACCCAGTCTTCAGCAGCTGATCCCTAATGATGCGACCTCGATGAGCTGGAGCATTCTCGTTCATGAAGATGAAATTAGGCCTGTATTGTTGAAGCAGAGGCACAATGACTGGATTAATGATATTATTCAAGTAGTAGGGGCTTGTCACTGTACCATTCCCAAAGTGTAGGGCAGTTCAGTATTGACTAGACACAGCTGCCCACACTTTAATACCACCACCACCAAAGGCTCGTCTGGTGACAACAGTGGCTGATGCATAGCACTCTCCTTCACGTCTCCAGCATTGTTGGCGGCCATCATTTCTGCTCAGCATGAACCGACTTTCATCAGTGAACAGCGCTGAGGCCCACTGGTCCCTAGCCCATGTTAGGCGATGACTGCTGTGCTTGGTGGTGTGGTCCGGTACCCTTGCAGGTCGTCTAGCACGCAGACCACGCTGATGTAAATGGTCTTAAGTGGTCTGACGTGACACTTGGGTGCCTCTCAGCTCCCTTAATGTGCCTGGAGTTGTGTGGCATTCATCAACCTGTTCCAAAGGGCATTGTTCATAATAAAGCGGATGTGGCCAAAGGACGTCCACGTCTCTGCCTTTCTGTGACTCTTCCGGTCTCTGTATCTCTGTTGTAACCTCCGATGACACTCTAAGCTCAGTGGCCACTTCTGTCTGAGAACATCCTGCTTGAAGCCTCACAATGGCGAGGTACTGTTCATCAATTGTTAGGTGTCATCTTGGTCTCATGTCAAAATGTGAACAGCATGAGGAGGACTGTTCAATACCAATTCTAATTGAACCCTGAAATGTATTGAGATCAAACACCTGTTGTGAATTTTGCCATTAAGCTCCTTGACAGAAGAGGGGAGAGGCCAAAAGCCACAAGAGTGATGAACCAAGACATCATAATTATGAATGAAAAAAGAGATTTTATTAAAAAGCATACAAATGAGGTGGATGTGATACACACACAGGGATACACTTGTGGAAAGCGATGAAGCACACGGCCAAAGCATCATATACTCCATGTATACACAGGGGTCAGAAACATAGTTTCTATAATGAAAATTCAATAGTGTTCATAGCCCCTATATATATACCATATGTCCATGAGTACAACAGCTAGGGGTCAACAGGAAACCATGCTTACATAGATAATGTTGTCTGCCCTTTTGGAGCATCTGTCAGCTTGATATGATGATCCAGTCATTTGCTGAGTCTTAGGTGGGCAGTACTTAATATGGAGTGTACTGCTTTTCTCTGTATGTTTCCCCTATCACTAAGCTCCTTGTTGGAGAACAACAAGTTGTGCAAAAGTACTGAAACATTGAACAGGTGGACACGTGAAATCAAGTTTAGAGACGGTCACATTAAGTTCACCTGAAAAGGGTAGAGTGCATTTTAGGATCATCCTGAAATTTCACCCGAAAGCCAAATATCCCTAACAGTGTGTTGGGGAGTGTGTAAGCTGTATAGCCAATCACTTGCAACCTGTGCTCTGATCCGACCAGTGTCTGTCACTGCTATCGTCTCATGCTGCCTCTGGCTCCAGATAAGGAATGTGCACAGTTCCAACCAACTGCTCAGCCATGCAGCTAGCCCAAGCTGACAGTCTTCAGGAGCGCAGTGCCCCCTTCCACTTTATTACCCCCCACTCCCCCCGGGAAATGGGGAGCGGTGTGCTCCTGATGATACAACATGACGCTAACCTTTTAACTTCGGTTTTACACATGGCATCCTCAGTCTGCGTACACACCGCAATGTCCAGACCAGCTGCAGCTCTCCGGACCCGAACGTGCCATACTCATAAGCATATTTGAGTTAGCCCAAAAATACATCTTTAGTGTAGCCACAGGAATAGAGCATAAAATCTTGTTTATTGAATAAAAACTTTGTTGTGACAGAGTAACATCATAAAAATGAGAGAGCGCCTTCTCTATCTTCTCTTCAAGCGGCTTACTCGCTCTTAATGATGGCGACCAATCATGACAATGTGGTCTGTACTCTGACTGTGAATGTCAGAAGTTTGAAAATGGCCTTACGTGAAAACTTTATTTTAACAATCTATAATTTTTTAATAAAACATTACCTTAAGTATAATGCCATTTTCCCTTTTCCTTCATTTGTCCTTAAAACTTAATGCGTCCAAGGATTGTTCTGAGATAAAAAAAAAATTATATAGATATATCGATTTTTTTTTTTAAATCCTATCCTGTTCCTGGAGCCTTTAATAAACCTCTGCAAGGGGTCATAAAATGGCCATTTACACAGACGAAGTTTCGCAAATATTTCGATTGAGCGTTTATTTGGATTTGTTTTTGTGAGGCGTTGGCTTTATCAAATTATTCCATGCAGCCCAGTAAATCCACCACTAGATGAGCTTACTAACCATAATGTGCCCACTAATACAATGAGAGTGAAATAGTTAGTTATATGAAAAAGTTTGGGCACCCCTATTAATCTTAAGCTTATTGTTTTATAAAAATTGGTGTTTTTGCAACAGCTATTTCAGTTTAATATATGTAATAACTGTTGGACACAGTAATGTTTCTGCCTTGAAATGAGGTTTATTGTACTAACAGAAAATGCGCAATCTGCATTCAAGCAAAATTTGACAGGTGCATAAGTATGGGCACCTCACCAGAAAAGTGACATTAATATTTAGTAGATCCTCCTTTTGCAAAAATAACAGCCTCTAGTCGCTTCCTGTAGCTTTTAATGAGTTCCTGGATCCTGGATGAAGGTATTTTTGACCATTCCTCTTTACAAAACAATTCCAGTTCAGTTAAGTTTGATGGTCGCCGAGCATGGACAGCCCTCTTCAAATGATCCCACAGACGTTCAATGATATTCAGGTCTTGGGACTGGGATGGCCATTCCAGAGCATTGTAATTGTTCCTCTGCATGAATGCCTGAGTAGATTTGGAGCAGTGTTTTGGATCATTGTCTTGCTGAAAGATCCATCCCCTGCGTAATTTCAACTTTATCACTGATTCTTGAACATTATTGTCAAGAATCTGCTGATACTGAGTGGAATCCATGCGTCCCTCAACTTTAACAAGATTCCCGGTGCCGGCATTGGCCACACAGCCCCAAAGCATGATGGAACCTCCACCAAATTTTACTGTGGGTACCAAGTGTTTTTCTTGGAATGCTGTGTTTTTTTGCCGCCATGCATAACGCCTTTTTGTATGACCAAACAACTCAATCTTGGTTTCATCAGTCCACAGGACCTTCTTCCAAAAAGAAATTGGCTTCTCTAAATGTGCTTTTGCATACCTCAGCCGACTCGGTTTGTGGCGTGCTTGCAGAAACGGCTTCTTTCGCATCACTCTCCCATATAGCTTCTCCTTGTGCAAAGTGCGTTGTATAGTTGACCGATGCACAGTGACACCATCTGCAGCAAGTTGATGCTGCAGCTCTCTGGAGGTGGTCTGAGGATTGTCCTTGACTGATCTCACCATTCTTCTTCTCTGCCTTTCTGATGTTTTTCTTGGCCTGCCACTTCTGGCCTTAACAAGAACTATCCCTGTGTTCTTCCATTTCCTTACTATGTTCCTCACAGTGGAAACTGACAGGTTAAATCTCTGAGACAGCTTTTTGTATCCTTCCCCTGAACAACTGTGTTGAATAATCTTTGTTTTCAGATCATTTGACAGTTGTTTTGAGGAGCCCATGATGCCACTCTTCAGAGGAGATTCAAACAGGAGAACAACTTGCAAGTGGCCACTTTAAGTAGCTTTTCTCATGATTGCATACACCTGGCTATGAAGTTCAAAGCTCAATGAGGTTACAAAACCAAAAAAAGTGCTTTAGTAAGTCAGTAAAAAGTAGGTAGGAGTATTTAAAACAAGAAAATGATAAGGGTGCCCATACTTATGCACCTGTCAAATTTTGTTTGAATGCAGATTGCACATTTTCTGTTAGTACAATAAACCTCATTTCAAGGCAGAAACATTACTGTGTCCAACAGTTATTACATATATCAAACTGAAATAGCTGTTGCAAAAACACCAATTTTTATAAAACATTAAGCTTAAGATTAATAGGGGTGCCCAAACTTTTTCATATAACTGTAAATTATATTAAAAATGGGTAATGCTATAATGACTACTTGTTCTATATCCGCATATACCATAAATGCCTAATAGGTGGGGCTTCCACCTTAGAGACGCTCACCTTTTGGGAAAATAGGGGTCCTCTGACGCTTGTTGACAATTTCAGATTGGACAGGTTGGAAATCAACCCTGTCTTATTCTAATTTGTCACAGAGTGAAACTGTACAGGTCAACATCTATATACATGTTAGGGAATTAAAGAGTTACTAGGTATTTAATCATTATTTATTTTTATTTTTTTCATTTTGTCTCTCATGGAAAGAAACTTTGCAAATCACTTTATTTTAAGATTTGTCATCATTCCTTTAAAAAAAAAAACTGCTTTTAAGTGGCTTCCCAACACCTGCTCTTTCCCAGTCTATTTGCCTGCTTGTAACTGACTGATATCAGAGGGTACTCATTTGGAGTACAGATGATTGCAGTGTAAGTGTCAGCTCCGCTCCTGTGTATCACTAACTCTGGGGATAAGCTTCTGCAGGAGACAGTTCTGATGAGCATAATACTAAGAGGAGGAGACGGGCTGACACACTCACTGCCATCATCTGTTCTCCAAATCAGTATGTGTTGATATCCGTGCAGCTAAACGCAGAGCAATAGACTGGGTAAGCCACGTGTGTGCAACTTTTTGTCTTTATCCCTTTAAAAAAAAAAAAATAAAAAATCCCCAATTAAAGTAATTTTCAAAGTTGCTTAACTTTCCATGCTGGACTAAATTTATTATTTTAAAAAAAACAGTGTGTGTGTGTATATAATATAAATTAAGTTACTCTCTAAAACTGTCATTGTTGCAGCCTCCTTTTACTGGGTTTGTCCAGTTTCAAAATTTTTATTTTTTTTTTAAGGATCGATGTTGAAGATCTTCTTCTCTTGGCCAATGTTGATAGTGGTTACAAAGAGCATTTATGTCTCAGGAAGACCTGTCCTGCGTTAAATAAATAAAAAATTGAGAAGTCTGCAATGCTTTAACCTCCCCTGTTGTGGAGCTACAGGCAAATTAAATACTTTCTGCCTGTAAAACACTTTTTTTTTATTTTTTTTTTTATTATTATTCTCGGATTTTCTGTTCGGTTAGTAAGTGCGTTCATTTTTTTTTTTTTTTTTTTTCAGCCTGTTCTTAATGTCGTGCTTCTTTGTTTTTGCTGCTAGGTGTTGCTGGAATGCTACTTAAAGAAGGACTTGGTGTATCAGAAGGCAACCCCAACTTTCCACCACTGGTCTGTTGATGACGGGAGGTTCGGTCTCACCTTTCAGAGTCCTGCTGATGCACGAGCCTTTGACAGAGGAGTACGGAAGGCAATTGAAGACCTCACAGAAGGTAAATGTAACTTAAGACCTGCATTCCTGCTATTCTTTGTCTTGGGGTGTGGAGCTCGCATGATCCGTCACATTCCGTAGTTCCTTTCTTTTTTTTTTTTTTTTTTTTTTTTTTTAAATGCTGGTGATACCAGAAAAAACAGACAGCATAGCCAGAACAATAGACAGAATTTTTAGAAAATAGCAAAAGGCAATGGTACTCACCAGCCAAGGTTTCAAGAAAAAAGGGGCGTGCAATAGGATGCTGGCTAGGCACAGTGCCGCGAGTGTGTGAATTGCACCCTACTGCAAGTTTCATCTGTGTGCAGTTTTAGTGCTGGGTAGTCGCCCCTCCAGTGAGAGTGAGTGAGGGCGATTGTTCATTAGCATTCTGCACCTGTGTTACCTCCTTCTAACAAAAGGGGGCCGGCCGTGTCCTGGTGTGCATTTTTTCTTGAAACCTTGGCTGGTGATACCAGAAAAACCCTGAAGCTGGATGAACCTTGGCAGGCAAAGAAAAGTTTTTTTTTTGTTTGTTTTTTTTTGTTTTTTGTTTTTTGTGTTGTCTACGTGGTATTTATGACGAAAGGATTAAGTAAACACAAATCCCTCAAAATTTGAGGTCGTGCAGGGCCAATTAATCTTTTCTGGTGCCAGTGCTGAGTAGTGGCACAATCTTTCCTGGAAGTACCATATACCTCCTTTATGGAAGTATATTTACACAGGCAGATTTCCTGCCCAAGCATGCACCGATCAATGATGTCACGTCACGCTCATGCTTTACTGATTACCATGATCATTAGTCTCCCCATATCATTGGTATTTTTGTCAGTAGTCCATCCCTAGTTTACAAGGGAAGATGTGCCATTGACATACCATAGTTTGGCTGAGAAGATGTGATCAGATGGCAAACAGGACTCCTAATCTGGTCACTGCCATATTTACACTGGCCAATCATTGGGACAGGGATTCATACAAATGATTGTTTGCGGCACCTGTTAAAGGGCTTTCATTTAAAGCGCCACTCCAGCGGGGTGTTATTTCACTGCTAAAATGATATCACTAATGTAAGTTCCCTGCCATCAGAAATATTCTTACCATCCCCTGTCTTCAGCTCTTCCTGAAGAGGGGTGTATGCCAATCTCTGTGGAGAGGGGAGAAAGAATCTACTCTCTCCGAGAGGGAAGAGAAGACCAACTATAGATAAGGAAATAAGCGCATGATAGATACATACAGACCTTATTTCCAGCCCATAAACGGAAAATGAAGTGGAACTGCTCAGCTCGCCACTATTTAGCGGCTACAGCCAGATAATACGGATCGGCTCCTATTGAAGAACTTGAGTGTTACGTTAAAGCAATAAGTTTGTGCCTGTTTTTTTTTAATCTATTTCCCTTAGGTTAGTCCATAACATAATAAAGCTATGGCTACTGAGTTTGCACAGAATCTGGTGTCTCCACTTTTATTTAGGTGGCTAGAAGGATTCTGCAGGCTTCACCATAGAGAATGCTGTACTTTGTGTGGAAGTGAATATGTAGACACAAATTTCTATATGGAAAAAGTCAGCCTGTAAATGTTCATTACATGTGCAAATTGCCTCTTCAAAGCAAAAGAGGACTTGAACTCTATAGCGCCACCTATTGGAAGCAGCAATCCTACAAGTCACAATCAACCCTTCAACGAGTCTAGCAATATGACTTGAGATTCTGATTTGGCTTTTATCCTAATTTGCAGACAGTGTTTCGGGCTGTTGGCCCTCTTCAGTGCAAAGTATGAGAACTGATTTGGCTAGATAGGAGGCTCTGGACTGAGGTCTAAGGGGTAACGTTTCAATGTTCATTACAGTAAGGGATTCACTACCCACCTCAGTTTACATTAAACATTTCAGGAAACTTTTTATACATTAGACTTTTTTTCCCAGTAAAGCCCTTAAAGGGGTTGCCTAGGCTTGGGATTAAAGTCTGCAGTCATTCTATGTAACTGCAGACTTGTGAATCCTCACAGCTCACACACTGCACGCTGTTCGGATTCTCCAGTGCCGGGAGCAAGCATTCGTATGACCGCAAATATGCAATTTGCATACATGCGGTCACATGCAGACTAGACGTGAGTGGCCTCACTCAGTTCTCTTGTATTGAGCGAGGTCGCGCATGTCTAGTCTGAATGTTCTTATTCTGGTGATCAGTGGGGTCCCCAGAGATATTTTTTTAACCAACTTGCTTGCAGAGTTTCTGCACAAAGAATAGAAACCCCTTTAGTATATTTGACAATTTTTATGCCTTCTTTTACATGGATATAGGTTTTTCTTACTATAGCAACAACTCTGTCCCATGATGGAGTATTTGCATGCTAATCATTACAACAAAGCTGTTTAGTACTTTTATAAATGCTCGGATTTTAGTTTTTTTTCCAGTCCGTTGCATTGTGGTTTTTCACTGTTTTTAGAAAAGAGTCCAAGGACTTGTGCCTATGCATGCATTTCCTTCGTATTCACAATCCCGTGTATCAAGCTTAGTGTTACAGCAAAGCTGGACTTTTAGTCATCTTTTTCCATTGCATTCAGTACTATTCATATAAGACAATGGTCAGTCCGAATGCGGATGATCTGTCATCTGTGGATCCTTCATACGAAGAGTCAATGTTCCAGACCAAACTGGTAGATTGGGGAGAGCCAAAAGTTGTGTGTGGCTAAGCCTGCTCTAGATTATTAATAGTCCACAATGGTGCACATGTAGTACAAGTTCAATCCATTTACAGTTTGTGTATATTTTATATTACTGTACAACGTGATTCTCAGGGTTTTTGAACTGTCCATATGTATTTCTGCCCATTTTAAAGGGGTTTCATATAAAAGTGATGTTACTTAATGATTGCTCAATTAATCCTGTACAGAAGGGGGTGTTCCTGGCCACCCCCTGCAGTGGGGCTGGCTGTAGTTTCCTGCACAACTGGATGACTGGGACCACCGCTGTGCAGGAAAATAAACGGTCAAGGTAACAAGTAAGAAACACTGCTATGACTCTCAGCATTGGTGAGGGTCCCCCAGGTCTGACCCCTCAGTGATTTATAAAGTGATGGCATATCATAGCGATAAGCCATCACCTACAAAGATGAAAATACCCCATTCATTTGACTATGATGTTTGTATCAGTTGCTACTTTTTTGAGAGGGCAAAGAGGACGGGTATATTTGTTAAGCAAAATCTTTTTAATATGTGCTTTTTATTAAAAAAAAAAAAAAATTGGGGTTTAAATTTTTTTTTCTTTTTTTATTGCTACATGGGCTGGGGATTTGATGTGGATTTTTACCTGTAGCAAAATCCGCATGTGTTTAGATGCAGAATTTACAAGAAAAAAAAATGTACTGCACAGCAGGGTCCATTTACACATGGAGAATATTCACAACGCCTCATGTACTCGGCTCGTACTGTATTGCAATGTGGATTTTTCACTAGGAAAATTTCCAGCAAATGCTCAATGTGCATTTACCCCGGCATCACAGTATTGTGCTGCTATAATTGCAACTAATGACAGCGAATGCACAAATCGGTAGACAACCGTTAAAAATCCAAACTTGCTGGATTTCTACTCGACCACATTGGCCAACATTAGTGCTGCCGTTCCGTTGGTAAAGACGCAACGACTGTAATGTTATTCATTAATGTGTTCAACACATCTGCAACAAGTGATGAGTGCAGAAGAATCCGGAAATAAGGCAGAGAATCTTTAGGAATCGTATAGGCAAAAGTGAATTTCCTTGTGGTGTTTGTTCTTGTTCACACAGTTTCCGTTTATGTGTTTTGGGTTACTTGTGTATACTGGGCAATATGCCATTACTTGCCCTGCAGGTATCAAATTGCTAAAAAATACTGTTTGTAGTTCTATGTATACCACACCCTAGTTTAGTAACTAAAAGGTTTTGTTCCTTAACCCCTTAATAACATCTGACGTACTAATACGCGTCTGTGCCCTGGGACTTAAGAGCCAGACCCGTATTAGTACGTCATGGCGATCGCGCGCGCACACAGGCTGTGCGGGCGCGATCGCCGCCGGGTGTCAGCTGATTGTCACAGCTGACACCCGGTACTATGTGCAGGGAGCGGTCACGCACCGCTCCCAGCACATTAACCCCCGCGATGCTGCGATCGAAGTCGATCGAAGTCGATCGCGGCATTGCGGGGGCAAGGGGAGGTGATCGCCGATACTCACCTCCTCTTCCGGCTTCCAGCGCAGTCTGCAAAGGCTTCCCGGGTGTTGCCATGACGACCCGATGTCGTCATGACAACATCCGGGTCACCAGAGAGCAGGAAGATTGCTTGGACATGCGCAGTGCATCTCCAAGCAATCTTCACACTGTGCACTTCTGACAGCCTTCATGGCATAGGGATGGTGCTCCATTCCTGTGCCATGCAGGCGATCAGAAAAAAAAAAGTTAAAGTCCCAGAGTGGGACAAAGTAATAAAGTGTATAAACTGTGTGAAAGTGGAAAAAAAAAAAAAAAAAAATGTGCAAAAATATTATAAAAAAATAAAAAAAATAATACACCAAAAATAAAAATATAATGTACCCATCAATAAATATTATTATAAAAAAAATAAAAAAAAAACAATAAAAGTACACATATTTGGTATCGCCGCGTCCGGAACAACCTGACCTATAAAACTGTCCCACTAGTTAACCCCTTCAGTGAACACGGTAAAAAAAAAAAAAAAAAAACCAAGCAAAAAACAATGCTTTATCACCATACCGCCAAACAAAAAGTGGAATAACACGCGATCAAAAAGACGCATATAAATAAAAATGATACCGCTGAAAACGTCATCTCGTCCCGCAAAAAACAAGCCGCCATATAGCTCCATCAGCCGAAAAATAAAAAAGTTATAGCTCTCAGAATAAAGCGATACTAAAAAATATTTTTTTCTATAAAATAGCTTTTATTGTGTATAAGCGCCAAAACATAGAAAAATTATACAAATGTGGTACCGCTGTAAACGTACTGACCCGAAGAGTAAAGCTGCCTCATCAATTTTACCACACGCGGAACAGAATAAAAAAAAAAAAAAAAAACAATTCCTGAATTGTTGGTTTTTGTTTATTCTGCCTCCCAAAAATCGGAATAGAAAGCGATCAAAAAATGTCACGTGCCTGAAAATGGCACCAATAACAACGTCAAGTCATCCCGCAAAAAACGAGCCGTCACATGACTGTCTGCCAAAATTTGGAAAAATTATAGCTCTCAAAATATGGCGATGCAAAAACTAGATTTTACAAAAAATGCGTCTTTTAGTGTGTGACAGCTGTCAGTCATAAAAACCCCATATGATTCTGGCATTGCTGTAATCACACCGACCCGAAGAATAAAGTCGTCTAATCACTTATACCGCACAAGGAACGGCGTCAAAAATAAACTCTTGAGTTAGGATTGGGCTAGGGTTAGGGCTGGGTTTGGGGCTAGGGTTGTGCTGGGGCTAGGGTTGTGCTGGGGCTAGGGTTGTGCTGGGGCTAGGGTTGTGCTAGGGTTAGGGCTGGGGTTGGGATTTTTTTCAAAAGTAAGAAAAAAAGATGACGATATGGCGACTAGTGTTGAGAGCAAGTGCTCGCTACTTGAGTTTGCATCGGGTGCTCTGGTATGCATTTAGTATCGTGGGTATTTGAGTGACATGCTCGAGTCTCTGCCCCATATGCTTCGCGGCCAAAAAACTTTACGGGGATTGCCTGCCATGCACGAGCGATCCCCGCATGTTTTTTTTTGGGTGTCTAATAACCGTGAAACATGCGGAGCAGGGACTCGAGCATGTCACTCGAGCACACGCTGTACATGGTGCATACCTGAGTACCCGATGCAAACTCAAGTAGCGAGCACTTGCGCTCAAGAATAATGAAAACTTATTCAATATGATGACCTAATGTAAACAAATAATGTGCCGTACCTCTGGGTTCAAAATGTTCACTATACACCTTAATAAAATCTTTGAGGGGTATAGTTTCCAAAATGGGGACACTTGTGGGGGAGCTCCACTGTTTAGGCACATCACGGGCTCTCCAAACGCGACATGGTGTCCGCTAACAAATTGAATGGAAAATCGGCTCAAATTGTTAGCGGACGCCATGTTGCGTTTGGAGAGCCCCTGTGTGTCCAAACATTGGAGCTCCCCCACAAGTGACCCCATTTTGGAAACTAGACCCCCCAAGGCACCTATCTAGATGCATAGTGAGCACTTAGAACCCCCAGGTGCTTCACAAATTGATTCGTAAAAATGAAAAAGTGAAAATAAAACACTTTTTCATTTTTATGAATCAATTTGTGAAGCACCTGGGGTTCCAAGTGCTCACTATGAATCTAGATAGGTGCCTTGGGGGGTCTAGTTTCCAAAATGGGGTCACTTGTGGGGGAGCTCCTATGTTTGGGCACACAGGGACTCTCTAAATGCAACATGGTATCCGCTAACAAATTGAATGGAAAATTGGCTCAAATTGTTAGCGGACACCACATTGCGTTTGGAGAGCCCCTCTGTGCCCAAACTTTGGAGCTCCCCCACAAGTGACCCCATTTTGGAAACTAGACCCCCCAAGGCACCTTTCTAGATGCATAGTGAGCACTTGGAACCTGCAGGTGCTTCACAAATTGATTCGTAAAAATGAAAAAGTGAAAAAAAAAACACTTTTTCATTTTTATGAATCAATTTGTGAAGCACCTGGGGTTCCAAGTGCTCACTATGAATCTAGATAGGTGCCTTGGGGGGTCTAGTTTCCAAAATGGGGTCACTTGTGGGGGAGCTCCAATGTTTGGGCACACAGGGACTCTCCAAATGCAACATGATATCCGCTAACAAATTGTCGGCTCAAATTGTTAGCGGATATCATGTTGCATTTGGAGAGTCCCTGTGTGCCCAAACATTGGAGCTCCTCCACAAGTGACCCCATTTTGGAAACTAGACCCCCCAAGGCACCTATCTAGATGCATAGTGAGCACTTGGAACCCCTAGGTGCTTCACAAATTAATTCGTAAAAATGAAAAAGTGTTTTTTTTTTCACTTTTTCATTATTACGAATCAATTTGTGAAGCACCTGGGGGTTCCAAGTGCTCACTATGCATCTAGAAAGGTGCCTTGGGGGGTCTAGTTTCCAAAATGGGGTCACTTGTGGGGGAGCTCCAAAGTTTGGGCACAGAGGGGCTCTCCAAACGCAATGTGGCGTCCGCTAACAATTTGAGCCGATTTTCCATTCAATTTGTTAGCGGATACCATGTTGCATTTAGAGAGTCCCTGTGTGCCCAAACATTGGAGCTCCCCCACAAGTGACCCCATTTTGGAAACTAGACCCCCCAAGGCACCTATCTAGATGCATAGTGAGCACTTGGAACCCCTAGGTGCTTCACAAATTGATTCGTAAAAATGAAAAAGTGTTTTTTTTTTCACTTTTTCATTATTACGAATCAATTTGTGAAGCACCTGGGGGTTCCAAGTGCTCACTATGCATCTAGAAAGGTGTCTTGGGGGGTCTAGTTTCCAAAATGGGGTCACTTGTGGGGGAGCTCCAAAGTTTGGGCACAGAGAAGCTCTCCAAACGCAATGTGGTGTCCGCTAACAATTTGAGCCGATTTTCCATTCAATTTGTTAGCGGATACCATGTTGCATTTAGAGAGTCCCTGTGTGCCCAAACATTGGAGCTCTCCCACAAGTGACCCCATTTTGGAAACTAGACCCCCCAAGGCACCTATCTAGATGCATAGTGAGCAGTTGGAACCCCCAGGTGCTTCACAAATTGATTCATAAAAATGAAAAAGTGTTTTTTTTTTCACTTTTTCATTGTTACGAATCAATTTGTGAAGCACCTGGGGGTTCCAAGTGCTCACTATGCATCTAGATAGGTGCCTTGGGGGGTCTAGTTTCCAAAATGGGGTCACTTGTGGGGGAGCTCCAATGTTTGGGCACACAGCAGCTCTCCAAACGCAACATGGTGTCGCTAACAATTTGAGCCAATTTTGCGTTAAATTTGTTAGCGGACACCATGTTGCATTTAGAGAGCCGCTGTGTGCCCAAATATTGGAGCTCCTCCACAAGTGACCCCATTTTGGAAACTAGACCACCCAAGGCACCTATCTAGATGCATAGTGAGCACTTGGAACCCTCAGGTGCTTCACAAATTGATTCATACAAATGAAAAAGTGTTTTTTTTTTCACTTTTTCATTGTTACGAATCAATTTGTGAAGCACCTGGGGGTTCCAAGTGCTCACTATGCATCTAGATAGGTGCCTTGGGGGGTCTAGTTTCCAAAATGGGGTCACTTGTGGGGGAGCTCCAATGTTTGGGCACACAGGGACTCTCTAAATGCAACATGGTGTCCTCTAACAAATTTAACGGAAAATCGGCTCAAATTGTTAGCGACACCATGTTGCGTTTGGAGAGCCGCTGTGTGCCCAAACATTGGAGCTCCCCCACAAGTGACCCCATTTTGGAAACTAGACCCCCCAAGGCACCTATCTAGATGCATTGTGAGCACTTGGAACACTCAGGTGCTTCACAAATTGATTCATAAAAATGAAAAAGTGTTTTTTTTTTTCACTTTTTCATTGTTACGAATCAATTTGTGAAGCACCTGGGGGTTCCAAGTGCTCACTATGCATCTAGAAAGGTGCCTTGGGGGGTCTAGTTTCCAAAATGGGGTCACTTGTGGGGGAGCTCCAAAGTTTGGGCACACATGGGCTCTCCAAACACAACATGGCGTCCGCTAATTATTCAAGCAAATTTTACAATCAAAAAGTCAAATAGCGCTCCTTCCCTTCCGAGCCCTGCCGTGCGCCCAAACAGTATTTTTTCCCCAAATATTGGGTATCTGCGTGCCCAGGGGAAATTGCACAACAAATTTTGGGGTCCATTTTTTCTTGTTACCCCTGTGAAAATAAAAAAAATTGGGTCTAAATTAACATTTTTGTGAAAAAAGTTAAATGTTCATTTTTTTCTTCCACATTCAAAAAATTCCTGTGAAGCACCTGAAGGGTTAATAAAGTTCTTGAATGTGGTTTTGAGCACCTTGAGGGGTGCAGTTTTTAGAATGGTGTCACTTTTGGGTATTTTCTGTCATAAAGACCTCTCAAAGTGACTTCAAATGTGATGTGGTCCCTAAAAAAATGGTTTTGTAAATTTTGTTGGAAAAATGAGAAATCGCTGGTCAACTTTTAACCCTTATAGCTCCCTAACAAAAAAAAATTTTGGTTCCAAAATTGTGCTGATGTAAAGTAGACATGTGGGAAATGTTATTTATTAACTCTTTTGTGTGACATATCGCTCTGATTTCAGGGCTTAAAAATTCAAATTTTGAAAATTGCAAAATTTTCAAAATTTTCGCCAAATTTCCGTTTTTTTCACAAATAAACGCAAGTGATATCGAAGAAATTTTTCCACAATCATGAAGTACAATATGTCACGAAAAAACAATCTCAGAATCAGGGGGATCCGTTGAAGCGTTCGAGAGTAATTACCTCATAAAGTGACAGTGGTCAGAATTGTAAAAATTGGCCCGGTCATTAACGTGCAAACCACCCGCGGGGCTTAAGGGGTTAAAGTGTAACCGTCGTTTTAATTTTTATTTCATAAATGAATGAATAGTGCACATGAAAATAAGCAACTTTGTAATATATCTTATCAGGGAAATCTGCTTCTTTCTCTGCCAGAATTGATCAGTCATTATCAAAATTCGAGGCAAAATCTGTATTCAGTGAAGATCGACTTTCCCATTACTGAGATAGGAGATGGCAGTTGGTATGGATACAATTCTATCCATCGCAACTGCCATCTCCTATCTCAGTAATGGGAAAGTCTGTCTTCACTGAATACAGATTTTACCTCAGAAGTGAGATCAATTCTGGCAGAGAAAAGGAGCAGATTTCTCTGATAAGATATATTACAAAGTTGCTTATTTTCTTGTGTACTATTGATTTATGAAATAATTAAAACGACAGTTACTCCAAGTATTTTTACATGTTAAATTATTACAAGGTGTGAAGAGTCTTTTGGTTGCAGCTTGTACATTTTTTTTTTTCCCACCATTGATAATCATTTATTTTTTTTATTTTTTTTTAGGATCCACCACTTCATCTTCCACGATCCACAATGAGGCTGAACTTGGAGACGATGACGTTTTTGCTGTAAGTAATTTCCGGGGTTTAAATAAATTTTTGTTCTGAAAGGAACAGTGAACCTACATTTTATAAAGGTACAGCCTAGAACAAACTCCCAAAACATGCACGTACTTGTTTTGGGAGTCCCCAGAATGGCGATATGTGCATTAACGCCATCATCATTGGGGAAGGCAGACATTTTGGTGAGCTTCTTGTTATAATTGCCTGTCCCTTGGATTTGCCTTCTCTTAGCGGTGCTTGTGTTGTGGTTATTGAAGAGAGTTACCAATTGTTCACAACCTCGGAGTTCGCATTTTCAAAACCTGAGCTCTCTATCCGGCCGAGCATGCATGTTTAAAGGGGTGGTCCAACCAGGTGATCTTTTTTAAAACTCTCCTACATTGGTGTAAAATGGCAATAGTTCACCTGACCCCAGGAACCTGATAAGTGACCTCTGTAGCCAATCGCCCGTTCGTTGCAGTGACACATCAACGCACTGCTGCTGATGATGGAATCCAGCTGTGAAATGCGTCAACACATCATTCCTGGAGTCGGATGATCGATGGGGTAGTGACAAGGAATTGCTAAGGGGCTATTGCTGCTTTCCTTATTTTACACTATTGTAAACCGTATGTTTTTTATGATCATTGGGCTTTAAGACCCTTTTAGGCTATGTTCCCACGATGAGTACTTGGGGAGTTTGTGATATAACAGGTTTTCTGCACCGTTTCTTCATCTATTATGTTAATTGGGTTGCTTGCATTTTTTTATCGCGTTTTTTGGTTGCAGTTTTTGTCTTTTTAGTATTTTGTGTTTTAAATATAACTGCTTGTTTTTGATACTTCCTGGTATTTGATTTTGACAAAACTTTGATAGTCATGTGCGGACTACTTGTGTTTTAATGCATTTTTGCAACAGACTCGTACTAATGCACATGTACTTTTTTTTAACAGATTTTCTGCATCTAATGCAGCTCTATAGGGAAAATCTGCACATAAAGTTCAGCGCACCTGCACTTTTTGTACAGTGAAAATTCACAATGTTAAAAACTTATTCTAGGAACTTAAAGGGAATCCTTTTAGTAGAAACAACCCCCCTAAGCCGTCTATATAGGTATGTAGGTCATAGGAAGCTGAATAAAATGATACCTTGATATCTGCGATCCGATGTCTTATTCCAGAGAAATCCACAGTTTTCTTAATATGTAAATGAGCTGGTAAGATCTATGGGTGGGACACAGATCTCCCTGAGAATCTGCCTCCAGAGTTTATTTTAAATGAAAGGGGGTGTTATCAGTGTGAGACGTGTAGATCAGGAGAGCAGACTGTCAGTCATTACATGTCTCACACTGGTGTAACACCCCTATCAATCACAATATGCTTTGGAGGCAGATTCTCAGGGAGATCTATGTCCGGCCCATAGATCTTAACAGCTAATTTGCTTATAAGAAAAATGTGGATTTCTCTGGAATAAGACAATGGATTGCAGATATCAAGGTATCATTTTAATCAGCTTCCTATGACCTACATGCCCATGTAGATGTCTTAGGAGGGTTGATCCTACTGACAGATTCCCTTTAAGTACTGATTGGTGCTTTTCCTGTGGGAACACTGCCCATGTAAATAGCCTTTATTGTCAGCCTGGAATCCTGTGCACATTTAGTAACTTAACAGAAGATAAAAATGCTTCTGCCTGTAAAGCCGCATCACATTCCCCTCCACCATAGTAGATGAATCATTGAAAAGCTGAAGTGAACATGATCTTAATGGTCAGATCAACCAAGGTCAAGGCAATACAAGGGAGGAGCGTATTATCTGTATTGTTGAATCAGTGAGTCATCCGCTTCCTTCTCCATGTAACACCCTTTCTTCCTCGCAGGCATATCAAATGCACTTGAAAGAGAGAGACTACTGCATAGCTAACCAATAATTCATTAGCAAGTGCTTGGCAGGCGAGCTGCAGCAAAAGCGGGGGTCCTGGTGTGGTGGTACTGAGAGGTGCGGGTTAGAGGGTCCTTTCAGGTTCCTAGCGCTCGCTGACCACATTCTTTCAGCAGTTGGCATTCTCTTCCCATCTGTTCTTTTGTCCCAGTTTTAAAAGACAAACAACAGCAGGCTGGGTTAAAAGGTGACTTCCTCTGCTCCAGAGTTAAGCTATCATTAGCAGCTGCTTCCCAGCTACCTGCCAGATTGATTTATGGGACCCCATAGGGGAGGGGATGTAGGGCTCTCCTTCTATGAACGAAAATGTCTGCTCTACCGCCACAGTTCTCAACGCCTCTGAATTCTACCACTCCCAGCTCTGACGTGTAAACCGGCGCTTCACTAGTTTTATACGTTCTCCATCATAGTTGGCAATTATGTGATACATTTTGGAGAGGGAGTTTGAGAAAGATCCAGATATTTGTAAGAATTTGTTCCCTAGAACCATAATATGCAAATTGCCTATTCAGAGAGGAAGAGGTCTTGAACACTATAGCGCCACCTGTTGGAAGCAGCAATCCTACAAGTCACTTTCAACCCTTTAACAAGTCTTGCAATAGGACTTAGGATAAAAGCCAAATCATAATCACAATTTGTAGACACGGTGTTTCGGGGTATTGCCTTTTGTCAGTGCAAAGTATGAGAACTGATTTGGCTATGTGAGAGGCTCTGGCCTGAGGTCTAAGGGGTAACGTTTCTCCTTGTGAACCATGACCTCAGTCCAGAGCCTCTCATCCCCACAGGGGAAATCAAGCATTCAAATCCATATGTGGCTTGTGTAATGCAGGACCAGACAAGTCCTGCAAAAATAAAGATGTTCCTTGTTTCCTCTCTCCAATACATAAATATTGTGAACAGAAAACTCAGAATTCCTAGTTTTTTATTTTTGTTTTTTTTTTTTAAAGGAGCATTTTGAAGTGTTTCCACTCCAAAATCCATATCGAAGACCACTTTAAGTACACTTTGAATAATCTTTCTTTTCATTTGATTGATAAATCGACTTTGCTGTTCATAAGTTTTTTTGAGCATTGTTTCTTTTTTTTTTTTTTCCTTACTTTCCAACAATGGAATGAAAACCCTGCCACAGGAAGCAAAGAAATGTCACTTCTTTCTGTTGGATTCCTCCATCCTTGACGTTGTGAAATTAAAAGGTTATTAAAAAAAAAACACAGTATGGTAAAAAAAAATAACTGAATAACAAACTGATGGGGAATTTAGATTGTGATACCCAGTGATGACGATGACTACTATTATTAATAATAATATTATTATTATTATTATTCTGAGGAATATGTTGGCGTTATATGACCAAGCATAATAATTAAAGAGGTTGTCCACTACTTTTTGATTAATTACCTATTCTTAGGATAGGTCATCAATGTCTGATCGGCTGGGGTCCGGCACCCAGCACCCCTGCCGATAAGCTGTTTTTGGTGTCTGCGGCCAGAAGTACTCACTTTTGGAGATGCCGTCTTCTGATAGTGGCCACTGCAGGGTACTACACATCCGCCTCCTATCGATTTGAATAGGAGGCTTATGTGCAGTACCCAGCTTTGGCCACCATCAGAAGATGGCCAGCTCCGCAACTGAGTACTTTTGGCCGCCGACACCGAAAACAGCTGATCGGCAGGGGTGCTGGGTGCCGGACCCCAGCCGATCAAATTTAGGATAGGTCCTCAATCAAAAAGTAGTGGACACCCTCTTTAAGCAAGCATAATAAACGCTAGGACATTAATGAGGAAAAGCACCTGCCCCAACATTAGCCAATCCACAGGCCATTTTGGAATCTGGCAATTGTATTCGTTTGCTTTACTGTACCAAATTCGGTGGCCTTTAAAGTAACTTTTTTCATAACATTCCCATTTGGACCTGTTAGCTGGAAAGACCATTCCAACCGTACCTGCAGCCTATCCCGCAGATCTTCTTTCACACACATAGTGGATTGTAGCATGATGCTGGTGGTAGTAGTTCTTGAAGTCGGTGGTTGTGAAGATCCCACAGACATCCTTCTCAGAACGTCCTTTACATCTCCAGCTTGGCTCCTGGATTTGTGAGATTTCAGCCCTATTGTCTTTCTCTGCTAAAGCTGATGAAGCAACTCACTGTTCTGTGTCTCTGGAGTCTTTGAAGCAGAAGGCTCAATGAATAGGGCAGTGTTTCCTTATGCAAACAGCATAAAAAGTAAACTTGCAGTAGGGCCGAGCTGGCCTTTTTGTGTGTGTGTCAGCCCAGGATTTCGTTTAAGTCACGCACAAAATCTTTAGAGTAATGGCTCGCTAAAATTGGATGTAATCTCTATCTATACAGCACCGCCTTGCACTGCCACAAGATATTTTTGCTTGTTTGGAAGATGCACCCTCTTCCTCCTTGTATATTATTAGTCATTTTGTATGGTGGATCCAGTAGCGTGTGAGGCATATTGTGCCTTTATTTTATCATTGGTCGGCTGCAACTTTATTTTGACACTGAGCCAGGCTTCCAGCTCATGCAGAAGGCTTTCAGTCACCTGTCTGCAAAAATGTTAGTGCCTGTTAATTTCTTTAAACTGGTTGTCCACTACTTTAGCACTGATGGCTTATCCTTGGGATAGGTCATCAATGTCTGATCGGTCAGGGTCCGACACCCAACACCTCCACTGATCAGCTGTTATCGGTGTCGGCAACCGCTGCCCGGCAGTGCTCACTTGCGGAGCTGGCCATCTTCTGCTAATGGCCGCCGCACGGTACTACACATCCGCCTCCTATTCAAATCAATAGGAGGCGGATGTGCAGTACCCTGGGGCAGCCACTACCAGAAGACGGCCAGCTCCGAAAGTGAGTATTTCCAGGCAGCTGATTGACGGGGGGTTCCGGGTGTCGGTCATCAATGTTAAAGTAGTGGCCAACCTCTTTAAGTAAGTTGTCCAGCTAGAAAAAAAAAAAAGTTTTATATATCCATAGATGAGTAAATTATGCTACTGGCTAATATAGTTAAGGCTGTGTGCCCACTATGCGTTTTCTAAGCGTTTTTGCAGTGGCAAGTCCACTGCAGAAACGCTTAAACGCTTGGTAGAAGGTCTGCAATGTTCCCCAATGGTAATCCGCATGTGCTGTGCACATGCTGCGGAAATTTCCTCTGCGGATTATCATTGCAGAAAAATCCGCAGCACTACCAATTATTTTGCGGAAGCGCGGCGTTTTCGCTGCCATTGACTTGCATTGGACCTCATGACATCCGCATCACTGCATCTGTACATGCAGAATCCATGCGTTTCAATATGCAGATGGTACCCGGGTCTGGAGAAGTGGAGGTTCTCCTCCGGACCCGGGCACCATAGATGGCC
Source organism: Phyllobates terribilis (assembly GCF_046119375.1). Taxonomy (NCBI): domain Eukaryota; kingdom Metazoa; phylum Chordata; class Amphibia; order Anura; family Dendrobatidae; genus Phyllobates; species Phyllobates terribilis. The sequence goes on along the minus strand of NW_027362763.1, from coordinate 744,933,147 downwards.
CCCGGTGTGCTTGTCTTGGTTTGCCGGCAGCTCGCGGTGAACTCGAGGACCTGCACTGACGTCAGTTAGTCATGTGACTGGTCACGCGACGCTGACGTTGGCAGGTCCTTTAAGCTACCGCAAGCTGCCGGCAAACCAAGACTCATCGGATAAAGACTCCGGGGGCCATCAGAAGGTAAGTATAGATTTATTTTTTTTATTTTTTACCATTCTTTACGGTCACAGTATATAAATCCATGCCGGTTGCATGGATTTATATAGTGTGACCAAGTTGTCAAGCTGTTTCCAAGTGATGCTAAAATCGCTTGGAAAGCGCTTGTCAACCCGCATGCAGAAATGCATATGAAGAACGCTTCACTTCCGCATGTCCCTGGCAGGAAAACGCATGTACAATCCGCATGTGTTTTTTTCTGCCAGGGGAGATGCAGAAACGCTCAGGAAAAAATCCAGAGCATTTCTGTATCGTGGGCACAAAGCCTAACACCTGAAAGGTGCCCCAATCTTCAGTTATAAGCTTCGGGCCCCTGCAAGCTCTCTTGTAGCTTGCATCCAACACAAGACAACATTTCCAGTGTTTACTTGTGACTGTTGCACTGTGCGAAGGGACTGGCTGCTCAATTTAATACCTAGCCAGCCGTCTCCTGTGTCTGTGTTATTCAAGACTAAGTACCTGCCCGTTTTACCCAACACCGGCTCAGTGAGGTCAGTGACCGCTCCTGCCGGCTATTTAGCTGCTCTGCGTTAACAGAGCAGCTCTTCCTCTTCTCAGCTGCTTTGTTGGCACTGCATGACTGCAATGAGCTGGCTGTCAATCAGCATGATGTCGGCAGTCACACCCTGTCTTCATAGCGGAAGAGAAGCTGCTGCTCTGTCAACGTGACATCGGAAGCCGCTGAATCGCCGGCAGGTGCGGTCTGTGACCACTTTGTGCTGGCAGAAATTTGCATCTGTCACAATACACAGGTAGTTAGTTCTTAGGCCCATAGTTATTTATTCTTTTTTTACTAGATCGGGTAACCTCTTTACGCCCATGTATTAATAGGGCTAGCTTAACTATTGAAATGAGCAGTTAGCTGGCTCCCTTCACCCACCGCTACAGCCTTGGGAAACCTGTCCTGGTTTGGACACAAGAGGAGTGAGGACCTGCAGTGACAGAACTACAGCCTGTAGCTAAAGGCACCGTTCAGATGTGAACTATATTAGCAAGTAGCATAACTTACTCATTTAAAGCAAATCTGTCACCAGATTCCACGATACAAACTGTACACATTACTAAATAGCTCCTAGATATGAGAACTTTTCCAATCCATGTTAGACAGTATAATCCAAATTTTAAGATGAGTGATTTGACTCCCGCTAAAACTTAAGAGTCCAAGTGTATTCCGTCTCCACCCACCCAGCCTGACGGACATCTTCAGCTTGTACTGAGCAGTGTGAAATCTCTGCAGGAAAGAGGGACACTGAGGGGCTGTCAATCAAGCGACGTGGGCAGAGACTGAGTTTCAACTTTTATGAAGGATTAAACGGCCATCCTGACATGAATTCTTAAAGGGAATCTGTCGAAAAGATTCATCCTCCTAGCCTGTCTATATGGGAATGCTGATCATAGGAAGCTGAATAAAATGAAACCTTGATATCTGCGATCAAATGTCTTGTTCCAGAGAAATCCACTTTTAACTTAATATGTAAATGAGCTGTTAAGAACTATGGACCGAACATGGATCTCCCTGAGGGCTTTTTTTTAATAACAGGGGGCGTTACCAGTGTAAGACATGTTATAGCTGACAGTTTTTCTCTCATGGTCTCGCTGCAGAGCTGTGTGTGATTACAACTTGCGCTTTCGAACACTTTATCGTTATAGGCACATTTGTAGCTCTCTTCTCACAGAGCTGTCAGCCCTACTGTACCACCCCTCCACCCACACTGGCTTCCTGTGAAAGATAGAAACTAAAGCACTGAGAAGACCTCTGTCGCTGCAAATGTGTTTGTAATATTACAAAGTTCAGTTCTGCTCTACTGTGTTAGTTAGAATCAGGCACAGCTCTGCAGTGAGATCAGGAGAGCGGCCTGTCAGTCATTCTCGGGGAGATCTATGTCTTTTCCGTAGATCTTAATAGTTCATTTACATATTTAAAAAAAAAAGTGGATTTCTCTGGAATAAGACATCAGATCGCAGATATCAAGGTATCATTTTATTTAACTTTCTGACCCATTTTTAATTATTATTTTTTTTAATTATTATTATTATTTTTATAGCAGTGGCCTCAGTGTAGCTGTCAGTTGAGCTTTTTAGCAGCCTTGTCTCTTGTAACATGGGAGAATACAGAACATACCCACTTTCCAATGACTTAGCACACCATTTAGTATACGTGAATAATTGTCGTAGTCTGTGCAGAAGGATTTCCTGAAGGTGCAGGAAATTATACAGGATCAACAGTCATGTGAAGCAGGAAAGGGTGTCATCCAGTCCAACTTTGCAGCAAGAGCCGGTTGGGTTGGTGGATTCCGGGAAGAGACAATGCAATCTGCTGTCAGGATTACGTTTTCCATAAGACTTATTTTATTTACTCAGCGCTCGCTGCACACGGCTCTTTATGGAGGTAAAATAAAATTGAAATTCAATACAGCAAAGAAAACACAGGTGGGACCGCATAGCTAGGACAGAATAAAGAGCTACTTTTATCGCCTCCTAAAATGCAACTTTACACCTGTCCATGAGGGTGCAACCCTCCTGGTTATCCATTATGTCAGTACACTGTAATGGCAGCACTACCTGGCTTATTCTATAGTATAGGCTGTACGGAGTTGACTTGCTTGCACAGGACTAAAAGGAAAATAAAAACAGTAATATATCGGCTATTTTATAGCAATTATTTAAAGAGATTTTCCAGTCTAAACAAGTTATCACCTATCCTACTGCTGGGGTCACCACCAAACGCCACAATTGGCAAATTGTCCTCCTCTGGTCAAGAGGAGCTGAATGTGGGGTCGGACATGCAAACTGAACTCTTAAAGTTTGACACCAGCACGGCGCTTGGCTATTTTCATGCATTTCATAGACTTGATTAAAGTGCAAGAGCAAATGTGCTGCTCCGTTCAACTCCTCCCAGGGAAACAGAGGGGAAAATCCTATTATATTGTTCCAGTGCAACTAAAACAAGTGGAGCAACTTTTTAAATACTCTTGATTAAAAGATATACCACCATTTGCGTATGCAGCTCCTATGTAGACTTATGTGTTTCCATGAATATTATGCCAAATGGCCTGCTATCCGTCCACTACTTTTGGTAACATACATTCAGTAGATTGCAAGAAATAGAAAAAAAAAAGTTTTTTTTTTTTTTTTGGGGGGGGTGGGTGGGGGGGTAGGTTTGTTTTTGCTTGTTTGGAAATTTACTTCATTTTTTTTTTTCTATGATGGGTTTATATCACATTTGAGACTTTTTGACCTTATAAAGGGGGAACTAGAAAGCTAGATATTACATTTATTTTGAAGTACCTTTTGCCTGTCACTGTGGCAAAGATCTAGTTTCCCAAATTGAATTGGATTGACATGATCCTCTATTAGTCGGGGCCAAATACACAATCTGACTTGCTAAAGCCGCTGTCGGCAGGATTTTACAAAGTCCTATTTCTTGACATTACAAATTGACAAAATATTGTAATTTAGCAATTTTGTAAAACATGTTGACTGCTAAACTAACCTACAAAGTATTTTGCCTAACCTCCTGCTGGATAAAGCTTGTTTACGACCCTGCATCTCCCGCCAATGACCTCAAATGGTATCCACATCACCAGCTCCAGCAGGCGACACTTGTTATGTGACTTGTCTTTGTTTCTATTAACTCTGTTACCAAACATCCTGTTTTCTCCAACAACTTTTTTTTTTTATTATTATTATTACTCCAGTTTTTGCTGTCTGGCTTTAGCAGCTGCAGTTTTCTAAAAATGACCCAAGTCTATGTCCAGGAGGATTGCACAAAGGCTCCCTGAATTCTAAAAAGAAATCTGCTCCTAGGCCTCAATATAAAAGTATGAGGCCCTGACAAAGAAGATAGTTGATGCATATGTACCTACTAAAACTGCACCCCAATTTGCCCATAAGAAAATCCCATTCGCATTATACTGAGCACACTCCATAGAGTGGTTTGGCAGTATTGGAATTTAGCTGGAAAAAAAATGATATTGTAACTATCTAAGCTTTATTTTCTATGTATTATTTAATTGCAATGCTAGTATATTTATTTTTATTGCCGTATTAAATTATATATTCAGTCAATATGGCCATGTAGGGCTTGCTTTTTGCTGGAAGAGTTTTACTTTTGAAAAGCACCATTGGTTTTACCATATCTTGTACTGGAAAGCAGGGAAAAAATTCAAAGCGTGGAGAAATTGCAAAAAAAGTGCAATTCCACAATTGATTTTTTATTTACCAAGTTTACTATATGGTAAAACTGACCTGCCATTATGATTCTCCATGTCATTACAAGTTCGCAGATACCTAACATGTTTAGGTTCTTTTTTTTTTTTTTTTTAAATGGTGAAAAAAAAATCCATAGTTTTTTTTTTTTTTTTGATTGTTTGTTTTTTTTACACAAAAAGTGCTATTTTTTGAGACCCTAGCATCTCCATTTGTCTAGATCTGGGGCCAGGTGAGGGCTTATTTTTTGCGCGCCGAGCTGACCTTTTTTATTGATACCATTTTAGGGTAGATCCGATGTTTTGATTGCCTGTTATTGCATTTTATTGCAATGTTGCGGCGACCAAAAAACTTAATTCAGGCGTTTTTTTATTTTTTTTCCTCGTTACACAGTTTACTGATCAGATTAATTCTTTTTATATTTTTATCGAGCGTTTCTGAATGCGGCAAAAACAAATGTGTATTTTTTGTTTTATTTTGAATGAGGCAAAAGGGGGGCGATTTGAACTTTTTTATAGGTATCTTTTTTTTTAATATTTTTAAAACTTTTTTTTTTTCCTACTTTTTGCCTGCTTCAATAGTCTTGATAGGAGACTTGAAGCTGCGATCATCGCCTGTGCTACATATAGGGCTTCAGCCCTGCTATATGTATCCTAATTGATCATCTGCTATGAGTGCCGGCCATAGTCAACAAAAATATATATATTCAACAAAATTGGGTAAGGGTCAGATCCATCACATAACACAGACCCCAATAACTTCTAATGGGATCCATCTGGTTTCCATTATGGGGTCTGCTCTTTTATTGGAAAAAATATTGAGGCTTCACTAATCTTTTCCAGTACATGACAAAATGGAGCGCAGCCTCCAACACTGAAGTGAGAGCAGAGTACAGTAATAGGGATACACAGGCCTCCGTTATCACAACTGTCTAAAAGTAAAGCTGTCTTTGTTGCCCGTAGCCACCATAGCTTAGTTTTCATTTCTTAAAGGCCTTGTGTAAAATTAAAGCTTTCTTTTTTTCTTTCTTTTTTATTGGTTGCTATGGGCAACGAAGCTTTTCTGTTAGACAGTTTTGATAAATCTGCCCTATAATGAAGACCTCATTTGCCTACTTTAAATATAGTTTTAGAAATTTGTTTTTACTACTGATACAACTTTTTGGGCTATAAATTTAATTTTAATTTTTTTTTATTTTTGTGTGTAAAATTTTATTCTAGCCGTCCCTCCCCAAAAACTAGTCTCTTCATGTACCAATATATTTTTTATTGATAAGATTCTAGCATGAGACCAACTAGGCCATAGTATCAGCGGACATCCTTGGCAACTTGACAATTACCGGTGCAGGCAATAGGGTGACATTGGTAACTCCTCTCCAGTTTGACCCCCTTGTGTCTTGTATAGAGTGCTGATAGGTCCGTATACACCATACGGTATATAAATGCTGAGGATCGCATTTAAGGGAACGTGTCACCAGAAATAACGCTGTTAACCTGCAGATATGCGGTTAATCTACAGGTTAACAGCGTTATTATGCTGCCCGGCGCCTGCACGCAGTCGAAAGCTGCGGGGAGAAAATAAACTTTATTCTCCCCACCAGCATTCGGTTTGTCATGGGGGCAGTGCCGGTTCAGTCATCACTCTGAGAATACAGAGTGGCCGCTGTAACCGTGCCCCCGGCCCTGACTGACCCTGGCTCTGTATTGCGACTGTCAGTCAGGGCCGAAGATGAGTGAACCAGTGCTGCCCCCACCCCCATGACTGAAATCGAATGCTGGCGGGGAGAATAAAGTTAATTTTCTCCCCGCTACATTGGGCTGCGTGCAGGCGCCGGGCAGCATAATAACCTGCAGATTAACCTCATATCTGCAGGTTAATAGTGTTATTTCTGGTGACTGGTTCCCTTTACGCTTTCGTAGTTACAAGTTCAGCACAGCAATGATCACAGATGTGTCTGCTGAATTCGGTAAAGATTGCAGAGAAATCTGTGTTCTTGAGGTCAGCGTTGCAGGATTGGGTTGTGCAGTTGTGAAGGTGACACTGTGCACAGGCCCTGCATACAGTACTGTGAGCAGTGGATGCTGGCCCGGTGACAGCGGGATGATTGACAACTTCCTGTTAGCAGATTAGACCTGCTTTTCAGTGCGTGGAGCAGCAGCAGCCAGAGGGAGTAGAAGAGCTATAGGAATGCTGGAGTCTCTCCTCTATGTACATATTGCATCATTGTATCAAGCAGCAGTGTGCACTTTGGCCCACAGAACTAAACTGCACTCCCCAGTTGTGTGGAAAGACGCTCAGACATCTGGATCTTGGAAAACAGTGTGCCTCTCTCCCAAGACATTGAACATTACTTTTCTGTATTAAAGCTCTGGCAGCTATGTGTTTTAGGCTTGTCGGAAACCGTTTTTGCAAATAACTGGGCTTTTGGGGGCTGCAGATGTTGCAATATTCTCACTCCTTGTAGGGTGTATCCAGAAGCGGACAGATCATAGGTGCAACATGTGCTGCCACGCAGTGGCCCAAGAGGTGACGGGGCCATTTCTACCTCCAAATCAGGTGCACCTGTGAATTATGATGAGCTATCGGACGGCAAAGGGCCCATGTACTGTTCTTCCACAGGGGCTCCTATCTGTCTGTCTGTCCGTCACTGGTTGTAACAATAGGGGGGAGAGGGGGCACAGAGCCGCAGCTTGGTACCTAAAGCCTCAGAGAGAACGAAAAGCCCCTCTGCTTTATTGGATGAATACAGTGCTATAAAGCCAGGCATGACAATTGAGTGCCCTTTGGGCTGGGTTTTCATATTGGGGTGGCAAAACTGCTCACGACTTTCGGTGATTTTTCATCAAACACCTAAAATAAAATCATCCAACAAAAGACCGAGTCAAGCACATGATTTTTTTTGTGTCTCATCTAGATTTGCTGCAGGTGGTTTTACCACGTGGTTCTCGACCACACAACCCACTGTGGCCCCCAGATGCCCTTGAAAATGCAGCCTTAGGGCTTGTGCAGACCACTGTTTTAATTGGACTAGTGCTAGCCATGCTTTTGACGGGTATCATTTGTACACATATTATTCTATGTGGTTTTGCACATGCCCAATTTTTTTTTATTATTTCTTGGACCGAGTGATTGTAGTTAAAAAATCGCAGCATGCATGATTTGCATTCGAGAATCAGATGGCTCTCGCTCATTCAGGTTAATGGGTCCGTGGAATAAAAAAAAAACATGGACTGCACTTGGATGACATCTAAGTGCGATCCGATTTTCATAGACTGACCTAATAGAGAAGGTGGAAAAACAGCTCATTTGGCCATCAGCTATTTCTCACAATCCCTTCCCTCCAATACGTGCTTGCTGAGCAATGCATGCATATATTTTTAATGGTGAGAGAGGAATAAGCTGCTGTCAAACACATTTGGCAGCACTTTATCTCCCATTGGAACAAAAGATTGGGCATTCTGAAATCTGACATGCCCAATACTTTTTCCCCATATAGCTGCCATTGGGAGGAGATTTGGGACAATTCCATACATGTTAGTCAGTAGGTCCCAAAAATGATCTGCCTGCCTGCAGGTATTGAATGGCTTTAAGGGAATGGGTACCCTTCCCTTTATAGATCATTCTTCCCATATTGGCTAGCACCTGCAGGATTTGCAGTAAAGCATGTTTTGCCTGCACAGACATGAAATGCAGGATAAACTCCAGTATGAACTTAGATCAGTACGGGGGTATTCTGTTCCAGGGAGAGACGCTTTGGTGAGTAATGTAATTCCTATTGGGCTAGTGAGCTGGCAGTCTGGTTCACAGCACCGTGAATATTAAAATATCTTGTGTTCCACTTGGCATTGTTCAGTAAAACTATTTCCTCTGGTTTAAAATCGGAGTACTAGTATATTTTAAGCATTTCGGGTTGCATCAGCTGTTGCTTTCTATTTTAAGGATTGCCAAATGAAAATACAGGGTAGTGATCTCAGCCCTCCATAAGTGACCACTGGCAGACCTTAAAATACCACCTCTGCTTGCAGTGTGGGAAATGCTTGTGTCGAGAAGCTTTTAGAAGTCGCCACAGATTTGTTTTCCTATCGTTCTGAAGGACATTGAGTCCTTTAGTCGTGTAACTCTACTGGTAACTAATAATTTGTCGCTCATTTTTTTAGACTGTTTTTAAAAATCCTCATAAAGGGATTGCTTTTCCTCTTTTTTTTTTTTTCTTTTATAGACTGAAAACTCCATTTAAATGTATTTTATTTATCGATCTAGTATAATTAAAGTGTAGTATAGATTTGGGAAGCTGCAGGGAGAAACTGTTGCATTGCAGCACTGGGGTCCTGGATCCTAATTTGACCAAGGACAATTTCTTGTGATTGCATGGGTTTCCTTCTGGTACTGTGGTTTCCGCCTACAACCAAAAAATTACAATTTACAGGTACATTAGACTGATGTGATGACAATCTCTGCACAGCGCTGCGTAGTAAGTTGGTGCTATATCAGCATTTCTAAATATTACGAGTTGTCCAGTTTAATGAATTTATACTTAGAGAATAATTCCCGACATTAAGGGTTATCAATCAGAAAAGACTATATCGCCCAGTGCACAGTCCTTGCTTGTCCACAGCAAAAGATAATCCAAAAAAATATAGTAGTTCAGCACTTGGGGATTAAAACTTCTTGTAATTTTATGGACATCTTCATATTGACATGTTCAAACCGCCAACGCGTTTCGGGCTTAGAGCAGTTCTTGTTAATAGCATTCTAGGAAGGTTTGAATAAAGTTCTGAGAGTTGAATCCCTAAGTGCTGGACTACTGTATATTTTCTTGGTACTAAGTGATCATCTATCCACAGAATAGTTGATAGTTTAGTGATCGGCGTGGGTTCGACCTCTGTGAGCTGCACCGATCCTATGAACAGGGCTCTGAAATTGCCTGAATTCTTTTGACCTAGTTCAAGAATATTAGCTGGGAAATTTTAGCACATTTTGGAAAAATTGGAGAGTTTGCAGAGAGGTATATAAATACTATCCAGCTGTACATCAGAATACAAATTACATAGATTATTATTTGGATCCATTAGACCCCATGATGCCGATGTACTTACTTTAAAAATCCATGTCAGAATGGCGGTATATTAAGCTGAGCATTTTAAGAGTCCATTAAAGAGCTCAGGAGTCCCAAGTGTATTCAGTCTCCGCCCAGCCAGCTTAACTGACAGCTGCGGGTTATACTGAGCAGTGTGAGATATGTGATGTGATCTGGTTAGATCAAGGCACAGACACAGATTTGTGTGCTGTGTGTATGCAAATGTTAGAATTCCAGTTGTCCTTCTACAGTTTGACCATTAGTGGCTGCTATTGTTCGCCTTAATTGTGCTGCAATCCCACTTCTTGGCACTGGAGGCTGCTGTGTTCTGCAATTGCCCTTTACTAAGATGGATCCCACAGGTTCAGAATCTGCCATCTTGTTTCCTGGTTGGGCCTATTGATCTCTCACTCAATGCTTGAGTATTGTGTCTAGCTGTTAGCTTAATTGCAGTCTCCAGCTCCTGAACATTCTTGCCTAGATTGTTCTCCCCTATCTACGGATTGTTTCCTACATCTCCTTTTTGCTATCTACAAGAACTTTTATTACCGCTTGCTGTTCTGCTCATGCTCCTTCAGCCACTGGTTTCCAGCAATAGTACATTAGTTTTGTAACCGCAAAACAGGTAGCGTACGGACAGCACAGTGACCAATGCAAGTCAATGTGGCAGTTCACATGAACTTTTTTTTCCACATGACCAGTGGTCTGCATGTAATAAAAAATAAAAAAATTGCACTCTGTTGATCCAAATTCTAAATCACTCGCCCATTAGAAGTCTATTGGTGTGCAAATAAAGGATCAAGTGGGCTATCATCCGCAAATCCTTTATTTACAACTATAAAGATAGGAAACTGGATTTATCCTGTATGAATTAAAGTATTCATGTAAAAAATAGATGCCATACGGATGAACAGGAAGGGCATGAAAAAATGGACACACAGATGGCATACAGATGTCAGTATAGATTAAAAATTATCTTTTATTTCTGCACGTAACTGATGATTTTGCATATACTTGGGTGAATCCAGCCTAAAACTGGGGATTTTTGCATCCGCTCATGTGAACCTAGCTTTAAGTCAGATATTTTAGGTAAATCTGGAAAAGGAAAAGTGCCCGCTCTAAAACCAACACAAAATAACAGTAGTAAAATACTGCAACAGTTAAATGGCCACAATACTGTGTACTTCCATGTATAAAACATACAGGGATCTGGTAATCATGTCCTACTGAGGTCTGGAAATATAACAAGGGGTGTACTTGCTTTCAGTTGAATCCCAAATTGCAGGATATTTTGGCTCATTCAGGTTATTTTCGATAATGCCATTCCTTGTTTACCAGGACCACAGCTATCATTATGGGAGGGGGTGGACGCTTCCTGGTCTCTGCTGGTGGCCAGAGCCTCAGATGTTCTTGTAGATGGTAGCGTTTTTTTGTAAATGCAGGCAGTGATTCATAGTTTGCAAGCTGCGGATGTCTACCCAACGTCTGTTCTCCTTGCTCTTTGATAAATGCTGGAATGTGAATGCGTCCTCAATGACTGGCATCTTGAAACTCATTATCGCTCATTTTACAATTGCAGAAATGCCTGCTGGCTGCAAATGGGGGTCAAGCATGTGTGGAATTACTGATATTAGATGGGCAATTGTGCTGTCCAGAAGTGGTAGTCTTCAGCCTATGGTTATATGACCTTTAATGACTACTTCAAAGAATATGGGGCTCCACAGAGGACGTCTCGCACCTTCTCTATCAAATGCAGTCAAGTCACCTCTGTATCCCTTTTACCGGAATATAGCCTCTCAAAGTCTTCCCGTTATCCCCCATTACTAGTAATAATGATGAAGATGAACTTTTAATAAATTCTTAGATTTTATTTTCAAACCTCTTCACCTCCTGCCTCATCAATCTCACTTTTGCTCTTCCTCTAATATTTGGTTAATGGAGTTAATCCTTTGGATCCTCTGGTGGGAACAGGTTCTGACACACAAACAATACCCAAATGGCCGGTGAACTTCAGTGAAGGAGAACCCCACTTCACATTCTCATTAGCTTCTGACATATGGTGTGTATGTGATGTACGATGCAATAAGAAGTAGGCATTCTCTTATCCTGAATCCAAAGTACCCAAGCTCAATGGTAAAAGTGGCCATATACCTTAGTCTCTGTTCACATGTCTGTTTGCACATTTAGTTTGTTCCGTTTTAGGAACAGGCAGACGGAATAGGTGATCCATTGCATTAGTTATGGAAACTGAAGCAGAGCGACCCAATGTTATTGGCTTTGTCTGGGTTCCGATTGGTGAGCAAATATTTGGATGGGGGAAAAAACGTCCTCCATGAAGAACCTCCTTTTCTTCCATTCTAAAAAACGGAACCCTAAAAATAATCACTCTTCTACTTCCATTTGCCTAACCGTGACAATAGATATCTGATTCCATTGTCTGTTCCTAAAACGGAGCAAACTGAACGTGCAAACAGACACCTCAGATGATTGCCAGCCGAACTAGCACCATTACTCATAACCTTCTCATACACATGTATGCTCAGCCAAGTGTGCTCACATTAAAAATGGGTATAGGGGGGGATAAACAACCCAGAGACTCCTGACTGTGGGTTATCTCTCTGGGGTATGTTGAAATCCTGAGTTTGGGACACCTCTATACACATTATATGGGCAACAAAATCAGCAGGCTGACCTTCAGCCAAAGTGTTTGGGCAGTCGTAAGGACCATCTGTGCACCAGTCACAAATAGGAGATCGTGGATTAACAAAAAATAGTCAAGTATCTGATTATCTTCTAACTCTGCTTTACTCTAACATGTGGTTGATACCTTTTTTTTTTTTTTTTTTTTGCTTTTTCATATTCTCATGTGGTCTGTAATGTTCTCGGATGTCGGTCATTACTATAGATACCTGACTATAGTCAGCATAAGTTTTGTCTACAACATCAAAACTGCTTTGGAAGCTAAATTGTTAAAATTGCAGAGCATTATAAAATGTTTCTGGCCTAAGAATGTAATTTTTATTTCCTTTTGCCACTTTCAGACTGGTACAGATAGCTCCTCGAACTCGTCACAGAAAAGAGAGGCACCAGTGAGGACCATCTCATCTCCTATGATGGGTGGAGGTTGTCGATACAGCACGTTGAGTCACATTGATTTCTACAGCACCGAACACTATCCTCCAGAACAAGTGGGTATCCCCCCCCTGCCTAATGAAATATATATAGAAACATATGGAATTATGACTGTTTTGGTAACAGTCCACCTTTAACCAGGGCTGTGGAGTCAGTTAGCCAAATCTCCGACTCAGACTCCGACTCCTCAATTTCCATGACTCTGACTCCCTCATACATGGCTCATGTTTAAAGAAGTTGTCCAGTACTTTATTACCACCCCAATGTATCCCCCCTGGACCCCTAAGGATTTTTGTAATTAGCTTACGTTGCAGATACTGCCTGTGAGCATCACGTGACCCCGCGCTGACGTCACGTCAAGTGAGGCGTGACTCGGTGCTGGGGTCCCCGCTGTGGCTGCTGGGTTGTGGTTTGGTTACCCCCCGCGTCACACCCAGCATCCACCGCGTGCTTTCCCAATGAATGGGGAGAGGCAAAACGCGCTGTGGATTCTGGGTGTGACGCGGGGGGTAACCCCGCCCACAGCCTGGCATCCACCTGGAACGCAGAAGAGAGACCCCTGGCTGCTGCCAGCACTTGTCGTGATGTCAGCAGATGTCAGAGCCGGCTGCAGCCGGGGGTCACGCGATGCCTGTGAGCGGCCAGTGATAGCGCCACTCACCGGCAGTATCTGCAACGTAAGCTAATTACAAAAAATCCATAGGGGCCCCGGGGTGATACATTGGGGGGGTAATATAAAGTACTGGACTATCCCTTTAAGTGATAAATTTACTGTAGCACAGATACATCTCAGATAAAAATCTAGACCCTTAGATCAGGAATAGGACAGACATTTATAGGACATTTCATAATTTTCCCAAATTCTTATGAAAAAATATTCCCCACAAACTGCATTGAACTACTGTACCCAATTTATTATATATATTAGGAGTCAGAGTTGGTCCATTTTATACCGACTCCACCAAAATGAGCTCCGACTCCACAGCCCTGCCTTCAACACGTTTTCTATGATTGTTCCACTGCATCTTAAATAAAGCAACCTTGCGAATATCCATTTAAAAAAAAATTTAGGCAGACTTATAGGTCTCCATGGTAACAGACTACAGCACCGTAGTCTGATCCTGCCTTCTGTGCGGCCCTGGGAGATTATAAAATTGAACAGATGGCAATGTGACTGCAAACTCAAACCATACAGTTTTTCTTTTACCATGGTGACACATAGTTTGCATAAAGGTTATAGACACAAAGCTACAATGCATTCAATGACTTGTAATTGAGAAGAAAAAAAACTCTAACACACCGGACAATGTCTAGATTCCTGACCATGGTCTCTCTCCTTCAGTCATTACCTAGGCCACCTCGACATGTCAGCTTTCCAGATGACGACGATGAGATTGTTCGCATCAACCCAAGGGAAAGAAACTGGCTCACCGGTTATGAGGATTACCGCCAGGCACCAGTCCAACGCAAATACCTGGAGACAGAGAACGCGGACTCATACGTTCGGTTTGCCAAAAACGAATCCTCGAAACACGACTACAACTATCCTTACGTAGATCACACAGACTTTGGCACGTGCAAGGACCTTAAAGGCCCCGTTATAAATACACAACCTAGCCGATGTAAGCCCAGGAGAAAAGAGGGTGAAAGGTCCAGATGTGTATATTGCAGAGACATGTTTAACCATGACGAGAACGGCCGGGGAAAATGTCAGGATGCTCCCGACTCTGTCCGAAACTGCATCCGCCGCGTCAGCTGCATGGGATTTGCAGACTGTGTCCTTTACCACTGCATGTCAGACTCAGAAGGGGATTACACAGATGCTTGTTCATGTGATACCAGTGATGAAAAGTTTTGCCTCCGGTGGATGCTGCTCATTCCCTTGTCAATCATTGCTCCCTGCATGTGCTGTTACCTCCCACTACGAGCTTGCTATAACTGTGGTGTCATGTGTGGGTGCTGTGGTGGCAAACACAAAGCGGTGGGGTGACCGAACGCAAGACCGGGACATTCTACCATGTGTTTCCGGTAGCTGTTTGCTAGGAAGCGTTTTGGCACCAAACACTCCCAACAATTTTGGGTGCCAGGGGCCCAAGCTTCTAGGCCGGATGCACTGAGCCTCAAAACATTTCAGTGGAGGCTTTTAGCGAACTCTCTTTGAGCTTGAAAAGCTGCATTACTAAACCTGTAGTGGGAACTAAGCTGTGTGACCGAAATGCGGACATGTTAATTCTGTCAAGCCATTTTTGGCAGGGTAACGTCACCTGTAAATAGTTTTGGCACTTCCAGAGATGTGGTATCCAAACGCCATATACCAGAGGGGAGGATTGTAGAGTCCTGGAAGGAAAATGGTTAATGTTGAACTATTGAGTATTTTAATCTGCAGCTAGGTATTCTGTGCTTATAACCGAGAGTCACCGGAGTACCATCTTGCAGTATTGCTATTTCTCTATTATGCCAAAACCAATTTATTTATGCATATGTATTATTTGATGTCCATTACCATTTCCTTTTTTTTCCCCAATACTTTACGTTAATTTAAAATCCCAGATTTTCTCCATTTATACAGGATGTGTTGGTGAATTGGAAGAACCTTAGCACTCATTTAAAGGTAAAGTGTCAGGACGATTTTCTTAATCAAATTAAGCGGTCTTTGTTGTAATCCGAAGTGCCAGCTCTGAGCAATCAAGTTTTAAAGCCACTTGTAAATTTGCCTGGATGTGCATTGGGGGTGTATCTGTGCACCCCCTCATTGGCGGTATGTCAGTGCATCAACACACCCCCAATGCACTTCTAGGCTAATTTCCATTGACTTAAATGCTTGATTTCTCTGCACTGACACATCGTATTACTACGAAACGTGTGGACTAGGATCCATACAGCCATACCAATAGATTTAGTAGTGAAATTATCCTTACTGGTTCCTTTTAAGGGTTGTTTCTGGGGATTTTGCAAATCCTGGCCACGAGTAGGGAATGTTAATATAATGCTCATTTCTTTATTTCTTATGGGCCTCCACCATTCCTCTGCCCCGCATTGGTCATTGAATAATCACATCTTGTCCTTCATGCTCCTGACCCCTGCAGCCAATCAACTGGCTTTGGCTTTCACATGCCGTACATGAAAACTTCACCGCTGAGGTCAAAAAATGATGTACAACTTCTGATCACTGCAGGACCGGCAATGACTACCGGAGCGGCAGGGCGGTCAGCATTCTCTAATTTTTGGCCAAATTTTTGTAAAATCCTGGAAAACCCCTTTTGATTATTTAGGGGTTTTGGATATAGTTGGTTTTGTCATACATATTTGACTTTTATTCCCTGTTACTATTAGTAATTAAATGTTTCCCCTTTTTAGTTTCATAATCATGGTGACTCCATAGGGGGTTTTCTTATGGTTCAACCAAAACTTGTGTTTCTTGTTTTCTAGGTTATTTTGGAAAGGGAATGGAATATCCTAATATTTTTCTAAACCAATTACCCATTTATTTTCTTTTTTTATTTTTTTTTGTCCTTTTGCATTTGTTTCCAATCTGTATAGGGGTCTGTGTGTCTGTTGTTTTTTTTTTTCTTTTTTTCCTACCAGACACTACAATTTCAATATAGTAGTATAAGTTATGTTGCAGAAAGATGAAATGGCAGCTGCATTTGCAAAAAAAAAGCTATTGTAGATAAAACCTGTATTCTGCAGTTTGTATAATAGACTTTTCTCATCCCTACCCTCCCCCCACACTTCCTGAAGACTCGTGAGGCAGGCCAGAATTAAGGAAGAACCTTTGCTGGTGTAGCCAAATTATTTGTTCTTATATTAAGAGAATGTGTTACTGTTCACAGTCCTTTATGTAAAAAAAAAATGTACTTCTATCAACGACCTGTAAGAGCTTAAATATTTCTTTCTGCTTTTTTTTTTTTTTTTACAGTTTTTCCTTTCTCCTGCTTCATTTTGCAATTCTTTTTACCCCCCTTCCTGTACACTATGGGGAAGGTTTATGATAAATAGCGCAAAGAGGACCTGGCATGTAGCGGCCAATCAAATCTCTGCTTTCTTTGATTGATAGATAAATGAAAGCTGGAGTCCCATTGGCTGCTGTTGGCTCCAATTTCCACTTGCGTCCGCCATTTTTATGCACCTCGATTCTAGTGCTCTTCTTTTTATTATCTAGTAATACGCCACAAAGAAGTGTTGACGGCACAAGGTGCCTTTTTTTTTTTTGTAATATCCAGTCTATTGTATTGGGAGTTTTCCCCGCTTCTTAGGTCCCAACTTTCTATTCTAGACGAGCTTCTTGTAGTTTAAGACACTAACTTGTAAATAATTGCCTTACGATAACAGTCCAGCATATGATGATACAGTGGGTTTGCTTTGCACTGCTCCTGGGTTTTTGCTGCAAAATTTTATACTAAGACTTTTTTCCTGGCTTTCCGGGTTTACCTTCGGCCCTCACGTTATAGCGCAGTATAGCACTTTTATAATCTGCCTTGGGTTGCATGGCGGCCTGAACCCTGACAAATGGACTGATGGTGAAAGAGGACGGTGAAGGTGTGCCGAGCTGTCTGCTCTATCAACATAGTGTCTTCTCCTTAAATAAAGGAGAGGGTTTGGTGAAAGAATTTGTGCCCTCTTGTTCAACGTTCTCACCTACGTGGACCGGACATTAGGTCTACAATAATATTACGTTCTAGAGTGATTTAATGTGTGCCTTCATTCTACTGAGACATGATGGATGGGACCACACCAGCTGCAATTGGCATAGACTGGATATTTGTAAATCTGTCAGCCAAATACGGCACCACCGGCTCCTACTTTCTACTAATTGATGAGAGTCCTCGCGCATGATTTCATCTTGTTTTGTCTCAATGATCCCAAAAAAATGGAGGCACACTTTAAAGAACACCCAAAGGGAGACTCTGTTTTTCTGAGATCCCTGTGCCGCAGTTCACTTGTGATTTTTCCTGTGCACTTTGCCAGAACCTGTTGGTAACAATAAAACTTTATGGCCGGTGGCTACACTGCAACTTTGGGCGCGATGTCGTAGATTGCCACATTACAATGTAATAAGTGATTGCAGTCGCTTTGTAACACGCATGTCACTGGATTCTTTCATCATGCCAACTTGTTGGGTCACATTATGTCAAACTCGACCATCATGTTGCAATGTACTGCAATTTTTTACCTTATTTCGCTCCAAAGTTGCCACTGACTAAAACAGTAGCCACCTTCTTGATGCTCTTATTAATTTTTAATAAAGGAGATCAGGATTCAATATTCTAAAGTACCAGAACTAAATTGACAAATTTTTATTACCTTGTGGCCAACAGATACAAAACAATTTTGGACATTTTTGAAGAGCCACAATTTCTTCTTGGATAGCCAATTGTGACTTGTGTGTAGCCAGTATACAGGACACGTAACTTCAGCTCCACAAGATAAGTGCCAGGTTTTGCTCTGAAAGAACAGGTTAGACAATGCAGTGGATAATATGGGCATACCCCGGCTTATATTGTGGGCAAGCAGAGAGTACCTTCATATCCGCCCATGCACACTCCAGTAATTCAATTGCCCAATAGTTATTGCCAGTGTGCAGGAAATGCAAACGAGCAATCCCTTACTGTGTGATGTAAACCCCTATATATGGTGGCTTAAGTTAACCACTTATTATTGGCTCCCGATGGTGACCCCACAAATGCTCTGTATTGTCCTTTGTGGGGTTACATGAGAATAGATACTGGTTGACAATGCTACTCTTGTCAATCGGCCTGGTCTGGTATTTCAGTTCATCCAATCGAATGAGGTTGAACTGCGATACCAGACACAACCTATAGGCGAGAGTGGTGCTGTTCCTGGAAAGCAACCAAGCCCTATGTTGTATTCTCATCCAGCCTCTTTAAGATCCCGATGTTCTTTGCATGACAGGCGGACTGGCCATAAACACGTAGACTCGATCAGCAATTTTAGAACTGCCACTCCCTGTGCATAGATCATAAATGGCCGAGATGGGAATATCCCTTTTTAAGGTATTTCCCTCAGACCTCACACAGTGTGGGAGGCCTTAGATTAAATTTGAAAATTATTTTAAACACTAATATCGCTGGCCATGGCTATTTTGCCGAGCACCTCCAATGTCGCTGACGTTTCCACATGCAGACAGACATTGCAATCTGTAGGCATTAGGGCGGCTCTGGCCGCCTTTCAATCTGCTCTTTGCCATTTAAAGGGACACTAAACCTAGCCTGGAATTATTCCACATTTGTATTCAATCTATAAGGTAAGGGAAAAGCTGACTGCAACGGCCTTTAGTAGGGTTAGTGAAGGCCAGAAAAATATCTGCCCCCATCATCACTACTTATTCTGAGACCTTTCCATGGAGCTTGTATGTTAATCTTCCAACTTTAGGTTTACTACCCCTTTTAATTGTGGTGCGAGATTTCTTCAGTGCAGCAAATTCATTGATCTGGGCAAGCTATGGCTCTCCAGCTATTAAGGAACTACAAATACCAGCAGGTCCTGCCAGACTGCCGGGATCCGCAGTGATGGTCAGCTGTGCACAATGTATCTGGCGGTAATACTGTCCATGAGGATGAGAACAATGGCGCACGTAGACTAATGTTGTTGTGATTTAACCCATGTCAGTCCAATTTCTTTGAGGCCTGTATATAACGGACACAGGGGAGGGGTAAAAAAAAAGTGGAAAAGTGACTTTTTTTATTAAATGAAATTATATTGCAAGATTAGCCAAATAATTTTTGTATCTTTGAAAGTATAACTATACCTATAAATATATATAAATCTATATATCGTGAGACGGCTCTAGCTTACTAGCATAGTACAATCTGAATATTACGAGGCAGCTGGGGACTGGCTTCCTAAAGTTGGCATTTCTGTTCCTGCCATAAACTTCTCTTTGCAGTAAATTGCCAGCGGGTGCATGCCTTTCCCCATCCTCTGATTGCACATTGACATTATTATTAAAGAGATGTTTTTGTTTTGTTTTTTTTTGTTTTATGCCAAGTAGATTTGATTTCCCATTAGAAAGATCTGTATAAGATAAGTGGTCCGCTTTTAACCCATTCGTCACTGACTGCAGTATGTTGCTTTATTTTATTTTTATTTATTTTTTGCAAAATCTGAAATGTGATTGCCTTGATTTTTTTTTTTGATTTTTTATTTTTTAATTAGGCTAGGGTTACATGGAGACATTGGTTGCGTGATCCAATATATTCATGCAACGATCTCGTATTTTAGACAGGTTGGATGCATGTCTTAGTGACTTCCAATAAAGTCTACAGGGGGCAAAATCCTGCAACCCCATTGACAATCATTAAATGCGATGTCGCAATGTATCATCATGATCTTCATGTCGCCCCAGCCTAAATTTAGAGAACTAAACTCCTTTACCCAACATGACCATGGTGCCTGGCTGGAGCTTAGCCTACACCTAAAAGCTCCCCGGAAATATCTGTTTAGCAAATACTTGTATTCTGTGAGTTCTGCCGCAGTTCCTGTTATTCCGCCTGAAAATCTATCAATGAATTGCCATTTGGTAAAGATGAGCAAAAAAGACTCGCACTACCCCCGTCCGGCATCCACTCGCTAGCAGGATCAGAGCAGTCAGACTTTCTCGGCCGGCACTCAAATGTCGGCATCCTGGACTCTACTAGGGTAGTGTGATGCTATCAGAGTCTATAGGGAATTTTAGGCGGGATATGCTAATGGTTATCCGTTTATTCATACATTTCCAGGAGCAATAACTGAGACACAGCGTAAAGTTTTATGACACTCCAAAATTCTTTCACAGGGAATACGAATATTTCCAAAACAGGTCGGAGCTTCTCGATCCTCTTTTACACTTTCACTGCCAGAATGATCAGCTTTGTAATTCCATCTTGAAATGCAAATTTCCTCTTTGCTTCCTCCTGGAAATGTTTATGGGTGTCGGATGGAGCTTGCGAATGTTAAAGACTCCCGATTTTTTTTTTTATATATATTGGACAACTTCTTAAATGTCCTTGAGTTTTAATTTCACTCTGTGAGTCCTGAACTAAGCTGTGGAGTTATGCAAGATTCCCGTCTCAGAGATCCTATCCCATTATATAATAGGTATAATAATAATAATATTAGCAAATAACTCCAATTAGAAATGTAGTATAGTTCTTCTGATTCGCTATGTCGCTTACCCCTTGTGCAGGGCATTGCAGTAGCTTAGGTATCCATGGTTACCACCACTAACAACTAGCTAACTGTCACTAGGAGGGGTCGTGACCTTGAATACCTAAGGTACTACAGTGCCCTGCACATGGGGTAAGCGACATAGTGAATCGTAAAAGCTATACTACATTCCTAATTGGAGGGATTTGCTAATATTATTATTACACCTACTACATATTGGGATAGGATCTTGGAGATAGGAATACCCCTTTAAGGGCCAACCTCTGTTTAAAAAACGGCGCCACTCATCATAAGGGCGGTGCTGGTATTGCAGCTCAGACTCGACCAATTGGTAACAGTGGTGCTCTTTTTGGGAGAAGAGATTATTTTTTGATCTTGTACAACCCCTTAAATTTAAGGGGAACAACACTAAGCCAGTTGGGTTTGTCTGTATCCCTTCTTCATATCTCAGTACAGAATATTTGTTCTGACTAGTCTGATGTCTTCTACATACAGTGTAAGGAAAGCTGTGCTGATCATATTGCAGTGATGGTTTCACAAGGCTTACCGGAAGGGGTAGGCTATCTTTTGCACTACAATTGTTGTCAAATTACCCTCTGCTTCCTCTTCTGCCGGTCACTGGTTACCTATCCTCAGCTTAGGCTGTTTCCATTTCCATTTGTATTTTTTGTTTTTATGATCCTTTTTGATTGGCAGAATAATGGAAATAAAATTTGTTATAGGACCCATTTATCTGCCTTTTTTCCCTTTAAAATGCCTTCATTCTGTATCTGTACTGTCTTCGATCCATTTTTTTGACTAAAAAAGGGACACTTGGGAAAAAAAAAATTAGTCTATAGGAAACTGAGACACCTCTTGTAAAAACTAATCCCGTCAAAACAATAAAAACCAATTCCCATGGATAACAAAGTTTTGTGTTTTTGTTCCTTCCATTTTTATGCCGAACTGGATCCGTTACAAACTGATCCCATATGGAAATGTGAACTTAGCCTTAACTTAAAGCTGTTGTCCAGTAAAAAAAAAAAAAAGTTATACTGAAATGTGCTTAATATATTAAGGTGTGCAACTTAAAGGGAAGCTGTCAGTAGTTTTTTGCTGTGGAATCCGCGAGCAGCATGATGTAGGAGCGGAGAACTAGATTCCAGCGATGTGTCACTTACTGGGCTGCTTGGTGAAGTTTTGATAAAATCCCTGTTTTCTCTTCTGTAGATTTAGCAGTACTATGACTGCTGAGCCATGTACAACCCCGCCCACACCACTGATTGGCAGCTTGCAGCCACAGCAATTTACCAATCAGTGGTGGGGGCGGGATTAAACATCGGGACTACCTGACACGCGACACCTAGTCCTCTAATGATGATCTCCTGCTGATAACACACTTGGATTGAAACTGTAGCAAATTGCTGAGCAAGTGACACATCGCTGGAATCAGTCTCTCTGCCTCTACATCATGCTACTCGCAGATTAATAGCAAAAACCTGCAGATATTCCCTTTAATCCTCTACTTATCCAATGTTGCCAGTTCTTCAGATATCCTGTACGAACCCTGGCTGCTCGGCTGCTGTGAAGGAAGGAAGGAGGCTGGCTGATTGACACATTAAAGGGCCAGACTTGCCCATGGAAATGAGTCCGAGAGGGGGGTTGGCTTAGCTATTGAAATTGGCCAACTTCCCACACCACACTAATAACATGCCGACGCAAAAAAAAAAACTCAAGCGCTCCTTCGATTGTTAGGGATGTGCCAAGATCGGGGCTTCTTGGATAAGTAAATTGTTTTTGAAATTGTACAGCTTAGAATTATAAGCATACTTCAATATATTTTTTTTTTTTGTAAATTGGACGACCCATTTATAAACTCCACTCATGGTAAGACTTTACTAACAAATCTCCATAAAGGAGAAGTGAAGGCACTCCTAGTGAGGCACAAGGGTCGGCTACTTAAAAACTAGGAGTGTTTTTGGTTTCTGCATCTCTTATGGCAACAGTTGTTACTTGGCAAATGCTTCGACCATCAAGGTAAAAAAAAAAAAAAGAACAAAATGTTTGATAAAAAAGTTATTTTCCTTGCAAAGGTTGCAGACCTGAGACCCCCGGTGCTCCGTGAGAGGACAGAAGGTCACTACTAATATATTACAATGAGTGGAGTTGTTCCTCTACATTAATGTGGGATTTAATTTGTCATTCCCTTTTTTTATCATGTTCCGCAAAAAGAAGTGTAAATCATAATATCTTTGACTTTCATCTGCTTTCCTGCACTTTCCAGAACCATTTGATTTTCTTTTGTATCTGTGGTAAGGGATTAACCAGTTTCATTCACAGTTGGTGTCTTGAAAATGCTTTTTTTTGGGGGGGGGGGGATGTGGTTTTGGGGTGAAGGTGGCGGTAGGGGTTATGTGTTGTTGTTTTTTTTGTTTTGTTTTTTGTGTTTTTGTTTTCTCCTTCAGCTATTGCTTACATTAACAAATTAAAGTGCCTAAAGTATATTCACTATGTATCTGTATTCTTAAAAAAAAAAAAAAAAAGTCAAACCTGTTGTAGTAATTTTTATATGCCTTTTTACCTCTGTGTAAGAAAAAAAGAGAAAAAAAAAAAGAAAACAAAAAAAGCAAACAAAAATCTATACAAGTGTAATGATGTACATTTTTAGTTAACTTTTTTTAATTGTTTCTAATATGTATGATCAACATAGTTACTGCTTTACCATGTAAATATAAATACATAATATGACAAATGTTTGTCTTAAGTTACTTTTTATTGACAAATCTCAAGTTTGGTGAACATTAAGTTTATGTACAAATGTATAGTAATTTTAGGTGCCTCTTCTATTGGCAACGTGTATTGAAGTTGCAATAAAGTGTAAGCACTCCAACCGAAATGATGTTTCTTTGATTTGCAGTGCGTCCACATCAAGCCATTGAGGTAGGGTCATTTTCTAGGTGTAGTAAGTAGGAATGAGTGGACCAGTAGAAGTTCTCGTTCGACTGAACTTTAGTCCAAAGTATGGTTACCAGAACTCTACATGAACTTTAACCAGAACCCAAACCCCATAGAAGTCAATGGGGATCCAAACTTTGGTGTTTTAAATTGGGCTCTCTCCCCCCTCTCTCTTGGTCATCCCCTGTCCTGCCCGAGCTCCGTCCATTTTTCAAAAAGTTGATGGTGAAACTGGTTGGGACTGGCGTAAAAAAAAAAAAAAAAATTGCCAGAAGGCACAAATTTTTTGCTGAACCTCAAGGAGCACAAAAAATTTCTGATGCTTCATGACGTTTTACACTAGAATTCTAGCAAAAACTGCCTTATGATTCGAGGCCATAGTCAGCTTGTGCTTGTTCTGTTTGTCTGGTGTATATACACTCCTCAACATTGACTGCCATAACTCCAGGATTTTTCCTTCTTGGTGTTGCAATTTCACAGTATCGATAGATTTGTTAATGATCTGGAAATGGTGAAAAAATGGAAACCAAATTTTCAAAGCATCTCAATTTAGTCAGTATAGAGTATGAGCTCAACATACTTATTCACCTTGGCTGCCATCAGTGAGGTTATTAATGGGGTTTCCAGTGCTTTTATATTGATGGACTATTTCTAGGATAGGTCATCAATATCAGATAGGTGGTGGTGCGACATCCAGCACCCCAGTCAGTCAGCTGTTCTCAATGCTGGCGGCAACCAGATATGAACAGTTGCGAAACATTAAATCTTTGTCAACTGTGTGGTAGCCACCTCAGTCCAGTCCCCGGCCATGGCTACTAAACAGTTGACAAAGCTGTGCAGCTCCACAACTGGCACCAAGAACATCTGATTCCCCGGGGTGCCAGATGTTGGACCTCCACTGCTGTGATATTGATGACCTATCCTAAGGATATGTAAAGAGAGGAGAGAACAAGGCGCAATGGGTGACTCAGTATTGCAATTTGTAGAGGGGTGTGGGGATGGCTACTAACCTTATGAAGTTGTGCACCTCTGCACAACCCCAGCGTAAAGCTCCACAAGCTCCGCTCTGTTGGTGGCTGTCATCTATTTCCAGCGGCGTTCACAGATCCTGATCTCTTGGTGGTATATCACGTGGTCAGGTTAGTAGCATGTAATGCCGAGATAGACGCCCAGCTTCACCAACACCCCCGGCAGCGTTCCGGAGGGGTTAAGGCAGCGCAGCTTGGAAAACCAGGGTAGTAATTTTAATTAAATTGCTCCCACAGGTGAAAAAACAATAGATTAAAGGCAGCTCTACCGCACCCCAACAGGGGGAAAAGGACAATCAGAGAATATGAATAGCGGTATCAGAGCGCCAATAACAGGGCAAAAATATTAAAAGGACAGATTTATTAATACACACACAACGCGTTTCGGTGGACACAGCCACCTTCATCAGGTGTGACAAGCAGCAAACAATTGATCCTTATATACATTTGACTAGGTATACAATTACTTAAAAGGGGCGGGGCCAGATACAGAGTAATACCTCTATATTAACCCCTTGAGTTCATATATGCTCAATAGAGTAAAAAGGATTGTTATAAAATAATGCCTAATGAAGCATATAGGGTTTCTATCATTGTAATTAGGAAAAGTAGACGAAGAAAGGAAAGAAAAAAAAAAATTCCAAAAAATAAAAAAATTCCAAAAAAAAAAATAAAAAAATTTGGGAATTTTTTTATTTTTTTTAATTTTTGGGAATTTTTTTTTTTTTTTTTTCTCTTTCCTTTCTTCGTCTACTTTTCTTAATTACAATGATAGAAACTGATTGTAATTTTATAACTTTATATTTATGCATTGTTTTATGTTGTATGTAAAAATTATTATTATTATTATTTTTTTATATAATCTAAAATATAGGGTGGTAGATGACAACATATCCTATGAAGTATTAAGATTATAGGATTCACAAGTTTTTTTTTTTTTTTTTTTTTACAGCGAATCCTTTTTATAAGAACCCTATATGCTTCATTAGGCATTATTTTATAACCATCCTTTTTACTCTATTGAGCATATATGAACTCAAGGGGTTAATATAGAGGTATTACTCTGTATCTGGCCCCGCCCCTTTTAAGTAATTGTATACCTAGTCAAATGTATATAAGGATCAATTGTTTGCTGCTTGTCACACCTGATGAAGGTGGCTGTGTCCACCGAAACGCGTTGTGTGTGTATTAATAAATCTGTCCTTTTAATATTTTTGCCCTGTTATTGGCGCTCTGGTACCGCTATTCATATTCTCTGACTATCCTAAGGATAGGCCATCAGTATAAAAGTACTTGTCTGAGGGATGTTCCGGCTACGCTGAATGAATGCACTTGGCACGCAAATCAGAAAGATCCGTTGCTTCCAGCTCCCTTTGCAATTGCAGACCAAAGAGGTCCTGAATATGGGAGACAAGTCTGGAGATGCTGTAGGTCATGGTAGCACATTTAGTCCATGCAGGTTGTTCACACAAGCAACATGTGGCCTGGTGGTATTGTGTTGCAAAACTGCCCCTGGGGCACCTTAGAAAAATGGCCTAACCTCTGGTTCCATGACTAAATCAATGTAATATGCTATTAGTGTACCTGGAATGAAGAATAGAGGGGTCCTGCTGCTGTACATTACACCACCGCACACCATAATCCTCAAGAGTAGGACAAGTTTGATGATCCCTCTTGAAGGCCTCTTAATGTCATAGCCCAAATAGTCTCCAGACCGATACATGCATGTAAGTAATAATAAAAAAGTCTCAAAAGGTGGAAACCCCCTTTAAGCTTTTGGAGTCTATTTTCATAATAGTTTCTGTTGCCTTCCAGCTGAAATGTGTGTAACAAAACTACCTAGGCACAATTAGGCTAAGTGCCCACGATGCAGAAAAGCGATTTTAGCATCACTTGGAAAAGTGCTTGTCAACTTGGTCACACTATATAAATTCATACAACTGGCATGGATTTTATATAGTGTGACCAAGTTAATAGTTTAAAAAAAAAGAATAAAAATGGTAAAAAATGAAAAAAAAAAAAAAACATTATACTCACCTTCCGATGGCCCCCGGTCATCTTCTCTGGTGCGTCCGGTGTGTTGGGCGGCTCGCAGTGGTGTAAAAGGACCTTCCATGATGTCATTTAGTCATGTGACATGTCACGCAACCGCCGACGTCAGCGGTCGCGTGACCTGTCACATGACTAAGTGACGTCATGGAAGGTCCTTTTACACCATCGCGAGCCACCAGGGAGCTAGGACGCATCGGAGAGAAGACCGCGGACCATCAGAAGGTGAGTATAATGTTTGTTTTTTTTTTATTTTCTTTTTTTTTACAGGTACTATGGTACCCGGGTCTGGATGAGAGTCTCCTCTTCTCCAGACCCGGGTACCATCCACATATTGAATCGCATAATGTCCGCATTTGGTCATGCGGATATTATGCGATTCAATGCAAGTCAATAGCGGCAATTACTCCGCGTTTCCGCAAAAATAATGGACATGCTGCGGATTTTTCCGCAATGATAATCCGCAGCGGAAATTTCCGCAGCATGTGCACAGCACATGCGGACTATCATTGGGGACCATGGGGCACGTATTACTAAGTGTTTAAGCGTTTTCGTTGCGGAAATTCGGTGGCAAAAATGCTTGAAAAACGCATAGTGGGCACACAGCCTTAAAGGAAATCTGGGCAGGTAATAGAGCTAAAGTGACTGAGGCTTTAGCTCTACCATATCCATCTGCATATCAAATCAAAAGCTGATTTCTGAGTAACAGAAACAGACTAGCCATGTGAAGGTATTGCTGGACTTGTCTTTAAAAGATGCATATGCCCCCATAAATAGTTTGGGGTGTGAAATCCTGTGACTGATTCCCCGACGGAAATCACAATAACCTGTTGATGTGTTGGGCTTGTACAATTCTATATAAATCCATCTAATTTAAGCATAACTGGCTGTGGCTCGCCCCGACTGTTCGCATATTTAGATTTTCTATTTCATTTCGGACGGTCAAGTGTGAGCGCCAGCTGTCCAGAATCGTTTATCTGGTCCTTATATAGATTGGGGCTCTTTTGGGGTTTCATTGGACACCCGACGGAGATTTGTATATGTAGTAAGTGGATTTTTTAAGACATCTATAAAATGACAGAATTGCTAAGTTTACAGCAGAAAAGTTAACATCAATGTAATTTTTTTAAACTGGAAGGAGAGCGCAATAAATAGGTTTCCTTTTCACTGACCACAAACACGTTCCATAAACTCATTTAATTGTAAAAATAAATGGCCTGATTCATTATTGCATTTTCGCCTCTTTCTTGTTGCGTTTTTAATGTTTTGCGCCTTTTTTATGTTTGCGCCATTTTCATCTTTTCACTTGCCCCTTTTTTAAAGTCACTTTTTGTGTGTTTTGTCATTGTTTTTTTTAGTTCAAAACTGCGGGCAGAGATAAGAATCATAGAATGTTAGAGTTGGAAGGGACCTCTAGGGTCATCTGGTCCAACATCCTGCTCAATGCATGAGTCACTAAACCATCTCAGACAGATGCCTGAGATGGTTTAGTGAATCCTGCATTGAGCAGGGGGTTGGACCAGATGACCCTGGAGGTCCCTTCCAACTCGATGTTTTTGCCTGATTCATCATTTGCAGTTTTTTGAAAAAGTGAGAATTATGGCAAATGTCCTCCAGTTCCCCTCTGCTGCAGTGATGTTATGTATGCTTAAAATAAAATTTTGGCTCAATTTTTGTGATATTTTTGTGGAACATGCAACCTTTTTTGCATTAAGAAGTTTCAAAACAGATTAAAGACAAAAATAAAGTTATGTAACATCAATGCAAATTGTTGCAACGTTATCAAAGTTATTGTGTAAGCCTAGCCTTAAAGAGTAACCGTTGTTTTAATTTCACAAATCAATAGTACACAGGACAATAAACTTTGTAATAGATATTATAAGAGAAATCTGCTTCTTTCTCATCCTGGACTGATGATTCATTCTCATTTCATGAGTAAAATCTGTACTCAGTGAAGACAGATTTTCCTATTATTGAGTTAGGAGACGACAGTTGGTGCTCATATGATTCTATGGAGGAGCTAGAGGCAGACAGACATTTTGCTGCAAGTTTTGAAACTGGAGTTAGGGCCTGTGCACATGTTGCAGATTTGTTGCTTTTTCTCTGCACAGATTTGTCACAAGACCTGAAGGGTTTACTGATGCCAGGAAA
Organism: Phyllobates terribilis; assembly: GCF_046119375.1. Classification (NCBI taxonomy): domain Eukaryota; kingdom Metazoa; phylum Chordata; class Amphibia; order Anura; family Dendrobatidae; genus Phyllobates; species Phyllobates terribilis. The sequence continues at coordinate 744,904,190 of NW_027362763.1, read as the reverse complement.
GTGAATGAGAATCCTGAAGTCTCATGCACACGTTGCTTATTTTTTCCTTGCAGATTTAAATCTGAGCATGTCAGTTCTTCCAGCATTTTTTGCTGCAGATTTCACTCATACTAATGTGTGGGAAAAAATCTGCACCAAGTGCACTGCCAAAATGCGAGTTATGCACTGCTTTTTTTCCCTTCACCCATGACAGCACACCTGAGAGAGGATCCGCCCTTCAGGACAGGAAACCATCTGAAATAAAAGTGCGGCACCTCTCCCCCGCTTCAGTTGGTTTCCTGTCCTTGATGGGAATCCTCACGAAATAATCAGGCGGCTGTTATGCTGAAGAAGACTTACCCAGGCCTGTCCCGGCGCTGGAAGAGCGGGCTGTTTTATCCGTGGCGCCGGCCTTCAGGTGCTGGTAGAGCCGTCCGCAGGTTCCCCGGGGACCTGTCGCACGTGCTGGCGCAGGCAGTGCAGAGGTCCTGGACTTCCGTACACCGCCACGCCGCCCATGTGAACGCGGTCATGTGCCTCTGACGTCATGGTGCGGGGTACGCTGGGTAGGGCGTGCCCGATGACGTCGGGGGCGGCGCCAAAGGAAACATGGCGGCGCCCTGTATAATGCCGGCCGGCATGGCAAAAACGCTGGCGGCGTTTGCGAGGAATGGCGCCAGGGGAGGGGCCTAATTACCGGAAGGAGACCGCAGGGACCAGGAGGTGGCTGATTTCGCCCGTCTCCCTATAAAGAGGAGCACCTGGGGTCAGAACGCTGCTATGTCTGACATGGAGCAACAGCAGCTGTCACCATGGCCACAGTCGCTACCACCTTCATCGCCACCTCTGTCTGCTCGCCGATCTAGAGGGTCCAGCGGAAGGAGCAGCAGTCGTCCGAGTCAGAGGGGTAAAGCTTATAAGGACTCCACAGTCTCCAGGAGGGATGCGTCGCGTATCCTGAAAAAGCCTTCAATTCCGGTATCCGCAGTGGCGGGGTGAGTGATCTTCGTGAATGTCACTAGATATATTTGCTAATGGGCTCCTACTGTGTGTTTAAATCACCAGGAGTAACCCAGGAAAGTTACCGCCAAGAAGCGGAACAGGGAATATGCGATATGCAAATGCCCGCTAGCGATTGACTGGCAGAAGGAGCTCTGCTCGGACTGCATTCAGAAAACTATTTGTGAGGGCACCCCGGATTTTGCAGCCAGCCTCAGATCGGTTATCAGATCGGAGGTAGAGGGTTCCCTTTAAAACAATTTTGAAAAAAAGGAAAATCATATCTGATCCTTCTTCTGACTCTGACTCCTCTGTATTATCGGATGTACAGTGTCATAGTGGGGCCTCATCCTCATACTCTTCCTCTTCAGACAGCGATAGAGGGGGGAGACCATGCTTCCCTATAGAAGACACAGACAAATTGGTAAAGGCCGTCAGAACCACTATGGGGCTAAAGGAAGATAAATCCGTTAAGTCCCTAGAGGATATCATGTTTGCAGGGTTAGAAGAAAAGAAAAAACGCACCTTCCCGGTGAACGCTAAGGTCCAGGTACTTATCAATAGAGAATGGAGGAAACCTGAGAAAGTAGGAGCCTTGCCTTCATCCTCAAAGAGAAAGTATCCCTTTGACCTAAAGGACTCTGAGAACTTGGACAAGGTGCCAAAAATTGAGGCTGCGGTGTCTAGATCATCAAAAAGATCAGCACTCCCTCTTGAAGACTCAGGGGTACTTAGAGACCCCTTAGACAAGAAGGCGGATACCTTTTTAAAACATGCCCGGGAATCCGCAGCAGGAGGTCTAAAACCGGCCATTGCAGGAACATGTACCGCTCGTTCCCTTATGATATGGTTACAGCAGTTGGAAGATCAGCTGAAAAATAAAAAGACCTCAAGGGAAAAAATTCTAGCCAGCCTCCCCCTGTTGCAGGGTGCAGCTGCCTTCCTAGCAGATACCTCTGCTGACTCAGTAAAACTGGCAGCTAGGTCGGCTGGGTTATCAAACGCGGCTAGGCGAGCTCTGTGGCTCAAGGGATGTCCTGGGGACTTACAATCAAAGTCTAGACTGTGTTCTAACCCCTGTGACAGCCAATTTCTCTTTGGCAAAAAATTTGACGATGTCCTTGAGAAAGCAAGTGACAGAAAAGGAAGGTTCCCTGGGTTTTCGGCGGATGCCAGAAAGACCTATTTTCGGAGGGGGAAATTTAGTAGAGGTCGCCCCCTGGGAGAAAAAAGAAAGTGGGATTTTAAGAACAAAAAAGAGTCCGGATATATGTTCGGGGGTCCCTCCGCTGCCTCCAAAAAGCCTCCACAATGACGCCAGGCCACAAGTTGGAGGGAGACTTTCTCATTTTTTTCATGCCTGGGAAAACATTTCCTCCAGTCCCTGGGTCCTCAACATAGTGAGAGATGGACTAAGGATTCAATTCCTTCAGCAGCCATGCCGCTCGTTTGTGATAACTCCGGTAAGAAAATCCCCAGACGAACAATTGGCCCTAGAATCAGAGATCTTGAACCTGTTGAACAAGCAAGTGCTATGCGAGGTACCGGTCAGTCAAAAAGGAAGGGGATTTTATTCCCCTCTCTTTTCAATAAAAAAAACGGACGGTTCATTCAGAACTATTATAAATCTAAAGGGCCTCAACCGGTTTGTAAACAACCATACGTTCAAAATGGAATCAATAAACTCAACAATAAAGCTTCTTTTTCACAATTGCTTTATGGCAGTGATAGATCTCAAAGACGCGTACTATCACGTCCCAATTCACCCAGGTCATCAAAAGTATCTAAGGGTTGCTCTTTACATTCAAGGAAGTCTCAGACACTTCCAGCTCTTCCCTTCGGGTTGTCGATTGCTCCAAGGGTATTCACCAAGCTGATAGCCGAGGTAACAGCCTTTCTCCACATTCAGAATACAGTTATAATACCATATCTGGATGACTTCCTTATAGTGGGGAATTCAGAGAGCCACTGTATTTCACAACTGAATCAAGTCATGGCTGTCTTGCAGAACTTAGGCTGGATGATCAATGCCCAAAAATCAAGGCTAGAGCCCGCAAGGATCCAGGCCTTTCTGGGGTTTACCCTAAACTCAGAGTGTCAGACTTGTCTTCTACCCGACAGCAAAATAGACAAAGTCACAAATTTGGTGTCAGCAGCCATACACACCCCAGACATGTCCTTAAGGAAGACTATGTCCCTGCTAGGTACTCTAACATCTTGCATTCCGGCGGTCAAGTGGGCCCAATTTCACACAAGAAACCTTCAGTGGGAAATCTTGTCAGCACAAAGATTGTTAAAAGGGTATTTAGAAGGAAAGGTACATCTCTCCTTGCGAACCAGGGACGCCCTCTTGTGGTGGACAGACAGGTCAAATTTATCTCGGGGGGTCCAGTGGGACACACCAGTACAAGACATCATCACGACCGATGCAAGCAACTCAGGGTGGGGCGCACACCTAGAAAATCACATGATTCAAGGCCCTTGGTCATTCCTAGAGAAAAAGGGGTCATCAAATCTAAAAGAACTATGGTCGGTGAGAAACGCTTTAGAAGGCTTCCTCCCTTTACTCCAGGGTCGCCATGTTCAGGTTATGTCGGAAAACAGAACCACTGTGGCCTACATAAACCACCAGGGTGGAACAAGATCTTATTCTCTTCTGGAAGCAGTAGGCAGGCTTTTTCAAATAGCAGAGAAAAATCTTCTATCTCTCACAGCGCTACACATACGAGGCATAGACAACGCGAAAGCAGACTTCCTAAGCCGCAACAAGTTGAGTATCCCAGAGTATTCCATCAGATAGTACAGCTGTGGGGTCTACCAGAGATAGATTTGTTCGCCGACAAAAACAACAGGAAAGTGGAGAAATTCTGCTCACTAGACCCAAGGGGAAACCCTTTTGCAATAGATGCTCTCTAGATTCCTTGGAGCTTCAAGTTGGCCTATGCATTCCCGCCAATAGCTATGATACCTCTGGTGGTGAGGAAGATGAGAAAGGATCAAGTGAGAGTGATTGTCATAGCCCTCTTCTGGCCAAAGAGACCCTTTTGAGGATAATGTCACAATCAGACCCATGGATCCTACCAGAGACCCCGGACCTTCTAGCTCAGGGACCAATATTCCATTCTCAAGTGAAGGGTTTGCACCTAGCAGCATGGAATTTGAGAGGGCAATATTGATGGTCAAAGGATTTTCACCAGGTTTAGTGTCTACTCTATTAAAAAGTAGAAAGCCCATAACCACCAAAATCTATGGTAGAACATGGAGAAAATTTTTACATTTTCTAGGAAAGCCATTAAGCCAGAAACCTCCAATTAAATCCATCCTGGAGTTCTTACAGAAGGGGTTTGAGTTAGGTCTAGCTACCAGTACACTTAAGGTCCATGTTTCTGCCTTGGGTGCGCTATATAACCATAACCTTGCAGCCAATAAATGGATTACAAGGTTCATTAAATCCTGCGGTAGATCTAGGCCAATCTCAATACCCAAAGTTCCTCCATGGAACCTAAATTTAGGACTTGACGCCAGAGCTGTGGAGTCGGAGTCGTGGATTCTGAATTAGTTTTGGTTGGAGTCGGAGTCTGAGTCGGTAGAAATGTACCGACTCCGACTCCAGCTTTAAAAAAAAAATTATTAATATTTTGTAATTGAACTTTCATATGAATTTTATAAATGTTACTCAAATATATATGTTCTATCAAACTATGAACAACAGTGATAAGCAGTTCTGCTGGAGATAGACATTTCTTACTTCTTGTATGTCACTGTTCTCCACTGCCCATTATGTAATCTTATACTTGGTTAACCTCATGCTGCCCCAACCCCCCTACTTACAATGTATGAAACTGAAAGTGAAAATGTGTTGCAAATTCTTAGTAGTAAAGCTCCTCCTCTAGACTAGATGTTTACTAGGTGTGCGTCTTCCAAGCATCTCACAGCTGCTACTCAGAAGAGGAAGACTGTAAGAAGTATTATCCTTTCAACAAACTTTGCATCAGTTAACTGTGAGTACATGAGGAATAACAGTATTACTGACCACTATATCAGTTGTACGACCTGGCAATAATTTTGTACAATTGTTTTTAGGAAAAACAATTGTCATTTGGATTGTGAATGCAGAATTAAAAACCTGAGAATGTCAAAGAAGCGTCACATTAAATCAGCTGTATTTGAACATTTCACCATCACTCAAGATAGAAAACATTATGTCTGTCAGTGTATGACAAATGATCCAGACGAAAACAAATGCTGTGAAGCCAAGATCAGTGCATATTCAGGCAAAGATAAAAATGCTCCTACCAGAGCTTCTAATCTAAAGAGACATTTACAGCGCTTTCATCCAGAAGTACTGAAAGCAGTGGATGAGAAAGACTGCATCCAAACCAATGAACCAGTGCCCAGCTCTTCCAGCCAAACAAAGGAGCAGAGAACTTTGCAGCCATCAGTTGCAAGATATTTTGTCAGTGACAAAGTTACTGTGACAATGACAGTAGATACATTTAAAAAACAGATCATAGAGCTTGTTGTAAAGGATAGTGTGCCTATTTCATTATTTTCACGTCCAGCTTTTATGTGTCTGAATGGGGAAATGGCCCTCAAGCTTGGTGTTTCTCTGGAGAGAGAGAGTATTAGAAAATTAGTAATCGAAGAAGCTTTTAAACAAAAGGAAGAACTTAAAAAAAAACTCTCAAGGGATGCTTTGTTTCTTAAAATGGATGCCTGCACACGTCACAGAGTGAACTATTTTGCCATCAAGGTCCGATTTGTTTGTGACAAAAATGAAATAGTTACCAAGACATTGGCAGTAAAAGACACCAAAGCTCATCACACCAGTGAGTTTCTCCAGGTCTTGGTGGAAAAGGTTCTGCAAGACTATGAACTTAAAGAGAAAGTTCTTTCTGTCGTAACTGACAATGCTTCAAATATGATGAGTACTATTAAGCTAATGAATGAGAGTAATGATGGTGACCAGCAGCTAGAAGAACATTCTGGGTCCACAGACACAGAAATGTTTGAAATAGAGGAACACAGTATTGTAACTGAGGAGCAAACTGAAGTTGCTTCAGATGAACAGCAACATGATAGTTTAGATGATCTTGTTGAAACTGTGTCAATACGTTCTTTCATTCATCACATGCGCTGTGTTGTGCATACGCTACAGCTGGCTATAAGAGACAGTCTGCAAGAAGGACAGGCTGCTGCACTGATTGGCAAGGTGAGAAAATTGGCTACTGTTACCAGAACCCCTAAAGTTGACTCAATTTTGAATTGACGTGCTGGAAAAGGGGCAATTATTGATCAAGCCACACGATGGGGCAGTACTTACTTAATGATTCAGCGCTTGGTTGAACTGAAAACCTTTCTTGTAGACATGGCTAACCCTCAACTGACGCTAAATGAAAGTCAGTGGAATCAGGTGACTGAGCTGGAAAAATTGCTAGAGCACCCATTTACAGGGACTAAAAAATTACAAGCAGAGGAATTAACTCCAGGTATTTTCTTAAAGGAGTGGAAGAACCTGATGTTTCACCTGTCCCAAAGAGGAGGGTTAATTGCAAGTGGCATTGCTACATCAATGAAACGGAGAGAGGAGCTACTATTACAAAATAGCAATCTTTTGGCAGCTGTTTATGTAGACCCAATGCATCGGATTCTTCTAGATGATCAACAGCTAACTAACGGAAAAGAAGCTCTGTTTGAAATAACAGTAAGGATGAAAGGGTTGCAGAACAGTCAGGAGGAACAAGAAGAATTTGGTCGTCCTGCCACATCTTCACCCTCATCATCAACTGATGAAGAATTTAATTTCGAAAAATATTTGGATCACTAGGAACGTGCAAAGTGTTCCTGCATAGAAGAAGAGTCATCCCCATCAAAGAACACAGCCAGTACATTTCAGCAGAATTTTTCATGTGCACTAAAAGAAATTGAGAAATTTGACCGTTCATCAAAAATAACAGTGCAACAAGCGATTCCTCTGTATCCTGACATTGTCAGAGATGTTGCCCGAGTGGTTACTGCTTTGCCACCAACCCAAGTTAGTGTAGAGAGGTTGTTCTCTGCTCTCAAAATAATTAGATCAGATTTGAGGGCATCCATGAAAGAGGATCTGACAGAGGCAATACTTTTTCTGAGGACAAATGTATAGATTTCTTCTTATTAACTGCATAACAGTGTTTATTGCATATTTACTTACAAGAGTTTAGAAAAGTTTATAAAAGTTATTTGCTATATTCTAATTGTATTCTAATAAATATAGTTTTTGCTCTAAGTGGTCTGATTACTTATATGATGGTGAGAAACTGAATAAGCACGATGTTAATATTTTACAACAGTAAATTTATTGTTACGAATTGGCCATTTATGAAGGAGTCGGAGTCGGAACCTGATAAAATCCAGGAGTCGGAGTCGCAACTGTGGCTTACCGACTCCACAGCCCTGCTTGACGCACTAACTATGGAACCCTTTGAACCAGTTCAGGAGTTGTCCACAAAATACATAACTCTCAAAACAATTATTTTGGTAGCCTTAACATCGGCCCGTAGAGTAAGTGATTTTGTGACGCTCACAGCCCTCCCTGGGAGATTCGGAACTCGGAGCTGGGTCAGATGTTGGGGGAGCAGTCGTGGCCTGGACCCGCTCCGTGCCCAGGGCCGTCACATAAAAGTAATGGGCTTACAGGGTTGAGTGGTTCTTATCGACTACGCCACCTGTGGTACCTGGTGAAGGCCACCAGCGCTGCTGCAGTCCTCTGAGGCGGGATGTTGTGGCAGCCGTTGTTGACACTACTCCCCACAGGCAGAGCAGGGCCTCAGGGCAGAGACGAGGATGGAGGGAGTTGTAGTGTAGGAGGTCTGGTGCTGCGTGGTGCGGTGCAGTGCAGAAATAAAGAGTTCGGAGGCCATAGGGGTTGACTTCCAGGGTTTTTACTCACGGTGGAGAGTACAGCTGCAAGGCTTCTCCCTGCTCCTCACGGAGTTCTGCAGTCACCAGGGACGGGGGTCTGACAACCTCCGAGTAATTCAAGTGCTTAATCAGGACCCCACACCAGAGTGTTCCTAGACTTCAGACTGAGTCCTCTCCTGTCTGTGTGTGTAGATAGGCCGGGTCTCCCTCTGGACTACGCTCAGAAAAAGGGTATGGGTGGCAGCTCTGCTCCTTCCGTTACCCGGTGGGATCCTCTGGGCCTGCCGGGCTTCCCTGACTAGGATGTAGAGTAGCAAAGTCAGGTGTCGGGGGCCGGTACCCCTCTTGCAGCCGGAATCCCTCTGACTAGGCCAGAATAGCGAGGACAGGTGGCGTATACCGCTCCGTCTGCACCCCCCTGGGATTCTTTTGCGGTGGAGCTACACTCCTAAGCTCCAGGCCTTCTTGGGTATGGTCCTTGACCGGGTTGAGACATACGTTAACTCCAACCTGCCCCTCGACTCAAGGCCGGAGTACGAGGGCCGTGTCTCCATCCGCTGCAGGTTCACCCAGAAGCCACGTTCAGGGATGGAGATCACTATCAAAGAACACATGAGCCCAAGATGGCTGTTTATTAAATATGAAATATTAAGTGTAACTAAATGTGCGTCCTCCACCCTCACCCACTACATGGTTCCCCCTATCTCTTGGTTCCCCAGTCTCCCATTTTCCCAGTAGGGACAGCACACTAGTGCCTAATAGCCCCCTCTGGTGGTAGAAGTGTGGTGTTGGATGTGGAGGTGGGGTCCTGACCATTGCACCGTTCTTACCTCGAAGGAGGAACACCACACCCCATTGAAGAGGTGCAGCATCCCTGTGGCGGTCGAACCCTCAGGGGCACCACATTCACCCCTGGTGAAACACAGCACGTCCGCGGGTTGCAAAGAGAGCAAAACCTGGTACAGTCTTTTTATATTTTTGATAACCGTAAACAATCTTCCCCATATGGGAGGCACTTCTCCTTTAGCTTTACAAACTGCACAAATTATAAAAGTATAAAACCATCCAGAGACATTATGCATAGACAGACAGGTAAAAGTGCAAGGACGAAGAGTCCGTTCAGAAGCGCGAGGGACCTGTCCCAAACCCCCAACATAGGCCCGGGGGTGGTTGCAGGGCATGAAGATCCCGAGTTGGACCTCCAAGAGAGCCACTCCAGACAGGTTTTTCTTCCGAGGTCTGAGGGAGAAATAGCCGCGGTTTTACATAAAACCAATAAGGAGCACCTAAAGAGATGCAAACTATTTACAGTTAAATAGTCTGTCTACTGCAAGTCCGCAGGGACAAATGTCTCTAGAAAAACCGGGAGGAAAACATGGCAAACATTAATATATACATAACAACTTTAGTGTAACTAAATGTGCGTCCTCCACCCTCACCCACTACATGGTTCCCCCTATCTCTTGGTTCCCCAGTCTCCCATTTTCCCAGTAGGGACAGCACACTAGTGCCTAATAGCCCCCTCTGGTGGTAGAAGTGTGGTGTTGGATGTGGAGGTGGGGTCCTGACCATTGCACCGTTCTTACCTCGAAGGAGGAACACCACACCCCATTGAAGAGGTGCAGCATCCCTGTGGCGGTCGAACCCTCAGGGGCGCCACAATTTACAGGCCCTATCCATAAATCCTCCATATACGCAAATATTTGAGGATAGAATAGTATTGAGGCCTGATCCAGCCTACCTTCCTAAGGTTGCACTCAAGTTTCATAGATCTCAGAAAATTGTTCTGCCCTCCTTTTGTAATAGCCCAAAGAACCCAGGGGAGCAAACGTTTCAAAACCTTGATGTTAGAAGGGCTCTATTACAATACATAAAAGTAACTAGCCAGTGGAGGCGTAGCCAATCCCTGTTCGCAGCCTTCCAGGGGAGTAGGAAGGGGTATGGGGTGACGAAAGCAACTATAGCCAGATGGATTAGGGAGGCCATTTTCTTAGCCTTCTCTACAAGTAACACCCCGATCCCTGACTGCATCAAAGCTCACTCCGCCAGGGCCGTGGCTACCTCCTGGGCAGAGAAGGCAGAGGTATCGATAGATCAAATCAGTAAGGCCGCTACATGGTCATCACCATCTACCTTTTTCAAACACTACCGTTTGGATCAATCCTGCCTATCTGACTTAACCTTTGGTAGAAGGGTGCTACAAGCGGTGGTCCCTCCCTAAGGTGTTTCTTTCTCCAAAATTCTCTCAGGTGTGCTGGCGTGGGTGAAGGGAAAACACCAAGGTTACTTACCGGTAGCCTGTTTTTCCAGAACCCATGACAGCACCCGTATATGCCCCCCCTTCTTTCTCACCATATGGGTGTGCACGTGTGTTGGGTGTTATTTGATGTGGTGTTGGATTTGCATATAACTCTTTTTTATGGAGGTCCTCTCAATGCTCTGTAACCAACTGAAGCAGGGGAGAGGTGCCGCCCTTTTATTTCAGATGGTTTCCTGTCCTTGAAGGGCGGATCCTCTCTCAGGTGTGCTGTCATGGGTTCTGGAAAAACCGGCTACCGGTAAGTAACCTTGGTGTTTACCGCCAAGAGATGCAGAAATGGTGCAGAAATTTTTGCACCAAATACTTAATGTGTGCACAGACCCTAAGGCTTTGTGCACACGGTCAGGATTTGCAGCAGAAAATTCTGCTGCAAATCCTGATGTGCTGGCAGGGAAAACGCTGCGTAAAATACTCGCTTATTTCAGCATTTGGCTGAGTGCACACAAAGCGATTTTAATGCGTTTTTGCGGTTTATTTTTGCCGCGAAAACGCAGAAAAATCGCTTGTAATTGGTCTGCCATTTACTGCAATGCAAATCCGCATGTGCAGTGCACATCATGCGGAAATTTCTGCTGCGAATTCGCATTGCGGTAAAACCCACAGCAAGACCAACTCTAGTGCCATTTCACTGCGAAATCGCCGCCATTGACTTGCATTGGATCGCATAAGATCCGCATGACTACATGTAGCCATGCGTATCTTGTGCGATTAATGCGCGGATGGTACCCGGGTAGCGTGACCTGTCACATGACCGCTGACGTCATGGAAGGTCCTTTTACATTACCGATGCCCGCCACAGAGCCAGCAGCGACGCCAGGAGCAGAGCGGGGGCCATCAGAAGGTGAGTATAAGGAGATAACTTTGAGCACCAACCGTCATCTCCTATCTCAGTAATGGGAAAATCTGTATGAATGGAAGATGCATTTTACACCCTGAATTGAGAATTTTGAGAATGACTGATCAGTCCAGGAGGATAAAGAAGCAGATTTCTCGAATAAGATATATTACAGAGTTTCTTGTTTTATTGCATTATAGATTTATATAAAATTTAAAATGACAGTTACTCATTAAATATATAACCACAGTCACAATGGTGCACTGGATTTTTTTTTTTTATATGCCGACTTCTTATAAATTTGAAATGTATTTTCTCCACAATATTTTTTTTTATTTTTACCCAATCATTCATGTAGACTACATTGTACTACAGAAATACCGATCTCATGCAATAATGCATGGGTCCATATATATTCTTTTTGTAATTTTTAAAATGTAAAAAAAAAGGGAAATGGGCCAATGCGAAAGTTTGGGCACCCTTGGAGCTGTGTGTGCTGAGATACCTTTGACCAAGGTTTCAGACTTTAATTAGTCTGTTAGGGTTATGGCTCATTCACTATCATCGTTAGGAAACGCCAGGTGATGCAAATTTCCCAGCTTTATAAAAACCTAGCCTCCTCTAACCTTGTGCCAAAAAACTGTAGCCATGGGTTCTTCTAAGCAGCTGCTTAGCACTCTGAAAATGGTCGAGGCCCACAAAGCAGAAGCCTAAAAGAAGATGGCAAAGCATTTTCAAGTTGCCCTTCCCTCAGTTCGAAATGTAATTAAGAAACGGCAGTTAACAGGAACAGTGGAGGTCAAGATAAAGTCTAGAAGACCAAGCAAAATTTCAGTTTTTTCAGTTGACCCGCCAAAACATGTTGTGAGTGCCACATTTGTTAAATAAAGACGTAATACCTAAAGCAGGGTTCCCCAACTCCAGTCCTCAAGGCCCACCAACAGGTCATGTTTTCAGGATTTCCTTAGTATTGCACAGGTGATAATTCCATCATCAGCACAGGCAATAGTTACATCACCTGTGCAATACTAAGGAAATCCTGAAAACATGACCTGTTGGTGGGCCTTGAGGACTGGAGTTGGGGAACCCTGACCTAAAGGATAATCTGTACCTGGATGCTGGATTCATGCGCCACACTAAAACCGCAAATTTACCAACTTCATCAATCATATCCCTTTGGGAGCGGTAAGTGCTGCATCTTACAGCGCTGGAGCACAGTGAGTGAAGGACCTGAGGTGACGTCACCCCCCGTGACCGGTTAAGCCTGAACGCCAGAGTATCGTGTGTTGTGTGACTATACACCGGAGGCCCTCACTGTGGTTGTGCAGAGGTGCACAACCACGAAAGGTGATGATCTCATGAACCCCCTCCCCCCAAATTAGTCCCCATTAGACCATCGGTTACATAAAAGGCCGCCTCTCTGTATGTTTTTATTTTCCACCTGCACAAGTATGGCCTTCATGGAAGAGTCATCAGAAGAAAACCTCTCCTGCGTCCTCACCCAAAGGCCACAGCCGCACTATCAGTATTTGGTCAGTATTCAATCAGTATTTTTTCACAGGAGCCAAAACCAGGAGTGGGTGATAAATGCAGAATTGGTGACTTGTTTCTATTATACCTTTTCTCTGATTGTTCCTCACCTGGTTTTGGCTCCCACTCCTGAGAAAAAATACTGACCAAATACTGGTAGCGGGGCTGTGGCCTTAAATTCAGCTTCAGAAGTTTATAAAAGAACATCTAAACAAGCCTGATGCATTTTTGAAACAAGTCCTGTGGACCGATGAAGTTAAAATAGAACTCTTTGGCCACAATGATTAAAGGTATGTGTGGAGAAAAAGGGCACAGAATTTCAGGAAAGGAACATCTCGCCAACCATTAAGCATGGGGGTGGACCAATCATGCTTTGGGGTTGTGTTGCAGCCAATGTCACAGCAAAAATAATGGACATGCTGCGGATTTTTCCGCAATGATAATCCGCAGCGGAAATTTCCGCAGCATGTGCACAGCACATGCGGATTATCATTGGGGACCATGGGGCACGTGTTGCTAAGTGTTTAAGCGTTTTCGTTGCGGAAATTCCGTGGCAAAAACGCTTGAAAAACGCATAGTGGGCACGCAGCCTTAAAGGAAATCTGGGCAGGTAATAGAGCTGGAGTGACTGAGGCTTTAGCTCTACCATATCCATCTGCATATCAAATCAAAAGCTGATTTCTGAGTAACAGAAACAGACTAGCCATGTGAAGGTATTGCTGGACTTGTCTTTAAAAGATGTACATGCCCCCATAAATAGTTTGGGGTGTGAAATCCTGTGACTGATTCCCCGACGGAAATCACAATAACCTGTTGATGTGTTGGGCTTGTACAATTCTATATAAATCCATCTAATTTAAGCATAACTGGCTGTGGCTCGCCCTGACTGTTCGCATATTTAGATTTTCTATTTCATTTCGGATGGTCAAGTGTGAGCGCCAGCTGTCCAGAATCGTTTATCTGGTCCTTATATAGATTGGGGCTCTTTTTGGGTTTCATTGGACACCCGACGGAGATATGTATACGTAGTAAGTTTATTTTTTAAGACATCTATAAAATGACAGAATTGCTAAGTTTACAGCAGAAAAGTTAACATCAATGTAATTTTTTTTAAACTGGAAGGAGGGCACAATAAATAGGTTTCCTTTTCACTGACCACAAACACGTTCCATAAACTCATCTAATTGTAAAAATAAACGGCCTGATTCATTATTGCATTTTCGCCTCTTTCTTGTTGCGTTTTTAATGTTTTGTGACTTTTTTTATGTTTGCGCCATTTTCATCTTTTCACTTGCCCCTTTTTTAAAGTCACTTTTTGTGTGTTTTGTCGTTGCTTTTTTAGTTCAAAACTGTGGGCAGAGATAAGAATCATAGAATGTAAGAGTTGGAAGGGACCTCTAGGGTCATCTGGTCCAACCACCTGCTCAATGCATGAGTCATTAAACCATCTCAGACAGATGCCTGAGATGGTTTAGTGACTCCTGCATTGAGCAGGGGGTTGGACCAGATGACCCTGGAGGTCCCTTCCAACTCAATGTTTTTGCCTGATTCATCATTTGCAATTTTTCAAAAAGTGAGAATTATGGCAAATGTCCTCCAGTTCCCCTCTGCTGCAGTGATGTTATGTATGCTTAAAATAAAATTTTTGTGATATTTTTGTGGAACATGCGACCTTTTTTTGCATTAAGAAGTTGCAAAACAGATTAAAGACAAAAATAAAGAACTATCAAATAGTTAGGTAACATCAATGCAAATTGTTGCAACGTTATCAAAGTTATTGTGTAGGCCTAGTCTTAAAGAGTAACCGTTGTTTTAATTTCACAAATCTATAGCACACAGGACAATGAAACTTTGTAATAGGTCTTATCAGAGAAATCTGCTTCTTTCTCATCCTGGACTGATGATTTATTCACATTTCATGAGTAAAATTTGTACTCAGTGAAGACAGATTTTCCTATTATTGAGTTAGGAGACGACAGTTGGTGCTTATATGGTTCTATGGAGGAGCTAGAGGCAGACCGACATTCTGCTGCAAGTTTTGAAACTGGAGTTAGGGCCTGTGCACATGTTGCAGATTTGTTGCTTTTTCTCTGCACCGATTTGTCACAAGACCTGAAGGGTTTACTGATGCCAGGAAAGTGAATGAGAATCCTGAAGTCTCATGCACACCTTGCTTATTTTTTCCTTGCAGATTTAAATCTGAGCATGTCAGTTATTCCAGCATTTTTGCTGCAGATTTCACTCATACTAATGAGTGGGAAAAAATCTGCACCAAGTTCGCTGCCAAAATGCGTATTATGCACTGCGTTTTTCCTCCCAAGAGATGCAGAAATGGTGCAGAAATTTTTTGCACCAAATACTTAATGTGTGCACAGACCCTAAGGCTTTGTGCACACGGTCAGGATTTGCAGCAGAAAATTCTGCTGCAAATCCTGATGTGCTGGCAGGAAAAACGCTGCGTAAAATACTCGCTTTTTTCAGCATTTGGCTGTGTGCACACAAAGTGATTTTAATGCGTTTTTGCAGCGTATTTTCACTGCAACGCATTAAAATCGCTTGTAATTGGTCTGCCATTTACTGCAATGCAAATCCGCATATGCAGTGCACATCATGCGGAAATTTGCGCTGCGAATTCGCATTGCGGTAAAAACCACGGCAAGACCAATTCTAGTGCGATTTCGCTGCAAAATGGCCGCCATTGACTTGCATTGGATCGCATAAGATCCGTATGACTACATGTAGCCATGCGTATCTTATGCTATTAATGCACGGATGGTACCCGGGTCGCTTGACCTGTCACATGACCGCTGACGTCATGGAAGGTCCTTTTACATTACTGGTGCCGCCACAGAGCCAGCAGCGACGCCAGGAGCAGAGCGGGGGCCATCAGAAGGCGAGTATAAGGAGATAACTTTGAGCACCAACCGTCATCTCCTATCTCAGTAATGGGAAAATCTGTATGAATGGAAGACGCATTTTACACCCTGAATTGAGAATTTTGAGAATGACTGATCAGTCCAGGAGGATAAAGAAGCAGATTTCTCCAATAAGATATATTACAGAGTTTCTTGTTTTATTGAACTATAGATTTATATAAATAAATTTAAAATGACAGTTACTCATTAAATATATAACCACAGTCACAATGGTGCACTGGATTTTTTTTTTTTTATATGCCGACTTCTTATAAATTTGAAATGTATTTTCTCCACAATATTTTTTTTATTTTTACCTTATCATTCATGTAGACTACATTGTACTACAGAAATACCGATCTCATGCAATAATGCATGGGTCCATATATATTCTTTTTGTAATTTTTAAAATGTAAAAAAAAAGGGAAATGGGCCAATGCGAAAGTTTGGGCACCCTTGGAGCTCTGTGTGCTGAGATACCTTTGACCAAGGTTTCAGACTTGAATTAGCCTCTTAGGGTTATGGCTCATTCACTATCATCGTTAGGAAACGCCAGGTGATGCAAATTTCCCAGCTTTATAAAAACCCAGCCTCCTCTAACCTTGTGCCAAAAAACTGTAGCCATGGGTTCTTCTAAGCAGCTGCTTAGCACTCTGAAAATGGTCAAGGCCCACAAAGCAGAAGCCTAAAAGAAGATGGCAAAGCATTTTCAAGTTGCCCTTCGCTCAGTTCGAAATGTAATTAAGAAACGGCAGTTAACAGGAACAGTGGAGGTCAAGATAAAGAATAGAAGACCAAGCAAATACTCAGTTTTTTCAGTTGACCCGCTAAAACATGTTGTGAGTGCCACATTTGTTAAATAAAGACGTAATACCTAAAGGATAATCTGTACCCGGATGCTGGATTCATGCGCCACACTAAAACCGCAAATTTACCAAGTTCATCAATCCTATCCCTTTGGGAGCGGTAAGTGCTGCATCTTACAGCGCCGGAGCACAGTGAGTGAAGGACTTGAGGTGACGTCACCCCCACATGACCGGTTAAGCCTGAATGCCGGAGTATCGTGTGTTGTGTGACTATATACCGGAGGCCCTCACTGTGGTTGTGCAGAGGTGCACAAGCACGAAAGGTGAGTGATCTCATGAACCCCCTCCCCCAAAATTAGTCCCCATTAGACCATCGGGTGCATACAAGGCCGGCTCTCTGTATGTTTTTATTTTCCACCTGCACAAATATGGCCTTCATAGAAGAGTTATCAGAAGAAAACCTCTCCTGCATCCTCACCAAAAGGCCACAGCCCCACTATCAGTATTTGGTCAGTATTCAATCAGTATTTTTTCACAGGAGCCAAAACCAGGAGTGGGTGATAAATGCAGAATTGGTGACTTGTTTCTATTTTACATTTTCTGTGATTGTTCCTCACCTGGTTTTGGTTCCCACTCCTGAGAAAAAATACTGACCAAATACTGGTAGTGGGGCTGTGGCCTTAAATTCAGCTTCTGGAGTTTACAAAAGAACATTTAGGCTAAGTGCCCACGTTGCGGAACTGAAGCATATTTTTTACGCTTCTCCCTGGCGGGAAAATCGCATGCGGATTTTACATGCGGTTTTCCCGCCAGGTAGAAGCGTTTGTGAGGCGTCTTTGCATGCATTTCCGCATGCGGGTTATCAAGCACTTCTCCAAGTGATTTAAGCATCACTTGGAAAAGTGCTTGACAATTTGTTCACACTATGTAAATCCATGCAACCGGCATGGATTTATATAGTGTGACCAAGTAATAGTTAAAAAAAAAAGAATCAGAATGGTAAAAAATAAAAAAATAAAGTTTATACTAACTTTCCGATGCATTCTCTGCCCCATCCGGAGTCTTGAGCGGCTCATGCTGTTGTGTGCAGGACCTGCGGTGATGTCATTGAGTCATGTGATGGGTCACATGACTCAATGACGTGGCAGGTCCTTCACACAACAGCGCGACAGCGGGAAAACACCGGGAAGACATCAGAAGATAAGTATAAACTTTATTTTTTCTTTTTTTTACAGGTTCTTTGGTACCCATGTCTGGATGAGAGTCTCCTCTCATCCATACTTGGGTACCATCCGCACATTGATTCCGCTGCGCTTCCTCAAAATGAATGAACATGCTGCGGATTTTTGACCGCAGCATATACGCTGCGGAAAAATCCGCAGCATGGGCATTGACATTGCGGAATGCCATTGGGGACCATGGGGTGCAGATATACATGCGTTTTACAAGCGTTTACGCTGTGGAAATTCCGCAGCATATACGCTTGTAATACGCAACGTGGGCACGCAGCCTTAAACAAGCCTGATGCATTTTTGAAACAAGTCCTGTGGACCGATGAAGTTAAAATAGAACTCTTTGGCCACAATGATTAAAGGTATGTCTGGAGAAAAAAGGGCACAGAATTTCAGAAAAAGAACATCTTACCAACCATTAAACATGGGGATGGATCAATCATGCTTTGGGGTTGTGTTGCAGCCAATGTCACAGGGAACATTTCACGGGTAGAGGGAAGAATGGATTCAATGAAATTTCAACAAATTCTTGATGCAAACTTAACACCAGCTGTAAAAAAAAAGCTGAAAAGAGGATGGCTTCTCCAAATGGATAATGATCCTAAACACACGTCAAAAGACACAAGCTGAAGGTTTTACAATGGCCCTCACAGTCCCCTGATCTGCATATCATTGAAAATTTGTGGCTAGACCGCAAAATAGCAGTGCATGCAAGATGACCCAGGAATATCACAGAACTGGAAGAATTTTCCAAGGAAGAATGGATGACAATCCCTCAAACAACAATGGGGAAAGACTCTTCTCTGGCTACAAAAAGAGTTTACAAGCTGTGATACTTTTAAAAGGGGGTGCTACTAGGTAATAACCTTGCAGGGTGCCCAAACTGTTACATGCCACTGTAATGGTGCATTTTGCAACTATGAAATTCAAGTTGTGTTGAGATTTACAGCTAATTTATCAAAAAGTGGCTAATAAATCGGATGCATGTAGACTTTTCTGTGATTCTCTGCTGTTACTACATTTTGTACATTTCTGTCTTTTTCAACCTTTTCCCTTCATAAGTGAGTCTCAAAGTACATTTACAACTTGACTATTCCCACTTTTCTTCATTATTTTAAATAAATCTGTAATGTAACTTTTTAACTATCATTTTCATAAGAAAAAATAGATGTTATGGTAGCATCGTCCTATTATGGAGGGTAATATTAACCTATAAACACCCAGGAAGGAATTTGCAAACATTCCCAGATGCTTGCGAGGCCGAGAGAGATCTACATGTATCAGTTTTTAAATTTTCAGTTCTGCATGTTGTCACCATTACAGATCATCAAAATATGGTTCGGCAAATAATTCAAGAGTAAACAGTAAAGAAATGGAGAAATGTGTATTTTTGATGGAAACATCTTTCCTTCCCTGAAAGTATAATTCCACCAACCTCGTTATTTGATCCCTGCATTTCCTGTGCGACTGTTTTCTATATTGGCCAGGAGCTGATGAGATTTACACACCCGATATATACTACAGTAGCTGCTACACCATAGTTATATAGTGACATCCGGGCAGTCAGTTCTGAGCTCTTCTGTTTAAAGTCCTAACTAAAGATGGATCCATCCGAACCAGCTAAAAATCCTCAATTCAGCGAGTTCAACCGGACTGAGAACTTTCCCACATTTCTTCAGCTTCTTGCAGATTGGGCTAAAGAAAAAAAGTGTCGTGTGTCAGTCATGTTGCTTTTTTGCTGCAAAGTGACAAATTCATGCTACTAAATCTTGAGATGAGATGTGACGTCAACCCACCTACCGATAATTGCACAATTTACCCCATGGTGGTTATAGGTCTGTAGATGAAGTCACTTGTTAGGCTATGGGTTGAACTAGATGGACTTAGTCTTCCTTCAACCTTAAAAACTATGTTACTATGTTACTTCTTATCCCACCATACCTGTTCAATTTCACCTGGTCTACTTTATGCTTATTACTCAACTATGTATGTGACCGTGGATCACCAATGATTTCTAGAACTTAGGGCTCCATGGATAGATCTTTAGTACTGCCCTGAGATTTCTGCTACTGGAAGTCTGACACATCAAAGGCAGAATAGTTACACTGGTTTTCTGGTCAAGACAAACTCCATACTTTTTGGGTGGTACATGTGGAATCACTCTCAGTGCACGTCTTTTTATGAAGCAGATCCATCAACAAGGTGTGCACCATGTTAATGAGTTTGGCCCACCTTGGAGATACACACACACACTTTTCAGGAGATGGATGCCCCCCATTGTCCTGCAGACCTCTTTTTCATCCAATTCTCTAATTTGAAGTTTTCATTGTCCACCTTGGTGCAGATACAGTGAGGCTATGGTCCAGTCGCAACTTGTTTTTAAGCAAGCCAAGCTTAAAGGGATTCTTTCAACAAGAATGACTGTTCAAACCAAGTACCCTTGGTTTGGCCAAATAGTTCGTTGCACCTTCCCACCTACTTGTTTTCCATCAATCTCTACCCCCTCCCTGTCCATTTTGATTGACAGCTCTGGTTTTATAGAGTGAGAGAAGGGCAGAAATAGATGGAAAACAAGGAGATGCATTAACATGTTTGGCCACAACAAGGGTGCACCGAGCACCTGTACTTGGTTTGAACAGTCGTTCTCTGCTGACTCCGAGTCCCTTTAAAGAGAATCTGTCACCTCCAGAAAATCTATTAAACTGCACTTATAATAGCAATCTGCAGGTATAGAGAGAACATGATGTTATATTCTCCATGCAGCTGCTCACCTCCAGGCATCGTGGTGGTGCAGAGAGTGTGACTGTTATGACTCCCTGGAACTTTGATTGACAACCTGCTCTGCACACATATTGCACACATTCACTGAACAGTAGGCTGTCAATCGAAATGCAGAGGTGTGATTACAATGCGCTCCCTGTATAGTGAGGGTAACTGCTACCTGTACTGCCCCGATGATTGGAAGCGAGTGGCTGCAGGGAGGATATAACTTCATTTTCTCTCTGTAGCTGCTGCTCCAATAAATCAACCAGGATTAAAACTCTATTTAGCTGCAGATTCCCACTACGACTGAAGGGAAAAAGCATTTCTGGAGGTGACAGGTTCCCTTTAAATACCTGTAAATGTACAGGGAGATTTTGGACAACTGTTTTGCTCCAATTTTACTTTCTGCTACCACTTTTTATAAGCAGCTCCCAATCCTAGCTCTGTTTTTGGCATCATGGAAATAATAGAAGGTCAATGATCTGATGATAATTCCAGAGTCGGAGAGTTTCCAGCAGGTTGCATTCTGTATAAGATCTCTGAAACATAGAAGTGAATAGCACAAGTCTATGTTAACTTCTGACTGCCCGGACTGGTAAAATCAAGTTTGCATCCATCTTCCTCTCTTGTGAGCATGTTGTTTCTTTCCTGGCTGCAGGGTTTTCCCTGCATCCTTCCTGTCTGTGTCATCCACGTCCTGTCTCCTGCACCTGTCATATGTCCTGTCCGCGGGGCTTGTTGTCTTCTTTTGGACATTATGGTATTGTATAGATGCATTTATTATTTTATTAATTTTTTTTTTTACCATTTCCCACTAAGTTGTTTTTAATACCTTTCATCCTCTATTTCCTTCTTCTTTCATTAGGCCATATGCCCCTACTACTCACTCTTGCATGCTTTTATCTCACTAAAAGAGCCTAGCAGCTGTCTTTCGTAGGTGTATTTGGCTGAGGTTACCTCTGTCTGTAGGATCTCTGTGGGCTGACTGTGTTTCATGCGAACATGTTTTCCATGAAATGCAGAGGTGGAGTGTCATATGCTTTAATTGGTGTCTTTTAACTCCTTGTGCTCCATGTAATGCCGTGCCATGAACGTGATAGTTCGTAGAACTCAAAAATGTAAGTAATATTAAATTTTAGCAACAGTAATCTATTCATCTTACTTGTGTTATATACTGGTGAGATATCATAAAGTGGCCTACTGTGGTAGCCGCAATCAGGGCAGCACAGTTGGTATTATTTGGCACCTAATAGTCATCCAGTCGGACACGCATAAATGTATGTATTTCTTGTACATAATACTACACGAACCTCTATATATCTTTTTACCATAATATAGGGATCCCAAAATGTATGGTATGAATTCTACGCATCATGGGTACAAGGGCATGGGTACAGCCAGGCTCGGACTGGCCTACAGGAGAACAGGAAAATCCTCCGGTAGGCCACCCCTGTGAAGGACTGCTAATGAGCAGTGCTGTTACACTTGATTCACAATTTGCAGAAAAAGGTATCATCTAATCATTCATTAAATAAGCTAGCCAAGTTAATATTACATAGAAGCAAATGTAAATTTGTGTACTAGGGTCAGGTAATTTTTGCATGTAGCCCAAGAATCAATGTTACTTATGGGCCTTTGCCAACCCAATCCAACAGTGGGTACAGCTCGTACATGGGTATAGTTCAAGGAACTTTACCCAGTATTCCATATGGGGCACATATACTAATTAGATCAGCCCTGAAGATATGTATTTATATTGATCGTTTTCACCAGTGATGTAATTTTTCTATATTAGACACACGCTAAGACCATTGTGAATGCATTATTCTGCGAAGTCATTTTTTAACAAAGGTAGATGTGATACTTCTTGTTAGGCCACGGCCCCACTATCAGTATTTGGTCAGTATTTTTTCTCAGGAGTGGGAGCCAAAACCAGGTGAGGAACAATCAGAGAAAAGGTATACTAGAAACAAGTCACCAATTCTGCATTTATCACCCACTCCTGGTTTTGGCTCCCACTCCTGAGAAAAGATACTGACCAGGGGCGGAACTACCGCCCGTGCAGCCGGTTCATTGAACGGGGGCCCCGAGGGAGAGGGGGCCCCTCCAGCCTCCAGCAGGGCCGCCATCAGGGCATGACTGCCCTGACTCCAGTATGGGGCCCGGCCGGTAGGGGCCCCCTCGGGGGCCCCCCTCTTGTGCGTCTCTCTCCTCATGGGGCCCCCGGCCCCATGCTATGCGCCGGGTGCGGGACATTTCAGCGCTGAGCTGCACTGTTGCAGCAGCGCCTTCATGATTCCCCTGACTTCCGGTCATGTGACGGTGCCGTCACATGGCCGGAAGTCAGGAGAACCTGCTGTCAGCGATTTGGACGAGCGCCAGGATTCTGCAGGGATCGCATGGGGGTAAGTATAACAAGTTTTATTTTTTTTAAAATACAGTTAACTAGGAGTGGAGAGATGGGAGATGCACATATGTGTGTGTGTGTGTGTGTGTGTGTGTGTGTGTGTGTGTGTGTGTGTGTGTGTGTGGGAGATGGGAGATGCACATGTGTGTGTGGGGGGGGGAGATGGGAGATGCACATGTGTGTGGGGGGGGGGAGATGGGAGATGCACATGTGTGTGGGGGGGGGAGATGGGAGATGCACATGTGTGTGTGTGTGTGTGTGGGAGATGGGAGATGCACATGTGTGTGTGGGGGGGGGAGATGGGAGATGCACATGTGTGTGTGGGGGGGGAGATGGGAGATGCACATGTGTGTGGGGGGGGGGAGATGGGAGATGCACATGTGTGTGTGGGGGGGAGATGGGAGATGCACAGGTGTGTGTGGGGGGAGATGGGAGATGCACAGGTGTGTGTGGGGGGAGATGGGAGATGCACAGGTGTGTGTGGGGGGAGATGGGAGATGCACAGGTGTGTGGGGGGGGGGAAGATGGGAGATGCACAGGTGTGTGGGGGGGGGAGATGGGAGATGCACATGTGTGTGGGGGGGGAGATGGGAGATGCACATGTGTGTGTGGGGGGAGATGGGAGATGCACATGTGTGTGGGGGGGGAGATGGGAGATGCACATGTGTGTGGGGGGGGAGATGGGAGATGCACATGTGTGTGTGGGGGGAGATGGGAGATGCACATGTGTGTGTGGGGGGAGATGGGAGATGCACATGTGTGGGGGGGGATGGGAGATGCACATGTGGTGGGGGGGGGATGGGAGATGCACATGTGGTGGGGGGGAGATGGGAGATGCACATGTGTGGGGGGGGGTGGGAGATGCACATGTGGTGGGGGGGAGATGGGAGATGCACATGTGGGGGGGGTGAGAGAGGTGCACATGTGGTGGAGGGGGATGAGAGAGGTGCACATGTGGGGGAGGGGGACGAGAGGGGCACATGTGGGGGAGGGGGTGAGAGATGTGCACATGGGGGGGATGAGAGCTGCACATGGGGGGGTTTGAGAGCTGCACATGGGGGAATTGGGAGTAGGGGGATAATGAGCTGCACATAACGAATGTGGGGTGGGGGAGAGTAAATGATAAATGATGATGGGGTGGGGAGAGCACGGACATGATATAATGAATTGGGGCAGGGGGTGCATGTAAATATTGAATGCGGGGAGCAGGAAGTATAGAGTAGGGGGCGTTGCGGATGCAGGAGTGTGACTGGTAACAAATTGGCGGAAAGAGTAGAGGTTCTAATTAAATTATATATTAAGTGCCTATTTACAGTTAATGGGGGCACAGTGGTGGATTACAATTTATATTTGGAATGGTAGGTTGCATAATAACTAACCATATATTGATGGTGAATGCACGTCTGTATTCAGCTGCGTAATGTAGAAGTTGGGGAATGTGCTCTAGATAACTGTGTTATTTTATGCAGAGACGAGTCCTGGCTGGAAGACGTGATGGCGGTCTGTGCTGGATGAAGGAGAAAAGCGAAGATGAAGGACTTCACCTAGAGACGTCACCGGTGAGTCAGTCTATTACATGTACACTGTGTATAATGTCACTGGTGATCACTGTATTACCTGTACACTGACACTATATACAGAGCTCCTGTGTATAATTTCACTGGTGATCACTGTATTACCTGTACACTGACACTATATACAGAGCTCCTGTGTATAATGTCACTGGTGATCCCTGTATTACCTGTACACTGACACTATATACAGAGCTCCTGTGTATAATGTCACTGATGATCACTGTATTACCTGTACACTATATACAGAGCTCCTGTGTATAATGTCACTGGTGATCACTGTATTACCTGTACACTGACACTATATACAGAGCTCCTGTGTATAATTTCACTGGTGATCACTAGATTACCTGGACACTTACGTTATACATACCATGTATAGAGCTCCCGTGTATAATGACACTTATGGTAATATTAGTAATGTGGTGGTAATATTAGTAATGTAGTGGTAATATGTGGTCTGGTCATGGTGTGGCAGTTTTTCTCCCTTCTGTGTGGTATTATTCGGTCACTATGTTGTGGTAATATGTGGTCTGGTCATGGTGTGGCGGTATTCCCTGTATGTGGTATTATTGGTCATTTAAAAAAAAAATGTATATGACACATTCCCTTAGAGAAAACTAAATAAAAATATATCTAAAAAGAGTATTGGATATTTTAAGAAAATTTTAATAGGTTAGAGTAGGGCCCGCCCAGAAGAGTCTACCTTATCGTGGTGGCGGCTTTAAAAATCTTTTGGCCAAAACAAAAGCTGATGGCTATGTATGTGGCGCCGTCACATGGCCGAACGTCAGGAGAACCTGGTGGCAGCGACGTGGACGAGCGCCAGGATTCTGCAGGGATTGCATGGGGGTAAGTATAACAAGTTTTATTTTTTTTAAATACAATTAATTAACTAGGAGTGGGGGGAATCAGAGATGCACGGGGGGGATGAGAGATGCACATGGGGGGGGTGAGAGATGCACATGGGGGGGGTGAGAGATGCACATGGGGGGGTGAGAGATGCATATGGGGGGTGAGAGATGCACATGGGGGGGATGAGAGATGCACATTGGGGGGATGAGAGATGCACATGGGGGGGATGAGAGATGCACATGGGGGGGATGAGAGATGCACGGGGGGTGAGAGCTGCACATGGGTGGGATGAGAGCTGCACATGGGGGGGTGAGAGGTGCACATGGGGGGTTATGTTTACATAACTCTGTTGCCTTATGAAGGGCAGGGGGGGCCCCCCAAAATTTCTTGCACAGGGGCCCACTACAGTCTGTGTCCGCCCCTGATACTGACCGAATACTGATAGTGGGGCCGTGGCCTTATCTGAGAATAAGATAAAATGGCATCCCTGATATAATTCAAACTGCAGTCTGTACTAGTCACATGTCAGGATGTGCTGCAGACTGAAGACACACCGCTCCCGAGACCTGTGTCTCAACTGTCGAGCTGGATCACCGCTCACTGTTCCATATCTCTGCAAAATAGTGGCCCCATATTCAGGTACAGAAAAAATCATTTTAAAAAATCTGCAAAGAGAAAATAAAAAACAAATTAAGGAAAAATGAAATGTTTCAGCCTTTGGTAAATTATTAAAATTAATCTAGGTGATGCTGGGTTGACATGTAGTGGCCGTGTCCCTCACAGCCAAATACTTTGTGGCACAACTACTCATTTTACTGTGAATTATAACAGATTTGCAATGCAGATTTTGGTGAAAAATGTTTAAAAATGTGTTTTACCTGGAAAAACTGCAAGGTCTAAAACCACATTTGCAAACATCAGGACCTTTACTGCTATTTGTGCCCAACAGTGTTCATTGTAAGTAGCAAAATATATATATTGGAAACCAGTGCAGTTGCTATCTTTTTATTTTAGAGATGTTGATCAATAAACCCTAAAAAACATATTTTATATCTTTACAAATGAAAGCACATTGTACTATCTGTTCAGATTACTGCACTCGGTGTTATAGCTATAGCATATACACTCGGCTAAGACCACGTGAGCCCGGCACATGGCGGTGATAACCATCTTTACAGCTGGTACCTGCCACCTCATCAGACAGCACCTGGAGTAGCCAGAAGATAAATATGCCTCCTACACCAGGAAGGAAATCTCTTATACTTTGTAGCTACACCTGGCACTATAAATATACTTTTTCAGATTATATTATATCTAAAGCCATTTTCCATTATTTCATTGTTGATGCTTGTTCCAGAATGGTTTACTTTTATATTCTTTCCCTGGTTTCCTTCTTACTTTTTCCTTTCTTTTGGGATCTTTTCTTTAAATGTCCATGTGGTCAGATGTCACTGACTCGCCATAGCGGTTTCTGATTGTGTTTTCAGATAAATGACCACTTGTTTGAATCAGGTTTTTATGTTCATTGTTTTTTAATAATGTTTTTTATATTTTCCATATCACTATATTCAAACATCTTGCCATTTTCACACTGCTCATTTGGTCTAATACTAACCTCATGCTTCCTTTTCAGTAGTCTCATTATCATTACAGACAGGATTGCAATCTAAAATAGAGGATGATTATAGAGTAATGATATGGCCTCCACAGATCCCTGATCTTAACATCATGAAATCTCTCGGGGATTATCTGAAGAGATGGAAGGATTTGCGCAAGCAACATCCACAGAAGATCTGTGGTTAGTTCTCCAAGATGTTTGGAACAACCTCCATTCTGAGTTCCTTCAAAAGTGTGTCCAAGACTTGATGCTTTGATGCTGTTTTCAAGTAAACACCAAATACTGATTTAATTTAGATTTCTCTTTTGTTCATTCACTTTGCATTTTGTTAATTGGCAAAAATAAACTATTAACATTTCTATTTTTTTTTAATTTTTCTTACTTTGCAGCATTTGTTTCTACACCCGTCTAAAACATTTGCACAGTACTGTATATAATGGATTACACTTAATTTGGTATATTTTTAGATATGTTTATTAATTGCTTATTTAATTGCATATGTGTATGATACACAAGTGTGGCCATAAATTTGGTCACTTGATATACTTGCATGTCATACTTGAAAAAGGCTTATTACCTGAAATATATATTGTACGGGTGATTAACCAGGTCACATTTCTATTGAGAGAGCTGCCTCTGGCTCCTCTTTTTTTTTAATTATATCTGAAAATCCCAAGGATCAAATCTCCTGCACCTTTGAAATATCCATTTTTGTCATCCAGTACTGTTTGCTAATGTAACATCTAAATCGACCATACACAATAAGAAATGGTCACTAGTGATGAGCGAGTATGTTCTGTTAACCCTTTCGTCGAGTATGCTCGGGCGAGTATCTTCAGCGTACTCGGTGATATGTTTGAATCAGTCCCGTGTGCATGATTTGCGACTGTTTGACAGCTTTAATACATGTGAGGAATGCGAAAGAAACAAGCATTCCTCACATGTATTAAAGCTGTCAAACAGTCGCAAATCATGCAATCATGCACACGGGAGTGATTCAAACATATCACCGAGTACGTTGAAGATACTCGGTACTCACCCGAGTATACTCGCCAAAAGGGTTAACCGAACATACTCGCTCAGCACTAATGGTCACAGCACACCTCCTCCCCCTCCCTTCACAATCACTTTGGCCCTAATCAGAGCATGTTCATTGCTTCAATACAACTAGGTAGAGCCTGGGTCAGTTTATTGCAGTTATGTTCATGTGGCTTTCCTGAAAGAACAGGACGCATGAGTCAGATATTAGGCCTAGTGGCCAGGGTGAAAATTGCAAGATTTCTATTTTTTCTGTTAAATACAGATTGTGATATAGAAAAAAAAATAACACAAAATAAATGCATTTAACAAAAAAAAAACTGATTTCAAAAATAGGTCATTTTCTGATGACACATTCCCTTTAAAGCTGTTTAATTTGCCCAATCTCTCAAAATAAATTGGTGCAAAAGGTATCTAGCAGCAAATACATTTATGTCTTCTAATAGATTAGTGCTAGAATCTGGAGGGATAATTGCTGTGTTATAATGAAGTTATTATGTATTGTCAGTGCAAATTCCAGCCATTTGTCTACTTGAATTCACAATTTCCCAGGTTTATTTGTGCAAAAAGTTCACCTCTTTCTGAGAGGTCTAATAATCTGCAGTTAACCATGGAGATGTTGATGGTTTGGAAACCTTTATAATGTTTATCGATACTTATTAGGCTAGGGTCAGACAACCATATTTTCTCTGATCTAAGAAAATCTGTCTAATTATTCTAATCATACTCTAATCAGAGTGTGATCTGATTTTCTCGATAGGAGCAGGGAGAGGAAACAAGCAGAGGGAGACACCGAAAGATCATGATGAGCTTTCTAATAACTTTTATCTTACCTCAGAACTGGATTCACATCCACAATGCTCAGTACCGCTGTATAATTTCCTCTATGCTTGGAGGAAAGCTATAAATGAAAGAAAAGTGTTAATCTCTCAAGAACGGCTGCAAATTTAATAAGTACTAAATTGCAAAAGTGCTTACTAGCTGACAATAAATATTTATGAACATGAGAATAACCCCTTAAGCTCCCTCTATAATAATAGGCAATGCCCAAAAAAAAAAATACAAAAAGTACATATATATAATGCACCAAGTGTGACTATAGCAACATTCTCTAATAAATTGTAAAAATACTACAGAGGAATTCAAGTACAGACCTAATTCAGACAACTGGAGTTTTTTTGTACATTCCCGCTCATTTTGGTAGCTTGCAACAATGTATCAGCGAAAGTAACATTTTTCAACTTGTAGTCCGGCGTGGATAAAATGGATACATCACGAGAATCTGAATATGAAAAGACATTTTGAAAAAGGTATCAAATTTAAAGGGAACCCATCACATGATTCATGCATTCGAACCACAGGCAGCGTGAATCAGAGACCGGCTCTATCCTTCCAAACATTCCCTTCTTACAGAAAGACAGCTACAGGGAGAAAATAGAGTTTAATTCTCTTTGCAGCCGCTCACTTCCAGTTATTGGGGCGTTGCAGGGAGCGGTCACAGTCGCCACTCACTAGTCACTACACATTGAACGCACTTTGATTAACAGCCTTCTCTGAACTAAATGCTGCACACACACTGCAGATCAGTCTGTCAATCAAAGCGCCGGGGAATGATTACCGCGCACTCACTGTGTAGTGAGAGGTGATGGTAACCGCTCCCTGCACCACCCTGATGACGGGGATCAAGCGACTACAGGATTTAAATGCTCTTTACCGGCGTTTCTGGACATGACAGGTTCCCTTTAAAAGGTTTAGTCATTTGGTGTGTAGCCAAGTTGTCAGTGTAGCAAAATTGATGTCCAATGGCTTCATCCATTTTTTAATGCAGCATAGCGGTGTATAGCTAAGGTTATGTTCACACTGAGTTTTATTTTTTAGTATTTTTGCTGTGCAAAAAACACAGCGTCTTACAGTTCTAGCAAAGGGGATGGGATCCAGAGAAATCTCATGCCCACTGTGCTTTTCTTTTCTTTTACTCTGCGTAAACTAACCTGCAATGCGAGTTTGAAATCTGCAACACGTCAGTTTCTCTTGTGGTTGCGCTGAGTTTTATATGCGGATTTTCTCTATAGAATTGCATTAGATGCGGAAAATCCGCAGGTAAAAAACGGGTAATGCGGAAACGCACTAAAAACACATGTAATCAGCACATGACGCATCACTAAAGTTTTGTTAAAGCGAAATACCCGAAAGTATGAAAAATAAAGCAGCTTTATTAAAAAAAATAACATAAAATATCAAAAAGAGAGAAAAAATGCAGAGGTAAAAACACATGTAAAAACTGCTATAAAAAAATAAAAAAAACAAGTAATGTAATTAATTAACCTAATTGGTGCAGAAAATCTGCAACATGAAAAAGTTACCAAATACTCACCATGGTAATTTCACATGCCATGGATACTTCTGGCTGAAACTTACATTTAAAAAAATTAGCAATTTTTTTTTTAGTTTGTAGTTCGGTGTACTTTTTATATATGGACCGTTTTTCTACTTCAGTTGATCCAGAAGTCAAATTAAGGCCACGGCCCCACTATCAGTATTTGGTCAGTATTTTGGCTCCCACTAACCAAATACTGTCCGAATACTGATAGTGGGTCCGTGGCTTTTTAAGAGTGTTTTTTAAGCTGAAACACCTCAAGAATTGACACGTTGCTTCTTTTTTCCACATGGAAAAAAATACTTGGAAAAAAAACAGCACCAGGTGCACTATAGCAAAACCGAAAGAAATGAACTGGAGTATAAGTTGGTATACATGCAACATGTAGGAGCGTGTTCACACTGGCCATTAAACAGACAATACCTAAGATGGAAACTGAATAAACATATACCCTGCTGCAAGTAAGTGAAAAGCAATTTAAATAACAAAGGGCACTTAGAAAACACTGTTTAAACACCTCCCAACTTTTGAAGAAGAAAAAGAGGGACAGATCATGAGGTGCGCATAGTGTGCCTTGGCAAATTTTGGCCACACCCAATCCACGCCCATTTACCATTTCTTTCTCCCTTGGCAGTAGAAGTTGTCAGAGGGGCGCTGGTAATGAGGGGCATTCAGCAGATGACCCTCATCCCCATCCCTAGTATGCATGGCCCTCTCAGACCCAATCCTGGTATGCATGGCCCCCTCAGACCCAATCCTGGTATGCATGGCCCCCTCAGACCCAATCCTGGTATGCATGGCCCCCTCAGACCCAATCCTGGTATGCATGGCCCCCTCAGACCCAATCCTGGTATGCATGGCCCCCCTCAGACCCAATCCTGGTATGCATTGCCCCCTCAGATCAGGGACTGGCTGGCAAATTTTGGCCTAGGGGACAAGCAGAGCAGTGGCCCATGAGCAACAGCACAGCCTCGCTGCGCAGGCACGGGACCAGCACCGGACATGTAGAAATGGGCATGCGCCCTACAATAATAGCGGGAGCAATATTCAAACATGTGGGTGGTGCCAGCAATGACTGTATGCGGCGCTGTCCCTGACTGAATAGCAGGATCACACCCCTATGACTGAAAACGAGCAGGTAGGACAAAGTGTATATAAAGTTATAAAATCATTATACTACCACCGATTTTAATGAAAAAAGCTTGTTAGTGATGCACATTGCACATTGCATCACTAACAAAGCAATGGGCAGTGTAGATAGTAGATAGGACATGACAGGTTCCCTTTAAAGCCAGAGGTGTCAAATTCAAATACACAGAGGGCCAAAGTTCAAAGCTTGGACAAAGTTGCGGCCAACCTTGATATTTATTAAAAAAGTGTCTACAATTGAGGAAGTTTTTCTTTATCAAATATAACGATTAATTTAAAAATTATAGTGGAATATTATAATATGTCATGTAAGAGCAGTAAAAAGCATATGGCCCAATGGCCTGATTTAAATATGTAATTTAACAGAGGATAAAAATCCTTGAATGAAACAGATAATAATGTATTATGCAAACAAAAGTGCCCCCAAACACAGTATGATACCCCCACAGTGAACTCCTCCACACTCACAGTATGATGACCCTACTGTATCCCCTCCCTCAATCCCCCCAACAAAGAATGGTGACCCCATCACAGTATGATCCAACTGTAATCCCCACACAGCCCTCCATACAGTATAATTGCCCCACATAGTCCTCCATACAGTATAATAGGCCCCACATAGTCCTCTATACAGAATAATGGGCCCCACATAGTCCTCCATACAGTATAATGGCACAACATAATCCTCAATACAGTATAATGGCCCCACATAGCCCTCCATACAGTATAATGACCCCACATAATCCTCCATACAGTATAATGGCCCCTCATAGCCCTCCATATAGTATAATGGCCCCACATAGTCCTCCATACAGTATAATGGCCCCACATAGTCCTCCATACAGTTTAATGGCCCCACATAGCCCTCAATACAGTATAATAGCCCCACATAGTCCTCCATACAGAATAGTGGGCTCCACATAGTCCTCCATACAGTATAATGGCCAAACATATTCCTCCATACAGTATAATTGCCCCACATAGCCCTCCATACAGTATAATGGCTCTACATAATCCTCCATACAGTATAATGGACCCCAAATAGTCCTCCATACAGAATAATGGGCCCAACATAGTCCTCCATACAGAATAATGGGCCCCACATAGTCCTCCATACAGAATAATGGGCCCCACAAAGTCCTCCATACAGAATAATGGCCCCACATAGTCCTCCATACAGAATAATGACCCCACATAGTCCTCCATAAAGTATAATGGCCCCACATAATCCTCCATACAGTATAATGAGCCCCACATAGTCCTCTATACAGTATACTGGCCCCACATAGTCCTCTATACAGAATAATGGGCCCCACATAGTCCTCCATACAGTATAATGGCCCAACATAATCCTCCATACAGTATAATGGCCCCATATAGCCCTCCATACAGTATAATGGCCCCACATAATCCTCCATACAGTATAATGGCCCCACATAGCCCTCCATACAGTATAATGGCCCCACACAGTCCTCCATACAGTATAATGGCCCCACATAGTCCTCCATACAGTATAATGGCCCCACACAGTCCTCCATAAGAATAATGGGCTCCACATAGTCCTCCAAACAGTATAATGGCCAAACATATTCCTCCATACAGTATAATGGCCCCACATAGCCCTCCATACAGTATATTGGCCTCACATAATCTTCCATACAGTATAATGGCCCCACATAGTCCTCCATACAGAATAATGGGCCCCACATAGTCCTCCATACAGAATAATGGGCCCCACATAGTCCTCCATACAGAATAATGGGCCCCAAATAGTGCTCCGTACTGTATACACGGCCCAGCATAGTGCTCCGTACTGTATACATGGCCCCGCATAGTGCTCCATACTGTATATATGGCCCCGCATAGTGCTCCGTACTGTATTATGGTCCCGCATAGTGCTCCGTACTGCATAATGGCCTCGCATGGTGCTCCATACTGTATATATGGCCCCGCATAGTGCTCCGTACTGTATATATGGCCCCGCATGGTGCTCCATACTGTATATATGGCCCGCATAGTCCTCCATACTATATACAAGGGCCCCGCATAGTGCTCCATACTGTATATGACTCGCCCCCTGGGCCGTGGGGCACCCGGAACGGGGCTTCTGTGCGATGCTGGGGGTAGTAGTGGCAACCCGATCCCGTGGCTCAGGGTGGTCAGACCAGATGCTGTGGCAGTCTATTTATCAGTGCTTTGGAATGTCCGACTACGCCACCTGTGGATTGCGGTCAGGGATGACCGCCGCTGCAAGGCAGACCGCTGAGGCTGGTGTTGGTGTGCAGCACAGGGGTAGGATAACTCCCCACGGGAAGAGTGTAGCCTCAGGGCAGAGTAGGTGAATGCTGGGGGTGATAGTGCAGGCCGCAATAGTAAGAGTTCAGAGTCCGCTTCAAACAGTCCAGGGTCTTTATTGCAGATGTTATTACTGACCCAACAGGAGTACCGGTTAGGAATGGGCCTGGGTATCTGAGAGCATTCGGGCGAGCCCCACTGGTCAGGGTGAGTGTGTACGCCTACCTATCTCTCTCTATGCTCTTGCTGACTATTCCCCTTTTCGTGGTGTAATAGCCCACGTCCCTGAGCTGTGTACTTCGCCTGTATGGCTTGCGACTCGGGCCTTGGGTACCTTTTGCTTCTCCTTGCTGTACTGGTCCCTCTGTGTGGCGGAGCCTCCAGGCTTCTTAGGCCAAGGGACCTGAAATCCCTCGCGGGTTGGTTCTCTGCTGCTGGGCTTGCAACCCTGACAGCCTCGGACCCCAATGTCCGGTTTTGGGCTTCTCTCAGCCAGGACCGGCTCTCGTCGCCTCTGTCCCTGACTCGCAGTCTCTCCTCTGCCTCACGGACTCCTCAGCTGCTGCTGACCTGTCCCTCTGCTCTAAGAACCCTTCTGGACCCTTCAGAAGTGGGTTCTGGTTTCTCTAACCCTGCCCCAGTTCCAGCTTTTCTAGGGGCAGCCTGCTCCCCCTACTGGCCTGGGACAGGAGGTGCTGCATGCTAATGGTCCCTGACCAGGGAACCTCCCTCCTGCTCTCAGACACAACCTTTAATATTTGTGGCATCCAGGCCTGGGGTGACACATTCCCCCCTAGTAAAATTTAGTACTCCGGGACTAACAGGAAACACAAATACAGGGTATAAACAATAACATAACATATATACAAGTACATTTTGTCCTTAAGGCCACGGCGCTTAGGTGACCGGGTGTCCATAACACCCAATAAGGCGAAGTTCCGAACGGTGTGGGGACCTGTCTCCATAAACCCCAAGTTCCTTGCCTTGGGCATGGCGACAAGGCTGAGCTACCTACTTTGGGCCACAAGGGAGCCACGCCGGACAGGTTTTTCTTCTGTGGTCATCTTCGCAAGAGGGCACCAAGTGCAACTTTCTACAAGACAGTTCCGGCCATTCAGTGTCCATGACCTGTCAGTCCATTGTATCTAGGAAAACTGGGAAAACAATATTAATAACCAGGTAATAAACATAAAACATTTGCAATATACAGCATTTAGATCTTCCAGCGAGCTGGTATTTGACCCTTAGTGCTCCGGGTTGACCTGCGTAACCCACTGTCTGGTGGTGGTCTAACCTGGCTTTCTCCACTATCATTTAGGGTACAGCTACTAGCTGGGTTTACAGGCAGGGCAAGCAGCTGTTTGCGGGTCCTTTGGCTTACCGCAGGCATGGCAAGCTCACTGTCAGCAGAGGGTTGACTCTCCTGGGCTGCTGGCATGGGTTCTTCTGCCTCCAGGGCTGCTTGTTCCTCTTGTTCTTCTGTAGGCTCCTGCTGGGTTGGCTGAAGGAAGTGTAGGACAGGTACCACTATTGCGTCGTTTAATCGAGTCCAGGTCCGGGGAAACTCTCTGAGAACGGTGCTGACCATTTCTTCCTTGTCCTCTGCGGGTTCAAGGTCATCTTGATCTTCCCCTGCACTCTGTAGTTGCTCGGGACACCGTTTTAGGTGGTCTCTGGAGACGGTGCTAGTGGTTTCTCCTCCATCCTTGGTAATTACACATACCTTCGGGTTGTTGTGGTCGGACTGCAGTACTGTGTACGGGTCGCTCTCCCACTGGTCGTCTAGCTTGTGAAGCCTTCTTTTCCGCTTCAGGACCTGCTCACCAGGTTCCAGGGGACCAGCAGGGGCGTGTTGGTTGAAGAGCCTCTCTTGCTTTTCTCTCGTTTGAGCCAGACTCCTCTCCACACTCTCCTGTACCTTCTTGTACTGTAGCCGCCGTTCCGTATCCCAGTCCGCGTCTGGGGAGGTGTCCTCGGGTGTCAGGACTCCCATCTCCAGGTCTACCGGCAGCTTACCTGGTCTTGCTCGCATCAGGTAAGCCGGGGTGCAATTTGTAGCATTCACCAGGATATGGTTGTACAAGTCTATCAGGTCTGGCAGCTTCTCCGTCCACAGGCTGCGTTCTTCCAGGGGCAACGTCTTGAGGAGATCAATGACGATATTATTCATTTTCTCACACAGCCCGTTGGTTTGCGGGTGGTAAGGCGTTGTCCGAATCTTCTTACAGCCGTAGAGGTTGCAGAACTCCTGGAAGACTTCAGCCTCAAATGCTGGACCTTGATCCGTCAAGACCTGTTCCGGATACCCGTGTGGACGGCAGAAGTGTTGTTGGAAGGCTCTGGCCACTGTTTGGGCTGTCAAGTCTTTCACAGGAATCACCGCCAGGAACCGGGAGTAATGGTCCACAATCGTGAGGGCATAGATGTAGCCGGACCGGCTTGGAGCCAACTTAACATGGTCCAGAGCTACCAACTCAAGAGGCTGCCTGGTGATGATGGGCCTCAAGGGTGTCTTCTGGCTGGTACGGTCCTTCCTTCTGAGGTGGCATGGGCCCCAGTCCCTGCACCACCTCTCTATGGCCCCTCTCATACCGACCCAGTAGAACCGCTCTCTCAGTAGGAACTCCAGTTTCTTCCACCCGAAGTGTCCCGCTCTGTCATGGTAGGCCTCCAGGACCATTGCTGCATCTCGCCTTGGGACCACTACCTGCCAGGTCAGCTCGTGCGTCCGGTGGTTGACAAGCCTTCTGCACAGCTTACCCTCGTAGAGGAATAGCCCGCTTTTCTCCTTCCATAACTGCTTGGCTTCCTCTGGAGCGTCCGGGCCAGGGCTAGCGTCTGCCTGGGTTAACATGTCTTTCACCAGGCGTATTGCAGGGTCACTATCTTGCGTTTCAGCCCAGCCGTGGTGGGATTGAACATGACGGTGGTTAGGTCTTTGTCTCTTATCCGGTGAGAATACTGAGTGGCCCCATACCGGTGGAACGCAGGGAGCTCTACTTCTTCCAGCTCTTCCGAGTCTTCTTCTCCTTCGGGTAGGTGGGGCATTCTTGATAGGGCGTCTGCATTGGCGTTGGTTCTGCCCGCCCGGTACTTGATTGTAAAGTCATAATTTGATAGCTGGGCCATCCACCGCTGTTCTAGGGCACCTAGTCTTGCATTGTCCAGGTGTGTCAACGGGTTGTTGTCCGTGTACACAGTGAACTTTGCGGAGGCCAGGTAATGCTTAAACCGTTCTGTGACGGCCCACACCACTGCCAAGAATTCTAGCTTGAAGGAGCTGTAATTCTCCGGGTTTCTTTCAGTGGGCCTCAGCTTCCGGCTGGCGTACGCAATCACCCTTTCTCCGCCCTGTTGATTCTGTGACAGTACGGCTCCCAGCCCCACATTGCTGGCGTCTGTGTGGAGGATGAAAGGCTGGCCATAATCGGGGTAGGCCAGGATCTCATCCACCGTGAGGGCCATCTTCAACTGGCGGAAGGACTCCTCTTCCGGCTTGTCCCACTTGAAGGGTGGCTTGTGACTTCTGGATTTAGACTCGCCTATCAGGAGGTCCTGCATTGGAGCTGCCATCTTTGTGAACCCGGGAATGAACCTTCGATAGTAGCCTACCAACCCGAGGAACTGCCTCACTTCTTTGATGTTTGAGGGGCTTGGCCAGCTCTTGATTACTGTGACCTTGTCGGGGTCGGGGGCTACTCCTTCTGCACTCACCATGTGTCCCAGGTACTGTACCTTCGGCTTTAACAGATGGTACTTGGAGGGATTCACTTTCATGCCAAAGCCTGCCAGGGCCTCGAACACCTCAGCCAGGTGCTTGAGATGGTCCTCGTAAGTCTTCGAATAGACAATCACGTCGTCCAGGTAAAGTAGGACAGTCTCGAAGTTTCGGTGCCCTAGACAGCATTCCATCAGCCTCTGGAAGGTCCCGGGTGCGTTGCAGAGCCCGAATGGCATACAGTTGAATTCGCTCAATCCCATCGGGGTGGTAAAGGCGGTCTTCTCCTTGTCAGCCTCTGCCACAGGAACCTGCCAGTACCCGCTAGTAAGGTCCAAAGTAGAGAAGAAATTAGCTGATTTTAATGCGGCCAAAGACTCCTCTATCCTAGGTAACGGGTACGCGTCTTTATGGGTGATACGATTGACTTGTCTATAGTCCACGCACATTCTCATGGTACCGTCTTTCTTTTTTACCAGAACCAAGGGGGCTGCCCAGGGGCTACAGCTGTCTCTAATGACCCCGGCTTCTTTCATTTCTCTCAGCATGCCCTTTGCGTTCTGATAGTGTGCGGGGCGTACAGGTCGGTATCTCTCTTTTATTGGTGGGTGGCTCCCCGTGGGGATGTGGTGTTCTACCCCTTTCACTCTGCCGAAGTCTAGCGGGTGCTTACTAAAGATTCTCTCGTACTCCTGAACCACCCGGTAGACTCCTTGTTTTTGGTGCAAGGGAGTGGAGTCAGCACCCACGTGGAGTTTCTGGCACCAGTCCTCCTTGTGTTTCTGGGAGCCATTATCCTCCACCGGGGGAGATGGAGGCAAGGGTTCCACGACCCTGAGACCATTGTGTTCGACGGCAAACAATTTGGCTAGTGTAGCGTACTGGGGCAAGTGTACTTCCCTTTCCCCGATGTTTAAGATCCGGACGGGCACCCTTCCATGGCGGACATCAACCACCCCCTGGGCTGTCAAAATGGTGGGCCTGCTGTCCGAGTACACGGGTTCTACCATGGCTTGGTAGTCTCTCCCTCTTAACCCGATTGCAGTCTGACACCAGATCATCATTTCACTTTTGGGAGGCATGGCAATGGGGAACGGGTCGCTCATCCTCACGCTACCGATCTCACCACCAGACAGTTCTACCTGTTGACGTCTCATCAGGGCTCTTATCTCTTTCTGGAGGACCCTCTGTTGGCTGGAGCTCGCATTCATCGCCACCTGCTGCAAAATTGCAATTACTTCTGAAAGACAATTTTCAATCACGTTAGTACCCAAAGTTATTTTAGGGTGACTTTCACGACGGTCAATGTCCACAATGATCACTCCCTGTGCCGGCAGTTCAACCTTACCAATCTTGATGGTCAACTCTCTGAACCCCACCTGCGGCACGGGTTGGCCATTGCTGGCTATGATGCTTAAGTCATCATCTGGATAACGGGTTATATCAGCGTCACTCCAGTACCGCTTGAAAAGTACGTAGGGGATAGTAGTCACTTGAGACCCGGTGTCCAGCAGTGCACTCATGGGGATACCGTCCAGCACTACGGGTAAGACCGGGCGTCCCCCCACGTACTTATCGCGCCAATTAGACGGGCCTGGTGACCTTATGCCTGGGGGGTTGGCCCTCTGCCCCAGGTCGGACCCATTTAAAGTACAGTACCTGGCTATGTGTCCTGGCTGGCTGCAACGGCGGCAAATCGGCTGTCCATCCTCAGTGTAGCGGTCGGCGGGCCTCCCTCTGAACGACGGGATCCTCCTCTGTCGACGCCACGGGACCTCCTCCGGGCTGGAAGCCAGCTTGATTGGTCCTGACGGTTCCATCTGCAACGACTGTACGGTCCTGGTCAATGCAGCCGCACTCTTTGTTAGTTCTTGGACCTGATGGTGGAGGTTCGCAGGCGGGGATGGATTTAAGGCCTGCGCATCAGCCCCCACAAGGTCTGCGGGGTAGGGCGCTGCCCCCTGGTGGTAAGTGATGGCAGGACGCCAGGAAGCTACAGCGCCACCTGGTGCGGGTTCTCGGAGCACCCGGATTGCCCTATCTTTGAACTGTGCAAAAGTCAAATCGGGGTTCTGTAGGGCCATCAGGCGCAGCTGGGTTTTGTGGGCGCTGGACAGCAGACCTTCTATGAACTGGTCAGTCAACAGTTTATCGGTGTCCTGCACGCTGCCAGGGTCAGCTTGTTTGATTGCTCCCAGAGCTTCTTGCAGGTTTAAGGCATAGTCTCTGATACTATCTTGGGCTCGCTGCTTACAGCCATAGAACCGCATTTTGATTTCTGCTGAGGTACGGGTATCAAAGGTACTCCGCAGCCGGGTCAGAATGTCTTTTACAGTCCTTTTCTCCTCAGCTCTCCAAGACTTTACCTCCCGTTGGGCCGCACCAGTTAACTGCCCTATCAGTATGCTTACTTTCTGTTCTTCTGTCGGGGGATAAACTTTGAATAAGCTATACAGTCTTTCTTTAAAGTCGCCCAGGGTATGCGACTCGCCAGCATACTGTGGCAGCCAGGCCGCTCCGGGGATATAGGGCATGGAAAACGGCATCGCAGCTGCAGCGGCTACACTGGTGGTAGAGGGTCCCTCTGCGTCCGACATCTTCGTCCCCTCTAGTTAACCGTGGCCTACCTTCCGACGATCCTCTTCTGTAGGCCGCGGCTCCGCTCGCGATGCTCTGGGTGAGGAACTTGCGTCGCGGGGTGATGACGTCAGCGTCGCTCTCTCTCCTTCCAGGACCTTGCGCAGTGTCTCAGCGTAGGGCGGGGCTTCAGGTCTCGCGCGTTTTTGACGTCCACGCACCTCTTCTTCCCGCGCGGCGTCCCGAAGATGGCGTCCGATGGCGGGAAAACGGCTGAAGATGGCGGGAAACGGCTCAGAACGGCGGGAAATCTCTTTTTAAGGTACGTATACAGTCTTTTCAGGCGCGCAATATCCGTTTGTGGCGGGTTGGTCACAATCCTGCCGACTACGCCAGAAAGCTGACTCGCCCCCTGGGCCGTGGGGCACCCGGAACCGGGCTTCTGTGCGATGCTGGGGTTAGTAGTGGCAACCCGATCCCGTGGCTCAGGGTGGTCGGACCAGATGCTGTGGCAGTCTATTTATCAGTGCTTTGGAATGTCCGACTACGCCACCCGTGGATTGCGGTCAGCTATGACTGCCACTGCAAGGCAGACCGCTGAGGCTGGTGTTGGTGTGCAGCACAGGGGTAGGATAACTCCCCACGGGAAGAGTGTAGCCTCAGGGCAGAGTAGGTGAATGCTGGGGGTGATAGTGCAGGCCGCAATAGTAAGAGTTCAGAGTCCGCTTCAAACAGTCCAGGGTCTTTATTGCAGATGTTATTACTGACCCAACATGAGTACCGATTAGGAATGGGCCTTTGTATCTGAGAGCATTCGGGTGAGCCCCACTGGTCAGGGTGAGTGTGTAGGCCTACCGTTCTCTCTCTATGCTCTTGCTGACTATCCCCCTTTTCGTGGTGTAATAGCCCACGTCCCTGAGCTGGCCGTGTACTTCGCCTGTATGGCTTGCGACTCGGGCCTTGGGTACCTTTTGCTTCTCCTTGCTGTACTGGTCCCTCTGTGTGGTGGAGCCTCCAGGCTTCTTAGGCCAAGGGACCTGAAATCCCTCACGGGTTGGTTCTCTGCTGCTGGGCTTGCAACCCTGACAGCCTCGGACCCCAATGTCCGGTTTTGGGCTTCTCTCAGCCAGGACCGGCTCTCGTCGCCTCTGTCCCTGACTCGCAGTCAGCTGCTGCTGACCTGTCCCTCTGCTCTGAGAACCCTTCTGGACCCTTCAGAAGTGGGTTCTGGTCTCTCTAACCCTGCCCCAGTTCCAGCTTTTATAGGGGCAGCCTGCTCCCCCTACTGGCCTGGGACAGGAGGTGCTGCATGCTAATGGTCCCTGACCAGGGAACCTCCCTCCTGCTCTCAGACACAACCTTTAATATTTGTGGCATCCAGGCCTGGGGTGACACATATACACGGCCCCGCATAGTGCTCCATACTGTATAAACGGCCCCACATAGTGCTCCGTACTGTATATATGGCCCCGCATGGTGCTCTGTACTGTATATTTGGCCCTGCATAGTGCTCCATACTGTATACATGGCCCGCATAGTGCACCGTACTGTATATATGGCCCTGCATAGTGCTCCATACTGTATATATGGCCCACATAGTCCTCCGTACTGTATACAGGGCCCCGCATAGTGCTTCATTCTGTATACACGGCCCCACATAGTGCTCTGTACTGTATACATGGCCCCGCATAGTGCTTTGTACTGTATACACGGCCCCGCCTAGTGCTTTGTACTGTATACACGGCCCCACATGGTGCTCCGTACTGTATATATGGCCACACATGGTGCTCCGTACTGTATATATGGCCCCGCATAGTCCTCCATACAGAATAATGGCCCCAAATAGTCCTTCAGAAAGAATAATAGGCCCTGCATAGTGCTCTGTACTGTATATATGGCCCCACATAGTCCTCCATACAGTATACAGGGCCCCGCATAGTGCTCCGTACGGTATACATGGCCCCGCATGGTGCGCCGTACTATATACACGGCTCCGCATGGTGCTCCATATTGTATACATGCCACCACATAGTGCTCCATACTGTATATATGGCCCTGCATAGTCCTCCGTACTGTATACAGGGCCCCACATAGTGCTCCCTACTGTATACACGGCCCAGCATAGTGCTCCGTACTGTATACATGGCCCCGCATAGTGCTCCGTACTGTATACATAGCTCTGCATGGTGCTCCGTACTGTATACATGGCCCCGCATAGTGCTCCATACTGTATACATGGCCCCGCATAGTGCTCCGTACTGTATAATGGTCCCGTATAGTGTTCCGTACTACATAATGGCCCCGCATGGTGCTCCGTAATGTATATACAGTATGGCCCCGCATGGTGCTCCGTACTGTATATATGACCCCGCATGGTGCTCCGTACTGTATATATGGCCCTGCATAGTGCTCCATACTGTTTATATGGCTCGCATAGTCCTCCATACTGAATACAAGGGCCCCACATAGTGCTCCATACTGTATACACGGCCCCACATAGTGCTCCGTACTGTATATATGGCCACACATGGTGCTCCGTACTGTATATATGGCCCCGCATAGTCCTCCATACAGAATAATGGCCCCAAATAGTCCTTCAGAAAGAATAATAGGCCCTGCATAGTGCTCCATACTGTATATATGGCCCCACATAGTCCTCCATACAGTATACAGGGCCCCGCATAGTGCTCCGTACGGTATACATGGCCCCGCATGGTGCTCCGTACTATATACATGGCTCCGCATGGTGCTCCATATTGTATACATGCCACCACATAGTGCTCCATACTGTATATATGGCCCTGCATAGTCCTCCGTACTGTATACAGGGCCCCACATAGTGCTCCCTACTGTATACACGGCCCAGCATAGTGCTCCGTACTGTATACACGGCCAGCATAGTGCTCTGTACTGTATACATGGCCCCGCATAGTGCTCCGTACTGTATACATAGCCCTGCATGGTGCTCCGTACTGTATACATGGCCCCGCATAGTGCTCTATACTGTATACATGGCCCCGCATAGTGCTCCGTACTGTATACATGGCCCCGCATAGTGCTCCATACTGTATACATGGCCCCGCATAGTGCTCCGTACTGTATAATGGTCCCGTATAGTGTTCCGTACTACATAATGGCCCCGCATGGTGCTCCGTAATGTATATACAGTATGGCCCCGCATGGTGCTCCGTACTGTATATATGACCCCGCATGGTGCTCCGTACTGTATATATGGCCCTGCATAGTGCTCCATACTGTTTATATGGCTCGCATAGTCCTCCATACTGAATACAAGGGCCCCACATAGTGCTCCATACTGTATACACGGCCCCACATAGTGCTCCGTACTGTATATATGGCCACACATGGTGCTCCGTACTGTATATATGGCCCCGCATAGTCCTCCATACAGAATAATGGCCCCAAATAGTCCTTCAGAAAGAATAATAGGCCCTGCATAGTGCTCCGTACTGTATATATGGCCCGCATAGTCCTCCATACAGTATACAGGGCCCCGCATAGTGCTCCGTACGGTATACATGGCCCCGCATGGTGCTCCGTACTATATACATGGCTCCGCATGGTGCTCCATATTGTATACATGCCACCACATAGTGCTCCATACTGTATATATGGCCCTGCATAGTCCTCCGTACTGTATACAGGGCCCCACATAGTGCTCCCTACTGTATACACGGCCCAGCATAGTGCTCCGTACTGTATACACGGCCAGCATAGTGCTCTGTACTGTATACATGGCCCCGCATAGTGCTCCGTACTGTATACATAGCCCTGCATGGTGCTCTGTACTGTATACATGGCCCCGCATAGTGCTCTATACTGCATACATGGCCCCGCATAGTGCTCCGTACTGTATAATGGTCCCGTATAGTGCTCCGTACTACATAATGGCCCCGCATGGTGCTCCGTAATGTATATACAGTATGGCCCCGCATGGTGCTCCGTACTGTATATATGACCCCGCATGGTGCTCCGTACTGTATATATGGCCCTGCATAGTGCTCCATACTGTTTATATGGCTCGCATAGTCCTCCATACTGAATACAAGGGCCCCGCATAGTGCTCCATACTGTATACACGGCCCCACAGAGTGCTCCGTACTGTATATATGGCCACACATGGTGCTCCGTACTGTATATATGGCCCCGCATAGTCCTCCATACAGAATAATGGCCCCAAATAGTCCTTCAGAAAGAATAATAGGCCCTGCATAGTGCTCCGTACTGTATATATGGCCCGCATAGTCCTCCATACAGTATACAGGGCCCCGCATAGTGCTCCGTACGGTATACATGGCCCCGCATGGTGCTCCGTACTATATACATGGCTCCGCATGGTGCTCCATATTGTATACATGCCACCACATAGTGCTCCATACTGTAT
This sequence comes from Phyllobates terribilis, assembly GCF_046119375.1. Taxonomy (NCBI): domain Eukaryota; kingdom Metazoa; phylum Chordata; class Amphibia; order Anura; family Dendrobatidae; genus Phyllobates; species Phyllobates terribilis. Next base: position 744,859,898 of record NW_027362763.1, on the reverse strand, counting down.
ATATGGCCCTGCATAGTGCTCCATACTGTATACACGGCCCGCATGGTGCTCCGTACTGTATATATGGCCCCGCATAGTCCTCCATACAGAATAATGGCCCCAAATAGTCCTTCAGAAAGAATAATAGGCCCTGCATAGTGCTCCGTACTGTATATATGGCCCGCATAGTCCTCCATACAGTATACAGGGCCCCGCATAGTGCTCCGTACGGTATACATGGCCCCGCATGGTGCTCCGTACTATATACATGGCTCCGCATGGTGCTCCATATTGTATACATGCCACCACATAGTGCTCCATACTGTATATATGGCCCTGCATAGTGCTCCATACTGTATACACGGCCCGCATAGTGCTCTGTACTGTATACACGGCCCCAAATAGTGCTCCGTACTGTATACACGGCCTCACATGGTGCTCTGTACTGTATATATGGCCCCGCATTGTGCTCTGTACTGTATACACGGCCCCGCATGGTGCTCCGTACTGTATATATGGCCCCGCATAGTCCTCCATACAGAATAATGGCCCCAAATAGTCCTTCAGAAAGAATAATAGGCCCTGCATAGTGCTCCGTACTGTATATATGGCCCGCATAGTCCTCCATACAGTATACAGGGCCCCGCATAGTGCTCCGTACGGTATACATGGCCCCGCATGGTGCTCCGTACTATATACATGGCTCCGCATGGTGCTCCATATTGTATACATGCCACCACATAGTGCTCCATACTGTATATATGGCCCTGCATAGTGCTCCATACTGTATACACGGCCCGCATAGTGCTCTGTACTGTATACACGGCCCCAAATAGTGCTCCGTACTGTATACACGGCCTCACATGGTGCTCTGTACTGTATATATGGCCCCGCATTGTGCTCTGTACTGTATACACGGCCCCGCATAGTGCTCCGTACTGTATACATGGCCCCACATGGTGCTCCGTACTGTATACATGGCCCAGCATAGTGCTCTGTACTGTATATATGGCCCCGCATAGTGCTCCGTAGTGTATACACTGTGTCCCAAATTATTATGCAAATAATATTTTCTCAGATTTTCCCAAATTACCTATATGAATTGCAGTCATTGTAATTTTCCAGTCAAATAACTATTAGAGTACAATTGAAAGGTTTTTGTACAAACTGCCTATGATAACAGTATATTTTTTAAAAAAATAAAAAACTCAAACTGCACTCAAAATGCATGTTCCAAATTATTATGCACAGCAGAGTTTTCAACCTTTTCATTTTAATAAAGAATAAAAAAATGGCCCTCATGCAAAACAACTGAAGCAGAAACCATCCAAAACCTGACAAATTCAATGGACGAGAGAGTTCAGAAGCTCCTTTCGAACAAGGGGTCCTATGTGCAAATGTAACATCACCTAGAATAAAGTTTTGAGTTGAAAACTGTTTGATTTCAGTTTGTAATAACCTGCTAATGCTTATAATTTCAAAAATGACCATTTTTTTGTTCTTTATTAAAATGAAAAGGTTGAAAACTCTGCTGTGCATAATAATTTGGAACATGCATTTTGAGTGCAGTTTGAGTTTTTTATTTTTTAAAAAATATACTGTTATCATAGGCAGTTTGTACAAAAACCTTTCAATTGTACTCTAATAGTTATTTGACTGGAAAATTACAATGACTGCAATTCATGTAGGTAATTTGGGAAAATCTGAGAAAATATTATTTGCATAATAATTTGGAACACAGTGTATATGGCCCTGCATGGTGCGCCGTACTATACAGTATATATGGCCCCGCATAGTGCTCCGTACTGTATATATGGCCCCGCATGGTGCTCCATACTGAATATATGGCCCCACATGGTGCTCCGTACTGTATATATGGCCCCACATGGTGCTCCATACTGTATATATGGCCCCACATGGTGCTCTGTACTATATATATGGCCCCACATGGTGCTCCGTACTGTATATATGGCCCCACATGGTGCTCCATACTGTATATATGGCCCCACATGGTGCTCCATACTGTATATATGGCCCCACATGGTGCTCCGTACTGAATATATGGCCCCACATGGTGCTCTGTACTGTATATATGGCCCCACATGGTGCTCCTCACAGTATAATGGCCCCATATTAAAAAAATAAATAAATACTCACCTCTGCCATTCCAACGCTGATCCCTACTTACCTGTGGGCCCACGAGCCATCCCCCTATCACTAGCGCCACAGCCACTCTTCTCTGCGTGCTCTGCCCAGCAGGCCGCTTGATCTCCCAGCAGGCCGCCCGCCCTCCCAGCAGGCTGCACGCTCTCCCAGCAGGCCGTTCGCCCTCCTAGCAGGCCACACACCCTGATGGGAGGGCGCGTGCAGAGGAGAGCGGCCGTGGCAGTATTGCCGTCAGGCGGCACAGTGTAGGCCGCCCGGCCGAGGCAATGGCTGACGGCCGGGCGGCCCAAAACCGCTGCTGGAGAACCGGCCTGGGGGGAAATTGCCCCTCTGCCAACTGGCCCAGCCTGCCCCTGGATCCAATCCTTGTATCCATGGCCCCCTCAGACCCAATCCTAGTATACATGGCCCCCTAAGACCCAATCCTGGTATGCATGGCCTCCTCAGACCCAATTTTGGTAGGCATGGCCCCCTCAGACCCAATCCTGGTATGCATGGCCCCCTCAGACTCAATCCTGGTATCCATGACCCCCTCAGACCCAATCATGATATGCATGGCCCCCCTTTCCTGGTATACATGGCCCCCCATCACTGCACACATGAAAAAAATAAATACTTCTACTCACCTTCCTTCCTCCCCTCTGCTCCAGCGCTGTATCCTGTCTGTCAGTAGCTGATCTCAGCATCTGAGCAGCGTATCACGTCACTGCCATGGGCCCTCAGATGCCGAGGTGAGCTGCGGGGATATTCACTTCTCTCCTCTATGGGCGTGGAGAGGAGTGAGTAGTCATTCTCCTTAATAGCGCACACTGTCAGCAGTGCCGTGGCTCCTGCTGTGGCTCAGCTATCATCTGTGCCCGCTACTAAAGAGAATGAATATTCACTCCTCTCCACGCCAGTGGGAGTGGAGAAGAGTGAATATTCATACTCTCTAATAGCGGGAACAGAGGATCGCAGGGCCGCTGCAGGAGTCGGCGGCTGCTGCTGACAGTGTGTGCTATTAAGGAGAATGACTATTCACTCCTCTCCACGCCCGCGGAAACCCGGGACGGTTGGGAGCTATGCTGTTTTTGATTTAAAAAGAAAGTGTAAAAGCCATCCCACCGCAACAAGGTGTACCCAGTTGGGATGGTCCTACCTCCAGTATTAAAACTTTACCATGTGTCAAAAATGACCTCAATGTGAATAAGGGCAAAGCATGACCAGGGTCCAACTATGGACACCCAGCAATGGGAAGCTATATAAAGGTAATGCCCAGTTCAAAGAAAGGGAGACCACGGCCTTGTGTGCACCGAGTGCAAGAACCTAAAGCAAAGCAGAAAGAAATGAACTGGAGTATAAGTTGGTATTCATTCAACATGTAGGAGCACGTTCATCTACAGCTGGGTGTCCATAGTTGGGTCCCAGTCCTGCTTGGCCCTTATTCACATTGAAGTAATTTTTTGACACATGGTAAGGTTTTAATACTACAGGTTAGGACCGTCCTGACTGGCTACACCTTGACGCTGGTGGGATGGCTTTTATGCTTTTTTTTTATCAAAAACTGTGTTTACTAAGTGCCCTATGTTACTTATATGCACTATTGCTTTTTATTTACAGCAGGGTATATGTTCATTTTGTTTCTATCTTAGGTATCGTCAGGTGCACTATAGGTTTATTTTCCCTTTGAAATCAATAGAATATTCAAAGAGTATTTGAACATATTTTTCCAAAATCCACCTAAAAAAACTGTGAACATCCCCTAACAATCTCTTTAAAACTCTTCTTATTTATTTCTCTGTTTATCCACTTTGCAGTTCTTATGTTCATATTTTTTAAGCGCTGTTTTTTTTTTTCTTTCGATTTTAAAAAAAGCAGGTGGAAAAAAAGAAGTGAAGTGCATGTGTCTTCGTTGAGGCGGATTCCTTCTGAAATCTGACACATCAAATCAAAAGGCCGCTTCAGGAAAATAAAAAATTCCTCCAAATCTCCCCAAAAAAGGAGCATTTCCTGAGGTGGTTTCCACTTGAATAAGTTTTCATTCAGACATCAGATTTTCACATAAAAGTGCTATCCAAGATTTTCACATACAGCACTCGTACCGGTGATAGTCTATGGGGCCGTTCACATGTCCGTGATTTTTCGCAGACCAAGATTGCAGAGGTAAACCGCAGAGACATGACTGATTTTGATCCGAGGGATGCATCACAATCGGCCGTGCAACTTAATGGGTCCGTGAGAAAATGGGACTGCGCTCGGATGACATCGGAGTGCGTCCAATTTTCATGAACAGTCAGAAAGGAGAAAGTGGAAAAACTTTTTATTTTTCTCAACGTATGAGAAAAACTGGTGACACTCGGACCACACTCTGATCAAAGTCTGAACAAAATAATCGGTCCATTTTTCTTGTACATGAATAAAACTGACGTCTGAATGAGCCCTTAGTCGTTGTTTTTGATTGCCTAAAAAAACCTCAGTGTACAAGTTCACGATCAGTGTGAACGTGCACCAAGTTCACGATCAGTGTGAACATGCACCAAGTTCACGATCAGTGTGAACGCGTACCAAGTTCACGATCAGTGCGAACGTGCACCAAATTCACGATCTGTGTGAATGCGCACCAAGTTCACGATCAGTGTGAACGCGCACCAAGTTCACGATCAGTGTGACCGTGCGCACCAAGTTCACGATCAGTGTGAATGTGCGCACCAAGTTCACGATCAGTGTGAACGCGCACCAAGTTCACGATCAGTGTGAACGTGCAGCCATTGTAATAAGTTTGGTGCTGTTTACTTCTATCTAATAAAATTTTAAACTGCTCAGAAATGTTAAAAACAGCTTGTAAATTTCTACAGACGTAAATAATACTGATAATCTCCAGCCTATAATCTGTAGGACGCTACAGTCCACCTACCCTACAATTCTACTAAATAATAGTGATTGTGCGAAAAGAACGACAAGAACAATTAACCTCTCAGGTGACACAGCCATCAGCTTGTTGCCCTCCCTAGAAGACGAGGGAGCAGTGATCGAATTCCAGCCCTCTCACATAATGACATCTGCATCTCTTGGATAGAATAGACGCATCTGGATCTGTCGTGTGCAGGATCTTGTTTTAAGACGAAACAATCATTTCAATGTGTTTTGCCAGACGTGTCAGGACAGCACAATGAAACAGCTCGGGGAGTTCTTACTCCCTTTTCAGATGTTTGCAGGAACATGCATAGAGAACACCCTCCAGACGAAACTTTCTTACTTTTAATTGTTTTATCAGATGTTTTGCAGCAAAGAGCCAAGTATTAGACCATCAGGGGCCCAAAAAAAACAACTTCCTGGAACTGGAAAATAAAAGTATTGATATTGTTTGAATTATATAAACGGAATTTTCTTTATTGCATCTGGTTTTCAAAAAATCATCAAAATGACCCATCAGTTTTCCTGACATATCTGTTTTAGTAGATAATTATTTTCCCCCTGTGAAATGAGACCTCTGGAGCATCTTTTCTAAGAACTGTTCCTCTATTATACTTCCTGGAAATGTAGGGCTAAATTGAAAACTAGGTGTGAACATTACCCAATATGTTCCTACATTGTGACATTAAAGAACTTGTCCACTACTTATACATTGATGCCCTATCCGTAGGGGTCAGACACCTGAGACCCATGACGATCAGCTGCTATCGGTGGCGGCGGCCACCAGCCGGAGGTACTTACTTGCTGAGCGCTTGGCCGTCTAGTTGTAGTGCCCGGGGCATGATACTGCACATCCGCCTCCTATTCAATTTAACGGGAGGCGGATTTGTAGTACCCCGCAGTTGCCACTACAGATGGACGGCCAAGCTTCACAAGTAACTATTTACGGCCGGCTGCCGCTGACACCGACATCGATAACAGCTGATCGGCAGGGGTCCCAGGTGTCGGACCCCAGCAGATCAGACATCGATGCCCTATCCTATGGATAGGGCATCAATGTATAAGTAGTGGACAACTTCTTTAACAGGATAGTGTCAGACTGTGTAGATAGTTGTAAAACTAGACAATGACAAAAAAAAGTGCAATGGGGTCTTATCCCTGTGAAAAGTATGAATAAAAATGCACAATTGTGCTCACCTGTTCACACAACCATTTAAAGGGCTTAGGCTGCTGCAGACCCAGGAGGAGAAGTAGAGGAAGAAAAAGGAAACAAATGAGTGGACCCTTTTATGAATCTCAGAAAATCCCTTTAATGTCGATGATCAGAACCTGTTTTTACGAGAAAGCTTAAAGGGGTATTCTCAAGTTTGAAAGTTATCCTTCATGATCACTGGGGATCCCACCGATCCCGAGAACTGGGGATCTGAAGAATCCCATGTAAATAGAGCAGTGGACACTTCTTCTCCATTCATTCTTGTGGGAGTGCCGAAGACCAGCCGGTTATCTCCCGTCATCCCATAGAGAATGAATGGAGCGGCAGAGCACATGATCGACCACGGGGAGAAGAGCCCCAGTTCTCAGAATCGGTGGGGGTAATAGGAGTCGGACCCCAAGCGATCAGGAAATTACCCTTTATCTCATGGATCGGGGATGACTTTCTCAACCGTTTAAGCTAGGCAGTGCTGAGGCTGAGCTGCAATACCATGCGCATCGTATGGAGAAGGATGGCGCTGTTTCTAAATAAAAGGGAGGAAAAGTGGGCCCATTCTGTAATTTCAGACTCGCCCAGTAATTCCAAGTCAATGATCTGAACCTAATTCTGCTGAAGCAAGGCAGCGTAGGCCAATTTTAAAGTTGTTAATCCCATCACAAGAACTTTCAATTTTTAGTCCTGAAACGAGCCCGATTTAACCTCGAATTTCGGGAGTCCTTCCCACAATGCACTTTGTCCTTGACATTGTTGTGTATTCTTAGCCCTGTTTGGCCTTAAGAAGTAACAGCTCCAGCGTGACCGCCAAAATAGCTTAGCATCGAATGCCACCGGCAACCAGAGACCGTCTAGCTCTGCTGCCCTAGACACTTTTATATCAGCCACGACGGACGCATCCAAGCAATAGAAGGTTAAATAGATGCTACACTGTTGTGCGGCTCATCTGGGAATAGCCGGACATCCAAAATGCTGTCGTGAAATTGATACTCGGCAGCTGCAGTTTACTTAATAAGCAGTTAATGTAGCTAGCAGAATTCAGGGATGTTTCCCAGATCAGCCAAACAATGGCCGGCTCTGTTGTTTAACATGACCAGAGCTTCTCACATCTTGGTTTGCGTGGAATCAGATGGGGCAAGCTTTCATCTGTCCTCCTGCTGCAGGACTATATGATTTGTGGCTAGTCTATCATAAAAAAACCCAACCCTCCAGGGAGGAGAGGGGACTGAAGTTAGAGAGAGGAAGGAAATACTTTGGGAAGGATAAACAGACCCTCAGGAAAGCACTGCAGATGGGCAAGGATCGGTAAATCCAGACTCATGGGACCCTGGATTCCCTATAAATAGGACTTTTGCTAATTACTGAACCTTAAAACAGCATTAGGACGAGGACTGAACACCGCGCCGTACTTAACCTCTTGTTTGGGTTGTGGAATAAACACTGGACTGGTGCAATGTCCTGTCTGAACACTGATTTCCGCTGGACATGACTGATGTTACCAAACAGCACCGGATACTACACTCAACAACTGAACAAAATGTTATTCATTCACTGTATTATAAAATTTGCACGTCAGGCCATATTTTTCCCTAGACACTTTTTAGCATTGTTTCTTTTTTTAAATATTTTAAAGTTTCCGAGTGGATAATGAATTGCAGAAAGTGTCCCGATTTATGATTTTTTTTCACCATCGTATAGGAATATTTTCTCTTTGTATATATTTTTTATATAATAAAGGGATGTATAGCGGCAGCACGGTGGCTCAGTGGTTAGCACTGTTACTTTGCAGCACTGGGATCCTGGGTTAAAATCCAACCAAGGACAACATCTGCAAGGAGTTTGTATGTTCTCCCCGTGTTTGTGTGGGTTTCCTCTGGGTTCTCTGGTTTCCTCCCACACAGCAAAGACATACTGATAGAGAACTTGGATTGTGAGCCCCAATGGGGACAGTGATGATGCCTGTAAAGCGCTGTGGAATTAATGGTGCTATATAAGTGAATAAATAAACAAATGTATGTACTTCATCTTCCATTTTTAATTCTAAGACAAACTGTTTCCAAGGTACCAGAGAAATAATTTCATTCCTTTATTTATTCAAAATGCATCATCCAAGCAACGTTTCGGCCAGCAAGTGACCTTCTTCAAGCATAAGCAAAATGGCTAATAAAACTAACCATTTTTCTTAAGCATGAAAAGGGACGCTTGCTGGCCAAAATGTTGCCTGGATGATAGATTTTGGATAAATAAAGGAATTGATATTACATTTCTGGTGCCTTGGAAACAATTTGTCTCTGGATTTGCTGGTAACTCGGTGGGAAGTTGTCCCAAGGAAGCGCAGAGACTGTGGAGTGGTGCAAAGGGAATTACCATTATGGACAGTCCATTTTTTATTCTATTCTTTATTTGCTTATATACTATACATTTTTCTCCTAACATTTACAAAACTAAAAGTAAGAAACCCTTTAAAAAAATAAAAATATATACATGATCTATTGTGTCCCACAAAAAGAGGGTGCCAGAGGAAAGGTATTGAAATATAGTCTATCAAAATATGCAGTAGCAATCTGCTCTGATTATTACGTTTTTACTGGGAATTTTTCATGCATTTTCCCATTTTTTATGCATTTTTGGTGCACATTTGACGCATTGTATTTTAAATCCAATTGAGGTTTTTACATGCCTTTTTATAGAGTCTCCACAGATATAGGGAAAAAGCTCAACAAAAAACAAAGTTCAAGACTATGTGCACAAAATGTTTTTTTCAGCCAGATTTCCCCATAATTCACCTGAGATGCACGCCATAAAATGAACGTACTACACAGTAATGTCAAAACGACATTGCTGTGCATATGTTCCAGTTTTTGTCACTTGTTTTAACCGCTTCAAGGTTCGGAAACCCTGGAGCAGTTAAAAGACGTGACATGCTCTTTCTTCCGGCAGCTTCTGCTTGGATGCCTCCCGCCCTCTAAACATGTCAGAAGACACTGGCGGTGGAGCAGCAAGTCTGCCGGCAAAGCGGTTTTAGGAAAATGACCATCAATACTCTGAGAAAACCCAGCAGCTCTGCCTACATCCAAACGACATTGTGTGCACATGGTCCAACAGTGTCTTTAAGCGCACAGTGTACATGAGTTTTCATCAAATCACATCTACGTTGCATGAATTGTTAAACACAGCAGATTTTCGGCACAAAAAAACCTTGCAGCATTGCACTACATGAGAATTTAGCTCTAGGGTGTACTTTTTTACCTCTATCCTTTTAATCATGCATAGATTAGCCAAATTACACCATTTTGACACACATTTGGCCTATAGCAGTCTATGGGGATGTTACAGGATTTATCGGGAGATCTCCCACACATATTCACTGTAACATGTAACATTAGTCGAAGAAATCTGGAAACAAATACTTTTTATTACAAAACATTATGTAAAATGAAAACTGCCAAGTCAGACTGTACGAAGGGGATCAGACATTTTAGGGCTAGTTCAGAGGCATAGCAGGGGTTCAGCTAAGGGGAACCGGAAAACCTAATTACAACTATGGTGGTGCCCCCTAATAATGAGTATAGGGGAACCTCAGCAGATGAACCGGCTGATATTGAAAATAAATCTCTATACTAAGACCAAGACTGTTATTACCACCATACGGTGACCATATAGTGGTAGATACCAGTCCTGCAGAACATAAAAGTGATTACAGCTGATGTTCGTTCTGATGGAGTCGTTCACTTTTCCCGTCTTTTCCATCTGGCCCAGACCGATATAACAATTTCTTCCAGCCAGGACTCGTCTGCAGAGATTACAAAAAGATACATTTGACTTCTCGCATTTCCATCACCGTCTCCATCTACTCAACCCAATGCTGAGTCGCTGCTGCCATATGTGTCCCTATTACTGCACCTGCTGTTTGGCACAATAACAGCGCTCCTCTTACTGCCCCACATAATAATGCCCACCACTGTGCCGCTTACGAAGCAAAATTCCTCCTTTCTGCCTTCTGCATGGTAAAATTGCCATTGCCCCCGCGAATATATTAATGCCCTAGAAAATAGCATCCACATTTTACCCCTAGAAAGTAATAATGCCCCCTGGGCACCTTTGACGGTCACAATACCCTGAGTGCCCCTATAACAATAATCTAATATATATAATTGTCTCATCCCATCTGTCTTTCTGTCTGTCTGTCTGTCCTTCTGTCCAGGAAATCCCGCTTCGCTGATTGGCCGCGACCAATCTGCATTATTGGTGCCAAATTTAAACCCCGCTCTGCTGATTAGTCGCGACCGCCGGCCGTGACCAATCAGCGATATTGGCTCCAATTTTAAACACCGCTTTTCTGATTGGTCGCGGTCGCGACTAATCAGCGATTTTGGCGCCAAATTTAAACACGCTCTCCAGTCCTCACTAACACGGTTCGCTGATTGGTCGCGGCCGCCGCCCGCGACCAATCACCGATATTGCCGCCAAATTTAAACACCGCTTTGCTGATTGGTCGCGGTTGCTGGCCGCGACCAATCAGCGATTTTGGCGCCAAATTTAAGCAACGCTCTGCTGATTGCGCCCGGTCGGCCGCATACATATTCTAGAATACCCGATGCGTTAGAATCGGGCCACCATCTAGTACTTCAATATTGCCCACGTAACATTTAATAATGTCCCCTGAGACTCCATATGTACAACTCCTCTATACACAGTATGATGGGTCCACTGCTCCCCTATACACAGCATGACGAGCCCATCAGCTCCCCCATACACAGTATAATAGATCCATAGCTGCCCCATACAGAGTATGACAGGCAAACTGCTCCCCTCTATACACTATGATGGGCCCCATCTCCCTTATACACAGTATGATGTCCCCACAGACCCCCTATGTAGAATATGATGGGCCCACAGTTCTCCTGTACACAATATAATGCCCCCACAGCTTCCCTGTACACAGTATAATAGGCCCATAGCTCCCCTATACACAGTATGATGGGTCCATAGCTCACCTTAACACAGTATGATGGCCTACAGCTCTGCTATACATATCTTGATGGCACCACATCTCCCTCAAAACACAACATTATCTCCAACACTGCATAATGGCCCCCACAATAGTCCCCACACTGTATGATTGCCTCCATGGTAGGCCCAAAACTGTATACTGGCACTCAAATTGGCTCCCACGCTGTATAATGGCCCCCACACCTTATGAACACCCCCACAGATGTCCCTACAGTGTATGAAGGGCCCATCCACAACATGAAAGCCCCCAACACTGTATGAGGGCCCCCACAGTAGTCCCCACACTGTATGATTGCCCCCATGGTAGGCCCCAAACTGTATAATGACCCCTGCATTAGCCCCCAAACTGTATAATGGCCCTCAAACTGTATAATGGTCCCCGCATTAGTCCCCATACTGTATAATGGCCCCCGCATTAGCCTCTAAACTTTATAATGGCCCTACATTAGCACTCAAACTATATAATGGCCCCTGCATTAGCCCCCAAACTAGATAATGGCCCCCACATTAGCCCCAAAACTATATAATGGCCCTTGCATTAGCCACCAAACTATATAATGGCCCCCGCATTAGCCACCAAACTGTATAATGGCCCTACATTAGCTCCCAAACTATATAATGGCTCCTGCATTAGCCTCCAAACTATATAATGGCCCTACATTAGCTTCCAAACTGTATAATTGCCCTGCATTAGCCCTCAAACTGTATAATGGCCCCACATTGAATCCCACGCTATATAATGGCCCCCCCACTTTATGAGGGTCCCCACACACACTGATTCAGGGTCCCTCAGTGTGTATGATGCTCCCAAAGTCACACCACAAGTTTTAATAAAACTACAAAAACATCATATACTCACCTAACCCGGGATCCGGATGTGTCCCCAGGCAAGGCTCGAACAGACCAATGTGCTGATGTCATAGTGCCGACACATACACAGAACGTCAGAGTCCTGGCACGGCTCGATGACGTCACCGCGCCAAGATTCTGAAGTCCTGCGCACAGCTTAACTCTAGTTAACAGTGTTGTAGCTCTGGGTGGGCCCCTCTCAGCGTGGGGCCCGGGGCGAAAGCAACCTCCGCCCCCCCCGGTAGCTATGCTACTGGGCTGGTTATAAGCTGTCACACACCAGGGGAGCATGTGATGATGAATTTAGCAATTGTTATTTAACACTTCAGGGAATATTTAGGACAGAAGAAGCTGAGCAAAAAATAGCTGCCCATCCCTGTTCCCTCTTTTGTGGTTAGTTGGCCTTAGACATAGCAAGTCCATGACATTGATTTGTGATAATATAACATTATATAACCAGATCACTGGATGAATGATTGCCAACAACCCGTGAACTTAGCAAAATCAGCAAGAATGTGCTGAAACGTTCATCCCGACAAAGACTGGAGTATGGCATCATCCTTCAAGTATTTCTCCGAAATTTGAGAAGGTGTAAAAATGTTATACTACAGATAAATGCCAATACATGGTAATGTCTAACACTATCTATAGTTTCAATCCAAAGGATTTCTGTTTGCATGTGCCACAACTGTAAGGTCTGTTTGTATCGGGGAGAAGCCATTGTCCAACCATGGTCCTAAATTTATACAACTCATATAATTGAAACTGTGTATAAATGCATTTCCAATGTCGTCCCCAACATTAACATTTTCAGGATTTTGACTGTAGATTTGGATGTGTTCTTTTATGCACACATATCCATACTTTCCAACACATCCAAAATATCTGGGAGGCTATTGGAAGATTTCCCAAATCTCTTGGGTGTTCCTGAATTCTCTAGGAAAGCAGCACTTCCAGTAAGTATCTAGTGTGTAATGAGATCAAGAAATAGAGGCCCGATGCCATAGTACACAGCGCTGTGTTATCAAAAATGTTTACCGGTGAGCTTTACACACCACACTCTTCTGCCTTTTGGATGACCATTGTGAAAAGTTGTATATCTCCATCTTTGCCATTAGTCCTGCAAATAGTCACAGAAAGTAAGGAAAACTTCCAAATTTAAGAAGTTTGAGAACACTTTGCTACATTCCACAAGGAACATTTAGATGCAGTTTGTGGTAGAGATGAGCGAATCCTTTGAAATTTGAATTTTCCAGAATTACCTAATTTTCTTAAGAAATTCGATATGCAATGAATCGATTCGCGGTGAATTGAAAGCACTCCAAAGCCTCCAATTGCCCTTAAAAACATGTCTCGTTCTAACGATACATAGACTTACATTATAAAAGCCACTTCCAGGTCACCAGAGCGCAGCATGACCTGGAGCATCTGAAGAGTGGTGACATCACTCAGAAGATGAGAAGAACAGCGATGGATACCAGAGAAGACAAAGGTAGGTGCATATATTAACACACTGATGTAGGGGATTGATGGGTGAAGAAGACGCCGATGCAAGAAGGAGTTGTTTAGTTATCTGGTAATTGTTAAGTATTCATATAAAATTATTTATTTTGATAAAAGTATTTGCTGTGTGAAATCTCTATGGCCGATTATTCAATACCGGTTCTCCTATATGCTTTGCCTAAAGCCATCCCTGGGCTGCGGGAGGTCTACCCAGAGGGGGAACCATACAATAGATAGGGTTTTAGTTACACTACACTGCTTAGACACTAGATAGTTAAATCACGGGTTACATCATCTGGGAGGGGTTTAGAACTGTTTTATAGAAAATCCATTCTGGGGTTGCAGACAGTAGTGAGGTGCAGTAGTCAGAGAGTGACTTAGGCAGTGAGACAGCTGTTAGGGGAGGCCTGTGTCAGACACCTCAGTCCTGAGTTCACGACCCGAATGCACAGGACCAGTGTAGGTTCTGATCTTTAACAGAGAGAAAGAGCAGAATGTTGGAGGAAGACTTAGACAGGAAAACAGACTCCATTAGCAGTTACAGCAGTGAAGAAAGTGTTTTAAAGGTGCAAGTTGTCAGAGCAGAATGAGGGCACATTTGATACTGAAGCTGGATGCCGGCACAATCTTAGGCTCACAGCCTGTTAGAGGTGCTCAAGGCAAGGCCTCCATATCCCTAGAGGGGAGATTCTCAGCTGGGTCACAGAAGAAGTGGATGATGTTGGGTCTCAGGACAGGACGAGAATGAACACTGGAAAGGTACATTACCAAGGGTACTTCACTAACCAAAGAACTTGTCTTGATCTGTATACTGCAGCCGTGTATTCTTTTCTTAGAGAATTGGTTGAAGATTCATTCCACAGCTTAGATAGAGGAAAATAAAATCTTGCACTATGTATTAAACTCATCTGCCAAAAGCATATAATGTCACGAGTAAGGTGGCATTGATTGGCTGTATGAGATTGTTGGATGCTGCCGATAGAAAGTCTGGAAGACTTTCTAAACTTCTCACTGAAAGACTTTTCCAGAATAGAAGGAAAGATTAGAGATGGCACTGCGCAGCTCACAGGCTGGTCATTGTAGAGTAATCCTAGTGCCAAATGCCAACTCCTGAGCTCCTGTACTAGGCCTAAAGAAGTGCATCAGTGTTGCCAGGAGTGTTCCTTGAAGGGAAGTACAAGCATTTGCTTGGATTTGTAATGCACAATGAACGAACAAGCAATGCTTATATTATCATATACATTAGGTCAGTCTCAGACAGGGGTCCTCAATCACAAATTTCTATAACAATGAACTGGGTATATTTCTAAATGAATAAGATGCTGCCTTTGTCTGTACATAGTGATTCAAGTATATTGTGCCAAGTACTGCTCATACAGTGGGGAAAATAAGTATTTAGTCAGCCACTAGTGTTGAGCATTCCGATACTGAAATATCGGGTATCGGCCGATATTCACTGTATCGGAATTCCGATACTTAATTCCGATACTTTTATAATATCGAATACCGGAATCGGAAGTTCCCATAATGCCTGCGCTCTGCAGTGTCTCTGAAGGATGACAAGCTGGATGGCAGCGCTCAGCTGCGATCCAGCTTGTCATCAGAATGCCATCCCAGCGTGGGAGAATTCTCCTGATTGTTTAAAAGCCGGCGCGCGGTAAAAAGCCGCCGGCTTTTAAACAATCACGCAGCCCCATACTGCTTCCCCGCAGCCTCCCACCCCGATCCTCCGCTCCCCTCGCCACCTCCCATCCCGATCGTAAATTAGGACCGGGCGGGGAGCACAGCACCAAGGAGCGAAGGACCCGGGCGGGGAAGCCGGCAGTGAAAAGACTTCACCGCCGGCTTTCCCGTTCTGTGCTGCGCTTTCCCGCCGGTTATTTCAAATGAACAGCTGAGGTATCAGGTGATGCCGATCAGCTGTTCATTTGAAGTAGCCGCGGTGCCCTCAGAGGGTTCATGTGAGTTCATGCTTGACTGCATGAACTCACATCAACTTTCCCACGGCCGCACAGGTCAGCCACTCCTCCCAGACCCGTCATGATTAGTGTGTGTGCGGGGTGTGTGTGTGCGGGGTGTGTGTGTGCGGGGTGTGTGTGTGCGGGTGTGTGTGTGTGCGGGGTGTGTGTGTGCGGGGTGTGTGTGTGCGGGTGTGTGTGTGTGCGGGGTGTGTGTGCGGGGTGTCTGTGCGATGTGTGCGGGGTGTGTGTGCGGGGTGTCTGTGCGATGTGTGCGGGTGTGTGTGCGGGTGTGTGTGTGTGCGGGTGTGTGTGTGTGCGGGTGTGTGTGTGTGCGGGTGTGTGTGCGGGGTGTGTGTGCGGGGTGTCTGTGCGATGTGTGCGGGGTGTGTGTGCGGGGTGTCTGTGCGATGTGTGCGGGTGTGTGTGCGGGCAGACATAGGCCGATGTGACACTACTACTCCCATCGGCCTATGTCTGTCCCCCGTCCACTCCTGCCAGCAGGATCAGCTCGATGGGAGCAGTAGTTCCCATCAGCCTGATCCTGCTATTTAAATTGCCCTACTGTGTCCCCAATAAATGTTAGATACATGTCATTGGTGGCCAGTGGTTACCTAAAAGAAATTAGTTCATACATTACCTGTCCCCGCCGATCGCCACCTAAAATAAAGTAAAAAATAAAAAACTACACCTATACTCACCAAGACACCTAATTCCCCGAAGCCATCGATCTCCTGTAATAAAATATAAAATAATAAACCACAACCTTATCCTTACCCCTCCGTAGCAGTCCACGAGTGTCCCACGAAGATCTCCAGTTCAGAGCAGCCACATAGAATGTGACCGCTCTGAACCGCTGCCGCCGCTAGAATGACGGGGCCGTAAGGGTTCACCGGAGTTCAGGCAGCGCTGCTCCGGTTAGCTCCTTTACGGCACTGCTGTATCGTGAGAAATTCCCACGGTACAGCACTGCCGTAAAGGAGGTCTCCGGAGCTGCGCTGCCTGAATGCACTCCGGTGACCTCAGTCAGTGGCTCCCGCTGCCGGGAGCGGACGTGTTCCCGGCAGCGTGAGCTTACAGCAGCCATGCACAGCTGTCACCATCTCCAGATGTGACAGCTGTGCATGGGAGATCAGCGCAGGAACGTGGACAGGTAACTATTTTTTTTTTAGTAAACTAAGAATTAAATAAAATGGTGTTTTATTTCAAATAAATTATTTTTTTCTGGGTGTAGTGTGTTTTTTCTTTTTAACACTTTGTAGGTTAGTAATGGGGGTGTCATATAGACGGCCATCATTACTAACCTGGGCTTCATGGCAGCTGGCGCTGACATGAACCCCACCACTATTACCCCCTGCCACCGCACCAGGGCAGCGTGGAAGAGCGAGGCTAAGTGCCAGAATTGGCGCATCCTATGGATGCGCCATTTCTGGGGCGGCTGACGGCTGGTGTTTCTAGCCTGGGAGGGGGCCAATATTCATGGCACCCTTCCTGAGCTATTAATATCAGCCCCCAGCTGTCTGCCTAGCCTTTGCTAGCTATTAAAATAGAGGGGACCCCACGTCATTTTTTTTTGGGGGGTCCCCCATTTTAATAGCTAGTAAAGGCTAGGTATTCAGCTGGGGGCTGATATTAGTAGCCTGGGAAGCTCCGTGGGTTTTACCCCCTTCCCAGGCTTCAAACATCTGCCCCAGCCGTCTGCTTAACCTCCGCTAGAGACTAAAATTATGGGGGATCCCACGCCATTTTTTTTTTAAATAAATCCTTTATTTTAACACTAAATGACATTTGAGGACTTAATAAAGATGCAGTCCCTAAATTATTATTTATTTTTTAATAAATTTTTCCCAAAACTTTTGACGTGGGCTTCGCCATATTTTTGTATGCCAGCCAGGTACAGCATCCAGCTTCTATGAACGCGCCATTTTCCGGGACGGCCGCGGACTGCAATTTTCAGCGGGGGGGGGAGGGCAAAAAGCTTGGGCCTCCCTGCGCTGCAGATTCCATCCCCCAGCTGCCTAGTTGTACCTGGCTGGACACAAAAATAAGGAGAAGCTCCACGTTTTTTTTTTTTTAATTATTTCATGAAATTCATGGAATAATTAAGAAAAAAAGGGCTTCCCTATATTGTTGTGTCCGGCTAGGTACAAATAGGCAGCTGGTGGTTGGGGGCAGCCCATTCCTGCCTGCTGTACCTGGCTGGACACAAATATAGTGTGAAGCCCCACGTCAATTTTTTTTTAATTATTTCAGGAAATTCATGAAATAATTAAAAAAAAATTATGTGGGGCTTCGCCCTATAATTGTGTCCAGCCAGGTACAGCAGGCAGGAACGGGCTGCCCCCAACCACCAGCTGCCTATTTGTACCTGGTTGGACACAACAATATAGGGAAGCCCTTTTTTTCTTAATTATTCCATGAATTTCATGAAATAATTTTAAAAAAAAATGCGTGGGGCTTCGCCCTATTTTTGTGCCCAGCCAGATACAACTAGGCAGCTGGGGGCTGGAATCCGCAGCGCAGGGAGACCCAAGCTTTCTGGGCCACCCCCGCTGCAAATTGCAGTCCGCAGCCGCCCCAGAAAATGGCGCGTTCATAGAAGCGCCATCTTCTGGCGCTGTACCCAACTCATCCAGGGCCCTGGTGCGGTGGCTCACTGGGTAATAAAGGGGTTAAGGCCAGCTTGGCATTATCAGCTGGCCCTAAGCCCAAAATTCATGGGGTCACGCCAATATTAGACATGACCACCATGAATTTCTAGTAAAGTATTTAAAAAAACACAACACCCAGAAAAAAGTCCTTTAATTGAAATAAACACACAATTCTTTATTGTTCTAAATTAAACCATACTTACCATCACGCCCATTCCAGCTGAAGCCAACGATCTCCTGCAATAAAAGTAAAATAATAAAGCAACCTCATCCTTACCTTTCCATGGCTCCCACGACAGCTTCAGCTCTGCTACATCGAGATGACAGGCTGGACCGCAGCAGAACGCTGCCATCCATCCTGTCATCCCGCAGACACTGAGAAGCGCAGGCATACTTCCACTCCTCAGTGTCTGGCTGTGACGGCATCCAGATGAGCCGAGGTCATGTCCAATGAACTCCGCTCACTTCATGTACGTCACTGACAGCGTGGGAAAATTCTCCTGCACTCAGCACTTCAGCGTGAGAATTTTCCCACGCTGTCAGTGACGTGCATGAGGTGAGCTGAGTTCATTGGACATGACCTCACCTCATGTATGTCACTGACAGCGTGGGAGAATTCTCACGCTGAAGCGCTGAGTGCAGGAGAATTTTCCCACGCTGTCAGTGACGTGCATGAGGTGAGCTGAGTTCATTGGACATGAACTCGGCTCATCTGGATGACGTCACAGAGAGACACTGAGGAGCGCAAGCATGCCTGCGCTTCTCAGTGTCTGCGGGATGACAGGCTGGATGGCAGCTTTCTGCTGCGGTCCAGCCTGTCATCTCGATGTAGCAGAGCTGGAGCTGTCCTGGGAACCATCGAAAGGTAAGGATGAGGTTGCTTTATTATTTTTCTTTTATTGCAGGAGATCGTTGGCTTCAGCTGGAATGGGCGTGATGGTAAGTATGGTTTAATTTAGAACAATAAAGAATTGTGTCTTTATTTCAATTAAAGGACTTTACTCTGGGTGTTTGTGTTTTCTTTTAACTTTGACTATGGGGTTAGTAATGGGGGTGTCTTATAGACGCCTCTCCATTACTAACCTGGGCTTGATGTCAGCTGGCATTATAAGCTGACATCAACCCCAACCCTATTACCCCCTGCCACCGCACCAGGGCAGCGTGGAAGAGCGAGGCTAAGTGCCAGAATTGGCGCATCCTATGGATGCGCCATTTCTGGGGCGGCTGACGGCTGGTGTTTCTAGCCTGGGAGGGGGCCAATATTCATGGCACCCTTCCTGGGCTATTAATATCAGCCCCCAGCTGTCTGCCTAGCCTGTGCTAGCTATTAAATTAGGGGGGACCCCATGTCATTTTTTTGGGGGGGTCCCCCATTTTAATAGCTAGTAAAGGCTAGGTATTCAGCTGGGGGCTGATATTAGTAGCCTGGGAAGCTCCGTGGGTATTACCCCCTTCCCAGGCTTCAAACATTTGCCCCAGCTGTCTGCTTAACCTCCGCTAGAGCCTAAAATTAAGGGGAACCCCACGCCAATTTTTTTTTAAATAAATCCTTTATTTTAACACTAAATGACAAGTACAGTAATCAACACTGTCACTGTACTTCATATATATGTGACTGACATGTTTCTATCTATCTAATCTATGTGTGATTCTCTATTCCTTCTATTCTAAATTGTCGGGTACAGATGCTGAATTGCCGGCCGGCTTTCTTAAAGAGACGGTGCATGAAAACACTATTATTTTTTTAAATAAATCCTTTACACTAAATGACAAGTTCTGTAAGCAACACTGTCACTGTACTTCATATATATGTGACTGACATGTTTCTATCTATCTAATCTATGTGTGAAGCTCTATTCTGTCTGTTATAAATTGTCGGGTACAGATGCTGAATTGCCGGCCGGCTTTTTTAAAGAGACGGTGCACGAAAACACTAATATTTTTTTTAATAAATCCTTTACACTAAATGACAAGTACAGTAAGCAACACTGTCACTGTACTTCATATATATGTGACTGACATGTTTCTATCTATCTAATCTATGTGTGATTCTCTATTCCTTCTATTCTAAATTGTCGGGTACAGATGCTGAATTGCCGGCCGGCTTTCTTAAAGAGACGGTGCATGAAAACACTATTATTTTTTTAAATAAATCCTTTACACTAAATGACAAGTTCTGTAAGCAACACTGTCACTGTACTTCTTATATATGTGACTGACATGTTTCTATCTATCTAATCTATGTGTGAAGCTCTATTCTGTCTGTTATAAATTGTCGGGTACAGATGCTGAATTGCCGGCCGGCTTTTTTAAAGAGACGGTGCACGAAAACACTAATATTTTTTTTAATAAATCCTTTACACTAAATGACAAGTACAGTAAGCAACACTGTCACTGTACTTCATATATATGTGACTGACATGTTTCTATCTATCTAATCTATGTGTGAAGCTCTATTCTTTCTGTTGTAAATTGTCGGGTACCGGTGAATGCCGCTGATGAATTGCCGGCTTTTCATGTCATTCTACATTATTCTTAGTTGTTTTACTTCATGTAGAATTAACCTACAAGGAAAGAAAGGGTTTATTTTCATTCCGATATTTGTGTCCCATTGACTTGCATTGGTTTCCGGTATCGGAATCGGCGATATCCGATACTTTTTGGGTATCGGCCCGATCCAATCCGATACGATATTTCCTGATATCGGAAGGTATCGCTCAACACTATCAGCCACCAATTGTACAAGTTCTCCCACTTAAGATGAGATGAGAGAGGCCTGTAATTGACATCATAGGTAGACCTCAACTATGAGAGACAAAATGAGAAACGCAATCCTGAAAATCACATTGTCTGATTTGGAAAGAATTTTTTTTCAAATTTTGGTGGAAAATAAGTATTTGGTCAATTACAAAAGTTCATCTCAATGCTTTGTTATATATCCTTTGTTGGTAATGACAGAGGTCAAACGTTTTCTGTAAGCCTTCACAAGGTTGGCACACACTGTTGATGGTATGTTGGCCCATTCCTCCATGCAGATCTGCTCTAGAGCAGTGATGCTTTGGGGCTGTCGCTGGGCAACACGGACTTTCAACTCCCTCCAAAGGTTTTCTATAGGGTTTAGATCTGGAGACTGGCTAGGCCACTCCAGGACCTTGAAATGCTTCTTACGAAGCAACTCCTTCGTTGCCCTGGCGGTGTGCTTGAGATCATTGTCATGCTGAAAGACCCAGCCACGTTTCATCTTCAATGCCCTTGCTGATGGAAGGAATTTTGCACTCAAAATCTCACGATACATGGCCCCATTCATTCTTTCATGTACACGGATCAGTCGTCCTGGTCCCTTGGCAGAGAAACAGCCCCAAAGCATGATGTTGCCACCCCCAAGCTTCACAGTTGGTATGGTGTTATTTGGATGCAGCTCAGCATTCTTTCTCCTCCAAACACGCCGAGTTGTGTTTCTACCAAGCAGTTCTACTTTGGTTTCATCTGACCATATGACATTCTCCCAATACTCTTCTAGATCATCCAAATGCTCTCTAGCAAACTTCAGACATGTAATGGCTTAAGCAGGGGGACACGTCTGGCACTGCCGGATCTGAGTCCTTGGCGATGTAGTGTGTTACTGATGGTCCTAGCTCTCTGCAGGTCATTCACCACCCGTGTGGTTCTGGGATTTTTGCTCACCATTCTTGAGATCATTTTGACCCCACGGTGTGAGATCTTGTGTGGAGACCCAGATCGAGGGAGATTATCAGTGGTCTTGTATGTCTTCCATTTTCTAATTATTGCTCCCACAGTTGACTTCTTCACACCAAGCTGCTTGCCTATTGCAGATTCAGTTTTCCCAGCCTGGTGTAGGGCTACAATTTTGTTTCTGGTGTCCTTTGACAGCTCTTTGGTCTTCACCATAGTGGAGTTTGGAGTGTGACTGTTTGAGATTGCAGACAGGTGTCTTTTATACTGATAACAATCTCAAACAGGTGCCAGTACTACAGGTAATGAGTTGAGGACAGAGGAGCCTCTTAAAGAAGAAGTTACAGGTCTGTGAGTGCCAGAAACCTTGCTTGTTTGTAATTGACCAAATACTTATTTTCCACCAAAATGTGAAAAAAATTTCTTTCCAAATCAGACAATGTGTTTTTCAGGATTTGTTTTCTCATTTTGTCTCTCATAGTTGAGGTCTACCTATGATGTCAATTACAGGCCTCTCTCATCTTTTTAAGTGGGAGAACTTGCACAATTGGTGGCTGACTAAATATTTTTTTCCCCCACTGTATAAAAGGGTGGTGGCCCACTCCTGCACAGGGGTTTTATGCAGGTAACAGAATGCAACAGCGGAGACACTGGCGGAACAACAGTATATTTCTTTTATTTAACAAACTAATATTAATTATAAAACATGTATTATACTGTAACAATTTCTTTAGAATGTTTGCCAGTAAAATAAGCAGGAAATCACTCAACAGAATAAATTACAAGAATACACTAGAATTCAGGGGCTGGTAGTTTAAAATGATGTACTAATGGGGAGGGGAACTAGATTGTCAATCACTATACCGGGCAAGGAGTAGTCTTTGAAAGCCTTGGCAGTACTCTGCTCCTGCCCGTTTCTCACATCACCCTCTATCCACTTCCGCGATGCCGCTCTGGAGTCTGCTGGTCCCCGTCTGACTATTGTCTTTCCCTCTATTTGTGGCTGGTATCGCATGTCTCTGCCAGAGGTAACGGCCTGTCTTGCGCGTTCGACCGCGAATCTCCAATCGGATACCTCCAGGACTTCTGTCACTGCTGCGCACGTCTGAAAAATGTGCTGCTGTAGCCTGCTCCCGTCCTGTTGACCGACGTCACTTGGGTGAGCGCTCGAGTCTTCGGGGCTTGATGGTCGACGTCTGAGCTGCGAACCTTGAATGGTGTCACTCGAGTCGTCAGGGCTTGACCATCGACGTCTGAGCTGGGCGGATGCGCGGCACTTATCTTCCTAACAGGAGCTCCAGACGCTGTTGTGGCTTCTCTCATCTCTCTCCTTGGCACCAAAATCACCACAGACCTTGCGCACGTTCTGTTTATCTCCTGAGCTGGTTTCCCTGACGAAACTCGACCCGGAGTCCTGGGTAATCTCGTCCCCTCTGCTACGTTTCTTCGCTGTTTTGATTCCACATTGTTTTGTCTCCTTACATTCCTCCCTTCTTCTATCTCGCCAGTCCCTGGGCGAGGGAAGCTTACAAGTGTGTGCTGCTTCTTTAAATGTAGTATAACAACCACTTGTGAATTGGAAATAAATTGGTCCAACAACAAGAAACTGAGTTAGCGAGATCATAAAATATAACTTTTATTTGAAGATAAAATAACAACTCTACATGAGTGTAGCTAAAAAGGGGAGGGGAACACCAGTAAACTTCATAAAATAGATGTCAGTCCACACATAACATTCCAAATATTGCTCCATAGATGCACCACCCGGCAAAAATGATGGTATGTAGGTACATATGTAAAGAAGTTGGCTACAAAATACCAATCACAATTGATATGGTTACAAGGAAATCCAATGATGTGTAGATGGGTATACATGAGCCAAAATGACAAGAAAGTAGAATCTGTACAATCTGTAACAAGTATACAGCCGAGATATATATTACCTGGTGGGCTAATGGGTAGCTGATGAATGTGCAGGACGACACCCCGCTCCGACGCGCGTTTCGTCGCCTTCCTCAGGGAGCACAATGTATGGTGTGTGAGGGGAGATATATGTGCCAATAGTGATCGGAAAACGATTGCGAACAGCTGGGGACTGAATGCCGCTGGCAGGAAGCGGGATGATACATGGCGCGCATGCCCGATGACGACTTCCGGGAAAGTGAACTTCCGTTGGTGGTACGTGACACGCAAGCGCTGAGCTGCTAAGCAACACAGGCGTCAGCGGTCACATGGTCCACGTAAGGAAGAACTAGGAAGCTCGTCCATCCTGCATGCGCGCTCTCATCCATGTCAATGGGGAATCAAATCCAAACGCAATGTAAGTAAAATGGGAGAGTGTAAACCCCACATGTAGAGGAAACCCCTAAACAATGTATATAAAGTACTTGTCACATTATGTGTATATAGGTAATATATTCAACTGCATACTAATAAAAAATAAAAATTAATAGTGAATAACCCCAATCTGAAACCTATATGCATATATGTATTACAGAAATACACCAATAAATATACAAAAAATAATTGCATACATTACAGTGAATAAATAGTGAAATGGAAAATACATACATATATATATTACAGAAATACACTAATAAATATACAAGGTAAATAAAATGTGAAAATAAAATGACAAAAAATGGGGAGCTGCGAATCACAGGAACTGTGAGTCATAACTACCCTAATAAAGGCCGTGTATAGAATTAACTATAAATTGGTGAGATGATGTGTATGATGAAGTGCAAAATTACATGTTGATGAATGGAATTGAATATAATATATGAAAAAAATGCATAGTGAACTGAGGTGAAACAGTGATGAGGTGAATCAGACGTGTCATAATATTGCCAATCATGAAAGCAAAAAAAAAGGGATTTTTGTGGATACAAGCATAATAGTACCTAATAAATGGGGATTAAATATGCCAAAAATGTGTGAATCAAAATGTGAAAATTATAAAATAAAAATAAATTAGAGATTCATGTAAAATTACACATAAATCTTGACATAATAAATATGCAATTGAATACTAATTAATATAGAAGTGAACAGTATATGCATTAAAGTATCACTAAGACATAGCCCAATACAAAAAAATTTTTTAGGTTTCAATAGATAAACAATATATATATATATATGATTACATACAAAAAGATATATATATTTTTTTGAAAATGTCCAATCTTCCATAATATGACACTTGTGCCAGGATCAGCCCCAATGGTCCTTCAGCGTAATAGCACTCGAAATAACAAACTGTCACAGAGTCCCGATATGGAGGTGGAAAGTGAAACATCCTCACTATAGCATCAAAATAAATATAAAGTTAAAATCAAATAAAAAACACCAAAACTTAAAAATGAGGTTAAAATCCTCACAGAAACCTACAAGAATGCACCAAAACCAAAATTTTCATTGAGCCCATGGGGTACAATAGAATTTAAACGATAAATCCACCGGCTTTCAACACTAGATAACGTCTTAAATAAGTCCCCACCCCTACTCCCCAAGGATACCTTGTCTATAGCTTTTACCCTGAGAGATGTTGCATCCAAGTTGTGGAATCGTTTGAAATGCCTGGGGAGGGTCTTAAGATGGTCATCCTCATCCGAGTTTTTGGCTTTCTCGATGTCACGAACATGTTCTCTTACACGAATCCTGAACTCTCTAGTGGTCATGCCAACGTATATTTTGTGACAAGGGCATTCTGCCACATAGATCACACCCTTTGTAGAACATGTAAGGAACTGTCTGATCACAAACTTGCAATCATGGGCTGAATTGAAGAATTCCTTGCTTCTAACAGTATTCAGACAGGCCTTACACTGACCACACGGACAGAAGCCATGAATTTGTTGGCTAAATGAGATGTGTTCAGTCCTGGCAGGTTGGTATTCACTGCGAACCAAAAGATCCTTTAAATGAAGATGTTGAATTGAACCAAAAATGGGAAATGGCAGCTTCATCTTGTTCATTGACATTCATTGAAATTATCAATGAAAGGAATTCTACTATACTGGGAGAAATTGATCAAAAACTAGACCAAATCCATAAACAAATGTCACGTGATATTCCAGTGGAAATGTTGGAAAAAAAATTTCTTGACATGAATAAAGAGATGGAAAAGTGGGAAGACAATATTAGTAAAATTAAATCTAAAAAATATTTACGGGACATTAGTGATTATGAGAACAAGAGAGTATTCCGCTGGCAATACAAAAATATGGGTGATAAAAGTAAAATGATGAGAAATTCTTCCATATCATCTGTCTCATCAATTGCCAGTAACGCTACTTCAAACTCTGAACATGAGATTTCTACTAATCGACATGAGATTTCTACTAATCGACATGAGATTTCTACTAATCGACCCATGCGTACAAGACATGGTGGAAGGGGCAAATTACGGGAGGATTATGGATCAAATTACAGTTATAAACGTAACAATTAACCTAAGGTAATAAACTTATCCACTCATATCCTTACACAACAACAAATGCATGTGTTGGAAAGGGGCCTTATGTTTTCTCCTCCTCAATCTTTAGATGCTTTTACGGCAGTAAAGGACGTACATCTCTTTGCAAGAAAACTTCTATTCAAAAGATTTCATGAAAAAACAAACTTGGGCCTCACGCTGGATACTGAGGAGGAGAAAGCAGCATTGGCCATTCTCGAATCGCTAGTCAATGATGAAGTTGAATCGGTAAGCACTTTTCCCACTCAACTCATGAACAAATCTTACAAATTCCCTAATCTGAATACCTGTCCTTCAGTGGACATTTTTGTCAGGTCGGTTACTAGGGACATTGAACAATTGAATACCAAGGGCTTTACACACCATAGCAATAAACAGTTTATGAAAGTAATTCAGGATATTAGGAAATGAGACGATTGCGTTTTAAAATCTGCTGACAAGGGTGGCAACTTGATTATCTGGCCTAATTCTCTTTATGAGAAACAGGCTTATAAATTGTTATCAAACCCTCTCTGCTACAAAAAATTATCCCGAAATCCACTCAATAAATTTCAATCTCAATTGATTGAAATACTGGAAAGTGCACATGAGAATGGTATTATCCCCAAAAAATTTTTGGAAAACATATAGAAGTTGAAACCTTGTATGCCAACTCTGTATTTGATTCCAAAAATACACAAGGACATTGTGGATCCCCCAGGCAGACCAATTGTGTCTGGCAATGGGGGTCTGTGTGAGTTGGTTTGTCTTGTAATCGACCACTATTTAAAACCTATTGTAGCTACCCTGCCATCATATGTGCAAGACACCACCGCAGCGCTACAACGTCTAGATCAGCTTCATCTTGAGAGTCAAATGGTATTGGTAACGGCAAACGTTGAAGCCCTTTATACTTCTATTAGGCATACACACGGTCTGAGGGCATTTCTTGGTTCCTTCATAATAGCAATCTGGATGTGGAGTTGGTTGATTTGATTATGATATTATTGGAATTTGTCCTCACACACAACTGTTTTCTCTTTAAAGATGAGGTCTTTTTGCAGATACAAGGGACAGCGATGGGGGCGGCTTGTGCCCCCTCATACGCTAATTTATCCTTGGGAGCCTGGGAAAGGGAGATCTTTCAAAGTTCTCCCCTTCCTGGTAGTGAGAATATCCACAATTGGGCCAGATACATTGATGACGTCCTGTTTGTGTGGGACGGCAACATCAATGACCTCCATGATCTCATGGCTTCGATGAATAACAATGATCTCAATATCAGATTGACCTATTCCTATGGACACAGGGTCAATTTTCTAGATATTGACATCATTGTGTCGCCAGAGGGCATGGTTCACACCGATATATTCCGTAAGCCTAGAGCCACCAATTCCATCCTCAGAGCTGATTCATCCCATCTTCCCTCCACTATCCGTGGTATACCCATCGGGCAATACTTAAGAGCTAGAAGAATCTGCTCTACTGAGGAGGCATTTGAACAACAGGCTTCCGAACTTTATGTCCGATTCAGAGAGAGGGGTTACGGATATAGACAGATCCGGCGAGGGTACTGGCGGGCTAAAAAAAGCAGTAGGAACCAGTTGTTGTATTCCTCACATATCCCTAAGGCCAAATCAAACTCTAATCAAGTGAGATTGATCACTTCATATAATTGCCAGTGGAAGGATTTTTCTAAAATCATTCACAAACACTGGCCCATCCTACAAACCGATGTGATATTGGGTAAGCTCTTGCCTGATAGACCTTGCATTACAGCCAAAAGATCGAAAAATTTAAAGGATCTTTTGGTTCGCAGTGAATACCAACCTGCCAGGACTGAACACATCTCATTAAGCCAACAAATTCATGGCTTCTGTCCGTGTGGTCAGTGTAAGGCCTGTCTGAATACTGTTAGAAGCAAGGAATTCTTCAATTCAGCCCATGATCGCAAGTTTGTGATCAGACAGTTCCTTACATGTTCTACAAAGGGTGTGATCTATGTGGCAGAATGCCCTTGTCACAAAATATACGTTGGCATGACCACTAGAGAGTTCAGGATTCGTGTAAGAGAACATGTTCGTGACATCGAGAAAGCCAAAAACTCGGATGAGGATGACCATCTTAAGACCCTCCCCAGGCATTTCAAACGATTCCACAACTTGGATGCAACATCTCTCAGGGTAAAAGCTATAGACAAGGTATCCTTGGGGAGTAGGGGTGGGGACTTATTTAAGACGTTATCTCGTGTTGAAAGCCGGTGGATTTATCGTTTAAATTCTATTGTACCCCATGGGCTCAATGAAAATTTTGGTTTTGGTGCATTCTTGTAGGTTTCTGTGAGGATTTTAACCTCATTTTTAAGTTTTGGTGTTTTTTATTTGATTTTAACTTTATATTTATTTTGATGCTATAGTGAGGATGTTTCACTTTCCACCTCCATATCGGGACTCTGTGACAGTTTGTTATTTCGAGTGCTATTACGCTGAAGGACCATTGGGGCTGATCCTGGCACAAGTGTCATATTATGGAAGATTGGACATTTTCAAAAAAATATATATATCATTTTGTATGTAATCATATATATATATATATTGTTTATCTATTGAAACCTAAAAAAAATTTTTGTATTGGGCTATGTCTTAGTGATATTTTAATGCATATACTGTTCACTTCTATATTAATTAGTATTCAATTGCATATCTATTATGTCAAGATTTAAGTGTAATTTTACATGAATCTCTATTTTATTTTTATTTTACAATTTTCACGTTATGATTCACACATTTTTGGCATATTTAATCCCCATTTATTAGGTACTATTATACTTGTATCCACAAAAATCCCTTTTTTTTTTGCTTTCATGATTGGCAATATTATGACACGTCTGATTCACCTCATCACTGTTTCACCTCAGTTCACTATGCATCTTTTTCATATATTATTATATTCAATTCCATTCATCAACATGTAATTTTGCACTTCATCATACACATCATCTCACCAATTTATAGTTAATTCTATACACGGCCTTTATTAGGGTAGTTATGACTCACAGTTCCTGTGATTCGCAGCTCCCCATTTTTTGTCATTTTATTTTCACATTTTATTTACCTTGTATATTTATTAGTGTATTTCTGTAATATATATATATGTATGTATTTTCCATTTCACTATTTATTCACTGTAATGTATGCAATTATTTTTTGTATATTTATTGGTGTATTTCTGTAATACATATATGCACATAGGTTTCAGATTGGGGTTATTCACTATTAATTTTTATTTTTTATTTGTATGCAGTTGAATATATTACCTATATACACATAATGTGACAAGTACTTTATATACATTGTTTAGGGGTTTCCTCTACATGTGGGGTTTACACTCTCCCATTTTACTTACATTGCGTTTGAATTTTATTCCCCATTGACATGGATGAGAGCGCGCATGCAGGATGGACGAGCTTCCTAGTTCTTCCTTACGTGGACCATGTGACCGCTGACGCCTGTGTTGCTTAGCAGCTCAGCGCTTGCATGTCACGGACCACCAACTTAAGTTCACTTTCCCGGAAGTCGTCATCGGGCATGCGCACCATGTATCATCCCGCTTCCTGCCAGCGGCACTCAGTCCCCAGCTGTTCGCAATCGTTTTCCGATCACTATTGGCACATATATCTCCCCTCACACACCATACATTGTGCACCCTGAGGAAGGCGACGAAACGCGCGTCGGAGCGGGGTGTCGTCCTGCACATTCATCAGCTACCCATTAGCCCACTAGGTAATATATATCTCGGCTGTATACTTGTTACAGATTGTACAGATTCTACTTTCTTGTCATTTTGGCTCATGTATACCCATCTACACATCATTGGATTTCCTTGTAACAATATCAATTGTGATTGGTATTTTGTAGCCAACTTCTTTACATATGTACCTACATACCATCATTTTTGCCGGGTGGTGCATCTATGGAGCAATATTTGGAATGTTATGTGTGGACTGACATCTATTTTATGAAGTTTACTGGTGTTTCCCCTCCCCTTTTTTAGCTACAATCATGTAGCGTTGTTATTTTATCTTCAAATAAAAGTTATATTTTATGATCTCGCTAACTCAGTTTCTTGTTGTTGGACCAATTTATTTCCAATTCACAAGTGGTTGTTATATTATATCTTTGGAGTTATATGTGATCACCATTATTGTCTATATTGGATACCATTGTGGGACTTGTGAAAGCTAATTCTTTAAATGTAGTCCAAGTTCTGCCAAGAGACGCATACACTCCTGAGTATATGTTGGATTTGCATCCAGATGAACTCATCTTGTGCGTACCGCCTAGGAGGAATGCCTGCATTTGCTCATTCTGTCCTGCGCGGTTTTTCCGATAGGGGTTCTTCAGAGAGATCTGAGGTTCCAGTCAGTTCACTGGACATCAGCTCCAGTAGTTCCGTCGGCACATTGATCCACCCTTCATCATGATCGGCCGCTGGTTCAGTAACTGTTTCTAGTGGGGCCTTGAAGGGGAGCACCTTCTCAAGCTTCTCCGCTTCAGAAGCATGTTCCTGTGCAACACTCGCATCGGGTCACTTTCTTCACCCTCAGGTCAGACTTCATAAACAGGGCTATTTTGATGGATTCTCCTCACAATTCGATAGGGCACTTCGTTCCACTGGTAATCTAACTTGTTCCTGGGTCGCTTGGCTCATATCAACAGCCGATCTCCTATCCAAAGGGGTTCTTCCTGCATTGGAGCTTTAATGGGGTATCCTATCTCCTTAAGTTTCTGTTCCAACAAGCGTCTCATCATTTGAAGTCGATGACAATGGCCCCAAACCCAGGTAGTGGGGTCACTTCCCGAATGTTTATCCTCCAGCTGTAGCCCTAATTTGGTAATTTCTCGACCACATCGCCCAAACAGTAATGTGGAGTGTGTGTATCCAGTGATCGCTTGAACCCGATTGCTATACACCCACACCAACTTGGAGATAAACTCAGGCCACCTCATCTTCTGATCTTTTTTCAATATCCATAGCATTTGTAATAGAGTTCTATTGAAACGTTCGCAAGCTCCATTTCCCTGTGGGTGGTAGGGCATGATTCGGGATTTGTCTATACCGTAGAGATGGTGCACTTCTTCCATTATCTTCCCTTGGAAGCAGGCCCCTTCATCTGAGTGGATTCTCTTCAGACACCCATATACATGGATGAAATCTTGGCAAATTGCTTTTGCTGCCGTTTCTGCCATCTGACTTCAGCGAACTTTGTGAAGTGGTTGGTCATTACCAAACAATGTTGATAACCATTGTAGGATGTTCCAATCATCAGGTAGTCTACCGTCAATACTTCCAATGGGACAGATGTCTTTATAGTTTGGACTAGTGCCCTTTGCTCTGGAGGCTTAGTTAACTCGCACTGACGGCATCTTCGACAGGCTTCTTCTACCGTCTGACGCAGCAGAGGCCAGTACACTAATCGTTGCAGCCATCGGAAAGTCTTTTCAGCGCCAAAATGGGCCCCCATTCATGAGCTTCCTTAGATAGACTCACTGCCATTTCTTCAGAGATCACCACTTACCAGGAGACGTCCATTTCCCGAGGCAGCTGAATCCTTCGGCACAGCAGACCATTCTTCATGACAAGTGTTTCCTATTGGCCCAAAGACACTCGTAGCTTTCTTATATTAGTTGGAATGGGCCACTTCTGTACAGCCGACACTTTTTTGGGGGTGGGGTAGACCCCAGCACTGGAGACGGTGTGCCCCAGATACTCAATCTCCCTCTGGAGCATGTGAAATTTCCAAAGTTTAATCTTCAGCCCATGCTTTTGGAGCCTCTCTGGCACTTGTTCTAACCTACTGAGATGTTCCTCGATGCTGGAGGAGAATACTACAATGTCGTCCAGATAGATTAAAGTTGCTTCAAAATTGAGATTCCCAAGGCATCTCTTCATCCATTCTGAAACGTTCCAGGTGCGTTAGTTAGGTCGAAGGGCATCCGGTTGAACTCAAATAAACCCATGGGGAGGATGAAGGCAGTCTTCGACCGATCCTTATCAGCCATAGGAACCTGCCAGTAACCGCTAGCCAGATCAAGGAAGAATAAATATTTAGCTTTTCCCAAAGCAGACAGGGACTCTTCAATCAGCGGCAGAGGAAAGGAGTCTCTGACCGTGGAAGCGTTCAACCGATGTTAATCTGCGCAAAACCTCAAGGTCCCATCCTGCTTCCAAACTAGAACAATACGTACGGCCCAAGGGCTCTGACTTTCTCAAATTACTCCATTTCTTAACATACGGAACAAGAGATCTTTCACTTCTTAATACATCTGCGGCGGAATCTGACAGTATCTCTCTCTAATAGGAGGGGTGTCCCCCGTAGGGATCTCATGCTTCATAACTTCAGTGCACCTGAAATTGTCTTTATGATGGGTGAACACCCCATGATAACGCTGCAGTTGGCCCTCGATTTGTTCTACTTGCTCTGGAGAAAATTCTGTAAGGTCAGCCTTCATCTGTTCCAGGAGACAACGACCAACCCCTGCTTCCCCCTCTTTCACTCTTGTAGCAAGAGACACCAATAGAGTCCATGAATCTCCTTCCAGGGGTGTCAGCTCAATGGAATTGGGTTTGGGAAAATCCTTGGGCATTGCATTTACCTGTGCGATTTCCTTCAGAGGGTTTAACTATAAATTTATTTTGCTCAAATTAACGCAGCATACCAGCACACACCTGTGCCGCACCGTGGCGAGAGTACGGTGTTTCGTCTCCTTCTATGGGCTCAATCTGCACCTCCACCCCCCTCTATTGGTACGCAGGCCCTTACAGGAAGGGTGAGTGTGGTTTGTCCGATGGGTAAAGTCATGGCAGCCTCCGGAGGTACAATCACTAAGGGCCCGGGGTTTATCAAGCCTTTTACCAACACAATCCCTTTCTTTCCTAATTCTCATCTGCACATACGGACAGTCATCCGCACCACCCTGGTCACTGGAATGGGGAGCTGGTTGGCAGCTACTAGTCTAATATTCGGCCCCTTCTTGGAACAGCTAACCCCAGGGACGTGAGCGCGGAAGTATTCTTCAGGCATAGTGGTCACCTGGGTCCACGTGTCCATTAAACTTTAGATGTGTTCCCCATCAAATTCAGTCCAAGTCATGGGCCTTTTGGAGACAATATCTTCAGAGCCTTCCTCTCCTTCTTCTGGGACATGGTACCCCATGGTGTGTTTCTCAACCGTGGGGGTCCTTAGTATAAAGCATGCCCCCTTCTTCCTTGGCTCCGGCTTGGGCACTCTCGGGATATGTGTCCTCGGCCTCCACAGTTCCAACATTCAACTCTTCGCTGTTCCGTCAAGCGACAGGTCTGAGATGACAAATTTGGGCGTATATAATGCTCTCCTTGGTCCCTCTCCTTATATCTAGCTGAGGGGCCGTCCCTTGGCAAGTTACTAGAGGTTCCTTTAAGATTGTGTAACTCTCCTTGAATATCTCTGAGCTCCTGATGTAATTCTCGTGCCCAGTCAACTTACCTGCTGGCGGCTTCCGAGGTGGTAGCTACCTGGTGCCCATCAAGGCAGGTGCCTGTTTCTCTCGGACTCCTGCCTAAGCCCTGATTTCCAAGACACTCATGTCCAAGTTAGTCTGTAACTGCTTCTTCAGAGCCTGCCGCAAGTCCGGCAATAAATTGGTCCCACAGTACTTCGGCTAAGGATCCCAGCCCTCAATATTCCTCTTGAGTCTTCTTGGCGATATGGGCCATCACCTCCTGCAGAGTATTGACATACTGCGCAATAGTCTCACTTTCCCCTTGAACTCGTTTAAATAAGCGCATGCGTAAATTACCAAAGTCAGTAGTGTCACCATGCATATCTTCCAAAATTCCAATCACCTTTTCTATTGTGTCATGATCCTTAGATTGTCGGTATATAACAGTCTGTGTTACACACACGCCGCTAAGTTCAGATAGGGGCGAGATAGGTTACATGAATTCTTTGAAATCCTGGGTGAACCGTTACTCAGGGTGACCATATATCATGTGCTGCAGCATCTGGCAGGCACATAGGGGTAATGACCCTCAGGCACAGACACGTAGGTTGTTTCACTTGCTGACCAGACACACTTGACAAGAGTCCTCATAAATGGTAGAACAGTAGCATTTAATAAAAAGCTGCACAGCCAGTGTAAGTTAGGTCTTATGAGCAACAGGCTCCAGTGACAAACAGTAAAGTTTCCTTAGCAGCACTGCAGTTCTCAGTCTTCCCAGTAGTACAGGACAGCACAGTTCTAATGCACAGGCACATTAGTGAACACAGCATTCTTTACAGCACAGTGAGATGGAGGAGGGGGGAGGGTTTGCTGAGGGAGATGATCCCTGTGACACCATTTTTTTTCCAGTCCTTTTCTTTCTGCCTGACAATACTCTGCACTGTTCATTCAGGAACTCTACCTGACCTGTGATTAGCTTCACTCCTGACTTGAATCCTTTTCACTTGCAG
Source organism: Phyllobates terribilis (assembly GCF_046119375.1). Lineage (NCBI taxonomy): Eukaryota > Metazoa > Chordata > Amphibia > Anura > Dendrobatidae > Phyllobates > Phyllobates terribilis. The sequence continues at coordinate 744,825,040 of NW_027362763.1, read as the reverse complement.
GGGCGCTTCTGTGAGATACAGAACACACTCACCACCTTTCTCTTTGGCTCCAGACTGACAGTAAACAACTTCCCCACAATCCCCCTAGGGCTCTGCTAAAACACTCCCCTTCTCCTGTGACTGTGTTAACCCCTCTAGTTGCTGGATGCTTCTGGAGCACAACACTTCCTGTATCATGTGCTTGTGTTACTTCTAATAGTTGCTGAATGCTTTTCAAGCAACAGCACTACTTCTGCATGTCACACTCTGCAACAGCACTACTTCTGCATGTCACATCTGTGGTGCTTCTCCATCAAGAGTCAGTAAGTCTAACTCTACCTGCATGGCTGGATTCATAGGGTACATCTGGACCATGCTCCGCAGTCTCTCTACCCAATCCCACAACTGTAAATTATTCCCCGTGAATTTTGGGAGGTTACTGAGCATAGTCCCCAGGGGAATATTTCCCCTGACAAGCCCACCATCACCCTGTTCTGCCATTTCCGCACTGGAATGTTGCATCCTGCCGATTATGCCAAATTTTATACAGGTAACACAATGCATCAGCGGAGACACAGATGGAACAACAGTATATTTCTTTAATTTATCAAACTAATACTAATATTAATTCTAAAATACGTATTATACGGTAACAATTTCTTTACAGTGTTTGACAGTAAAATAAGCAGGAAATCACACAACAGAATAAATGATAAGAATACACTAGAATTCAGGGGCTGGTAGTATAAAATGAAGTACTGAGGGGAACTAGATTGTCATTGACTATACCAGGCAAGGGGTAGTCTTTGATCCCCGTCTGACTATTGTTTTTCCATCTATTTGTGGCTGTTACCGTATGTCTCTGGCAGAGGTAACGGCCCCTCTCACGCATCCTTTCTGTTCATCAGCGCGACCACGAATCTCCAATCGGACACCTCCAGAACTTCTGCAACGTTCTGTCACTCACATCTGAAAACCGTGCCGCCGTAGCCTGTTCCCGTCTTATTGACCGATGTCACTTGGGTGAGGTACCTTGACTAACGTTGCTCAAGTCTTCAGGGCTTGACCGTCGACATCTGGGCTGGGAACCTTGACTGGCATCGTTCGGGTCTTCGGGGCTTGACCGTCGACATCTGAGCTGAGAACCTTGACCGGTGTCACTCAAGTCTTCAGGGCTTGACCATCGACATCTAAGCTGGGCAGATGCGCAGCACTTTTCTTCCTGACAGGAGCTCCGGACGCTGCTGGGGCTTCTCTCGTCTCTCTCCTTGGGGCCAAAATCACCTCAGGCCTTGCCCACGAGCTGGTTATCTCCTGAGCTGTTTTCCCTGATGATAATCTACCTGGAGTCCTGATTAACCTCGTCCCCTCTGCTACGTTTCTTCCCTGTTCTGGTTCCATAGCGTTTTGTCTCCTTACAGGGGCCAACCAGATTCTCCTGTTCTCCTATGGGCCAGTCCAAGCCTCCAATAGGCTCTTCATTAATATTTCCTTACATAGATTGTTAGGAGATAATTTTTTGCACTAGAATATATATATATATAGACTACCTCTTGAAGCTCATCAAGAGAATGCCAAGAGTGTGCAAAGCAGTCATCAAAGCAAAAGGTGGCTACTTTGAAGAGCCTAGAATATAAGACATATTTTCAGTTGTTTCACACTTTTTTGTTAAGTATATAATTCCACATGTGTTAATTCATAGTTTTGATGCCTTTGGTGTGAATGTACAATTTTCATAGTCCTGAAAATACAGAAAAATCTTTAAATGAGAAGGTGTGTCCAAACTTTTGGTCTGTACTGTATATACACAGTAGAAACCAGAAGTTTACATACACTATATAAAAAGACACATATGCATGTTTTTCTCAATATCTGACATGAAATCAGAATAAACCTTTCCCGTATTAGGTAAATTAGGATTACTATAATTTTTAACATTTGCCAAATGCCAGAATAATGAGCGAGAGAATGTTTTAATGCATTTTTATTACTTCCTGCAAAGTCAAAAGATTACATACATTTCATTAGTATTTGGTACCATTGACCTTAAACTGAATGACTTGGGTCAAACGTTTGGGATATCCTTCCACAAGCTTCTCACAATAGATGTTCGGAATTTTGGCCCTTTCCTCCTGACAAAACTGGTGTAACTGATCCAGGTTTGTAAGTTACTTGCTCGCACCTGCCTTTTCAGCTTTGCCCATAAATTTTCAATAGGATTGAGATCAGGGCTTTGTGATGTCCACTCCAAAACATTGACTTTGTTATCCTTAAGCCACTTTGCTACCATTTTTGGCAGTATGCTTCGGGTCATTGACCATAACAAAGAACCATTTCTGCCCAAGCTTCATGGATGATATCTTGAGGTGTTGCTTCAGTATTAGAACATAATGTTCTTTTATCATGATGCCATCTGTTTTGTGAAGTGCACCGGTCCCTCCTGCAGCAAAACAACCCCACAACATGATGCGGACACACCCGTGTTTCACAGTTGGGATGGTATTCTTAGGCTTCCAAGCTTCTCCCTTTTTCCTCCAAAGGTAACGATGGTCATTATGCCCAAAAGGTTTAATTTTAGTTTCATCAGACCACAGGACATGCCTCCAAAAATTAAGGTCTTTGTTCCTGTGTGCATTTGCAAACATTAATCTGGCTGTTTTATGTTTTTTTTTCAGTAATGGCTTCTTCCTGGCAGAGTGGCCTTTCTGCCCATGTTGATACAGTACTCATTTCACTGTGGTTATTGACACAATCTTACCAGCTTCCGCCATCATCTTCATAAGGTCTTTTGCTTTTGTCCTTGGGTTGATATGCACATGTCGGACCAAAGCATGTTCATCTCTGGGACACAGAACCCGTCTCCTTCCTGAGCGGTATGATGGCTGGATATTGCCAACTTGTTTGTACTTGCATATAATTGTTTGTACAGATGAACGAGGCACCTTCAGGTATCTTGAAATTGTACCCAAGGATGAGCCAGACTTGCTATACAAAGAAGAAGTGTGTTTCAAGTGTGCATTAAAAGACATCCACAGGTGTGTCTCTAGATGTTGCCAAAAAACCTATCAGAAGCTTCCAAACACATGACATCATCATATGGGCAGTCCAGAATTGTTTAAAGTAATAGTAATGTTAGTGTATGTAAACTTTTGACTTTGCAGTAAGTAATAAAAATGCCTTAAAACTGTTACGCTCGCGCCCGGACTGACTGGCTTAAGCGTGATTAGTGATCCCACTGTACCATGAACCGAGGAGTGCCTGGAGGGGCGTAACTAAGTATCAACCCGATCCGACCAAGGTCACACGGCGGCTCAGTCGACTCCGTGAACCAGGGAGGAACCGAGCAGAGGGACCAGGTGCTACTCCAGGTCAGACCCTGGTCACAGCTGTTGACCCACACCGGGGAATGCAGGAACAGGCAGGTTAGACTGGCATGTAGACAGGTGGGTACTGGCAAACACGGCTGGTATGCAGACAGGTGGATATTGACAGGCACAGCTGGTATGCAGTCAGGTGGGCACTGGCAGGCACGGCTGGCGTGCAGACAGGTGGGCACAGGCAGGCACGGCTGACATGCAGGGAGGCGGGTACTGGCAGATAGAAATGCAGGCAGGATAGGGACCTGTACAGACTAGGATACAGGAACGGAGCCGCAGGTGCGGTAGATAAGCAGAGTGGAGCAAAACCCGCTGATGCGGTGAACAAGCAAAGCAGAGCAAAGCCGCAGATGCGGTGAACAAGCAAAGCAGCGCAAAACCCGCAGATGCGGTAGACAAGCAAAGCAGAGCAAAACTCGCAGATGCGGTAGACAGAACAGGGCTCTGTTCACATGGAATAGACTGGAGAACACAAGAAGATAGCTGGAACACAGGAGTTAGATACAGAGGCAGGGAAACAGAACAAGCAGAACCAGATACACACAAAGTACTTCCAATGAAGTAGCGAGTGGACACAAAACTCACAAACAGAAGTACAGAGACAACGAGTTGGAGTTAGGTGCAGGTTCAGATACTGCAGGGAAAGGGAGAGGTACAGACATAGAGACAAACAGGTAACGGACTAGGAACTGTTCAGACAGAATCTGAACCAGGAACAAGATACAGGAACAAGCCTGGGAACTCAGCCCCCAGGGTGGCGGAAACTGACTAAAGTCACAAGTACAGGTAACAGGCCTGGGTATACAGCCCCCAGGGTGGCAGAAACAGACTAGATACAGGACAGGACCTGGCAACTCAGTTGCAAAGACAAACTGAGTGAAGGTGTTGCTCAGGCCCCTACCACTGGGTGGAGGGGGTTTAAGTATCCAGTGACTCACAGCAATAGGCTGGGGACGCATTAGGACTGTGCACACGGTAGCTATAAGAAACAAGCAGAAAGCCGCGCCGACGCCCTAAGCAATTAGACAAGAGACATGGACACAGCAGAAACAAAGAGTGCAGCATGGACTGACACATAAGATTGCAGTCTTGCATGGTGGGAGGTGGTGCACCATGCAAGCACGCCGCCAGGAATGTTACAGTACTCCCCCCTTTATGCCCCCTCTTCCTCCAGCCAGCAAGGATTTTCTGCAAAGAATTTGGAGGCCGATCCTTCTCCTCAAGAAGATTTCCTCTTCTGTCCACTAGAGGGAACAAAGCTGGTCTCATCATCTTGGTAACTAGGATGTTTCCTTCCATTGGGCAATCCTCAGCAACAGATGAAGTGGGCGAGGTACCAGGAACAGGACGCAGGAAAGTCTCTCTCCACTTATTAATAGCGGGTAGCACCCCAAAGGATTCACGGGACAACTGGAAATCCTCCACCGGGTTGGAGGGGTGCAAAGACTCGGGGGAAACCACCGCCTTGACGTGCACTTTGCCAGGCTTATTGGATGAAGTGGGCGAAGTACCAGGTACAGGGTGCAGAAAAGTCTCTCTCCATTTGTTATCAGGTAGCACTCCGAGGGATTCAGGAGACAACTGGAAGTCCTCCGCCTGGTTGGAGGGGTGCAGAGACTCGGGGGTAACCACCGCCTTGACGTACACTTTGCCAAGCTTACTGAATGAAGTGGGCGAAGGACCAGGTACAGGGTGCAGAAAAGTCTCTCTCCATTTGTTATCAGATAGCACCCCGGAGGATTCAGGAGGCAACTGGAGGTCCTCCGCCTGGTTGGAGGGGTGCAGAGACTTGGAGGTAGCCACCGCCTTGATGGACTTATTGCCAGATTTGTTAGAGATGAAGGATCCTTGATTAGGGACCAACTTCAGTCTGGTTTCTGAGATGACACGTCTGCGAGGCGGGGCGGTGCCTAAAGCCAGATCATTGGTACAATCGTCGAGACTGTGTGGGGACAATGCCTCCGCTTCCCTTCCTTCGGAGACTTCAGCGCACAGCGAGTCAGCGACTAGCAGATCTGGTGAAGAAGAAGAAGAAACTGCTGACCTGTCCTGAAGTTATGGGGACTGGACACCTCTTGCACCTCTGCAGTCCCACAGGAAACACCATGCAGGATCTCCAGACCTGAGCGGGCACTAGATCTCTCGGCTCTGGACGACCTGTGGGTAAACCAGACAGCACCTGGAATGTGAACTTCTTCATGTGTAATGCTCCAATCTGGAGCTTAATTTGTACAGACATATTTTGACTGTTTCTGAGTAGGGCTCGTCCTTCTGCTGACAATGCCCAAACCGGCTTCTGGAGTTGTCGGACGAGAATCAGACACCGACTCTTCAAGGCTTTAAGCCCGAAACTTCCGGTTAATCCGAGGCCTTAACTTGCCACGGAGACAGTCATGGTCATCTGTGGAGAGGAAACACTACCGCCAAGGGCAGCCTCTCCTACAGGCCTAATGTCTTGGGATTCTCCAACCTTCGCTGGACAAAGACCGTCAGGGGTCCCAACCAACCGTAGCGGGGCCGCAATCCGATTTTGTGACTGAGTTCTGGCCACTCTACCCGACGAACATAATCATCCCTCACGGATTCTGTGTGGAGAGCCGCCTCTACAGGCTGGGGAACAGGAGGTCTTTGGGAGGACAGAACCTGGCGTGACGGTTTACCTCTACGCCTTGCACGTCTGGACTGCCTCTTGAGGTTGGGAAGGAAAGTATTCTGTGGAGCATTGTCATCCTGTGTGGATTCTGTGTGGGCAGCAGTCTCTTCAGGCTGGAGAACTGGTAGGCTACCTACACACATTACCCATCGGGGCTGCTCCGGGATACTGGGAAGCGAAGCTTTAGCAGAAGCCTCAGGGTTAGTGTAGCACCCTGAGGATTCGGCTGCTACAGGGGTATTGCACCTCAAGCCAGAGGTGTGATATTCCACTCCCGGGTAAGGATGGAGTGTGGAACTGAGCTCAGTAGGCTGCATGCACTACATACATCCCATTTCCGGGGGACAGATCAATGGTACTCCCACTAGGTATATGTGCAGGTACGACAGTGTCTGTCCCTGGCTGGAGTGGGAGGGGGGTGGAACATCCCAGTAGTGTAGGGGCAGATAGGGGGAGCAGTCTGGGTAATGCTAGGAGCTCATTGGGTGCTGGTCACCTGAGCTCACACATAGAGGGAGTATATAAGGTGGGAACCATCTTAGATCAGGGTCAGACAGGCAGACAGTTACCAGTCAGTCTTTTGTAGAGGGTCAAGCAGTCCTGAAAGAAGAGAGAGAGGAGAAGAGAAGGACCCAGAAGGGAAGAAGAGGGAACCCCAAGAGCCCAAATACAACCAGAAGGGTGAAGGGTTGGCACAAGGGTACCGGATCCCAAGCTGGTGGAGGGCACTAATCCTCAGCCAGAGACCGGAGGTTGTGGGCAGGATCTGCCACGACCCCCCACTAAATCCACTGCGAAGGCACACCGAGTATAGGGTCAGGGAACCCAGAGACAAGGGTTTTACCAACAAGAGGCCCGAGGGAGCCGGACATAAGTGGATCCCTGGTGGGGAAGGCCAGAGAAAAGGAACGTCAGAAAGGGAGCTCAGGATCACGCTCCAGAATTACCTGGGGGTTGGCCGAGTCCAGGACCTGGTGGACGCAGCACGGCTCGGGCGGTCACTCAAGGCCGGAGTGACCAGCACAACAGCAGTAAGTAAAGACCCTGAACTGCACAGCCCGACTCTGAGTCTTATTACCATCCTCACTGCACCACCACAACCACCACCCTCTACAACTGACCCCCTGAGGCTATACCCCTCCCGTTGGGGGTTATACTACCAGAAGCTGCACACACACCACCAGCCTCAGCGGACCCTGCTGCAGCGGCGGCCGTATTGACCGCAAATCAACGGGTGGCGTAGTCGACACTAAAGAACATCCAGCAACATCTGTAGGACTGCCACACACTGAGCTTGACACCCTGGGCACGGACCGGGTCACCGCCACTCGGAGACTACAACCCCCATCTAATCCGGCTCCGGGTATCCCCCAAACAACACTGGCCCAGGGGGCGCGTCAACTTTGGCGTAGTCGGCAGGATTACGTGCCCGCAACAACCGGGTACTGCGTGCCTGAAGAAAAGTTCACCGTTACCTCAAAAAGAAGTCTCCCGCCGGTTCCGGAGGGTCCCCGCCAACGGACCCCATCACAGGTCATTTCCCGCAGGTTGTCCGCCATTTGCAGCTTTTTCCCGCCATCCATGGAGTTTCCCGCCACTGGGAGACGATTCCCGCCATTTCCAAAGATTTCCCGCCTTGGAAGAGCGGACGCCATTATGGGCGTGCCAGAGGGTGGCAAAAGGCCGCCTCCCATCGTGGGCCAGGTCGAAGAATGGCGCCAAAAGCGGAAACCGCGCCCACCAACAGAGACTGTGATGCTGGAAGTGTCCATCAGCGTGAGAGAACTGCCCCTGGAACTGACAATCACAGAGTTGCCCCGGGACCACCTTCAATGTGGGCGGAGACAGAATAGGAGAGCGAAGATGGGTGCAGCCTGGAGGAGTCTGGAGAGAGCGCACCCGGAGACAAGAAGTCTGGAGAGGAGTCCAGAGAAAGCGTACCCGGAGATGGAGGGAGAGACAGGCAGCACCGACCCAGTGGTCAGGAGCCTGCTGCAAGCAACAGCCCACTAGGCTTAGTGGAGATCCTAGCACAGCTCCCCCGAGACCGGGAGCGTGCACAGACCGCGCTGGAGGGCCTTGCACGGAGGATGGCCCAGGTGCAGCAAGACACGCTGACGGAGTGGAGCCGTGAGATGGCCCAGCAGACCGGAACCCGTCAGCGGAGCACGCCACCCGAGACGAGGAGACAGACCGCCTCTGAGGATGGTGCAGGAGGAGTGAAGGCCGGAGACGGCGCCGAGGAGGGAGCTGAACGGACGGAGGCAGGTAAAGGGGACGTCTCTACCCCGAGCCGAGAAACCGTGTACCTGTCCCAGCTCCCCGTCGCAGAGCCCGAAATTCCCCCTGCCGTGCCCGTCGCTGCATCGTCACCGTGCCGGACTAGGCCTCAAGTAGAAGCCGCGGCCGCGACCCCTGTGACGTCACACGCCTCGACCCTGAGCGCGACCAAACAGGAAATACCATCGGCCTGGTCGCAAGGTCTAGTACCTCCGGGCGTCGCAATTCCAACAGCGCCCCCTACCTCCGCGGAGCCACCGGCCTGGTCGCAGGGCCGAGTACCCCCGGGCGCCGCCGTCCTTACGGTGCCCTTTACCTTTAGGGTGCCCCAAGCCTGGTCGCAAGGCCTGGTCAACCCGGGTGCCGCTACCATCAACGCGCCCTCAACATCTCGAGTGCCGCACCTGGGTGAAGATCTATTTGCCCAGCACACGTGCCCGGATGGGCAGCCCTTTGTATGGCCCCAGGAGTACTACCAACTGGAACTCCAAAGAGCAAGGCCCCTGTGCGAGCCCCTGATTCCGGCTCCGAAGCCCGTCAGGAGAACCCCGCTCCCGCTAGAAGAAGCACAATTCGAGTGGGACCCCACCGGAGGAGACCTCATGGGGTTCACTCAAGAAACGCGGGCAGCTGCAGCAGAGTGAGTGGAGTGCTGCCGCCAGCAGTTGGCAGCCTTTGAGCAAGAGCGGAAAGAGAGGCGGATCCGTGAGCAGCGGCTGCAGGAACAGAGCGCAGGGCAGAAGAGCCAGACCAGGAGGAACCCCCGTGCAGCTCATGGTCCCCGTACCACCGGGACTGTGATTAAATTCAACCTGCAGCATGGGTGGGGCTTCATAAGAGACCATCATACCCCCGGCGACGTCTTTGTAACCCGCAGAGACGTAGAAAGCCATCTGCCGGAGGGACACAGAGGTCGTGACCTGTACGTAGGGGACGAGGTCACGTTCACCCGGCACAAGTGTGCCAAAGGACCCTACGCCCTCCATGTGCATCGCCTGACGGAGGAGGAGCTGCGGTGTGAGGAGGAGCAAGAGGACCCGGACGGGTCTGAAGACAAAGAAGGAGCAGGAGGACGCCGTCGTTAAAGTACGGTAAAGAGACTGTAGATAGTTACCCGTCGGGGTACAGTGAACTGTTGCTGCTTTAAATATGTCCCCGTTGGGACAAGTGTAAACTGTTACCCGTATGTCCCTTAATCCCACTGACCGAGGACTGAGAGCGGTCATTCCTTCCTTATACCTGGCCGAGGACTGAGAGCGGCCACTTTCCCCCTGTATATAGTTGCGCTTTCTAAGGCGCCCCCTACTGGTTTTATAAGGAAACCGTTTTTCTACAAGAGACTGTCGCACTTTACCCGGTCACAAGTCGCACCGTGGCCGGAGGAGCAAGAGTGTTAATATATATATAATGTTTTATATGTTATTGTTGTTATGAAAATTTGTATGTTTGATGTTTTTATTCTCTTACAGCCCGAGGACGTGCTGTGATTTACCAGGGGGGAATGTAGCACCCTGAGGATTCGGCTGCTACAGGGGTATTGCACCTCAAGCCAGAGGTGTGATATTCCACTCCCGGGTAAGGATGGAGTGTGGAACTGAGCTCAGTAGGCTGCATGCACTACATACATCCCATTTCCGGGGGACAGATCAATGGTACTTCCACTAGGTATATGTGCAGGTACGACAGTGTCTGTCCCTGGCTGGAGTGGGAGGGGGGTGGAACATCCCAGTAGTGTAGGGGCAGATAGGGGGAGCAGTCTGGGTAATGCTAGGAGCTCATTGGGTGCTGGTCACCTGAGCTCACACATAGAGGGAGTATATAAGGTGGGAACCATCTTAGATCAGGGTCAGACAGGCAGACAGTTACCAGTCAGTCTTTTGTAGAGGGTCAAGCAGTCCTGAAAGAAGAGAGAGAGGAGAAGAGAAGGACCCAGAGGGGAAGAAGAGGGAACCCCAAGAGCCCAAATACAACCAGAAGGGTGAAGGGTTGGCACAAGGGTACCGGATCCCAAGCTGGTGGAGGGCACTAATCCTCAGCCAGAGACCGGAGGTTGTGGGCAGGATCTGCCACGACCCCCCACTAAATCCACTGCGAAGGCACACCGAGTATAGGGTCAGGGAACCCAGAGACAAGGGTTTTACCAACAAGAGGCCCGAGGGAGCCGGACATAAGTGGATCCCTGGTGGGGAAGGCCAGAGAAAAGGAACGTCAGAAAGGGAGCTCAGGATCACGCTCCAGAATTACCTGGGGGTTGGCCGAGTCCAGGACCTGGTGGACGCAGCACGGCTCGGGCGGTCACTCAAGGCCGGAGTGACCAGCACAACAGCAGTAAGTAAAGACCCTGAACTGCACAGCCCGACTCTGAGTCTTATTACCATCCTCACTGCACCACCACAACCACCACCCTCTACAACTGACCCCCTGAGGCTATACCCCTCCCGTTGGGGGTTATACTACCAGAAGCTGCACACACACCACCAGCCTCAGCGGACCCTGCTGCAGCGGCGGCCGTATTGACCGCAAATCAACGGGTGGTGTAGTCGACACTAAAGAACATCCAGCAACATCTGTAGGACTGCCACACACTGAGCTTGACACCCTGGGCACGGACCGGGTCACCGCCACTCGGAGACTACAACCCCCATCTAATCCGGCTCCGGGTATCCCCCAAACAACACTGGCCCAGGGGGCGCGTCAACTTTGGCGTAGTCGGCAGGATTACGTGCCCGCAACAACCGGGTACTGCGTGCCTGAAGAAAAGTTCACCGTTACCTCAAAAAGAAGTCTCCCGCCGGTTCCGGAGGGTCCCCGCCAACGGACCCCATCACAGGTCGTTTCCCGCCGGTTGTCCGCCATTTGCAGCTTTTTCCCGCCATCCATGGAGTTTCCCGCCACTGGGAGACGATTCCCGCCATTTCCAAAGATTTCCCGCCTTGGAAGAGCGGACGCCATTATGGGCGTGCCAGAGGGTGGCAAAAGGCCGCCTCCCATCGTGGGCCAGGTCGAAGAATGGCGCCAAAAGCGGAAACCGCGCCCACCAACAGAGACTGTGATGCTGGAAGTGTCCATCAGCGTGAGAGAACTGCCCCTGGAACTGACAATCACAGAGTTGCCCCGGGACCACCTTCAATGTGGGCGGAGACAGAATAGGAGAGCGAAGATGGGTGCAGCCTGGAGGAGTCTGGAGAGAGCGCACCCGGAGACAAGAAGTCTGGAGAGGAGTCCAGAGAAAGCGTACCCGGAGATGGAGGGAGAGACAGGCAGCACCGACCCAGTGGTCAGGAGCCTGCTGCAAGCAACAACCCCACTAGGCTTAGTGGAGATCCTAGCACAGCTCCCCCGAGACCGGGAGCGTGCACAGACCGCGCTGGAGGGCCTTGCACGGAGGATGGCCCAGGTGCAGCAAGACACGCTGACGGAGTGGAGCCGTGAGATGGCCCAGCAGACCGGAACCCGTCAGCGGAGCACGCCACCCGAGACGAGGAGACAGACCGCCTCTGAGGATGGTGCAGGAGGAGTGAAGGCCGGAGACGGCGCCGAGGAGGGAGCTGAACGGACGGAGGCAGGTAAAGGGGACGTCTCTACCCCGAGCCGAGAAACCGTGTACCTGTCCCAGCTCCCCGTCGCAGAGCCCGAAATTCCCCCTGCCGTGCCCGTCGCTGCATCGTCACCGTGCCGGACTAGGCCTCAAGTAGAAGCCGCGGCCGCGACCCCTGTGACGTCACACGCCTCGACCCTGAGCGCGACCAAACAGGAAATACCATCGGCCTGGTCGCAAGGTCTAGTACCTCCGGGCGCCGCAATTCCAACAGCGCCCCCTACCTCCGCGGAGCCACCGGCCTGGTCGCAGGGCCGAGTACCCCCGGGCGCCGCCGTCCTTACGGTGCCCTTTACCTTTAGGGTGCCCCAAGCCTGGTCGCAAGGCCTGGTCAACCCGGGTGCCGCTACCATCAACGCGCCCTCAACATCTCGAGTGCCGCACCTGGGCGAAGATCTATTTGCCCAGCACACGTGCCCGGATGGGCAGCCCTTTGTATGGCCCCAGGAGTACTACCAACTGGAACTCCAAAGAGCAAGGCCCCTGTGCGAGCCCCTGATTCCGGCTCCGAAGCCCGTCAGGAGAACCCCGCTCCCGCTAGAAGAAGCACAATTCGAGTGGGACCCCACCGGAGGAGACCTCATGGGGTTCACTCAAGAAACGCGGGCAGCTGCAGCAGAGTGAGTGGAGTGCTGCCGCCAGCAGTTGGCAGCCTTTGAGCAAGAGCGGAAAGAGAGGCGGATCCGTGAGCAGCGGCTGCAGGAACAGAGCGCAGGGCAGAAGAGCCAGACCAGGAGGAACCCCCGTGCAGCTCATGGTCCCCGTACCACCGGGACTGTGATTAAATTCAACCTGCAGCATGGGTGGGGCTTCATAAGAGACCATCATACCCCCGGCGACGTCTTTGTAACCCGCAGAGACGTAGAAAGCCATCTGCCGGAGGGACACAGAGGTCGTGACCTGTACGTAGGGGACGAGGTCACGTTCACCCGGCACAAGTGTGCCAAAGGACCCTACGCCCTCCATGTGCATCGCCTGACGGAGGAGGAGCTGCGGTGTGAGGAGGAGCAAGAGGACCCGGACGGGTCTGAAGACAAAGAAGGAGCAGGAGGACGCCGTCGTTAAAGTACGGTAAAGAGACTGTAGATAGTTACCCGTCGGGGTACAGTGAACTGTTGCTGCTTTAAATATGTCCCCGTTGGGACAAGTGTAAACTGTTACCCGTATGTCCCTTAATCCCACTGACCGAGGACTGAGAGCGGTCATTCCTTCCTTATACCTGGCCGAGGACTGAGAGCGGCCACTTTCCCCCTGTATATAGTTGCGCTTTCTAAGGCGCCCCCTACTGGTTTTATAAGGAAACCGTTTTTCTACAAGAGACTGTCGCACTTTACCCGGTCACAAGTCGCACCGTGGCCGGAGGAGCAAGAGTGTTAATATATATATAATGTTTTATATGTTATTGTTGTTATGAAAATTTGTATGTTTGATGTTTTTATTCTCTTACAGCCCGAGGACGTGCTGTGATTTACCAGGGGGGAATGTAGCACCCTGAGGATTCGGCTGCTACAGGGGTATTGCACCTCAAGCCAGAGGTGTGATATTCCACTCCCGGGTAAGGATGGAGTGTGGAACTGAGCTCAGTAGGCTGCATGCACTACATACATCCCATTTCCGGGGGACAGATCAATGGTACTTCCACTAGGTATATGTGCAGGTACGACAGTGTCTGTCCCTGGCTGGAGTGGGAGGGGGGTGGAACATCCCAGTAGTGTAGGGGCAGATAGGGGGAGCAGTCTGGGTAATGCTAGGAGCTCATTGGGTGCTGGTCACCTGAGCTCACACATAGAGGGAGTATATAAGGTGGGAACCATCTTAGATCAGGGTCAGACAGGCAGACAGTTACCAGTCAGTCTTTTGTAGAGGGTCAAGCAGTCCTGAAAGAAGAGAGAGAGGAGAAGAGAAGGACCCAGAGGGGAAGAAGAGGGAACCCCAAGAGCCCAAATACAACCAGAAGGGTGAAGGGTTGGCACAAGGGTACCGGATCCCAAGCTGGTGGAGGGCACTAATCCTCAGCCAGAGACCGGAGGTTGTGGGCAGGATCTGCCACGACCCCCCACTAAATCCACTGCGAAGGCACACCGAGTATAGGGTCAGGGAACCCAGAGACAAGGGTTTTACCAACAAGAGGCCCGAGGGAGCCGGACATAAGTGGATCCCTGGTGGGGAAGGCCAGAGAAAAGGAACGTCAGAAAGGGAGCTCAGGATCACGCTCCAGAATTACCTGGGGGTTGGCCGAGTCCAGGACCTGGTGGACGCAGCACGGCTCGGGCGGTCACTCAAGGCCGGAGTGACCAGCACAACAGCAGTAAGTAAAGACCCTGAACTGCACAGCCCGACTCTGAGTCTTATTACCATCCTCACTGCACCACCACAACCACCACCCTCTACAACTGACCCCCTGAGGCTATACCCCTCCCGTTGGGGGTTATACTACCAGAAGCTGCACACACACCACCAGCCTCAGCGGACCCTGCTGCAGCGGCGGCCGTATTGACCGCAAATCAACGGGTGGTGTAGTCGACACTAAAGAACATCCAGCAACATCTGTAGGACTGCCACACACTGAGCTTGACACCCTGGGCACGGACCGGGTCACCGCCACTCGGAGACTACAACCCCCATCTAATCCGGCTCCGGGTATCCCCCAAACAACACTGGCCCAGGGGGCGCGTCAACTTTGGCGTAGTCGGCAGGATTACGTGCCCGCAACAACCGGGTACTGCGTGCCTGAAGAAAAGTTCACCGTTACCTCAAAAAGAAGTCTCCCGCCGGTTCCGGAGGGTCCCCGCCAACGGACCCCATCACAGGTCGTTTCCCGCCGGTTGTCCGCCATTTGCAGCTTTTTCCCGCCATCCATGGAGTTTCCCGCCACTGGGAGACGATTCCCGCCATTTCCAAAGATTTCCCGCCTTGGAAGAGCGGACGCCATTATGGGCGTGCCAGAGGGTGGCAAAAGGCCGCCTCCCATCGTGGGCCAGGTCGAAGAATGGCGCCAAAAGCGGAAACCGCGCCCACCAACAGAGACTGTGATGCTGGAAGTGTCCATCAGCGTGAGAGAACTGCCCCTGGAACTGACAATCACAGAGTTGCCCCGGGACCACCTTCAATGTGGGCGGAGACAGAATAGGAGAGCGAAGATGGGTGCAGCCTGGAGGAGTCTGGAGAGAGCGCACCCGGAGACAAGAAGTCTGGAGAGGAGTCCAGAGAAAGCGTACCCGGAGATGGAGGGAGAGACAGGCAGCACCGACCCAGTGGTCAGGAGCCTGCTGCAAGCAACAACCCCACTAGGCTTAGTGGAGATCCTAGCACAGCTCCCCCGAGACCGGGAGCGTGCACAGACCGCGCTGGAGGGCCTTGCACGGAGGATGGCCCAGGTGCAGCAAGACACGCTGACGGAGTGGAGCCGTGAGATGGCCCAGCAGACCGGAACCCGTCAGCGGAGCACGCCACCCGAGACGAGGAGACAGACCGCCTCTGAGGATGGTGCAGGAGGAGTGAAGGCCGGAGACGGCGCCGAGGAGGGAGCTGAACGGACGGAGGCAGGTAAAGGGGACGTCTCTACCCCGAGCCGAGAAACCGTGTACCTGTCCCAGCTCCCCGTCGCAGAGCCCGAAATTCCCCCTGCCGTGCCCGTCGCTGCATCGTCACCGTGCCGGACTAGGCCTCAAGTAGAAGCCGCGGCCGCGACCCCTGTGACGTCACACGCCTCGACCCTGAGCGCGACCAAACAGGAAATACCATCGGCCTGGTCGCAAGGTCTAGTACCTCCGGGCGCCGCAATTCCAACAGCGCCCCCTACCTCCGCGGAGCCACCGGCCTGGTCGCAGGGCCGAGTACCCCCGGGCGCCGCCGTCCTTACGGTGCCCTTTACCTTTAGGGTGCCCCAAGCCTGGTCGCAAGGCCTGGTCAACCCGGGTGCCGCTACCATCAACGCGCCCTCAACATCTCGAGTGCCGCACCTGGGCGAAGATCTATTTGCCCAGCACACGTGCCCGGATGGGCAGCCCTTTGTATGGCCCCAGGAGTACTACCAACTGGAACTCCAAAGAGCAAGGCCCCTGTGCGAGCCCCTGATTCCGGCTCCGAAGCCCGTCAGGAGAACCCCGCTCCCGCTAGAAGAAGCACAATTCGAGTGGGACCCCACCGGAGGAGACCTCATGGGGTTCACTCAAGAAACGCGGGCAGCTGCAGCAGAGTGAGTGGAGTGCTGCCGCCAGCAGTTGGCAGCCTTTGAGCAAGAGCGGAAAGAGAGGCGGATCCGTGAGCAGCGGCTGCAGGAACAGAGCGCAGGGCAGAAGAGCCGGACCAGGAGGAACCCCCGTGCAGCTCATGGTCCCCGTACCACCGGGACTGTGATTAAATTCAGCCTGCAGCATGGGTGGGGCTTCATAAGAGACCATCATACCCCCGGCGACGTCTTTGTAACCCGCAGAGACGTAGAAAGCCATCTGCCGGAGGGACACAGAGGTCGTGACCTGTACGTAGGGGACGAGGTCACGTTCACCCGGCACAAGTGTGCCAAAGGACCCTACGCCCTCCATGTGCATCGCCTGACGGAGGAGGAGCTGCGGTGTGAGGAGGAGCAAGAGGACCCGGACGGGTCTGAAGACAAAGAAGGAGCAGGAGGACACCGTCGTTAAAGTACGGTAAAGAGACTGTAGATAGTTACCCGTCGGGGTACAGTGAACTGTTGCTGCTTTAAATATGTCCCCGTTGGGACAAGTGTAAACTGTTACCCGTATGTCCCTTAATCCCACTGACCGAGGACTGAGAGCGGTCATTCCTTCCTTATACCTGGCCGAGGACTGAGAGCGGCCACTTTCCCCCTGTATATAGTTGCGCTTTCTAAGGCGCCCCCTACTGGTTTTATAAGGAAACCGTTTTTCTATAAGAGACTGTCGCACTTTACCCGGTCACAAGTCGCACCGTGGCCGGAGGAGCAAGAGTGTTAATATATATATAATGTTTTATATGTTATTGTTGTTATGAAAATTTGTATGTTTGATGTTTTTATTCTCTTACAGCCCGAGGACGTGCTGTGATTTACCAGGGGGGAATGTAGCACCCTGAGGATTCGGCTGCTACAGGGGTATTGCACCTCAAGCCAGAGGTGTGATATTCCACTCCCGGGTAAGGATGGAGTGTGGAACTGAGCTCAGTAGGCTGCATGCACTACATACATCCCATTTCCGGGGGACAGATCAATGGTACTTCCACTAGGTATATGTGCAGGTACGACAGTGTCTGTCCCTGGCTGGAGTGGGAGGGGGGTGGAACATCCCAGTAGTGTAGGGGCAGATAGGGGGAGCAGTCTGGGTAATGCTAGGAGCTCATTGGGTGCTGGTCACCTGAGCTCACACATAGAGGGAGTATATAAGGTGGGAACCATCTTAGATCAGGGTCAGACAGGCAGACAGTTACCAGTCAGTCTTTTGTAGAGGGTCAAGCAGTCCTGAAAGAAGAGAGAGAGGAGAAGAGAAGGACCCAGAGGGGAAGAAGAGGGAACCCCAAGAGCCCAAATACAACCAAAAGGGTGAAGGGTTGGCACAAGGGTACCGGATCCCAAGCTGGTGGAGGGCACTAATCCTCAGCCAGAGACCGGAGGTTGTGGGCAGGATCTGCCACGACCCCCCACTAAATCCACTGCGAAGGCACACCGAGTATAGGGTCAGGGAACCCAGAGACAAGGGTTTTACCAACAAGAGGCCCGAGGGAGCCGGACATAAGTGGATCCCTGGTGGGGAAGGCCAGAGAAAAGGAACGTCAGAAAGGGAGCTCAGGATCACGCTCCAGAATTACCTGGGGGTTGGCCGAGTCCAGGACCTGGTGGACGCAGCACGGCTCGGGCGGTCACTCAAGGCCGGAGTGACCAGCACAACAGCAGTAAGTAAAGACCCTGAACTGCACAGCCCGACTCTGAGTCTTATTACCATCCTCACTGCACCACCACAACCACCACCCTCTACAACTGACCCCCTGAGGCTATACCCCTCCCGTTGGGGGTTATACTACCAGAAGCTGCACACACACCACCAGCCTCAGCGGACCCTGCTGCAGCGGCGGCCGTATTGACCGCAAATCAACGGGTGGCGTAGTCGACACTAAAGAACATCCAGCAACATCTGTAGGACTGCCACACACTGAGCTTGACACCCTGGGCACGGACCGGGTCACCGCCACTCGGAGACTACAACCCCCATCTGATCCGGCTCCGGGTATCCCCCAAACAACACTGGCCCAGGGGGCGCGTCATTAGGGTCATCGAAGACCATTAGAAAGGCCACCAGGAAGGCCTGCAGGACATAGACGACAGGATCCCATGCTTCCCATAGAGGGGTGATCCATTTCAAGGCATCACCCGCTAAATAGAACATCATGAATGCTACTTTAACCCGATCAGTAGGAAAATAGTGAGCATAGAATTTGAAATGCAGCATGCATTGCTCCACAAATGCACGGCTTCGTTTTGGATCCCCATGGTACCGTGGTGGATCCGCAGGAACGAGTGCTGATAGATCCATTTGGGCTGGTGCGTAAATCGCCTGGGCCACAGCTTGAGAAAAAAAAAATTTTCTCGGTGCACGTATTCGCCAGACAAGGTTTCAAAATGTCTCTGAGAGCGAAGGGTCGTGAGGCTCAACGGGAACCATGGCCTGAGCAAACTGTTATCCTCGCGCCCGGACTGACTGGCGTGAGCGTGATTAGTGATCCCACTGTACCATGAACCGAGGAGTGCCTGGAGGGGCGTAACTAAGTATCAACCCGATCCGACCAAGGTCACATGGCGGCTCAGTCGACTCCGTGAACCAGGGAGGAACCGAGCAGAGGGACCAGGTGCTACTCCAGGTCAGACCCCGGTCACAGCTGTTGACCCACACCGGGGAATGCAGGA
The DNA here is from genome assembly GCF_046119375.1 of Phyllobates terribilis. NCBI lineage: Eukaryota > Metazoa > Chordata > Amphibia > Anura > Dendrobatidae > Phyllobates > Phyllobates terribilis. Next base: position 744,806,258 of record NW_027362763.1, on the reverse strand, counting down.
ACAGGCAGGTTAGACTGGCATGTAGACAGGTGGGTACTGGCAAACACGGGTGGTATGCAGACAGGTGGATATTGACAGGCACAGCTGGTATGCAGACAGGTGGGCACTGGCAGGCACGGCTGGTGTGCAGACAGGTGGGCTCAGGCAGGCACGGCTGACATGCAGAGAGGCGGGTACTGGCAGATAGAAAAGAAACGCAGGCAGGATAGGGACCTGTACAGACTGGGATACAGGAACGGAGCCACAGGTGCAGTAGATAAGCAGAGCGGAGCAAAACCCGCAGATGCGGTGAACAAGCAAAGCAGAGAAAAACCCACAGATGCAGTGGACAAGCAAAGCAGAGAAAAACCCGCAGATGCGGTGAACAAGCAAAGCAGAGCAAAGCCCGCAGATGCGGTGAACAAGCAAAGCAGAGCAAAACCGCAGATGCGGTGAACAAGCAAAGCAGAGCAAAACCAGCAGACGCGGTGAACAAGCAAAGAAGAGCAAAACCCGCAGATGCGGTAGACAGAACCAGATACACACAAAGTACTTGCAATGAAGTAGCGAGTGAACACAAAACTCACAAACAGAAGTACAGACACAACGAGTTGGAGTTAGGTGCAGGTTCAGATACTGCAGGAAAAGGGAGAGGTACAGACATAGAGACAAACAGGTAACGGACTAGGACACTGTTTAGACAGAATCTGAACCAGGAACAAGATACAGGAATGAGCCTGGGAACTCAGCACCCAGGGTGGCGGAAACTGACTAAAGTCACAATTACAGGTAACAGGCCTGGGTATACAGCCCCCAGGGTGGCAGAAACAGACTAGATACAGGACAGGACCTGGCAACTCAGTTGCAAAGACAAACTGAGTGAAGGTGTTGCTCAGGCCCCTACTACTGGGTGGAGGGGGTTTAAGTATCCAGTGACTCACAGCAATAGGCTGGGGACGCATTAGGACTGTGCACATGGTAGCTATAAGAAACAAGCAGAAAGCCGCGCCCATGCCCGAAGCAATCAGACAAGAGACATGGACACAGCAGGAACTGAAACAAAGAGTGCAGCATGGACTGACAGGTAAGATTGCGGTCTTGCATGGTGGGAGGTGGTGCACCATGCAAGCACACTGCCAGGAATGTTACAAAAACATTCTCTCTCTCTCATTATTCTGGTGACTCGCCCCCAGGGGCCGTGGGGTACTCGGCAGCTGGGCCTCTGGTTGCCGGGGGATATCACGGTGGCTGGCCCGGTCCGTGGCCCAGGGCGGTCAGTGAAAAGGGGAACATCTATTGTATGGGGTTTTTGGGGATTTTTCGTGACGCCACCTGTGGTGTCTGGTGAGGATCACCAGCGCTGCGACAGTCCTCTGAGGCAGATGATAGGGCAGCTTGAGATGGAACGGCTCCCCACAGGTGGAGCAGGGCTCAGGGCAGTGAAGAAGAATTGAGGGGTGCTGGGCATTGTAGTGCAGGGAGGAAAATGGCACCGGCGAAATAAAGGAGAGGAGGCAGCTCAGTGCAGTCATCCAAGATTTACTCACAGTTCTTAGACAGTCCACAGATGCACTGTACTGGTGCAAGCCTCCCGCGTCGCACTGCGTTCACCGGGCAGGGGTTCAGTCCTTCCTCAGGCAGTACGGGTGTACCTGGCGGAACCCCACTTTCTTGTGTACCTCTCTGGACCGATTTCACGCTGGGTCTTACTCCCTCCTGCCCTGCGCTTCCCACTGTGAATCCTATTCGGGTGCTGCGAGGTCCCCCCTGTCCGTCGGAGTTGCACAGACCTGTTTGACCTTACTTGGGTTGGAGTGGGGGTTCGGCTTCTGGGTATAAAAGGCAGAAGCCTCCGGTTTTTCCAGCCGAGGCTTGAAGCTGCACGACTGGGCCAGGGGCCCGTCCCCTTATTGCGGCCTAGATCCTCCTGACACTTGGCAGGTTCGGGGTGTACGGGTGCCGCCTGCACTCGCTGTAATCCCCTAGGATCCCTTCTACAGAACGGAGCCTACTCCCTGCTCCCCTCCTGGGCCTCAGTCCTCCTACAGAGACTCTGCTCCCAGACTGTTCCTCTGAACTGTCCCTACTCAATCAACCGTTTTAAGATGTCTACCTTTTATATATCTACTGTATGAGTGCTCCCCTAAACTACTTCCTCCACCCACACCCACTACTGGTTCCCCCTACCTTTGGGTTCCCCCCACCCCAGCCAGGGACAGGGCTCAGCAGAAAACTACATTACGTCTTGCCCCTCCTGCTGGCCTGGGGTAGTGTAGTGTTGGATGTAGGTGTTGGGGTCCCGTGCAGCACTCCCTCCTTACCTGAGAGAAGGGGGTCACCACACCTCTGGGTGAGGTGCAGTACCTCTGTGGCGACCGAACCCTCAGGGGCGCCACATTGGCATTTGGCAAATATTAAAATTATGGTAATCCCAATTGACCTAAAACGGGAAAGGTTTATTCTGATTTCTTGTCAGATATTGAGAAAAACATGCATATGTGTCTTTCTATATAGTGTATGTAAACATCTGGTTTCAACTGTACATACTCACAGTATATAGTACAAGGAAAATCATGTTCCCAGGTCATTTCTTCTGCACATTGAACGCTGTAAAAATGAACCCTAAAAACTATGGCGGAATTTCAGTTTGAAATTTTTCCCTTTTTCCAGTATATTATATGGTAAAATGAATGGTGTCAAAAATATGTCATGCAGCAAAAAACAAGCCCTCAAAAGGCTATGTTGATGAAAAAATAGAAAAGTTATGGCTTTTCCAGGAACGTAAATTAGCGGTGTCATTAAGGGGTTAATCCTGGGTGATCCCTTTAAGGCATCCTATAGCCTTCCCAAAATTTACTTTGGAAAGAGGAGGGATCTGATCACATATGGAAAGCATTGTGATTTCGATAGCCATTCTGCCATTGTACGGATCAGTCATCTGTCCAGACCAACATTGTCCCTGTGCTACTCAGTCATTAGTAGATTGCCATGATGAATGACACGCCGCCCATTGCCATATTACTAGACGTAGAATAACATCACTAGGTGATCTACTAATTTCTTTACTCTATGTAAAAATAGAAAACAGGATCACAGGGTCTATGATATCGCAAATATGATTCGACGTGCCATTAGGAAATTAGATAAGAAACAACTAGATGGGATCGTCACGAACACTGCATCTACTCCAGACAGCCTGACCCTACTAAATGAGCGACCCCACTTTATTTTTATAGAAGGATATATTTAGCAGCAATCTAGACAGAATAATTATATCATATTTGCTTCTTCCTTTCACTATCTGGGATTTTACAGAGTTTTTTTTTTTTTTTACGCTGAGTATTTATTTATATAGGCCGCCCTTCCCAGATCACAATCACACCAGGCTGCGTTTGCTAATGAGCAATTCAGGAAATAGCCATGAAAACAATGAGCAATTGAGGAAATTGCTGGAACAGGCCCAGTAACAGCTCGCACAGGGGGAAGAAAAAAGGCAAAAGATCATCCAGAAGGACCATGCAGTTATACAGCGGGTATAAAATGCAGAATGATCAGTTAACGAACCTTCATAGATTTTAGGGTATATGGATAGGGTAATAATGTCCACCATCTTGGGCCCCTTTCTGGAATAATGTCCTCTGTCCAGGGCCCCTTACCGTAATAATGTCCCCCATCCTGGGTCCCTTCTTGGTACAATGACATCCATCCTATAGTAATGTCTGCCATCCTGGGTCCCTTCCTGGTATAATGGACCACATTCTGGACTCCATTCTGGTATATTTGAAGGGGGTTGCTGGGTGAAGAAGACGCCGAAGCAAGAAGAGGTTGTTAAGTTATTTTGTATTTATGTATTTGTGGCACCCTGCTACCCAGGTACCACAGAACCCAAAAGGGTGCATGGACGGACTTCTCCACAAGAGGCCCCCATTACATAGCAGACACCTCCACCCTTCCACCTCATACCACCAGAGGGAGCCCTGTTAGGGATATATAAACTGGAGGGTGGAGTCAGTTAGTTAGTCAGTCAGTTAGTCAGTCGGAGAGTGTGCTGACACTGAGAGCAGTGAAGACGCAGTACGTCTGCTGCTGTACTGAGGGCCCCGAGTGTGGCCGAGGCAAGGAGAGAGGAGAGAGGAGTTAAGGGGGCAGAGGAGCGTCTGAAGCTCACCCCAAGACACAAGCCGGACAATGGGTCCGCGCCTACAGGGTTCTCTACACCCAGTAGGGACAACCGGCATACCAGGAGGCTTCCAGACCCCTGGTCATCCTGAAGCTACCATCAATTACAGGACTAGGAACCACGAAGGCCCCGGCATCCAGGGATAGTGGTTGCCAGAGAAAAGTCCTACTACCAAGTAGTCAGGTGAGAGAGCAAAACAACAAAGAAGCTAGGCCAAGTTCCAGGCTGGCCAGAAGCTTAGAGAGAGGAAGACACGGACCAGGAGGCCTACAACCCGCTCACTGGGTTCTGAAGTGCACCCTTCCTATTAACTACCCTGGACCGTACCTGCCGTCTACACCAGTAAAGGTACTGAAGTGAACCCCCTTTGTGGGTGTCTGTTATTCTCCCCTGGCCCGGCTGGGCCACCTCTCACCTGCATCCCTTTCATCAACCCTGCCCCCGGGGCCTGCTCCGCCTGGGGGGAGCAGAAACATCCCAGCTGCCATCCCATCACCCCCGGAGGTCTGCAGCAGCACTCGTACCTATTACCAGGAGCGACAGGTGGCATCACAAGACAAAACTGTTAACAAAACCCCTTTTAAAGAGTGACCCCAGGGTACGGGCCTGGGAGCCGACTGCCGTGACATCCCACAGAAGGTCAAGGACCGGGTACCGAGTCCCCCATATCCCCCTGGGCGAGTCATATTCATGTTATTTATTTGCTAAAACAAGTGTTTGCTGTGTGAAATCCCTATGGCCGATTATTGTATGTCAGTTTTCACATAGGCTTTGCCTAAGGCCGTCCCTGGGATGCGGGAGGTCTGCCCAGAGGGGGAACCATACAATAGATAGGGTTTTAGTTACACTACACTGCGCAGACACTAGAGAGTTAATCCAGGGGTTGCATCATTTACTGGGAGAGGTTTTATAGAAAACAATTTCAGGTTGCAGACAGTTGAAGGAAGAGCTAGACAGAGAAGACTAGGGCAGTGAGACTGTCAATAGGGGAGGCTTGTGGCAAGGCCACCCCAGTTCTGGGTTCACGACCCGAATGCACAGGACTAGTGTAGATCCTGTTCCTTAACAGAGAGAAAGAGCAGAGTTTTGGAGGAAGACTTAACAGACAGGAAAACAGACTCCATTAGCAGTTACAGCAGGGAATAAGAAGTGTTTTAATGGTGCAAGTTGTCGGGACAGAATGAGGGCATGTTTAATACTGAAGCTGGATGCCAGCACAGTCCTAGGCTCACAGCCTGTTAGATGTGCTCAAGGCAAGGCCTCCATATCCCTAGATGGGAGATTCTCAGCTGGGTCGCAGAAGAAGATGATGTTGGGTCTCAGGAAAGGACGAGAACGAACACTGGAAAGGCACATAACCAAGGGTACTTCAGTAACTAAAGAACTTGTCTTGATTTGTATACTGCAGCCGTGTATGGAAGAATTGCGCAGTAAAAGTAAGTCTGTTAACCGGATCTATGATCTCCTGTCTTGCTTGAAGGTGTAACAGTGAGTACAGAGAGTTCTCCAGTGCAGTACACACTCCTGACTCAGTCCTAATAGTAGAGGAGGCATTGGGTGAAGAAAGTAAAGTTTCGGCACCCAGCATGATAGTAACGGCCCTGGGTGCTCCCCTCTACATACTGACCTCCATCAGTCATTTTTCGGAGTGTATGATGAGTTTAATAGGTTAATAGGTAGGGCGAGGGAACGTGGCTCAAAAGTGGAGAAAGAAGCACATGTCTCTGATATGATATATTACACAATTTCTTATATTCACTTTTAATACCGATTTGTAAAAAGTTTGTTGACATAACAGTGACCATTTAAGTCCTATGTGTTCTATAGAAAAACGTCAGCATACATAATTTTGGGGCAGCCTCGCTTTTCATGTGAATTTCAGGTTATATTTTGGCAGACTTTGCTTTAATTTAATATCATTTTATATCATCGCCATTAGCAAGGACTTTCCATCCACAATTTCCCATACAGTATATGAGGCTGTGACGTAAGTTCTGTGCAGGATGTATGGCTGAGTCAGTTCAAGTGAGGGATTTATGGAGGCTACACAGGAATGCCCCAATATGTCAATCCACAATTCATATGACATTTGGCCATCATCTGCTTCCCACCAATATCTAGCCAGCATGTCTTCCTTTAAAAACACTTCCTATAAAATAAGCCTTAGGGTGTATTCACACGTGACAGATTTTGTTGCAGAAATTTCTGACTGAAAATCAATTCCAGTCATTTGAATGCAGTTGTGTTGGTGGTCACACGTGAAGTTCTACAAGTCCAGTTCATATGATTGGGACAGTTGCCAAGAAAAAAAAAATCTGTAACATCAATCTTAACATAATATCCAGTTCCTACTAGAAACAGCTGGGATATTCCAACACGGGGCCATTTCCTATTTTGGGATAATTTTTCTGCACTTTGCAAAACTCTTTTTGCAGTTCTTCACAGGAAGTTTCTGACTTCTAAGAAAAAGTTCCCAGAATCTCCAAAGTAATCTTTACAATATACTTACCTTACCTTGGATCCTGACCTGATGACAATCAACAAAGTAGTAAATTCCACATTTTAACCCCTTCATCACCAGGCTATTTTCCATTATTATTGTTTTTAGTTTTCGTGTTTTCGTCCCCTCCTTCCAAGAGCCATAACTTTTTTTTTCTGTCCCTATGGCCGTATGAGGGCTTCATTTTTGCAGGACAAATTGTACTTTCGAATTAGACCTTTCTATTTATCTTGTGATGCACTGGAAAGTGGATAAAAATTCTAAATGCGTTAAAATTGCAAAAAAAGTGCAATCCCACAATTGTTTTCTTGAGTCTTTTATTTACCATATCCACTATACGGTGATACTGACCTGGCAATGTGATTCTCCAGGTCAGTATAAATATACAGATAACAAACATGAATATTTTTTTTATTTAAGTAATAAAATATTTCTGGAAATTTGTAAAAAAACATACATTTTGCTTTTGACGACATTTTCCAAGACCTGTAACATTTTACATTTTCAGGATATGGGGTTGTGTGAGGGCTTATTTTTTGCCCTTTGAGCTGATGTTTTTACTGATACCTTTTTGGGGTAGATACAATGTTTTGATCACCTCTTATTGCAACTTTTTTTTTCAGATTTTTCAGAACTTTTTTTTCTTACTTTTTACTGTATTTAATAGTCCCCTTAGGGAACTTGAAGCTACGATCATACGATCGCTTGTGCTGTACATAGCAGGACATGAGCTCTGCTATGTATTGCTAAAATCACAATCTCCTAAGAACACCAGGTAAATGCTGGCATTCACAGGAGAATAGTGATGACAAGCACGTAGGTCTTCAGCAGACCTCCCCCCGCTGTCATGACAATCCATTGGGCACGTCGATGGTTGCATCGAGTGAGGCGATACCCTTTGGGCATGTGTTAGTGCTGCTGTCATAGATTTACAGACAGTGGCATTTAACATACTAACAGCTGCCGGTGGAGCTCCACCTGCATCTGTTAGAGGCAGATGATGGCTGAATAAATCAGCCATCATCTGCCGGGAAAGATGTGGGCTCAACATATGACGTAACTGTATGTCATGTGTCGTGAAAGGGTGAAAGGGATTTACTATTATATAATATATATATATTTTATATTGTTAGTCTGTCGGAAACTATTGTTAAGCATACCATACACATTAGATGACTGTTGTCTGAATGATGGTTCAGCTGATGGTTCAGCCGACAGTTGTCTCGGCTGTCTGTTCCTTACACTGGAGCGCTCATTAACCCAAATGCTCCTGTGTTCTCTATGAGAGAGCCACTGCTAGACATCGCTGGTGGTGGCTTATCCCCAGGAGAAAAAAAGGATCAGCAGTCCATTGTAAAAATTAAATTTTAGTCCTAAATCATTGAATTTAAGTAAATAAAGAAAAATTAGCCCCAAAGTTGGACCACTCCTTTGAGGGGAGCGGCGGTCACTCATGCACACTTCTGCTGTCATAGACCTATAGAAGTGAAAGTGATTGGACTATCCCTGCCTACCTACAATCACTACCCATCATATAGGATTTTGGTAGGATCAGTAGGACACAAAAACTTAGTTATGCCACCCCAGAACCTCGTCATTGGGTAGATAAGATTAGGCCTCTACCTTTCTGTCCAGCTCTTGTTTTTCATCATAAACGTCCGCCATGGCTTATGTTAGAAAACCCCTTTTCAATGATACAGCTGAACCAGCAGTGCAAGTGTTAAAGGTAAAAAACAGCTCCTAAAGTCAGAAAATTGCACTCAGATATTTGATTCAGGCAGCGTAATTATCAAATTAGCCCATAATTCATTCTTTTTGATCACAGATATCTGGTTAGCATTACAGGATAATGAGGTTGATTAAAACCAACATGTTGTTCTCCATTGATCTTGGTATTTGAAGATTTAAAGCATCAAACTATTTACAACTAATGGCAAATGTTAGCAGAAGCTGCCTGAGGGAGAAGTAAGGCTCTGTACACACAGACAAGGGGACAATGTCTCTCATCACCCAATCAGAATCAGAGAGTATCGCACTGGAGGAGAAACCCCAAATATTCTTTTTATTCTTCTACAGCTTCCTTATAATGGGTGAAATTTTCAAAGAAAGGCCCTCACACACATTAGAAAAACTTAGGCTAAACCTGTCCACCATCCAACCAACTTACATAAAGGACTCTTGATTGTCCAAAACCAATGATGTTGGGGAGAAAAAGGATTGGGCATGTTGATTTTCATCATCATATCCTCCTCAGGGTAGATAAACCGCTGCCAGAGGAGCCTGGAGCTACCTACTTCCTTCTCTCTACTGAAAATACATACAGTGAGCCTGTATGTTTATGGGGTTGACCGATGTGACGATACAGTGTAAAATCTTAATTATGCCAGACATACTTTCTGATGGCAAGAGCAGTATACCTTTATTTTTATGTTGACTTTTTAACCTGTGTTCATCTTTAGTTGATTAACACAGACCAGTATTTGTATAACCCTGAATGTTGAATTCTATTCGATTGGAAACAATCATGTTTACTATGCTAATGACAAATTGTACTAAAAGTCAGCTAGATGTTTATTTACAATAGCCCCTGTGATACCAACTATGTAAATTGATTAGCTCAAACAATGAGACCTGGTGAGCCATACACCTTTACCTCTTACCTGTGACTGATAACCTTACACAGATGTAAATATAAACAGGAATGTCTGTAATGCTAGAAGCAGAATCAAGGAGCATCAGAAAGACTTTACAAGGAGAATGAGAAACATCCTTCAGGAAAGTAGAAGGATAGCATGGCATCCAAAGAGACACAGATTTGGATTTTACGTGATTCTAGCCTAAGGGTATCGGCCCTGACTGGAAAGATTTGGATCTGCTTCATTGACCATCAGAGAGACATGGATACATTTTGGGGAGACGAGGGTGGGACAAGGAAGACACCTGGTCCCATGGATATGTTGTTTGGGGTTGCCAGGAGGGACCCACCGGTCACCTGGAACCCATGGAGACATTCGAGGAAGCCAGATTGTGACCCGCCAGTCATCTAGCCCCATGGAAACTCTCGAAGAGGCCAGGGTGGGACCCTCGAGTCTCCTGGCCTTGTACCTCAGTGGACTGCTAGCTTCCTAAGCTTGCTGCTACCTTCTCTCTGTGGGGGCCCGCCAGAAGCGGGGGGCCACTGGTTGAGGTAATCAGCCCTGGAAGTCTCCAAAGTCGCAGCTGTTCTATCCCAGGCGGGTGGAGAAGTAAGGGTGAGACTGTGTAATGTTGTACCATCTTGTGTATTTGCTGGGACTGTTCTATGTCTTCCCCAGGTCTTCACAACAGACATTTAATGTCAATGTATAACAATAATGCAAATCTCATCCATTCAACTAAAATCATTATTAAAATGTAAAACTTTCAGATCTAAGAGGATCACAGGAATGTAGATTAATGATTCTTAGGATAGATCAAGTTTGCATGATCAGTGAGGATCTGAAAAAGAAAAAAATTCACTAAGGTTCAGTTTGCAATCTTCATTGCTTCATTAATTTTCCCACCCCCTGACATGCAGTTTGTAGCCTGATCCAGTTTTTAGATTTTTCTCATGATGGATCTGAGGTCTGTATGTATCCAGGCTGCTGCTGTTCTCATAATATATCTGCACAGCCTCTCTTTCCTGCACTTACTCCTTCTTCATATGCTTTCTCCCTTTTCTACAGCCTGTTTTCTCTGCCCTCCCTGAGACTGTAGATACTTTCCCCTCGTTCCACTCATGAGATCTGTGTACAACCCCATCCCTCCTTGCTGCTATATCTAACAGTGACAGAAGAACGAGGAGAGCGGAGAGAGCCATCAGGAGCAGATTTGCTAAGATAGATGAAGGACTTACAGACAGTCTGCAGCAAAATGTTATAAAAATTTTATTGAAGACTATTTGGAATGTGGCTTAATTTTGAATTTAGAAAACAAAATAACAATAAAAAATATTTGTGTGAAGGGGTACACTTATAGATTGTAAACTTGCTCGCACGACCCTCACTCCTCCTGTAACTGCTGAACAATGTGTTATTCGGTAATGTCTTTATTGTTTGTACTTGTTACTGCTTCATTGCAAATGCAGCAAAATATGTTGGCGCTATATAAATAAATTATTATTACACAGCCTTTAAAACAATTTCTTTCATTCCAGCTCATACATCAACCTTTAACATACAGGATGTGATCCTTTAGTACTGTATGAAGAACATCTCACTTCCTCATCAACAAGAAACTCTGCAATTTGAAATGTTCAATTTATTTTTGTTGTCTGGACAACTACACATCACAACATAGGAATTGTGAGGGTTGGGCAGGACACTGCTCCCGGTAGACCGCCAAACTAATGATTGTAAACCTCAGAACCTTCCCGCTGATGGATTAAACAGCCAATCAGGATACAGATCCTTAATGCAAGCCACACCTACAAAATTCCAGAACTGGCCTTGGACAGCTGTAAGGGTGCGGACTGTACTGTTGCGTTCCTGCCCCTGAAAACAAGAATCGCATCATGTGAATAGTGTCATACGTTTTTATATACAGTGGGGGAAATAAGTATTTGATACACTGCCAATTTTGCAAGTTTTCCCACCTACAAAGAATGGTGAGGTTTGTAACGAGTTCCAACAGGTGCAATTTATACAGGTAATGAGTGCAGAGTAGGAGGGCTTCTTAAAGAAAAATTAACAGGTCCGAGAGAGCCAGAATTCTTGCTGGTTGATAGGTGATCAAATACTTATTTCATGCAATAAAATGCAAAGTAATTATGTAAAAATCATACAATGTGATTTTCTGGATTTTTTTTAAGATTCTGTCTCTCACAGTTGAAGTGTATCTACGATAAAAATTACAGACCTCTCCATTCTTTGTAGGTGGGAAAATAGTACAGACCAAAAGTTTGGACACACCTTCTCATTTAAAGATTTTTCTGTATTTTCATGACTATGAAAATTGTACATTCACACTGAAGGCACCAAAACTATGAATTAACACATGTGGAATTATATACTTAACAAAAAGTGTGAATCAAGAAGGAGAGTGATGGGGTGCTACGCCAAAAGACCTGGCCTCCACAGTCACCAGATCTGAACACATTCGAGATGGTTTGGGGTGAGCTGGACCGCAGAGTGAAGGCAAAAGAGCCAACAAGTGCTAAGCATCTCTGGGAACTCCTTCAAGATTGTTGGAAGACCATTTCCGGTGACTACCTCTTGAAGCTCATCAAGAGAATGCCAAGAGTGTGCAAAGCAGTCATCAAAGCAAAAGGTGGCTACTTTGAAGAACCTAGAATATAAGACATATTTTCAGTTGTTCCACACTTTTTTGTTAAGTATATAATTCCACATGTGTTAATTCATAGTTTTGATGCCTTCAGTGTAAATGTACAATTTTCTTAGTCATGAAAATACAGAAAAATCTTTAAATGAGAAGGTGTGTCCAAACTTTTGGTCTGTACTGTGTGTATATATATATATATATATATATATATATATATATACATATACATATACACAGTATACATACACATATACACTGTCATGTGAAGTGTGAACTATGTCCTGCGGTTTTGAAATGTATTAGGTAGTCAAGTGATGTACACTGCTCAAAAAAATAAAGGGAACACTCAAATAACACATCCTAGATCTGAATGAATGAAATATTCTCATTGAATACTTTGTTCTATACAAAGTTGAATGTGCTGACAACAAAATCACACAAAAATCATCAACGGAAATCAAATTTATTAACCAATGGAGGCCTGGATTTTGAGTCATCCCCAAAATTAAAGTGGAAAAAAACACTACAGGATGATCCAACTTTGATGTAATGTCCTTAAAACAAGTCAAAATGAGGCTCAGTATTGTGTGTGGCCTCCACGTGCCTGTATGACCTCCCTACAACGCCTGGGCATGCTCCTGATGAGGTTGCGGATGGTCTCATGTGGGATCTTCTCCCAGACCTGGACTAAAGCATCCGCCAACTCCTGGACAGTCTGTGGGGCAACGTGACATTGGTGGATGGAGCGAGACATGATGTCCCAGATGTACTCAATCGGATTCAGGTCTGGGGAACAGGCGGGCCAATCTATAGCTTCAACGCCTTCATCTTGCAGGAACTGCTCACACACTCCAGCCACATGAGGTCTAGCATTGTCCTGCATTAGGAGGTACCCAGGGCCAACCGCATCAGAATATGGTCTCACAAGGGGTCTGAGGATCTCATCTCTGTACCTAATGGCAATCAGGCTACTTCTGGCGAGCACATGGAGGTCTGTGCGGCCCTCCAAAGAAATGCCACCCCACACCATTACTGACCCACTGCCAAACCGGTCATGCTGAAGGATGTTGCAGGCAGCACATTGTAGCGCCGGCGTCCCTGCCCTCTGCTAGGCAGGAACGCTGTTCCCCTCACCTCTCTGCTCCGTGCCCGGCGTCCTCCTCCCGCTCTGCTGGCAGCACGCGCTCCTTCCCGGCCACTGTGCTTAGGGCGCGCGCGCTCTCCCTCACTCTTAAAGGGGCCGCGCGCGCCGTCCTAAGGAGTCCCCGGCCAATGACCGGAGGACTTCACCATATATAAGGCACCTCCTCCAAAATGGAGGTGCCCGAGCAATGTTGTTGCACTGTTCACTACTCTGCTTCAGCCCTCAGGTCCCGTTGCCAGTTACCTGCCAGATACCTGCCAGATTCCTGCCAGCTTGCTGTCTTATTCCTGCCTGATATTCTGCTACCTGCCTGCTAGCCTGAGGTCCGACGGTCTGCCTTACTACTCCTGTCAGTCTGTCTAAGGACCAGCTTGCCCGCTCACCTGGGAGCGCACATCAACTACCTGCCTGCTTGCCTGAGGTCCGACGGTCTGCCTTCCAACTCTTGTCAGTCTGTCTATGGACCAGCTTGCCCGCTCACCTGGGAGCGCACATCTGCTACCTGCCTGCTAGCCTACCTGGAGGCTCTGCCGTCACGTGCTGTGACCACCTGCCTGTCCAGTGACTCCTGCCCGCTCACCTGGGAGCGCTCATCTGCTGCCTGTCTGCTAGCCTACCTGGAGGCTCTGCCGTCACGTGCTGTGACCACCCGCCTGTCCAGAGACTTCTGCCCGCTCACCTGGGAGCGCTCATCTGCCGCCTGTCTGTTGGTCTTCCTGGAGGCTCCGCCGTCACATGCTGTGACCACCCGTTTATCCAGAGACTCTCGCCTGCTCACCTGGGAGCTCACGTCTACCATCAGCCGCCACAGGTCGTACCAACCCTTTACCCAGAGACTGCCCCGGTCACTTGCCGTGACCATCTGCCCGTTCACCCAGAGACTGCCCCGGTCACTTGCCGTGACCATCTGCCCGTTCACCCAGAGACTGCCCCGGTCACTTGCCGTGACCATCTGCCCGTTCACCCAGAGACTGCCCCGGTCACTTGCCGTGACCATCTGCCCGTTCACCCAGAGACTGCCCCGGTCACTTGCCGTGACCATCTGCCCGTTCATCCAGAGACTGCCCCGGTCACTTGCCGTGACCTCCTGCCCGTTCTTCTAGAGACTGTCCCGGTCACCTGCTGTGACTGCCTGCCTGGTCGCCACCCGCTCCCTTACAAGGACCGCCCCCTTGTATTGTAGCTCAGAGGTTCCGCCTCCCAGACCCGTTACAGTTTGCTCGGGCCATGGAACCCGGTGGCACCCAAGCTCCCTCGCTCTCGGACCTGTGTCATGAACTGTCCCGTCAGAGGTCCCAACAGGAGTCCATCCTGGGTCACCTGCGGAATGTCAATTCTCGCCTGGACACTCTGACTGCTCCGCCAGCAACCTCCGCCAGTGCCATGACTCGCAATCCGGCAGCTCCGCTGCCCACTAATACCATGGTATCCTACCCCGGACCCCGGCTTTCTGCACCTCCTCGCTTCGGAGGCGACTCCTCCCAGGCTCGGGGCTTCATAAATCAGTGCACCCTGCACTTTGAACTATTGTCCCACCAGTTTAACTCCGACCGGGCCAAAATTGCCTTCATCATGTCCCATCTCACCGGGGAGGCCCTGGCCTGGCTAAATCCTCTATGGGAGAGAGGAGACCCCCTGGTGTCCGACTTGCCTGCCTTTCTCACGGCTTTCCGGAAAGTCTTCGACGAACCCGGACGGAAGACCTCATCTGCATCATCTCTGCTACGCCTCCGTCAGGGAAGTCTCACCGTGGGCCAATATGCCATACGGTTCCGTACCCTTGCCTCGGAGCTGGCCTGGGATAACGACGCTCTGGTATCCGTCTTCTGGGAGGGTCTGTCCGGCCGTATTAAAGATGAACTTGCCGGTCGGGACATTCCTACCACTCTCGATGACCTAATAACTCTTGCCACCCGGATTGACCTACGGTTCCAGGAGCGTGCCAAAGAGGTCACCCGTGAGAGGAGGTTTCCACGTCTAGCTCCTACTTTTCAGAAACCCGTCACTCCCTCCGTCTCTCCCCAGGTACACTCTCCTGTGCCTATGCAGGTCGACCAGACCAAGATGGTCAAAACCCGTCAGGACTTACGCCGTGCCGAGGGGAGCTGCTTCTACTGTGGCAGTAAGGAGCACCGGATCCGTGCCTGCCCGGAGAGGTCGGGAAACGCCTGTGTCTAGGTTCGCTCAGAGAGGTCGACCTAGACAAGAATAAATCCTCTCCATCTCTGCTGCTGTCAGTCTCAATCGTCTGCGGGGAGAACCGTTATTTCGAACTAGCCCAACTTGACTCTGGAGCAGCCGGGAATCTTATTTCACAGTCCCTGGTAGAGAAATACCGCATCCCCACCAAACCTCTGGCTGTACCCTTGTCTGTTGCTGCCGTGGATGGGGGTCTCTTACCACGCCCCATCCAACTCATCACCGAATCCATTACTCTGCAGGTGGGAATGCTGCATTCTGAGAGTATCTCCTTTCATGTTCTGCCTGGACTCTCTCACGCCCTCTTGCTAGGTCTACCTTGGCTCCAGAGACATGCACCCGTGCTTGACTGGCAGACCGGAGAGGTCCTTCGCTGGGGACAGGACTGCCATAAGACCTGTCTGGTTCCCGTCCATCCCGTCCGTCCTTCTCCTACCCCAGCTAATCTACCTGGACTTCCAATTCCTTATTGGTCTTATGCTGATGTCTTTAATAAAAAGGAGGCAGAGACACTACCCCCTCATAGACCATACGACTGCCCTATCGACCTGTTACCCGGTACTACTCCTCCCCGTGGGCGTATTTATCCATTATCCGCTGCTGAGACCCGGTCGATGTCCGAATATATTGAGGAGAATCTGGCCAGGGGATTCATCCGGAAATCTACCTCCCCGGCGGGAGCAGGCTTCTTTTCCGTCAAAAAGAAGGACGGCTCTCTCCGTCCCTGTATAGACTATAGAGGCCTTAACCAGATCACGGTGAAGAATAAGTACCCCCTTCCGCTCATTCCGGAGTTATTTGATCGTCTGAGGGGGGCTAGAATCTTCACCAAACTGGACCTCCGTGGGGCGTACAACCTGGTTCGTATCCGTCAGGGGGATGAATGGAAGATGGCATTCAACACCCGGGACGGCCACTATGAATATCTGGTAATGCCCTTTGGTCTCTGTAACGCTCCTGCCGTCTTTCAAGAGTTGGTCAATGACATCTTCCGGGACCTTCTCTACTCCTGCGTAGTGGTGTACCTGGACGACATCTTGGTCTTCTCTCCGGATCTCCAGACTCACCGGAGGGACGTTCGTCAGGTCCTGCTCAGGCTCAGGCAGAATCACCTCTTCGCTAAATACGAGAAGTGCCTCTTTGAGCAGACCTCGCTTCCGTTTTTGGGCTACATTATTTCTCAGACCGGCCTACGAATGGATCCATAGAAACTGTCTGCCATCGAGAAATGGCCTCGACCGGAGGGGTTGAAGGCCATTCAGCGGTTCCTGGGCTTCGCCAACTACTACCGCCTCTTCATACCGCACTTCTCTTCCCGGACTGCCCCAATTTCCGCGCTCACCCGTATGGGTACTAATCCCAAAGAGTGGCCGCCCGAAGCAGAGGAGGCCTTTCTTTCCTTAAAACAGGCCTTCTCTTCCGCCCCGGTGCTGCATCGCCCGGACGGCAACAAGCAGTTCTTCCTGGAAGTTGACGCCTCCTCCTCTGGAGCCGGAGCGGTACTTACTCAAAAATCATCTTCCGGGAGGATGGTAACTTGCGGCTTCTTCTCTAAACTCTTCTCCTCCTCAGAGCGCAATTATTCCATAGGAGACCGAGAGTTATTGGCCATCAAACTGGCATTGGAGGAGTGGCGTTACCTACTCGAGGGGGCTCTTCACCCGGTAATAATTTACACTGACCACAAGAACTTGGCTTACCTCCAGCATGCCCAGAGACTTAACCCGCGCCAAGCCCGGTGGTCCTTGTTTTTTGCTCGCTTTGATTTTGTTCTTCATTTTCGCCCGGCTGACAAAAACGTCAAGGCGGACGCCTTGTCTCGATCCTTTCTGGTGTCTGATCTCGAGGAAGATCCGAAACACATCATCGATCCCGCCAGAGTAATGCAGGTGGCTCCCGTGAGTCTAAATCGTCTCCCTCCCGGAAAGACGTTCGTATCAGTACCTGATCGGGAGAAGATCCTTCACTGGGGTCACTCGTCTAAACTGGCTGGCCATGCCGGTCAGAAAAAGACCCTCCAGCTTATTACCCGGCACTACTGGTGGCCTACCCTGCACAAGGACGTAATAGACTTTGTTTCTGCCTGTGTGTCCTGCGCCCGCAACAAGGTTCCGAGACATCTGCCAGCCGGTCGCCTCCTTCCGCTTTCTGTACCTGCTGCCCCCTGGCAGCATATAGCAATGGACTTTATAACTGACCTCCCAGTCTCTGCCGGTTGTACGGTCATTTGGGTGGTCGCTGACCGCTTCTCCAAGATGGCTCATTTCGTTCCCCTGCCAGGCCTCCCGTCTGCACCCGAGCTAGCGAAAGACTTTATTCGTCACATCTTTCGTCTTCATGGCCTGCCCCTCCACATCGTGTTGGATCGTGGGGTACAGTTCACCTCACGCTTCTGGAGAGCCACTTGTAAACTGCTAGACGTCACCCTGGACTTCTCTTCCGCTTACCACCCACAGTCCAATGGTCAAGTGGAGCGGATCAATCAGAACCTGACCAGTTACCTCCGGCACTTCGTTAATGCCCATCATTCAGACTGGGTGGATCTCCTACCATGGGCCGAGTTCTCTTATAACAATCACGAGAGCGAATCCTCCTCCAAATCCCCGTTTTTTGTAGTCTTCGGTCAGCATCCTCGGATTCCTTTTCCTGTCTCCACCTCTGTGAACAACCCGGCTGCGGAATCTCTCGTTAGCAAATTTTCCTCCATTTGGGAGAGTACCCGATCCGCACTCCTTCAGTCGTCCGAACGGATGAAAAGACACGCTGACAAAAAACGCCTGGATCCTCCACAATTTCGTCCTGGAGATAAAGTCTGGCTCTCATCTAAATATGTCCGACTCAAGATACCTTCTTACAAGTTAGGGCCTCGGTTCATCGGTCCTCTGGAGGTCATCAGTCAGATCAACCCGGTGGCCTATAAATTGAAACTCCCGGCCAACTTACGGATCCCTAACTCCTTCCATGTATCTCTCCTCAAACCTGTGGTACTTAACTCTTTTTCCAAGTCTACAGGTACGCCTCCTGCTCCGGTTTCTGCTGAGGACGAGTTTGAGGTAGAGAACATTCTTGCCACCAAAAGGGTAAGAGGAAAGACCTTTTTTCTAGTAGATTGGAAGGGGTTTGGTCCTGAGGAGAGAACGTGGGAGCCCCGGGAGAACATCCATGCCCCTCTCATCCTTGCTAAATTTCTGTCTGGCCTAAAAAAGGGGGGGCCTAAAGGGGGGGGTACTGTAGCGCCGGCGTCCCTGCCCTCTGCTAGGCAGGGACGCTGTTCCCCTCACCTCTCTGCTCCGTGCCCGGCGTCCTCCTCCCGCTCTGCTGGCAGCGCGCGCTCCTTCCCGGCCACTGTGCTTAGGGCGCGCGCGCTCTCCCTCCCTCTTAAAGGGGCCACGCGCGCCGTCCTAAGGAGTCCCCGGCCAATGGCCGGAGGACTTCACCATATATAAGGCACCTCCTCCAAAATGGAGGTGCCCGAGCAATGTTGTTGCACTGTTCACTACTCTGCTTCAGCCCTCAGGTCCCGTTGCCAGCTACCTGCCAGATACCTGCCAGATTCCTGCCAGCTTGCTGTCTTATTCCTGCCTGATATTCTGCTACCTGCCTGCTAGCCTGAGGTCCGACGGTCTGCCTTACTACTCCTGTCAGTCTGTCTAAGGACCAGCTTGCCCGCTCACCTGGGAGCGCACATCAACTACCTGCCTGCTTGCCTGAGGTCCGACGGTCTGCCTTCCAACTCTTGTCAGTCTGTCTATGGACCAGCTGGCCCGCTCACCTGGGAGCGCACATCTGCTACCTGCCTGCTAGCCTACCTGGAGGCTCTGCCGTCACGTGCTGTGACCACCTGCCTGTCCAGTGACTCCTGCCCGCTCACCTGGGAGCGCTCATCTGCTGCCTGTCTGCTAGCCTACCTGGAGGCTCTGCCGTCACGTGCTGTGACCACCCGCCTGTCCAGAGACTTCTGCCCGCTCACCTGGGAGCGCTCATCTGCCGCCTGTCTGTTGGTCTTCCTGGAGGCTCCGCCGTCACATGCTGTGACCACCCGTTTATCCAGAGACTCTCGCCTGCTCACCTGGGAGCTCACGTCTACCATCAGCCGCCACAGGTCGTACCAACCCTTTACCCAGAGACTGCCCCGGTCACTTGCCGTGACCATCTGCCCGTTCACCCAGAGACTGCCCCGGTCACTTGCCGTGACCATCTGCCCGTTCACCCAGAGACTGCCCCGGTCACTTGCCGTGACCATCTGCCCGTTCACCCAGAGACTGCCCCGGTCACTTGCCGTGACCATCTGCCCGTTCACCCAGAGACTGCCCCGGTCACTTGCCGTGACCATCTGCCCGTTCATCCAGAGACTGCCCCGGTCACTTGCCGTGACCTCCTGCCCGTTCTTCTAGAGACTGTCCCGGTCACCTGCTGTGACTGCCTGCCTGGTCGCCACCCGCTCCCTTACAAGGACCGCCCCCTTGTATAGTAGCTCAGAGGTTCCGCCTCCCAGACCCGTTACACACATCACTCTCCACGGCGTCTCCAGACTCTATCACGTCTGTCACATGTGCTCAGTGTGAACCTGCTTTCATCTGTGAAGAGCACAGGGCGCCAGTGGCGACTTTGCCAATCCTGGTGTTCTGTGGCAAACGCCAAGCATCCTGCACGGTGTTGGGGTGTGAGCACAACCCCCATCTGTGGTCGTTGGGCCCTCATACCACCCTCATGGAGTCTGTTTCTAACCACTTGTGCAGACACATGCACATTTGTGGCCTGCTGGAGGTCATTTTGCTGGGCTCTGGCAGTGCTCCTACTGTTCACCTTGCACAAAGGCGGAGGTAGCGGTCCTGCTGCTGGGTTGTTGCCCTCCTACGGCCCTCTCCACGTCTCCTGGTGTACTGGCCTGTCTCCTGGTAGCGCCTCCAGCCTCTGGACACTATGCTGACAGACACCGCAAACCTTCTTGCCACAGCTCGCATTGATGTGCCATTGTGGCACCCTGCTGTTCACAGGTACCTCAGGACCCAAAAGGGTGCATGGATGGACTTCTCCACAAGATGCCACAAGAGGGAGCCCATTAGGCATATATATATATGGAGGGTGGAGCCAAGCAGTCAGAAAGTCTCAGTCAGTCAGAGAGTGTGCTGCCACTGAGAGCAGTGAAGATGCAGCACGTCAGCTGCTGTATCGAGGGCCCCGAGTGTGGCCGGAGGCAAAGAGGAGAAAGGAGTTGAGGGGGCAGAGGAGCATCATAGGCTCACCCAAAGACACATACCGGACACCGGGTCCGTGCCTACAGGGTCCTTTATACCCAGTAGGGATCACCGGCATACCAGGAGGACTACAAGTCCCTGGTCGACCTGAAGCTAAACCCTTGACAGGACTAGGAACCATGAAGGCCCCGGCATCCAGGGATAGTGGTTGCCAGAAAAAGGTCCTACTACCAAGCGACAGGTGAAGGAACAGCACGACACAGAAGCTAGGCCCAGTTGCAGGCTGGCCAGGAGCTTAGAGAGAGGGAGACACGGACCAGGAGGCCTTATACCCGCTCACTGGGGAGAAGTCCTGAAGTGCACCTTTCCTACCGAGTACCCTGGACAGTACCTGACATCCGCACCAGTAAAAGGTACTGAAGTGAATCCCTTGTCTCTGTCACTTACTCCTGCTGCTCCATCTCGCCTGCACTACAACCCCCAGCATCACCACCATCTGCACCTACACTGCCCCGGGGGCCCGATCCGCATGTGGGGAGCAAGAACATCCCAGCTGCCATCCCATCACCCCCGGTGGTCTGCAGCAGCGCCGGTAACCATTACCGGAAACTACAGGTGGAGTCACGAGACAAACTGTATACTAAAACCCCTTTTTAAAGAGAGACCCAGAGTACGGGCCTGGCAGCCGACTGCCGTGACCTCCTAAACAAGGTAAAAGGCCCGGGTACCGAGTCCCCTATATTCCCCCTGGGTGACATAGCTCTCTTTCCTGGCGTCACGGACAGGATTTCGTGCCCGTTGCCACCGGGTACTGTGTGCCGTAATTGAACTGTGTTTTAACTGTGGTGAACATCGCAGCCATTACTGCGTCGCCGCGCGGGAAGAAGAGGGGCGTAACCGCGGGAACCAGAGAGGCGTGACTGTTGGAAGCGTGCGAAACTCAAGCCCCGTCTCGCGCTCTGACACAGCACCAGGAAGCGTCAGGTCCTGGAAGGAGACCGTCGTCTGCGGAGCTGTGGCCTACCCGAAAAAGGAAAAGAAGGTAGGCTACAGTTTACTAGGGGCGCGCAACCATGGCAAAAAGCCGGAGCACCAGTTAACGCTCCTGATGCTCAACTTGCGCCCGGCGATGCTCAGGCCGGAGAGGCCGCCCCACCAGCAGGGGTCGTGACTCCGTTAATACCCATGGCCCTGCCGTATATCCCTGGAGCAAAATTGCTTCCCCAGTATGACGGCAAACCAGACACCCTGTCTGGATTCAAAAGAAAAATATGCGGTGAACTGGATATGTACTCAATGACTGGTAAGCAGAGAGCCGCTGTTGTGCTGGGACAATTGACTGGTGCCGCAGAGCAGGAAATTTAAACCTGGTCAGCCGCAGACCAGGAATCAGTATCCATTATCTTTAAGAGACTGCAAACTGTCTTTGAAAACCGCACTGAGACAGATCTCCGGATGAGGTTCTACCACTGTACCCAGAAACCAGAGGACAGTATCCGGGACTATGCCTGGCACTTACAGGAAGCCCTGCGGGCCCTGAAACAGCTTGGTCCAGCCAGCATACAAGATGAGAACAAAATGCTGACAGAACAGTTCATCCGGGGGTTGAGGTCTCAGGAGGAGAGCAGAACTGTACGGTGGTGGGCCTTACACCGCGTGCAAAATTATTAGGCAAATGCGTATTTTGATCACTTTGATACTTTTTATACATGTTGTCCTACTCCAAGCTGCATAGGCTTGAGAGGCAACTACCAATTAAGTAAATCTGGTGATGTGCATCTCTGTAATGAGGAGGGGTGCTGACTAATGATATCAACACCCTATATAAGGTGTGCTTAATTATTAGGCAACTTCCTTTCCTTTGGCAAAATGGGTCAGAAGAGAGATTTGACGGGCTCTGAAAAGTCCAAAATTGTGAGATGTCTTGCAGAGGGATGCAGCAGTC
This sequence comes from Phyllobates terribilis, assembly GCF_046119375.1. NCBI lineage: Eukaryota > Metazoa > Chordata > Amphibia > Anura > Dendrobatidae > Phyllobates > Phyllobates terribilis. The sequence goes on along the minus strand of NW_027362763.1, from coordinate 744,783,815 downwards.
TTGAAATTTCCAAACTTTTGAAGCGTGATCACCGAACAATCAAGCGTTTCATGGCAAATAGCCAACAGGGTCGCAAGAAGTATGTTGGCCAAAAAAGGCGCAAAATAGCTGCCCATGAATTGAGGAAAATCAAGCATGAAGCTGCCAAGATGCCATTCGCCACCAGTTTTTCCATATTTCAGAGCTGTAACGTTACTGGAGTATCAAAAAGCACAAGGTGTGCGATACTCAGGGACATGGCCAAGGTAAGGAAGGCTGAAAAACGACCACCTTTGAACAAGAAACATAACATAAAACGTCAAGAATGGGTCAAGAAATATCTTAAGACTGATTTTTCAAAGGTTTTATGGACTGATGAAATAAGCGTGACTCTTGATGGGCCAGATGGATGGGCCAATGGCTGGATTAGTAAAGGGCAGAGAGCTCCACTCCAACTCAGACGCCAACAAGGTGGAGATGGGGTACTCGTATGGGCTGGTATCATCAAAGATGAACTTGTGGGACCTTTTCGGGTTGAGGATGGAGTGAAGCTCAACTCCCAGACCTACTGCTAGTTTCTGGAAGACAACTTCTTCAAGCAGTGGTACAGGAAGAAGTCGGTATCGTTCAAGAATAACATGATTTTCATGCAGGACAATGCTCCATCACATGCATCCAACTACTCCACAGCGTGGCTGGCCAGTAAAGGTCTAAAAGAAGAAAAAATAATGACATGGCCCCCTTGTTCACCTAATCTGAACCCCATAGAGAACCTGTGGTCCATCTTAAAATGTGAGATCTACAGGGAGGGAAAACAGTATACCTCTCGGAACAGTGTCTGGGAGGCTGTGGTGGCTGCTGCACGCAATGTTGATCGAAAACAGATCAAGCAACTGACAGAATCTATGGATGGAAGGCTGTTGAGTGTCATCATAAAGAAAGGTGGCTATATTGATCACTATTTTTTTTGGTTTTTGTTTTTGCATGTCAGAAATGTTTATTTCTAAATTTTGTGCACTGATATTGGTTTATCTGGTGAAAATAAACAAGTGTGATGGGATTATATTTGGTTTTTATTAAGTTGCCTAATAATTCTGCACAGTAATAGTTACCTGCTCAAACAGATATCCTCCTAAGATAGCCAAATCTAAAAAAGAAACACTTCAACTTCCAAAAATATTAAGCTTCTATATTTATGAGTCTTTTCGGTCGATTGAGAACATAGTTGTTGATCAATAATAAAAATAATCCTCCAAAATACAACTTGCCTAATAATTCTGCACACAGTTGATATCATCCAAATGCCACCTTTGACGCCCTGAAGGAAGGATCCTACTCGCCGAAAGTCCTGAGCATGTCCCCTGGATGAGGAGAAGAAGGAGGACAACGCCACCCCGTAGGAGGACAATGCCACCCCGTGGGAGGATCAACGACCAACGTCGCCCTCCAGAAGAATTCATCTGCTACCGTTGCCACAAGGCAGGTCACACCACGCGGAACTGTCCTTTAAATGGGCAAACCCTGGGGCCAAGGGCCGACACCCAGGAGTAAATCAACCAGGCTCATCAAGCTGGTACGACCGGTTTGTAGGACGGCATAGCAACACCTGCATTACTGGACACCGGCTCGCAGGTAACCATCATACCTGATGTCCTCTACAAAAGGTACTGGTCCATAGATTAACTCCACCCGCCAGCCCCGAACCTCTCTGTGTATGCCTCTAACGGCCTTCCTCTTAACCTAGTAGGGGTTAAGGACGTGACAGTGAAGGTGGGGTGAGTGGAACTAAAGGACCAAGGATTAATTGTCATAGAATCTAACACTGGTGATACCAATCCGTATGAGATACTTGGTACAAATATTGTTGGTAACTGTTTGGGGGAAGTCTTGTTTTTACTCCATCAGATGGCTGACACTGCCAAACCAGGGCAGAGGAAGGTGCTCCAGAAAGAAATTCGAGCCCTCCTGTACCAGCAACAGGTAAAACTAACAGGTGGTGAGATTGGTAATGTACGGGTGACAGACCCGATACCCATTGTGATTCCCCCAATGAGTGAAATGCTGATTTGGTGTAGGGCAGCAATAGGTCTCAAGGGAAAGAACTACCAGGCGGTAGTGGAGCCCATTAGCTCAGAGCTCAGACCTACACTCCTAACTGCTAGAGGGGTAGTTGATGTACGCAATGGGAGGATACCTGTACGTCTCCTAAATTGTGGAGAGGAGGAAGTCAAATTGCCAAGATACGCCACTGTTGCCAGATTGTATACTGTGAATAATGATGCCATACACACAGTGGAATCCTTGACCCCACCAGATACAGTGGAGGACAATGACTCCGAAGCTCAGCTGGAGGATTGGTGTCAACAGCTCCAGTAAAAGGTACTGAAGTGAATCCCCTGTCTCTGTCAGTTACTCCTGCTGCGCCATCTCGCCTGCACTACAACCCCCAGCATCACCACCATTTGCACCTACACTGCCCCGGGGGCCCGCTCCGCCTGTGGGGAGCAAGAACATCCCAGCTGCCATCCCATCACCCCCGGAGGTCTGCAGCAGCGCCGGTAACCATTACCGGAAACCACAGGTGGCGTCACGAGACGCTTTTTAAAGAGAGACCCAGAGTACGGGCCCGGGAGCCGACTGCCGTGACCTCCTAAACAAGGTAAAAGGCCCGGGTACAGAGTCCCCTATATTCCCCCTGGGTGACGCACCATCCTGGATGAGCTGCACTACCTGAGCAACTTCTGTGGGTTGTAGAGTCCGTCTCATGCTACCACGAGTGTGAAAGCACAACCAACATTCAAAAGTGACCAAAACATCAGCCAGAAAGCATTGGTACTGAGATGTGGTCTGTGGTCCCCACCTGCAGAACCATTCCTTTATTGAGTGTGTCTTGATAATTGCCAATAATTTCCATCTATTGTCTATTCCACCTGCACAACAGCATGGGAAATTGATTGTCAATCAGTGTTGCTTCCTAAGAGGACAGTTTGATTTCACAGAAGTTTGATTTACTTGGAGTTATATTCTGTTGTTTAAGTGTTCCCTTTATTTTTTTGAGCAGTGTATTATAAGTAGTGTACAGTACAGACTAATTATAGGGTAAGACACAGATTAAGATTTAGGACATAAGATAGTGACTGTAGTTAAATTATGACAATAAGGTAAGATACAATTAATATTTGGGACTAGCCCATAGTGGGAGGTGCAAGTGCCAGTAGAAAGGACACTGCTTCCTGTTTTGAGTGAAACTTTATGTTTGATAGTACCAGAAAAGTGAATGAAATGTCTGAAATCTCATGGAAAAGCAGCTGATTTTCTCCTTGCAGATTTTCAGCAGTTTCATGTCTGTAGTGTCTTTTCTTTCAGCATTTTTACAGCGTTTTTCACCCATTCTAAAGAACGGATAAAAAAAATCCTGCCAAGAGACACGTTTTTCATGCAGAAATGTCTGCAGCAAATACTTATTGTGTGCACATACCTAGTGCGGTATCATTACCAGTAAACATTGCAGACTATGGGCTGTTATCTTTACTAGATACTGACTTCAACAATTATCTTTAACAGGAGAAAGTGCATTTACACCGACTGCAACCGTTAACCCCTTGACGACCTTGGTCATATGAGTACGTCCAAGGTCGTATCCGGCACATGACAACTGATCGCTACAGCTGACATGTGCCCCTAACACGTTAAACGCCGCTGTCAAACTCTGATAGCGGCATTTAACTCGCACTTACCGGAAGCGCGTCCCGCCCATCAGCGCCAGTGTCACATGATCGTGGGTTGCCGATGGGTTGGTATGACAACCCGGGGTCTGCAGGAGACCCCTGGCGCTGTCATTGCCGGGATGCTATGAGCGCCATCCAGTGTTCGGCATTCATAGCAAGTGAGCATTTTTGCACAGGTGATCGGATGAGTGTCTAGTCTCCCATGGAGATTATTGAAGCCAGTAAAAAGTAAAAAACAAAAAAAAAAGTTTTTAAAAATATTAAAATATAAAAAGTTAAAATCACACCCCTTTTGCCCCATTCAAAATAAAACAATAAATAAAATTAAAAAAATCAAATGTACACATATTTCGTATCACCAAAAAATCAAAACGCCAGAATTACATTTTTTTGGTCGCCGCAACACTAAAATAAAATGCAATAACGGGCGATCAAAACATTATATCTACCCCAAAATGGTATAATAAAAAACGTCAGCTTGGTGCACAAAAAATAAGCCATCACCCAGCCCCAGATCCCGAAAAATGGAGATGCTACGGGTCTCGGAAAATGGCGACTTTTTTTTTTTTTTTTTTTTTGCACATTTTGGATTTTTTTCACCATTTAAATAAAAAAGAACCTATACATGTTTGGTATCTACTAACTCATAATTACATGGAGAATCAAAATGGCAGGTCAGTTACAGCATTTAGTGAACGTGGTAAAAAAAGGACAAACCCAAGAAACAATTGTGAAATTGCACTTTTTTGGCGACTTCACCACAATTTGAATTTTTTTCTCATTTTAAAAGTACACGATATGGTAAAACCAATGATGTCGTTCAAAAGTACAACTCGTTTCGCAAAAAACAAGCCATCACACGGCCATATTGACTGAAAAATAAAAAAGTTATGGCTCTGGGAAAAAGGGGAGCAAAAAGCGAAACACAAAAACCTATGGTGGTAAAGGGGTTAAACGGCTTTCCACCGCTTTGTCATACAAGGGCTCTTTCACACGTCAAACTGTCACCACACGTACCGGAGACACTTACACACGTAGACCCATTCAAATGAATGGGTCTGTGCACATCTCAGTGTGTTTCCACATACCGTGTGTTCCACACATAGACATGTCCGTTTTTGGCCGGCAGCACGGATCACACGGACCCATTCAAGTCAATGGGTCCTTGTAAACACGTGCCGCACATGGATGCCATCTGTGTGACATGTACCGGCGCCTGGGAAACAGCGCTACAGTTCGCGCTGTTCCCAAGTCCCCGCCGGGTGCTGAACGCTGCCCTCATCATTGTCCCCTGCCAGCGATGCAATCAACACCAGCAAGGGATAATGAGAGTAGTATTCTGCCCCTGAAGTGTCCACCTGTTAAAATAAGAATAAAATTTAAAAAATCCTTAAACTCACCCAAGTGTCCCCCGCTATAATCCATGCGACCTCTCAGTAGAGGAGCCGGGGAGAATGACTCCTACAGTAAGCGGCTCCGGAGCTGCGTACAGAGAGCAGTGTCCTGTCACTCACTGAGCGCAGCAGAGGTCCGGGGCCGCTCGTTGCAGGAGTCATTCTCCCCGGCTCCTCTGCTGAGTGGTCACATGGATTACAGCGGTGAACATTTAAGATAGGTGAGTATATGTTTTTTTTTAAATTTTATTCTTATTTTTATAGGTGGACACTGCGAGAGCAGACTCTACTACTCTCACCATGGTCCCCTGCTGATGCTGATCGCAGCACTGGCAGGGAACAATGATGAGGGCAGTGTTCAGCACCTGGAGCTTGGGAGCAGCGCTAACTATACGCTGATTCCCAGGCGCCGGTACATGTGCTCTTGATGTGCCACACAAGCGCACACGGACACACGGATATCTCCGGTACTGTTTTTTCCGGTACCGGAAATATCAGGACATGTGAAAGAGCCATAACTGCAAGTACGTGATTTCCACAGTTGCAGTTACGTGCTGAATAGATTCTCATCATCTTCTCTCAATGTTCTGCTGGGTAAAGCAGGTGAGAGTGCAGCCAGAACATGACCACAATTTAGCGCAAATCACATTCCTGCAGCGACGTGACAACCACTCCATACAACGAGCAGAGCCAAATCCTGACATTGTATATACTGTGCACGTCAGTTATTCCGGAAGATGTACTGCTCGCTGAAAGGTTCCTTTGAGGTGAAAAACCCCTTTAACGGCTATAACCATTTTTAAAAGAATGGTTGCAATACGTCCAAGAACAGATGTGTCAGCCATTCTTCCCTTTCTTTTTTGCTTATATTTTATGTTCTATACAGTTCCTCAGTATATTTCTATATCATCCTCTATTTATCTTTTTCATCTCTCCTTACTAGTATGTCTTGTATCTTAGCTAAAACATGAGTCGTACGTAGCACATTAGGCACTTTTATAATGGGTAGTGTATAATCACTGCATATTTCAGGGTTATGTGCTCCTGAGGACTAATTCAGGCAGCTAAACAGGAAAGGGTTCTTTACAGTCAGAGCAGTCAGAATGTGGAATGCCCGACCACAAGAGGTAGTGATGGCAGACACTATAGCAGCATTCAAAAAAGGGCTGGATACTTTAACAAAACATGACATTGTGAGTTATAAATAATCTAGCAATAGAAAATGTATAACTTCGAAGAGATAGTTTGAACTTTATGGTTCGAGGTCTTTTTTCAGCTTATATATCTATGTAGAATGTACAATAGGAAAATGCAATTCCCTACAATATTATTTTACAAATAATTTCCTCTTAATTTTTTTCTTTGTAAAGTGGTAATTATAAGCCCAATATCTGCATCTAAAAAGTGCACTCCTAAAAACATCTAAAACCACTCCTGAAACACTTAATTTAATCTGGATTTCTTATGGTGCCTTAAAGAAGCCATACTGATAAGGTGTCTGCTTGGTAACAAGTGCAGTTATTTGCCTCTATAATGAAAACATATTTCCAATGATGAAAGGGTTAATACTTGGGCCCTGCATCAGTAATAGCCACTGTAGTATCCATGACAACTGTTATGAGGTCATAAACATGAGTCATAAAGAAGATTCCATAAAAGAATGCCGCACTGCCACGATCAGCGCCATTACTGATGCACCTGAGGACCTTGAGCTTGACCACCCCACGTAATGTGCTGACCTTGGTGTAAATTGGAGGTTCTACCAGGGAAAGGGGTTGTTTGCTTTAGACACCCCAAGGGCATGGGAAGGTAACAGAGGGGGTCCCCAGGACAGGATCTCCTTCTGTTACCCTCTACATACAGCTACTCTCCTTTGGGAGTTGATGGATGGATATACGACTTCAATGGGTGATAAATTGGGAGGGTATATTTATCCTGTTAGGGGTTATCCATAATGAACTGTAACCGAGTGACTAACTTCTTGAGAGGCGGACCTGGATCTGTAAGGGAGAAATGGTATGTCCACCTGAGCAAACAGCAAACATTCTATCAATCAATGTGGTGACAGATATCGCAGCCAGATCTCTCCCACATCCAGTTTATCACAGTCTATATTTATGCTGTTCTCTGTAAATCTGGTAAAATGTACAAATTCTAAAACTCTGTATTATATCGGCACTAACTCTCTAAGCCCAAGGGAAGGGCAGCCCTCCAGCCATGGTTCCCTAGAGGTTTCCTCCACAGGGGGGTTTTCCTCTGAGTGCTGGAGGGTGACTCTTCGTGAGTCGGGGGTTGTGCTATTTTTGTTGTCTTGTAAATTTAAATAAAGTTGAGAACGTTTGACACCTAATTGCAGTGCTTCATGTATTTATTTTGTGTGCTTCTGTCGGATTCATTTTGTTTGGGAGTCGGGGTCACAGAGTCATATGTCTGGACATCTGCCAGCTGCAGTTTTGCCACAGAGATTGCCCCTGCTCTGGGGAGTAAGATGGAGCAGAGATGACAAGCATTACAGAACAGCACAGGCAAATGTGCACTCATCTTCAGAATAAGGAATAATATTACAGCAGTATTACAAGCAGCTTCCTCGCATCATTCACACAGTGAGTATTTTGGACAATAATTTACATCAGTATTTGTAAACTAAAAACCAAAGGGGAACAGACAGAGAAAAATAATAACTGAATCACTTTCACCTCTTATCTGTTTTGGATCCACTCCTGGCGTCTGTTATCAAATACTGCTGCAAAATATCGCCAAGTAAAAGTGCCCTAAATCCTCACTGACTGATTTGACAGATTGAGTTGCAATGAAGCAGCAGAGGTTGCAAGCATTAAAGGAGTTTTACAGTTTCAAAAACCCCGGTACCCCAGTTGCCATACTGTACTTTCCTCACTCTCCCCAGGAAAGACTGTGCAGCATATAGTCACTTCTATGATAAGACACACTCATTTAGGCTAAGTTCTGCTGCATATTTTCATGCAAAAAAAATCCATAATACAGCATATTACAGTTCCAGCAAAGTGGATGATATGTACAGTGGGTACGGAAAGTATTCAGACCCCTTTAAATTTTTCACTCTTTGTTTCATTGCAGCCATTTGGTAAATTCTAAAAAGTTCATTTTTTTCTCATTAATGTACACTCTGCACCCCATCTTGACTGAAAAAAAAACAAATGTAGAAATTTTTGCAAATTTATTAAAAAACAAAAACTGAAATATCACATGGTCATAAGTATTCAGACCCTTTGCTCAGTATTGAGTAGAAGCAACCTTTTGAGCTAGTACAGCCATGAGTCTTCCTGGGAATGATGCAACAAGTTTTTCACACTTGGATTTGGGGATCCTCTGTCATTCTTCCTGGCAAATCCTCTCCAGTTCCGTCAGGTTGGATGGTGAACGTTGGTGGACAGCCATTTTCAGGTGTCTCCAGAGATGCTCAATTGGGTTTAGGTCAGGGCTCTGGCTGGGGCAGTCAATAATGGTCACAGAGTTGTTCTGAAGCCACTCCTTTGTTATTTTAGCTGTGTGCTTAGGGTCATTGTCTTGTTGGAAGGTGAACCTTTAGCCAAGTCTGAGGTCCAGAGCACTCTGGAAGAGGTTTTCATCCAGGATATCTCTGTACTTGGCCGCATTCATGTTTCCTTCAATTGCAACCAGTCGTCCTGTCCCTGCAGCTGAAAAACTCCCCCATAGCATGATGCTGCCACCACCATGTTTCACTGTTGGGATTGTATTGGGCAAGTGATGAGCAGTGCCTGGTTTTCTCCACACATAACGCTTAGAATTATCACCAAAAAGTTCTATCTTCAACTCATCAGACCAGAGCATCTTAGTTCTCATAGTCTGGGAGTCATTCATGTGATTTTGAGCAAACTCTATGCGGGCTTTCATATGTCTTGCTTGCACTGAGGGGAGGCTTCCGTCGGGCCACTCTGCCATAAAGGCCCGACTGGTGGAGGACTGCAGTGATAGTTGAATTTGTGGATCTTTCTCCCATCTCTCTACTGCATCTCTGGAGCTCAGCCACAGTGATCTTGGGGTTCTTCTTTAACTCTCTCGCAAAGGCTCTTCTCCCACGATTGCTCAGTTTGGCTTGATGGCCAGGTCTAGGAAGATTTCTGGTGGTCCCAAACTTCTTCCATTTAAGGATTATGGAGGCCACTGTGCTCTTAGGAACCTTGAGTAATGCAGAAATTCTTTTATAACCTTGACCGGATTTGTGTCTTGGCACAATTCTGTCTCTGAGCTCCTTGGGCAGTTCCTTTGAGCTCATGATTCTCATTTTTCTGACATGCACTGTGAGGTCTTATATAGACAGGTGTGTGCATAGGGGATTATAAGGAGGTCAATCTGGGCTACCGCCCTGGGCCTGGGTCTGCCATGGGGCCCAGGGCTCGCAGGGCCAGATTGGCCTCATTATAATGTGTGACAGGAGGGCCCGGGAGTCGGACGGAAGATGGAATCTGCTCTGTAAAACTGCTGTGTCAGGCGGCGCTGCGAGGATGACTCACCAGCTGCTGACTGTGTAAGTGCAGGAGAGAAGGCTCCGCCCACCTGCTTCGGCCTCCAGCAGAGCATAGAGCTAGCTTACAGCATGGCCACTGCTCTCCCTGCCCCCTCCCCTGCTCTGAATATAACCTCTCCGCTCTCCCCCTCTTGCCCTGCAATTACACGAGAGCTCTGCAGTCGGGCCCCAAGAGGAGGGGAGGCTGCCCCACAGAGAAGATGGAAGAACCTGCATCATGTACAGAAAGGGTAAGTCCTTCTGCAATGTGTGTGTGTATATACATATATATACATATATGTGTATGTATGTACAGTACAGACCAAAAGTTTGGACACACCTTCTCATTTAAAGATTTTTCTGTATTTTCATGACTATGAAAATTGTACATTCACACTGAAGGCATCAAACCTATGAATTAACACATGTGGAATTATATACTTAACAAAAAAGTGTGAAACAACTGAAAATATGTCTTATATTCTAGGTTCTTAAAAGTAGCCACCTTTCGCTTTCATGACTGCTTTGCACACTCTTGGCATTCTCTTGATGAGCTTCAAGAGGTAGTCACCGGAAATGGTTTTCACTTCACAGGTGTGCCCTGTCAAGTTTAATAAGTGGGATTTCTTGCCTTATAAATGGGGTTGGGACCATCAGTTGTGTTGTGTAGAAGTCAGGTGGATACACAGCTGATAGTCCTACTGAATAGACTGTTAGAATTTGTATTATGGCAAGAAAAAAGCAGCTAAGTAAAGAAAAACGAGTGGCCATCATTACTTTAAGAAATTAAGGTCAGTCAGTGAAAAAATTGGGAAAACTTTGAAAGTGTCCCCAAGTGCAGTTGCAAAAACCATCAAGCGCTACAAAGAAACTGGCTCACATGAGGACCGCCCCAGGAAAGGAAGACCAAGAGTCACCTCTGCTTCTGAGGATAAGTTTATCCGAGTCACCAGCCTCAGAAATCGCAGGTTAACAGCAGCTCAGATTAGAGACCAGGTCAATGCCACACAGAGTTCTAGCAGCAGACACATCTCTTCAACAACTGTTAAGAGGAGACTTTGTGCAGCAGGTCTTCATGGTAAAATAGCTGCTAGGAAACCACTGTTAAGGACAGGCAACAAGCAGAAGAGACTTGTTTGGGCTAAAGAACACAAGGAATGGACATTAGACCAGTGGAAATCTGTGCTTTGGTCTGATGAGTCCAAATTTGAGATCTTTGGTTCCAACCACCGTGTCTTTGTGCGACGCAGAAAAGGTGAACGGATGGACTCTACATGCCTGGTTCCCACCGTGAAGCATAAAGGAGGAGGTGTGATGGTGTGGGGGTGCTTTGCTGGTGACACTGTTGGGGATATATTCAAAATTGAAGGGATACTGAACCAGCATGGCTACCACAGCATCTTGCAGCGGCATGCTATTTCATCCGGTTTGCGTTTAGTTGGACCATCATTTATTTTTCAACAGGACAATGACCCCAAACATATCTCCAGGCTGTGTAAGGGCTATTTGACCAAGAAGGAGAGTGATGGGGTGCTACGCCAGATGACCTGGCTTCCACAGTCACCAGACCTGAACCCAATCGAGATGGTTTGGGGTGAGCTGGACCGCAGAGTGAAGGCAAAAGGGCCAACAAGTGCTAAGCATCTTTGGGAACTCCTTCAAGATTGTTGGAAGACCATTTCCGGTGACTACCTCTTGAAGCTCATCAAGAGAATGCCAAGAGTGTGCAAAGCAGTCATCAAAGCAAAAGGTGGCTACTTTGAAGAACCTAGAATATAAGACATATTTTCAGTTATTTCACACTTTTTTGTTAAATATATAATTCCACATGTGTTAATTCATAGTTTTGATGCCTTCAGTGTGAATGTACAATTTTCTTAGTCATGAAAATACAGAAAAATCTTTAAATGAGAAGGTGTGTCCAACCTTTTGGTCTGTACTGTATATATATGTGTGTGTGTATGTATCTATGTCTATGTATTTGTGGACCATCAGAGGGCCTCACTCACTGTCGTGGCCCGGGCCGCTTCCCCGGCATCAGTGCAGGACCGCCGTCACTTCACCTGACATGGTCGTGAGCTGTGTGACTGTGTCTGGTATTAATGACACGGCAGGGACGACACTGCGCCTATATTTGTGCTTGTGTATTGCCCTGCCTCGTCATTACTACCAGACACAACCGCACAGCGCACGGCCAAGTCGGGTGAAGTGCCGGCATCAAGCAGCACCAGAGGTCCTACTCAGATGCTGTAGAAGCAGCCCACACCCCAACGGCGAGTGGGCCCCTCTGATGGTCCAGGGCCATGTCTGTGACACGCCGGCGGCCCTGCACTGAGACATGCCTGAGGAGCTGCTGGACAGGACAGTTTTATGTGCTTATAAAATATGTACGTATGCATGTGTCTGTGCGCATATCTGCGTACCGTGTGCGCATGTCTGCGTACCGTGCGTGTGCACGTGTGCTGGCCCGGCCGCATCACAGCTAGAAGACACGGCCCTGTGCGCGGCAGTGTCTGCTAGCGTGACATCATGCAGTGCACCCTGCATTGCTTCTTACCACCAGAGAGGAGCTGGATGATGGGAGCCGAGCAGGGAAATGGTGAGTGGGGTGTGTGTGTGTGTCATAGTGTGTGTCAGTGTGTGCAGATATCATTGTGTGATATGTCTGTTTACAGTGGTGGCCAAAAGTATTGGCACCCCTGCAATTCTGTCAGATAATACTCAGTTTCTTCCTGAAAATGATTGCAATCACAAATTCTTTGGTATTATTATCTTCATTTAATTTGTCTTCAATGAAAAAACACAAAAATAATTGTCCTAAAGCCAAATTGGATACAATTCCACACCAAACCTAAAAAAGGGGGTGGACAAAAGTATTGGCACTGTTTGAAAAATCATGTGATGCTTCTCTAATTCGTGTAATTAACTGCACCTGTAGCTTACCTGTGGCACCTAACAGGTGTTGGCAATAACTAAATCACACTTGCAGCCAGTTAACATGGATTAAAGTTGACTCAACCTCTGTCCTGTGTCCTTGTGTGTACCACATTGAGCATGGAGAAAAGAAAGAAGACCAAAGAACTGTCTGAGGACTTGAGAAACCAAATTGTGAGGAAGCATGAGCAATCTCAAGGCTACAAGTCCATCTCCAAAGACCGGAATGCTCCTGTGTCTCCCGTGCGCAGTGTCATCAAGAAGTTTAAAGCCCATGGCACTGTGGCTAACCTCCCTAGATGTGGACGGAAAAGAAAAATTGACGAGAGATTTCAACGCAAGATTGTGCGAATGGTGGATAAAGAACCTCGACTAACATCCAAACAAGTTCAAGCTGCCCTGCAGTCCAAGGATACAACAGTGTCAACCCGTACTATCCGTCGGCGTCTGAATGAAAAGGGACTGTATGGTAGGATACCCAAGAAGACCCCACTTCTTACCCCGAGACATAAAAAAGCCAGGCTGGAGTTTGCCAAAACTTACCTGAGAAAGCCTAAAACGTTTTGGAAGAATGTTCTCTGGTCAGATGAGACAAAAGTAGAGCTTTTTGGGAAAAAGCATCAACATAGAGTGTACAGGAAAAAAAAAAAGAGGCATTCAAAGAAAAGAGCACGGTCCCTACAGTCAAACATGGCGGAGGTTCCCTGATGTTTTGGGGTTGCTTTGCTGCCTCTGGCACTGGACTGCTTGACCGTGTGCATGGCATAATGAAGTCTGAAGACTACCAACAAATTTTGCAGCATAATGTAGGGCCCAGTGTGAGAAAGCTGGGTCTCCCTCAGAGGTCATGGGTCTTCCAGCAGGACAATGACCCAAAACCCACTTCCAAAAGCACTATAAAATGGTTTGAGAGAAAGCACTGGAGACTTCTAAGGTGGCCAGCAATGAATCCAGACCTGAATCCCATAGAACACCTGTGGAGAGATCTTAAAATGTCAGTTTGGAGAAGGCACCCTTCAAATATCAGGGACCTGGAGCAGTTTGCCAAAGAAGAATGGTCTACAATTCCAGCAGAGCATTGTAAGAAACTCATTGATGGTTACCAGAAGCGGTTGTTCGCAGTTATTTTGGCTAAAGGTTGTGCAACCAAGTATTAGGCTGAGGGTGCCAATACTTTTGTCTGGCCCATTTTTGGAGTTTTGTGTGAAATGATCAATGATTTGATTTTTGCTTCATTCTCTTTTGTGTTTTTTCCTTGCAAGCAAATTAAATGAAGAGAATAATACCAAAGAATTTGTGATTGCAATCATTTTCAGGAAGAAACTGAGTATTATCTGACAGAATTGCAGGGGTGCCAATACTTTTGGCCACCACTGTATATGTATTTTTGTGTTTCAAATGTGTTTATGGCTATGTGCCCATGATGCAGAAATGCTGCATATTTTTTCCGCTTCTCCCTGGCAGGAAAAACGCATGCGGATTTTACATGCCTTTTTCCTGACAGGTAGAAGCGTTTGTCAAGCGTTTTTGCATGCATTTCTGCATGTGGGTTATCAAGCGCTTTTCCAAGCCATTTTAGCATCACTTGGAAAAGTGCTTGAAAACTTAGTCACACTATATAAATCCATGCAACTGGAATGGATTTATATAGTGTGACCAAGTAATAGTTAAAAAAAAAAAAGAATAAGAATGGTAAAAAATACAAAATAAAGATTATACTTACCTTCCGATGTCCCCCGGTCTCCTCAGCGATGCGTACGGTGTGTTGGGCGACTCGCGGTGGTGTGAAAGGACCTTTCATGACGTCATTTAGTCATGTGGCGGGTCACGCAACAGCCGACGTCATCGGTCGTGTGACCTGTCACATGACTAAATGACGTCATGGCAGGTCCTTTCACACCACCGCGACCCATACAACACACCGGACGCATCGCTGAGGAGACCGGGGGCCATCAGAAGGTAAGTATAATCTTTATTTTTTTTATTTAAAATTTTTTTTTTAACAGGTACTATGGTACCCGAGTCTGGAGGAGAGTCTCCTCTTCTCCAAACCCGGGTACCATCTGCACATAGAATAGCATAATATCCACATGTGCACATATGCTCATATGGATATTATGCGATTCAATGCAAGTCAATGGCGGCAATTACGCTGTGTGTCCGCAAAATTAATGGACATGCTGCGTATTTTTTCGCAATGATAATCCGCAGCGGAAATCTCCGCAGCATGTGCACAGCACATGCAGATTATCATTGGGGAACATGGGGCACGTATTACCAAGTGTTTTTTAAGCGTTTTCGCTGCGGAAATTCCGCGGCAAAAAAGCTTGAAAGACGCATAGTGGGCACGCATCCTATGCGTGTATGTATTTGTCTTTGTATATGTCTGTATATGTTTGTTTGTGTGTGTGCGGCCTCCTGCTGTATCTGGGGGGGGTGCCGTGCGGCCTCATGCTGTATCTGGATGGGCGCCGTGCGGCCTCATGCTGTATCTGGATGGGCGCCGTGTCTGGGGGGGCGCCGTGCGGTCTCTGGCCGTGTCTGGGGGGGAGCCGTGCGGCCTCCGGCCGTGTATAGGAGAATTATGTGAAAGCTCATATTATACAGTATGAGACCCTACATACATAGGGGGATGTCAGCATACTTAATTGTGCTCAATATTAAGTCATACAATTAATATAAAAAAATAATTATAATTAATATATTAATATTGTGCAGAATTAATTTCACATGAACTATCACATGATCTATCAAAGGGGGATCATGTGACAAGTCACGTGATACATCAGATGTGGGTGTGTGTGTGGGGGGGGGGGCTGGCCCTGCTGGGACACGATTTTCCTGTAAAGTGCTGGGGAAACATGGAACAGCAGCTTGCCCATGACTACCGCCCTCTGGCACCTTACACAACATTGACCTACAGATAAGCTTCTAAGAACCACTGAAATATAAAATAAAGAGGGATGATACCAGGGCAGAACCAACACTGCCAAATATACAAATAGGCAATATGGACCACAGATGACTAGAATTGGGTACTGTGCCACCATGTGTCCCTCAAGCTACGTACTATGGGGAGCACTGCTATGCTCAACACAATCCTATCCCTGTCTGTGTAATAGCATCAACTCAGATTCAGAACATTTTTTTGATATTAGCAGATAGCATTTAATCACCAGGTAAGTACAAGGCTGACGAATGTGGCAGCTGAAGAATCGGCTCATTCGTTTTAGATTTACACTCATGTGTAAACATGTATTTTGGGCTACAGTCTTTTTTTCAAGAAATATTTTGTATCGTTTGGCTTTTACAGACTCTTTGTTTCCCTGCACATTAAATGTCATGTGGTCTGTTGTCATAAATCAGCTGAGAGGAACTTAGAAAAAAGACAAATAAAAGAGTGACAAACCCTTCCATTTTACCGTTAGAACAAGCTCACTGATGGATTCTCAGTTAACTCATTCTGTAACTAGCAGTATACGATACACCACAGTCGCTATGGAATGCAAAATTTTTAATGATACCCAATTGCAAAAATTTTTACCCCAAAATATATGCATTTACGGTATAAATAAAGCTATGAACAACCCCTTTAAACATGAAAGGTAAAGACTGAATTCTACCTGCCTTAATATACTCTTTCCCAGATATAAGCGATGTTGGAGGCTGTAGAAATGTCAGTATCGACAATTTTTTGTTATAAAAGAGGTTTTCCAACTATAAAACTCCAAAGGTTTGGAATATGGAATGTTGTTGTCATCATCGATGACACCATTTGGTCCCATGAGCGGACCAGCCCCTTGTTTTGCCAATGGGAATATGAAAAAGCTTCATGAACCAGTCACTGACCAGTATAACAGAATCAGGAGGCTGGCCGAGGAGCTGAGCAGAAGTATGGAGGACCCACGGGGGATCGGTAGGTTTTACCTCCATATTTAGACCACATGTTTTTGAATTTTGAAATAAGTGGAGGACATTTGGTACATGTGGAAAACCAAACCCTAAGCCATGAAGACAATCCGTAAAAAAGAAAGGTCCACAAGCCTAATAAATATGGCAGGCACTGATCAGGACATTATTTCTTACATTATTACCCAGTAGCGTTGATATTCATGGTGAGGGGGGGACCTACTTGCGCCCTTGAGTTAAGCCAAGTTATGTGATTTTTTGTTCTATGTTTTATTTCATTTGTTTTTGAAATGAAGATTTGTTGGGACTTGATTTTTGTTAATCCCCTCATCTGCCCATTATAATTTATTGGAACATTTTGGTAAAGAGTAAAGCACAATGACATCACTAAACCTCTAATAAGGGCGATGATCAGGCAGATTTTTTTGTTTTGAATGTTTTTTTTGATAGGTAGAGTCTTTAGCAAGAAAAAAGGCAATAGTAACACAGCAAGTAAAACTGGTTTAAATGATGACCTAGCTGTCTAAATAACCATAGCAATCAGTAGCAATGCATGTAGATAAATGTAGTGTCCTGTCAAGTAGGTAAATGTGTAATAAAAAATGTCACCTAACATGAAGCTATTAGATAATAGCGGGCACTACAGTGCCCTAGGAGGGGGAAGGTAGCATTATGAAAAATTGCAAACTGCCATGAATACAATGTAAGGCTAGATTGCCATAGAGGCTTTTTAGGAGGATATTGAAGCAGATCCAGGGGCAGGGCTGGCGTCAGCGCCCGGGCAAGTGCCGGGGCCCTGGACCATCAGGGGGGCCCACTCGTTATCGGGGCCCGGGCCGCTTCCCCGGCATCTGTGCAGGACCGCCGGTGCTGTTCAAGCCCTGCTCTGCTTCATGCAGCAGCAGCAGTGTGCGGTCAGTGTGCTGCTGCTCCACCAATCAGGCCCAGTGCTGTCACTTTCAAGACATGGCCGCGCGCTGTGCGGCTGTGTTTGGTAGTAATGACACGCGGGGGCGACACTGCGCCTTTAATTGTGCTTGTGTGTCGCACCTGCCGCATCATTACTACCAGACACAGCCGCACAGCGCACAGCCATGTCTGGAAAGTGACAGCACTGGGCCTGAGTGGTGGAGCAGCAGCACACTGCTGCTGCTGCATGTAACAGAGCAGGGCTTGAACAGCACCGGCGGTCCTGCACAGATGCCGGGGAAGCGAACCGGGCCCTGACGGCGAGTGGGCCCCTCTGATGGTCCAGGGCCATGTGACATGCCTGAGGCCTTGCACTGCCACATGACTGAGGAGCTGGACGGGACACAGGCCAGGGTGTAGGTGAACGAGCTTCCCCAATCCCCATTTAAAAAATATTTCTTATGTATGTGTGCATGTATGATGTGAATACCTGTGTATGTCAGTGTGTATATATATTTATGTCTGTTTTATATGTGTTTCTAAGAATGTGTTCAAATATGTATGTGTATGTATCTGTGCGTGTCTGCGTTTTGTGTGTGTATATCTGTGTACCATGTTCATGTGTACCGTGTGAATGCGCATGTCTGTGCACTGTGTGTGCGTGTCTGCGTATTGTGTGCGTGTCTGCGTATTGTGTGTGCGCGCCTGCGTATTGTGTGTGCACGCGTGTCGTGTGTGCGTGTCTGCGTATTGTGTGTGTGCGTGTCTGCATATTGTGTGTGCGCGTGTGTCTGCGTATTGTGTGTGCGCGTGTGTCTGCGTATTGTGTGTGTGCATGTCTGCGTATTATGTGTGCGTGTCTGCGTATTGTGTGTGTGTGCGTGTCTGCATAGTGTGTGTGTGTGCATGTCTGCGTAGTGTGTGTGTGTGCATGTCTGCGTACTGTGTATGTGTGTCTGTGTACTGTGTGTGCGTGTCTGCGTACTGTGTGTATGTGCGTATCTGCGTACTGTGTGTGTCTGCATACTGTGTGTGTGCGTACATGTTTGCATATGTGAAGGATGAGGTGGCAGGCTGGGCCCTGTGTTGTATACCTATATTTCGCCGTGTCTGTGCATCATGAATGGTGGTATGTGCTAAAGGGGCCCACTGAGACTCTTTCGCCCGGGGCCCACGAAAACCTGGAGCCGACCCTGTCCAGGAGCGTACATATATCTCATGGGGCCATGGGGCCCCATAGCAGAAGTCCTATTCCCCACCCCTCCCAGCTCGTAGGGGTCCTCCAAACAGTATAATGCCCCCCAATATAGCCCTCCAATCAGTAAATTTGACCTCACATAGCCATCCAAACTGTATAATGGCCCCCACAGCCCTCCAAATAATACAATGGTCCCTACATAGTCCTCAAAATAGTATGATTGCCCCCAACATAGTCCTCCAAATAGTATGATGGACCCCCAAATTGCACTTCAAATAGTATGATATCTTCCACCAAAATAGCTTTCCAGATAGTATGATAGCCCCCTTTGTAGCTCCCACAAAGTACTCATTGATTAAAAAAAGAAAATACTCACTTCTCCCTGTTCCGCTCCTGCTCCGGTCTTTTGCAGAGGGTGACGGTCTCCCTGTTCCATCATTGCTTTCAACTGAATCCGCCTTTAGAATGCAGATACAGCTGAAAGTGTGATGCCAGGTGGGGAGGGCTGGCTGCCCACATCCCCATCGACTCAGAAGCCCCATAGCGGCCGTGTGGTCTACCGCTATTAGTGGTATGCCACGGAGTTGATGCTTGATAAATCCCTTTCAAAACTGCTTCAAATACTGTTTAAAAAGGATGTCTCTCCAGTTGTAGCTTGTTAAACTGGCCACATCATAGAATAGTTGATCTTTTCCCCTGTATGACATTGACCAATCATAAGCAGGAGGTGTCTTGAAGGGGAAATAAAGAACACGCCCACAGAAGGTCAAAAGAGGATTTCTCAGTATGAGACATGTAATGGTAGACAGCCCTGTTCTCATTACACACCTCACTGCCAGCATCTACAGTCATTACAAGTGGGGTAAAGGAGTAAAGCAGTCCTCTGTGTCATTATGAGCATCTTCTGCATCTGCAGCTATCATCCCACGGCATTGTCAGTATCGGGGGAGAGGAAGTAAAACAGAGCTAACAGAGCTGTGGGATGAGAGCAGAGGTGTTTGTAATGAGACACAGCTCTGCTATGATCCCCTCCTACACTTGTAATCACAGTAGATGCTAGTAGTGAGATGAGTGAGGAGAGCAGGACTGTGTGTCATTGTCATGTCGTTTCATATCACCCAGAGAAAGCCAGTTCTGAGCTTCACTGGGAAAGTTTTCTTATTCTTCCCCTGCATGACACCTCCTGCTCATGATTGGTCAATGTCATGCAGGGGAAACGATCAATGCCCCCAGAGATGAATCTCTGCTAATGTCCCCTTGGTCTTAACTAAAATTAGAATCTAAACTTTATATGCAAATTGCCTCTTCAGAAAAAAAGACGTAGTTAGTTACTTACCGGTAACGGGATTTCTCCGAGCCCATGACGGCACCACGGAGAGAGGAGATCCGCCCTTCAAGGACAGGAAACCTACAGATAAAAGGGCGGTACCTCTCTCCCGCATCAGTTGTTTACAGAGCATGAGAGGACCACCAGGTTAGTAACACAACATTTTACATTTTAAGAACTTGTCAGAAACACCACGTGGCTACAACAGGTAACTAATAAGTGTGTACACCCACACGTGAAGGGAGGGAATGTACGGGTGCCGTCATGGGCTCTGAGAAATCCCGTTACCAGTAAGTAACTACATCTTTCTCTTTCCCCCATGACGGCACCACGGAGAGACTTATAGAGAAGTGACTCATTAGGGGGGGGACCACATCTTCGAGAACCCTTCTCCCGAAAGTAAGGTCTGAAGAAGAGGTTAAGTCTAGCCGGTAGTGATTGAAGAAGGTAGAGGAGGAAGACCAGGTTGCCGCTCTACATATCTGCTCTAATGTAGCACCGGCCTTCTCCGCCCAGGAGGCTGCCACCGCTCTTGTTGAGTGGGCCTTCAGTTTTTCCGGGGCAACTTCCCCGCGTGAGGAGTACAATAGTTTGATGGCCTCCCTTATCCACCTGGCCAGTGTGCCCTTGGAAGCTTTCTTCCCCTTACGAGGGCCCTGAAAGCAAACAAAGAGAGAACTATCCTCCCTACACTCATGTCGCCTCTAGGTAACGGGTTAGGCACCTTCTGATGTCTAGTGTATGCAAGACTCTCTCTTTCGTGTTCCTAGGGTTGGGGCAAAAAGAAGGGAAGATGATTTCCTGGGACCTGTGAAATCTTGACGCCACTTTTGGCAGGTAGGCAGGGTCAGTTCTCAGAGTAACCCTATCCTCCAAGATTTGTGTGAAGGGGGGGCCTGCTGATAGGGCCTGAATATCACTAACCCTACGTGTGGATGTGAGAGCTACTAAGAGCGCTGTTTTGAGGGATAGAATTTTTATGGACGCTTCTGACAGAGGTTCAAAAGGGGCCTCCGTTAAAGCTGAAAGGACCAAGTTTAAATCGCAGGGTGTAGTATTTCGGGAGGGGATGGGTCGGGATCTGGATGATGCTTTAATGAACCTAGATACCCATTTATCCCTAGCCAGATCAAAATTGTAGAAGGCTCCCAGGGCCGCAACCTGAACTTTTAAGGTACTTGTGGCCAGACCCTGTTCCAAACCCCTCTGTAAAAATTCCAGGATAGCTGTCAATGGAACCTCCCCTCCCAGCCTGGAACCTGAGACTGAAAGGAATTTCTTCCAGGTTTTCCCGTAAAGTTTGGTGGTCACTGGTTTCCTACTTTGAAGTAGTGTGGTGATAAGATTTGGGGAGAAATCTTTGTCCTTCAGAAGAGCCCTCTCAAATTCCAGGCTGTCAAGTGTAAGTTTGATGCCTGAGGATGGAGAACCAGACCCTGAGAAAGAACGTCCGGAAGCTCCAGAAGAACCCATGGGTCGGAGATTGATAACATCCTCAGCCAAGAAAACCACGCCCTCTTTGGCCAAAAGGGGGCTATCAAGATTACTCTCGCTTTCTCTTCCCTGATTTTCCTCAGAACAGCTGGAATCAGGGCGGCCAGAGGAAAAGCGTAAGCTAGAGGGTAACTCCATGGGATCATGAAGGCATCCAAAGCTATGGGGTTTCCTTTGGGGTCTAGGGAGCAGAAAGAGTGCATTTTCTTGTTCCGACTGTTGGCGAACAGATCTATGGAGGGGCGTCCCCACATTTGTACAATCTGACGAAAAACTGACTGATTTAACTCCCATTCGCCCTGCTTTAACTGTGTCCGACTCAGGAAGTCTGCAGTGCGATTTTCTATCCCTTTTATTTGTAGGGCTGATAGGGATTGTAAGTTTTCCTCAGCAAAGCGAAAGATGACCTCTGTCGCCTGCATCAGGGAATGGGACCGTGTACCCCTCTGGTGGTTCAGGTATGCCACTACTACTCTGTTGTCTGAGAAGACCCTCACGTGGTGGTCTTGTAGTATGTGCATGAATTCCCGGAGTGCCCACTCTACTGCTAGAAGCTCCTTCATGTTTGAGGAAACTAGCTTTAGACGTTCTGTCCAGACCCCCTGAGCTACAAGGTTGTTGAGGTGAGCCCCCCAGCCCCCGGGACTTGCATCTGTGGTCAGGATTTGAGGTGTAGGGATTGTCCAAGGAATACCCCGGTCTAGATTGTCTATCTTCCCCCACCACTCTAGGGAAAGTGTGGTTTCTGCAGATAGCGTTAGCTGCCCTTCTAAATGCCCTTTTAGGGATTTTTCTGCCTCTAAGATTTCCCACTGTAGGACCCTGGTGTGTATTTGGGCCCATTGGATGGCCAGGAAACATGCTGTCAGGGAGCCTAGAAGGGACATGGCTTTCCGTAGGGACATAGACGGGTGGGACTTTGCCCGCGATATTTGGTCTATGATTTTGTGCATTTTCCCTGTGGGGAGACGACCCTCTTATCTTTTTGAATCCAGCACAATGTCTAGGTATTCCTGTATCTGGCATGGTTCTGTTTTGGATTTTTCCAGATTCAAAAGCCATCCTAAGTGTGTCAAGGAATCCTTGACCTTTTCCAGATGGGTTTTGCAGTTTAGGAAGGAACTGCCTATTACCAGAAAGTCGTCTAGACATGGGACGACTAGGGTGTTCTGTTCCCTTAGATGAGCCATCACCTCCGCAATAACTTTGGTGAAAACCCTTGGGGCTATGGCGACGCCGAATGGGAGGGCCGTATATTGATAGTGTTTGACCACTCCACCTATGGGAACTGCTACTCTGAGGAACTTCTGGTAATCTTTGTGTATCGGGACGTGATAATAAGCGTCTTTTAAATCCAGGACGGCCATGAAACAATCGGGAAACAGCATTTTTACTGATGATTTTATTGTCTCCATTTTGAAGGCTTCCTCCTTCAAAAGTTTGTTCAGCTTTTTTAGGTTTACAATCGTCCTGTAAGTCCCATCTGTTTTTTTTTCTTAGGAATAATGGAGAATAGAAGCCCTTGCCTTCCTCCCCCCACGGGACCTCCTGAAGGACAGCCTTCCCTACCAATCCCCGGATTTCCTGCTCCAAGGCCAGCTGCTCCTTGCTTGAGGACTTTTCGGGGGTTACGACAAAGTTTGGCTGAGGAAATGTGAGGAACTGGAGTTTCAGGCCCGATTGTATTAGGCTCAGAATCCAAGAGCTGTCGGATATTAATTCCCAGGCCGGGAGAAAGCCTTCCCCCCACCCGGGGCAAATCCTCATTGGGAGGGCTTTCTGCTATCGTTGGGGGGTTTGTTAAATAGGAACCCTTTGGTCTTCCTTCTCCTGTCTTCCCACCTATCCTGCTCTTTAGGGGGTTTTCTACGGATAAACCTTTTGCTCCGAAAAGGTTTTCCGTAAGCATTGTTAGACAGGGTAGGGAACCGCTTCTTATTGTCCCCGGCTTTTTCTAAGATGACATCAAGGGTGGGCCAAAATAGAAATATGCCCTCACATGTGATGGAGCACAATCTCGATTTTGTCAGTAGATCCCCGGGCCAACATTTGAGCCAGAGGGCTCATCTGGCCGCTTTAGCGAGCCCTGTCGCCCTAGCTCCTAATCTGACGCTAGGGCGCTGCTGCTTTCATTACCGGGATGGTTTCTAGAATGGTGTCTCTAGATGTTTTCTGCCGCAGTTGTGTTTCAAGCTGGTCTAGCCAGACCATTAATGACCTGGCCGTACATGTGGCGCTACCGCAGGTTTTAACCCCCCCCCAGTGGCTTCCCAGGAACCCTTTAGGAAGGCATCTGCTTTTTTATCCATGGGGGTCTTTTAAGACGCCCATGTCCTCAAATGGAAGGGAGTATTTCTTTGAGGCTTTGGCGACGTCCAGTTTTGGCGCTTTATCCCAAAAGGAACATGCAGGGTCATCAAACGGGTACTTTCGCTTAGGGGAAAGGAAGCCCTTCCTCTCCGGTCTTTTCCACTCTTTCTTAATTAAAGAGTGAACTTGCTCATTTAGTGGAAAAGATCTCCTCTTTTTTTGTTCTAAACCGCCGAACATTACGTCCTGGATAGACTTCTTGGGCTGGGGATCTGCTAACCCCGTGGTGGACCTGACGGCCTTAATCAGGCTGTTTCGTCAATAGGGAAACAGCTCCGTCCTCCTCTATCTGTAGACGAGGAAGAGACGGATGTGTCCGAATCTCCGCCATTCTCAGAGCTGCTAGACCCGGGCTCGGGGGATACGTTTTTAGTTTTTTTTAGCTTTTTACCCCTCCGAAAAGGATTTAATGGTATCTTCGACCAGCGACTTTATCAGGTCTCTAAGTTCAGAGCAAATTTCGGGGTTTCCTCGCATATAGTTTGCTCAATGCAGGAGCTGCAGAGTCTCATATCCCAAGTAGTGGGTAAGACTTCTGTGCATATTGCACAGGTCCTATTCTTTGCTTTCCCCATACTCTTTCTTCCCTAATAAGAGAAAAAAAGAGAGAGAGGGGGGGCCCTAGTTACAAAGTGGACTTTCACGAACATCACTTACCAATCAGACGGAAGAGCGGGTACCGGTTCAGGAGGCGGAGCCATCTTTGTAGACGGAGTCCTCGTGGAGGATGCTGAGGTGAAGTCTTTGCTGCGCTGTGACGGTCTGCTGGAGTGCCCGCTTCCACTGTTACGGTCCTGGTGTCCCGTCTCTTCCGGCTTCTTCTTGCGTTGGGTTGGCGGCAGTGGTGGCGACTGAAGATGCAGCTCTTGCTCCTCAAGTAGCTCCTGGTCACTCATTTTTGTGTTTATATATATATATTTCCTTTTTTTTTTCCTAGACAGCGTGCCAGAGCTTCAAAGAAGCAATTTCCTGGCATCCCCAGCTCAGCTGTCTTTTAAGGCACTGGGAGACCCTCCCATTGTGGCTGTGGTGATCCGGCTCCCCCTCATCACCCGCACCTGCAGGGGGACGCTCGTGCCTGCGCAGACTGGTTTCCCAGTCATGCATTGCGGCGCCGCGTCATCAGGAGGCGCTCGCGCGGCAGACCCGGAAGTTCATTAGAACACCGCCGGGCAGCGCCGCGCTTCCACCTGCTGCAACCAGGGGGGTCCAGCACAGCACCTCGGCAGGTCCCGTCCTCTTCGTCTGGACCCCCCCGCACACCATAAAGGCCACTGACCCTAGCGGTGGCGCATCAGGGCACCGCACCAGCTGAGGCAGGGAACCCCCGCTGCCTGGATCGGACTGGCCGGGCCTGGCATCCCACAAAGATCATCTTCAGGCACCCCGCAGGTATGCCTCCTTCCAGAACTGTAGGATCCCGTCAAGAACAGGAAACCAACTGATGCGTGAGAGGTACCGCCCTTTTATCTGTAGGTTTCCTATCCTTGAAGGGCGGATCCCCTCTCTCCGTGGTGCCATCATGGGGGAAGGAGAAAAAGGACTTGAACTCTATAGCGCCACCTATTGGAAGCAGCAATCCTACAAGTCACAATCAACCCTTTAACGAGTCGTGTAATATGACTTAGGATAAAAGCCAAATCAGAATCTCAATTTGCAGACACGGTGTTTCGGGCTGTTGGCCCTAGTCAATGCAAAGTATAAGAACTGATTTGGTTAGATAAGAGGCTCTGGACTGAGGTCTAAGGGGTAACGTTTCTCCTTGTGGAGAGTGACATACCGGCTGCTCCCATTGTCCTAGCGTCTGTAAGGCACCGATAGACAAGGCTGGCCTCTCTTCTCTGCTGGGCTTCTGCCCGAGAGTCACCTACTTACGTAACATCGACAGCTCATGGTCTGACTGTTGCAGTTGTACCCATTCGTCTCTTGGGCATCCCAGCACTTGATTTGGTCAATGATTTCCTCTCAATTCTTGAGAGGCCATGAGAGCTGTGGCACAGGGCATGAAATCTGGGGTCTCATACCCCTCCAGATTTTCGTCCATATCCTGGACCGGTCGCTCATGGGTCACTCTGGATAGTGTGTCTGCATGGGTATTTTTAGCCTTTGTCCAATAGACTCTCTCATACCAGCACTTGGACATCCTTGCGACCCACCGTTGTTCCAATGCTCCTAGTTTCACGTTTTCTAAGTGGGCGAGTGGGTTATTGTCAGTCCGCACATTAACTTCAGACCCTGACAGATACTCTGCAAACTTCTCAGTCATGGACCATACCATGGCTAACAATTCCAGTTTCAATGAGCTATAATTTTTCAGGATTTCCCTCTGTATCCCATAAGGATCGACTGGCATACGCAATCACTCATTCCTATCCTTCCTGCATCTGAGCCAGAAAGTTTTGCAGACTGTAGAGATTCCAGTCCGTCTATAACACAAATGGTTGAGAGAAGTCTGCGTAGGCCAAAATAGGGGCGTTTGTAAATGCGACCTTTAGTGCCTGGAAGGCTTCTTCTTGCCTCGGCCCCCACTGGATCGGCCAATTCTTGGGACCTCCTGCGGTACCCCTTAGCAGTTCATGTAGTGGCACCACAGTGTTTGCGAAATTCTTGATGAATCTTCTATAATACCCTGACAGACCCAGGAATGCTCTCAATTCCATCAATGTCGTGGGTGTAGGCCACTTCTGCACGGCAACCACTTTCTCCTTCGTCGGGTACACACCTTCACTGGAGATCATATGCACTACGTACTCTATTTCCTTCTGGAACAGTTGGCACTTTCGAGATTTTTTCAGTCCATGTTTCTGAAGTTGCTCAAGCACCTGCCAGAGTCTAAAAATATGCTCCACGTGGTGGAGTATACTATAATGTCATGCAGATATATCAACGTTGCCTCAAAGTTCAAATTTCCAAAACACCTTTCCATCAATTGCTGGAAGGTCCCTGGGGCGTTAGTTAGACCAAATAGCATTCGATTAAACTCGAACAATCCCATAGAGAGGATGAAAGTGGTCTTCGGCCAATCCCGCTCGACCATGGGGACTTGCCGGTAGCCCCTGGCCAATTTGAGAGAAGAAAACTATCTAGCTCTTCCTAGTGCCAACAAGAGTTCTTCCATCCTTGGCAGAGGGTACGAATCTGGGACCGTGCAGGTTTTCAACCGTCGATAGTCCACACAGAACCTCAGAATCCCATCCTTCTTCCAGACCAACACGATGCTATACGATGCGCCCAAGGGCGCTGACTTTCTCATGTCACCCCGTTTTGTGTAGTATGTGGGCCAACAGATCCTTCATGTCTTGATATATCTGAGTTGAAATCTGACAATATCTCTCTCTCGTATGGGGTCTTTATTTCCCATAAGGATATCATGTTGAATGGTCTCTGTACATCCAAAATAATCATTGTGTCGGACAAACACTCCCTAATGTTGTCCCAACAGGTCTTCCACTTGTCCCACTTGTCTGGAGAGGTCAGATAGATCCTCTTCCATCGGTTCCAATATATCACGGCCGTCTCTTGCCTCAAGCCCTCTCTTCTTGTGGTCTATGGACACTGATAATGTCAATGGATCCCCATCCAGAGGGGTCAGGTTCACAGAATTCAGTCTCGCTAGCTTTTCCCACATCACATAGACTCGTGACACTTCCTTCTTGGGAGCCAGCCGTAGGCTTGTTCCACTGAGGATACGACATCTCAACAGCACACATCCCTGGTGTACTGTCGTCAAAGTGCAGACTACAAGCAGTCTCAGCATCACCACTCCTGTCCCCCGGGGTTCATACTGCACCTCCACTTCTTCCAGAGATGTCCAGGCCCAAACAAGCATAGTGATCACCTCCTGACCATGTGGTAAAATCATGGTGGTAGTAGTGGGTACCACCACTTTCCTCAAGGCCTGGGAAGTGATCTCTGGATTTGACTAGCCCGAATTAGTTGCTGGAATATTCTTCTATTGGGGCGATGCAGTGTCTCGCACCTCCAGTTGCTTCCTCACCGGCTATCCACCAGGTTCTGTCCTACTTCCTTCAGGACATTCATCCCAATGTCACGATGGCTCCATCCCTGATTTAGGACCGGTATGTGTATAAAAAATCACAGCATGCGCCATTTTGATCCACATTTCAGATCAGGCAAAAAAACAGATCACGTGCAGGATACCATCCATATTGCAGCATGTTTTGGTTGTGGATCCATTACAATTATTAACATCGAAAAATATAACTTTTTTAAAATGGATGTGCGTATGGATCCATTAAGTTATATGGGTCCATGTGCTGTCTGAGAAAAAAAAGTGTAGCGCACATGAACGCGTCACACGGATGTCTGAATGCTGCCTTAGAGTGTACCTCCTGCCTATAAATGTGATTTATTTGTGGCATGTGATATGCCACGTATCCTTTGACAGTGAATATTCCTTTGAGGACTTGAGACTACTGGGCGACTTCTTAGATGTTTCTCATTATGCCATGTACATATGTTTTGCTGCTCTATATATATGATTTATTTCACAGGTCTGACTGGTTGTGCTGTCCTAACTGGCCGAAGGCATGAGAGTCTTCTGGGTGATGGTTACATCGGAAGTATGGAGAACTGAGTAGTGATGTTGGGAGTGGGCCTGTAGGTATAACGTGTGTGCTGCCTCCTAACCAGTGGTGGCTTAGGAGTATTATTGACCTGCGTAGTTAGTTCTATAGAGTCTGTTTTAGGAAATAGTCCAGTGAGGGAACCGGTGTTGGGTGATGGTGGTGTAATCAAACTGGCAAAGACTGTTTTTGGATACTGTAGACGGGTTTGGAGGACCCCTGTAGCCCAGCAGACATTACATTGGGGTCCTGTACTCCTGTCGGCCTGAGTTGTGGTCTGGTAGTAGAGTATTGAGCTATACTGGAATATGTAGGGTACATAAGTGGCCCCTTAGAGTCACCGCCTAAGTAAAAAGCTACCCAACTATCATAGCGAACAAGTGTGGAGAGGAGCTGGAAGGTGGACTGAGTATTCTAGAGTGGAAATATCTATTGGTCAGAGCTGTGAATGTGTGAGAGATCCTTGAGAGGCACCGAATAGTAATGAAGAGATAGAACTCCTGAAAAACAAGGAACGGTGGCAGAGAGACAGAGTACAGAAAGGGGGAAAAACAAAATGAAGAATATGGGCCCAAATCCAATACATCTCAAGACAGTGTCAAACTATGTTGGTGGCTGCACTTACTGCTGTCACATTTGCAACAACTGTTATCACAACAAAAAAGAAAAATGACTATGTATTTATTTTACAAACGATAATAATTACCAAACTTTGGCTGAAAGGATATGGATTATTTTGATATAGTTCTTTTTTTAGTTAAATGCATGTATTTTTGGCTAAAATTATTTTTGGAATTGGGTTTTCTGAAAAATTTTGCACCATTTGCCTTCTATAGACTTTGTGTTGCACCGTCTATTACCGGCTGCAGAATGAGTTTACTAAGATTCTGTCAGTGAGCTTCTTTTCATGGGGAAGTTTATAACTCTTACCTTTCTTCTTCTAAGCTTTTCTTTGAAACAAAAAAAATCGAACAAAATTCTCAAAAATAAGTCTTTTTTTGGACTTCCCATTGACTTCTATTGTAAAGTATTGAGTGTCTTTCTAGCGGAAAACGCCAGCAGAACGTACATGTCATTTCTTTTAAGTGCTTGGAGTCTTTGAAAGCCTGAATATATGAACAGCGAGTTATTTTGCCATACAAATTTATAGGACGAGTTTTTTGATCGTTTGCTGAGCGGTATTTTCCCTATTTTTTTAGTGGACCTGTCTCAAAAAAAAGTCTCAAAAAGACGCAGTGTGAACATACCCTTATTTCCTTAGGCAAGTGCATAGGATAGACTGTATTCTTTCAGAAAAAAAGGGTTAAAGATTTCTGCTTAGTTATAGTGAAATGAAGCTTGAGGACACACTATGAGCTTTTGAGAGTGAACGGCGCACTCTCATATAGCTCTATACATAGTGCAAATAACATCTCGGGAAACTATTCTGATAAGCTATAACTGTGGTGTTTGCTGACTGTTTCCTTCGCTCGGGGGGTAATATACTCCTTATGTTTATTCTTTCTCTGCGTTAGTTAAACAGTCGTGTATATAGAATACCTGACTACACTCCGGCACATCGAGTCAAAGCTTCACATGACTACAAGCATCTTGAAGGATAAGGTGCCGTACCTATATAAGAATGCTTAGGGTATACACACTGCTCAAAAAAATAAAGGGAACACTCAAATAACACATCCTAGATCTGAATGAATGAAATATTCTCATTGAATACTTTGTTCTGTACAAAGTTGAATGTGCTGACAACAAAATCACCCAAAAATCATCAATGGAAATCAAATTTATTAACCAATGGAGGCCTGGATTTGGAGTCACCACCAAAATTAAAGTGGAAAAACACACTACAGGCTGATCCAACTTTGATGTAATGTCCTTAAAACAAGTCAAAATGAGGCTCAGTATTGTGTGTGGCCTCCACGTGCCTGTATGACCTCCCTACAACGCCTGGGCATGCTCCTGATGAGGTTGCGGATGGTCTCCTGTGGGATCTCCTCCCAGACCTGGACTAAAGCATCCGCCAACTCCTGGACAGTCTGTGGTGCAACGTGACGTTGGTGGATAGAGCGAGACATGATGTCCCAGATGTGCTGAATCGGATTCAGGTCTGGGGAACGGGCGGGCCAGTCCATAGCTTCAATGCCTTCATCTTGCAGGAACTGCTGACACACTCCAGCCACATGAGGTCTGGCATTGTCCTGCATTAGGAGGAACCCAGGGCCAACTGCACCAGCATATGGTCTCACAAGGGGTCTGAGGATCTCACCTCGGTACCTAATGGCAGTCAGACTACCTCTGGCGAGCACATGGAGGGCTGTGCGGCCCTCCAAAGAAATGCCACCCCACACCATTACTGACCCACTGCCAAACCGGTCATGCTGAAGGATGTTGCAGGCAGCACATCGCTCTCCACGGCGTCTCCAGACTCTGTCACGTCTGTCACATGTGCTCAGTGTGAACCTGCTTTCATCTGTGAAGAGCACAGGGCGCCAGTGGTGACTTTGCCAATCCTGGTGTTCTGTGGCAAATGTCAAGCATCCTGCACGGTGTTGGGCTGTGAGCACAACCCCCATCTGTGGATGTCGGGCCCTCATACCACCCTCATGGAGTCGGTTTCTAACAGTTTGTGCAGACACATGCACATTTGTGGCCTGCTGGAGGTCATTTTGCAGGGCTCTGGCAGTGCTCCTCCTGTTCTTCCTTGCACAAAGGCGGAGGTAGCGATCCTGCTGCTGGGTTGTTGCCCTCCTACAGCCCCCTCCACGTCTCCTGGTGTACTGGCCTGTCTCCTGGTAGCGCCTCCAGCCCCTGGACACTACGCTGACAGTCACAGCAAACCTTCTTGCCACAGCTCACATTGATGTGCCATCCTGGATGAGCTGCACTACCTGAGCAACTTCTGTGGGTTGTAGAGTCCGTCTCATGCTACCACGAGTGTGAAAGCACAACCAACATTCAAAAGTGACCAAAACATCAGCCAGAAAGCATTGGTACGGAGATGTGGTCTGTGGTCCCCACCTGCAGAACCACTCCTTTATTGAGGGTGTCTTGATAATTGCCAATAATTTCCATCTATTGTCTATTCCATTTGCACAAGAGCATGTGAAATTGATTGTCAATCAGTGTTGCTTCCTAAGTGGACAGTTTGATTTCACAGAATTTTGATTTACTTGGAGTTATATTCTGTTGTTTAAGTGTTCCCTTTATTTTTTTGAGCAGTGTATTTGCTAATCCCAGCTGCCAAATCCTCACAGATCATAGTTGGCAGTAGCTAGCCCACCCTATGTGGCTTGTTTGCTCTTTTTACTTTAAGTTGTCCTTTGTGGAGAGCCGTTAGTGACTGAACACCAAACTTCATGACTACCAAGGCCATAAAAAAGGAGTTAAATCTTAGCATTTAATCGTAAAAGATAAAAAAAATTGGGAGAATGTGCACATTTTAAAAAAGAAAGCCTACAATGCTTACGCGTTTCGGGTAGAAAAACTATGATTAAGGGCTCTTCTACCCGAAATGCGTAAGCATTGTAGGTTCTCTTTTTTTAAAGTGTGTACATTTTCCCAAATTTTTTTCTTTATCCTATAGTATAAAAGGCTAAGTTAACTTTTTTCCTTTGGTGCTAGAGAACATCCCTTTTTGGACTATTGAGAGCTATTTAACCTGGAAGCCAGACCAGTGCATACTCCGTGCACCACACCCAGACCACAGACTGTCCCACCTGGAAGTCTCCTGGGATACTTATCTATAACACATAAGTGGTGAGCTAAATTAACACTTTTTCTATTTTTTTTTTTGCATAAAAAAGGAAATAAGTGCTCATGAGGCGCACCCCTGCTAAAGAGCCAACAATGTACTAATGCCCCTATATTTTGACCATTAAAGTTCTGGCCAAAACATGTTTTGCCATCACCAGGTAGCATCTGCAAGACCAACCCTGGAGATTATTATCCCCTGCTCTTCGTTGCATCCGGCAGCCAGATGCTTCCAAGTAATTAGATTCAGTCACTGCTGTGACTACTGGGGGTATAGGGTGAGCCTGCTATGACTAGTGAGGGAATAAAGAGGGGCTGTTATTAATATTGGAGTGTGGAGGTTAATATGATTAAAAAACGAGAGTACTACACCTACTAAAAAAGGGGGGAGAGTTGAGAAATGATTCATACTACTAAAGAGGAGGGCACTGCTGTGGAAGGGTATCGCTTTCTTTTCACACATTTCCAGTTGCACTGTGTTGGCTCAACTCTCCCCAAGGTTTTATTTGTGTGGGGGTCTCACTAAAGAGATATGTCTTAGTGATTCATTTAGATATCACTTATCTTATTTTTGTTTTTTATTTTGCATGCTAGGAAAAAACACTTTTTTTTCATCAGTGTATTGGGTCCAATTTTCATCTATTTTTTTGGTCTCTGATCTGTTTTTTTTTGTATGCAAAAAAAAAAAAAATTCCAAACTTGTCCTACTAATCGAAAAATAAAAATTGGGCGGCACTTGGATGACACGTGTGGCATGGATGGCCATTCACCTGGATGGGCGAGTTTGATCTGCAAATGGGATCTAAAACATTTTACCTGCTGGACAACCCTTTCAATATACAGTACAGACCAAAAGTTTGGACACACCTTCTCATTTAAAGATTTTTCTGTATTTTCATGACTATGAAAATTGTACATTCACACTGAAGGCATCAAAACTATGAATTAACACATGTGGAATCATATACTTAACAAAAAAGTGTGAAACAACTGAAAATATGTCTTATATTCTATGTTCTTCAAAGTAGCCACCTTTTGCTTTGATGACTGCTTTGCACACTCTTCGCATTCTCTTGATAAGCTTCAAGAGGTAGTCACCGGAAATGGTTTTCACTTCACAGGTGTGCCCTGTCAGGTTTAATAAGTGGGATTTCTTGCCTTATAAATGGGGTTGGGACCATCAGTTGTGTTGTGCAGAACTCTGGTGGATACACAGCTGATAATCCTACTGAATAGACTGTTAGCTGCTTTTTTCTTGCCATAATACAAATTCTAAGTAAAGAAAAACGAGTGGCCATCATTACTTTAAGAAATGAAGGTCAGCCAGTCCGAAAAATTGGGAAAACTTTGAAAGTGTCCCCAAGTGCAGTTGCAAAAACCATCAAGTGCTACAAAGAAACTGGCTCACATGAGGACCGCCCCAGGAAAGGAAGACCAAGAGTCACCTCTGCTTCTGAGGATAAGTTTATCCGAGTCACCAGCCTCAGAAATCGCAGGTTAACAGCAGCTCAGATTAGAGACCAGGTCAATGCCACACAGAGTTCTAGCAGCAGACACATCTCTTCAACAACTGTTAAGAGGAGACTTTGTGCAGCAGGCCTTCATGGTAAAATAGCTGCTAGGAAACCACTGCTAAGGACAGGCAACAAGCAGAAGAGACTTGTTTGGGCTAAAGAACTCAAGGAATGGACATTAGACCAGTGGAAATCTGTGCTTTGGTCTGATGAGTCCAAATTTGAGATCTTTGGTTCCAACCACCATGTCTTTGTGCGACGCAGAAAAGGTGAACGGATGGACTCTACATGCCTGGTTCCCACCGTGAAGCATGGAGGAGGTGTGATGGTGTGGGGGTGCTTTGCTGGTGACACTGTTGGGGATTTATTCAAAATTGAAGGCATACTGAACCAGCATGGCTACCACAGCATCTTGCAGCGGCATGTTATTCCATCCGGTTTGCGTTTAGTTGGACCATCATTTATTTTTCAAGAGGACAATGACCCCAGACACACCTCCAGGCTCTGTAAGGGCTATTTGACAAAGGAGGAGAGTGATGGGGTGCTATACCAGATGACATGGCCTCCACAGTCACCAGACCTGAACCCAATCGAGATGGTTTGGAGTGAGCTGGACTGCAGAGTGAAGGCAAAAAGGGCCAACAAGTGCTAAGCATCTCTGGGAACTCCTTCAAGATTGTTGGAAGACCATTTCCGGTGACTACCTCTTGAAGCTCATCAAGAGAATGCCAAGAGTGTGCAAAGCAGTCATCAAAGCAAAAGGTGGCTACTTTGAAGAACCTAGAATATAAGACATATTTTCAGCTGTTTCACACTTTTTGTTACGTATATAATTCCACATGTGTTAATTTATAGTTTTGATGCCTTCAGTGTGAATGTATAATTTTCATAGTCATGAAAATACAGAAAAATCTTTAAATGAGAAGGTGTGTCCAAACTTTTGGTCTGTACTGTACTTTTGGGTAGCCATAAGTGACCCCACGCAATATTTAGAACATATGTCCATACAGGCATAAGGAATGCAGCTAGATGTTCACTTGTACCTTTAGTTAGGACTGGTGGCACGAGGTCACCATGCAGAGAATGGCATTGGCACACTGTGAAACTGCACAGAGGGAGTAACATAATACCAAAGTAATCACGATAAAGCAGAGGGGGGTCATTTAGCTAGACAAGGGTTATTGTTGTGTCCACGGCCCTGGCACATGCCATTCTCAGCTGTGTTCACCCCTTCCCGGACTTCCTGTTAGTAATGCCATGCCACCTGTTGAGGGTCTTAATGAAGCAGTCGTCTTCACTTCCATATGAACCTGCATACCAGCCATATACTGGAGGAACGCACAGAAAGTGATTTTCAGCCAAGTGTTTGAATGTTTGTTCCTTAAAACGTGATTCTTTCTTGAGTTGCCACGGTAACGTCGGAAAGTTTAATGGGAAAATATCTCGGAAAAATACTGAGAAGTTAGTTATTGCACGTGTCCTGAATTAACTGCATGGATGAGCAAGGGACTGATAGCAGCAGAAAAATCACCAAAAATATATTCATGCAGGGGCCATATATTTTTGCAGTGATGTATATGGGATGCTATATCTGTCTGTAGGTTTATACCGGCTACACAGACCCATAAGAAAACACATTCAAGACAAGAGCAGATTTATGGTTCATAATCCCAAAAAAGATATTCACATAGATGACTGAGATGTCTGTGATCTAATCAAATTTTTTTTATTTTATTGGCAATACAAGGCTAAAAAATGAACAAGACATAAATGACAGGGGAACAATGATTATGTAAAAATCCATGATCCTGAATAGAAATAAAGATGAATATATATAACCACATATATAAGTAAAATCAAGCATAATGTAAGATTATATAAAGATACCTATGGAATATCACGTTTGTAACT
Organism: Phyllobates terribilis; assembly: GCF_046119375.1. Lineage (NCBI taxonomy): Eukaryota > Metazoa > Chordata > Amphibia > Anura > Dendrobatidae > Phyllobates > Phyllobates terribilis. Next base: position 744,748,308 of record NW_027362763.1, on the reverse strand, counting down.
CGCACACCTTCTTAGTGCTATCCTACTCACTGCGTTCGCCGCTCTGCTCCTCCCAGAGTCAGGCCGTCTCTCTGAGTTGCCTCTTGCAGTACTCCCAGCACTGCTTCCTTCTGCCGTCTCCACCTGGCTATAGGGAGGCGCGGCAAGACTCTGAAGGAATTTACCTGATAAGGGTTGCCATACACTTTCCATAGCTGTTGGATGAACACTTGCTCAGTGGACGCCGATTCCTTAAAAAAACGACCAACCTCGGCTTAGTGGAAATGTGTTCTCAATGGGGAGAGTGGAGTAGTTCACTGCCAGACACCTCTTTTGGCCGCTTATGTCTTGTGAGAAAAGGATCGGGTATATTGAAATAGAACATGCCTGACCCCTCTTTTCCCTAACATTCATCCCACATGTACAGCCACCTTAAAGGGTCGTCTAGAGCTTTAACATTGATGTTTTATCCTAATAATAGGTCATCAATGTCTGATTGGAGTGGGAGCAACACCCGGCACCCCCGCGGATCAGCTGTTTTAGGTGTCGGCGCAGCTCCGTCTACAGTATAGTGGCCCAGTTACTGCACATCCGCCCACTATACAGTTGACTGAGATGTGCAGCACCATAACTGAGCAGTTCCAGCCGCTGCTATCAGGAACAGCTGATCGCCGCCACATGTGGATAGGCACATCAATGTTAAAGTCTTGGACAACCCCTTTAAGGGCAGCTCCCACAGCCAGCCCATCCATGCATTACATCAAGGATTAGATGAGCCACACTGGCAGTAATTGTCTGATCTCTATGGCAGCTTCCGGTCAACACAACAGCTTGTGGTCAACACAATCTGTTGTATTAGAAAGTGGCCCATGACCCTGACCTACATCGAAGACGAGAACACAAGGGATGGAGATGGCAGACTGGGGCTGACAATAACGCGCTCATGGAGGCAGAAATGTTATCTAGCTTCTTGTTGCATCATGCAGACTCCAGCGATGAGCGGATAGTGCAGCAGAATGGAGTGGGCGTATGGAAGAGATTATGGAAGATGTACAGAAATAAAACTCACGCAATGCCTGATTGAAATAGTCAAGCATGTCACATAAAGCTGAAAAACAAACCGGGTAAATGAACGCAGAGCATTAAGAACAAACACGCCGTCGTTTTAGGAAGTAGCTGGAGTGGGCACGGTGAATGAGACAAGTGTTTGAAATGGAACAATTCCCAGATGACACATAAAAGGGGAAGGAACAGGGGTGAAGAGGTGACAGAACGTTTGCAGAATCCGTGAGTGGGACAAGTGAGGGCTGAACAGATGAGTGGATACATCCTACAACTGGCAAGATCCATAGAGCTTCAGGGAAATGATAGAGAGGAAGGTCAGGCCCGTTTACAAGTCATAAAAGCAAAGTTTGCTCAACAATAAATTCTTTACTTTCAGAAATGGAGCATTGATCTTCCTGCAGCAAATGTTGGCGCCAGAAAGGATCAAGTCCAAACTGTGACACTGCACTTACTCTGTTCTCCTAGGATTCCCATTGAAATCCTTGAGAACATTCACTTCTTTCATAAAGCAGCAGTAAAAGTGCTCACACACCTTAGATAGCCATAGATCACAACCCCTCTATACACATGCATGCTCCGCCGAGAGTGCATGTGTCCTCAGCAAGGAAATAAGCATATACTGGACACCTCTGGTGGCAGCTTATATCCCATGAGAAAGAACGATTCAGTATCAAAATCAAACATGCCTGATACTCCTTCCACCCAACATTTGTCATTGGGGTAGAGTCAGATGCCCCTTTACACATTTAATGCTTTGCCAGTCCTGCCAGAAATGACAACTCAGGGCTCAATCACATCAATCATTTTCTTGTACTCGGTCTGTGGTTTATCAGTGTTTTTGATCAGAGTTTCATCAGATCTTCTTCAGAGTTTCATCAGTTCTTCTTCAGAGTTTGACCAAACTCTGAAGAAGATCTGATGAAATTGACCAGAGTTTCATCAGATCTTCTTCAGAGTTTGGTCAGAGTTTCATCAGTTTTTCGAATTAAAAAAAAAAGAAAAAAAAAAAGTGTCCCCGCTTTCTCATATTAAAATGGAAATGAAAAATTAGAATGAAAAAGCCGGATTTTGGTAAGAACTTACCTGTAAAATCCTTTTCAGCGAAGGAAGGAAGGGAGACACAGATTCTCTACTTCGTGGGTAGGCGGAGCCCCATAGGATAGTCACCTCAGATTGGAAAATGACGACCGGCCCCTCCAGTATATAGGCTCCTCCTACTCCCATGTTCATCAGTCCATACACAAGCTAAGGAAGAGCAGACCAACCAGCAGAACAACATATCCCCTTCTGAAATTTCAGAAATGAGAGAAAACAGGTTATGTAATAGAAACACACAGTCTTAGGCATACCCCATTGGACCTGACAACTGTGTAGAGCTGACGAAACTGGAAGGAGAGCCGTAGAGCGCTAAACCCAGTCCAGAAGATCGACATCAGGAAGGAGACGCGCTGCATCTAGAAACACAAAAAAACACTTCTGCCCTGGGAGGGTGCTGTGTCTCCCTTCCTTCCTTCGCTGAAAAGGATTTTACAGGTAAGTTCTTACCAAAATCCGGCTTTCAGCAGCAGAAGGGAAGGAAGGGAGACACAGATTCTCTACTTCGTGGGACGTCCTAAAGCAGTACCTACTTAAGGGTGGGAAATAGAGGCAGAAGCTTCCATACCCCAAAACTTAGGCAAGAGCGCAAACCGCGCTAAATAACGGAAAACTAAGTAAAGGGATGACTTAAATTACCGCCGCCTGCAGGACCCTGCGTCCCAGGGCCGCATCGGCTGAAGCACTTACGTCCACCTTATAAAACTTAGTAAAGGTGTGAACGGAGCGCCAGGTGGCCGCCCGGCAGAGCTGCGCTGCCGAGGCCCCCTGACGAAAAGCCCACGATGAGCCAATGGCTCTTGTGGAATGAGCTTTAACTTTAACCGGACAAGGCTCGCCCTTGAGCCGGTACGCTTCCAGGATAGCTGAACGGATCCACCGAGCTATCGTGTCTTTGGAAGCACGTTGACCACGCCGACGACCTGCCGGAATTATAAAAAGAGAGTCCGACTTCCGAAAACCTTGAGTGATCGTAAGATAGAACTTCAATGCCCGCACTAAGTCCAACGAGTGCAAGGCCCGCTCCCTTGGATTCTTAGGTCCTGGACAAAGAGAAGGCAACACAATGTCCTGATTAATGTGGAATTGTGACACTACCTTAGGCAAAAAATCTTCACGAGTACGAAGCACCACGCGATCCGGAAAAAATTCCAGAAAAGGAGGTGAGCAAGAAAGTGCTGCCAATTCCGATACCCTTCTCAAAGAGGTGACTGCCACCAAGAAGGCCACCTTCCAAGAAAGTAGTGAAAGTTTAGCAGAATCCATAGGCTCAAAAGGCCTATGCTGAAGGGCTTCCAGGACTAGATTAAGCCGCCATGGAGCCACAACTGCCCTCCGTGGCGGAAACTGACGTGTGACTCCGCGAAAAAAAGAGCGCACATCCCTGCGAGAGGCAATAGCCTTCCTAAAAAGTGCGGAAAGAGCAGATACCTGTCCCCGCACCGTACTAACTGCCAAACCCCTGGCCAGACTAGATTGCAGAAAGGCCAAGAAGTTGGGGATGGAAAAAACCCTCGGGTTTCTTGAGGATCCAGAACACCATGAATAGAAAGACTCCCAAGTTCTGTGATAAATCCTGGACGTAGCTGGACTCCGGGCCGCCCGCAAGGTAGCAATGACCTCGGGCGAAAAACCGCAACGGGTCAAGATCTCGGTCTCAAGAGCCACGCCGTCAAACGAAGGGACCTCAGGTCCGGATGACGAATGGGCCCCTGAGTGAGCAAGTCCGGGCGAAGGGGCAGCGGAAACGGAGGTGCCGCCTGAAGAGACACCAGCGTCGAATACCATGTCCTCTGCGGCCAGTCTGGTGCTATCAGAATTATTGATACCCTTTCGAGTTTGATCCGTCGGATCACCAGAGGTAGTAAGGATATTGGCGGAAACGCATAGATCAGCTTGAACTGACCCCACGGGGCCACTAGAGCATCCACCGCCACCGCCTCCGGGTCCCTGTACCTGGACATGAACGTCGGAACCCTGGCGTTCAGCCTGGATGCCATCAAGTCCACCTGAGGAGTCCCCCAACAGGAACACAGCAGAGAAAACACTTCTGGATGGAGACTCCATTCCCCAGGGTCCACTTGCTTGCGACTGAGGAAGTCCGCCGAGATATTCAACACCCCTGGAATGTGAATTGCAGAGATTGCTGGAACTTTGGACTCGGCCCAGACCAGAATCCGAGAGACATGAGACTGGAACTCCTCGTCCCTCCTTGGTGATTGATGTACGCGACAGCCGTAGCATTGTCCGACTGGATCCGGACCGGTAGACCACTCAATAAGACCGTCCAATGTTGGAGGCAGAGAAATATTGCTCTCAACTCCAAAATGTTGATCGGGAGAGACGACTTCTTTGGCGACCAGACCCCCTGAATCTAGAGGTCGTTCCAAACTCCCCCCCAGCCTGTCCGGCTGGCATCGGTTGTCACCACCGACCATCTCGGAGGAAGGAAGGATTTCCCCACGGATAGAGTCTCCGGACGTAACCACCATCCAAGAGATTCTCGCACCCTGCGGGAGATAATGACCGAGCGATCCAGAGAAGTTAGCGATCGATCCCAATGGGTCAGAATAAGGCTCTGGAGATCCCGGGAATGAAATTGTGCAAATGGTACTGCTTCCATAGTTGCCACCATTTGACCCAGAAGGCGCATGCATTCCAGAAGGGACATTGACATCGCCGACCTCATAGCCTAGACCAGAAGACGAAGGTTCGTCTGTTTGACAGGAGGCAGGGACACAACTGCCCGAACAGTATCGAACTGCATCCCCAGGAAAAGAATGGACTGTGCTGGCTCCAATGACGATTTCTTCCATTTGATCAGCCACCCGAAGTCCATCAGGTACTGAAGGGAGAGATCGCGAGCTGCTATTGCCTCCTCCGCTGTGGGTGACACTATGAACAGGTCGTCCAGGTAGGGGAGGATCGTAACCCCCTGTCTTCGAAGAAGTGCCATGAGAGGAGCCAGAATTTTTGTAAAAACCCTGGGAGCTGAGGCCAACCCGAAAGGCAGGGCCACAAACTGGTAATGGGCTTGACCTATAGCGAAACGCAAGAAACGCTGGTGAGCCCTGCCGATAGGGATATGCAAATAGGCGTCGCGGATGTCTATGGACACCAAGAAATCGTACTGCGACAGGGTCGCTATCACCGATCGGAGAGACTCCATGTGGAACTTCCGTGTCCGGACGTAAATATTCAAATCCCTGAGATCCAGCACCAGACGAAACTTGTCCTCCTTTTTGGGGACCACAAAAAGGTTGGAATAAAAACCCTTTCCCTGGTCTTCCGGAGGAACCTGAACCACCACACCCTGCTGTAGGAGAGAGTCGACCTCCTGAAACAGTGCGGCAGCCAGTCTTGGCACGGACGGAATGCCCGTCAGACGAAACCTGTCTAGAGGCAGCGAATGAAACTCTATGAAATAGCCTGCCGACATAACCCGTGTCACCCAGGCGTCTGCTATGTGGGATGCCCAGATCGACCCGAATTGTAGCAGACGACCTCCCACCCGAGAGCCCTCGGGGGGATCCCTGGCGTCAGTCAGCCTTAGAGGACTTTTTATCAACCTCCAGTCTGTCCTGACGGGACCGTTGCTTCCAAGGAGTACAAGATTTCTGGGCGGATCTGCCGGAGGATGAGGCACGACCCAACCTCCAAGAAGGCTGACTGAATCGTCCCCTGGCCCGAAGGGACCGAAGACCTCTGCCGGGCCCTGTCCTGCTGGCTGTGGATGCCACTGCCTTTTTCCCAGGCAGAGTAACATCCTTAGCTTTAGCTTTGGCAATTAGTTCCGAAAGATCTGAACCAAAGAGCTGACCGCCCTTATATGCCAGACTAAGCAATCCCTGTTTGGATACTGCATCCCTGGTCCACTGTTTAAGCCACAGAGCTCTTCTAATCGTGACTGCCGAAGCCTGAGCCCTGGACAGAATTGAAGCAGTGTCCAGTACTGCATCTCTGCCATAACACATAGCTTCTTTCCACTTCTGAACGCGAAGTCCCATCCTGCCACGCCAATGCAGCGGATCCAACCACCGCAGAGAAGCCTCACCGGCCCACATGGCCCCCAAGGCCGCTCGGAAACCATGACTCGCGGCTTCATAGATGGATTTTGCCGCTGACTCCGATCTTCTGTCCAAAGGATCCTGAAGATTGGCTCTCCCTTTAACAGGAAGCAGGGAAGACTTGGTCAGCTGAGACAGAGATATATCCACCTCAGGAGAGGGAACCCAATTAGTAACCATCTCCTTGGCACAGGGATATAGGGCATCAAAAAAACGCGTTCCTCGGAAGCGTTTATCCGGACACTGACGCTCCTTCTCTACCGCTTCGTTAAGTTCCTCATGCGCAGGTAATGTAGAACGAACACGGCGCGTCTTCTGATACAGACGTCCCGACCTAGACGGTCTTGTCGGCTCTTCAGACAGCTCTAATACTTCCCGCATGTCCTTAATAAGCCCATCTACGCGACCAGAAAGAGAAACAGAGCGATCCTGTTGATCCTCCTCTTCGGACTCAGAAATGTCATCAACCGAATCTGTTGGTGAATCCGAAGCCTCTGATGCGCTCTGCGAGGGAGACAACGCCACCATAGTCTTGCGGCGCTTTTTACCTCGTGGCATCGGGTGTGATCTAGCTGACACCCACTGTCCCAAGAGACTAGAGAGACTATCAATGGAGCGAGTGAGCGCCTCCACCTTAACATCACTGAGCGTTGAACTTGATGTAGTAGAAGGCCTGAGTGTATCAGAGGCGTGCGACTGAACCTGAAACGGATCAGGAGACCGATCCGCACTCCCAGGCCCCTGATCCGACATGCCACCCACACCAGATGCCAGGATGTACAACAAGGATGGCAAAAGAGTGTTAAAGCTGCACAGCCTGTTTTCAAAACTCACTTTTTTTTCTTTTTTTTTTTTTTTTATATATTTATGCGACAGGCTCTGAAGGGTTAAAGCTCACCCTTAGAAAAGAGCTACCCCAGAAATGCCGAGCAAAAAATCAATAGGGGGAAACTCCCTTAAACACCATGCGTTTCCCCTAAAGCTCCACTTTTTCAGATGGGGTTAACATCACAGCAACTATAATACTACGCAGCCTAAAAGGTCAGTGAACTAAATAGCTGGACGCCGGAGGGAGAAGCAGGGACCGCCAGCGCACGCTCAACCAAGCGCTTCCTGCCTAAGTAATGACGGCAGGAAGCCAGGAGACGATAAGCCACGCCCCCTCTAGGCGACGCCCCCGCTAGGCCACGCCCCCGCCAAAGCCCGCGCTTATTCAAACAACAAAAACGAGGGCAGAAAACTTCCTACCTCTATGAAGGCAGGAAGCAAGTCAATAAAAGCAAGAAAACGCGCGCCAATACAGGGAGCTTCCTGCCTCAATGAAGGCAGGAAGCAAAAACGAAAAAGCATGCGCAAATAAAAAATAAAAATTACTGGCCTCCGTCTCTGCTCCCCAGTCAAGGCAGCGTCTGAAATAGACAAGAAACACACAGGCAGTACACTTTCCGTAGCCGTCAAAGATACTCTTTAGACCAAAGAGCACTTACCCGGCTGAACGCCACAGGGATCCTCAGGGATGTGTGGCGCCATGGCCCTTTGCTCCCCCCTATGGAGGAGCACGCAGGGACCCTCTCAGATGTGTGGTGTGCGCCTCCGCCAGGGAGGGCCCTGTATCCCCCGGGGCCGGCAGGCATAAGTGGGAACCTCCTCAAGGGGTACACAGAGCTGCCAGGGGAGGGTCAGGGGTCTCAGCAGCGCCGAGACCCCCAGAGACCTCTAGACCACGGGGGGTCCAGGACTCGCTGGATATAAAATAACTCTTCTGAGGAGCTGCCGAAGCAGCGACTATCCTCTGAGACCTCAGATAAAAAGACTGATGAACATGGGAGTAGGAGGAGCCTATATACTGGAGGGGCCGGTCATCATTTTCCAATCTGAGGTGACTATCCTATGGGGCTCCGCCTACCCACGAAATAGAGAATCTGAGACTCCCTTCCTTCCCTTCTGCTGCTGAAATAGTAAGCACTCTGATGGTATCCAACTGCCGACCGATTTTTTATGGACCCATAGACTTTCTTTGCCAAGTTCGATCCCACAGTCTGATCAATGTTAGACACATCTCTGCGATTTTACATGGACCATCCAGTCCTCAAAAAATCATTGACATGAGAACAGCCCCACAGACTATCATTGAGACCAGTGCTATCCATGAAGAACACTTACTCGAAAAACTGATGTGTTGATAAGCCCTTAGGCAGACATTAATGTGTGTATGGCCACATTAATCCAGGAGTAAGGGCCCATTCACATGCTTGTTCCCCTTTTTTCATCCACAAAAAAGGGACCCACTTTTCTCCCATTTTTTGTCTTTTGTATTTCAATGGATTCACAGACTTGAATGGAAATCAGGGAACAAAAAGTGTATGGAAGTAGGACATGCTCTTATTTTAACGGAACGGACACATGGATCAACTCTAAAATGGATGTGTGAATAGTTCCATTAGAAATATTCCCAGGACACAAGTACAGTAGTGTTCAAAATAATAGCAGTGTGTTTTAAAACATGATTTAAGCACAAAATGTTTATACTCGTTTTTATTTCCATGTATTGGGAACATTGCAAACGGTTTCTTAATTCATAACATGAAGAGAAATGTATATAATTTTTAAGTACTTTTACAGAAAATAACAAAAACTTAACATTGGGTTGTTCTAAAAAAATAGCGATGTCTGCATTTGTCTTTACAAACTCACAAAATGTACTTTTTTTTAGGATTTTCCCGTGAGTCACTAACCTAATATTTAGTTGTACAGTGCTGGCCAAAAGTATTGGCACCCCTGCAATTCTGTCAGATAATACTCAGTTTCTCCCTGGAAATGATTGCTATCACAAATTCTTTGGTATTATTATCTTCATTTAATTTGCTTGCAAGGAAAAAACACAAAAGAGAATGAAGCAAAAATCAAATCATTGATCATTTCACACAAAACTCCAAAAAAGGGCCGGACAAAAGTATTGGCACCCTCAGCCTAATACTTGGTTGCACAACCTTTAGCCAAAATAACTGCGAACAACCGCTTCCGGTAACCATCAATGAGTTTCTTACAATGCTCTGCTGGAATTGTAGACCATTCTTCTTTGGCAAACTGCTCCAGGTCCCTGATATTTGAAGGGTGCCTTCTCCAAACTGCCATTTTGAGATCTCTCCACAGGTGTTCTATGGGATTCAGGTCTGGACTCATTGCTGGCCCTAGAAGTCTCCAGTGCTTTCTCTTAAACCATTTTATAGTGCTTTTGGAAGTGTGTTTTGGGTCATTGTCCTGCTGGAAGACCCATGACCTCTGAGGGAGAACCAGCTTTCTCACACTGGGCCCTACATTATGCTGCAAAATTTGTTGGTAGTCCTCAGACTTCATAATGCCATGCACATGGTCAAGCAGTCCAGTGCCAGAGGCAGCAAAGCAACCCCAAAACATCAGGGAACCTCCGCCATGTTTGACTGTAGGGACCGTGTTTTCTTTGAATGCCTCTTTTTTTTTCCCTGTACACTCTATGTTGATGCCTTTTGCCAAAAAGCTCTATTTTTGTCTCATCTGACCAGAGAACATTCTTCCAAAACGTTTTAGGCTTTCTCAGGTAAGTTTTGGCAAACTCCAGCCTGGCTTTTTTATGTCTCGGGGTAAGAAGTGGGGTCTTCCTGGGTATCCTACCATACAGTCCCTTTTCATTCAGACGCCAACAGATAGTACGGGTTGACACTGTTGTACCCTCGGACTGCAGGGCAGCTTGAACTTGTTTGGATGTTAGTCAAGGTTCTTTATCCACCATCCGCACAATTTTGAAATCTCTCGTCAATTTTTCTTTTCCGTCCACATCTAGGGAGGTTAGCCACAGTGCCATGGGCTTTAAACTTCTTGATGACACTGCGCACGGAAGACACAGGAACATTCAGGTCTTTGGAGATGGACTTGTAGCCTTGAGATTGCTCATGCTTCCTCACAATTTGGTTTCTCAAGTCCTCAGACAGTTCTTTGGTCTTCTTTCTTTTCTCCATGCTGAATGTGGTACACACAAGGACACAGGACAGAGGTTGAGTCAACTTTAATCCATGTTAACTGGCTGCAAGTGTGATTTAGTTATTTCCAACACCTGTTAGGTGCCACAGGTAAGTTACAGGTGCTGTTAATTACACAAATTAGAGAAGCATCACATGATTTTTCAAACAGTGCCAATACTTTTGTCCACCCCCTTTTTTAGGTTTGGTGTGGAATTATATCCAATTTGGCTTTAGGACAATTCTTTTTGCGTTTTTTTCATTGAAGACAAATTAAATGAAGAGAATAATACCAAAGAATTTGTGATTGCAATCATTTTCAGGAAGAAACTGAGTATTATCTGACAGAATTGCAGGGGTGCCAATACTTTTGGCCACCACTGTATACCCAGTGTTTTTTAGAACTGCTTCACATCTATGTTGCATAGAGTCGACTAACTTCTGGCACCTGTCAACTGTTCTTCCAGTCCAGGATGCTTTGACTACATCACACAATTTTTTGGCATTTGTTGGCTTTGCCTCAGAAACAGCATTTTTGATGTCACCCGAACGCTGTGGTGCTCTCTATGGGAGCAGCTGCCAGACTCCTCCGGCATCGGCTTATCCACACATAGAACAAAAGGATCAGCCATTGAAATTTCAGCCGCTGGACATTATCTATCAGCAGATTCCAACCATATCATCCGACTTTAATGTGTATGAGGACTTTTAGCCATAAACACTACTGGTCCATGTGCTTTCCGTTTTAGAAATGGCATGAGTAAGGACTCATTCACACTTCCGATTTTTCCACGTATGAGAAAAATGGACCGATTATTTTAATCAGAGTGTGGTCCGAGTGTCATCCATTTTTCTCATATGGAGAAATTTAAAAAAAAATTCTCCATCTTCTTCATTCTGACAGTTCGTGAAAATCGGATCGCACTTGGATGCCATCAGATGCGTCTTCGATATTTTCAAAGGACCACTGGGACACGAGCACAGCCACGAGTGCTAGTCGTGAAAACCACAGATAACACTTCTACGTGAAACTCGGACATCTGAATGAGCCCTAAAACTGACTTGTGAATGAGTCCGAATTTCCAAAGGCAGATTTGTTGTAGAAATTGACCAGGGGCAGGATGGGGACAATAAATTTGAGAGCTCTTACCTGCAGCACTGGGGTGCCCTGGATTCACATCTGAGCAATGGCATCTTCATGTTTCCGGAGTAATCTTGTTTATTCCCACAATATACAATTGGCTAATTGGCCATGTATCACATTACTTATGGGTCACTGCTTTTTGTATTCTGACTTTTTTTTTTGCGTATACCATTTGTCCTGACGCGCGCCCGATTGTCGATAAGACGCACTTCCGCTACTTGCCACTTTGCTGTGATCCCAAACTGCATTGCACGATCTTTGAACTTCCAATCCCTTTCTCTGATTGTACAACAGAATAAGGAGAAATAGAGCAACAAGGGTTCTAGACAGCACATGCTGCACAAACAGAGTACAACTGAGGACGCCCCCCCCCACCCCGGCTGAAACCCTCAGTGAGGAGGTGTTTAAAAACGATTTACTGAATGTACGGCCATCATCAGATGCAAGGAAATACTGCACTGACTACGTCACATGCCCAATGATTGGGAGATAGAGTATTTTCTAGACCAGTGTCTCCCAAACTCCAGTCCTTCCAGCCCCCCAACAGGTCATGTTTTCAGGATTTCCTTAGTATTGCATAGGAAGGATATGTATCACTCACACGTCTACAAATAGGTAAATTGGAGAGTGGTTAGAAAGGTTTCCATTATATTGACGGAAAGCAGACTGATGACCTATCCTATGTCTGATCAGTGGGGATGTGACTCCCGGCACCCCCGCCGATTAGTTGTTCTCTGTGCCAGCGGCGGCTGGAGCTGCTCCGTTTACAGACAGTGGCCGCGGCTGGGTATTGCACATCCGCCCCTATTCAAATCAATAGGAGGATGTGCTGTACCCGGCCACAGCCACTATCAAACGGAGCAGCTCCGTAACTGAGCCCTTCTGGACACTGCTGGCACGGAGAACAGCTGATCAAGAGTGTGCCGAATGTCTCACCCCCACCGATCAGACATTGATGACGTATCCTACGTATAAGTCATCAATGTTAAAGTAGTGGACAACCTCTTTAAGCAACTTTCTAAATAGTCTTCACACAAAAAAAATGTTCTATTTTGCTGCTGCATTGCTCCGTGATCTGCAAAAAGAAAAAATTACAATGTTCCAAATGCTCCTGGATTTCCTCTCCGTTCTCTCAGTGTTAGAGATAGCAGTAGGGAGGAAAAAGGAGATTGTACACCGATCTGCAGTGCAAAGAAGGGAGACGTATTTCAAGTCTTATGGAGAACAGAAAAAACAGACTGTATATAAAAGGGGGAAAGTGTATGGAGAGGAAATGAGTGCAGGAGAGAAGCTGTTCTGATATGAGCTAAGGAAGATCTCAGCGCCCTGGATACATATAGAGCTCACATCCAGCCTATATTACAGGGAGTGACACTCCCACAAAAGTCTGACCCTAGGGACTCATTCAGACATCAGATATTATTTTAAGAGTTTTATCAATGTTCTAAATGGATAGTATTCGTACCTGTGATAGTCCACCATGGAACCATTCACATGTACTGAGTGGTCCTCGCAAAATGTTGGAGATGTCCAATTTTGATCAGAGTGTGGCCTTTTTTTTCCCCTCCACGTACGAGAAAAACTGATGACACTGATCAAAATAATCGGTCTACTTTTCTTGTGAGAAAAAAACATCTGAATTAGGCCTAAAAAGGTAACCATCAACATGCAAAAATCATGTTTTTCCATATAAAAAGGAGTCCATAATGTAACTTTATATTACTCAGTTGCAGAACTCTCCATTATACATCAATCACAGCAGTTGTCTTATACGTTTTTATAATGGGGGTGTCCATTGTTATGGTCATAGTTGGGGGTCGGACGGCCAGCACCACCACAGATCAGCTGTATTCACCTCTAGCGACGGCTGGATGTATACAGTGAGTGGATGCAGAATGGCGCAGCTCTGTGCACCATGTAGTGGCTGAGAACTGCAGCTCCGCTCCTATTCCCCTCAATAGCGGTGACACTTTCCTATAATAACATACTCCCGGGAGTCGCCATTTCACAATTTATTATTTGTACAAGCTGCCAGAAGCAGCCATAACCCACAAAAACGGATAACACAAGATGTGAACGTTCCCGCTTTCCCTTTAAATAAACAGATGATGACGAGGAGTCGCTCAGAGAGAAGGACAAATTTATTCCAAATTACTTTAAAAATTGATCTTAAAATTTTATGACATAATTATGTATTTAAAAAAAAAAAAAGTAATCTCTCTAGCCTAGAAGAGGACTTAGGACTTATTGTCTTCAAGTTGTAAATGCAGAATGGGAATTGCCAGAAAGTTTCTTTATCCCATTTCTGGACGCTGGTTTACTACATAGAGCTATCCAGGAATTATGGAAACCCTGCATGATACGGCTGCATAGAAAGCCTATAAAAGGGATAGGCGGAAAGTTTTACAGATCAAAGCAATATAAAATATGTGGCAATCACATTCACTGGTGGCGCAGAACCGGCAAAGGGCAAGTTAGTCTCTACCATTTATCTAGGCTTCTAGCATTCCTGCTTCATTAGATACTTGTATTCCCCCTGAAGTGACATTTTTCTTGGAATTCTGCATTGTTGTTTTCCTCTGTTATTCCTCCTGGAAATGCATGAGTAACTTGACAACTGAGTGTTAGACTTAACACGTACATTGGCTACCAAGTCCCCTGTGCGATGCAGCATGGCAGCAGTATTCTTTCCTATAATCAATGCTTCAAGGACAATATATATGCACATGGTATCAAGACTGTTATTGTCCTCTTACCCTGAAGTTGTAAAAACTACAATGTGCATGAGGCCTTACCATTCCCCGATTACACAAGCATACAACCTAGAGAGCAATGGTAACACCCGACTGTCCATTTACTAATACATTGCCAGGAGGAACAACAGAGGGATAGCACAAAGATTGAGTAAAACAGACCTATTGGGGATAGATAACAATTTCTGTGCTCTAAATGGCTTTGCCAAGATCCAGCTCCATCTCCGAATAAGTATACGGTCCAGCAGACAAAAAGCAAAGGGTCCGCAATCTGACTGCGATCTACAGGAACGCTACGGAAAAGGTGTAACACTAGTTACGATTTAGCAACACTTTCTGTAAACTCCGACCTTACTAGGTAAAAGACGACGTGTGCATCACTGTATACAGTCGTGTGAAAAAGTGTTTGCCCCCTTCCTGACTTCTTATTCTTTTGCATGTTTGTCACACTTAAATGTTTCAGATCACAAAAAACAATTAAATATTAGATAATATTAACACAAAAACTCAAAATGCACTTTGTAAATTAACATCTTTATTAAGGGAAAAAGAAATCCAAACCTACAGCGCCTACATGGTGAAAACATGGAACAGTGGTGAACCTTCCCAGGAGTGACTGGCCAACTAAAATTACCCCAAGAGCACAGCGATGGGTCATCCAAGAGGTCACAAAAGACCCCACAACAACATCCAAAGAACTGCAGGCCTCACTTGCCTCAGTTAAGGTAAGTGTTCATGACTCCACCATAACAAAGACTGGGCAAAAATGGCAGAGTTCCAAGACGAAAACCACTGCTGAGCAAAAAAGAACAAAGGCTCGTCTCAATTTTGCCAGAAAATATCTTGATTGTCAAGACTTTTGGGAGAATACTCTGTGGACTGACAAGACAAAAGTTAAACTTTTGTCTTGTGTATGTCTAATTACATCTGGTGTAGAAGTAACTGCTTTCAGAAAAAGAACATCATACTAACAGTAAAATGTGGTGGTAGTGTGATGGTCTGGGGCTGTTTTGCTGCTTCAGGACCTGGAAGACTTGCTGTGGCAAATGGAACCATGAATTCTGCTGTCTACCAAAAAATCCTGAAGGAGAATTTCCGGCCATCTGTTCGTGACCTCAAGCTGAAGTGCACTTGGGTTATGCAGCAGGACAATGATCCAAAACACACCAGCAAGTCCACCTCTGAATGGCTTAAGAAAAACAAAGTGAAGACTTTGGAATGGCCTAGTCAAAGTCCTAACCCCAATCCAATTGAGATGCTGTGGCATGACCTTAAAAAGGCGGTTCATGCTCGAAAACCCTCCAATGTGGCAGAATTGCAACAATTTTGCAAAGATGAGTGGTCAAAATTCCTCCAGAGCGTTGAGAAAGACTCCTTGCAAGTTATCGCAAAAGCTTGATTGCAGTTGTTGCAGCTAAGGGTGGCACAACCAGTTATAAGGTTTAGGGGGAATCACTTTTTCACACAGGGCCGTGTAGGTTTGGATTTCTTTTTCCCTTAATAATAAAGTCCTTCATTTAAAAACTGCATTTTGTGGTTACTTGTGTTATCTTTGTCTAATATTTAAATTTCTTTTGTCATCTGAAACATTTAAGTGTGACAAACATGCCAAAGAACAAGAAATCGGGAAGGGAGCAAACACTTTTTCATACCACTGTATATAGCGCCCAACACTGCGTGCCCCTGACTTTGCACCGAACCACCGTCTATTGTGTAATTGGCACTGACTTATTTTTTGTCTCTGTGCTTCTTAAAGAAACATTGGTGCCGGAAATAAACCAAATAAGACAAGCAAACTAAGAGGAGGGGAAAAAATAAACACAAAAAAAGATTTTTTTTTTTTTTGTTTTGTTCTCTTTTATAGATACAGTTCTCTATATTTAGAAATGATCACATACACATTTGTAACCGATTCTGTTCCTGGGAATGATTATTGAGAATCTCGTCGTCCTCTGACCTCATTGCCTGGACAAGTGCTTTCTTCTTAGGCCACAGAGTAAAAGGAAGGGGGAAGAGGAGCTGGGGAGGCTGCGTCCAGTTTACAGTATATAATATATTGGAAATGTACCATAAATATTCCCCAAAAAAATTAAAATTAGAAAAAAAAAATAAACGAAATAAGACAGAGCAGGTCGATAGAGGAAACATAGCCGAGCTGGAAGAATGATCATATTGCTGAGCAGGGCAGTGTGGGGTGCAGAGCGAGCTAGGTAGGTAGCCGTGCTACACGGAGTCGGTACGGTTAAAAAAAAACAAAAATCAAAATCACCCAGAGACCAGAAGAGAAAGAGCAGATTTAAAGCAGGATACTATGTGGAGAGAAAAAAGCCCACCCTCGGGGGCAGACCATAGAGCCGACAGGTGTTGTAGTTGGAGCTTTGTGCTATTACATTGGCCACATTAACAAATATGGAACAAAGCTCCCCCCAGGAAACCAGGACAAAAAAAAAAAATGGATACCCTCTCCCCCGCCCGACTGCTAACGTCGATAGGCTTTTCCGAGTCATGTAGCTGAATGAGTTCAAAGATTGGCAATAAAGGAAATATAAGGAAAGCTTTAGAGAAGCAACAGGACAGGCAGCGGAGTTTATCGGACAGTCACACCCAGCTTCTCCAGCACGCGCACGCCCTTCTCCTGGTACTCCTGCCTGGTCATCCAGAAGTTGTCTTTGTCTTTCATGATGTCTGCTAACACTGCGCCCCCCAGGAATACCATGTGCTTACGACGGGGAGGGTCTTCAATGCGAATCTTGAATTTCTGCAAGAAAAAAAAAAAAAGAAAAAGATCAATATAAAACAATATTAATATTAGGGCTCATGCACATGGACGTATTTTCGGTCTGAGTGCGATGTAACAAACCATCGGATCGCACTCAGACCAGTGTTATTTTACGGGGCAGTGCACATATCTGGGAAAATGATCGCTGTATGCCCAGATATTCAGATCACACTCTGCCATGAAAGTCAATGAGTCAGTGGAAACCATCGGACTGCACTCGGGTGACATCTGAGCGCAGTCCGAATTCCACAGACTGACACAATGGAGAAGATTGAGTCATTTTTTTCCTTCATCTTCTCCATTGATCAGATTACACTATGATTTGCATAAGCGGGCCATTTCTCTGCCCTGCCATTACTGGGTACGAGGGGAGTTCGTAAACTGGAATTCTGAAAGATATGAAAAAAATTCTGATGGTGTAAGATCTCATGATAAAAAGGCATCTATGACTTGTTTGTTTTGAGAGCGCCATCATGGGAACTCCATCCCTGGCACAGACAGTCATGGCCCCGCTATATACAGGAGCTGAGGATTTCACACCGTAGAGAATATGATCTGTTTAAAGATAGTCAGCAAGTGTTCCATCCCCCTGCAGCGCCTCCACAGTAGAAATGAAGCATTACAGTTTTCCATTAAAATCAATGACCTGTCTGCTTAGCGCAAGGGGACTATTCACGTAGAATGCCCGAATGATGCCGTATTTCTCCATTATCCGGACAAGTTGCAGTCTGGCTCCAGTCACTGCCCATTACTGGGTGTTATCAATGGGGGGGGGGGGGGGGTGTCCTCCGGATACGGCTTCCCTCCCAGCTGTGTGCACTACTGTTCTGAGACCCCCGGTCAAGGAAAAGCCACCGCCGCCGGGATCCAGTCGCTGCTTTCCAGCTGAGATCAGTTTCAGCTGCCTCTAAAGCCCGGCACCGTGCCCTCGCTGTCATGCTGCCCCATGGAGGAGAAGTAACATAGTTTTAGTTCAACCCATAGCCTAACTTGTTGATCCAGAGGAAGGCAAAAAAAAAAACATGTGGCAAACACTAAGCTCCACATTGGGGAAAAAAATTCCTTCCCGACTCCATACGACAATCAGACTAGTTCCCTGGATCAACGCCCTATCAAGGAATCTAGTATTTATAACCTGAAATATTATACTTTTCTAGAAAGGCATCCATGCCCTTCTTATATTTTAATAGTGAATCACTCATTACAACATCATGCGGCAGAGAGCTCCATAGTCTCACTGCTCTTACAGTAAAGAATCCGCGTCTGTGATTATGATTAAACCTTCTTTCCTCCAGACGTAGAAGATGCCCCCTTGTCCCCGTCTCTGGCCTCAGAGTAAAAAGATCAGCAGACAGGTCTTTGTACTGTCCCCTCATATACTTGTACATAGTAATAAGATCACCCCTAAGCCTTCTTTTTTCCACAGTAAATAACCCCAAGTGTAATAACCTGTCTTAGTATTGCAGACCCCCCAGTCCTCTAATAACCTTGGTCGCTCTTCTCTGCACCCGCTCTAGTTCAGCTATGTCTTATACACCGGATACCAGAACTGTACACAGTATTCTAAGTGTGGTTGCACTAGTGACTTGTATAGAGGTAAAATTATGTTCTCCTCATGAGCATCTATGCCTCTTTTAATGCATCCCATTATTTTATTTGCCTTTGCAGCAGCTGCCTGACACTGGCCACTAAATGTGAGCTTGTCGTCCACCAATACACCCAGGTCTTTTTCAGTTACAGTTTTGCCCAGAGTTTTACAATTAAGCATATAATTATACATTTTATTTCCTCTGCCCAAGTGCATTACCTTACATTTATCCCCATTAAAGCTCATTTGCCATTTATCAGCCCAAGCTTCTAGTTTACATAGATCCTCCTGTAATATAAAATTGTCCTCCTCTGTATTGATTACCCTGCAGAGTTTAGTGTCATCTGCAAATATTGAAATATTACTCTGTATGCCCCCTACAAGGTCATTAATAAATATGTTAAAAAGAAGGGGGCCCAATACTGACCCCTGTGGTACCCCACTGTTAACTGAGACCCAGTCTGAGTGTTTTCCATTAATAACCACCCTTTGTTTCCTATCACTGAGCCAATTCTTAACCCACATACATATATTTTCCCCTATCCCCATTGTTCTCATTTTATGTATCATCCTTTTGTGTGGAACCGTATCAAAAGCTTTTGAAAAGTCCATATACACAACATCCACTGCATTTCCTTGGTCCAGTTTGGAACTTGCCTCCTCATAAAAGCTGATCAGATTAGTTTGACAGGAACGGTCCCTCGTAAACCCATGTTGATATTGGGTTATGAGGTTATTCTTCTTCAGATACTCTAGTATAGCATCTCTTAGGAAACCCTCCAGGATTTTACCCACAGTAGAGGTTAAGCTTACTGGCCTATAAGTGACTATTGCTAGGCTGCAGCCATGGCTCTCCCCCTAGTGAGATCATATGAGGAGTGTCACGGTTGTCGCCCTCAGTGTGGAGGCATCCGGATCATATGAAATGTGATGGAGAAGTGCTGTGTCTGGTGTCATTCTCAGCCCGTAAAATGAAGGGATTAAAGTCTCTACAATGCAAAAGCACTGATCATACACATTATAATATGATCTGCACGCCACGTCTGCTTCATACAAATTGTAAAGTGCTGCGGAATATGTTGGCGCTATAAAAATAATAATAATTATTATTATTATACAAAGAAACGGAAATCTAACAGCAAACTTCTACCAAGCCAGGAAGCCTTCCGCAATGGTACACAGGCGCCCTCTGGTGGCAGAATAGTGAAATAATCCTCATGACTATCCTCCACTCAAATGACCGAAGTTAGAATTATTTTTCAGAAAAAGGCAGATATTTGAAAAGTAAAATATAATATGTCATCAGCACAGATCAGAATATATAATTCCAGACATGCAAGATGCAGAAAAGGATTATTGTATGCTTTTATAATGAGCTCAGTCTACATAGCAAGCAGGACCTATTGTATATAAAAATATTCTAGCTTAACCTTAAAGGAAATTTGTCACCAGATATGCTGCTTTCAGATGGGACAGCAACAGATATAGGGGAAGAGAACCTGATTCCAGTCATGTGTCACTTACAGGGCTGCTTGCTGCAGTTTTGATAAAATTCCTGTTGTATGTGCTGCAGATCTAGCAGTTCTCTGAATGCTGAGCTCTGTATAACCACAGCACACATCACTGATAGGCAGCTTTATGCCTATGTAGTGTGTACATAAAAAGCAGCCAATCAGTGATGGGGCGGGATTACTCAGAGCTCATGAATATGGAGGACTGCTCCTGCTGATAAAACAGTGATTTTATGAAAACTACAGCAAGTAGCCCAGTAAGTGACACACTGCTGGAATCTGGGTCTGTCTCTACATTATGCTGATTTCAGATTAGGTGGCAAAAACCTGGTGACAGATTCCCTTTAAATGGGTCGTATTTAAAGACCTGCTTTACAGCAGCCACCTGGACCTGGTATCTGGGAATCACTCATTGATTTCTACAGGAGGGTGTTGTGGGTCTGCGCTATGACCTGTGGCGAGATCACTGTAGGGAGGGGGAGGAGATGAGCTGTAACATTACACATTATCAATGACGGATCCTGTGTGTTATCCTCTGTAACTAGAGGCGTCATCTGATACTGTAATCCTGAAAAACCTACAAGAAGCAAAATGAACATAAACCCTGCTGTAAATAAATAAAAAGCAAGTGCATTTAAATAAAATAGGGTTCTTAGTAACACTGTTTTTGATCAAAAATAGTATGAAAGCTATCCCAATTTTGTGGGTTTTTTTTCTTTGTATGTTTTGCATTCTGTGGCCTCCCTGCCTTCAGCTGGACAACACATTTAAAAGCTTCCCTTGGCTGGTGTTCCTAGTTTGGGACCGGGGCCTCAGTCTGCCCTTATTCACACAGAGGTCAACTTTGACACATGGTAAGGTTTTTAATATTAGACAGAGTAGGTTCTATCCCGAACGGGTTCATCTTGTCGCTGGTGGGATAGCTTTCATACTATTTTTGATCAAAAACAGTGTTTCTAAGAACCCTATTTTATTTAAATGCACTTGCTTTCATTTATTTACAGCAGGGTTTATTTTCATTTTTTGCTTCTTGTAGGTTTTTCTGATCTATGGCCATTGTGAAACATGCACTTATGTGCTGCATGTTGACCATTTTAAACCAAACTCAAATTTTGTGGGGTTTTTTGACCCTGTAATCCTGCCTGAAATGATAATGAGACTGCTGAAAAGTCTTCTGTACAGAACAGGAGGTATTGGCTTACTATGAAGCTCACTGACCCCTGTGAAAACTGCAAGAGTTTAAATTATTCATCATTGCCTTTGCGCCTATTTTTTGTTTAGTTTTGTTCTTTTTTCTGCACACAATTATTCTATTTGTGCTTTTTAGGTCTATTTTATATGGGCTCGTCCGTATTTTTTTGTTCTCTACGTTCGACTTTTTAGAAAGTTGCTAAACTTGGTGCTATTTTACTCCAACCCAAATACACATTTTGTATGGAGACGTGATTAACCCTTACCGATAATTTCTCAACATCTCCCTTTAGGACTCTTTCCAAGTAGAGCTGTTTCAGTTCCCTCTCCAGGCGTGACGGCAGCCCCGGGTACATGGTGGAGCCTCCGGACAGCACAATGTGCTTATAAAACTCTGGCCTGTAAACGAAAAAGGTAATTATTAGGAGACACGAAAGAGAGAAGCAAAGAAAGCAGTGTCTTCTAGATTATCAGCCATGTATTACAGCACATAGGTCTGATGTCCTACATGTCACCGCAGTGGTAGAAAGCACAGAAAATCTCACCGGGTGTCAATGTCGGCTGCCTGGATGGTGTTGAACAGCAACTCGGCGACACCAACCCCTTCTACGTTGATAAGATGAGGCTGGAACAAAGCTTCGGGGGCTTCAAAGCGTTCTCCGCCGACTTTAATAACCCTGCCATCTGGAAGCTATGCGATAAAAAGAAACATGGCTGCATTTACAGCGCCCCCTCTAGGTTTACAGTGCCCTCCACTAGCATGGCATGTGCACAGCGGCGATACAGATTAATACACCCAGCACAGGTATTAGTATTCTCTGTTCTAAGCTCCTTAAATCCTTGTGATTTAATGAGACGTAATAACTTTACCAAATCTTAATGGGGAAAACAAACCCTTTGGCTTCAATAAATTTGTCTGAATGTGAAGGAAAAAGCGAATGGGCAAAGCCGTGCAAAGAAAGGTACAAGGACAGGAGCCACTATTGTGCATGTGGTGCTCAGCCATCCATCAGTTTAAAGACAAGGAGAGTGGCGCTCACTGATATTCCTCTAGTCTACTGCACCACAGCGACGGCGGGAGAGCGTGGCGGACATGCGCGACGGCAGCAGTGTGAGCGAGATTGTTCTCTGTGCGGCAGACTATCTTTAAGTGATTGCTGCCTTTTTCTCTTTTGGAGCAGATATACTGTGGATTTTCATCATATGCCAATTGAGATGCTGGATTTGCACCCCATTGTCACAGAGTATTTAACCTATTGTAAAACTACTGTGCCGAATCAGTGGTAGAGTCTACATGTAAAATGCAGATTTTGCGGCAGTCATCTCAGTGGCATCTGAACTCCGGCATAACAAATACTATTGATACAATAGTAATAGCAATATTGAAGAATAATCCCAGCATTAGGGCTCATGCACACTACTGTTTCGTGGCTTAGCACACATTGAAAGTGTCATGCAAAAAAAGCTCATTTGTGGCATGTTGAATTCTGGACTTCATGGTACAGGGTGTAAGTGTGCTGTAAGGACATACAGGACATTTATTTCTAAAGCTTTCAGTAACTTTGACCCCATTAGAGTCTCAGGAAGGGTCTCATACCTTCATCAATGAGTAGTTCTGATAGAACAATAGTTTTTTCAAGTTTACATGCTTAAGAGGGTATTAACCCAAACAGCATTATATAAAACTTGATCTACAAGAAAGTAATTTCAAGTGATTTCTACTTTGAGTCTGGCCAAGTCCAGGTTTTTTAAGGCGTTGAAAACTATGGCCATTGGTAGTGACATCCTCCAATGTATGACACGCTGTAATCTAGACACCTGGTGCACTGTATGGAGTGATATTTAACTGGCCATGGTGGGCATTTCTGGATTCGGACCTATGATATCAGCATTTTGCAATCAAATAGCAGTCTAGTGCATTGTGTAATATAGAGTCAGGGAATACCCAATGTATATACACTGTTAAAAAAATAAAGGGAGCACTTAACACAATGCAACTCTAAGTCAAAAACACTCCTGTGAAATCAACCTGTTCAGTTATGAAGCAACGCTGATTGTGAATAAATCTCTCCTGCTGTTGTGCAAATGGAACAGACAACTGGTAGAAATGATAGGCAATTAGCAAGATACCCTCTATAAAGGAGTGGTTCTGCAGGTGGTGACCACAGACAATTTTTCTGTTCTCATCCTTTCTGGCTGATGTTTTGGTCACTTTTGCATTTTGTCATTGCTTTCACCCCTAGAGGTACAGTAGCATGAGGCGGTGTCTACAACCCACAGAAGTTGCTCAGGTAGTGCAGCTCATTCAGGATGGCACATCAATGCGAGCTGTCGCAAGAAGGATAGCTGTGCCTGTCAGAACAGTGTCCAAAGCATGGAGCAGGTACCAGGAGACAGGCCAGTACACTAGGAGTTGTGGAGAGGCCGTAGGAGGGCAACAACCCAGCAGCAGGAACGTTACCTCCGCCTTTGTGCAAGGAGGAACAGGAGGAGCACTGCCAGAGCCCTGCAAAATGACCTCCGGCAGGCCACAAATGTGCATGTGTCTGCTCAAACTGTCAGAAAGAGACTCCATGAGGGTGGTATGAGGGCCTGACGCCAGAGAACACCAAGATTGGTAGATTCGCCACTGGCGCCCTGTGCTCTTCACAGATGAAAGCAGGTTCACACTGAGCACATGTGACAGAGACTGGAGACGCCGTGGAGAGCGATCTGCTGCCTGCAACATCCTTCAGCATGACCGGTTTGGCAGTGGGTCAGTAATGGAGTGGGGTGGCATTTCTTTGGAGGGCCGCACAGCCCTCCATGTGCTAGCCAGAAGCACCCTGACTGCCATTAGGTACCGGGATGAGATTCTCAGACTCATTGTGAGACCATATGCTGGTGCGGTTGGCCCTGGGTTCCTCCTAATGCAGGACAATGCCAGACCTCATGTGGCTGGTGTGTGTCAGCAGTTCCTGCATGATGAAGGCATTGAAGGTATGGACTGGCCCGCCCGTTCCCCAGACCTGAATCCAATCGAGAACATCTGGGACATCATGTCTCGTTCCATCCACCAACGCCACACGTTGCACCAGAGACTGTCCAGGAGTTGGGGGATGCTTTAGTCCAGGTCTGGGAGGAGATCCCACAGGAGACCATCCGCAACCTCATCAGGAGCATGCCCAGGCATTGTAGGGAGGTCATACAGGCACGTGGAGGCCACACACTACTGAACATCATTTCCTTGTCTTGAGGCATTTCTACTGAAGTTGGATCAGCCTGTAATTTGATTTTCCACTTTCATTTTGAGTATCATTCCAGATCCAGACCTCCATGGGATAATAATTTTGATTTACATTGATCATGTTTAGGTTTTATTGTTCTCAACGCATTCCACTACGTAATGAATAAAGATTTGCAACTGGAATATTTCAGTGATAACTAGGATGTGGTATTTTAGTGTTCCCTTTACTTTTTTGAGCAGGGTATATAGGGAACACCTAATGCATGCATATAGGGAACACCAGATTAGTAGTCAGTCACTAATTAGCCCCAATTCTTTGTAGCGAGCAAACCACCCTACAATAACATATGGCACCACGCCTGCCCATTACTCACTGTGTAGGACTCCACCAGCACCGTAGTCTCCAGCGCCAGCTTTTGCTCTTGCTCTATATTGTAGCCGACATAGCAGAGCTTCTCCTTAATCATGCGAACGGTCTCAAAATCCGCAGAGTGATTGAATGCGTATCCACGAAGAAGAAGCAACTGCAAGAAAGCAGACACAGGCCGGGGTTACCTCCTGAACTTAAATTACCACGTCACTATATGTCCCTTCTCCGCCTGGCCCTAATACATCTTGGAAATGGAAAGTAAAGCATTTTGGGATTGTGATGTGGCTGACTGAAAAGCAAAATTATTTTGTTAGCACAAACGTTTAATTTTTTTCCCCCAGCTTACATATACCCCCCAAAAAGTAGATCAGTGATAATCCACTTCCTTGTGTTACGTTCAACCTAATGCAAGTTTCAACTGCAGGACACAAGGTGGCGCTACAGAGTTACGGTAATTCAGCTCCTGAGGCAATGAAGCAGTCGGGACACAGGAGCCACAAGCATCTACAGAAATATAGAAAAAGCATTGCCATATTTACATTTTAATCATGTAAAAAGGTTTCGGCGACCCCCATGAGTCAAAGAAAAATTGTAGGGATTACCATGATGCAAGCTCCAGGGGACACTGTGATCATGTTGGTTTGTTAGCGATGGACAAAAGGTGACTAACATTTTCTCATTGAAGTGATGACAAAATTATTTCACAGCAACAAGTGGCTAAAAGCTGTGCCGCCATCCCGGCTTTAACAACAATTTGGCTACTTTTAAGAACTTTGTCAGCACACCCGCCCCCCTCCTCCGCACACCCGCCCCCCTCCTCCGCACACCCGCCCCCCTCCTCCGCACACCCGCCCCCCTCCTCCGCACACCCGCCCCCCTCCTCCGCACACCCGCCTGCCCAGATGTTCCTGCACGGTCAGACACAGCCATTACACAGTACACAGCAGGGGCACATTTATAAGATTATCTCACACAGGAACATTTTATTTAAACACATCCAATTGTGGAACTTATTATTATTCCAAGATCTATTGATTAAAATCAACTTTGTTCATGGGAAAACGCTTCTAAGCACAAGAATGGCGGCTTCTCCTCAGCACTGAACACAATAGTAAAGTAATGCAGGGATATGGGAGCGTAGGATACATGCATTTTTTTGTTTTCCTGTTGACACAGCGACATGAAGGCTTCTTTTTGTGAAGCTAGTTGTAGTTGTGAGTAAATCCATTCAATTTACCATATAAAATGTATTGAAAAATGTGGGAAAAAATTCCATGTGGGGGTAAAAGGAAAAAAATAAAATAGCAATGTTAAAAATAAACTACATTTTTTTAATCAGTTCACAAGTGCAAAGTGAATGAAAAAAAGGAGAAATCTAAATGAAATGAATATTTGGTGTGACCGCTCTTAACACACTGTTCTAAAAGTGATGATACGGCCCCCATAGCGCACTGATCATCACAGAGACTGTCTGGGACTGCATGAAGAGACAGAAGGGTTTGCACAAGTGACATCCACAGATCTGTGGTTAGTTCTCCTAGATGTTTGGAACAACCACCCTGTCGAGTTCCTTCAAAAACTGTGATCAAGTACAAGTGTACCGGAAAGAATTGATGAAGGTAAAAGTGCGGACACTAAATATTGATTTGATTGAGATTTCCCTTTTGTTCATTGATAAATAAACAATAAACGTAATAATTCTATTTTTGAGAGTATTTTTTTTTTTTTTTTTTTTTTTTTCCCCACACTAGACAATCCTTTTACAGTACTTTGAATATTATACAACAGGTATATGAAATATATGTTCGATATAGTGTGAGGGTGGACTAAACTTATCTTTTGCTCGCCTTAATTTTATTAAGATATACACCTCTCTCTCTCTCTCTCTCTATATATATATATACACACACACACAGAATGTGGGTTAAACCCATGTTTTGCTCTCATTTCATTATATTATATATATATTTAGAGGAGAGCAAAAAAGATAGAACTTGGGCTAAACCTATCGATATCTATATATAACAGTGCTCAGCATAAATGAGTACACCTTTGAAAAATAAGATTTAACTCAATAGCTCATTGAACACAAGAACAATTTCCAAAATTTTGACAAGACAGAACATTTTTTTTAACATATAAACATTATAAATAAATATAAGTTAAATATATATATATATATATATATATATATATATATATATATATATATATATATATATATATATATATATATATATATATAAATAATTTACATACATACAGTGCTCAGCATAACTGAGTACACCCCCTTTTGACAAGTACATTTTTTTTTAATCAATATCTCACTGAAAACAAGGACCATCTCCAAAATTTTGACAAGCCTACGTTTCATCAAGTGACATCTAGTATTTTGTATGACCTGTATGATTTTTAAGCAAAGCACCAAATCTTATAGACAGAATGAACAAGTTGGCGACATATTGCAACATTTTCTGTTTTTCTATTCTTCCAGAATGGACGTCTTTTATAGGCTGGATGGAGAGTGATGACAACTCGAATCTTCAGAATTACCAATAGGTGTTCAGTTGTTCACCGAATCACTTTCACCTTGTTCTTCAGAAATGCAGCCATGGCCTTAGATGTGTGTTTTGGATCTTTGTCATGTTGGAAAACTGCATGTCTACCAACGGCACGGAGTGATGGTAGCATCTTCTCTTTCTAAACAGAGCAGTACATCTGTGGATTCATGATACCATCAATGAAATGTAGCTCCTCGACACAAGCATCTCATGCAGCCCCACATAAGGACACTGCCACCACCATGTTTCAGAAGAATGAGTTTAGAAACTTTTTCCACATCTGTTGCATTTCCGAAGACTAACAGGGTGAAAGTGATTCAGTGGCCAAGTGTCTCCCGATCTGAACCCAACCAAAGAAATATGGAGAATTCAGAATAGACAAGTTGTCATCCAGGCTCAAAGCTTGTTCTTGAAGAATGTACAAAGACAGATGTTGCAATATGTCGCCAACTTGTTCATTCCATGCCTAGAAGATCTGGTGCTGTCCTTAAAAATTATGGAGGTCACACAAAATACTAGATGTAATAGTTCTTGCATCAAGTAATTTGAGTAAAACAAGATTTTGTAATGAGCAATATCATTAACATACACATACATACATACATACATACATACATACATACAGTACAGACCAAAAGTTTGGACACACCTTCTCAAAGATTTTTCTGTATTTTCATGACTATGAAAATTGTACATTCACACTGAAGGCACCAAAACTATGAATTAACACATGTGGAATTATATAGTGAACAAAAAAGTGTGAAACAACTGAAAATATGTCTTATATTCTAGGTTCTTCAAAGTAGCCACCTTTCGCTTTCATGACTGTTTTGCACACTCTTGGCATTCTCTTGATGAGCTTCAAGAGGTAGTCACCGGAAATGGTTTTCACTTCACAGGTGTGCCCTGTCAGGTTTAATAAGTGGGATTTCTTGGCTTATAAATGGGGTTGGGACCATCAGTTGTGTTGTGCAGAAGTCTGGTGGATAAACAGCTGATAGTCCTACTGAATAGACTGTTAGAATTTGTATTATGGCAAGAAAAAAGCAGCTAAGTAAAGAAAAACGAGTGACCATCATTACTTTAAGAAATGAAGGTCAGTCAGTCCGGAAAATTGGGCAATCTTTGAAAGTGTCCCCAAGTGCAGTTGCAAAAACCATCAAGCGCTACAAAGAAACTGGCTCACACGAGGACCGCCCCAGGAAAGGAAGACCAAGAGTCACCTCTGCTTCTGAGGATAAGTTTATCTGAGTCACCAGCCTCAGAAATTGCAGGTTAACAGCAGCTCAGATTAGAGGCTAGGTCAATGCCACACACAGTTCTAGCAGCAGACACATCTCTTCACCAACTGTTAAGGAGACTTTGTGCAGCAGGCCTTCATGGTAAAATAGCTGCTAGGAAACCACTGCTAAGGACAGGTAACAAGCAGAAGAGACTTGTTTGGGCTAAAGAACACAAGCAATGGACATTAGACCAGTGGAAATCTGTGCTTTGGTCTGATGAGTCCAAATTTGAGATCTTTGGTTCCAACCACCGTGTCTTTGTGCGACGCAGAAAAGGTGAACGGATGGACTCTACATGCCTGGTTCCCACCGTGAAGCATGGAGGAGGAGGTGTGATGGTGTCATGGTGCTTTGCTGGTGATACTGTTGGGGATTTATTCAAAATTGAAGGCATACTGAACAAGCATGGCTACCACAGCATCTTGCAGCGGCATGCTATTCCATCCGGTTTGTGTTTAGTTGGACCATCATTTATTTTTCAACAGGACAATGACCCCAGACACACCTCCAGGCTGTGTAAGGGCTATTTGACCAAGAAGGAGAGTGATGGGGTGCTACGCCAGATGACCTGGCCTCCACAGTCACCAGACCTGAACCCAATCGAGATGGTTTGGGGTGAGCTGGACCGCAGAGTGAAGGCAAAAGGGCCAACAAGTGCTAAGCATCTCTGGGAACTCCTTCAAGATTGTTGGAAGACCATTTCCGGTGACTATCTCTTGAAGCTCATCAAGAGAATGCCAAGAGTGTGCAAAGCAGTCATCAAAGCAAAAGGTGGCTACTTTGAAGAACCTAGAATATAAGACATATTTTCAGTTGTTTCACACTTTTTTGTTCACTATATAATTCCACATGTGTTAATTCATAGTTTTGATGCCTTCAGTGTGAATATACAATTTTCATAGTCATGAAAATACAGAAAAATCTTTAAATGAGAAGGCGTGTCCAAACTTTTGGTCCGTAATATATACAGTATATAAACACACACACATACACTTTACAGTTCGGGTTCACTCATCCCTAGTTAGGAGCCATATCTTACCTTGATCAGATAGCGGGTGATATCCCTACCGGCAATGTCCAGTCTCCTGGTGAGGTGAGGCAGAGAGAAGCCTTCATATACCGGGCAGATATGAGTGACTCCATCACCAGAATCCACCACGACACCAGTCAGCAACCCTGTAGAGAAAGGAAAGATCATAACGGATGACGGGTCAGACCCATCAGGGGGCGCAACACATGGTTACACATTAGCCAGGTGACTAATTATTGAGTCACTGCAGCATCGTTCAGACAGTCTGACCCAGGCACCATCTTGTACGCAAAGGAAAGTCTGTCCTTGCTATAGCAGCTATTACAAGAGTCTGAAGCAAGAGACAAAACCCTCTACCATCTATATTGCCTAACAGGACACGTGGACCCCCTGTCCAGAGGAGACAAGACTAAAGTAAGGGGGGTGAAACTACCAAATTGTGGGTTTTTTTTGTGGTTGGCGGCTCCTGTCGCCGTATCTGCAGAAGGCATGCGCTCATCCTGCGAGGTGAGCAGTATCCGGCATGGTGGAGGCCATTAGCAGGACTACAGAGTGTGATATGTGCCGTACGCTCTGGGACTACATCCATCCTCCGTGGGCTAATGGAGTAAATTGCTGTTGTCATAGTAACTGGATAGGTTTCATGCGTGCTCGGCTCTTGACGAGGACTAGTTAACTGCGTGGGATGAGGCATAATTATACACTGTCACGCTCCCGAGTGCACTGGTGACAAGTGAAAATGCCAGGAACGCCAACAATTCAATGACTCCTTCATTCATCTTATGCACAGAACAAAGGAGGAAAACAATGTCCGCGGATCTCGCAGATCACCTTTAGGTCACTGTACCACAGTGTTCGTCAGAGGAACATCGAGAGGAATTTACCGCAGATGGCGTGGACACACCATGGCAGCCCTCACCCACAGATTTCCACTATTTGCTGGGAAGCTATGACACTGGTGTGAACTGAACCTAGAGATACAGCGCAGCTCAGCTGCTCTCAACTGTTCCAGAGACAGTTCTCTGAACTCGCCAATTTCGGTCAGCTATCTACTATACATGGGCTCCTCTCTTCTGACCAATGATATGTAAATAGCCTTTTCAAAGAGAAGAGGACCGTAATTCTAGCGCCACCTATTGGCGGTTACAATCTTAAGTGTCAGTATCAACCCTTTAACAAGTCTTGCCACTTGATTTCGGATAAATAGAAACACTATTTGCAGATAAGTGTTTCTGGGCATTTGCCCCTCATCAGTGCAAAGCAGGAGAACTGGTTTGGCTGGGTGACATGCCTCGTACACGCTCTGTCAGAAGCCTCGTAGCCAGCCAAACTAGGTCTTCAGATTTGTACTGATGAGGAGCAAACAGCCTGAAACACTTGTCTGCAAATGGAGTTCCTTCTTATCCAAAGTCACATGGCAAGGCCTTTTAACAGGTTGATATTGACTTTTAGGATTGCTGCGTCCGATAGTTGGCACTAGAGATGGTCTCTCTCTCTCTCTCTCTGAAGAGGATATTTGCAAATTTAAAAAGGAACCGGTCAATTGAAAAAACGCCATTAACCTGCAGATAGCAGGTAAATCTACAGGTTAATAGCGTTATGAACCTGACCAGCGCCGACACTTTGAGCCCTGCTGCCGGGAGGAAATAAACTTTATTCCTCCAGGCAGCGTTCAGTCATGGGGGGGGGGTCCAGTCACCAGAGCGGCAGCAGTAAACGCACCCCCAGCACTGACTGACAGCAGCTGAGCATTAGGGTCGGCTGTCAGTCAGTGCCAAGGCGCTGATACAGCCTCCACTTTCTATACAGAGAGCGGTGACTGAACTCGAACCGGTGAAACCCGAATGCTGCTGGGAGGGATAAAGTTAATTTCCTCCCGGCAGAGGGGCTCAAAGTGCGGGTGCTGGGCAGGTTCAGAACGCTATTAACCTGCAGATTAACCCCATATCTGCAGGTTAATAGTGTTTTTCATGAGACCGGTTTTCTTTAAATTCCCATTGGAGCACTGCATAGCCTACAAGTCTAACACCAACTTACTACTCTTCTCAAAGAGGAACATTACACCTTAGGCCCTCCTGATATCCTCATAGAAGGATTGGCATGTTGAATTGTAATGTACGGTTCCTTTTGTCCTCCTGAGACATAAGCCACCGCAAAAGGATTTTGGCAGCAGCTTACTCCATTCTCCCCATAAACAAAAAACACGCACTCACAGGCTGAGCATGAACGTGGACGTGGAAGGCAGTGTCAGGAGAGACCAGTATCTAAGGTGTATGGGCACCTTTAGTGCTACTTCATGTTCAGTAGCACTGGGCTAGATGATGTCAAGATGGGTTTATCCCACCTCTGAGCATTTTGGGCAATATCATATGTTGTGTGCCAATCTCAGTAGTTATATTTAGATAAGATTAGCAGGTATAAGTCAGGAGACATGGTAATCTTAGTCGCCGTACCCACCTTGTGCATACAGTGTGAGAACGGCCTGGATAGCAACATAAACTCCTGAAAACTGGTAAGTCTCAAACATCACCTGGAAGAAAAGACATTTAGTATAAAAAGGACGCTGGAAACAATGGAAACATAACAGGAGAGTAAAAAGGCTACGATGTGCATGGTCATAACAAAACCTTGTCGGTAAAAATTCAAAATACTTTAAAGTTTTCTGATTCTCTCCTGAAAGGTTAGGCCGGTGCAGAGAACGATGGGGCATATTATATTATAACGCCGGATCCTTGTATTACCAGGTAGAATGAACCACCACCGGAAGTGACTGGCAGCGGCTTTCTCAACACATGCATGTTCGGTCTTTTCTGACAGCATCCATCGGGACCATGATTACAAGATAGATTAGGGTCCCATTTTATAGAACACTGAATAAGGATTACAGACCGGACTAGTCTGGACTCAGGACTTACCTCCACAATCTTCTCTCTGTTTTTGGTTGGGTTCATCGGAGGCTCAGTTAGGAGGATTTTACAGTCTCTGGTGTCAATGTTGAGTTTCTCAGGTCCGAATGTGTAGTCCCACAAGTGCTTCATGTCATCCCAGTTCCGCACTATGCCATTTTCCATGGGATAGTTCACTTCCAGCATTGAACGCAACTCGCTGGCTTCATCGCCAACCATGAGGTCCTGAAGGACACAACAAGGTCTTGTTCAGACACAGAAATGTGAGATTTACGCAAATCTTGCCACAAGGACACCTGCAGGTGTATTGGTCTCAGATCAAGTTCTAGAATCTACGGAAAACTCGACGGCAGCCGTATATGACGCGCCCTGGGCCTATGTGATGTAGCGTTGCGCACGCAGGGACTACCCGGAGCCGGATCTGATAGGGGTAGTAGTCTCGTGGCGGTGACCCGGTCCGTGCCCAGGGAGTCAGACTAAGTGGCGGTATATTAGCAGTAGATGTAGGACGACTACGCCACCCGTTGAATGCAGCTATGGAGCTGCCGCTGCAGGGCAAACCGCTGAGGCCGGTGGGAGGATGGTGCAGCGTGGATGGTATAACCCCCAACGGGAGGGGTATGGCCTCAGGGCAGCCGACGTGGATGATGGGGGTAGCAGGAATCACTCAGAGACGATACGGTGTAGTTCAGGGTCTTTACTGGTGACAAAGATAGACCCTCCCGGAGTACTGGCTAGCGGTCGGGGCCTGGTCAGTACTTGAGCAGATGGGATCCTCCCCAACTAATTGTACTCTTCTGGCTACCTTGCTAGAGGCGGGTAAAGGTAGCCCACGTCCCTGAGTGTACCGTGTGGTGCTCACCCGTATGGCCGGTGACTCGGGGCCTTCTAGTAGCTTCCGCTCCACGACGGCGGTGCTGGTCCCACACGTGTGACCGAGCCTTCGGGTTTCTGGGCCAGAGGACCTGAAATCCCCTGCCGGTCGGTTTCTGCTGCTGGGTAGGAGTTAGTCCCCACAGCCTCGGACTCCGGGTCCGGTAAGAAATCTTCAATCAGGGCGAGCTCTACAGCTTCCAGCCCTGATCTCCTCTTAGCACGACTCCCACAGAGCTCCTGATCTTTCTTTCCTATCACTGCTTCTCTTCTTCTCTCTACTCTTCTCTCTAACCCTGCCTCAGCCCCAGGTTTATATAGGGGAAGTCCTTCCCCTCCCAGGACTGGGCAGGAGGTGTGGCATGCATAGGATTCCTGACCAAGAGACCTCCCACCTGCTCTCAGACATAACACTGCTGTTACTGTGGAAACCAGACCCCTGGGGTGCCACATATACATCAAGAAAGAAGGGAGCCTCGCAGGTAGAGTAGCACCAGTGTAGTGCCTGGATCAAATACAGCAGTCAGACAAGCCCCCCATACACATTAGACTTGGGTAAGCCCAACCCCCCTCCCTCCGACATCAACAAGTTCAATCAACAGTCTAATGTGCATGGGGACTTCATGAGAGATGTCGGAGGTCAGAAGGATCTAGCTTGTCTGATTTCAGAATGCCGGTCCTTTTGTTCTCTAAAAGATGTTTAGCAGCAGCGCTCTCATAGAGAGCATAGGAGCACTTGGTAGAGAGAGAGTTCATGCGTATGGGAGAGTCGGACGAACCATTGGATGAAACACAATTCGGCGGTGTAATAATATTAGCAAATGCCTACAATTAGAAATGTAGTATAGTTCTTCTGATTCGCTATGTTGCTTACCCCATGTGCAGGGCATTGCAGTAGATTAGACAAGCATGGTTATGACCACACAGTGACAGTTACTTGTTAGTGACCATAACCATGGATATCTAAGCTACTGCAATGCCCTGCACATGTGGTAAGCGATATAGCGAAATCAGAAGAACTATACTACATCTCTAATTGGAGACATATGCCAATATAATTATTACACCTACTACATATTGGGATTGGATCTTGGAGATGGGAATACCCTTTTAACTTCCATTTTATATTCTGAAAGCAGCATTTATACGACCCTTGGCAAAAATTATGGAATCACCGGGCTCGGAGGATGTTCATTCAGTTGTTTAATATTGTTGAAAAAAAGCAGATCACAGACATGGCACAAAACTAAAGCAATTTCAAATGGCAACTTTAGGGCCTTAAGAAACTCAAAGAAATCAAGATAAAAAATGTGGTGTTCAGTAAGGGTAATTTTTTTTTGAGACCAAGCAGAGGGAAAAAATTATGAAATCACTCAATTCTGAAAAAAAAAAAATTAATGTTATCACCCTGTAAATTTTCATTTCCAAAACTAACACCTGCATCAAATTAGATCAGCTCGTTAGTCTGCATCTAAAAATGGAGTGATCACACCTTGGAGAGCTGTTGCACCAAGTGGACTGACATGAATCATGGCTCCAACATGAGAGATGTTAACTGAAACAAAGGAGAGGATTATCAAACTTTTAAAAGAAGGTAAAACATCACGCAGTGTTGCAAAAGATGTTGGTTGTTCAGTCAGCTGTGTCTAAAATCTGGACCAAATATAAACAACATGGGAAGGTTGTTAAAGGCTAACATACTGGAAGACCAAGGAAGACATCAAAGCGTCAAGACCGGAAATTTAAAGCAATATGTCTCCAAAACAGGAAATGCACAACAAAACAAATGATGAACGAATGGGAGGAAACTGGAGTCAATGTCTGTGACCGAACTAAGAAACCGCCTAAAGGAAATGGGATTTACATACAGAAAAGCTAAACAAAAGCCATCATTAACACCTAAACAGAAAAAAGCAAGGTTACAATGGGCTAAGGAAAAGCAATCGTGGACTGTGGATGACTGGATTTAAGTCATATTCAGTGATGAATCGCAAATCTGCATTGGGCAAGGTGATGATGCTGGAACTTTTGTTTGGTGCCGTTCCAATGAGATTAATAAAGATGACTGCATGAAGAGAACATGCAAATTTCCAGTCATTGATGATATGGGGCTGCATGTCAGGTAAAGGCACTGGGGAGATGGCTGTCATTACATCTTCACGTTTACATTGATATGTTGGACAGTTTTCTTATCCCATCAATTGAAAGGATGTTTGAGGATGATGACATCATTTTTCAAGATGATAATGCATCCTGCCATAGAGCAAAAACTGTGAAAACATTCCTTGAAAGAAGACACATAAGGTTAATGTCATGGCCTGCAAATAGTCCGGATCTCAACCCAATTGAAAATCTTTGGTGGAAGTTGAAGAAAATGGTCCATGACAAGGCTCCAACCTGCAAAGCTGAACTGGCAACAGCAATCAGGGAAAGTTGGAGCCAGAATGATGAAGAGTACTGTTTGTCACTCATTAAGTCCATGCCTCAGAGACTGCAAGCTGTTATTAAAGCCAGAGGTGGTGCAACAAAATACTAGTGATATACTGGAGTGTTCTTTGGTGTGTTTGTTTTTCATGATTCCATAATTTTTTCCTCAGAATTGAGTGATTCCATAATTTTTTCCCTCTGCTTGGTCTGAAAAAAAGTTACCCTTACCGAGTACCACATTTTTTATCTTGATTTCTTTTAGTGTTTCTTAAAGCTATAAAGATGCCATTTGAAATGACTTTAGTTTTGTGCCATGTCTGATCTGCTTTTTTACAACAACATTAAACAACTGAATGAACATCCTCCGAGCCCAGTGATTCCATAATTTTTGCCAGGGGTTGTATAGTCTACAAAGCCAAAATTGTCAAGAGTCTCAAATTTTGCATAATATTATTATTATTAATAATAAGTTCAACCGTGTGGTCATTGGCATCATGTGGGCATCATAAATCATCTGAGTACATTGTATGATCATACATCCATATGCGAGTACATTAACCACATAATGGCCATACACAAGCAGCTGTAAGTGTAAACCTAAGCATGGCCTTACAACTAGAACTATGCCCAGACAGCAGCGACCTGAGCTTTCAGAATGGTCACAGGTTGCATCCCGGGGATTCCTTGTAATGCAACTCGCTCTTTGTCTCTGTGCCCTTCAATGCCACAGTCAAAGCTGGTCTTCTCTCTGATATATTGGGCGGCAGATGTTCATTACATCCGTCCCCCCACGATCTGCACCAGGAGATTGTACATCACTGTGTGGGTGCAGACTGCTGCCAGCTCAGTCTAACATACCACTCTACCATAAAGCTTCCTGCAACGTCCATATTGGAGTTAGACTAACCCCAGGAGCCAGGTAATGTGCTGCACATCTTATACAGGAAACCTGGTTGCACCTCCTCCCTGTTCCTGCACTCGTCCGATGCTGCAGAGCTGGAATCAGCAGTCAGCAATAAGGGATGTTAAACTCATATCCCAGGCTTACTGATCCTCTCCTTCTTTGAGTCCTGATGTTTGAGGTTTTATTTTCTTTTTAATTATTTGCACTAAGCCTTCACATAGTGACTATTCATCGGCATACAGGCTGAGGTGTGCCACCATTAGAACAAGCCCCCCCCCCCCCGGGTCACGTCGCTTTGTGAGTGCAGCATTGCGGCACCAGGTTTTCCTGCGATGTACAACTGTTTACATTCCTGAACTCGTCTAACCTGGTGTGCGGCGACACAAGGGAACTCAAGGGGAATGCAGAAAGAACGGAGAAAGCCAAACACTGGTAGTAGCCGGCATACAGACACATATGTGCATGGTCAGGGTCCGATTACGGAGACCCCCCAGTGACTGCATTAAAAAGGGGGTCCAAAGCCCAGTGTAAAGGGAGCAGTCACCTGGGCACACTACTGCTCCGTTCACATGGGGAATAAGAGACCCCCGTACGACATTATCGGTGGGGATCCCTGTGGTCAGACCCTCAGCAACCACACCCAACCTCCAGACAGGTGATGAATGCCGTTTGTAGGATAGCCCCCTTCTAATATGAACGGTCTCTAGTCAAGTAACAGGACTCTTTACTTCTATAAAAACCTTATCTGTAGGGGCTGCATCCAGGATTTTACCTCTGCACCACGGCCCCCACAGACTATAAGTCCCATGACCATTGCAAAAAGACAAAATCAAAACGGAGCACATGTCCGACAAGTGCACCGTATCCTAATTGTTTTTTTGTTTTTTTTTTATCACTTTCGTCCTTCAATCCTTTAACTATAGGATCCCTTTAAATAATTCCATTAATTGGCCATAGATAGAAGGTCTTTGTGTAAGAAAAGTCCCTGAACAATAAAATTGCTGGAACCTCCATCAACCAACTGATTGGAGGTGATCAGGTGGAAAGTGCTGAATATCTCCACAGCACCACCACAGGCGAAAAGAAGCATTACACAGTTCTCACTGAAATGACCGGGCTGTCAATGCAATGGACATGCATGGTGATTCCTCCGGAGCCTTTGTAGATGCTCTGTGTTGTAGGAGAATATTGTCCTTAAAGGGATTCTCATATAATATTGCTACCCTAGCCTTAGGATTAGTAATCAATATCAAGTAGTTGGGAGACCGACATCCGGCACCCCCCCACAACCAGCTATGATGGAGGGTGCTGGATGCAAGTCTAAACAGAGTGGCACTACACAGCGCCATTCAATGTATAGCGGCCGCTGACGGGTGTCAGACCCCCACCGATCTGATATCCATACCCATCCCAATGTATAGTGGCCGCTGCTGGGTGTTGGACCCCCTCCGATCTAATATCAATAGCCATCCCAATGTATAGTGGCCGCTGCCAGGCAGGGCTGTGGAGTCAGAGTCGTGGAGTCAGAGGTTTGGCTTGCTGATTCCACAGCCCTGCTGCCAGGTGTCGGACCCCCACCGACCTGATATCAATACTAGTGATGAGCGAACATGCTCGTTACTTGAGATTTACGCGCTTGAATGTTATGTTTGAGTCACTGTGTGTGCATGATTTGCGACTGTTTGACAGCTTTAATACATGTGAGGAATGCCTAACAAACAGGTATTCCTCACATGTATTAAAGCTGTCAGTTGCAAATCATGCACAAACAATGACTCAAACATAACATTCGAGCATGCCGCAAATACACGGCGAGCACCCGAGCATGCTTGTCGAAAGGGTTAACAGAACACGCACACTAATCAATACCCATCCCAATGTATAGTGGCCGCTGAAGAGTGTTGGACCCCCACTGATCTGATATCAACACCCATCCCAATGTATAGTGGCCGCTGCCAGGCAGGGCTGAGGAGTCGGTGTTCATTTTGGTGGAGTCGGTACAAAAAAAGGACAAGCTCCTAA
The DNA here is from genome assembly GCF_046119375.1 of Phyllobates terribilis. Taxonomy (NCBI): domain Eukaryota; kingdom Metazoa; phylum Chordata; class Amphibia; order Anura; family Dendrobatidae; genus Phyllobates; species Phyllobates terribilis. The sequence continues at coordinate 744,709,539 of NW_027362763.1, read as the reverse complement.
AATATATAGTAAATTAGGTACAGTAGTACAATGCAGGATGTGCTGTAAATGTTTTCATAAGAATTTGGGAGAGTTATGAAATGTCCCATAAATGTCTGTTCTGTTCCTGATCTAAGGATCTCGGCTTTAAGTTGAGATGAATCAGTGCTGCACTTTATGTACACGCTCGGCAGTGAGGCCGGGCTGCACTTTATCTACACGCTCGGCAGTGAGGCCGGGCTGCACTTTATCTACACGCTCGGCAGTGAGGCCGGGCTGCACTTTATCTACACGCTCGGCAGTGAGGCACGGCTGCACTTTATCTACACGCTCGGCAGTGAGGCACGGCTGCACTTTATCTACACGCTCGGCAGTGAGGCACGGCTGCACTTTATCTACACGCTCGGCAGTGAGGCACGGCTGCACTTTATCTACACGCTCGGCAGTGAGGCACGGCTGCACTTTATCTACACGCTCGGCAGTGAGGCACGGCTGCACTTTATCTACACGCTCGGCAGTGAGGCACGGCTGCACTTTATCTACACGCTCGGCAGTGAGGCACGGCTGCACTTTATCTACACGCTCGGCAGTGAGGCAGGGCTGCACTTTATCTACACGCTCGGCAGTGAGGCAGGGCTGCACTTTATCTACACGCTCGGCAGTGAGGCAGGGCTGCACTTTATCTACACGCTCGGCAGTGAGGCAGGGCTGCACTTTATCTACACGCTCGGCAGTGAGGCAGGGCTGCACTTTATCTACACGCTCGGCAGTGAGGCAGGGCTGCACTTTATCTACACGCTCGGCAGTGAGGCAGGGCTGCACTTTATCTACACGCTCGGCAGTGAGGCAGGGCTGCACTTTATCTACATGCTCGGCAGTGAGGCAGGGCTGTGGAGTCAGGAGTTAGGGAAATTGAGGAGTCCTAGTTGGAGGTTTAGCTCACCGACTCCCCAGCCCTGCTGCTAGGTGTTAGACCCTCACCGATCTGATATCAATAGCCATCCCAAGATTAGTTTCATATGATCAGAAAACTAACTTTAATCTCCCCAAAATTCCCTAAAGCCCCCGTCTCACATAGCGAGATCGCTGCTGTGTCACGGTTTTGGTGACGCAACAGCGACCTCACCAGCGATGTCGCTATGTGTGACACTTTGCAGCGATCAGGCCCCTGCTGTGATGTCGCTGATCGCTGCAAAATGTCCTGGACCATTTTTTGGTTGTTGCCCTCCCGCTGGTCAGCACACATCGCTGTGTGTGACCAGCGATCAGGCTGGTAACCATGATAAACATCGGGTTACTAGGGGCACACGCGCACCTAGTAACCCGCTGTTTATCATGGTTACGAGCCTGCTAAAGTGAGCGGTAACCTCCCGCTCACCGTAGCAGAGTGGTAACTATGATAAACAACGGGTTACTAGGTGCGCGTGTGCCCCTAGTAACCCGATGTTTATCATGGTTACCAACCTGCTCCTGCTTCAGCAGGCTGGTAACCAGGAGCAGGACATCGTGGAGAGATTCTTTCCACGATGTCGCTGCTCCCCTGATCGTTGGTGAGCCTGCCTGTTTGACAGCTCACCAGCGATGTATTAGCGATGCAGCAACGATCCCTGACAGGTCGTATCGTTGTCGGGATCGTTGCAGCGTCGCTAAGTGTGACGGGGCCTTAACTCAGTGTTTGATAATTGAGCTTACTAAAACCACAACTTCAATAGATTCCCAATCTGGGAATATTTATTAGGGGGAATCAGCAGACACATTGAATTTCTGTGTCTTTATCCAAAAATACAACAATATCTACATCCAACTAGTGCAGTAACACAGATTTAGTGTCTCGATGAAGGGGCCGCGTCAGACGCTCTCAGTAGCGCAGACTCCGACTTTAGGGTTATAATCTGAAGTGATCCCATCTCAGCAGTGAAGACCATGATAAATGGAAATTACGTTTGATCGCCATTTATAAAAAAGAAAAATCTGTTAAGGGTTACAGCGCATTTCACTTCTGAAAAACACTATTAGCAAAGAAGCCGTTATTGATTCTTCATGCAGAACTGCAAACTTCAAAATCCATACAGCAAAGAACATTTACAGGTAACGCGGGTTAGTGTTACATAGATTCAATATCTCCCGTGGATAGAAAGGTTTCTGCACAACCTGGACAGGCCGTGGAGGCGCAGTACGACGGGGAGCTGTATGGCCTTATTATAGAGCATTAGACATGCCAGAACATGCAGGGGAACACATCTGCCAGAACTGTGGTCAGCGGCACCGCAGAGGAGGCGCAAACACCAACCTGCAGCCTCACTTACCATCTTTTTCTTATTCTACTTGAGGTTTTCAGTAAAAGGTGGAAGAGACAGAAGTGAAGCAGAAGAGAAAGTCAGAGGTGAGGTTGGAGAACACGGCTCAAGACACGACTTCTAAAATGGAGATTATTCGGCAATCAGTGGCCGTACAGCATATGGTGAGGGCTGTGCTGAGTGCTGCTCTGTTTAGCAGCTCAGTGTGCGGTACGAAGCAGGCGGCCACCATACAACATCTACACGGGCCTAGCAGGATTGGGCAGAGTCATTTTTGGTTGATCGTTTTTCCTGCTTTTGCTACATTGATGTGTAACAAATAGTGTTCTCCATACTAGCCCTTCAGATTTTGGCTGGTACTCAGCACCTTACCACGCCATCACTATTTTTAGCCAGCACATGACCACAATGTCTCATAATGAGCACAATGCTAAGAACTCCGAGCAGCTGCTGCATCTGTAGTTATGGGACACACCGGCCTATTGCCAATATATCACAATCAGACCCCATAAAGGGTGACTGCAGAAAGAGTGAAACTGCAGACTTGTGAATCCTCTGTCAGAATTCTCTTGTACCAGACACGTGACAGCAAGTACGCAATTTTCATATTTCCGGTCACAATCCAACTAGATGTGTCCAGTCTCGCACGTCTAGTCGGCACGTGACCGTATGTATGCAAATCTCATACTTATGGTCATGTGTCCATCTGCTCTTGGAGCCATTGCTGGGGAATCCTGACAGCACGCATTGTGAGGATTCACAAGTCTGCAATCGGATAAAGTGACTGCAGACTTGAGCCTTAAGCCTGGAAAACCCCTTTAAAGTGACCCACAGAGATATTAAATGTGCCTATACATTTAGGATCTATTGTCACCATACTTAATGCATGTCATCGGTGCAGTGGGGTATTTTTGCCAAAATGTCCATCGAAGTGGCATGGAAAGCACCGTGATAAGTTTGAGCCTCACCCCCCCACCTTTCCCTAGGTAAGCAATGTACCAGCGCCGGTGATGATGGTGTTGTGTCCATCCCACAGCAGAGAACAAGTAGAGGTGACAAGGTTGAGAATTTCTCCAGGGCTCCCCATGCCAAAAAACCAAATTTGCATTACCAGAAAGTTCTCTGGTCTCCCTTCAACCCTATACAGCCAAAGTTCAGTTCATGCTCTTTTGAGGAATAGTTACCTTGATCTCAATGTTTCCCACTTTGGCAGTAGAACGGATAACAGGTCGCCCGACCAGAGCTGGGAAAATGTGCTCTGGGAAGTTGGAGCCGGCATAGCCACATTTCACAAACTGGAAGAGAGAAAAAAATAGAGAAAAATTACAAATAAAAATAAATCATCATAAAACAGAAATAAATCACAGCAGTGAAGCGACACTCCCTTATTACTAGATGGCCAAACAAGTAAATGTTGCACCTAGATTTATTACTAATCAGGATCAGATATTGATACCTATTTTAAATTAGCTGTTTCATTTCTATTTTTATTCTACAAGAAAAGGGCAGCCATCTTGCCTGAGCTGGTGTCAACATCAGAGATACAATGTGCAGCAACTGCAAGGGTCAATGAATAGACTGGAGATGCTCATTGACTTCCTTGAGATAGTTTTCTGGACATGCTCTGTGCAGCGATCCATCTGCAGCAGGGGAGAGGAGCTGTGAGATCACCTTTTGCATAAGCGGCGGTTGAATTGAGAGCATTTTACAGAAGTAGTGAGCAGTGTGGCTGTGAATCCAGTTCTAGGGTGATGCTGGGAAAGCAGCACTCTCGCCTCTCTCATTTTACTCTCCCGCAAAACCTCTTAACCTTCAATAAGAAGAAAATTGTAACCCGATTCCTCAGTAAGTTGCTAACCTGTCTTCATTGATCTTTCACATTGAATTACTTCACTTTTTTTTAATACAGTTAAATTGAAAGGTTACTCAATAGAGGTTTTCCTTTAAATGAGAGAGCAATAGACTAGAAAGGATCAGTCTCTGGTGTGTATAGGTGGAGATGCACTAATGTGTTGCAAGATCTGTGACAAGTAAGCACAAGAAGCTAAACACTGCTCCTCTTAGAACTACAACTCCTATCAGAGTGCCGGCCGCAGAGCAGTATTTTCCGTTTACAACACAGTACAGAGAGCATGAAGTGCGGGGTGCAGTCTATGGACCATATATAGAGATGTGTGATTACACTTCCTATTGAGTCACGCACAGCCATAGTGTACACAGCACAAATGCCGCCTTCTAGCTGAAACTCATGCCGACTGCCCATTATAAGCCAGCGATGTGCCGCGCATTGTTCTATTCACCTAACACAGCGGCGGACCTTCCCTACAGAAAAAAATTCCCGGGTACAGCACCATTTGCTTGGCAAAATGTATTAACCCTTAGGAGTAATCTAATTTGGGTCTTAAAGACAAAGCTTTTTATTTTTTTCAGCATGTTTTTGTGGTGTGAGATGCATTTTTTTTAATGCCACCAATTTTGGGTACAAATAAAACTTTTAATTTTGAAAGTACTTTTTGCATTTTAAATTTAATGACGTTCAGTATAAATAATTGCGTTATCTTTCTACCATATTATTACAGCAATTTCACGCACACATGCAAACATATACCTACATACATGCATACACACTTTTTGGGAGGATAATGGGGAATGGAAAAAATAACACTACTTTTTCATGCACTGTGCAGTTAAACAACATGGTACATGTCATGGGCTGGGCAGCACGGTGGCTCAGTGGTTAGCACTGTTGCTTTGCAGCGCTGGGGTCCTGGGTTCAAATCCCACCAAGGACAACATCTGCAAGAAGTTTGTATGTTCTCCCCTTGTTTGTGTGGGTTTCCTCCGGGTTCTCCGGATTGTTCCCACACTCCAAAGACATACTGATAGGGAATGTAGATTGTGAGTCCCAATGGGGACAGTGATGATGCCTGTAAAGTGCTGAGGAATTAATATCCTTATATAAGCAAGTAAAATAAAGGTCAGCAATGCCCATTAACAGGCATATACCATGTCTGATGTCCATTATTAGATCCCCAGCTGCCAAAACAGTAGTTGATACCCCATGATAGCGATATAGGGCAGTGATGCAGGAAGAGGTTAAACATGCTTTAGAATTGTAAAGTACCATTATTCACACCATAAGCGATAGTTTTGTTTTGCTCTGATTCTCTCAGATAAGATGGAGGAAAAAAAAAATATTTCTTTATCTTCTCCATTCTGTCAGTGCGCGAAAAATCGGACGGCACTCAGATGTCACCCGAGTGCAGTCTAATGTTTTCCACGACTTGCATGGCTGAGTGCGATCCAAATATCGGATCACTCGGGCATGCTGCAATTTTTTCCTCGGACCAACCCTGTATGCGGAAAAAATCCGACATGTGCACGGTCCCGTAGCATAAAATTGGTCCAAGTGCGATTTGATGTTTTGTCGGATCGCACTCGGACCGAAAATACGGTCATCTGCACCTGGTCCCACAGTCATTAATAATAGTCATGCAAAACCCATTTCAGATGTTTTAGCACTTATAGACTCCAGTACAGCGGCCAGCCACACTCTGACGCCCGATCACACCGGAGATTGCAGTAATAGGACATAAAATATACCCGTCTTATCAAGATATGGAAACTAATTGTCGCTAGGAAAGAAAAACACGTAGAACCAGCAATGTGAGGTCCTGCAGGGAGGGAGAACATGAAGAACACATTCCTCAGCCCAAACAAGTCTCAACTAGGTAAGATGATTGCCTCCTCACACATGGAGAGGTGTCACCATGGCTTGTGAAGGGCCAGATATATGGAGACACCGTGCCATGGGACTCACTATCTAGCCTCCTTACAGCCGGGTTCAGATGGGCGTACTACACCGGTCACATAGGGACCACAAGACCCCAGACCCGAAGTTACAGTCTGTCCATAAGGGTGTAAATTCATGTTGGGAGACCCCCGTAAAGTTCAGGTATTGTGGTCAGATACGCCCACCTGAACCCTAACACACTCTGAGGCCATTTCATCTATTTGGAGAGATTTTTGGAACAGGGGATGAAACCAGTTTGACTAGAGAAAACCCATGCCATCAAGGGAGAACAATAGCACATATTTTTATTAAATAATTATGCAGCATTTTTTTAACCTAAGATCTGTGTTCCTCTATTATACCTCCTGGAAATGTCTAAATCGACAATAATACAATTTCTATTGTCAATGGCGGGTCCCTGATGCTGTCAGTACTGATTGGGCAATAGTTAGCATTGTTACCTTGCAACGTTGGGATCCTGGGTTCAAATCCCACCAAGGACAACATCTGCAAGGAGTTTGTATGTTCTCGCCGTGTTTGTGAGGGTTTACTCTGCAATTCCTCCCACACTCCAAAGAAATACTGATAGGGATATCGACTGTGAGCCCCAGTGGGGACAGTGATGATGTTTGTAAATAAGTTTCACAATTGGATGTGTTTAAATAAAATGTTCCTGTGCTGAGATAATCTTATAAATGTGCCCCTGCTGTGTACTGTGTAATGGCTGTGTCTGACCATACCACATCTCCTGGGCAGGGGAGGACGGAAAAGAGACTATACAGAATAAAAGAGAGTATACAGACAAGAAAGTATGGGATCACAGCTTATTCTTTCTGTAAAACATTTCACTGCCTGTTTTTAAACAGGTTTTAGCTCACAGAAAGAATAAGTAGCTAATTTTTATTCCAAGATCCATTGATTCAAACTAACTTTGTTCCTGGGAAAAACCCTTTAAAAGGAAGGGGTTCCCACATGTGGCTCGATTTAGCATTAGCACCCAATCTAGCAAACAGTTATGAAGAACAGGTCTCCAGATGGTGACTTTTGTGATGAGTCCGGCAAAGAAGAGCAGATCTGGATGCACATATACTGGCCCTGGGGTTGGAGAGATTAATTAAGCATGGTAAGCTGGAGCCTGAATACTACCACCTGTCAGAAGAGGTTTGACCGTAGAAAAGATGCGACAGTGTGGTGGGAGTGACTGATTTGAGAATGCTGAATGGGGGTAAAGTTGGAGACCCTAAATCTTTGTATACTACCTTCGTGTGATTTCTGTAGAAAAGCTTTGGTGGTCATTGTACCGGTTAATGGGGGCTCTGGGTGTCACTACAGTGAGGAGGGGGGGGGAGCTGAATGTGGCTTCCAAGGTCAGAAAAGTTGAGAACCTCTGCTTTAAGTCGTCAAACAGTGTCTTCACAAACCATCAGAAGGCGAGTGAACATGAGCCAGACGTCCAGGTCTTCCATTCACCTCACCCCAATGCACTTAAAAGGTCATCATGGTGCAGAGCAAGAATGGAGGGAGGTGGGGGTCTTTCCTCTTCAACAATGCGTTCTGCTTTGGTCCTGGATGTAATGATAGCCAGAGATTGGTCTGGAGACCTTGTGGGCAACTCCATGAAGAGGCCTTCATGAGGGAACGTCACACTAGTCCTACTCCCAGGATTATGGTGTAGGGTGGCATAATGTATGGTAGGTAAACCCCTCTAGTCAGCTCGGTGTTACATTGCTTTGGTGGTGGAACAAGTGACACGGCCATTTCTCCAAAGTGTCTGAGGAGCCATTTTTTTCAACATACAAAGCCAGGCCACACGTTGCTCGTGCTACTGTGAGCGGCCTGCTTGATCTAAACATGCTGCCATGGCCTACAGCGTCTCCAGACATAGAACGTATCTACAGATCCATAATTCCAGGACTTTTCCGTGTGTGTGTGTGTATTTCTGTGTCTTGTACAAAAAAACTTTTCATATTAAAAGAGGAAGAACGGGTTTGAAAGAGAAGGAAATTACTAAGAGTGATCTCACACAGGACGTTCACGGCTCAGAATGGGGGAGGTGCAGACTTTGTGGTCACCAGGAAGACAAAGCACAAAACTCATCTTGAAGGCACAGATGAGACTTCAGATCCTGGCTGCATGGCACCAGATTCATGGGCTTGGTCTTCACCAGACACTGGAGTCTGCACATGGAGAAGCAATCTATACTCTGCAGTCAATGAGGGACTGGCATGTTACTGTGTCAATAAAGGCTCTCTGTTCCAGAAGAAATCTGGGTGGCAATCTCACAAAGTGATAAGATACAAAGAGCACATTGGCTCATTCCGCACATAGCTGTGAGCGCGTCCTCAGGAAGGAAGGGGGAAGGGAGCGACGCATAGGTGTAACACAGATCACCTTACATTCCTGCATCCATGGATGGGTCCCAGAGTAAAGGTGCACATACCCCATACATAGTGGTCAGCCGACCACCCGCATGGCCGACAGCCATACTGCACTGGGGGAGAGAAATCTCAACCCATGGAGAAACAGTGATCCTGCGCTTCCCCAAGGGTCCCAGCACCCACTCACTTTACATGTTTGGCTGTCCCCATAGAAATTGGCATCTTTAGTTTACTCCAAGATGAATAAACTTTTCTGGATAGGCGATATCTACCATTCACAAAATTGATGGAGGTTCCTGGAGACGAAACCCACCAGCACGACCACAGTGAGGAGCTTGTGTGACAAGGCAAGCGATGCCACGCAATACAACTGCAAAAAGGTATGGAAAGAGCTGGGCATCAATACAGCCATTCCCATAAAGGCGCCCATGGTCGCCCAACTCACCATACAAATAGCTCCTGATTATGGCCAAGTAGGGTGAGCAGAGGGCAATACGTTCATGTACCATACGGGCAGCACAGGATCACTTCTGAAGAGCTGTAAACCCACCCAGAAATCACACTACCAGTATAACACTACGACTGTTCTTGCATAGGAAGACATGACCCAAAGCTTCAGAGGGAATTGTGAGCGCAAAAGACTGCAACGTCACATGACTACATCGCGAGAAGTTATAATAAATGGGGGGATGCTGTGCCCTGTAAGTGGCTGCGACCACCCTCCAGAAGTGACCAGAAATCCACCAGTGCAGGATCTCTGCACGTCCCCTTCACCACTGTTACCTGGGGAGTTTCACAACTTATTTCACGTGGCCACAAGTCTCCCAAGTAGCCCTAGCCTAAGGGTAAGCCTTTAAATAATTCTCCCTTCTATAACACCCTATAATGAGTGGAGTCGGCGCGGCTCGAGGGGTCAGCGACCTGCGCCACTTCAGCTGCTGCAACAGTCCAACTCCCTACAAGAAACAGCCGGAGTCCTGCAGGTTGTGGATCCTAGGCTTTGTTCACACTTGTACTGTGGTTTTGGATCATAAAAGGAAACTACTGTTTAATGGGATCCATCAGCTTCCACTGGGATTTCTGTGCGTTTGACAAGAAAAATAGACAAGCATACAGTATTTTTGTTTACTTAAATGCATGTAGCTGGGACTAAACATTTTTGCTATTGGGTTTCATTAAATAATTTGCAGTTTGCCTTCTATAGTCCCTGTGTTGCACTGTTTATTGCTAGCTGAAAAATGAGTTAACTGAGAATCCGTCAGCCAGCTCACTATGAGAGTCTGACAGGGGGTTTGTAACTTTCATCCTTTTTTACTGAGCTCCTCTCAGCCGATTTATGACCAGAAACCCGGCGTAAAAGCTGAATGTGCTGGAGAGCAAAAAGCCTGTAAAAGCCAAACGGTGCAACATTTCTTAATTCTTTTTAGCAACAATGATTTTTAACTTTCCCCGGAAATAAGCCCTAGCATGAGCTTAAAGCTATGTGCCCACGATGCAGAAATGCTCCGGATTTTTCCTGAGCGTTTCTGCATCTCCCTGGCAGAAAAATCGCATGCGGATTGTACATGCGTTTTCCTGCCAGGGACATGCGGATGTGAAGCGTTCTTCACATGCATTTCCGCATGCGGGTTTGTCAAGCGCTTTCCAAGCAATTTTAGCATTACTTGGAAAGTGCTTGACAACTTGGTCACACTATATAAATCCATGCAAACGGCATGGATTTATATAGTGTGACCCGAGAGAATGTCAAAAAATAAAAAATAAATCTATACTTACCTTCTGATGGCCCCCAGTGTCCTTGTCCTGGCTTGCCGGCAGCTCGCGGTAGACTAAAAGGACCGGCCATGACGTCATTTAGTCATGTGACGGGTCACATGACTAAAAACGTCATGGCAGGTCCTTTTAGTCTACCGCGAGCTGCCGGAAAGCCAGGACAAGGACACTGGGGGCCATCAGAAGGTAAAATAAATATATATATTTTTTTTTTACAGGTACTATGGTACCCGGGTCCGGAGGAGAGTCTCCTCTTCTCCAAACCCGGGTGCCATCCGCACATTGAAACGCATGTTACCCGCATGTACAGATGCAGTGATGCGGATGACATGCGGTCCAATACAAGTCAATAGCAGCGAAAACGCAGCGATTCCGCAAAATAATTGGTAGTGCTGTGGATTTTTCCGCAATGATAATCCGCAGCGGAAATTTCCGCAGCATGTGCACAGCACATGCGGATTATCATTGGGGAACATGGCAGACCTTCTACCAAGCGTTTAATCGTTTCTGCAGCGGAATTGCCGCTCGGAAACGCTTAAAAAACGCATAGTGGGCACACAGCCTAAAGGATTCTTGGAGTATGCTTGGAATATAATCCCTACTCCAAAAAACAGTTCAAACTACACCGAGGGCCGGCGTTAGAGAGGGGGGAGGGAACTGGGCAATTGCTCAGGACCCTGACTCTTCGAAGTGCCAGCATTTCTATTCCGAGGTTAAGACTTCGTAAGGACCTTTGGTGACATCACAGTCATGTGACCATGATGTCACCAAAGGTTCATTAACTGCAGGAGTCTAGAGGAACTAGGATGGTATGTACCATGTGTGCAGGGTGTATGTATAGGTGTGTGTGATGACATGATTATATTTGAATAAATGTTGATTTTTTGGTTCAAGAATAAAATGTGGATTGTTGTTCATGGAAAACAAATAAATAAGACATCAGACCCTGAAAATAAGCCCTAACCCATCTTTGAGCAAAAATATAACGCAAGATCCTGTCTTATTTTTAGGGAAACACTGTATTTAACAAAAATAAATAAATAAAAAATAGGAATGTCCCCAAAAGTGGACCAACCCTTAAAGTCAGCAGGGACTGTTGACATCTGTGTGAACAGAGGCTTTTTAGCGAGTAAGTAAATACTATGCTTCAGCAGATTGCAGGATGGTCGTCCTCACACTGAGCTGCGGTCTATGGACAGCCTTGAAGACCCAGTATGAGCATTAACCACCGAAAAGAAATTTGTGGTCGCATATGTAGCAGTGCTCTATACACATGGCCCTAAGCAATCACTGGGTGATATTACTGATGTGTGGTTGAACAGTCTTTGCTGTTTAGTTTTCCAGAAAAGGCTTTTTATTAGTAATTCAACTTGTCTTTATTGTATGGCACTATCCATACTTTAATCAACATTATCGAATATCAGAAAACCCCTTTAAAGAAGCACTCCTCATCCTTCCATCAAAGTTTTTATCCTCTTAATATATTGCAGTCATCATATTATATAGCACTGTGTACTTACAATTGCTCATTTTGCCTTTCTACCCAGTAAATTATTTTCTTTTCTCTGCTTTATGTAGAAACGGTAAGTCTTTTTTTCCCTGCATTTAGCATTCCTCTCTTCAACTCCTGACCGCCCCCCCTCCGCCAGGGACTTTTGCAGTGACTCATGACTCATACAGGGAAAATTTACCTCCTGTTTCTACATAGAGCTTAGAAGGATTCAGTTAGTTTCTAATCATGTGATGTCATAGACCTAATGGAAAAGAGAAGAATTAACTGGGTAGAAAGGCAAAATGAGCAATTTTAAGTACACAGTGCTATATAATATGATGACTGCAATATATTAAGAGGATAAACACTGCTGGAAGTGCTTCAACTATGAAACTCCATAGGAGTACAGCCGCTGGTACAAGCACCTCCAAAGCTCACCAGGAACTTATTAATGGGGATTTTTTTTTAATCCTATGTATTAAAAGAAAGAGAAGGAAACAAAATGAACATATCAAATATTGAATTGGAAAGTTATGAAGTGACGTCACTCCAGATCTTTTTCCAGTAATGTATGTCACTAGGTATTTTATATATGTACCTACAACCCTCATGTTTGGTGTGCGTTTCATGCAGGAGTTCAGATTCTCTGTCACTAGAACAGTGTCGGACACTCGTGTGGACCCAACCTTATCTCTTGGCTTCAGGGCTGTGGAGTTGGAGCCCATTTTGGTGGAGTCGGTATAAAATGGATCAACTCCGACTCCTAATATATATAATAAATTGGGTACAGTAGTTCAATGCAGTTTGTGGGGAATATTTTTTCATAAGAATTTGGGAAAGTCATGAAATGTCCTATAAATGTCTGTCCTATTCCTGATCTAAGGGTCTAGACTTTTAGCGGAGATTTATCACTTAAACATGAGCCACGTATGAGGGAGTCATGGAGTCGGTGTCATGGAAATTGAGGAGTTGGAGGTTTGGCTTACCGACTCCACAGCCCTGCTTGGCTTCAAGGGGTTTTCCAGGAATATATTTATCACTTTTGGCTTCTGCTGATCAAAAATCCGTGTTTCTGGGATGAAAACCAGAGTTTCTTCTGTTAAAGGGGTTGTCCGGTGAAAACCAATAAGTCTGCAGTTTCTCTGTGTGACTGCAGACTTATGAACTCCCCCCACCCCCACCCGTGCGCTGCGGGGATTCGCTGGTTTCAGACAGATTAACTGGCAGCATCCTCGGTTCCCCTTTTGATTAGCCAGCCTAGCGAGAATTCATCGGGCGGCAGCACGGTGGCTAAGTAGTTAGCACTGTAACTTTACAGCGCTGAAGTCCTGGGTTCAAATCCCACCAAGGACAACATCTGCAAGGAGTTTGTATGTTCTCCCCGTGTTTGCGTGGGTTTCCTCTGGGTTCTCCGGTTTCCTCCCAGACTCCAAAGACATACTGATAGGGAATGTAGATTGTGAGCCCCAATGGGGACAGTGATCATCAGGTCTGTAAAAAGCTGCGTGCTATATACACAAAGGATAATAAATCATTGCGGCATGATGCACATGTGATAATGTGCAAGGCAGGCTAGTTGAAAGAAGAGGCAAGGATACAGTCACGTAGCAGTCAGTTCTCAGGACTCCTGTCTGGCAATCACAGGTTTACGTGGTAGGTGGACCAGGTCCTGCAAATCAATCCTTATCTCTGCTTAGTATAAAACATTTCCCAGCCGGTTACAATTTTCTAGTCCTGACTGTTGATTTGAAATGTCATCTGAAAGCATTTCCCATCCCCAGTCCTTGGTTAACCCTAGCAGGTCCTATTTTCAGGTTTTCCTATTCAGAGTTCTGAGCCATCACCTATAATGACACTTATTTACAGAATATCCCTGCGACCTGTTTTGGGCTTGAAGACATGAGTTGAGAAACTGACTTAAAAAATGTAATCTTTTAGGAAAAAAAATAAATTGTGGAGTGGATCATCTCATCATATATCTCTGCATTGTGACGTTCCTCTGTTATTTCCCTTAGGCTATGTGCCCATGATCCGGACGTAGCAGCGCTTTGGACGCAGCATATTTTTGATGTGTCCAAAATGCTGCGTTCTATTGAACACAGGTAAATCCGCAAGAAATCCCAACAACTATGCTGTAACATCTGGACGCTGCGGGTTTGAGGCTGCATAAATACGCGTCAAACCCGCAGCGAATCCTGAACGTGGGAACGTACCCTTACAAATCTACAACTAAACAACTAGGTGTTAATAGTTGTGGGTGCGTCCCCTGAAGAGTGACAAAGTCCAATCAGTGCTGCCAGTGTCACCCCTTTGACAATTGAAAATTACAACTCTGTGTGTGTCAACTTGTCTATAAATTTGTAGGAGGAATAACAGAGGAATGGCACAAAGCAGAGTTATACGGAAAGAAGCTTCTGCATTGTTATTTTGTAGAAAAAAAAACATTTACAAAAACAAACATGTCAGGAGCGCTGTTTTTTTTTTTTGTGCTTTAGCGCATCACTGTACGGCCTAATTTAAAGTGAACTTGCGTATAGATGTGAATGAAAACATTGAAGCGGAGCGCCTGCCAGAGAGATATCGCCAATCCGGTGAATAGGAGACAAATACTGTATTGCTGGGGGTTCGACTGCTAGGACACTGACTTTCATAGACTTTAAAGTGAATTTGGTAATTCCACCAGGATTTTTCTGCCACATCTGAAAGCAGCATGATGCAGGGGCAGAGATCCTTATTTTGGCGATGTGTCACTTACTGGGCTGCTTGTTGCAGTTTTGATAAAATCAATGTCTCTCTGAATGATGAGCCCTGTATAACTTCGCCCACATCACTGATTGGTCGTTTTCTGTCTACACTGTGCATAGGCTGAAAGCTGCTAGTGGTGGGGACGGTGTTATACAGAGCTCATGAATATGGAGGAAGCAGGATTACTAGTCCTTTAGTGAATCTCCTGCTAAGAAAACACAGATTCTATCAAAACTACAGCAGTAAGCCTAGTAAGTGACATATCGCTGGAATCAAGGTCTCTGTCTCTCAGATTAGGAGGAAAAAAACCTGGTGAAGGATTCCCTTTTAAAAAGGGGGGTCCTAGCAATCAAACCCAAAGCGATGAAGCATTTATCACCAATCCAGTGGTCACAGCAGCACTGGGGTCCTGTGTTAAAAACGGACAAAGGACCATATCTGCACGCTCTGCATGGGTTTCCCTTAGTTTCCTCTGGGGGCTCCCATTTTATCTCACACTCTAAAAATACACCAGGAGGTTAACTGGCTTTCTATGAAGCTGACCCCTGTCTAAAGTACAGAAAAGCAGATTGCGGGTCCCACTGGTGACCGAGACGATCACTGCGCAGAGCTGTGGAATATCTTGACACTGTAACATACGTGTTTCTGACCTGTAACTCGGAGCTCTCGCAAAGTTACAGGAAGGGGAGGAGGTCTGTTCATTTTATCAGCCCTGAAACTGATCAGCCGCCATCAGAGCCGTGCAACCAGATGTGCCGAAGAAATACTTGTGGTTTTCAGACTTTATTTAGTACATGGATTTTTGCCAATCTGAAATGGAAGGGGTTACTTCAGGCTGGCAAGAGACCATCAAGTGCTAAACCAAGAAGTACACAGGATCCTAAGGGAAATTGCAAATCTGCTGAAGTTCTGGACAGGAAAGATGAGTCATCTGTTTCCATCAGCTAAAAAGACGAGAAAAAAAAAGACAAATTCATGCAGCTTACAGACAAAGGGACCACACTATCCGGCTACTGGACTGATTGCTTACCATGACGAAGAGAGACTTTAAGACTGTTCACACATTGCGTTTCTGCTGCAGGCAAAACCTGCTCTCCTGGCAGTAAAGAAGCTGCTTAAAAAAAGCAGTTTTTGCAGCATTTTTATCAGTGTACATGTGTCTCTTGTGCTTGCTTAACATTTAGTGCATAAAGAAAAAACATGATTCAACTTCCTTAGGTTTCTGCACCAAAAACACAGCAAAATCTGATACCTGCGTTTTTTTGCATTTACTCATAGCTTTCTTTCTATGGGTGAAAAAAACTCTGCAAAAACGCTGAAAGAAGTGACCGGCTGCAGTCCGCAAAAACGCAGCAGTTTTCCAAATCAGTCAGGAAAAAAAAAAACAATGTGTGTGCAGGAGATTCCTGAAATCTCATAGCTTTTGCTGGTACTGTAAAATGCAGCTTAAAATTTGCATAAAAAAAAATGCAGCAAAAATGCAATGTATGAACATGGCCTAAAGGGAGATTTCTATCATAAACTTTACATCTAATTACACGTGTCCTATAAGTCACATCGGTCACACAAAGTCCACGCAGATGTACGAAGCACAAAGCAACAGCCGTCTAATGCAAGAGTGGACCGCCATAGAAAATAGCCACCAAACACGGGCTACATATCGCAGACTACACTCTGCTAGAAAAATGCAAAGCACCTTCGAGGGGTTGTCTCCTTTTAGAAAAATCGAGTCCTGAAACGCAGTTAGAAAAATACAAAAGCGCCCTACTCACCCTCCCCTGGTCAGGCACAGTCTCTGCCATTACTGTGTCTGTTATCAGCGAGCTCAGCGGCTCCAACGGCGCGGCAACCAGCGAGCTCACCGCTGCAGAGCTCACTGATTGGCTGCAACGCTGTCAGCATGACATCAGCACTGAAGTCATTAAGTCTCCTGGAGAAGCGGAGGAGACTCTGCGCTGGGCATGAAGAGATCAGCAAAGCATGGCTTGTAGGTTTTGTGTTTTTTTATTTTCTATAAACAAATTGCCTAAGGACTGAGAATTTCTGAAAGGGACAAACCCTTTAATACATAAACAAAAAATCTACAGTATAATAAAATGAAATAAATTAGATAATTTTTTTCTATTTCTCAGGGGAGCGGTGGGAATAAAATAAGAGCAAAAACTGGCTACTTTTGACCTGGTGACAGCTCCTCCTTAATGCATGGCAAAGGGTGAAAAACAATTAAAATTCACAAAGGAAAGAAAAAAAAATTACCATGCTGTGGGATTCACAGATTTTTTTTAAATATTAATCAATTCTGCAGAAGGTTTAAATTGCATTTAAATCCATCTCAAATGGATTATTTTGTGGCTGTGCAAGTGCCCAACAAAGCTGATCACACACATAAGAAAATGAACAATCCAGTGAGGGTTTGACTGGCTCCACAGAGGATAAATCAGCTGAATAATCATCACAGAATTCATCTTTAATACAGGAAATGAGGAATTGAATGGAAAAAAAAAAAAAAAAGTGCGATTCCAAAGCAACATGTGGTTTTCTAACACAAGCATCTTAATTCTGCACAGTACAGCAGGAATAATGCCGCAGAAATGAGGGGCTGACTACAGGACAAAGGGCATTTTGCAAATACTATATTGCACAAGGCCTTTTTCTTTTGAGTAGAGGTGCTACACGGCGATTGCTACGTGAACGCAGTTCTTCCTCGTCACCGTACTTCCTCTAACTGACAAGGAACAAGAGTCGCCAAGTCTTAAAAGGAAGTTGGGTTCAATTATTAAAACGGAAACCAGACATGAAGATCTCAGTGCACAGGACTCTGCGTAGCAGAGAGGACTGTGCGGGCGCTGAGCAAGAAATGTGTCACAAGGGGAGATCTGTAACAGTTCTGGATTACCAGGGAATGATGTTCTGCCCCCTGTGTTGTACGCCCCGCCGCACTGAACTCAGTCTGGATGGACCTTACACTGCTCTTCCGCTCCTTACTGACAGAAAGGCAGAAACCAAGAGCTCACAATCACCTTTGATCAGTAGTTTATAGTTCAGCAACATCATAAAACGTTGGGATCGGCTGTGCTAACATGTATCAGAGTCTGCGTCACCAACCCAACTTGACAAACCTCATGAGGTCCATCATGTGTCCATCGTGTTTCGGCTCAAAAATTTGTTTCATTGTTTTGTTTTTATGATGGAACTAAAAAGAGGTGTACCCATCTCAATATATCACTAAAGTGATAGGTCAGGGCTTAGAGGGGTTGCCCGATATTTTAACATTTATGGCCAATTCTTAGGATAGGTCATTAATGTCTGATCGGTGGGAGTCCGATACCAGGCTTCCCTCCCCAATCAGCTGTTCTCTGTGCCGGCAGAAACAGACCAATTATGGAGCTACACATGTGCCCCCTATTGATGTGAATAGATGACGGATGTGCAGTACCCGGCCACAGCCACTATTAAGTTCACGGAGCTGTGTAGCTGCCTAACTGGTCACCGAAGCCAGCTGATCAGCGGGGGTGCTGTGTGTCGCATCCTAACTGATTAGACATTGATGGCCTATCATAAGGATAGGCCATCAGAGTTAAAGTAGTGGACAACCTCTTTAAAGGTTCGTTTTAATTTTTAATTCATGAAGTGATAGGACACATGAAAACAAGAAACTTTATCAGACAAATCGGCTTCTTTCTCCATCTCGACTTATTTTTCATTCTCGATTCAGGGGTAAATTCTGTGTTCATTGAATACAGACTTTCCCATTACTGAGATAGGAGATGGCAGTTGGTGCTCATAAGATTCTATGGAGAGGGAGGCGCTGGAAGGCCAACACACAATCTGCTGCAAGTTCACCTGAAAAGTCAGTTACTCTTTAATGATCGCTGGGGGTCCACATAGGCCTAAGACTGAAAGCTGCATAGGGGCTTTTTTCCAGGGCTGCTGGGGTTCCCTGTATAGCAAGGATCATCAATCCGGACACAATACAATAGCACTTACAGACCCTTCATTCTTAGGATCAACGACGGCCCTGGATATCAGACCCCAGCCTAGCAATATGCCAAACCTTTGAGAAATAGTTCATGGTAAATGCACTATAGAAGACAACATGTAAAACAACCATAAAAGTAATGAATATTTGGAGATTTCAGCTCTGAAGCCCTCAGAATGGTTGATGCAGCTCTAGACAGCAATGCAGGATTATATATGTGAAAAAGAGCTGGACAAAACTTTTATAATTTGGCTGAACGCTCAACCCACACTATTCTGCCTAACCACCTACCAAACACATGAGTGCTCGACCCAGCCGGACCTGCGTGTGTCCTCAATGGGTAGTAAGTGCTGCCAGAATCAGCGGGTAAGATCCTTCTTTCCTCAATTATCTCTAATACTTGTATTGGCGGGGGGGGGGGTCCAGACACAGCCATGCACATTATATGGCCGGCCAGTCTCACCAGCATTCAGCTATAATTAAACATTTACACGTTTGTTCTGTTATTGCCCATGTTCAGCAGTGTTGATCTGTAAGGGTCCAGGTACGGAGACCCCCAACAATTGCTGAAAAGGAGGCACAGAAAGGCTCAAGCACAAGGAGAGTGGTGGCTGGGCTTAATAGAAAATATATGGGTCTGTGGGTCGGACAGAACGCTTCTGTGCCTTGAGCTATATTCACACGTCGTGTTTTTGCACGTGTTTTTTTCAGGAGTCAAAACTTGCTATCGGCAGTAAAAACTCTCCGTTCAAAATGCCTGTTTTGCAGCGTTTTTTGGTTCGGCTTCCTTGTGTGATTTGTCTACAGTATACGTTTAATAAAGATAGTTGCGATTTTGGTGAATTAAACGAAGCGTTTTTTGCATTCTCTCAGTGCTTTATATGGGTGAAAAAAAATGCTTAAAAAAATTCTGGTAGAACTTTTTAAAAAACGCTGCAGTTTTCCAATTCAGTCAGGAAAAAAAAAAAACAAGCGTGTATAATTGGCATGAAAAAAAGCGGCAAAAATGCAACGTGTGAACACAGCCTTAGTTTCAGAAACTGAATCTTTACTAAGTGAAAAAGTGGACGGGACACAATCCATAATGCACTGTAATCTACAAAACCCATCAAGCCTCTTCCTGTGATTGGACCCAACACAAGAGAGTCCTGCGGAGCTGCCTACAAGAGGCCACACAATCACTTGTGACTATGCATGGGCAGCTCACTGACATCTCTCCGTGTCCTCAGTCAGTCGTGAGAGTCATTGCCATCAGTCACGATGATAAAAACATCTTTTAGATCAGCTTCTGAGCCTACGTCCACATGAGACTGACAGAGCTTGGAAAATCAGCAACGAATTTCACCAGTAAAGAGGAGGATTTTGAACAGAAATCTCATGCAGGAGAAAGTCGCGGCTGAGCTGACCGGCACTAAGGATTGGAAAGAGGCACAATTTCAATTTCTGCGATGCACAAGGCGAAGTCTGTGCCAAACCTGCAGCATTTCAGCAAAGAAATCAAAAACCATTTATGCTGCGGTTTTCCTAAAAATTTCATATAGGTTATCACCCAGCTGTCACAGTACTGGCAGCAATGGCAGAATTGTGGCACAACTTTATAGATCAGTCATTAAATCTGTGTGACCACCGCTGCTGGAGCTGTAAGGGTCACCGTTCCTACAATTAGGGCAGGATGCAGACTCCATAATGTCACGACAGGTGAAAAGTTCTGCATGAAGAGATCGCCACAATATTGGTAAATCTGAGATCACATAGCTCCTTGTGGCACCAAGATGTCATGGTGTGGAGGAATGGGTCTATGGAGCAGGCCCTAGAGCCGAGCATGCTGCATACAGGGCAGGTGCCAGCTGTGTTATAACAGCCAGCACCTACCTCTAATAGAAGGGACCAGAGCTAGGTCCAATGGCTGCTATTTAATTATTTAGATGTCGCTGTCAAACCCTGATTGCAATATTTAAACTGTGTGATCCCGGCAAAGGCTGTGTTCTAGTCACGATACTGAATATCCAGGGGTCTATTGTAGGCCCCTGTAAACGCCATGTTTATACTACTGTAAAGATCAGTCACAGGCTGGTCAGCTTCATAAGCGACTTGGATTTTCATTATATTCACACTACTTAACTATGGACGTGTACAGAACAAGCGATCAAATGATTTCAGGTTCAAATCCACTATGGGGACCAAAAAAAAAGAAATAAAATTAGAATTAACACCCAAGTTAAAGATAAATCTATAAAAGCCTGTTCAGTACTGCAGTGTCAGTAAAAGTCCAATCAAAGTTTAAAATAGTCCTTGAATGAAGTTTACAAATAAATTCCATTTTTCCTCCCTCCCCAAAAAGGTGCAACAAAAAAGCAATCAAACGGTACAGTTAAAATCTAGAGCAGCACAAGGAGAAAAAAAGTTATGGCAACAAAAATCCAGTTATTTATTTTCACAATAAAATCTTTTTTAAAAAAATTACATACTAGACTGGTATCACCAAAATAATTTATAGAATCACACTGCCAGGTCATTCGTAACAAACTAAAAATGAAACGTCCCCAAACATTGGAGTCTTACGTTCTTTCGCCACATTGTCAATTTTTTTTTTTTTTTTTTTTTTTTTTTGCTCTTTTCCCAATACATGATATGGGGTCACTCAAAACTACAGCTCATCCAGAGGAAGACAAAAAAAAAACACAGAACAAACATTCATTACGACTATGATCAGGCATAAAAAAAAAAAAAAAAAAAGTTACATTTTTCAAAAAAAATTGTAAAAAATTAAAATATAAAAATAGAAAGCGGCAGCGTCCTTCAGGGGTTAATGATCGGGAGGGGAGATGGCTCCAGTGAGGACCAAGAACACAAAATATTTTGCTGCCACCTCAACACATGTCAAGGTATGCAGCTCCCTTTGATCAGGCTGGGGCCTGCAGCTCCCCCTCCCTCCCCAGCAGCAGGCGGGGACAGGCAGGAAGGCAGTAACCCCCAACATGCCGGATCATCGCTGGTAGGGAAAGAGGAAGCGTCCCACATATGAATGAGATGCAGTAGATGACAGCTAGTAATAGAATACACACACACACATATATATATATATAGACACACACTGTAGATTGAGCAATAGCTGGGGATTGGGCATCAGATGAATGGAGCCTGGGCTAGGAGGGCTTGGCCAGGATTGCTGTGTGCTGCGCTGCGGTCTGTGTCAGCGCTATACCCAGCACATAGCACACACTGTGGCAGTGCCCGTCAGAGCAGCAGCCGGGTCTGTGGGCGCTGCTGGCACTGGGTGTGCTGCTGCTGCAGATGGCCACTGACTGTGGGGGAGTGAGTTGCTCAGAGACTGAGGGTGGTGACAACCAACGCCCAGAGAGTACCCGGCTCTCCACGACTCACCCCGGTCCCGTTGTCGCACACCACCACCTTCCTGCCTTGGCTGTCCATATCGGTGCCTCCCTCCGCAGGAGCCGCCAAGCTCTCAATGACTGGCAAAACCGGAAGTGCGTCCCCCCCTTCGCCCGACACCTACTACCACTTCTCCTTCTCCTCCGGTAAGAGAACACGTGACCTGACGCTCCGCCCCGTGTAGCCAATCAGGAAGAAGGCTGCTGGGAGAGTGGGCGAGCGGTCACTATGATTGGGCGGAGCAGACAGGAAGCCGGCTGCCCATTCAAAGCGGGTTGAAGCCGTGGACGCCATCTTTGTTGCTGGCGTGTGATTATAATATGATAAATGACGCCGTCCTCACGTACCGCACAGCAGCCACTTATAAATGTAAGTAATGGCCGAAGGGAGGAAGTATAGGCCCCGCCTCACCGATTTCGTATATAAGCTCCGCCCTTATATGTTGTGACCACGCCCCTTAATTCCTGGACAGACGTTTCACCTGGTAAGGGCTGCTCATAGAACAGAAAGCGCTTTCCAGTCTGCTGTGCGGGGCCCAGGAGAGTCCCAGGGGCCACTCTGTGCCTGTGCTCTTTGCTCCTCACCTTCCAAGAGCTGTAATGTTTATTGTTGTTGTTTTTTTTTTGCAGTACTGTAGTTTTTATTGGCTCCATTTTGGTGTATGTGCGACTTTCTGATGTTTTTTTTTTGTTTTAATGAAGGGACCAAAACCAACAATTCTACTATTTTGATTTTCACTATAATGTGTTTTTTTTTTTTTTTTCTTTTTTTTTTCTTTCCCTTAGAGGACTTGAACCTGCGATCAATATAATGAAAGACCTTCAATGGCCCCTGGCTGCCATGACAACACCATTTCTGCAACAATTAAACCAATTAAGTGCTGTGGGTTGCATTTGATAGCAGCATGTAAAGGCAGGGCAGGACTGGCCATCTGGTTATTCTGGTAATTGCCAGATGAGCTGGTACCTGCACTGGGCTGCTCTGTCACTTGGTGTCTCCGGGTATCTTCCACTGCGCAGGGATCAATGTCGCACCCCTTCTCCCACGTGACCTCCTTTCCTTCACATTCACATTATGCACATGACGTATGACAGAGGAGATGACGCCTCAGCCACTCAGCATGGTTACCGCCACACACTGAAGAGCAGCATCACATTAGTGCAGGAACCCTCCCCCGGTCCAGCTGGTGAGAAGGACTTTTTTCCGGTGTGCGGGAGGATGTTAGGTGAAACGCTTGTCCTCTGTTCTGTCCGGCAGATCCTGTCTCTGATCTGCTGCTCCCATCTTGCTACACATGATCTTCGGCGAGCGAGCCATGGCGCATGACGTCACTGCCAACATCAGCTGATTGGCCAGTGGCTTATGGTGCAGTGTAGGGATCTGGCGTCCCAATACATTTTAGCTGGATGTGCACCATTGCGAGACCCCCTCCAACTTTGGGCCCCCCGTGTAGCTGCATCGGCGATATGTCCGCCCCTGCCATTACTGATCCCTGTGACCCCACTGTTCACTGTGACCCAGTCTGAGTGTGTCCCATTATAACCACTTTCTGTTTCCTATCACTGAGCCAGTTGTTAACCCAGTCACACATTATTTCCCCTGGTTCCATTGCTCTCATTTTATGTACCAGGCTTGTGTGTGGCACCGTATCAAATGCCTTTTGAAAAGTCCAGATAGACCAGATCCACTGTATTTTCCTGGTCCAGTCTAGATCTTACCTCCTCATAAAATCTGATCAGAATTAGATTGCAGGCAGATCCCTCCTCTATAATAGAACGGTAGATGTGTCATTCTGTCCAAAGCTTCTATAGACTGGGCAAGTGCGATGCGCCTGTGCAGTCTGGCTAGAGACAGAAGAAAACATCAGCCGTTACAGATGAGACGGAGGCGGATGAAAGACTGTGGTGCCGGAGATCGCGGTATGCAGAAGCGCTGACCGCATACCGCTATCTCTGGCGCCATTAGGACACATACCTTGATCTCCGTTGAGTCTGGAGGAAAAGTGTGGCACCGGAGTTCGCTCTTGCGCATAGTGCGATCTCCAGCACCATTTTGTTCAAGACAAATTTGCAGTGTGCAGCAGACAGGAGGGTCAAAGGCGATGATGAGGTCGGGGCAGGCAGCACAGGTTCAGGATAGAGTAAGTGATGCTGCAGATTTTAAAAGCTCAATGCATTTCAAATTCTTTAGTGTTAAAAAGTCACAGGGGCGTGAGATTTACAGACATGTCAGAAGCAAAAACATGCAGTGATTATGACAGTCGCCTGAAATGCGTTTGCATAATTTTTTAATAGTTTTTAGAGGTGAAGTTGTGATTTCCTTTCTCTATTTTTGCCCAATAAAGTTTGGCTTTTAGTAGAAGATTGTGATGCTGGATCGCTGTTTTTTTGCTTCGGTTTACCTGTCTCTGCGCTACAAGTCTCTGTGCACAGATCTTCTTTTGGTTGAGCTGACTTTGTTTTTTTTTCCTTTTTGATTATATACATGTCATCCACTTTGCGGGAACTGTAATACGCTGTATTTTTTTTTTTGCATGAAAATATGCAGCAGAAATGATCTTAAATGAGTGCATCTCAAACTCAGATGCAGTAGCTGGTTGTAAGTGAAGTGATGATAGAGAGGCATTTCTCATAGAAGTGATCATATGCTGCACAGTCTTTCTTAGGGAGGGTGAGGAAAGTACAGGACAGCCACTGGGGGACATGGTTTTTTTTTTTTTTTTTTTAAACCGGAAAACTCCTTTAACGCTTGCAACCTCTGCTGCTTCACTGCAACTCAATCTGTCAAATCAGTCAGTGAGGATTTAGGGCACTTTTACATGGCGATATTTTGCATCAGTATTTGATAACAGACTCCAGGAGTGGATCCAAAACACATAAGGGGTGAAAGTGATTCAGTTATTATTTTTCTCTGTTTGTTCCCCTTTGGTTTTTAGCTTGCAAATGCTGATGTAAATTACTGTACAAAATAGTCACTGTGTGAATGAGGCGAGGAAGCTGCTTGTAATATTCTGAAGATGAGTGCACACTTGCCGGTGCTGTGCTGTAATGCTTGTCTTCTCTGCTCCATCATACTCCCCAGAGCAGGGGCAACCCCTGGGGCAGAACTGCGGCCAGCAGATGTCCAGACAGATCACTCTGTGATCTGTCATGGACCCCGACTCCCAAACAAAATGAATAAGACAGAAGCACACAAAATAAATACACAAAGCACTGCAATTAGGTGTCAAACGTTCTCAACTTTATTTAAATGACACCAAAAATAGCACAACCCCCGACTCACAAAGAGTCACCCTCCAGCACTCAGGAGAGGAAAACCCCCTGTGGAGGAAACCTCTAGGAAACCATGGCTGGAGGGCTGCCCTTCCCTTGGGCTTAGAGAGTTAGTGCCGATTATAATATAGAGTTTTAGAATTTGTACATTTTACTAGATTTACAGAGAACGACATAAATATAGACTATGATAAACTGGATGTGGGAGAGATCCGGCTGCGATATCTGTCACCACATTGATTGATAGAATGAATTTAGCGGATCTGGTTGCCCAGGTGGATGTACCATTTCTCCCTTACAGATCCAGGTCCGCCTCTCAAGAAGTTGGACACTCGGTTACAGTTGATTATGGATAACCCCTAATAGGATAAATATACCCTCCCAATTTATCACCCATTGAAGTCATAGATCCGTCCATCAACTCCCAAAGGAGAGTAGCTGTATGTAGAGGGTAACAGAAGGAGATCCTGTCCTGGGGACCCCCTCTGTTACCTTCCCATACCCTTGGGGTGTCTAAAGCAGACAACCCCTTTCCCTGCTAGAACCTCCAATTTACACCAAGGTCTGCACATTACGTGGAGTGGTCAAGCTCAAGGTCCTCAGGCGCATCAGTAATGGCACTGATCGTGGCAGCGCGGCATTCTTTTATGGAATCTTCGTTATGACATGTGTTTATTACCTCATAACAGTTGTCATGGTTACTACGGGGGCTGTTACTGATGCAGGGCCCAAGTATTAACCCTTTCATCATTGGAAATATGCTTTCATTATAGAGGCAAATAACTGAACTTATTGCCAAGCAGGAACCTTATCAGTATGGCTTTCTTTAGGTGCCCTAAGAAATACAGATTAAAAGTTCAGGTGTTTCAGGTGTGTTATGCACTTTTTAGATCCAGAGATTGGGCTTATAACTAGCACTTTACAAAGAAAAAAAATTAAGAGGAAATTACTTGTAAAATAATATTACAGGGAATTGCATTTCAAGCATTTTCCTAATGTACATTCTACATAGTTAGTTACATGGTTATATAGGTTGAAAAAAGTTTGAATTTTATGGTCCTAGGTCTACTATCTTCAAAGTTACAATTTTTCCATTTCTAGATTATTTATAACTCACAATGTTGGGTTTTGTTAACCCCTTTGCAACCCTGGGATTTTCCCTTTTTGCATTTTCGTTTTTTGCTCCCCTTGTTCCCAGAGCCATAGCGTCTTTATTTTTTGTCAATATGGACGTGTGAGAGCTTATTTTTTGCGGTACGAGTTGTACTTTTGAACGATATTACTGGTTTTACCATATCGTGTACGGGAAAATGGGAAAAAAATTCCAAGTGCGGTGAAATTGCAAAAAAAGTGCAATACCACAGTTTTTTGTTTTTTTTTTTTTTTTTTATTACCACTTTCACTGAATGCTAAAACTGACCTGCCATTATTATTCTCCACGTCATTACGAGTTCGTAGACACAAAAAAGAACCTGTACATTTTTGAAGTGGTGAAAAAAAATTCCAAAGTTTGCTATTTAAAAAAAAAAAAAAAAAAAAAGTGTCGGGGAGAATGACTTGCTCCAGGGCCGCTCGTTGCAGGAGTCATTCTCCCCCGGCTCCTCTTCGTGAGCAGTCAGATGGATTACAGCGGGGGACACTTAGGACAGGTGACTATATGGATTTTTTTATTTTATTCTTATTTTTACAGGTGGACACTGTGGGAGCAGAATACTGCTCTCATTATCCCTTGCTGGTGCTGATTGCAGCGCCAGCAGGGGACTATGATGAGGGCAGTGTTCAGCACCCGGCGCTTGGGAACAGCGTTAACTGTACACTGATTCCCAAGCGCTGGTATTTGTCACGCGGACCCATTGACTTGAATGAGTCAGTGTCATCCTTGCTAACGGCCTAAAACGGACATGTCTACGTGTGGATCACACGGGCTCATGATCCATGGAAACACATTGACATGCCATAACTTTTTTTTATTTTTCAGTCAATATTGCCGTATGATGGCTTGTTTTTTGCAAAACGAGTTGTACTTTTGAACGACACCATTGGTTTTACCATATCGTGTACTTTAAAACAGGAAAAAAAAATCAAAGTGCGGTGAAATTGCCAAAAATGTGCAATTTCCCAATTGTCTCTTGGGTTTGTCTTTATTTTTATTTTATTTTTTTTTTTTACCACATTCATTAAATGCTTAAACTGACCTTCTATTATGATTCTCCAGGTCATTACGAGTTCCTAGATACCAAACATATATAGGTTTTTTTTATTTAAATGGTGAAAAAAAAAATCCAAAGTTTGCAAAAAATAAAAAAAAGTCGCCTTTTACTGAGACCCGTAGCAATTCCATTTTTTGGGATCTGGGGCCGGGTGGTGGCTTATTTTTTGTGCGCCGAGCTTATGTTTTTATTGATACAATTTTGGGGTAGATATGATGTTTTGATCGCCCATTATTGCATTTTATTTCAGTGTTGCAGCGACCAAAAAAACCCATAATTCTGGCGTTTTGATTTTTCGGTGTCACCAAATATGTGTACATTTGTGTGTG
The DNA here is from genome assembly GCF_046119375.1 of Phyllobates terribilis. NCBI lineage: Eukaryota > Metazoa > Chordata > Amphibia > Anura > Dendrobatidae > Phyllobates > Phyllobates terribilis. Next base: position 744,681,899 of record NW_027362763.1, on the reverse strand, counting down.
TTTTTTACTGGCTTCAATAATCTCCATGAGAGACTAGAAGCTGTGATCATCTGATCACTTACTATAAATGCTGATCGCTGAATGGCGCTTATAGCATCCCGGCAATGAGAGCCTCAGGGGTCTCCTGCGGACCCCGGGTTGTCATGCCAACCCATCGGCGATCATGTAACACGGACGCCGATGGGCAGGATTAGTTACGCTCTTCCGTAAGCATGAGTTAATGCCGCTGTCAGAGTATGTTAGGGTCAGCTGTTATGTGCCAAATACGACCTTGGACGTACTCATACGTCCAAGGTCGTACAGGGGTTAACAGCTGCAGTCAACCGGTGTTAGGCTGTGTACGCACTATGCGTTTTTAAGCGTTTCCGCAGTGGCAATTCCGCTGCAGAAACGCTTAAAAAATGCTTGGTAGAAGGTCTGCCATATTCCCCAATGATAATCCGCATGTGCTGTGCACATGCTATGGAAATTTCCGCTGCTGATTATCATTGCGGAAAAATCCGCAGCACTACCAACTATTTTGCGTAAACCCGGCGTTTTCGCCGCCATTGACTTGCATTGGAACGCTTGGATTCCGCATCACTACATGTGCACATGTGGATATTAAGTGATTCAATGTGCGGATGGTACACGGGTCTGGAGAACAGGAGACTCTCCACCAGACCCGGGTACCATAGAACCTGTAAAAAAATAAATAAATAAAAATAAAAAATCTACATTTATATTCACCTTCTGATGGCCCCCGGTGTCCTTAGTGATGTGTCTCGGCTTGCTGGCAGCTCGCGATGGTCTGAAAAGGACCTGCCGTGACGTCATTTAGTCATGTGACGGGTCACGCGACCGCTGACGTCAGCTGGTCCTTTAGTCTAGCACGAGCTGCCGGCAAGCCGAGACCCATCGAATAAAGACACCGGGGGCTATCAGAAGGTAAGTATAATATTTATTTTTTAACATTCTTTACGGTCACACTATATAAATCCATGCCGGTTGCATGGATTTATATAGTGTGACCAAGTTGTCAAGCACTTTCCAAGTGATGCTAAAATCGCTTGGAAAGCGCTTGTCAACCCGCATGCAGAAATGCATGTGAAGAACGCTTCACATCCGCTTGTCCCTGGCAGGAGAAACGCATGTACAATCCACATGCGTTTTTTCTGCCAGGGAGATGCAGAAACGCTCAGGAAAAAATCCTGAGTGTTTCTGCATCATGGGCACATAGCCTAAATCAGGGGTCTCAAACACGCGGACCGCATGCGGCCCCTCCGGCTGCTTCTTACGGCCTGCAGGCACAGACCCCGTAACGATCGCGGCTCTCTCCAGCAGCCGCTGACATCAGCGCTGTAGTGCAGTATATTGCCGCGCAGAGACCGGCTCTCTGCACAGCAATATCCGTGCCAGCCGCCGGCCTATCAGAGGCCAGCAGCTGACGTCTGTGTCCCAGCGCAGCGGCATATGACGTCACTGCCATGCGCAGATGTCAGCTGCTGGCCTCTGATAGGCCGGCGGCTGACACTGGTATTGCTGTGCAGAGAGCCGGTCTCTACGCGGCAATACACTGGACTACAGCGCTGATGTCGGCGGCTGCTGGAGAGAGCTGCAATCGTTACGGGGTCTGTGCCTGCGGGCCACAGGTGCAGAAAGGACGCCGAGGGAACGGAGGACAGGTGAGAGTCTTTTTTTTTTTTTTTTTTTTTTTTTTTTTTTTTTTTTTTTTTTTTCCCCCCTTCCTCTGTCATGTGAAATATAGCATTGGGGTGCACTGACCGCAGTATGGGGGAACCTGGATGGGGGACCATGTCTGCAATATGGGGGACCTGGATGTGTACTGGTAATGATACGGCAGGGTATGTGCACACTATGTATTTGCTGCAGACATTTCTGCACTAAAAACGTGTCTCTTGGCAGGAAAATCATCTTGATATTGTTGCATTTTTTAAGAGATTTTTTTTTCCCGTTCTTTAGAATGGATGAAAAATGACGAAAGAATCGATGCTGCAGACATGAAACTGCTTCAAATCTGCAAGGAGAAAATAAGCTGCTTTTCCATGAGATTTCAGACATTTCATTCACTTTTCTGATACTATCAAACATAGTTTTTTGAGATCATGGAGCTCTATATTACAAATAGGTCCGTCCTTCCCGTTGAAAGAAATTAACATTTTCATGGAGGGATATTTATATATATATTATGTCAATTCAGTTTTGTCTGTCGATGATAAAGTGCCGTTTGCAGTAAATTTTTTTAAACAATGTGTCATATATAACCAAATCAGCCATAACCTAAAAGTTCAAGAAAAAATGTTCACATTCAACATACATTGGGTGGGCCTGAGCCTATGTGCTCTCAAATGTCAGGGCTGAGTTTCAGTTCCAGTCCGGCCATGTCTAAGGCTGCGTGCCCACTATGCGTTTTTCAAGCATTTTTGCCACTGAATTTCCGCAGCGAAAACGCTTAAACACTTGGTAATACGTGGCCCATGGTCCCCAATGATAATTCACATGTGCTGTGCACATGCTGCGGAAATTTCCCCTGCGGATTATCATTGCGGAAAAATATGCATGTCCATTAATTTTGCGGACACGCAGCATAATTGCCGCCATTGACTTGTATTCAATCACTTAATGTCCGCATGACTACATGTGCACATGCGGATATTAAGCGATTCAATGTGCAGATGGTACCCGGGTCTGGAGAAGAGGAGACTCTCCTCCAGACTCCGGTACCATAGTATCTGTAAAAAAAAAAATTAAAATAAACATTATACTCACCTTCCGATGGCCCCCAGTCTCCTGTATGATGAGTCCTGGCTCCCCGGTGGCTCGTGATGGTCTAAAAGACCTTCCATGATGTCATTTAGTCATGTGACAGGTCACGCGACCGCTGACATCGGCAGTTGCGTGACTTGTCACATGACTAAATGATGTCATGAAAGGTCCTTTCACACGACCGCGAGCCGTACAAGCGACCGGGACGCAGCGGAGAAAAGACCGGGGGCCATCAGAAGGTAAGTATAATGTTTTTTTTTTTTTTTTTTTTTTTTTTTTTTTTACCATTTTTATTCTTTTTTTTTTTTTTAACTATTAACTTGGTCACACTATATAAATCCATGCCGGTTGCATGGATTTATAGTGTGACCAAGTTGTCAAGCACTTTTCCAAGTGATGCTAAAATCGCTTGGAAAAGTGCTTGATAACCCGCATGCAAACGCTTCTACGCATGCGGCTTTTACATGTGTTTTTCCAGCCAGGGAGATGCAGCATTTCTGCATCGTGGGCACTTAGCTTAAGGGATTAGGTCACGTTTACCACGTTCAGTATTTGGTTTTGGCTTACAGATACTGATGTAAAACTACTACTGTGCCCAATTTATTATATGTTTTAGGTGTTGATCCATTTTAGACCGACTCCACCATAATGGACAGTGGCTTCGACTCCACAGCCCTGCTGTACGGAGTGGTCTTGGCTCTGGTGTCGCCCCATACACTCAGTGGGTGCTGGGCAAAACTGATCTCCTGGACCAATGCACCTGTGTTCTCAGGGTGTCGACCCAGTGCCTCGTGCTGAGACTATTTTACAAAGAAAAAAAAAGTCCCAGTTCAGCGCTGGTGCACAATTTCGTGTACGGTGCACGATTACCTGCAGCCGGAACTAAGCTGCATACATTCATACTTGTTAACGTTCCCAATTTTGTGCAGCGTTCACAGCAGTCATCAGTTTTGCATTGGAGATGTTGGTTATTGTGCCGTGCTGCAATGCAAGCACAGTAGCAATTACTCGTCGGTACAATGCAGCATTGTTATTTTTATCTCACACCATGTCACCATCACTGCTGATCCCTGCGAACTGTCTGAGCGCAGCACCTGAAGCCCATCACTACACCCCACTGTTACCCCGCTCACCATTTCTCACCTCCTGAATGTGCATATTGACACCAGGGCTGCTTCTGAGATGAGGAACCTTCTGGAAGAGACATCCTGTAGAAGCTTCTGTGTCACCTTGGTGATTTACAAACCCATCCACCTTTTCTGTGAGTCTCTTGAACGTTCTGGGAAAGTTGGCAAATCTGCCCGAGCTCTAGATCACAGCCGTCCATTGTGTCCTTATGTGGCGCCCCTGAGGGTTCGGTCGCCACAGAGGTTCTGCACCTCACCCAGAGGTGTGATGTCTTACTTCTCTCAGGTAAGGAGGGAGTGCTGCACTGGACCCCAACACCTACATCCAACACTACACTACCCTAGGCCAGCAGGAGGGGCAAGACGCAATGTAGTTTTCTGCTGAGCCCTGACCCTGGCTGGGGTGGGGGGAACCCAAAGTTAGGGGGAACCAATAGTGGGTATGGGTGGAGGAAGTAGTTTATGGGAGCACTCATTGTTAGAACTCTCCTGTTAGGTTTTTTCTAGTTTGCTGGTCACATGACCATTTTTCCTTTTTAATCCGGCTCCGCCCTCCTGGCCTTGCTGGACTTCATTGTATTTTCTACTCTTGAGCTAGCTTGGTACTCTGTTACCTTTCTCTGTTAGTTTTGCTAGGTCTTCTGACCTCTATGTTCTATGTTGTGTTTGTTTTTTACTGCTACAATTTCTGCTAGGAGGTGTCCAACTTTATCCCAGTCCCTAGTTCTTGTAGGGATCCCTCCCTTGCATCTATAGGTCTTCGTACAGACTAGCCAAGGACTTTAGCGGGTCTGATCGCAGGATCAGGTTCCCCTTTACATCGTAGGGATCCAGTCTAGTTCTATTGTAGGGACAGATCTCCTGTCTTTCCTTAGTGCTTGTAGCAGATCATAACACTCATATAGTAGATATATAAAAGGTAGACATCTTAGAACAGTGGTGAGTCGAGGAGTGTGGTTCAGAGGAACAGTCTGGGAGCAGAGTCTCTGTAGGAGCTCTGCTCCACTACAAGGGCCCAGGAGGGGAGCAGGGAGTAAGCTCCGTTCTACAGAAGGGATCCTAGGGGAGTACGGCGAGTGCAGGCGGCACCCGTACACCCCGAACCTGCCAAGTGTCAGGAGGATCTAGGCCGCAAGAAGGGGACCGGCCCCTGGCCCAGTCGTGCAGCTTCAGGTCTCGGCTGGAAAAACCGGAGGCTTATGACTTCTATCGCCAGAAGCCAAACCCCCACTTTAATGCAAGTAAGGTCAAGCAGGTCTGTGCAACTCCAACGGACAAGGGGGACCTCGCAGCACCCGAACAGGATCCACAGTGGGAAGCGCAGGGCAGGAGGGCGTAAGACCTAGCGTGAAGTCGGTCTAGAGAGGTACATAAGAAAGTGGGGTTCCGCCAGGTACACCCGAACTGCCTGAGGAAGGACTGAACCCCTGCCCGGTGAATGCAGTGCGACGCGGGAGGCTTGCGGACGGGTCCCTCATTCTGCTGCTGTTGCACCCTGGTGCAGGAACTCTCTTAAAATGTTTTCTACAAAGAGTATTTTATAATGTAACGTTTAAAATGATGTGCCTCCCATAAAGGGAAGAAATGTGTTTATAATCTTATATGCGGATGCATCTTAAAAATTTGCATGTCATTGATGCCATGTTTTGCTTTGTTCCAGCCCGCGGACGTGCTGTGTTTTACTGGGGGGGGAATGTGGCGCCCATGAGGGTTCGGTCGCTACAGAGGTACTGCACCTCACCCAGAGGTGTGGTGTCTCCCTTCTCTCAGCTAAGGAGGGAGTGCTGCACAGGACCCCAACACCTACATCCAACACTACACTACCCCAGGTCAGCAGGAGGGGCAAGACGCAATGTAGTTTTCTGCTGAGCCCTGACCCTGGCTGGGGTGGGGGGAACCCAAAGTTAGGGGGAACCAGTAGTGGGTGTGGGTGGAGGAAGTAGTTTATGGGAGCACTCATATAGTAGATATATAAAAGGCAAACATCTTAGAACAGTGGTAAGTCGAGGAGTGTGGTTCAGAGGAACAGTCTGGGAGCAGAGTCTCTGTAGGAGCTCTGCTCCACTATAAGGGCCCAGGACTGAGGCCCAGGAGGGGAGCAAGGAGAAAGCTCCGTTCTACAGAAGGGATCCTAGGGGTGTACGGCGAGTGCAGGCGGCACCCGTACACCCCGAACCTGCCAACTGTCAGGAGGATCTAGGCCGCAAGAAGGGGACCGGCCCCTGGCCCAGTCGTGCAGCTTCAGGCCTCGGCTGGAAAAACCAGAGGCTTCTCACTTCTATAGCCAGAAGCCAAACCCCCACTTTAATCCAAGTAAGGTCAAGCAGGTCTGTGCAACTCCGACGGACAGGGGGGACCTCGCAGCACCCGAACAGGATCCACAGTGGGAAGCGCAGGGCAGGAGGGCGTAAGACCCAGCGTGAAGTCGGTCTAGAGAGGTACATAAGAAAGTGGGGTTCCGCCAGGTACACCCGAACTGCCTGAGGAAGGACTGAACCCCTGCCCGGTGAACGCAGTGCGACGCGGGAGACTTGCACCAGTACAGTGCACCTGTGGACTGTCTAAGAACTGTGAGTAAATCTTGGATGACTGCACTGAGCTGCCTCTGCTCCTTTATTTCGCCAGTGCCATTTCCCTCCCTGCACTACAACGCCCAGCGCACCTCCTCCATTTATCTACACTGCCCTGAGGCCTGCTCCACCTGTGGGGAGCCGTTCCATCACAAGCTGCCCTACCAACTGCCTCAGAGGACTGTTGCAGCGCTGGTGATCCTCACCAGACACCACAGGTGGCGTCACGAAAAATCCCAAAAACCCCATATAAAAGTTTCGCCCCCCATTTCACTGACCGCCCTGGGTCACGGATCGGGCTAGCCACCGTGATATCCCTTGGCAACCAGAGGCCCGGCTGCCGAGTACCCCACGGCCCTGGGGGCGAGTCACTTAGCCTAGAGTTGGCCGATCCCATATGAGGGACAATCACTGTGACCTACAGGAAAGGTTTGTCACATTGCTACATCGTATCTAAGGCCATGGCCCCACTAACGGTATTTGGTCAGTATTCGGTCAGTATTTTTTCTCAGGAGTTCTTCACCTGGTTTTGGCTCCCACTCCTGAGAAAAAATGCTGACCGAATACTGATAGTGGGGCTGTGGCCTAATTATTTCTTCCAGCCTACCAGGACGGCAACAAGGATAAATGTTTCCAAACCAGAATGTCAGTCCGTACCAACATCACATTCATTATACGTTTATATGTGTGACTCCGCATTAGAATGGGAATCGAGTGATTTGAATTTTGAACCAGGTCCCAAGTGCTAGATTACTGGGCCAACGTATCAGAAGCTGCCAACTTTGTGTCACCAGGTCAGAAGTCCCCAGTAGTGATGAGCGAGCATGCTCGATGCTCGCCGAGTATTTCCGGTGTTGCTCGGCGGGAGCTCGGGTCCCCTCCCTGCATGTTTGGCGCTCTTTAGAGAGCCAATGAATATGCAGGGATTGCCTGCCACTCACTGTAATGCCGCAGTCATGTTGGTTGTCGCATTACAGTGATTGGCTGGCCGCACAGCGTCATCAGGTCTATACCAGACCTGGCGTCGCCATGCTCGTCACAGTCACTCCGGAATCAGACAGTGTAGGGAGAGGTTCTGCTGAGCTAGGGGGAGATTTGCTTGTTTCTAGTTAGTGTAGGTATACCAAACTATATTAGAGACACATATCCATGTCAACAAACAGTCCTTCTGAGGACTAATCCATCTGCAGAGATATCAGGCAGGCAGTGTATATAGGCAGGAAGGGTATATAGCAGACTTCAGTGCACAAGAGGCTCCATTCCACTTTTGTCTGCTGCTGCTGTTAGATATTTCTAGAAATAGGCCCAGGTCTCAGGCCAGGAATAATTTTTTTGGGGATCTTAATCCTCATTATTTGCTTAAAAAGCAGTCCAGAGAACACCGTTGTTCTGCGCCATTTGCTTGTTGGCACTGCAGAATACAGCCAGGTCCTTTCCATATTACAGCGCTAAAAATCCAGCTATTTAAAACTCTGGATTGTCCGTCATACGGATCACATATAATTGCGCTGAAATACTGCCATTTCTGGCCTCCATTAAAAATTTGTTTCAGTGTGTCAGTGAAGCAATTGACACCAGTTTTCTGTTCAAAATAGTTACCTACAGGCCAGGTATTCAAAACTGTGTTTTCTCCGTCACACGGATCACACATACGTTTCAGAAATACTGCCATTTCTGGCCTCCATTAAAAATTTGTTTCAGTGTGTCAGTGAAGCAATTGACACCAGTTTGCTGTTCAAAATAGTTACCTACAGGCCAGGTATTTAAAACTGTGGTTTGTCCGTCACACAGATCACATATACGGTCACTCCAAATTCAGTCATTTGTAGTGAGCGTGGAAGATATTGTCCTCCATTTAAAATAGGCAAGGCGCATGGCAAGGGACAGGGAACTGGACGTGATGGTGCACGCCAAGGCCGTGGGCAAACTGAAATTGTGCCACAACAAACACCCACATCTTCTCGCTCGACCTTCCTGTCCCAATTAATAAGGGACCGCAGAACACCATTATTGAACACAGAGCAGTGTGAAAAGGTTATTGGTTGGATAGCAGATAATGCTTCCAGTCACTAAGCCGCCACCACCACCACCACCTTGTCTTCCACACGGTCAAGTCTCAGTAGCTGTGAGTCTGGACCGCATATTCCTCACCCTGAACCTCCTTCCTCCAACCATGCCGAGTGCCCGAAGACAACTGATCCCACACTAGGACACTCTGAAGAGCTGTTCACTTTTCCATTTATAGATTCGGGCCTCTCGCCCGGTCCACTTGAAGCGGGGCAAGAGGAGATCGCATGTAGCAGGCACGGTCACACGAAGGCAACGGTGGGAAAGTGTCACAAGAGGTGGACGATGATGAGACACAATTGCCAGAAAGTCAGGAGGAGGACCAGAGTGCGGAACTGGAAGACGAGGTGGTGGATGATATAGTAACTGACCCAACCTGGCAGGAGGACATGCAGAGCGAGGAGAACAGCACACAGGGGGAGGGAGGCAGAGCACCCCAACAGGCAGGAAGAAGCAGTGTGGTGGCCACAGAAAGAAGGCAGGCAACCGTTCCCCATAACACCAACACGAAGGAAGTTGCCAGTACATACCCCAGTCCTTGGAACGCAATCGCAAATACGCAGCCAATGCCCCACAGGCCACACTAATAAATTCCCACACTTCACGATTGCTTGCGCTAGAAATGTTGCCTTTTAAGCTCATGGAGACGGAAGCATTCCGCAACCTGATGGCGGTGGCCTTTCCTCGGTACTCGTTCCCCAGCCGCCACTATTTCTCTCGGTGTGCCTTCCCCGCATTACACAAGCACGTGCCCCAAAACATTAGCCGTGCCCTCAACAACGCAGTTACTGGGAAAGTCCACCTAACCACGGACATGTGGACAAGTGCTTGTGGGCAGGGACGGTACATCTCGCTGACGGCACACTGGGTTAACATAGTGGAAGCAGGGACCCAGTCGGAACTTGGGACAGAACACATCCTCCAGACGCCAAGGATCACAGGCCCTAGGTCAATCAGGGTTGCCCCCACAGTGTACAGCTCCTGCACCCCATCCTCTTCAGCCTCCATCACAGAAATGACCACATCAGTCACAAGCTGGAAGCACTGCAACACCGCCTCGGCCAAGCAGCAACAGGCTGTGTTGAAGCTAATATGCTTAGGTGACAAACCGCACAATGCTGAAGAGTTGTGGACAGCTCTGAAAGAGCAGGCAGATCTGTGGCTCACACCGCTGAACCTACAGCCAGGCATGGTCATGTGTGACAATGGCCAGAACCTGTTGGCGGCTCTGAGGCGAGGTGAGCTCACACACATACCATGCCTGGCCCATGTGCTTAACGTCGTGGTTCAGCGATTTCTCAAATCCTACCCGGTGCTGCCAGATCTGCTTGTCAAAGTACGCCGCCTGTGTGCCCATTTTAGAAAGTCAGCTACAGCTTCCGCCGCCCTTGCCGTGCTTCAGCAGCGTTTGCAGCTTCCGGCTCACAGACTGGTGTGTGATGTCCCCACGCATTGGAACTCTACACTGCAGATGTTGGGAAGGATTTGTGAGCAGAAGAGGGCAGTTTTCGAGTACCAGCATCAACAAGGTACGTACCATCCTCCAAAACTTTGAGGACTCCACCAAGATGGTGAGCGGCGATGATGCCATAATTAGCATCAGCATCCCGCTTCTCTGTCTTCTGAAACGCTCTCTGCTCACGATCAAATAGCATGCATTGCAGGCGGAGCATGATGAGATAGAGGGTGATTACACACAGCCCAGCCTCATCTCACCCCAACGTGGATTGGGTGACAATGAGGAAGAGGAAGAACAGGAGCTAGTTTCATGCGCTATAGATGGTACTACCTGCACAACTCTCATACCGTCTGTTCAGCGTGGATGGCCTGAGGACAGAGAGAAGGAGGAGGAGAGCATGGTCACATGTCCTCTTGGTGGGGACACGGAAGTCTTGCCTGTTAGTAGTCTGGCACGCATGGCTGAGTTTATGTTACGCTGCCTTTCCCATGACCCCCGCGTTCTCAAAATTTTGGGTGACAATCATTACTGGTTGGTGACACTTCTAGACCCACGCTACAAGGAGAACTTTATATCTCTTATTCCCGAGGCGGACAGGTCTACAAAAATGGGGCAGTACCAGAAGGCCCTTGTTGCGGAACTATTAAAAAAATTCCCATCTGAAAATGCTGGCAGCAGAGGTCATAGTTTGTTGGACAACCAAGGACTACAGGCGAGAGAGACACAACTCCAATCCAGCAGAGACAGGGGAACACTGTCAAAGTTCTGGGAGAATTTTCTCAGCCCCTCCCATCACACAAGGCCTGAGGCGCGGGGTACTCTCACAAGGAGTGCAAAGTTTGGGAAGATGCTGATGGAGTACCTTGCCAACCGTACCAACATCCTCCGTGATTCCTCTATGCCTTATAATTATTGGGTATCCAAGGTGGATACGTGGAATGAACTGGCTCTCTACGCCTTGGAAGTCCTGGCCTGCCCTGCCGCCAGCGTTTTATCAGAGCGGGTTTTTAGTGCCGCTGGTGGAATTATAACTGATAAGCACATCCACTTGTCAACTGAAAATGCTGACAGGCTGACTCTTATAAAAATGAACAAGGGCTGGATTGGGCCAGACTTTTCAATACCATCGAATGATAGCAGCGTAACAAACTCAAATCCAGTGTCTTATTTTGGGAGGTGTATTCCCATGCACCTTTTCACACCCACACATGGGTATACGCTTCCTGATTTTGGCTATTTGCTCTTGTCCTCCTTCTCCTCATCCTCATCGTCCACCACCATATCACCAGGGTGACCGTGGTCCGTGATGCAACACCCACATAATTTTTTTAAAGGGTCTTTATCATGCCTGTAAAACAATTTTTTTAGACAGTATGTTCATGTATACCCCCCCAGGGGTAAAGGTTTGTCAGCCCATACACTTAGTGCATGGGCATTACAAGTTGAGGAGACCCGCTCCTTTCTAATGGGAACATTTTTTTATCAGGCCCTCCTCCACGTCTCTTCCAAGGGGCATTGGAGTGCCTCCCAATTTTTGGCAGCCCTTGCATTCACTGCATAGGCCAACACTATGGGAGACCCACTTCCTAATAATGGGAACATTTTTTCATGAGGCCCTGTACGTCTCTTGCATGTGGCATTGGAGTGCCTCCCAATTTTTGGCAACCCTTGCATTCACTGCATAGGCCAACACTATGGGAGACCCACTTCCTAATAATGGGAACATTTTTTCATGAGGCCCTGTACGTCTCTTGCATGTGGCATTGGAGTGCCTCCCAATTTTTGGCAGCCCTTGCATTCACTGCATAGGCCAACACTATGGGAGACCCTTTCCTTTCTAATGGGAATTTGTCGTTACTGTGGCCCTGCTCTATGTGTCTTTAAATTCTTAGAGGGGTTTTTCCTAAATTTGGTCAGCCGCTGGACTCACTGCATACCCTATAACTGTATAGCAGACTCGCTCCTTTCTAATGGGAGCATGTTGTACTCGTTACTGTGGCTCTGCTCTATGTGTCTTTAAATTTTTAGTGGGGTTTTTCCTAAATTTGGTCAGCTGTTGGACTCACTGCATACCCTATAACTGTATAGCACACCCGCTCCTTTCTAATGGGAACATGTACTCGTTTCTGTGGCCCTGCTCTATGTGTCTTTAAATTCTTAGTGGGGTTTTTCCTAAATTTGGTCAGCCGTTGGGCTCACTGCATACCGTGTAACTGTATAACAAACTCTCTCCTTTCTAATGGGAACATGTCGTACTCGTTACTGTGGCCCTGCTCTTTGTGTCTTTAAATTCTTAGTGGGGTTTTTCCCAAATTTTGGCAGCCCTTGCAGTCACAGCATGGGCATTACTACTATAGGAGACCCGCTCCTTTCTAATGGGAACATTTTTTTACTGAGACCCTTCTCTGTTAGAACCCTCCTGTTTGTTTTTGTTTCTATCTTGTGTTTTGCAGTCACGTGACCATCTTCCTATATATTCCAGCTCCGCCCTTCTGGCCTTGCTGGACTTCATTGTTGTTTAGACTGTCTTTCTAGCCAGGTGCTTTTGTGCCTATCTATCTCTAGTTTGCTTGGTCCTTTGGACCTCTAGTACTTTTGTCAGTTTATCTTTTGCTCTGCAACAACTTCTGTTAGGAGGTGTCCCATTTTTTGTCCCAGTCCTTAGTTCTTTTAGGGACCCCTCCCTTTCTCTATAGGACTCCGTTCAGACTAGCCGAGGACGAAGGCGGGTCTGTTGACAAGGTCGCCCGCTACAACGTAGGGGCTCAGCTTAGTCTTACTGTAGGGACAGCTCTCCCCTTCTTTCCCTAGTTTATGTTGCAGATCATAACAGTAAGTCCAGCCCAAAACAAACAAAAAAACTTTAAGGAAAGAAATCCGGGGATCAGTATGGTTTCTGTTCAAGATTTGGCTCAACGCCTGCAGGGATTGTCTCTGGAGGTGTCCGAGCTCCGGCAACACGTGAGTAGCTGTCCTGGAGCGCATTTTGTGGATCCGAAGGTAGGACTGCCTGATATTTTTGATAGTAAACAACAAGATTTTTTTTCCTTTAAAAATGCTTGTTTATTATATTTTCGTTTGTGACCAAAGTCCTCTGGGAATGAATCACAGCGCATTGGGTTTATCATGTCACTTTTGTGCAAGGAACCACAGGGGTGGGCCTTTTCTCTCCAACCAAATGATCCATGCTTTAGGTCAGTGGAGGATTTTTTTTCTGCTATGGGGCTATTGTATGACGATCCTGATCGAGTCTCATCTGCTGAGACAGAACTGAGACGTTTGAAGCAGGGGTCAGGTGATGTTGAAAATTATTGTACACACTTCAGAAGGTGGTCCTCAGAAGTGAAATGGAATGATTCAGCGTTAAAAAAATTTTTTTCTTGCTGGTCTAAGTGAAAGGGTTAAGGATCTGCTGATTGCATTTCCTGTACCTGAAACCTTGCAAGAAGCCATGCAATTAGCTACACGTGTGGACAGGAGACTGCGTGCCAGGGTTTATGATGAAAAGATTACTGCAATGGCAGCTCCTAGTTCCCAGAGGGTCTGCTTGGACGGCAGAGAACCAATGGAGGTTGGGGCGATGTCACTCCGCTCTCAGGAAAGATACCGCAGGTTTTCCAAGGGATTGTGTTTTTATTGTGGTAAATCTGACCATTTGATTAAGAACTGTGAGCTTCGTTTAAGTAAAGAAAAAAAAAAAGGTCAGTTACGCCCGTATTGCTTGTTTAAACTCTAAGGGAGTATTTCTTTCAGGGAGTACCTCATTGCAGGAAGATTTGCTTGAATTTCAGGTATTTGTGGATTGTGGTTCAACACTTAATGTGATTGATAAGTGGTTTTTGGAAAAACTTAAATTGGAATCTAAACCATTGTCATCACCTATTTCTGTGATTGCAATTGATAACACTCCTTTGAAATGTATTACTCACAAGGTTGCAGCATTTCCCCTCACTATCAATGGCATTCACCAAGAAAATTTTGATTTGGTGGTTTTAAATCATTTACCCTCTCCAGTCGTTTTAGGTTTGCCTTGGTTAAAACTGCACAATCCTTTACTGGACTGGTCTACTAATGAGATTAAGTCTTGAAGTCCTAAGTGCTATGATAAATGTTGTATTGGTCAAATTGCGGCTGCGGAAAAAGGGGAATTACCTGTACCTATTCAGGAGTTTTGGAAGGTTTTTTCAGAGGAGGAGTCGCAAGTTTTACCTCCTCATAGGGACTATGATTGCATCATTGAGTTTGTTCCTGGAGCTACTCTTCCCAAGAGTCGCTTATTTAATCTGACTATCCCTGAAAGAAAGGCCTTGGAGGAATACATACAGACGAGCTTGGCTGCTGATCACATTAGACCTTCTAAGTCGCCTGTGGCCGTTGGATTTTTCTTTGTAAAAAAAAGAGACGGTGGTTTACGTCCATGTCTGGACTTTCGTGAAATTAGTAAGATTACCGTACGCAATTCCTACCCATTGCCGTTAATTCCGGACTTGTTTAACCAGTTAGTAGGGGCCAAGTGGTTCTCTAAAATTGATCTCCAGGGGGCATACAATTTGTTACAAATGAAAGAGGGTGATGAATGGAAAACTGCTTTTAACACTCCGGTAGGTCATTTTGAGAATCTGGTGATGCCCTTCGGTCTTACCAATGCTCCCGCGTTTTTTCAGAACCTTATTAATGACATCCTGAGACCTTTGATTGGCAAGAATGTGGTTGCGTATTTGGATGACATTCTGATTTATTGACCAGATCTGGAGTCCCATTGGCAGAGCGTACATGAGGTGTTGCAGTTATTGAGTGATAATTCACTTTTTGCTAAGCTGGAGAAATGTGAGTTCGCTGTGCAGAGAATTAGTTTTTGGGCTACATTATCTCCAGCGAGGGCTTTGAGATGGACCCAGTGAAGGTTCAGGCTGTGCAGGAATGGCCTAGGCCTATTGGTTTGAAATCAATACAGAGAATTTTGGGTTTTGCCAATTATTACAGGAAATTCATTAAGAATTTTTCTATAATTGTTAAGCCGCTGACCGATCTCACCAGGAAAGGTGCGAATACGGTCCAGTGGACTACTGAGGCCATTGAAGCTTTTGAGTATCTCAAGGAGAGGTTCAGTTCTGCCCCTATCCTTATGCAGCCTGATGAGACCAAGCCTTTTTTGGTCGAGGTTGATGCTTCTTCGGTGGGGGTCGGTGCAGTTTTGTCTCAGGAGAACAAGGATGGAGTACATCCCTGTGCTTTTTTTTCGAAAAAATTTTCAGAAACCGAACTTAATTACGATGTTGGTAATCGGGAATTGCTGGCTATTAAACTTGCGTTTGAACATTGGCGTCATTTCTTGGAAGGTGCTAAATTTCCTGTTCAGGTTTTCACAGATCATAAGAATTTGATCTATCTGGATGCTGCCAAACGCTTGAATGCCCGTCAAGCTAGGTGAGCACTTTTTTTTTCTCGGTTTAATTTTTCTGTTACCTATATCCCTGGTACTAAGAATGTTAAAGCCGATGCTTTATCTCGCAGCTTTTCTCCCATGGTTGGTACTGAGGAGGAGGAGAGCATTTTACAGGAAGGAGTTGTGGTAGCAGCATTGGATTCCGTTTTGGAAGAAGGGATTCTGAAAGCCCAAGAGGATGCCCCATCTAACACTCCTCATGGGAGGTTGTTTGTACCTAGAACCTCTAGGAGAGATTTGTTTGTGGAGTATCATGAGTCTCGGTTGGCAGGTCATCCAGGAATTTCTGAGACTAAGAGACTTATCAGTCGCAGTTTTTGGTGGCCTGGGTGGCAGAAGGAAGTCATCAAGTGGGTGCGTCAATGTACAGTGTGTGCTAGGTCAAAGGCTTCCCATACCCCTGCTGCAGGGTTGCTTTGCCCTCTGGAGGTTCCTAGTGCGCCTTGGACGCATCTGGCAATGGATTTTATTACTGACCTTCCTGTGTCCGAGGGTTTCTGTTATGTTCTGCTACCAGAGCTAAGGAAAGAGAGGAGATCTGTCCCTACGATAGAACTCAGCTGAATCCCTACGATGTAACAGGGAACCTGATCCTGCGATCAGACCTGCTAAAGTCCTAAGCTAGTCTGTACGGAGACCTATAGATGTGGGGAAGGAATCCCTACAAGTACTAAGGACTGGGAGGAAAGAGGGACACCTCCTAACAGAAATAGTAGCAGACAGACAAACAAACAAAATATATAGAACACTGAGGTCCGTAGACCAAGCAAACTAACAGAGTTAGATACAGAGCACAGGCTAGCTAGAAAGTAGTTATACAATGAAGTCCAGCAAAGCCAGAAGGGCGGAGCAGGATTAAATAGGCCAACGAGGTCATGTGACCAGCAAAGGAAAAAACCTAAGAGCAAGGTTCTAACAGTACCCCCCCTTCTAAGAGGATCCTCCGGATCCCCTAGGACCAGGCTTATCAGGAAATCTCCTGTGAAACGCTCTGATAAGTCTGGACGCTGAAACATCATCTGACCTCACCCAAGAGTTATCCTCGGGTCCGAAACCTTTCCAGGCCACCAGATACTGCAAACTACCTCTATACCGTCTAGAGTTAAGGATGCGAGAAATTTCATATTCCCCGTCCTCCACCACCGGAGGAACAGAGGCAGAGGCGTCACCATCCGACACAACAGCTTTTTTTAACAGAGAGACATGAAATACCGGATTAATTCTCCAGGAGGTAGGAACCTCCAACCTAACAGCAGATTGGTTGACAACCTGAAGCACCTTAAAGGGCCCTACAAACTTGGGACCCAATTTCTTAGAAGGAATCCTCAACCGCAGATTCCTAGAGGACAACCAAACCATGTTACCAACAGCGAACAAAACCTCCTGTCGTTTCCTATCAAAGTAGTCTTTAGATTTTCTGTTGGCCTCCTGAAGATTACCACGCACATCCGTCCAAACTCTCTCCAAATCACCGGAAAAATTCTCCTCCTCAGGCACGGCAGATCCCAACTTGGAGAACGACCCAAACGACGGATGTCTCCCAGAACAACAAAAAAAAGGCGAACAACCAGCAGAAGAAGATGTATGATTGTTCAGAGCAAATTCAGCAAGTGGCAGAAACTCAGACCACCCCTCTTGATTGTCTGCCACAAAACAACGCAAGAACTGCTCAACATCCTGGTTTTTCCTTTCTGTCTGGCCATTAGATTCAGGATGATATCCGGACGAGAACGACAGATGAACTCCCAACCTGTCACAAAAGGCACGCCAAAAACGAGCCACGAACTGAGGACCCCTATCAGAAACAATGTCAGTAGGAACGCCATGAAGTCTGACAATTTCCTTGACAAAGGCCTTAGCGAGAGTTTTAGCGCAGGGCAGTTTGACGAAGGGAACCAAGTGACACATCTTGCTAAAACGATCCACGACCACCCAGATGACAGTAAAACCCTCAGAGGGGGGAAGGTCAGATATAAAGTCCATAGCCAAATGTGTCCAAGGAGCACTAGGAACCTCCAAAGGACAAAGCAACCCCGCAGCAGGAGTATGTGAGGACTTAGATCTAGCACCTATAGTACATTGACGCACCCACTTAATGACTTCCTTCTGCCATCCAGGCCACCAAAAACTGCGACCCACCAGTCTCTTGGTCTCAGAGATTCCGGGATGACCTGCCAACCGAGATTCGTGACACTCAATAAACAAATCTCTCCTAAAGGTCCCAGGCACAAACAACCTCCCATGAGGAGTGTTAGATGGGGCATTCTCCTGTGCTTTAAGAATCTCATCTTCCAAAACGGAGTCCAAAGCAGCTATCACAACACCTTCTTGTAAAATGTTCTCCTCTTTCTCAGCACCGACTATGGGAGAAAAACTGCGAGACAAGGCATCCGCCTTAACATTCTTAGTACCAGGGATGTAAGTAACGGAGAAATTAAACCGCGAGAAAAACAGTGCCCACCTAGCCTGACGGGCATTCAGGCGCTTGGCAGCATCAAGATATATCAGATTTTTATGATCCGTAAGAACCTGAACGGGAAATTCCGCACCTTCCAAGAAGTGGCGCCAGTGTTCAAATGCGAGTTTAATAGCCAATAATTCCCGATTACCAATATCGTAATTCAGTTCAGTCTCCGAAAAATTTTTTGAAAAAAAGGCACAGGGATGTAATCCATCCCCGTTATCCTGAGACAATACTGCGCCAACCCCCACCGAAGAAGCATCAACCTCAACCAAAAACGGCTTAGTCACATCAGGCTGCATAAGGATGGGAGCAGAGGTGAACCTCTCCTTGAGATACACAAAAGCTTCAATGGCCTCAGAAGACCACTGAACCGCATCAGCACCTTTCCTGGTGAGATCGGTCAGAGGTTTGACAATACTAGAAAATTTTTTTATGAATTTTCTGTAATAATTGGCGAAACCTAAAAACCTCTGTATCGATTTCAAACCAATAGGCCTAGGCCATTCCTGTACAGCTTGAACTTTAACCGGGTCCATCTCAAAACCTTCGCTGGAGATAATGTAACCCAAAAAACTAATTCTCTGTACAGCGAACTCACATTTCTCCAGCTTAGCAAAAAGCGAATTGTCCATTAACAATTGTAATACCTCACGTACGCTCCGCCAATGAGACTCCAGATCCGGCGAATAAATCAAAATGTCATCCAAATACACAACCACATTTTTGCCGATCAAAGGTCTAAGGATGTCATTAATAAGATTCTGAAAAAATGCAGGAGCATTAGTAAGACCAAAAGGCATAACCAGATTCTCAAAATGACCCACAGGAGTGTTAAAAGCAGTCTTCCATTCGTCACCCTCCTTCATGCGCAACAGATTGTATGCCCCCTTAAGGTCAATTTTAGAGAACCACTTGGCCCCCATTAACTGGTTAAACAGATCAGGAATCAATGGCAGTGGGTAAGGATTGCGTACAGTAATTTTGTTAATCTCACGAAAATCCAGACAAGGACGTAAACCGCCGTCCTTTTTTTTTACAAAAAAAAATCCAACCGCCACAGGAGACTTAGAGGGCCTAATGTGACCGGCGGCCAAACTTGTCTGTATGTATTCATCCAAAGCCTTCCTCTCAGGAATAGTAAGGTTAAATAAACGACTTTTAGGAAGAGTCGCTCCAGGGACAAATTCAATAGAACAATCATAGTCTCTATGGGGAGGCAAAACCTGCGATTCCTTCTCAGAAAAAACTCTCCAAAAATCCTGAATAGGAACAGGCAATTCTCCCCTATCCAAAGCTGCAATACGCCCGTTACAACACTTGTCATAACATTTATGGCTCCAGGATTTAATTTCATTGGTAGACCAATCCAGTACAGGATTGTGAAATTTTAACCAGGGCAATCCCAATATTACTGGAGAAGGCAAGTTATTCAAAACTACCAAATCCAATTTCTCATGGTGAACACCATTAATAGTGAGAGGAAATTCACAGACCTTGAGAGTAATATTCTTCAAAGGGGAACCATCCACAGAAACCACAGCAATGGGGGATGATAAAGGTTCGGGTTTTAAATTGAGTCTTTCCAAGAATCCCCCATCAATTACATTCAGAGTAGATCCACAATCAACAAACACCCGAAATTCCATTAATTTTTCCTGAGCAATCGTGGAAGCAGCTAAAAATACACCCTTGGAATTTAAACAGGCAATACGGGCATGACTGACCATTTTTTTTTCTTTCTTCATACGAAGCTCACAGCCTTTAATCAAATGACCAGATTTTCCGCAATAGAAACACAAGCCTTCAGAAAATCGACGGTCTTTTTCTTGAGAGCGAGGTGCCACCGATCCAATCTCCATCGATTCACCACTGTTAGTACACACATTCTCATAACCAGAAACTGACATAGCAGAGGATTTGCTCTCATTAACCCTTGCACGCAGTCTCCTATCCACCCGTATAGCTAATTGCATAGCCTGTTGCAAATCTTCAGGTGTAGGATAAGCAATTAGCAGGTCTTTAACCCTTTCATTGAGCCCAGCAAGAAATAGACTTTTCAGAGCAGAATCGTTCCACCCTGTTTGAGTAGACCAACGACGGAAATGAGTACAATATTTTTCCACATTACCTGATCCCTGTCTCAAACGTCTTAACTCAGTCTCAGCTGATGCGACACGGTCAGGATCATCATATAATAGTCCCAAAGCAGAAAAAAAACTATCCACTGATCTGAAGCATGTATCACTAGGTTGCAAAGAAAAGGCCCACTCCTGAGGCTCTTTGCGCAAAAGTGACATTATGAACCCTATGCGCTGGGATTCATCCCCAGAGGACTTGGGTCTCAAACGAAAATACAATAAGCAAGCATTTTTAAATGAAAAAAATTCTCGGTGTTCACCAAAAAATAAATCCGGCAAACATACCTTAGGCTCCAAGAAATGTGCTCCAGGACAGTTACTCACGTGCTGACGGAGCTCGGCCACCTCCAGAGAGAGTCCCTGCAGGCGATGAGCCAAATCCTGAACCGACACCATGATGGAACAGAAAAATCTTTCCTTAGAGAATTTGCAGGCTGGACTTACTGTTATGTTCTGCTACCAGAGCTAAGGAAAGAGAGGAGATCTGTCCCTACGATAGAACTCAGCTGAATCCCTACGATGTAACAGGGAACCTGATCCTGCGATCAGACCTGCTAAAGTCCTAAGCTAGTCTGTACGGAGACCTATAGATGTGGGGAAGGAATCCCTACAAGTACTAAGGACTGGGAGGAAAAAGGGACACCTCCTAACAGAAATAGTAGCAGACAGACAAACAAACAAAATATATAGAACACTGAGGTCCGTAGACCAAGCAAACTAACAGAGTTAGATACAGAGCACAGGCTTGCTAGAAAGTAGTTATACAATGAAGTCCAGCAAAGCCAGAAGGGCGGAGCAGGATTAAATAGGCCAACGAGGTCATGTGACCAGCAAAGGAAAAAACCTAAGAGCAAGGTTCTAACAGTTTCACTGTCATCTGGGTGGTCGTGGACCGTTTTAGCAAGATGTGTCATTTGGTTCCATTAATTAAGCTACCCTGCGCTAAGACACTCGCTAAGGTGTTTGTTAAGGAAATTGTCAGGCTCCATGGCGTTCCCACCGACATTGTTTCTGATAGGGGACCTCAGTTTGTGGCTCGCTTTTGGCGTGCTTTTTGTGACAGGTTGGGAGTCCATTTGTCATTTTCGTCTGGTTATCATCCTGAGTCTAATGGACAGACTGAAAGAAAGAACTAGGATGTTGAACAGTTTTTGCGTTGTTTTATGGCAGACAATCAAGAGGGGTGGTCTGAGTTTCTGCCACTTGCAGAATTTGCTCTTAACAATCATACATCCTCCTCAGCTGAGTGTTCTCCTTTTTTTTGTTGTACTGGGAGACATCCATCTTTTGGTTCGTTCTCCAAATTGGGGTCGGCGGTGCCGGAGGAGGAGAATTTTTCCGGTGATTTGGAGAGAGTTTGGACTAATGTACGTTGTAACCTTCAAGAGGCTAACAAAAAGTCCAAGAAGTATTTTAACAGGAAACGTTTTGTTTGCTGTGGGTGACATGGTTTGGTTGTCCTCAAAGAATCTGCGGTTGAGGATTCCCTCTAAAAAATTGGGTCCGAAGTTTGTGGGTCCATTTAAAGTGCTTCAGGTGGTTAACCAGTCTGCTGTTAGGTTGGAGGTTCCCTCCTCCTGGAAGAATAATCCTGTTTCATGTTTCCTTGTTAAAAAAGGCTGATGTATCGGATAGGGAGACCACTGTCACAGTTCCTCCGGTGGTGGAAGACGGCGAATATGAAATTTCTCGTATCCTGAATTCCAGAGAGCATAGAGGGAGATTGCAGTATCTCGTCGCTTGGAAAGTTTTCGGTCCCGAGGATAACTCCTGGGTTAAGGCGGATGATGTCTCTGCCCCTAGACTTGTCAGAGCTTTCCACAGGAGATTTCCGGATAGGCCTGGGCCTGGAGGATCCGGAGGATCCTCATAAAAGAGGGGGTACTGTTAGAACCCTCCTGTTTGTTTTTGCTTCTATCTTGTGTTTTGCGGTCACGTGACAATCTTCCTATATATTCCAGCTCCGCCCTTCTGGCCTTGCTGGACTTCAGTGTTGTTTAGACTGTCTTTCTAGCCAGGTGCTTTTGTGCCTATCTATCTCTAGTTTGCTTTGTCCTTTGGACCTCTAGTACTTTTGTCAGTTTATCTTTTGCTCTGCAACAACTTCTGTTAGGAGGTGTCCCATTTTATGTCCCAGTCCTTAGTTCTTTTAGGGACCCCTCCCTTTCTTTATAGGTCTCCGTTCAGACTAGCCGAGGATGAAGGCGGGTCTGTTCACAAGGAACCGGTCGCCCGCTACAACGTAGGGACTCAGCTTAGTCTTACTGTAGGGACAGCTCTCCCCTTCTTTCCCTAGTTTATGTTGCAGATCATAACATCCTCTGTAGTGCCGGCGTCCCTGCCCTCTGCTAGGCAGGGACGCTGTTCCCCTCACCGCTCTGCTCCGTGCCCGGCGTCCCTCTCCCGCTCTGCTGGCAGCGCGCGCTCCTTCCCGGCCACTGTGCTTAGGGCGCGCGCGCGCCCTCCCTCCCTCTTAAAGGGGCTGCGCGCGCCGTCCTAAGGAGTCCCCGGCCAATGGCCGGAGGACTTTACCATATATAAGGCACCTCCTCCAAAATGGAGGTGCCCGAGCAATGTTGTTGCACCGTTCTACTCTGCTTCAGCCCTCAGGTCCCGTTGCCAGTTACCTGCCAGTTACCTGCCAGATTCCTGCCAGCTTGCTGTCCTAATCCTGCCTGATTTCCTGTTACCTGCCTGCCTGCCTGAGGTCCGACGGTCTGCCTTACAACTCCGGTCAGTCTGTCTAAGGACCAACTTGCCCGCTCACCTGGGAGCGCACATCAGCTACCTGCCTGCTTGCCTGAGGTCCGACGGTCTGCCTTACAACTCCGGTCAGTCTGTCTATGGACCAGCTTGCCCGCTCACCTGGGAGCGCTTCTCCGCTACCTGCCTGCTTGCCTGCCCGGAGGCTCCGCTGTCACGTGCTGTGACCACCAGCTATTCCAGACTCTTGCCCGCTCACCTGGGAGCGCTTCTCCGCTACCTGCCTGCTTGCCTGCCCGGAGGCTCCGCTGTCACGTGCTGTGACCACCAGTTATTCCAGACTCTTGCCCGCTCACCTGGGAGCGCTTCTCCGCTACCTGCCTGCTTGCCTACCTGGAGGCTCCGCCGTCACGTGCTGTGACCACCTGCTATTCCAGAGACTCTCGCTTGCTCACCTGGGAGCACACATCCTCCATCTGCCTTGCTAGCCTACCTGGAGGTTCAGCCATCACAGGTCGTACCTACCCTTTACCTAGAGACTGCCCCGGTCACTTGCCGTGACCTCCAGCCCGTTCTTCCAGAGACTGCCCTGGTCACTTGCCGTGACCTCCAGCCCGTTCTTCCAGAGACTGCCCTGATCACTTGCCGTGACCTCCTGCCCGTACACCCAGAGACTGTCCCGGTCACCTGCTGTGACTGCCTGCCTGGTCGCCACCCGCTCCCTTACAAGGACCGCTCCCTTGTATAGTAGCCCAGAGGTTCCGCCTCCCAGACCCGTTACAGTTTTGCTCGGGCCATGGAACCCGGTGGCACCCAAGCTCCCTCGCTCTCGGACCTGTGTCATGAACTGTCCCGTCAAAGGTCCCAACAGGAGTCCATCCTGGGTCACCTGCGGAATGTCAATACTCGCCTGGACACTCTGACTGCTCCACCAACAACCTCCGCCAGTGCCATGTCTCGCAATCCGGCAGCTCCGCTGTCCACTAACACCATGATATCCTACTCCGGACCTCGGCTTTCTGCACCTCCTCGCTTCAGAGGCGACTCAGCCCAGGCTCGGGGCTTCATAAATCAGTGCACCCTGCACTTTGAACTATTGTCCCACCAGTTTAACTCCGACCGAGCCAAAATTGCATTCATCATGTCCCATCTCACCGGGGAGGCCCTGGCCTGGCTAAATCCTCTATGGGAGAGAGGAGACCCCCTGGTGTCCAACTTGCCTGCTTTTCTCACGGCTTTCCGGAAAGTCTTCGACGAACCCGGACGGAAGACCTCATCCGCATCATCGTTGCTACGCCTCCGTCAGGAAAGTCTCACCGTGGGCCAATATGCCATACGGTTCCGTACCCTTGCCTCGGAGCTGGCCTGGGATAACGACGCTCTGGTTTCCGTCTTCTGGGAGGGTCTGTCCGGCCGTATTAAAGATGAACTTGCCGGTCGGGACATTCCTACCACTCTCGATGACTTAATAACTCTTGCCACCCGGATTGACCTACGGTTCCAGGAGCGTGCCAGAGAGGTCACCCGTGAGAGGAGGTTACCACGTCTAGCTCCTACTTTTCAGAAACCCGTCACTCCTTCAGTCTCTAACCAGGTACACCCTCCTGAGCCTATGCAGGTCGACCAGACCAAGATGGTCAAGACCCGTCAGGACTTACGCCGTGCCGAGGGGACCTGCTTCTACTGTGGCAGTAAGGAGCACCGGATCCGTGCCTGCCCGGAGAGGTCGGGAAACGCCTGTGTCTAGGTTCGCTCAGAGAGGTCCACCTAGACAAGAATAAATCCTCTCCATCCCTGCTGTTGTCAGTTTCAATCGTCTACGGGGAGAACCGTTATTTCGAACTAGCCCAACTGGACTCTGGAGCAGCCGGGAATCTTATTTCACAGTCCCTGGTAGAGAAATACCGCATCCCCACCAAACCTCTGGCTGTACCCTTGTCTGTTGCTGTCGTGGATGGGGGGATCTTACCACGCCCCATCCAACTCATCACCGAATCCATTACTCTGCAGGTGGGAATGCTGCATTCTGAAAGTATCTCCTTCCATGTTCTGCCTGGACTCTCTCACGCCCTCTTGCTAGGCCTACCTTGGCTCCAGAAACATGCACCCGTTCTTGACTGGCAGACCGGAGAAGTCCTTCGCTGGGGACAGGGCTGCCATAAGACCTGTCTGGTTCCCGTTCATCCCGTCCGTCCTTCTCCTACCCCAGCTAATCTACCTGGACTTCCGATTCCTTATTGGTCTTATGCTGATGTCTTTAATAAAAAGGAGGCAGAGACACTACCCCCTCATAGACCATACGACTGCCCTATCGACCTGTTACCTGGTACTTCTCCTCCCCGTGGGCGTATTTATCCATTATCCGCTGCTGAGACCCGGTCGATGTCCGAATATATTGAGGAGAATCTGGCCAGGGGATTCATCCGGAAATCTACCTCCCCGGCGGGAGCAGGCTTCTTTTTCGTCAAAAAGAAGGACGGCTCTCTCCGTCCCTGTATAGACTATAGAGGCCTTAACCAGATCACGGTGAAGAATAAGTACCCCCTTCCGCTCATTCCGGAGTTATTTGATCGTCTGAGGGGGGCTAGAATCTTCACCAAACTGGACCTCCGTGGGGCGTACAACCTGGTTCGTATCCGTCAGGGGGATGAATGGAAGACGGCATTCAACACCCGGGACGGCCACTATGAATATCTGGTAATGCCCTTTGGCCTCTGTAACGCTCCTGCCATCTTTCAAGAGTTGGTCAATGACATCTTCCGGGACCTTCTCTACTCCTGCGTAGTGGTGTACCTGGACGACATCTTGGTCTTCTCTCCGGATTTCCAGACTCACCGGAGGGATGTTCGTCAGGTCCTGCTCAGGCTCAGGCAGAACCATCTCTACACTAAATATGAGAAGTGCCTCTTTGAGCAGACCTCGCTTCCGTTTCTGGGCTACATTATCTCTCAGACCGGCCTACAAATGGATCCTGAGAAACTGTCTGCCATCGAGAAATGGCCCCGACCAGAGGGGTTGAAGGCTATTCAACGGTTCCTGGGCTTCGCCAACTATTACCGCCTCTTCATCCCGCACTTCTCTTCCCGGACTGCCCCAATTTCCGCGCTCACCCGTAAGGGTACTAATCCCAAAGAGTGGCCGCCCGAAGCAGAGGAGGCCTTTCTTTCCCTAAAACAGGCCTTCTCTTCCGCCCCGGTGCTGCATCGCCCGGACGGCAACAAGCAGTTCTTCCTGGAAGTTGACGCCTCCTCCTCTGGAGCCGGAGCGGTACTTACTCAAAAATCATCTTCCGGGAGAATGGTAACTTGTGGCTTCTTCTCCAAACTCTTTTCCTCTTCTGAGCGCAACTATTCCATAGGAGACCGAGAGTTATTGGCCATCAAGCTGGCGTTGGAGGAGTGGCGTTACCTACTCGAGGGGGCTCTTCATCCGGTAATAATTTACACTGACCACAAGAACTTGGCTTACCTCCAGCATGCCCAGAGACTTAACCCGCGCCAAGCCCGGTGGTCCTTGTTTTTTGCTCGCTTTGATTTTGTTCTTCATTTTCGCCCGGCAGACAAAAACGTCAAAGCAGACGCCTTGTCCCGATCCTTTCTGGTGTCCGATCTCGAGGAAGAACCTAAACATATCATCGATCCCGCCAGAGTAATGCAGGTGGCTCCCGTGAGTCTAAATCGTCTCCCTCCCGGTAACACGTTTGTTTCAGTACCTGATCGGGAGAAGATCCTACACTGGGGCCATTCGTCTAAACTAGCTGGCCACGCCGGTCAGAAAAAGACCCTCCAGCTTATTGCCCGGCACTATTGGTGGCCTACCCTGCACAAGGACATAATAGACTTTATTTCTGCCTGTGTGTCCTGCGCCCGCAACAAAGTCCCGAGACATCTGCCAGCCGGACGCCTCCTTCCGCTTCCTGTACCTGCTGCCCCCTGGCAGCATATAGCAATGGACTTTATAACTGATCTCCCCGTCTCTGCCGGTTGTACGGTCATTTGGGTGGTCGCTGACCGCTTTTCCAAGATGGCTCACTTTATTCCCCCTGCCAGGCCTTCCGTCTGCACCCGAGCTGGCTAAAGACTTTATCCGCCACATCTTCCGTCTTCATGGCCTGCCCCTCCACATCGTGTTGGATCGTGGGGTACAGTTCACCTCACGTTTCTGGAGAGACACTTGTAAACTACTAGACGTCACCCTGGACTTCTCTCCCGCTTACCACCCACAGTCCAATGGTCAAGTGGAGCGGATCAATCAGAACCTGACCAGTTACCTCCGGCACTTCGTTAATGCCCACCATTCTGACTGGGTGGATCTCCTACCATGGGCCAAGTTCTCTTATAATAATCACGAGAGCGAATCCTCCTCCAAATCCCCGTTTTTTGTAGTCTTTGGTCAGCATCCTCGGATTCCTTTTCCTGTCTCCACCTCTGTGGACAACCCGGCTGCGGAATCTCTCGTTAGCAAATTTTCCTCCATATGGGAGAGTACCTGGTCCGCACTCCTTCTGTCATCCGAGCGTATGAAAAGACACGCTGACAAAAAACGCCTGGATCCTCCACAATTTCGTCCAGGAGATAAAGTCTGGCTCTCATCTAAATATGTTCGACTCAAGATACCTTCTTACAAGTTAGGGCCTCGGTTCATCGGTCCTCTGGAGGTCATCAGTCAGATCAACCCGGTGGCCTATAAATTGAAACTCCCGGCCAACTTACGGATCCCTAACTCCTTCCATGTATCTCTCCTCAAACCCGTGGTGCTTAACTCTTTTTCCAAGTCTACAGGTACGCCTCCTGCTCCGGTTTCTGCTGAGGACGAGTTTGAGGTAGAGAACATTCTTGCCACCAAAAGGGTAAGAGGAAAGACCTTTTTTCTGGTAGATTGGAAGGGGTTTGGTCCTGAGGAGAGAACGTGGGAGCCCCGGGAGAACATCCATGCCCCTCTCATCCTAGCTAAATTTCTATCTGGCCTAAAAAAGGGGGGGCCTAAAGGGGGGGGTACTGTAGTGCCGGCGTCCCTGCCCTCTGCTAGGCAGGGACGCTGTTCCCCTCACCGCTCTGCTCCGTGCCCGGCGTCCCTCTCCCGCTCTGCTGGCAGCGCGCGCTCCTTCCCGGCCACTGTGCTTAGGGCGCGCGCGCGCGCCCTCCCTCCCTCTTAAAGGGGCCGCGCGCGCCGTCCTAAGGAGTCCCCGGCCAATGGCCGGAGGACTTTACCATATATAAGGCACCTCCTCCAAAATGGAGGTGCCCGAGCAATGTTGTTGCACCGTTCTACTCTGCTTCAGCCCTCAGGTCCCGTTGCCAGTTACCTGCCAGTTACCTGCCAGATTCCTGCCAGCTTGCTGTCCTAATCCTGCCTGATTTCCTGTTACCTGCCTGCCTGCCTGAGGTCCGACGGTCTGCCTTACAACTCCGGTCAGTCTGTCTAAGGACCAACTTGCCCGCTCACCTGGGAGCGCACATCAGCTACCTGCCTGCTTGCCTGAGGTCCGACGGTCTGCCTTACAACTCCGGTCAGTCTGTCTATGGACCAGCTTGCCCGCTCACCTGGGAGCGCTTCTCCGCTACCTGCCTGCTTGCCTGCCCGGAGGCTCCGCTGTCACGTGCTGTGACCACCAGCTATTCCAGACTCTTGCCCGCTCACCTGGGAGCGCTTCTCCGCTACCTGCCTGCTTGCCTGCCCGGAGGCTCCGCTGTCACGTGCTGTGACCACCAGTTATTCCAGACTCTTGCCCGCTCACCTGGGAGCGCTTCTCCGCTACCTGCCTGCTTGCCTACCTGGAGGCTCCGCCGTCACGTGCTGTGACCACCTGCTATTCCAGAGACTCTCGCTTGCTCACCTGGGAGCACACATCCTCCATCTGCCTTGCTAGCCTACCTGGAGGTTCAGCCATCACAGGTCGTACCTACCCTTTACCTAGAGACTGCCCCGGTCACTTGCCGTGACCTCCAGCCCGTTCTTCCAGAGACTGCCCCGGTCACTTGCCGTGACCTCCAGCCCGTTCTTCCAGAGACTGCCCTGATCACTTGCCGTGACCTCCTGCCCGTACACCCAGAGACTGTCCCGGTCACCTGCTGTGACTGCCTGCCTGGTCGCCACCCGCTCCCTTACAAGGACCGCTCCCTTGTATAGTAGCCCAGAGGTTCCGCCTCCCAGACCCGTTACATCCTCTATGTCTCTTCAAAGGGGTATTGGGTTGCGTCCGAATTTTTGGCAGCCCTTGCAGTCACTGCATACGCAATAACAGTATAGGAGACCCACTCGTTAATAATGGGAACCTCAAAGCATAGTCAGCTGATGGCTCTCTAACAATAGCGAGGGCCGACTGCTGGCCTTTTAAGTATAGTAAGGGCGGCCTGATGGCCCTATAAAAATAGGCTTTGTGACTTTCAGAGTTCCTCCATCATAAATGAAACAGGATGTGTCTGATGATGTCTCACACACCACATTGCCAGATAAGGTTGTAAAATGTTAAAATGACATTTCCCGGTAAATGCGTTTGTCTCCAATGTAACCTCAATGTAATTACATTGTTCAGCTCCTGCACCTCCTCCTCCATCTCCGAAATGACCACATCAATCACAAGCTGAAAGCACTGCAGCACTGCCTTGGCCAAGCGGCAACAAGCTGTGATGAAGATAACATGCTTAATGCTTAGGTGACAAACTGCCCAGCGCTGCAGAGTTGTTGAAAGCTGTAACACAGCAGCCTGATCTGTGGCTCTCACCGCTGAACATACAGCCAGGCATGATCGCGTGTGACAATGGGCAGAACCTGGTGACTGAGAAATGACAGCCGGAGTAGATATGGTTTCCCTCTATGCCAGTCCTTTCACCGAGCTAAAGAATATGGCTGTGGTGAAGTACAACTCCCACTGAAAAGCTGTTTCAGATTGAAAAACATTGGGCCCACCAGAGGATTTGATTCTAAGGGCTCACCTTTCTCCCACGCTCAATAGCCCCATAGCAGCTGCAAAGTTAGCGCTATCATGAACTCTCCTGATGTATAAGCCAGGGCACACCAGAGGATTCTCTGGTGGGACCGTCCAACCCTGCCGAGAAGCAGTCCTGGCTAAGAAAAGTGTGTGGGAAGGTTCCCGGACACTCTATGGCTGCTTTTTTACTGAGGCGAAAACCCACGCAAACACGGGGAGAACACACAAAATCCTTGCAGATGTTGTCCTTGCTGGGATTTGAACCCAGGATCCCAGCGCTGCAAGGCTTCAGTGCTAACCACTGATCCAATGTGCTGCCGTTCACCCTCTGATATCTAACAGGCTGGAAAAACTTGCACCTACTGCCACTCTATCTTCAGCTCCTTTGTGAGAAACTAATGTATTTGGGCAGCCACTCAGTCTACCAAATAAAATTCCTGAGAAGGAAATTGGGGATGGCTTTGCTACTGGTACTGGGGGCAGTGCTAATACAATGGCGTCGTACCATAGTTTACTGGAAATATTCCAGGCGGGTAGGAGGCAAACAGATTCCCACAGAAAAGTACCAGCAGTAATGTCCAGGGACCCGCGCTTGTCGAAGGTGGAGACAATACCGGGAGAAATAGTAGCGGCTGGGGACCGAGTATGGACACGAGGCATAAGGTTGTGAAAAGCTTACGCCTCCACAAGCCTAATAGGCCACATTTCAAGTGAAAGCAGCTTCAGAGGACTTCCTGGGAGAAATGACAGCTGGAGTAGATATGGTTTCCCAAGTCCTTTCACCAAGCTAAAGAATATGGCTGTGGTGAAATACAGCTCAGCAAAAAAAGCTGTGGACTGGCTCCGTACCGTCCCTGGCCAATGGCCACATTCACTTGACCACGTGTTTGTGGTTAGGTGGTCCTTCCCAGTAAGTGCACTGGGGAGGGCACGGGTAATGTTGTGGGACCCGTGCTTGTGGAAGGCGGAGACGACACCGGGAGAAATAGTGGCGGCTGGGGACCGAGTATGGACACCCGGCCGCTGCCGGCATGAGGTTGTGAAAAGCTTCCGCCTCCACGAGCCTAAAAGGCCACATTTCAAGTGCAAGCAGCTGCCCAGAAATCTGACAGTTTAGTATTGCAGCCTGTGAGTGGGTGGGTGGCTGGCTGCATACTTGCATTCCAAGTAACAGAAAACTATGGCCTCTATCATCATCATGGCCTCACCTCGGCACTATGAACTCTCCTGAAGGAGAAGCCAGGGCCCACCGGAGGAGTCTCCGGTTCTCTGGTGGGCCCGTCCAACCCTGCCAAGAAGCAACCCTGGCTAAGAAAAGTGTGGGGGAAGGTTCCCGGACCCTCTATGGCAACTTTTTTTAATGTGGATCAGACGTGCTTATGCATGTTATTTCTCAAACCGCATTGCAGATCAGGCCATTGCCCAACTCTGTAGTCATGAAATTAAATGTGCAAAGAAAGATGTTTACGTGTCAAAGCACCACCGACAAGTGCGAGCTGATTTTGGATGGGCTGCCATTGCTTCTGCAACAAGCTGCATTAGAGGACTTCCTGGGAGAAATGACACCCAGAGTAGATACGGTTTCCCTCTATGCCAGTTCTTTCACTGAGCTAAAGAATATGGCTGTGGTGAAATACAACTCTCACCAAAAAAAGCTGTGGACTGGCTCTGTACCGTCCCTGGCCACATTCACCTGTCCACGTGTTTGTGGTTAGGCGGTCCTTCCCAGTAAGTGCACTGGGGAGTGCACGGGTAATGTTGTGGGACCCATGATTGTGGAAGGCGGAGGCGATACCGGGAGAAATAGTGTCGGCTGGGGACCGAGTATGGACACCCAGCCGCCGCCGGCATGAGGTTGTGAAAAGCTTCTGCCTCCGCGAGCCTAAAAGGCCACATTTCAAGTGCAAGCAGCTTTAGAGGACTTCCTGGGAGAAATGACAGCTGGAGAAGGTATGGTTTCCCAAGTCCTTTCACCAAGCTAAAGAATATGGCTGTGGTGAAATACAACTCAGCAAAAAAAGCTGTGGACTGGCTCCGTACCGTCCCTGGCCACATTCACTTGACCACATGTTTGTGGGTAGGCGGTCCTTCCCAGTAAGTTCACTGGGGAGGGCACAGGTAATGTTGTGTGACCCATGCTTGTGGAAGGCGGAGAAGACACCGGGAGAAAGAGTGGTGGCTGGGGACCGTGTATGGACCCCCGGCCGCTGCCGGCATGAGGTTGTGAAAAGCTTCCGCCTCCACGAGCCTAAAAGGCTACATTTCAAGTGCAAGCAGCTGTCAAAAATTTGGCAGTATAGTATTGTGGCCTATGGGTGGGTGGGTGGCTGGCTGCATACTTGCGCTTGCATTCCAAGGAATGGGGTAGGGACAACTGAACGCTGCACTGGGACAAGGACGTGGACGGTGATTGTTGCAAGTCTGCAACGACAGGTGCATGGTGGGAGGCATCTTCGCAAGTGCAAAGGATCACTTATGATGGGCACACTTTTAGGCAGTGACCTGGGAGCCAGAGATGCTTCCAGGGGTCTTCCCTGTGCTGTTCCCATGTCTTTTCAGCACTGTATGCATGTGTCTGATGACGTGTCACACACCACATTGCCAGATAAGGTTGTAAAATGTTGAAATTACATTTCCCAGTAAATGCATTAGTCTTGGTTGAAAGCAATGCAAAAGTGCAAAACCGCATCAAAAATGCTACTTGTGAACATAGCCCAAGGTGTGGAGGAGTATTTTGGGTTTTGGTTATTTATTTTGCCTTATATACAAGTTATTACCCTGGAAAGGATGTTCCTTAACATATTTCCCAGGAAAATCCATTTTGGACTCGTTTTTGTATGTTTTATTGTGAGTCCTTAAAAGTGGCGTAATACCTCTGACAACGTTGCTGACAGCAGTGACCTGGGAGTCAGAAATGCTTCCAGGGGTCGTCCCTTTGCTGTTGCCATGTCATTTGAGCACTGTTCACATTGATTTGGGCAATTTTTAGGCCCTCTGCAGATCGCCGGGGGGAGCCGCCTGAAAAATGCTTGAGTTTCCCATAGACTTACATTGGGCTCGTTGCTCGGGTCGAGCACCCGAGTATTCCAATGTTCTCGACCCGAGCAACAAGGACCCGAGCATTTTAGTGCTTGCTCATCACTAGTCCCCAGTTTTTGCTCTGCAAATGCAACATGGCATCCGCTTATTATTCCAGCCAATTTTGCGCTACAAAAGTTCAGGGTGCACCTTCCTTTCTGAACTCTGCCATGTACTCAAACCTTACATGAGAAACTGCACAACAAATTGTATGATTCATTTTCTTCTGTTAATCTTTTGAAAATGCAAAATTTGGGGTTAAATCAATATTTTGATGGGAAAAAAATTATTTTTTTTTCCCTCCACGTTGTTTTAATTGATTTAATTCTGGTGAAGCCCCTATAGATTTTGAGCACCTTGAGGGGTGCAGTTTTTAAATTGATGTAACATTAGGGTATTTACTGTCACATGGCTCTCATAGTCACTTCAAAAGGGATGTGGTCCCTAAAAAAAAATGGTTTTGTAAATTTTGTTGGAAAAATGAGAAATTGCTAATAAACTTTTAACCCTTATAACTTCCTAACAAAAAAAAATATGTTTCAAAAATTATGGTGATGTGAAGGAGACATGTGGGAAATGTTATTTATTAACTATTTTGTATGATATAACTCTCTGGTTTAAGAGCATAAAAATTTAATGTTTGAAAATTGCAACATTTTAAAGAAAATTTGTCAAATTTTCAATATTTTCATAAGTAAAGGTAAACCATAGGCACCTAAATTTACCACTAATATGAAGTACAACATGTCACAAAAAACTATTTCAGAATCACTGGGATACAGTCATTGGCAAAAGTGTTGGTACCCTTGATATTGTTCAAGAAAATGAAGTATTTCTCCCAGACAATTGCAATTACACACGTTTTGTTATACACTTGTTTATTTCCTTTGTGTGTATTGGAACAACATAACAAAAAAACTGCTGGAATTTTGGATGACTCTTCTTTTGCAAACAGCTCCAGGTCTCTCATATTTGAAGGCGCCTGTTCCCAACAGCAATTTTAAGATCTTTCCATGGTTGTTCTATGGAATTTAGATCCGGTCTCATCACTGGCCACTTCAGAACTCTCAGGCGCTTTGTTTCCAGCCATTTCTGGGTGCTTCTTGAAATATGTTTGGGGTCATTGTCCTGCTGGAAGACCATGACCTAGGACGCAAACCCCGCTCTCTGACACTAAGCATTACATTGCCACCCAAAATCCTTTGGTGATCTTCAGATTTCATGATGCCTTGCACACAGACAAGGCACCCAGTGCCAGAGGTAGCAAAACAATCCCAAAACATCTTTGAACCTCCACCATATTTGACTGTAGGTACTGTGTTATTTTGTTTGTAGGCCTCATTCTGTTTTCACTAAACAGTAGAATGATGTGCTTTACGAAAAAGCTCGATCTTGGTCTCATCTGTCCACAAGATGCTTTCCTAGAAAGATTTTGGCTTACTCACATACATTTTGGCAAACTGCAGTCTAGCTTTTTTATGTATCTGTGTCTGCAGCGGGGTCCTACTGTGTCTCCTGCCATAGCACTTCATTTCATTCAAATGTTGATTGATAGTTCGCGCTGCATACGGATGCACCTTGAGCCTGCAAGACAGCTTGAATTTCTTTGAAACTTGATTGGGACTGCTTATCCACCATCCGGACTCTACTGCGTTGCAATCTTTCATAAATTTTTCTCTGCTGTCCAAATCCAGGGAGATTAGCTACAGTGCCAAAGGTTGCAAACTTATTAATTATGTTGCGCACCGTGGACAAGAGAACATCAAGTTCTCTGGAGATGGAGGCGTAATCTTGAGATTGTTGATATTTTTCAACAATATGGGTTCTCAAGTCCTCAGACAGATCTCTTCTCTTTCTGTTCTCCATGCTTAATGTGGCACATACAGACACACAATGCAAAGATTGAGTCACCTTCTCCCTCTCTTCTTTTTTTTCTGGTTTCAGGTGTGATTTTCTTATTGCCCACACCTGTTACTTGCCACAAGTGAGTTTGAACGAGCATCACATGCTTGAAACAAAGTTGTTTACCCACAATTTTGGAAAGGTGCCAACAATTTTGTCCCGTCCATTTTTGGAGTTTTGGGTGAAATTATGTACAATTTTTTTCCTTTTTTCTCTTTTTTTTTTTTTTGTTCCAGTACACACAAAGAAGATAAACAGGTGAAAGGAGAGCAGAGAGCGGCCATCACACATCACACTGGTAACTCCCCCTTTTATTTTTCTAAAGGCAGATTCTCATGCAGATCTATGTCCGACCCATAGTCCTGAATAAACCATATTCTCTGGAATAAGACATGAGATCACAGATATCAAGGTATCAAGGTAACACTTTCTTCAGCTTCCTATGCCCTACATGCCAATATGGATGGCTTAGGAGGGTTGATCCTACTGACAGGTTCGCTCTAACTTGAAGAGTAACTAACCCTTTGTAATGTATTTTCATATATCATTGCTCTTATAATTACAAGAAAATTGGTGGGGGGCTGAGTCCTGAGTGTCCCCTTGATCGCTTCAATCCCCTCCCAAGAGGTGCACATCTCAGAAGACATGTCCTATTTTCCGTACTGCGCACCTCGCAGGTGGGTTTATCCAATCATTGTGATTAATTTGTTTTATTTATTTATTTTACTCACTTATATAGCGCCATTAATTCCACAGCGCTTTACCGACATTATGGGCACTGTCCCCATTGGGGCTCACAATCTAGATTAATTCTAAACAGTAAGTATAAGCACAATGAAACATGAAAATACATTACAAAAGTTTAGTACATTGTAGTATTTCTGTAAAAATTAAAAATATAATATCTTCCCTGTTGGCTAAATATGAAAGTGCCCCAAGATTGTCCAGGTGGGGATGTAACAATAACCAGCAAAGTTGTTACTGTTGGCAGGTGCCACCAAATTCTTTCTGCTGGTGATGGAGGAGACACAAGTGGTGCCCAGTCAGGGATACTGCTGTGGTTGGGACTTGTCTTACCACCCTGCCAGAAAGAATGGTAATGTGCGCTGTCCGCCAGCTAAGCAAGTGCAATCAGCTCCCTGCTGTGGCCAATGTGGCGATACCACACCCTACGTAAAGGGAACCTGTCATGTAAAAAAATGTATTAACCTGCAGATTTGGGGTTAATCTGTAGGTTAATAGCGTTCTGACACCATGTGGCCGCCTCACTGAGAGCCCCGCTGCCGGGAGGACATGAACTTTATTCCATCCGGCAGGCTCGGTCTTTCAGTCATAGGGGTGGTGCCATCAAGGTTTCAGTGTTAGAACCCTCCTATTTGTTTTTTCCATCTTGTGTTTTGCGGTCACGTGACCATCTGCCTTTATATTCCAGCTCCGCCCTTTTGGCTGTGCTGGACTTCAGTGTTTGACTGTTTCTCTAGCCTGGTGTTTCGGTGTCTTTCTCTGTCAGTTCGCTTGGTTCTTCTGGGACCTCTAGTACCTTTTGTCAGTTTGTCTTTTTGTGTTCTGCAACAACTTCTGTTTAGGAGGTGTCCCATTTTTGTCCCAGTCCTTAGCTCTTTTAGGGACCCATCCCTTTATTCTATAGGTCTTCGTTCAGACTAGCCGAGGACTAAGGCGGGTCTGTTCGCTAGGAACAGGCAGCCCGCTACATCGTAGGGATTCAGCTTAGTCTTACTGTAGGGACAGCTTTCCCCTATCTTTCCTTAGTACATGTTGCAGATCATGACATTCAGTACACAGAAAGCGGCAGTTATAACCACACCACCACAATAAGAGACAGCTGACTCATCATTACAACGGTGACTGAAACAGTGTCGTCGCCGCCCCTATGCCTGAAAGACCGAGCCTGCCAGGGGGAATAAAGTTAATTTCCCCCTGGCAGCGGGGCTCTCAGTGCAGGGATGAGCACAGATCCTGAAACGAGTGTCATTGATGACGCTTCATCTGAGTATCCCATTTAAAGGGATTTTCCACTACTATTTGACTATCTTTCATAGGTTCTAACTCTTCCTAACTTTTTCAATATACTTTTATTCCCTACGCTGCTTTCATGAGTGCAGCTCTGTGTGAGTCCCATAGCCCTTTGTTATCATGAAGCCGCTGCTTCCTGCTCTGCTACTTCCGATCTGGGCACTAGAATAGGATGAAATGAGAAGAGGAGGGCGTCTCTGATGGGCGCAGAGCTGCCTTTCAATGATTGACAGGAGACTGAGCACGAATGCTCAGATCACTGACATCGCACTTCTTTGCATGGATCCTGCCGATGATTTGGAGCTGCCGGCGCCTTCTGCTGACAAGTGCTGTGATATGCTTCTAATGGCAAGAACTTCCCAACGAAGAGTTAGGTCTTATGAAAGGGGGTCAAATAATATTAGAAAACTCCTTTAACCCTAAATTTATTTACTAATATTAAAATTCCGAAATTAGTTTGCAAACAAAAAAATAGACTGCGTTTGGTTTCGCCAGGAAAAATGCATATAATGTATTATTATTATTTATTATTATAGCACCATTGATTCCATGGCGCTTTACATGTGAGATGGGAGTAAACATAGCAAACAACAAGTACAATAATCTTGAACAATACATGTCAGCGACTGGTACAGGAGGAGAGAGGACCCTGCCAGCGAGGGCTCACAATCTAATGTTATGCATATAACTATAATGCATCAGATAATACAGGATTGTTATCGATATGAACATTTTGGTGTAAGGTAATAATATATTCGCAGATATGACTTATAGATCTCTGCAGCATGTAACATAATTACAAAGAAATAAGATCAGAGTCATTGTAAAGTTCTCAGGGCTCATGATTTCGTGCTCACTGGAGACCTCTGGTGGCAACTGAAGAGATATAACCGTACAGTGTGTAATGCTTCATCATTATTCATCTGTTACATGTGATTTCTAGGAATCATTTAGCAGAATAAATATTGCATCTCGGATTAATATAAAACCAGAACAAGCAATAAATTCCTTTTTGTTGTTAATAAATGATGATACATAAAAACAGAAAGAAATCCAGGGGAGAAACTTGGGGCATCTCTCTCAAGTATTGGTTCAGAAATAACTATTCCCTTACATCACACATACAGCCCTTCACTAGACTTGTCACACAATTGTTGCAGAAATAACTCCCAGCACATTAACCCCCAAAATGCTGAAATCAAAGTTGATCGCAGCATTTCCGGGACAAGCAGAGGTAAGAGTGCCCCTCTTACCTTGTATCGGCGAACCCGTGCTGTAAGCATAGGGTCCTGATCGTTGCCATGGTGACCCGATGTCGTCATGACAACATGCGGGTCACCAGGCATCAGGAAGTTAGATAGATTGTGCACTGAGCATGATCTATCTAACTTGCGTCTGCAGGGCTGACAGGCTGCTTAGCATAGAGATGCTGTTGCTGCATCTCTATGCTATGCAAGCAATCAGCCTGCAAAAAATAAAAGTCCCATAGTGGGACAAAGTGTAAAAGTAAAAAAAAGTGTCAGAAAGTGAAAAAAAATATAAAAAAAATTGTAAAAATATAAAAAAAAAATTAAAACATAATCAAAAAAAAATATATATATACTGTACCCATAAATAAATATTATTATGAAAAAAAAAACAATAAAAGTACACATATTTGGTATCCCCGCATCCAGAACGACCTAACCTATAAAACTGTCCCACTAGTTAACCCCTTTAGTGAAGTTGGTAAAAAAAATAAAAAACGAAGCAAAAAACAATGCTTTATCATCATACCGCCAAGCAAAAAATGGAATAAAATGCAATCAAAAAGACAAATGTAAATAAAAATGCATACAGCTCCATCAGCCGAAAATAAAAAAGTTATAGCTCTCAGAATAAAGCGATGCAAAGAATTTTTTTTTTCTATAAAATAGATTTTATTATGTAAAATTGCTAAAACATAAAAAAGATATAAATGTAGTACCGCTGTAAACGTACTTACCCGAAGAATAGCGCTGAATTGTTGTTTTTTGTTTATTCTACCTCCCAAAAATCGGATTAGAAAACGATCCAAAAATGTCACGTGCCCAAAATTGGTACCAATAAAAACGTCAACTTGTCCTGCAAAAAACAAACCCTTACATGACTGTTGGCAGAAATATGGAAAAATTATAGCTCTCAAAATATGGCGATGCAAAAACTAGTTTTTTGCAAACAAAAATGTTTTTTTTTAGTGTGTGACAGCTGTCAATCATAAAAACCCGATATCAATCTGGTATCGCTGTAATCACACCTACCCGAAGAATAAAGTCATCTAATCACTTATACCGCACGAGGAACGGCGTTAGAAATAAACACTGGGGTTAGGGTTGTGCTAGGGTTAGGGTTACGGTTAGGGTTGTGCTAGGGTTAGGTTATGTTAGGGTTAGGGTTGTATAAGGGTTGTGTTAAGGTTAGAGTTGTGCTAGGGTTAGGGTTGTGTTGAGGTTGGGATTTTTTCAAAAGTAAAGAAAAAAAATGATGATATGGCGACTAGTGTTGAGCGCAAGTGCTTGCTACTTGAGTTTGCATTTGGTGCTCGGGTATGCAGCGAGCATCGCAGGTGCTCGAGTGACATGCTCGAGTCTCCGCCCCATATGTTTTGCGGCTGTTATACAGCCAAAAAAACACGCGGAGATTGCCTGCCATGCACAAGCGATACCCGCATGTTTTTTTTGGGGTGTCTAACAACCATGAAACATGCAGGGCGGGACTTGAGCATGTCACTCGAGCCCCCTCGATACTTGGTACATAGCCGAGTACCCGATGCAAACTCAAGTAGCGAGCACTTGTGCTCAAGACTAATGACAACTTATTCAATATGATGACTGTAGGGGGTTGGTACTCACTCAGCCTCTTTCAAGGTAGTCGCAGGAGCCAGGTTCCATAAAAATGTCCATGGTGGGTTCATTCGGACATCATAAACCGCAATCTCCAGGTAAGTGAAAAACATCCTTGTCCGGCACAAAGTAACAAAACAGTAAAAACAGTCCATACTGTAACATCCCTGGCGGCGTGCTTGCATAGTGCACCACCTACCACTATGCAAGACCGCAATCTTACCTGTCAGTCCAGCCTACTAACCTTGCTCCCTTGACTGACTGCTTAGGGCGGCGGCCCGGTTACTTCCTGATTCTTATAGCTGGTGTGGGCGCACCCCTAATGCGTCTCCAGCCTATTGCTGTGAGTCACTGGATATTTAAACCCCCTCCACCCAGTAGGAGGGGCCTGAGCAACACCTTAACTCAGTTTGTCTTTGCAACTTTATTGCCAGGTCCTGTCCTGTTATCTCTGACTTCTAGTCTGTTTCCGCCACTCTGGGGGCTGCATTCCCAGACCTGTTATCTCTGACTTCTAGTCTGTTTCCGCCACTCTGGGGCCTGTATTCCCAGGCTCGTTCTTGTATCTCTTGCAGTAGCAGTTCCTGTCTGAACTGTATCCTAGCCTGTTACCTGTTTGTCTCTATGTCCGTACCTTCCCTTTTCCTGCAGTATATGAACCTGCACCTAACTCCAACTCGTTGTCTCTGTACTTCTGTTTGTGAGTTTTGTGTCCACTCGCTACTTCATAGGAAGTACCTTGTGAGTATCTGGTTCTGGTTGTCCCTTTTCCCTTCCTCCGTATCCTCCTGTATTTTCCAGTCTGTTCCATGTGAACAGAGCCCTGTCCTCTCTGCAGTTCCTGTCTGAACTGTATCCTAGCCTGTTACCTGTTTGTCTCTATGTCAATACCTTCCCTTTTCCTGCAGTATCTGAACCTGCACCTAACTCCAACTCGTTGTCTCTGTACTTCTGTTTGTGAGTTTTGTGTCCACTCGCTACTTCATAGGAAGTACCTTGTGAGTATCTGGTTCTGCTTGTCCCTTTTCCCTTCCTCCATATCTTCCTGTATTTTCCAGTCTGTTCCATGTGAACAGAGCCCGGTCCTCTCTGCCTTGTCCACCGCACCTGCGGTTTCGCTCCGCTCTGTCTTGCCCACCGCTCCGGCGGTTTCCCTCTGCTCTGACTTGCCCACCTCTCCGGCGGTTTCCCTCTGCTCTGACTTGCCCACCGCTCCGGTGGTTTCTCTCCGCTCTGACTTGCCCACCGCTCCGGCGGCTTCTCTCTGCTCTGACTTACCCACCACTCCGGCGGCTTCTCTCTGCTCTGACTTACCCACCACTCCGGCGGCTTCTCTCTGCTCTGCCTTGCCCACCGCTCCGGCGGTTCCGCTCTGTTCTGCCTTGTCCACCGCACCGGCGGTTTCTCTCTGCTCTGCTTTGTCCACCGCTCCGGTGGTTCCTCTCTGCTCTGCCTTGCCCACTGCACCTGCGGTTTTCGCTCCGCTCTGCTTGCTCATCGCACCAGCAGTTCCTCTCTGCTCTACCTTGTCCTCCGCTACGGCGGTTTCGCTTTACTCTGCTTGTCTACCGCATCTGCGGCTCTGTACCTGTCTCCCAGTCTCTACTGGACCCTATCCAGCCTGCTCTCCAACCTGCTAGTACCTCCCGGTCTGCACTCCAGCCGTGCTTGCCAGTATCTTTTTAACATCACATAAATCCAATGTTCTGAATTTGTCAAAACAAGTTTTAACTCAGAAACAAGATGAAGTTCTTTCACTTGGCTTGAATTTTGTACCGGACCGTAATTTCAACCTTTTCTCTACTCTATTGGATCTGAATAGATTCATACGGAATCTTACTATCAAAAAACATTTTATAACAGGGGATAATGAGCAACCTGAACTTCCTCGAATTACTCTCAATGAATACAGAGACTTGAATTTCATGGAACAGATGTCCCTATTGCATTTGCAGGATCTTCAGAATCCTCTGGAACCGGCTTCTATTCAAACCTCGATGTCTACTTTGTTCAAAACCAGAAATCCTTCTTTTTATCCCTTACAGACAAGGGTGGACTGTATTGATCGCTTCCAGGATACAATGGAAAGAGAGCTCAAATTGCTGGCACAAGATGTCAAGCATCATGGTTCCCACCATAACTTATCATCTTTACATTATCAAGCATTGCAGGAATTGAGAAATATGGCACATATTGTTATACGTATGGCTGATAAGGGGGGCTTAGTAGTTGTGCTGGACACTGACACATACAGATCCCAGATTGCATCTTTATTGGAGGATTAATCTACATATCGTAAATTAAGGTGTGATCCGATTGCAGATATTAAAAGACAAACCTATGAAATTGTAAATGACGGTTATGTGTTGGGTGTACTATCTAAAAACCAAAGAGATTACCTTTTGGTAGATTTTCCAATCACCCCTATTATGCACGCATTGCCCAAGGTACACAAGGGAGTCAGCCCACCCCCTATGAGGCCCATCATCTCGGGCATAGGATCGGTCACTGAACGATTAAGTGAGTGGGTTGACTAGCTTTTGCAACCATTATCACAACGAACAGCTGGTTTTCTCAAAGATACTGGAGATGTATTGGGACAACTTTCTAACATAGTTTCAAGACAAGATTGTGCATGGATTGCTTGTGACGTAACGGCATTATATACCTCAATCCCTCTAGAAATTACAGTGGAAGCACTCTCATATCATTTGAAAAAATACAGTGATTATACGGAAGACCTATGTACATTTATTATACAAGTGGTCAATTTTCTTATGACATGTAATTATTTTTCTTTTGATGGCCAATATTATGTGCAATCCTGAGGCGTGTCAATGGGTGCTAAACACTCTCCATCATTAGCCAATCTAGTTATGGCCTATTGGGAGGAAGGTTATCTTTACAGTACTGTTAATCCTTTTGCCGAACACCTTGTCTGGTATCCCATGTATATAGACGACCTACTGTTCGTTTGGTCGGGCGATGTGTCTGCCATACCAGACTTTGTGCAATATTTAGATGTCAATCATTGCAATCTGACATTTACGTATAGGGTTGAAATTTCTGCCAATTCATTTCTGGATTTGAATTTGCAGGCCATCCCAGATCGACACATATTGACCAGTTCTTATTGTAAACCACAGTCTGGAAACACTATTTTGCATGCAAGTAGTAGTCATCCGCCCCACACTACTAAAGCATTACCTGTGGGTGAATTCACATGTGTTGCAAGGAATTGCAATGATGAAAACACTTTATCTACAGAACTTACACATACATGGTCCAAACTTTCGGAAAGTGGGTATCCTAAATGGACCCTGAATAGAGCTAAACATATAATCAAGAATAAGAGACACCAAAATTTGGGATCACGTATTGTTCATAATAATTCTAATAAACTAGTCCTGTCATTGCAGTATAGCCCTCAGTTTAATATAATCAAATCTATTTTTTTCAAACACATATCCATTTTGTATGAGGTTGCAACTTTATCTAAAATTTTACAATCCAATTGCTCTGTAATAGCAAGGAGAGGTGTCACTATCAGTAACATCGTTTCACCATCTTTTTTCTCCTCTAATAATTTAAAAAGTAATACTTGGCTAAATCACTCTGGTTTCTATAAGTGCTGCCAAAATAGATGCCGGACATGCAAATATACATCAGCTACCAAAGAATTTTTTAATTATAACCACACAGAAACTTTTAAAATCAAAGGACACATAAATTGCAACAGCACGAATGTGGTTTATATAATTCTATGCAAAATTTGTGATCTCATATATGTTGGTTGCACAACAAGAAATCTTAAAGTTCGCATTTCAGAACATTTAACTGATATATCTTCTCTTTCTAGTACCAACCGTAATATTTCACATGCCTCTAGGCATTTTATTCAATTTCACCAGAGATCGTGCAGCTCTCTACAGGTCATTGGTATAGAGAGGGTTAAACCTGCACATCGAGGAGGAGATTCCAGACATCGTTTACTCACCAGAGAAGCATTCTGGACTTACAACCTTGGATCCCTCTTCCCAGATGGAGTCAATGCATGCCGTGAAATCATGTTTCATTATTGATTTCACTTCATGTTTCTGTTAATTTATTTTATCCATTTCATGTAACACTTTATGTTAAAATTAATTTTAATTCCTTTCTTGTCCTTTTTCTCTATAATGGTTTTATTGCCTTTTTCCATTTTATGTGATTGGCTCACACTAATTATGCACCTTATTCACACTCTCATGTGACCAAGTATATTGATCTGATTGGTTGTTATTGGATATAATACTATAGAGTGTCATATGCATGTCAGCTTTGACAAAGAACACAGCTCTGTGTTCGAAACGCGTTGCGTTTTTTCCATGTGAGATTCCCCGATGTAATTTGGAAATTTTTAAACTGCGTGGATTTGTTTCAATAAATATTTGCACTTTTGGAAGCTGGTTTCTTCAACCTTTTTTCATGCAAACACGTGAGGCCACACGTACCCGTGCTTCCTTCCAAAGCCTACAGCAATCAGGTGAGCTGAATTTACTCTCCTCTATTTTCACTTGCCAGTATCTCCCTGTCTGCATACCAGCCGTGCTTGACAG
This sequence comes from Phyllobates terribilis, assembly GCF_046119375.1. NCBI lineage: Eukaryota > Metazoa > Chordata > Amphibia > Anura > Dendrobatidae > Phyllobates > Phyllobates terribilis. Next base: position 744,637,755 of record NW_027362763.1, on the reverse strand, counting down.
TGCCCACCTGTCTGCATACCAGCCGTGCTTGCCATTGCCCACCTGTCTGCATACCAGCCGTACTTGCCAATACCCACCTGCCTGTATGCCAGTCTAACCTGCCTGTTCCTGCATTCCCCGGTGTGGGTCAACAACTGTGACCGGGGTCTGACCTGGAGTCGCACCTGGTCCCTCTGCTCAGTTCCTCCTTGGTCCACGGAGTCGACTAAGCCGCCGTGCAACCTTGGTCGGATCGGGTTGATACTTAGTTACGCCCCTCCAGGCACTCCTCGGTTCATGGTACAGTGGGATCACTAATCACGCTCACGCCAGTCAGTCCGGGCGCGAGCGTAACACATACAATGCTGCAGGTTCGCCCGCTATTAGTTAGTGTCCTGTAGCACAGACACGCCGGAAGTCGTCACACCTCCAGCCACAGACACTGAATGAGATACTCGGTCTCCATTTTATACACACGCCCTGGGGTGGGGATATGTGAGCAGCCAATTCCACCCATCTCTTATGACTGCGCGTAATAACTTGCCCTGATACGCCCAATTAACCCACTCAGCACTATGTGTGCTGGAGCATGCTTTCCCAGTTTTACATCACTGAAGCTGCCAACCTCAGTGATACATACAGTACAGACCAAAAGTTTGGACACACCTCCTCATTTAAAGATTTTTCTGTCTTTTCATGACTTTGAAAATTGTACATTCACACTGAAGGCATCAAAACTATGGATTAACACATGTGGAATTATATACAAAAAAGTGTGAAACAACTGAAAATATGTCTTATATTCTAGGTTCTTCAAAGTAGCCACCTTTTGCTTTGATGACTGCTTTGCACACTCTTGGCATTCTCTTGATGAGCTTCAAGAGGTAGTCACCAGAAATGGTTTTCACTTCACAGGTGTGCCCTGTCAGGTTTAATAAGTGGGATTTCTTGCCTTATAAATGGGGTTGGGACCATCAGTTGTGTTGTGTAGAAGTCAGGTGGGTACACAGCTGATAGTCCTACTGAATAGACTGTTAGAATTTGTATTATGGCAAGAAAAAAGCAGCTAAGTAAAGAAAAACGAGTGGCCATCATTACTTTAAGAAATGAAAGTCAGTCAGTGCGAAAAATTGGGAAAACTTTGAAAGTGTCACCAAGTGTAGTTGCAAAAACCATCAAGCGCTATAAAGAACTGGCTCATGTGAGGACCGCCCCAGGAAAGCAAGACCAAGAGTCACCTCTGCTTCTGAGGATAAGTTTATCTGAATCACCAGCCTCAGAAATCGCAGGTTAACAGCAGCTCAGATTAGAGACCAGGTCAATGCGACACAGAGTTCTAGCAGCAGACACATCTCTACAACAACTGTTAAGAGGAGACTTTGTGCAGCAGGCCTTCATGGTAAAATAGCTGCTAGGAAACCACTGCTAAGGACAGGCAACAAGCAGAAGAGACTTGTTTGGGCTAAAGAACACAAGGAATGGACATTAGACCAGTGGAAATCTGTGCTTTGGTCTGATGAGTCCAAATTTGAGATCTTTGGTTCCAACCACCGTGTCTTTGTGCGACGCAGAAAAGGTGAACGGATTGACTCTACATGCCTGGTTCCCACCGTGAAGCATGGAGGAGGAGGTGTGATGGTGTGGGGGTGCTTTGCTGGTGACACTGTGAGGGATTTATTCAAAATTGAAGGCATACTGAACCAGCATGGCTACCACAGCATCTTGCAGCGGCATGCTATTCCATCCGGTTTGCGTTTAGTTGGACCATCATTTATTTTTCAACAGAACAATGACCCCAAACGCACCTCCAGGCTGTGTAAGGGCTATTTGACCAAGAAGGAGAGTGATGGGGTGCTACGCTAGATGACCTGGCCTCCACAGTCACTAGACCTGAACCCAATCGAGATGGTTTGGGGTGAGCTGGACCGCAGAGTGAAGGCAAAATGGGCCAACAAGTGCTAAGCTTCTCTGGGAACTCCTTCAAGATTGTTGGAAGACCATTTCCGGTGACTACCTCTTGAAGCTCATCAAGAGAATACCAAGAGTGTGCAAAGCAGTCATCAAAGCAAAAGGTGGCTACTTTGAGGAACCTAGAATATAAGACATATTTTCAGTTGTTTCACACTTTTTTGTTAAGTATATAATTCCACATGTGTTAATTCATAGTTTTGATGCCTTCAGTGTGAATGTACAATTTTCATAGTCATGAAAATACAGAAAAATCTTTAAATGAGAAGGTGTGTCCAAACTTTTGGTCTGTACTGTATCTCCCATCAAGGACATGTCCGGCAGCCATCTTACATGACCTAATGTTATCAAATTCTGTGTCGTACCTCTGGGTTCAAAATGTTCACTATAACTTTTGATAAAATCCTTAAGCGGTCTAGTTTTCAAAATGGTGTCACTTATGGGGGGTTTCCACTGTTTAGGCACATCAGGGGCTCTCCAAACGCAACATGGCATCCGCTAATTATTCAAGTAAATTTTATAGTCAAAAAGTCAAATGGCGCTCCTTCCCTTCCGAGCCATGCCGTGCGCCCAAACAGTGGTTTTCCCCCACATATGACATATTGGCGTGCTCAGGAGAAATTGCACAACAAATTCCATGGTGCAATTTCTCCTGTCACCCTTATGAAAATGCAAAATTGGGGGCTGAAAAACATTTTTGTGGGGAAAATGTGAAAATTTATTTTGACGGCTGAATGTTATAAACTTCTGTGAAGCACCTGGGGGTTCAAGGTGCTCACTACACATCTAGATAAGTTCTCTGAGGGGTCTAGTTTCCCAAATGGTGTCACTTGGGTGGGGTTTCCACTGTTTAGGCACATCAGGGGCTCTCCAAACGCAACATGGCGACCACTACACTGTGTGCAGAATTATTAGGCAAGTTGTATTTTAGAGGATTATTTTTATTATTGATCAACAACTATGTTCTCAATCAACCCAAAAGACTCATAAATATCCAAGCTTAATATTTTTGGAAGTTGGAGTGTTTTTTTTTTAGATTTGGCTATTTTAGGAGGATATCTGTTTGTGCAGGTAACTATTACTGTGCTGAATTATTAGGCAACTTAATAAAAACCAAATATAATCCCATCTCACTTGTTTATTTTCACCAGGTAAACCAATATCAGTGCACAAAATTTAGAAATAAACATTTCTGACATGCAAAAACCAAAACCAAAAAAATTAGTGATCAATATAGCCACCTTTCTTTATGATGACACTCAACAGCCTTCCATCCATAGATTCTGTCAGTTGCTTGATCTGTTTTCCATCAACATTGCGTGCAGCAGCCACCACAGCCTCCCAGACACTGTTCCGAGAGGTGTACTGTTTTCCCTCCCTATAGATCTCACATTTTATGATGGACCACAGATTCTCTATGGGGTTTAGATCAGGTGAACAAGGGAGCCATGTCATTATTTTTTCTTCTTTTAGACCTTTACTGGCCAGCCATGCTGTGGAGTAGTTGGATGCATGTGATGGAGCATTGTCCTGCATGAAAATCATGTTTTTCTTGAACGATACCGACTTTTTCCTGTACCACTGCTTGAAGAAGTTGTCTTCCAGAAACTGGCAGTAGGTCTGGGAGTTGAGCTTAACTCCATCCTCAACCCGAAAAGGTCCCACAAGTTCATCTTTGATGATACCAGCCCATACCAGTACCCCACCTCCACCTTGCTGGCGTCTGAGTTGGAGTGGAGCTCTCTGCACTTTACTGATTCAGCCTCTGGCCCATCCATCTGGCCCATCAAGAGTCACTCTCATTTCATCAGTCCATAAAATCTTTGAAAAACCAGTCTTAAGATATTTCTTGGCCCATTCTTGACGTTTTATCTTATGTTTCTTGTTCAAAGGTGGTCATTTTTCAGCCTTCCTTACCTTGGCCATGTCCCTGAGTATCACACACCTTGTGCTTTTTGATACTCCAGTAACGTTGCAGCTTTGAAATATGGTAAAACTGGTGGCGAATGGCATCTTGGCAGCTTCACGCTTGATTTTCCTCAATTCATGGGCAGTTATTTTGCGCCTTTTTTGGCCAACACGCTTCTTGCAACCCTGTTGGCTATTTGCCATGAAACGCTTGATTGTTCGGTGATCACGCTTCAAAAGTTTGGAAATTTCAAGTTGCTGCATCCCTCTGCAAGACATCTCAGAATTTTGGACTTTCCAGAGCCCGTCAAATCTCTCTTCTGACCCATTTTGCCAAAGGAAAGGAAGTTGCCTAATAATTAAGCACACCTTATATAGGGTGTTGATGTCATTAGTCAACACCCCTCCTCATTACAGAGATGCACATCACCAGATTTACTTAATTGGGAGTTGGCTCTCAAGCCTATGCAGATTGGAGAAGGACAACATGTATGAAAAGTATCGAAGTGATCAAAATATGCATTTGCCTAATAATTCGGCACACAGTGTAATTATTTAAGCAAATTTTACATTCACAAAGTCAAATGGCGCTCCATCCCTTCCAAACTCTGCCATGCGCCCAAACAGTGGTTTTCCCCCACATATGGCATATTGGCGTGCTCAGGAGAAATTGCACAACAAATTTTGGGGTAAATTTTTTCCAGAAACTGGTGCGAAAATAAAAAAAAATGTGGGTCTAAAGTAACATTTTTGTGAAAAAAGGTAAATGTTCAGTTTTTTCTTCCACATTCCAAAAATTCCTGTGAAGAACCCAAAGGGTTAATAAACTTCTTGAATGTGGTTTTGAGCACCTTGAGGGGTGCAGTTTTTAGAATGGTGTCACTTTTGGGTATTTTCTGTCATAAAGACCCCTTAACATCACTTCAATTGTGATGTGGTCCCAAAAAAGATGGTTTTGTAAATTTTGCTGGAAAAATTAGAAATTGCTGGTCAACTTTTAAACCTTATAATTTCCTAACGAAAAAAAAAATTTGGTTCCAAAATTGTGCTGATGTAAAGTAGACATGTGGGAAATGTTATTTATTAACTATTTTGAGTGACATATTTCTCTTATTTAAGGGCATGAAAATTTTCGCCAAATTTCAGATTTTTTCACAAATTAACACAAGTCATATTGTATAAATTTTACCAATATAATTATGTCACGAAAAAACAATCTCAGAATCAGTGGGATCCGTTGAAGCGTTTCAGAGTTATTACCTCATAAAGTGACAGTGATCAGAATTGTAAACATTGGCCTGGTCATTAACGTGCAAACCACCTTCGGGGGTAAAGGGGTTAATATTAGATTGGTGGAGATTTTCACCAGAGGCCTGAAGCAAACACTGTACAGAGCTGAACAGCACAGCTTAGTTACAATGATTTTTACACACACATCACAAAGGAACCAAGAAATTGCATCAGCCAAGTACAGGAAATTCACAGCCAGAACCCTCCTGGCAACCAAGAAAAAAAATATATAAAGATATAGATAGATGAAAGAAAGATATTAGATATATGATAGATAGATAATAGATAGATGCAGTTATACTCCATTTTCATGTGAAATAGCTTTTTATGCTTGTGTACAAGTACCCCCCCCAGAAGCAGGGACGCACGCCGCACACCAGGGCCGGCGTCAGCACCCGGCGCACCCGGGCAAATGCCGGGGCCCTGAGCAGGCGGGGGGGTCCCTCACGGTCAGCGCCCACTCCCCCCCGCCTGCTCAGGGCCCCGGCACCCGGCACAATACTTACCTCTCCCCGTGCCTCCACAGCAGCTCCTGCATCCTCCGCGGCTGCTACACTGTGACGTCTCAGGTTAGAGGGCACGGTGACGTCTTTACACCTCGCTCTCTCCTGAGCAGTCACAGCGCAGAGTGGGATGAGGCCGGCGACGCTGAGGAGCCCGGAGCAGCGGCAGCAGGTGAGAAGTGAGATGAGTATTTGATTTTTTTTTTTTATTGTATGGAGGCATGGGGCAGTATAAGGGAGGGGGTGTGTGTGACATTCTGCATGGGGCATTATAAGGGAGGGGGGGTGTGTGTGTGACATCCTGCATGGGGCATTATAAGGGAGGGGGTGTGTGTGACATCCTGCATGGGGCATTATAAGGGAGGGGGGGTGTGTGTGACATCCTGCATGGGGCATTATAAGGGATGTGGGGGTGTGTGACATCCTGCATGGGGCATTATAACGGAGGGGGGGTGTGTATGACATCCTGCATGGGGCATTATAAGGGAGGGGGTGTGTGTGACATCCTGCATGGGGCATTATAAGGGAGGGGGGGTGTGTGTGACATCCTGCATGGGGCATTATAAGGGAGGGGGTATGTGTGACATCCTGCATGGGCCATTATAAGGGAGGGGGTGTGTGTGACATCCTGCATGGGGCATTATAACTGGGGGTGACATCCTGCATGGAGCATTATAAGGGAGGGGGTGTGACATCCTGCATGGGGCATTATAAGGGGGGGTGACATCCTGCATGGGGCATTATAAGGGAGGGTGTGTGTGTGACATCCTGCATGGGGCATTATAAGGGAGGGTGTGTGTGTGACATCCTGCATGGGGCATTATAACTGGGGGTGACATCCTGCATGGGGCATTATAAGGGAGGGGGTGTGACATCCTGCATGGGGCATTATAAGGGAGGGGAGGTGTGTGACATCCTGCATGGGGCATTATAAGGGAGGGGGCGTGTGTGACATCCTGCATGGAGCATTATAAGGAAGGGGGTGTGTGTCATCCTGCATGGGGCATTATAAGGGGGGGTGACATCCTACATGGGGCATTATATGGGGGGAACAGCCTGCATGGGGCATTATGTGGGGGGGAACAGCCTGCGTGGGGCATTATGTGGGGGGAACAGCCTGCGTGGGGCATTATGTGGGGGGGAACAGCCTGCATGAGGCATTATGTGTGGGGAACAGCCTGCATGGAGCGTTATATGGGGGCCAGTATTCTGTATGGAGCATTATATGGGGGCCAGTATTCTGTATGGAGCGTTATATGGGGGCCAGTATCCTGCATGGAGCGTTATATGGGGGCCAGTATTCTGTATGGAACGTTATATGGGGGCCAGTATCCTGTGTTGAGCGTTATATGGGGTCCAGTATACTGTATGGAGCGTTATATGGGGACCAGTATTCTGTATGGAGCGTTATATGGGGGCCAGTATTCCGTATGGAGCGTTATATGGGGGCCAGTATTCTGTATGGAGCGTTATATGGGGGCCAGTACTCTGTATGGAGCATTTTATGGGGGCCAGTATCCTGCATGGAGCGTTATATGGGGGCCAGTATTCTGTATGGAGCGTTATATGTGGGCCAGTATTCTGTATGGAGCATTATATGGGGGCCAGTATCCTGTATGGAGCGTTATATGGGAGCCAGTATTCTGTATGGAGCATTATATGGTGGCCAGTATTCCGTATGGAGCGTTATATGGGGGCCAGTATCCTGCATGGAGCGTTATATGGGGGCCAGTATCCTGCATGGAGCGTTATATGGGGGTCAGTATTCTGTATGGAGCGTTATATGGGGGCCAGTATCCTGTATGGAGCATTATATGGGAGCCAGTATTCTGTATGGAACGTTATATGGGGGCCAGTATTCCGTATGGAGCGTTATATGGGGGCCAGTATCCTGCATGGAGCATTATATGGGGGCCAGTATCCTGCATGGAGCGTTATATGGGGGTCAGTGTTCTGTATGGAGCGTTATATGGGGGCCAGTATTCTGTATGGAGCGTTATATGGGGGCCAGTATCCTGTATCGAGCGTTATATGGGGACCAGTATCCTGTAGGGGGCATTTTATGGGGGACAGTATACTGTGTGGAGCGATTCGCCGGTTTCTGAGCTATTGTGGAATTTACAATAGATAATGTAATGTAAGAAGTGAAATCTTTGCATTGTACTATATATATATTTCTCTTCGGTATCTGTGACCATGGCTTGCCCCCCCCTAGTTTTGATCCTGGGTACGCCCATGCTTTTGTAACCTAATAAATAAAACGACGTGGGGTCCCCCCTGTTTTTTGAAACCAGCAAATGTAATGCAGACAGCTGTGAGCTGATATTATCAGGCTGGGAAGGTCCCTGGTTATTGGGCCCTTCTCAGCCTAAAAATACCAGCCCTCAGCTGCCCCAAAAGTTCATCATCACATTAAATGCTCCCAGTCTGGTGCTTCGCCTTCGTTCTTCCCGATTGCCCTGGTGCTTTAGCAATCGGGGTAATGGGGCATGGGGTTGATGTCAGCTGAGAATTGTTGAAAACCACAGCTAGCATCAAGCCCTGGTGTTAATAATGGAGAGGTGTCTATCAGACACCACCATTACTAACACAGTACTAAAAAGTAAAAAGCACACACACAAAATTTTTTTTTTCCCTGGTTTACCAATTTATTTAAAGAAAAAAAACAAAAAACAATGCAGGTCCAATATAGTCCAGTAAATCCGCCATAGTCCACAAATGGAAACCTGAAAAACATAAAAAGAGAGAAAGAAAAACAAAACACTGTCCCTCGTTCACTAATTTATTATAAAAAAAAGTGCCACGCAGATCCGACGTAGTCCAATGCTACCCACAATGTTCCCCGATTTCATCATCCAAAGCCTAAGGAGCCTCGTTCTGTGACTCCACAGGCTTTTAGAAGCAGCTACTCCTGCTTTATTATTTTTCTCAATTAGCTTTTACGTTTACATGGAGTATTATAGTAAGTAAAAGATTATGTTAAAAACGCATCGCATACGGATCCGAGACAAGAAAATAATCGCACACTCGAATTGCACTTGCATGACAAAAGGTAAACCTTTCGGATTCCACTTGTCCAACTTTTCTGGATGAGAACGGAACCGATTTTTTTATACACTAGTGTGAAGGAACCCTTAATTTTATAAGATGTTGACATATTATTTATACGTCATTACTTCATACAGGGCAGTATTTGCTGCTAGGCACTGGAGGTCCAGAATTTAGGGTAGCAGGTAGCCAGAGGTGGCACCAGTGTGAAAGAGCTTTTTTTTCTGTCCCCACCACCTTCAGCCAAACTGCATAACAGACCAAGTGTATTTGCAGAGAGGGTAGTGTAGGAGGTTCCCTGCATTTGTATTTAAATTAACCGACAGCTGATACATGCCGCCTGATCCATGGGCAGCATATATAAGACACTGGCTATATGATTTCAGCAATGTACTGTATATGTGTCTCTGAAATGCTGCAGTGTTTCAGATAAAAGTATACCTTAAAAGTCGCAGGTGACCAAGCCTTACAGGAGGCTGGTTGAAAAGGCAGATCTCCAGCGGGTTCTCCCACTACCATTGACTAAGAGCAGAGGTGTATCTAAATTTTCTGGCATCTGGGGCAAGAATTCAGTTTGGTGCCCCCCGCCTCAAGTGGTTGGAGTAGTAGTAATGTGACCAATCATTCATATGCAATTTTCACACTTAGTCATATGCCGACTAGCTGCTCTTCTTAATTCACTCAATGCTCAGTAAAAATGTAAGAGAAGCAGGCAGAAAAGATAGTTGTCACGTGACCATAAATATGAAAATCATATATGAGTGAAATGGCCATGTGATTACTGCTGGAACCAGCAAGCAGAGCTGAATCCTGACAGTGAGTATATTACATGCTGTAAGGATTGGCATGCTACAGTGCTGCATTATATAATTAAAGGACTTGTCCAGGTTTGAGATGAAACAGGTTTCATTTTACCAAGTGAACCCCACCCAGGGGTGGAGATTTGGTGAGCTGCCGTTCAGCCTCTCATAATCAACCTGTCATGGACGATTAACCTCTTTTAGTCCAAAATTCACTAAAGCCTTACTCCAGGTTTATCTCCCACCCACTATGTGTCTAACAGCCACCTTACATACCTCCCCCTCTGTCTAAAGCCATGGGCTTGGCACCTTCTAACAGTGGACACGGGATTCTCGAGAGGGCATCAGCATTACTATGTAACTCCCAGCTCTACTGTATGTTCTACGGGGAATCAGAAATCCTGCAGGGCTAGAAACCAGTGGGTAACACAAGCATTTTTCCACATTTTCTTCCTCATCCACCTGAGTGTGCCATGGTCTGACACTAATTTAAATTCTCCCCCTAAGATAGTATCGCAATGTGTCCACTTTATGGCCAGGCATTCCTTTTCTACAATGGAATAATTTTTCTCACATGCCGACAATTTCCTACTCAGGTAGAGAACAGGATGCTTCTCTTAGTGTATCTTCTTGTCTTCTTGTGACATGGGGATTTGCCAATATCACTTTGTTAGATCCAAGGTGGTTATGTACCTTGCTGGCCCAAGTTTCTCTATCAGCTCAGTGACACGCAGCATCAGATAGGCGGCGAACTTGGAGACTACGTATAGCTTCCGATAATCAATACAGAGTCTCCATTCTCAATCAGGTTTTGGATCAAGGACAATTGGGTTAGACCTCCCGCACTTAAATTCCTCGGTGACTCAGAGATTTAGCATAGGCTTCACTTCCTTGGAGATCAGTTCTTGGTGGGGCTCTGGAACTCGGTAGGGCTTAGAATTCACCCGCACATGGGGTTCCGTCAGAACCTTGTGTTCTATAACATCTGTACACCCTGGCAAATCTTATAACAAGTCCCAGTTTGGCTGCAGCAATTCCCAACATTGCTGTTTTGGGGCCTTCAACAGCGTCTCTGCTATTGTGATGTTTTCAAAGTCCCCTTCTGGCTTAACCAGCAAACATCGAGTTTCAACGGGGTCCCCATTCTTGCCATGGCTTGATGGGTAGCTGCACGAGGGGATTACGGAAATGAGAAGTGGGAGGGGTTAATTGGCAGGTGGACAGGACTTGCAATACCTTAGGATTTCCTGGTGACATCCGGGTCAATAGAACCTCCAAATGGCCCGTTCTTGGGTTTTGTCAACACCCAGGTGGCCACCCAAGACATGTGAATGGACTCTGTATGACACCCTCCATCTATAGGGTCCTGGTACCAACAATTGCTCCACTATTTCCCCTCTGACCTTAGAAACCCAGTACAATAAGTCCCCACTCATCATAAAAAATGGAAATCTGCTATCAGCCCCCGGCTCCTGTGTTATGCCGTTTATAATAGTTACATTATTGAATGCTTCTTTTAGAGTCAGGTTCCTATGTTGGGGCGGACCCAAAATTTTCTCTGGTTTCCCCTATCTCAAGAATGTTGGTCTCAGGGGATACTACCTCCTCATCTCCCACCATCACACAGATGTGAAGTCTGTCAGGCTATGGGGTTGGAGAAACTTCTTTAGGGCCAACCTGTCTCTTACTCGAGCAATCAAGGTCTCCGCCCCTCCCCCACAAGTCCCAAAACGTCACAAAGTCCCGGACAATGATAATTGAGTGCAATAAATCCTTGACCACGCAGACCTCATGGGACTCAGTACCTCAGGCCATCTCAATAACCACTCTGGCCATTGGATAGTCTTTAGCATCCCCGTGAATGCAGTGGTTGCCCACCTTCTTCCTAGGGATCAATTGGAGAGGGAGTGTGGCCCTCACGAGGGTCACCAAACTCCCTGAGTCTAGTTGTCCACTCATTTGCAGACAATTCACTTTTACAGGACAATCTTGGGGCCCCTCGCCGGGTGGACAGTCCGCACTGCAAACCGGATATGCGTAGAATGAACACCGGTGTCCCATGCTACAGTTCATTTGCTCGGTAGTCAGGGGACAATGGACAGCTATATGACCTGGGCCATGACATCTCCAGCAGATTACATACCGTGATGAAACCCTCGGTATGACCTCTGCTGCCCCCTTGGACTTTGGACACCTCACCCTCTGTTTAGCCTATGCCCCCAGTATGGAGTACGTTGCCTCCCTAAGGAAACTTCGACTCCTGATACCTTTCGACCAGTCCACCCAGGTCATCGGGTGTCGGGGATCCCCCTGCGCAACCCAAGTTTCCATCGGGCTCGGAAGAGAGTGCACGAACCGGTCCATTACCACTAGCTCTAACGTCTGCACTGGGGTAGAGAACTCTGGCTGCAACCACTTTTGGACGAGCAGCAATAGATCAAATATTTGGGAGCGAGGGGGTTTGTCACGGTGATATACCCAGCGGTGGACCCGTTGGGCCCTGACAGTCATTGTCACTCCCAAACGCACCAAAATTTCCGTTTTCAATTTCACCACCTTTCGGATAAAAAAATCATCAGCTGACTTTGGAGTCGGAGCTGCCGCCATGCCATGAATTGCTTCTGTGAGTAGTTTAATCTGCTGCTGTTGTTCGTGCTGTTGCTGGATTTGTTGCTGGTTCTGCTGCTGTTGCTGGAGTTGCTGCTGCTGTTGCTGAAGCTATTGCTGGTGCTGCTGCTGTTGCTGGAGTTGCTGCTGCTGGAGCTGTTGCATAAGCAGCCTACTTGTCTCCTGTTGTGCCAGATGTCGCTGCTGTAGCTGTTGCTGGTACTGCTGCTCCTGCTGGGCTTGCAACAGGTGTTTAATCAGGTCCTCCTTTCTGTCTGACGTTGCTCTCTGGCTTATAGCTGCCTTCACCCACCACATGCAGTACTTCTGTAGCAGTCACAAGTGTTCTCTGGGATTGTTGCCCGCATTCTCCACCAAATGTAACAGTGCTACTCACTTGGGAGCGATATGAGGTATCACAGAAACCGTTTCTATTTAAAAGTCCAGTTGGTTTATTGCAGTTCTCATAAATCACATCACAGGAATTTCAAATACAGCCCTTGTCCGGCTCAAAGTGCAATATAAAGCAAAAAGTCCATACAGTATTGCTTCTTAGCCCGCCTTGCTTACAGTCCAGCTTCTTAGTCCTATAGCAAAGGCACTCAAGGAGATCTGCACACCTCTATATGGTGAACAGTCGTTCAGCTGCTGATAATCAACCTGTTATGGTCGATTAACCTCTTTTAGTCCTTTATGCACTAAAGCATTACTCCAGGTTTATCACCCATCCACTATGTGTCTAACAGACACCTTACAGCATGTACTGCACACTTTTAGGATTCTCCCTTGGTGTCAAAAGTGGATGGTCATGTGAGCACAAGTATGTGATTTGTATACTTTTGGGCACATTCCAACTAGATGTGTATGGCCTCGCTCATGTCTAGTCGGCAGATGACAGCATGTATGCAAATCGCATACTTGCGGTTTCATGACCTCCCACTCTCACCGCCTGCACCAGAGAATCCTGACAGCCTGCAGTGCGCACTGTGAAAATTTAGAAGTCTGCAATCACATAGAATTACTGCAGTCTCATCACAAACGTGGACAACCCCTTTAATGCTCCTAACATACAGTGGGGGAAATAAGTATTTGATCCCTTGCTGTTTTTGTAAGTTTGCCCACTGACAAAGACTTGAACATTCTATAATTTTAAGGGTAGGTTAATTTTAACATTGAGAGATAGAATATCCCAAAAAAATCAATAAAATCACATTGTATAAATTAGATGAATTTATTTGCATTTTGCAGTGAGAAATAAGTATTTGATCCCTCTGGCAACAACACTTAATACTTGGTGGCAAAACCCTTGTTGGCAAGCACAGCAGTCAAATGTTTTTTGTAGTTGATGATGAGGTTGGCGCACATGTCAGGAGGAATTTTGGTCCGCTCCTCTTTGCAGATCATCTCTAAATCATTAAGATTTTGAGGCTGTCGCTTGGCAACTCATAGCTTCAACTCCCTCCATAAGTTTTCTATGGGATTAAGGTCTGGAGACTGGCTAGGCCACTCCATGACCTTAATGTGCGTCTTTTTGAGCCACTCCTTTGTTGCCTTGGCTGTATGTTTTGGGTCATTGTCTTGCTGGAAGACCCAGCCACGACCCATTTTTAATGTCCTGGCGGAGGGAAGCTGGTTGTTGCTCAGGATTTTACGGTACATGGCTCCATCCATTCTCCCATTGATGCCGTTAAGTAGTCCTGTGCCCTTAGCAGAGAAACACCCCCAAAACATAAGGTTTCCACCTCCATGCTTGACAGTGAGGACGGTGTTCTTTGGGTCATAGGCAGCATTTCTCTTCCTCCAAACACAGCGAGTTGAGTTAATGCCAAAGAGCTCAATTTTTGTCTCATCTGACCGCAGCACTTTCTCCCAATAACTCACAGAATCATCCAGGTGTTCATTGACAAACTTCAGATGGGCCTGCACATGTGACTTCTTGAGCAGGGGGATTTTAAACCTGTGGTCCCAGCTGCCTTGAGATCATTAACAAGACCCCCATGTAGTTTTAGGCTGATCCCTCACCTTCCTCATGATCAAGGATACCCCATGAGGTGAGATTTTGCATGGTGCCCCAGATCGATGTCAATTGACAGTCATTTTGTATTTCTTCCATTTTCTTGCTATTGCACCAACAGTTGTCTCCTTCTCACCCAGCGTCTTACTTATGGTTTTGTAGCTCATTTCAGCTTTGTTCAGGTCTATAATCTTGTCCCTGACATCCTTAGAAACATCTTTGGTCTTGCCCATGTTGTAGAGGTTAGAGTCTGACTGATTAATTGAGTCTGTGGACAGGAGTCTGTGGACAGGGGACTATGTAAGACAGCTGTCTTTAATGCAGGTAACGAGTTGATTAGGAGTGTCTAACTGGTCTGTAGGAGCCAGAACTCATAATGGTTTGTAGGGGATCAAATACTTATTTCTCACTGCAAAATACAAATAAATGTATCTAATTTATACAATGTGATTTTCTTGATTTTTTGGGGATATTCTATCTCTCAATGTTAAAATTAACCTACCCTTAAAATTATAGACTGTTCATGTCTTTGTCAGTGGGCAAACTTACAAAGCAAGGGATCAAATACTTATTTCCCCCACTGTAAATAAAAATATATTAAGCCTTAACTTGACAGATAGCACAACACCTTATTAACATAGCCATGTATCACGTAATCTTACAAGTTATGGATTGTTGCATGTGTACAGGAGTAGAATCAATATTATTACTATTATTACTGTATTATTAATTTTTAGAGCACCATTGCTTCCATGGTGCTATACATGAGAAAGGGTTACATACATAGTAGAAATATAATATCAGCTTCTGGGCCAAATCCTGACTGATGACAACACATTTTTACCTAATCAGGGCTTGGAGTTTATATTTAGTGTCTGTGTATTTGTTTGTCCACCTGCTTTTTGAAGTTTGACCACAGTTTGTCAATGGGATTGAGATGTGGGTAATTTCCTGGTCATGGATGAAAAATACCAATGTTTTGTTCTCCAAGCCACTTAGTTATCACTTTTGGCTTGTTACGTTGTCTCCATCATGCTGGAGAAAATATTATTCATCACCAAATTTCTCCTGGTTAGTTGGGAGAAGTTGCTCTTGGAGGATGTTAGATACCATACTTCATTCATGACAGTGTTTTTAAGCAGAATTGTGAGTGAGCCCACTACCTTGGATGAAAAGCAATAACACACATGAATGGTCTCTGGATGCTTTACTGTTGGCATGACACAGAACTCATGTTAACGTTCATGTTCTTTTCTCCAATCATTCTTCCATAAGTCCCAAACAGTTTGAAGGGGACTTTATCAGAGAAAATAACTTTTCACTTTGTGGGCTTACTCACAGTTTTGCTTAAAAACACAGCCATGAATAAAAAATGGGCTCTAAACATCCTCCAAGAGCTACTTCTAACAATCCAGGAGTAATTTGAGGACGAACAATGCTTATTCCAGCATGATGGAGCACCATGTCACAAGGCAAAAGTGATGACAAAGTGGCTCAGTGAATAAAACATTACATTTTTGGGTCAATGACGAGGAAACTCCCCAGATTTCAACCACAGTGGGAACCTGCGGTCAAGTCTCAAAAAACGGTGAACAAACAAAAACACATACATTGTGAAGCACTGATTCCAAGCACTGATTAGACAAAAATGGGTTGTCAACAGTCAGGATTTGGCACAGAAACTGATATCCAGCAGATTGTAGAAGTCTTGAAAAGTAATGGTTAACACTGTGTGACAGGGTCACTGGCAATGTATGTGAGGGAAGTGTATGTGTCACGGAGGTTGCTGTCTTCCGTGATGTAAAACCCAGAAGCTTGTCTCCAGCATGTTAGGTGCTGAAGAGGTTAATCAGCCATCTTGGGTTGTTTTTTTGTGAGTAGGTGTGAGAAGGGCGGGACGCCTGCTCACCATATCTCCACCTCAAGGGTGTGGCTGGAGAGGTTAATGGAGAGGTTAATGGAGAGGTTAAATCTCCAGCATTGAGTTTTTTTTTCTGTTTTCTGTTTGGAGACAAGGGAAGTCTCCAGACTGTGTAGGTGGAAGCCAGAGAGCGCCACAGAAGGATTTTGGTGAAACTTGGTTGTGTTACCCGGAGTGGGCGAAACCCCGCTCACTTATGAAATGTGGTATACGTTATAATTTTGTTTTGATTCTCGTTATACCGTAAAGGTTGTGTTTATTTTTGTAGGACCCCGCAGTGGTTTATGCTGTGTCCTAATAAACCAGCAAGAGGTTAACCCAAGACGTGTTCCCGTGTCTACCTCTGTGAGAGCCAAGCGAATCACCTTACCACAATTGGTGTGTCGATTGCGTGCAAGATTCCAAGAACACATGTAGCTGTCACAGAAAACGTTGTATGTCCTGTATAAAGGCCGTCAGCCAGCAAGAGATGTCCGGCAGCATGGAGGCGCTCATCAAGCATCTGGTCCAAAGCCAACAGCAACAGCACCAACAACACCTGCAACAGCTACAGCAGCACTGAGAGCAGCAGCAGCTCCAACAGCAATGAGCGCAACAGCAGCACCTGCAGCAGCAGCACTGGGAGCAGCATCAGGTACAGCAGGAGACAAATAAACTCCTGATGCAACAGCAGCAACAGCTGATGGAACTCCTAGCAGTGGAGGTCTGCCGCAAAGAAACCGCCCCTCCCTCAAGATCAGGTGATGTCTTATATGTCCAGAAGGCAATAAGATGAGCTATGCAAAAGATGACCCCAGGTGATTATGTTGAGGCATTTTTGACTGTGTTCGAAAGAGTAGCAGAGCTGGAGAAGCTGCTGCAAAAGCCGTGGGCAGAGGTTCGGGCCTCCTATTTAATGGATGAACCCCAAAAGGCTTATTATGTCCTGGCCCTACAGGATGTGTAATAGTGGGGAAGGACGTAGCCTTCCCTTGGCACTGAGGTAGTTAAAAGAAGTGTTCCTGTAGTTAGACCTATCTGAACTGTTGGTAGGCCAAGCTAAGGGGTTATGACGCGCCCCCTGGGCCATATTCGTTAGTGGGAATATCCGGAGCCGGATCAGATGGGGGTTGTAGTCTTCCGAGTGGCTGTGACCCGGTCCGTGCCCAGGGTGTCAAACTCAGTTGTATGTGGCAGTCCTACAGATGTTATAAGTTCTTAATTGTCGACTACGCCACCCGTTGTGTTGCGGTCACTATGGCCGCCGCTGCAGCAGGGTCCACTGAGGCTGATGGTATAGGTGCAGCTTGTGATGGTATAACCCCCAACGGGTGGGGTATAGCCTCAGGGGGTCAGGTGCAGAGGATGGGGGTTGTGGTGGTGCAGCATAGGTGTTAAAGGAAGACAGAGTCGGGTTGTGCAGTTTAGGGTATTTACTCACTGCTGATGTTCCGGTCACTCCAGCTTCAAGTGACCACCCGAGCCGTGCTGCGTCCACCAGGTCCTGGATCCAGCCAACCCCCAAGCGAGTCCGGAGCGTGACCCTGAGCTCTCCTTCAGTCCTTTCTCTGGCCGTCCCCACTAGTGATCCACCCAGGTCCAGCTCCCTCGGGCCTTCTGTTGGGACACCCTTGGCCTTGGGTTCCCTGACCCTCCACGTGGTATGCCTTCGTGGTGGATGTGGTGGGTGGCCGTGGCAGACGCTGCCCACGGCCTCCGGTCTCTGGCTGGGGTGTGTTTTTGCCCCCACCAGCTTGGGTTCCGGTACCCTGATGCCGGCTCTTCACCCGTTGTTTTAATTTGGGATCTTGGAGTCCTCTCTTCTGCTTCCCCCTCTGGGTCTCTCTTTCTCTGCTCCACTCTCTCTCTCTCTAGGGCTCTGCTCTGCTCCTCTTCCTGATTCTGACAGACTGACCCTGATCTTTGATGGTGCCCACCTTATATACACCCTCTATGTGTGAGCTCAGGTGACCAGCACCCAATGAGCTCCTATCTTTACCCAGGCTGCTCCCCCTATCTGCCCCTACACTACTTGGGATGTACCACCCCCCTCCCACTCCAGCCAGGAACAGACTCGGTCGTACCTGCACATTTCTAAGTGGGAGTACCGTCGGCCTGTTCCACGGAAATGGGATGTGTGTAGTGCATGCAGCCTACCGAGCTCAGATCCACACTCCATCCTTACCCGGGAGTGGAATATCACACCTCTGGGTTGAGGTGCAATACCCCTGTAGCAGCCGAATCCTCAGGGTGCTACATTCCCCCCTGGTAAATCACAGCACGTCCTCGGGCTGTAAGACAAAAACACCATAAAACATACAAAATTTTTCATAAACAACATAAAACATATAAAACAACATTATATATATATATAAAACATTCTCGTCGCCTCTGGCTCCTCCTCCGGTCACTGTGCAACGTGTGACCGGGTAAAGTGCGACAGTCTCTCTGGAAAACTGGTTTTCCCTATAAAACCGGTAGGGGGCGCTTTAGGACGCGCAACTATTTACAGGGGATAGTGGCCGCTCTCAGTCCTCGGCCAGGTATTGGGGAGGAATGGGAATGGCTGCTCACAGTCCTCAGCCTGTGGGATTTAGGGAAAAACGGGTAAACAGTTCACTCAGCTGGTCCCAACGGGGACTATATTTGCAGTAACAGTTTCTTTATACCCCGATCGGGTAACTATTTACAGCACCTACTCCGCTGTACTCAACAACGTCTTCCTCCTGCTCCTTCTTTGGGGATCTCAGCTTCAGACCCGTCCGGATCCTCTTGCTCTTCCTCCTCACATCGCAGCTCCTCCTCTGTCAGGCGATGCACATGGAGGGCGTAAGGTCCTTTGGCACACTTGTGCCGGGTAAAGGTGACCTCGTCCCCGATATAAAGGTCACGACCTCTGTGCCCCTCCGGCAGATGGGACTCCACATCTCTGCGCGTGACAAAGACGTCGCCGGGGGTGTTGTGGTCTCTGATGAAGCCCCACCCATGCTGCATGTTGAACTTAATTACAGTCCCGGTGGTGCGGGGACTGTGCGCTGCACGGGGGTCCCTCCTGGTTCGGCTCTTCTGCTCGGCGCTCCTTATTTGGGCCTGTTGTTCCCGGACCCGCCTCTCTCTCCGCTCCCTCGCAAACTCCTCGAGCTGCTGTCGGCAGCACGCAGCACGCTCCGCTGCAGCTGCCCTGGTTTCTTGAGTGAACCCCATTAGGTCTTCTCCGGTGGGGTCCCACTCAAATTGGGTCTCTTCAAGCGGGGGCGAGATCCTTATTACGGGCTTCGGAGCCGGAATCAGGGGTGCACACATGGCCCCAACTCTCCTCTGGTGCTCCAGTTCATAATATTTCTGGGGCCAGATGAAAGGCTGCCCGTCCGGCCACGTGTGCTGGGCAAACAAGTCCTCTCCCAGACGCGGCACCCTTGGTTTTACGGGTGCGGGCGCGGTGGTGGTGGCGCCCGGGTTGCCCAGGCCTTGCGGCCAGGCCTGGGGCACCTGGAAGGTGAAGGGCACCATCAGGACGGCGGCGCCCTGGGCTACCTGGCCTTGCGGCCAGGCCGGAGGCTCCGCGGAGGTAGGGGGCGCTGTTGGTGATGCGACGCCCGGGAATTCTAGGCCCTGCGACCAGGCTGGTGTTACTTCCTGTTTTGCCACGCTCGGGGTCGGTGCGCATGGCGTCACAGGGGTCGCGGCGGCGGCTTCCGGTTGGGGCCTAGTCTGCGTCGGTGACATGGCGTTTTCGGGCACAGCAGGGGGACTTTCGGGCTCTGCGACGGGGAGCTGGGGCAGGTAAGCGGTGTCCTGGTTTGGGGTACAGACGTTCCCTTTACCTGCCTCCATGCGTTCGGCTCCCTTCTCGGCGCCGTCTCCGGCCTTGGGTCCTCCCGCGCCATCCTCAGAGGCGGTCTGTCTCCTCATCTTGGCTGGCGTGCTCCGGGTCTTGGTTTGCTGGGCCATCTCTCGGCTCCACTCCGCCAATGTCTCTCGCTGTACCCGGGCCATCCTCCGTGCGAGGCCCTCCAGGGCAGTCTGCTCACACTCCCGGTCTCGGGGGAGCTGTGCGAGGACCTCCACTAGGCCTAGTGGGGTCGTGGTTTCCAACAGGCTCCTGACCAACGGGTCGGTGCTGCTCTGCTCTTCTTCCAGCAGGCTCCTGGCCAGCGGGCCGGTGCTGCTCTGCTCTCTGGCCATCTCCGGGTGAGCTTCTCTGCTACTCCTCTCCAGGCTTCTTGCCTCCGGGTGCGCTCGCTCTAGACTGCTCCAAGCGACACCCATCTTTGTTCTCTCCTTTCGTCTCCTCCCACCTTGAGGGCGGTCCCGGGGCCACTTGGTGACTGTCAGCTCCAGGGGCTGTTCTTTCACGCTGACAGACACCTCTAGCATCACAGTCTCTGTTGGTGGGGGCGGTTTCCACTTTTGGCGCCATTTTCGGTCCTGGCCCACGATGGGAGGTGGCCTCTCGCCACCCTTTGGCACGCCCATAATGGCGTCCGCTCTGGCAAGGCGGGAAATCTTCGGAAATGGCGGGAATCGCTTCCCAGTGGCGGGAAACTCTGCAGATGGCGGGAAAACGCTGTTAATGGCGGACAACCGGCGGGAATCGACTGGTGATGGGGTCCGATGGCGGGGACCCTCCGGAACCGGCAGGAGACTTCTTTCTGAGGTAAACTTGCACTTTTCTTCAGGCACGCAGTACCCGGGTGTTGCGGGCACGTAATCCTGCCGACTACGCCAAAGTTGACGCGCCCCCTGGGCCATATTCGTTAGTGGGAATATCCGGAGCCGGATCAGATGGGGGTTGTAGTCTTCCGAGTGGCTGTGACCCGGTCCGTGCCCAGGGTGTCAAACTCAGTTGTATGTGGCAGTCCTACAGATGTTATAAGTTCTTAATTGTCGACTACGCCACCCGTTGTGTTGCGGTCACTATGGCCGCCGCTGCAGCAGGGTCCACTGAGGCTGATGGTATAGGTGCAGCTTGTGATGGTATAACCCCCAACGGGTGGGGTATAGCCTCAGGGGGTCAGGTGCAGAGGATGGGGGTTGTGGTGGTGCAGCATAGGTGTTAAAGGAAGACAGAGTCGGGTTGTGCAGTTTAGGGTATTTACTCACTGCTGATGTTCCGGTCACTCCAGCTTCAAGTGACCACCCGAGCCGTGCTGCGTCCACCAGGTCCTGGATCCAGCCAACCCCCAAACGAGTCCGGAGCGTGACCCTGAGCTCTCCTTCAGTCCTTTCTCTGGCCGTCCCCACTAGTGATCCACCCAGGTCCAGCTCCCTCGGGCCTTCTGTTGGGACACCCTTGGCCTTGGGTTCCCTGACCCTCCACGTGGTATGCCTTCGTGGTGGATGTGGTGGGTGGCCGTGGCAGACGCTGCCCACGGCCTCCGGTCTCTGGCTGGGGTGTGTTTTTGCCCCCACCAGCTTGGGTTCCGGTACCCTGATGCCGGCTCTTCACCCGTTGTTTTAATTTGGGATCTTGGAGTCCTCTCTTCTGCTTCCCCCTCTGGGTCTCTCTTTCTCTGCTCCACTCTCTCTCTCTCTAGGGCTCTGCTCTGCTCCTCTTCCTGATTCTGACAGACTGACCCTGATCTTTGATGGTGCCCACCTTATATACACCCTCTATGTGTGAGCTCAGGTGACCAGCACCCAATGAGCTCCTATCTTTACCCAGGCTGCTCCTCCTATCTGCCCCTACACTACTTGGGATGTACCACCCCCCCTCCCACTCCAGCCAGGAACAGACTCGGTCGTACCTGCACATTTCTAAGTGGGAGTACCGTCGGCCTGTTCCTCGGAAATGGGATGTGTGTAGTGCATGCAGCCTACCGAGCTCAGATCCACACTCCATCCTTACCCGGGAGTGGAATATCACACCTCTGGGTTGAGGTGCAATACCCCTGTAGCAGCCGAATCCTCAGGGTGCTACAGTTAGCTTCAGTGGTCCAGTCAGTAGAGTAGAGGGGGAACTTAGTGCCCTGATCAAGCCTTGAGTGTTGTAGAGCTTGTTCCTGGGATAATTCCTTGTGGGCTGCAGTACCTGTAATCAGCCACAAGATGCCACTGTCCTGGGTGCAGATGTCAGGTTGAGTCTGCTAGCAGTGTTACGGACAGTGATGGGGTTAATGTTGTGTTATGACAGTCCACAGAGGGTGGGCACTTTAGGCAAATCCCGGCTTAGCTTCCAGAAGCAGGAAGTGATGTTCAGTAAGAGATAGGACAGTGAACCATACGGGCAGCCTGAATATATGGTGGCTGCTAGGGTAGACGGGAGCTCCATACCCTCAGACAGTGGGATCACCAGTGTAAAAGTCTCCCTACGCAAGAGCAAGAGTCCTGTTAGCCGGCTGGAGAAACTCAATAGAGGTGCTGAGGACCCGGGGCACTTCTAGTCTGCAGGAAGCAGAGGAAGATAAATAGGACTCCAGGTTAAGACGTGGGGGAGATATCAGATCCGGAACACTGTTTATATTGCAGAAGAGTCTCTTGGGCTAGAGATAGAGTCACAGAGATGTTTCACTCAAAGAGGGAACCAGGGCTGAAGATGTTGCCAGCGCCTGTGAGAGAGATAATAACCTGTCGGGCCTTATCCATTATATCTGCCTGTAAATACTGTACATATTCCTCTTCCCAAAGTAAAGTCCAAGTTATGGTTAAGAACCTCGTGTCCTCTGAATTTATTGCTGCCCTGGTCCCAGAAGAGAAATGCCTGGAAACAGCCGCGATCGGATGGTTTGAAGTAAGTGGAGAGCACCACATACACAGCCACACATCAGAGGGAGGACACGAATTGTCTGTAGGATGCCAGAGCGAGAGGGGGCTACAGCTCGCCCACGACTACCTCGCTGGGGCACCTTACAGATGCACAGGAGTATGGCAAGTTAAACATTGAGAAATTGGCACACTCAGGAGTGACTATGTCTGTCAGAGCACAAAGGGTCCACCACTGGGCATATTCTGGTAACAAACCCCATCGCTCGCAGAATTTTGACTTGTTACATCTAGTCCAAAAATGGTTGCAGCCAGAGTCTTCCACTCCGGCCCAGATGGTCAGGAGTGTGATGATGGACAGATTCATCCACTCCCTTCCCAGGCCAATACAGACCTGGGTTGCCCCTCGGAACACGGACGACCGGGTTGGCCTAGTAGAGAGGTACCAGGTTGTCGAGAAATCCCACGGAAATCTGGACATTGCCACCTCCCCATACTGGAGTACCCAAAGGGGGGTGGGCTCACCACAGTGGGGTCTAGAGCCACAAACCGGGAGCATCCCAAGCCTGCTGAGACTCCGACAAAGGCTGTTGTTAAGGACGTGGTCTGTTGGCTGTGTCACAATCCTGGACATGCAGCTGCCCGGTGTCATATGTCCCCTGAATCAATGGACTGCAGCCTAGGCAGACGTTGTTCCTGTCCGGCCTGTAGTGTGAACTGTCAAACTTGCAAGGGCCCGCAGGCGTGTGCCGCGTCCATTAGTGGGCATTTTCTGTATACATGGGGACGCCAAGGACTGTGGCCAGACTAACTGTGAAAAAAAGACTGTGGTGCCCAGTCCCATGAGGTCGGGGTAGTCAAAGACCTGATACATCCTGTCATAGTGGGGCAGGATTTTTCCTTGTTTTGGGACTTATGGGAAAAGGGGACCATATCGAGACACTTGGAGAAAAGCCAGATCCCTCGGGAAGAAACCTTGTCGAAATCAAAGGTGGATGATTTCCCCTTGTGTGTCCTTGCCGGGGAAGAGGACAAAACAATGACCGAGGAGGTCGACCTCCCTGAGTTAGAAGTGTCCGGAGAGAACTTTGAGAGTGCTCAAGTTCGGGACCTGACCTTAAAGGGGTGTTTGACAATGTAACTGTCTGTAATAGGGTTGCTCAAGAGCCAGGGCAGACAACAGATTCCCACACTTTGCAGTAAATGGTATCGGTGGTGAGATATTGGAGCAGCTGTTAGTTCCAGGTCCCTACCAGAGGAGGGTGTTAGACATGGCCCATTCGCATGTGCTGGGGGAACATATGGGAGTTGTGAAAACTCAGGAGAGGATAATGAGGAGGTTCTATTGGCCCAGATGTTACCGGGAGATCCTAGAGTATTGTAGATGCTGCCCCACCTGCCAGATAACCACTCCCTCTTCTCACTTTCACAGTCCCGTTACCTGTGATAGAGGTCCTTTGAGAGGACTGCCATGGACCTAGTGGGTCTCTTAGTTAAATCAGCACAAGGGCACCAATTTCATCCTGGTGGTCATGGACTATGCAACCCGGTACCCAGAGGCGATACCACTAAGGAACTCATCGAGCAACAGTATATTCCGGGAACTTGCCCATATTTTTGCCAGGACCGGCCTTCCAAAGGAGATATTGGCAGACCAGGGAACCCCCATCTTGAGCAAGATGATGAAGGAGCTGTGTAATGTCCTCCAGATTGCCTAGCTGCGAACCTCAGTTTACCATCCGCAGACGGACAGCCTAGTGGGGTGCTTTAATAAGACCTTAAAGCCGATGCTCAAAAAGGCCGGTGAGAAAGATTGTAGAGACTGGGACTACCTGCTTCCGTTCCTGCTCTTCTCTGTCAGGGAAGTTCCTCAGGCCTCTACTGGCTACTCCCCGTTCGAGCTATTGTATAGTCGACATCCACGTGGGCTCCTGGATATCGCCAAGGAAACCTGCCAAGCCGAGGTTACGCCCCACTGGATCATCATAGAGCTTGTCGCCCAGCTGCAGGAGAGAATGGCGAAAGTGATCCCTATTGTGAAGGCTCATCTCCTCCAGGCACAGGCAAGGGTGTACAACCAATCAGCAAGGCTGAGGCAGTTCCAGCCTGGGGACCGCGTTCTGGTGCTTATCCCCACAGTCGAGAGCAAGTTCCTGGCCAAGTGGCAAGGCCCGCATGAGGTGGTAGAGAAACTCAGCGAAGTTAATTACAAAGTCCACCAGTCTGGCTGAAGAATGCCACACCAGGTATATCACGTGAACTTGCTCAAGCCGTGGCGAAATCGGGAAACGCTGGGAGCTCCTTGCCTGGAAGCCACTCCCGAAGCCAAAGTGGAGGATGTCACGATAGCAGAGACTCTATTACCGGCCCAGAAGCAACAGTGTCAAGAACTGCTGCAGTGGAACCGTGAACTGTTCTCGGAGTTGTCGGGGCCTACGCAGGTGGCGGAGCATGACATGCTGACATAGCCGCATATAAGGGTGAACCTGAAGCCATATAGGATTCCCAAAGCACCCAGTGAGGTGATCTCAACCGAGGTGAAGTGATGTTAGACCTCGGCGTGATCGAAGAGTCAAAGAGCGGATGGTCGAGTTCCATTGTCCTCATGCCAAAGCCCGAATGGGAGTGGAGATTTTGCAGCGACTACTGCAAGCTGAATGAAGTATCCAAGTGTGATGCATACTCGATGCCCCGCGTTGATGTTCTCATTGAGAGGCTTGGATCTGCAAGGCACATTACCACCCTCGACCTGATAAAGGGCTTGTTACGACTCTGTTGTCGGGTATCCGGGGGCCAGGGGCTCCTTCCCTGTCCCTAATGCTAGGGGCACCCTAGCTGTCCCTGTTCCCTGGATTACTTCTGAAGGTAAAGTTGTCGGGGGCCACGTACCTTGTCTGGGCTCCTCAATCTGCCCTCAGTCTGTTCTCTTCCCCCCATTCAGGGAAGAGGGGAGTAGTAGTGTATGGCAGTACACCAACCAGACTAACAAGGTAATACAAACAGGGCTAAAGGAAAATGCAAATCATGCAAATAAATGCACACAAACACGAGAGGTTAACACCAGAAAGTGGATGATGGGGAAAAAACAAAAAGGAGAAGAAGAGGATTACACACAACCTAAATCACACAACAGTCTTAGCTTAAATCCTCCAAACGCCTTCTCAAACAACAGCACCAAAGCAAAAATGGCCAAATGGACAGCTGAAACGGAAACAGCGTTCCAAGAGCTGAATGTCACGGGTGTGTCAGAAGTGACAGAGAGTCGCCCTGCAGTTGGTTGCAGGAGATCTCTACGTTTGGCATTACAGACATCTTCTTAGAGGCTGTCTCTAGGACCCAGAGGCTACCTTCCTCTGGCTAATTAACTCCCTGGCCTGGGTGTATAAATACCTGGTGTGTTCTAGAGGGAGATGCCAGCGATATTCATTCCTACTAGTGAAGGCTTTAGCGAGAGCAGTACTTTGTCCTCTCTGGAGCTTGAGGACGAGTGTGCATTTGTCTGGAGTCATCTAAAGCTAAGCAATTTCCCCCTGTTTGTCCTTCCTTGTTTTCTATAATGTTTAGTGGAGATCGACTAGTGCTCATCTCCTCCCTTCCCTAGCCTGAGCCAAACGTCAGGGAAAGACAGGGTGAGGTATGCGTTCGGCGATTGGTGAAGAGCCAATACAGGGACTTTAGGGGAGACAGGGTGACGCTAGATCAACCTAGGAGGTCTCCACTCCCCCCCCCCCCTTTCCCTAGAGTCTGGGCTCCCATTCCCGCTTCCCTTTGTGTTGCACTGAGTCTTTCCCACACCTTGCGTGACATTATCGCCAGCCGAGCACATTTTGAAAAGGGAAAAAAAAAACTGACACTTTGTTTTTTTTTTTCCTCTGTTTGTTTTTGGGCCTGGACCTTTTTTTCCCCTTTCTCCTTTGGTATGGGTACAGTTGCAGAGCTCGCAGAGCGGCTGCACAGCCTGTCTCTGGAGGTAAATGACTTCCACTGTGAGGTTCAGCAGCAGCATAGGCGGCTACAGGTCACCAATGTGGGGGTCTCTTCAGGTAGGCCTGTCCAGCCTGAACCCAAGGTTGCCCTCCCAGACATGTTTTCAAGAGGTAAGGACAAGTTTTTTGTATTCTAGGAGGCATGCAAACTGTATTTTAAACTTCGTCCTTATTTCTTCAGAAGTGAGGAGCAACGGGTTGGAATTGTGATCTCTATACTGCAGTGAGATCCTTAGTCATGGGTGTTTTCTTTACCGCAAAACTCAGTTTGTCTCCAGTCTGTGGAAGGGTTTTTCGGGGCTCTGGCCCTCATCTATGATGACCCTTACCGAGTCGCCTTGGCTGAGTCTAGGCTACGTCGCCTTCAGCAGGGGAATCGGTCAATGGAGACGTACAGTTCTGATTTCCGTACATGGGCAACGGATTTCAAATGGAATGACTCAGCCCTTAGAAGTCAATTTTGTGAGGGGCTTACTGAAAGGTTGAAATATGCATTGGCAGTATATGAAACCCCTCAGTCCTTGGAGGCTGCCATGTCATTGGTCATACGTCTTGATAGACGCCTTCGGGATAGACAGGTGAGACCACCTTCTCCAGAGCCTTCTTGTCTGGGTTGTGTACCTCTGCCAGGGGAGCGGTCTGGGGTTGAGCCAGTACTGGGGGAGGTGGAGGTACCCATGCAGTTAGGGGGTGTCTCTATGTCACGCCCCCGGGGACCTTACTGTTTGGGGACAGTATATATATCACGGTGACTGGCCCAGGGCGGACAGTGCACAAAAGGGGTAGCAATTACTAATAAAGTTCAGAGAAATTCGTGACGCCACCTGTGGCGTCTGGTGAAGGTCACCAGCGCTGCAGCAGTCCTCTGAGGCAGGTGACAAGGCAGCTAAAGATGGTACAGCTCCCCACAGGTGGAGCGGGCCTTAGGGCAGTGTGGATAGATAGATGGTGGAATGGTGTGCTGGGCGTTGTAGTGTGGTGAGGATCAGTGATGCCGGTGAAGAAACAGTCAGAGGCTGTTCGATGCAGTCGTCCAAGGTTTTACTTACAGTTCTTAGGCAATTCACAAATGCACTTTGCAGGTGAAGGACTCCCTCGTCGCGCTGCGTTCACCGGGCAGGGGTTCAATCCTTTCTCAAGCAAATTTAGGAATGCCTGGCGGAACCCCACTGTCATATGTACCTATCTTGACCTTTTTCACACTCGGTCCTTCTCACCGTTGTCCTACGCTGCCCACTGTCATTCCCGCTCGGGTATGCTGAAGTCCTTTCTGTACGTCGGATCCGGGACCAACCTGACCCCCTGGGGTTTTGAGTGTAGCAACCGATCCTTCCTGACACCTGGCAGGAGCGGGGCGTACGGGTGCCGTCCTGTACGCGCCGTAACCCCTGGGATCCTTACGTAGAATGGAGCCTGTTCCCTGCTCCCCTCCGGGGCCTCTATCCTGGGCCCTAACTTGTGGAGCAGAGCTCTGACTGAGCCTCTGCTCCTGGACTGTTCCTCTGAACAGCCCTCACTAGAACTCCCCAGAAGACCTAATATGGCTTCCTATTATATACTTACTGTATAAGTGCTCCGTGTATCTGTTTCCTCCACCCACACCCACCACTAGTTCCCCCTACCCCCGGGCTCCCCCCCTTACTCCAGCCAGGGCCAGGGCCCAGCAGAAAACGACATTGCGTCTTGCCCCTCCTGCTGGCCTGGAGCAGTGTTGTGTTGGATGTAGGTGGTTGGGGTTCCGTGCAGCACTCCCATCCTACCTGAGGGAAAGGAGACACCACACCTCGGGGTGAGGTGCAGTATCTCTGTGGCGACTGAACCCTCAGGCGAGCCACATCTACATCATACATCTCCCCAGAGATTCGCAGGAAAAAAGGCGTATGTTTTTTTTGTGGGAAAAAGGGACATTTTATTAGGACCTGTCCTTCAATTCCTAAACAAAAAGAGTCTCGATTAGTCTTGGTAGTCTGGAGTTGGATAAACAAGGGGTGCATTTGTTACCAACCTGCAGTTCCCGCTTTGTCCTGCCAGCAGACGTGATGCTAGAGAGCAAATCCGAGAATTTTTTTGTGTTTGTTGACAGTGGAGCCGGAATCAGCATGGTTGATGCTGAGTTTGTGAAAACTAATGGTCTTGCTTGCTGTGCTTTGGCTGAACCTATTTCCATCTTTGCCATCGACTCGGCGCCATTTGCACAGAAAGCATTTACTCAGATTGTACATAATCTAAAACTGAGGGTGTGGTCAGTTCATTGTGAAATAATCCCTTGCTATGTCCTGGACAATTTTCCCACACCGATTGTTTTGGCATTCCTTGGCTTGTTAAACATAATCCGTTGGTGGATTGGCAAGCCGGGGAGATTATTAAATAGGGAGATTACTGCCATGAGAACTGTTTAGATATTTCCCTTGCTACTGTATCTACAGAAATGTTACCTGCTTTCCTGTCTGATTTTAAGGACGTTTTTTCTGAGGGAGTGTCAGGATTTGCCTCCTCATCATGCTTATGACTGTCCTATTAACCTGACCCCCGGAACTAAACTACTGAAGTCCAGACTGTATAATCTTTCTGGCCTTGAGAGACAAGCCATGAAGGATTTCATTGCGTAAAGTCTGTAGAAGGGACATATCAGACCCTCATCTTTGCCCTTGGCGGCAGGGTTCTTCTTTATGAAGAAAAAATATGGCGGTCTACGTCCCTGTTTAGATTTCCGGGAATTAAATCAAATTACCATCCGTGATCCATACCCTCTACCTCTGATCCTGATTTGTTCAGCCTGGTTGTAGGAGCTAAGGTATTCTCCAAGTTGGATTTAAGGGGAGTCTACAATCTGGTTAGAGTCAGAGAATGGGACAAATGGAAAACAGCGTTCAATACCCCGGAAGGATATTTTGAGGGTCTGGTAATGTCTTTTGGTTTGACCAATGCACCTGCGTTATTCCAGCATTTCATAAATGATATTTTCAATCATTTGGTGGGGAGGTTTGTGGTGGTCTAGCTGGACGATATTTTGGTTTACTCACCTGATTTTGAGACACATCGGTCGCATGTTAATCAGGTGCTCCAGATATTAAGGGATAACAAACTTTATGCCAAACTGGAAAAATGTGTTTTCGCTGTTGAGGAGGTGCAGTTTTTGGGGTACTTGTTGTCATCTTCAGGTTTTCGAATGGATCTGGAGAAGATCCATTCAGTCCTTGATTGGGAACGCCCCGAGAACCTGAAGGTTCTACAACTTTTTCTGGGCTTTACTAATTTTTACAGGAAATTCACCGAAAATTACTCTGTTATTGTGAAACCCCTTACTGACACTACTAAGAAGGGGTCTGATTTTTCCAAATGGTCGGATGCTTCCCTCTAGACTTTTTCTTCCTTAAAGAATCATTTTGCCACTGCACCTATACTCAGTCAACCCGACGTTTCCCAACCCTTCATTGTGGAGGTTGATGGGTCGTATGTCGGAGTTGGGGCTGTGTTGTCTCAGGGTCCGTCCCCTGGTAAATGGCGTCCATGCGCCATCTTTTCTAAAAAATTGTCTTCGGCTGAGAGAAATTATGACCTGGGTAATAGGTGCAGTAAAATGGTTCACTTCGTTGCATTGCCTGCACTTCCAAATGCCAAGACAATTGCTCAGGTGTTCATAAATGAGATTGTGAAGCTTCACGGGGTTCCCTCCGATGTGGTGTCAGATCGGGGGACCCAGTTTGTTTCCAAGTTCTGGAAGGCATCCTGTTCTCAACTGGGGGTGCAGCTGTCCTTTTCCTCTGTCTTCCACCCTCAGTCGAATGAACAGACCGAGCGTGTCAATCAGAATTTGGAGACCTACCTCAGGTCTTTCATCTCCGAAAATCAGGAGGATTGGGCATCCTACTTACCGCTGGCAGAATTTGCCATTAATAATCATCGTCTAGAATCCACTGGCAGATCACCGTTCTTCGGTGCATACTGTTATCACCCACAGTTTGGTACCTTTAGTGGGGGAGGAGCTTCAGGAGTTCCTGAGGAGGAACGGTTTGCTTCGTCGCTCTCCTCGGGAGATCTGAGTAATTTAAAAATCATGGGAGACAGGTATAAATGTATGGCTGACAGAAAACGCTTGCCAAGTCCGGACCTGAATGTGAATGACTTTGTGTGGTTGTCTACTAGGCATATAAGATTGAAAGTTCCTTCTTGGAAGCTGGGACCTAGGTTTATTGGTCCCTATAAAATAACTGCCGTCATTAACCCATCAGCGTTTCGTCTTGAGGTACCTTAGGCCCTTAAGGTCCACAACGTGTTCCACAGGTACTTACTCAAAAAGTATGTGGACCCTCTTGAGCCCTCACCTCTACCACCGCCCCCAGTAATGGTTGATGAAAATCTGGAGTTCTAGATTTCGAGGATTGTAGATTGTCGTCTCCAATGTCATTCTCTACAATACTTGGTGCACTGGAAAGGCTATGGTCCAGAGGAGAGGATGTGGGTTTCAGCATCAGAGGTGAACGCATCCAGGTTGGTTCGCTCATTCCATACCTCTTATCCTGAGAAACCCGATCCTGAGTGTCCGGAGGCAAATCGTAGAGGGGGGGTACTGTCTCGGTGTGTCAGAAGTGACAGAGAGTCGCCCTGCAGTTGGTTGCAGGAGATCTCTACATTTGGCATTACAGACATCTTCTTAGAGGCTGTCTCTGGGACCCAGCGGCTACCTTCCTCTGGCTAATTAACTCCCTGGCCTGGGTGTATAAATACCTGGTGTGTTCTAGAGGCAGGTGCCGGCGATATTCATTCCTACTGGTGAAGGTTTTAGCAAGAGCAGTACTTTATCCTCTCTGGAGCTTGAGGACGTGTGCGCATTTGTCTGGAGTCATCTAAAGCTAAGCAATTTCCCCCTGTTTGTCCTCCCTTGTTTTCTATAGTGTTTAGTGGAGATCTACTAATGCTCATCTCCTCCCTTCCCTAGCCTGAGCCAAACGCCAGGGAAAGACAGGGCGAGGTACGTGTGCGGCGATTGGAGAAGAGCCAATACAGGGACCTTAGGGGAGACAGGGTGACGCTAGATCAACCTAGGAGGTCTCCACTTCCCCCCCTTTCACTAGAGTCTGGGATCCCCTTCCCTCTTCCCTTTGTGTTGCACTAAGTCTTTCCCACACCTTGCTTGACATTGAAGCAACTGGTCCTGGTTGCACCGGACTTTAGGAAATAATTTGTGGTCCAGACTGATACTTCAGAAGTTGGCTTAGGAGCCGTGCTGTCTCAAGAGTTAAATGGGGAGGAACATCCCATCCTGTATCTGAGCAGAAAGCTCTGATCCTGCGAGAAAAATTACATCATTGTGGAGAAAGAATGCTTAGCCATAAAATGAGCCGTAGATATGCTGAAATATTATAATATAATAATAATTTTTTTATTTTTATAGCGCCAACATATTCCGCAGCACTTTACAAATTTTAGGGGGGAATTACAGTACAGACCAAAAGTTTGGACACACCTTCTCATTTAAAGATTTTTCTGTATTTTCATGACTATGAAAATTGTACATTCACACTGAAGGCATTAAAACTATGAATTAACACATGTGGAATTATATACTTAACAAAAAAGTGTGAAACAACTGAAAATATGTCTTATATTCTAGGTTCTTCAAAGTAGCCACCTTTTGCTTTGATGACTGCTTTGCACACTCTTGGCATTCTCTTGATGAGCTTCAAGAGGTAGTCACTGGAAATGGTCTTCCAACAATCTTGAAGGAGTTCCCAGAGATGCTTAGCACTTTTTGGCCCTTTTGCCTTCACTCTGCGGTCCAGCTCACCACAAACCATCTCGATTGGGTTCAGGTCTTGTGACTGTGGAGACCAGGTCATCTGGTATAGCACCCCATCACTCTCCTCCTTGGTCAAATAGCCCTTACACAGCCTGGAGGTGTGTTTGGGGTCATTGTCCTGTTGAAAAATAAATGATGGTCCAACTAAGCGCAAACTGGATGGAATAGCATGCCGCTGCAAGATGCTGTGGTAGCCATGCTGGTTCAGTATGCCTTCAATTTTGAATAAATCCCCAACAGTGTCACCAGCAAAGCACCCCCACACCATCACACCTCCTCCTCCATGCTTCACGGTGGGAACCAGGCATGTAGAGTCCATCCGTTCACCTTTTCTGCATCGCACAAAGACACGGTGGTTGGAACCAAAGATCTCAAATTTGGACTCATCAGACAAAAGCACAGATTTCCACTGGTCTAATTCCTTGTGTTCTTTAGCCCAAACAAGTCTCTTCTGCTTGTTGCCTGTCCTTAGCAGTGGTTTCCTAGCAGCTATTTTACCATGAAGGCCTGCTGCACAAAGTCTCCTCTTAACAGTTCTTGAAGAGATGTGTCTTCTGCTAGAACTCTGTGTGGCATTGACCTGGTCTCTAATCTGAGCTGCTGTTAACCGATTTCTGATAAACTTATCCTCAGAAGCAGAGGTGACTCTTGGTCTTCCTTTCCTGGGGCGGTCCTCATGTGAGCCAGTTTGTTTGTAGCGCTTGATGGTTTTTGCAACTGCACTTGGGGACACTTTCAAAGTTTTCCCAATTTTTTGGACTGACTGACCTTCATTTCTTAACATAAAGATGGCCACTCATTTTTCTTTACTTAGCTGCTTTTTTCTTTCCATAATACAAATTCTAACAGTCTATTCAGTAGGAATATCAGCTGTGTATCCACCTGACTTCTGCACAACACAACTGATGGTCCCAACCCCATTTATAAGGCAAGAAATCCCACTTATTAAACCTGACAGGGCACACCTGTGAAATGAAAACCATTTCCGGTGACTACCTCTTGAAGCTCATGAAGAGAATGCCAAGAGTGTGCAAAGCAGTCATCAAAGCAAAAGGTGGCTACTTTGAAGAACCTAGAATATAAGACATATTTTCAGTTGTTTCACACTTTTTTGTTAAGTATATAATTCCGCATGTGTTCATTCATAGTTTTGATGCCTTCAGTGTGAATGTACAATTTTCATAGTCAGGAAAATACAAAAAAATCTTTTAATGAGAAGGTGTGTCCAAACTTTTGGTCTGTACTGTATACAGACAAAACAGAATAAGCATATTTCATATCGAAAGGAGTGAGGGCCCTGCTCGTAAGCTTACAGTCTATATTATTTACTAGTCTGAAAGTTTAAACTAGTGTCAGACCATGCCCCTCTGAGATGGTTAAGGGAGAAGAAAGGTAAGAATGCCCTGGTGACTAGGTGGTTCTTGGGTCTTCATGACTTTAGTTTTCAGGTGGAGCATAGACCCGGGAAGTTACACAGTAATGTGGATGCCCTCACTAAAATTCCCTGCTTGGTGTATGAAGGTGCCAAAACCCCTGGCTTTGGGCAGAGGGGGAGATATGTGACAGGGTCACTGGCGATGTATGTGAGGGGACATATGTGTCACAGAGGTTTCTATCTTCCATAATGTGAAAGCCAGAAGCTTGTCTCCAGCATGTTAGGAGCTGAAGAGGTTGATCAGCCTTCTTGGGTTGGGTAATTTGTGAGCAGGTGTGAGATATGGGCGGGACACCTGCTCACCTCAAGAGTGTGGCTGGAGAGGTGAAATCTCCAGCATTGAGGATTTTTTTTCTGTTGTCTGTTTGGAGACCAGGGAAGTCTCCAGACTGTGTAGGTGGAAGCCAGAGAGCTCCACAGAAGGACTTTGGTGAAACTCTGATG
Organism: Phyllobates terribilis; assembly: GCF_046119375.1. Classification (NCBI taxonomy): domain Eukaryota; kingdom Metazoa; phylum Chordata; class Amphibia; order Anura; family Dendrobatidae; genus Phyllobates; species Phyllobates terribilis. The sequence goes on along the minus strand of NW_027362763.1, from coordinate 744,603,371 downwards.
TGTTGCCCGGAGCGGGCGAAACCCCACTCACTTATGAACTGTGCTATATGTTATATTTTTATTTTGTTTCTCTTTATGCCGGAAAGGCCGTGTTTATTTTTGCGGGACCCAGCAGTGGTTTATGCCGTTTCCTAATAAACCAGCAGAAGGTTAACCCAAGAAGTGTTCCCGTGTCAACCTCTGTGAGAGACAAGCGAGTCACCTTACCACAACTGTAAATATTGAGTCTTTGCATAAACTTGATGTATTTTTCAATAAAAGTTTAAAAACATGAAATGCTTATACCTGTACTTCAGTAACCATATAAATATGCAACTAAAAGTTCTAAAAACACTGAAGCAGCAGACTTTGTGAAAACAAAATTTGTGTCAGTTTGAAAACCTTTGACAACAACTGTACTGATGACGGTTCTGGTGCTGTATTCATATAGTGATGGTGGTTCTGGTTCTTTATTCTTGTACTAATGGCAGTTCTGGTAATGTATTCATGGACGGATTGTGATTCTGTTCATGCATTCATGTACTTATTATGGCTCTGGTGATGTATTGATGCACTGATCGTGGTTCTGATTTTGCATTCCTGTACTGATGATGGTTCTGATGCTGTATTAATTTTCAGATGATGGTTCTGCTGCTGTATTCATGTATTGATGATCATTCTGATGCTATATTCATGTACTTATGATGGTTCAGGTGCTGTATTCATGTATTAATGATGGTTCAGGTGCTGTATTTATGTACTAATAAAGGTTCTAATGCTACTTATGGTGGATATGGTGCTGTATTAACTTGCTGGTGATGGTTCCAGTGCTGTATTCATGTACTGATGGTGATTCTGGTGCTGTATTTATGTACTTAAGGTTTGTCTGATAATGTATGCATTTACTAAAGGTGGTTCTTGTGCTGTCTTAATGTACTTATGGTTGTTCTGATGATGTATTTATCTACTAATAGGGGTTTTGGTGCTGTATTCATGTACTTATAGTTGTTCTGATGATGTATTCATCTACTAATGGTGATTCTGGTGCTGTATTTATGTACTGATGGAGGTTCTGATCCTGTAGCACTCTAGATGTAGTAATTCTTAATTTGTCAGAACATAGTACATGCCTATGTTAATAAAGTAGTGTGCCGTCTGACAAGTTAAGAATTACTTCACATGTGTTTATGTTAGTAGCATGAAAATTTTGTATTTTTGGAGAACATACAAATGGGAGTCGTATGCTGATATGCTGTGTAATCTGTGAAGATCCTGTAATCTCCTGAAATACTTGTATAACGCCTAGTACATTATTAGTACTTAGAGAAAGAAACCCTCATCAATCGCTAAAAAAAGGCTCTGCAGTGCGCTGCTCAGCAGGCAAACGGACTGAGAATCTGACTGAGCGCGTACATAGAGTAGTATATGAGCTCAATTGAACATCTATGGTTCTGTACCTACAAGACTCAACACAAATAGCGAGTACTAAGGCTGCATTTATACATTGTGGCTGCAGTGGGGTTTTTTGCCTTGGCAAAACCACAACATTTTTCTGTAAATGTAAAAAATCTTGGCAAACAGTTTTTTTATGTTGAAACTTCACCAAAAGTCTTATTTTGTGGTGCATAAACTGTAAATACAGACTTGACCTCATCTATTATATTATTAAAATAATCTAAAAAATATTTAAAAAAAATGACCCCAATCTTTCAGGCTTACAAGTTGTTGAACAACTTTAACTCGACCGTTGAAATTATGCCATCTCATCTTCTGAGTAATGTGTCATTTCCTTTTAGGAAGCAAATCTGTTTCTGCTAGTTCCTTCCTAAATGGAAGAATTTATAGTAGTAAGACGGTGCCATTACCTTAGTGAAGGTCCACAAATACCAATGAATAAAAAGCTGTCTAGAAGCATTTGATTATATTTTCTCTAAAGTAGTAGAATTAGCGGCATTTCTTTGAATGGAGTGTCTGCTGCATCTTTCCGGCTTTAACGTTTTCTTTACTTTAAAGGCTTGACATGTGTAAAACTAAGAAAATCAGCCTTATTTACCTCCTGCATCTTCAGTGATGCCTCTCCACCTCTGCCCCCATCCTTGCTGACATGACTGCAGCAGTGACATCATAACTACACCAAATGACCACTGCAACCAATCTCAAACCATCTACCTTGGCATAACCTGCCTGTATATTGGGCGTCTCATTATGTCAATGCTGATTCAAGGGATGGCAGCCAAACTTGGATTTGATTGACTGACATCTCATATGCTGGCAATGGCAGCAGTCAGCGGTTTTTATGATCATCTAATTATATGTGCCTGGCGGCCGGTGCACCCTGTTAGGCCTTGTGCAATCAGGAGGAGCAACAGTCGAGGACTGAGTGTTTCTAATTTCAGGCTTGATCTTTCAGGTGTGGGGAGAGAGTATCGTTCAAAAAAAAGTGTCTTTGATGGTACATAGAACAATGGTAGAAGTTATCAAGGTAGTAACTATGGTTCTCTTGGTGACAGTGGCGTCCACTAGTCAGGGTGCGACGCCCAAGGAGCCATTAACAGGTCAGGAGTTCAGTTGTCTGGCTAACTTCCACTAAGACAGAAAGTGCTACAGAAGAGAAAAGTTGGGATCCAAAAGCTATGGTTGGACTTCTAGTTTGGTGGCTTTGGGTAAGAGTTGAGGCCGAGTACATAACAAGGAGGATCAAAGTCAGATATTTATTCTTTTGTCTGTAGGCTGGACACAAGGGAGATGTCACAGCTTTCTCGGTGAAGAACCATATATTATAGGAAGTCTAGGACCTGGCAGTCAGAAAGGAGTGAAGCAGGCAAATGGCAGCATGGAACATTTCCTTACCAGGTCTAATTCGAGTCCCACAGACCGGATTCCTTCAAGAAGAGACCTGCCATGAGTCAGTAGTCTTTGTCGAAAGTTGTTGGTAGCAGCCAGTACTAGAGCAAATACAAGAAGAGGGAGTCACTTTCAATTCCAATGCAAATGGCATTCCCAGTCCACCAATATAAGACATCAACTACTAGAAGATAAAGGAGAGGAAGCGCAAATAAGGGAACATACTGAAGACCTTTGGCATCTGACTAGGTGCCTGTAGCTTTTGTGTTAGTGTATGGGGATCTAAATTTCCATTCATTTGGGGTGCTTCTAGAATATATGGTACAAATATGACAAGCAGTTCAGAGAGTGCGTAGAAGTTTTACTTTCCATGAGCTAAGACAAGATAGACCTAGCCTTGAAGCTGACGCTAATTATGGTAGAGTGTAATTTAAGCAATCACGCAAACACCAAACTGAATTCTTTGCAGTGATGGCGTGTCTGAATTGGTCAGTGTGAAGCTATTCTGAATGGGTTTATTTGAGAATTTTAGGGTTTTGGGAAACCTCATTCCAAACACTATTCACTTAACCTAAAGTCAGTTCAATTTAGAGGAAATTATGGAAAAAATAGCTAAAGAAGCTGAATTGGGTAGGATGGAAAATGTATCTCTCAAAATCTTCAAAACCAAATTTTTTGAAAGGTAATACATTGGAGTCAAGGAAGTCAAGGATATGAACGCACAAATGGATTCTTCCTATCCATAAAACTTAGCAAATTGAAAAAATGCACTCCAAGCAGCATTGATATGCTATAATTTTTTTTACTATATGCAGTTTCATATTTCATATATTATCATATACAGATGAAATGTAATTAATCCTTATTTGGCAATTGTAAACATTTTTTGGCACAAATGCCTCCAATAGAAGATCCAAAATTATATTAGGGGTATCTGTGGCAAAAGTAAATATGTTTACAATTGCCAAACAAAGATTAAGGAAATTTCATCTGTACAGTGCCTTGTGAAAGTATTTGGCCCCCTTGAACTTTTCTACCTTTTGCCACATTTCTGGCTTCAAACATAAAGATATAAAATTCTAATTTTTGGGGGAAGAATCAACAACAAGTGGGACACAGTCGTGAAGTGGAACGGAATTTATTGGATATTTTAAACTTTTTAAAAAAATTAAAAACTGAAAAGTGGGACGTGCAATATTATTCGGCCCCTTTACTTTCAGTGCATCAAACTCACTCCAGAAGTTCAGTGAGGATCTCTGAATGATCCAATGTTGTCCTAAATGACTGGTAATGATAAATAGAATCCACCTGTGTGTAATCAAGTCTCCGTATAAATGCATCTGCTCTGTGATAGTCTCAGGGTTCTGTTTCAAGTGCAGAGAGCATCATGAAGACCAAGGAACACACCAGGCAGGTCCGAGATACTGTTGTGGCGAAGTTTAAAGCCGGATTTGGATACAAAAAGATTTCCCAAGTTGTAAACATCTCAAGGAGCACTGTGCAAGCGATCATATTGAAATGGAAGGAGTATCAGACCACTGCAAATCTACCAAGACCCGGCCGTCCCTCTAAACTTTCATCTCGAACAAGGAGAAGACTGATCAGAGATGCAGCTAAAAGGCCCATGATCACTCTGGATGAACTGCAGAGATCTACAGCTGAGGTGGGAGAGTCAGTCGTACACTGCACAAATCTGGCCTTTATGGAAGAGTGGCAAGAAGAAAGCCATTTCTCAAAGATATCCATAAAAAGTCTCGTTTGAAGTTTGCCACAAGCCACCTGGGAGACACACCAAACATGTGGAATAAGGTGCTCTTGTCAGATGAAACCAAAATCGAACATTTTGGCCACAATGCAAAACGATATGTTTGGCGTAAAAGCAACACAGCTCATCACCCTCAAAACACCATCCCCACTGTCAAACATGGTGGTGGCAGCATCATGGTTTGGGCCTGCTTTTCTTCAGCAGGGATAGGGAAGATGGTTAAAATTGATGGGAAGATGGATGGAGCCAAATACCGGACCATTCTGGAAGAAAACCTGTTGGAGTCTGCAAAAGACCTGAGACTGGGACGGAGATTTATCCAACAAGACAATGATCCCAAACATAAAGAAAATCTACAGTGGAATGGTTCAAAAATAAACGTATCCAGGTGTTAGAATGGCAAAGTCAAAGTCCAGACCTGAATCCAATCGAGAATCTGTGGAAAAAGCTGAAAACCGCTGTTCACAAACGCCCTCCATCCAACCTCAATGAGCTCGAGCTGTTTTGCAAGGAAGAATGGGCAAGAATTTCAGCCTCTCAATGTGCAAAACTGATCGAGACATACCCCAAGCGACTTGCAGCTGTAATCGCACCAAAAAGGTGGCGCTACAAAGTATTAACTCAAGGGGGCCGAATAATATTGCACGCCCCACTTTTCAGTTTTTAATTTTTTTAAAAAGTTTAAAATATCCAATAAATTTCGTTCCACTTCACGATTGTGTCCCACTTGTTGTTGATTCTTCTCAAAAAAAATTAGAATTTTATATCTTTATGTTTGAAGCCAGAAATGTGGCCAAAGGTAGAAAAGTTCAAGGGGGCCAAATACTTTCACAAGGCACTGTATATGGTAATACAATGGCATGGAAAAGTTTGAGCAACCCTGGTCAAAATTATTGTTATTGTGAACAGTTAAGCAAGTTGAAGATGAAATGATCTCTAAAAGGCTGAAAGTTAAAGATGACACATTTCCTTTTTTTCCTTTTGGCAAAAAAAAAAATATTGTTATCTTTGGGACGCAGTGACGGGAATCATATGCGAGGGACGGTATGTTTCTCCTAGAATGTGCATAGAGGCATATTAAACCCGCTAGAATGCATTGCAGTCACAGAGATAGCTGTGATTGCAGTGCAGGATAAAAGTAAGTTTGGACTTGGTCAAACTAGTTGTCCAAGGCAGATTTGGTAAAACCTGGCATGGGCTTTTATTCTTGGAGTGGACTACAGGAATGGTAGTGGAGAAGTCCACTCCCTCCAGCCCGGGTCTTACAGGTGGCTCATGGCCACAGATTCCTGTTTAAAACCTGCAGCAAAAGGTCAGTTTCTGGTTTGCAAGCAGCAGAGCAAGAGGCTCTGCTCTGTACAGGCTTGTGTGAGGCTGAACACAGGCCTGTGAAGGCTCCACATCTGACGCACCCTGAGGGACACAGCTGGCCATTTCCCACGGCAACAGGGTCTGACAAACTGTGTGGGCATCCCGGCTGTGATCCGGAGGACAGCTTTTGTTTTGAACTGTGAGTTTTGCTGAATAAAGCCGTTTAAGGTGGACTTTTCTTGGGTCACTCCCTCCTTTCTGCAGTGTGAACACTGCCGCACTACAGTATGATGGAGAATGCAGGCAGTGTGAACAGAGGCATACCCCAACGCCAGCTGCATGTCTGTTATTAGGACTGCCACCTTGCAGCCCAGGCTCGCAGACAAAATGGAGGAGCTACTAAAGCAGTTGATACTCACCCAGCGGCAACAGCAGGAGCAGCACCAGAATCTCCAGCGGCAATAGCAGGAGCGGGATCAGCAGCTACTGCACTAGCAGCAGCAAAAGACTAATGAACTGATTCTGCAACAGATTGCTGCCCTGCGAGAAACGGCCCCGTTGCCGATCCCGATTCGACGTGAGGCCCGGGACAAAGTAAGAGCAGCGTTGAGGAAGATGGGTCCTGAGGACGACATTGAAGCCTTCCTTACAGTGTTCGAACGCACAGCGGAGCGGGAGTGCCTGCCAGCTCATCAGTGGGCTGAAGTGGTGGCTCCGTTTCTGATGGGCGACGCTCAGAAGGCTTACTTTGACCTCAGTCGGGAGGATGCCCAGGACTACGAGAAACTGAAAGGTGAGATTCATGCCCGACTGGGGGTTAATACTTATGTGCGAGCCCAATGCGTGTACCAGTGGTCCTTTGCGAAGTCCCGACCTGCTAGGTCTCAGGCATATGACTTGTTACAGTTGGTCAAAAAGTGGTTCCAGCCTGAGACCTTGAGCCCAGCCCAAATGGTAGAGAGGATGGTGGTGGACTGGCTGGTGCGAACTCTGCCAGCTGCTATACAGCTTTGGGTGGGGCGAGGAAACCCCTTTAACCTGGACCAGGTGGTTAGTCTGATAGAGCGGCATACAGCCACTTAGGACTTTGTACTGGACTCTGCCCCAGTGCGAATGGCACGCCGGCCCCTGCAAGCCCCGGAGCCTGGGAAAGGGTCACATTCCTCTTCTGGGGTCAGTAAGAACCAAGCCCATACTGAGACGGTACCCCGGGGTGAGGGTGGCAGGAGACCAGTTTCACCTAAATCTGTCTCGAGGACTGGCGGTGCCACCCCTATTAGGTGCTGGCGATGCCAAGGGCCAGGACATGTGGCTGCCAACTACCCCCTGACTGCTGAACCCATGGTCTGCGGGTTTAACCGCAGGTCGTCTATGTATGTTCGGACGCTCTACACAGCGGACCCGGTTGGTACAACGAGTGAACCCCATCTGTGCCAGGTGTGTGTCAATTGACATCGAGCTGAGGCTCTCTTGGACTCAGGGAGCCTAGTGACCCTCGTTCATGGGTCATTGTTCTCTGGATTGGAACCCACTGGAGGAAAGGTGGGGGTCATATGCATTCATGGCAAACTCCGCGAATATCCGACGGCGGAGGTTACCTTTTCCACTCCATGTGGAGAGGTTAAACATGTGGTTGGAGTGGTAAAGGCTCTTCCTTACGGGACTGTGCTGGGAAGAGATTTGCCACTGTTTTGGTTCTTGTGGGAGAGTAAAATTAACCCACCCAGAATAAAAGTGTGTCCGGGTGCGGAACCCGAAGATCCTGAGTCAGGGATACCTGCCATAGGGGTCAGCCAACCTAGGGACAGAGTGTAACCCCAATAGGTTCCCCCTAGAGGTATTGACAGGAGAGGTCGAGGAGACCCCATCGATCCCAGAGCTGGAAGTGTCCCAGGGAGCGTTTGGGACAGCTCAGCTACAGGATCATACTCTGATCCGGGCATGGGAAAGGGTAATAGAGGTAAATGGGGTGGCTCAGCAACCGGGTGCAGAAACAGTTTTTCCGCTCATGGTGGTCAACCAAGATTTACTATATAGGGTTGACAAAATCCGGGATGAGGTCGTTGAACAACTAGTAGTGCCTCAGTCATACTGTCGGGCAGTACTTGAGATGGCCCACACCCCCTGCTGCGGGGACATCTAGGGGTCAAAAAGATGCAAGAGCGCATATTGGAGTGCTTCCTTTGGCCAGAGATTTGCGCTGACTTACAGAGGTATTGTGAATCTTGCCTGGAATGTCAGCTGATCATACCCACCGTAAGCTTCCGTAGCCCATTGGTACCTCTACCGGTTATAGAGGTACCTTTTGAACGGATTGCGATGGATTTGGTGGGGCCCATTGTAAAATCCGCTCGTGTCCACCAACACATACTTTCGTCAATTATGTCACCCGTTACCCAGAGGCCATTCCGCTACGCCACACCTTGGCTAAACTTATTGCCTGGGAGCTGTTTGCCATGTTCTTTCAACTTGGACTGCCTAAGGAGATCCCTACAGATCAGGGGACTCCTTTTATGTCCAAGGTGACGAAGGAAGTGTGTAAGCTGCTGAAAATAAAACAGTTGCACACATCGGTGTATCATCCACAGACCGACGGGCTAGTCGAGAGATTTAATAAAACCCTCAAGTCCATGCTAAAAAAAGTGGTTTCCAAGGATGGGAGGGATTGGGACATGTTACTGCCCTATTTAATGTTTGCCATCCGTGAGGTACCACAAACATCCACAGGGTTCTCACCCTTTGAGCTACTGTACAGCAGGCATCCTAGGGAGTTGCTGGACGTAGCCAAGGAGACATGGGAACAGGAGCCAACTCCGCATAAGAGTGTAATTGAGCACGTCGCAAATATGCAGGATCTGATCGCGACGGTCATGCCTATAGTAAAAGAGCATCTAATGGATGCCCAGGCAGTGCAGAGTCGCACATATAATAAAAGGGCCACAGTCAGATCCTTTAAATAAGGGGATCGGGTGTTGGTATTAGTGCCCACTGCAGAGAGTAAGCTCTTGGCCAAATGGCAAGGGCCGTATGAAGTCTAGGAAAAGGTGGGGGAGGTAAATTATAGAGTATACCAGCCCGGGAAGAGAAAACCCGAACAGTTATACCACGTCAATTTGCTTTTTAAAACTGTGTTTTTTTCCGTCAAACGGATCACATATACGTTGTCAGAAAATACTGCCATTTCTGGCCTCCATTAAAAATTTCCTTTAGTGTGTCAATGAAGCAATTCCCACCAGTTTGCTGTTCAAACTACTTACCTACAGGCCAGGTATTTAAAACTCTGTTTTCTTCACACGGATCACATATACAGTACAGACCAAAAGTTTGGACACACCTTCTCATTTAAAGATTTTTCTGTATTTTCATTACCATGAAAATTGTACATTCACACTGAAGGCATTAAAACTATGAATTAACACATGTGGAATTATATACTTTACAAAAAAGTGTGAAACAACTGAAAATATGTCTTATATTCTAGGTTCTTCAAAGTAGCCACCTTTTGCTTTGATGACTGCTTTGCACACTCTTGATGAGCTTCAAGAGGTAGTCACCAGAAATGGTTTTCACTTCACAGGTGTGCCCTGTCAGGTTTAATAAGTGGGATTTCTTGCCTTATAAATGGGGTTGGGACCATCAGTTGTGTTGTTCAGAAGTCAGGTGCATACACAGCTGATAGTCCTACTGAATAGACTGTTAGAATTTGTATTATGGCAAGAAAAAAGCAGCTAAGTAAAGAAAAACGAGTGGCCATCATTACTTTAAGAAATGAAGGTCAGTCAGTCTGAAAAATTGGGCAAACTTTGAAAGTGTCCCCAAGTGCAGTTGCAAAAACCATCAAGCGCTACAAATAAACTGGCTCACATGAGGACCGCCCCAGGAAAGGAAGATCAAGAGTCACCTCTGCTTCTAAGGATAAATTTATCCTAGTCACCAGCCTCAGAAATCGCAGGTTAACAGCAGCTCACATTAGAGACCAGGTCAATGCCACACAGAGTTCTAGCAGCAGACACATCTCTATAACAACTGTTAAGAGGAGACTTTGTGCAGCAGGCCTTCATCGTAAAATAGCTGCTAGGAAACCACTGCTAAGGACAGGCAACAAGCAGAAGAGACTTGTTTGGGCTAAAGAACACAAGGAATGGACATTAGACCAGTGGAAATCTGTGCTTTGGTCTGATGAGTCCAAATTTGAGATCTTTGGTTGCAACCACCGTGTCTTTGTGCGACGCAGAAAAGGTGAACGGATGGACTGGTTCCCACCGTGAAGCATGGAGGAGGAGGTGTGATAGTGTGGGAGTGCTTTGCTGGTGACACTGTTGGGGATTTATTCAACAGGACAATGACCCCAAACACACCTCCAGGCTGTGTAAGGGCTATTTGACCAAGAAGGAGAGTGATGGGGTGCTACGCCATATGACCTGGCCTCCACAGTCATCAGACCTGAACCCAATCAGGATGCAGTTTGGGGTGAGCTGGACTGCAGAGTGAAGGCAAAAGGGCCAACAAGTGCTAAGCATCTCTGGGAACTCCTTCAAGATTGTTGGAAGATCATTTCCGGTGACTACCTCTTGAAGCTCATCAAGAGAATGCCAAAAGTGTGCAAAGCAGTCATCAAAGCAAAAGGTGGCTACTTTGAAGAACCTAGAATATAAGACATATTTTCAGTAATTTCACACTTTTTTGTAAAGTATATAATTCCACATGTGTTAATTCATAGTTTTGATGCCTTCAGTGTGAATGTACAATTTTCATAGTCATGAAAATACAGAAAAATCTTTAAATGAGAAGGTGTGTCCACACTTTAGGTCTGTACTGTACGTTGTCAGAAAATACTGCCATTTCTGGCCTCCATTAAAAATTTCTTTCAGTGTGTCAGTGAAGCAATTCACAGCAGTTTGCTGTTCAAACTACTTACCTACAGGCCAGGTATTTAAATCTCTGTTTTCTCCGTCACACAGATCACATATAAGTTCGCTCCAAACTCAGTCATTTGTAGTGAGCGTGGAAGATACTGTCCTCCATTTAAAATGGGCAAGGCATGTGGCAAGGGACGGGAAACTGGACGTGATGGCGATGGTGCATGCAGAGGCCGAAGACAAGGCCGTGGGCAAGCTGAAATTGTGCCACAACAAACACCCACATCTTCTCGCCTGACCTTCCTGTCCCAATTCCTAGGGGACCGCAGCACACCACTGTTAAACCCAGAGCAGTGTCAAAAGGTTGTTGGTTGGATAGCGGATAATGCTTCCAGGCACTTAGCCACCACCACCACCACCCTGTCTACCACACAGTCAAGTCTCAGTAGCCGTGAGTCTGGACCGCATATTCCTCACCCTGATCCTCCTTCCTCCCACCATGCCGAGTGCCCGGAGACAACTGATCCCACACTTGGACACTCTGAAGAGCTGTTCACTTTTCCATTTATAGATTCGGGCCTCTCGCCCGGTCCACTTGAAGCGGGGCAAGAGGAGATCGCGTAAAGCAATGCCCAAATATTTGAACAGCCACGGTCACACGAAGGCGACGGTGGGAAAGTGTCACAAGAGGTGGAGGATGATGAGACACAATTGCCAGAAAGTCAGGAGGAGGACCAGGTGTGGAAGTGGAAGACGAGGTGGTGGATGATATAGTAACTGACCCAACCTGGCAGGAGGACATGCAAAGCGAGGACAGCAGCACACAGGGGGAGGGAGGCGGAGCACCCCAACAGGCAGGAAGAAGCAGTGTGGTGGCCGCAGACAGAAGGCAGGCAACCGTTCCCTGTAACACCAACACGAAGGAAGCTGCCAGTACAACTGTTAGGTCTTCCTGAGTCTGGTTGTTTTTTAAAGACTCTGCCGATAACCCCAAAAAGGCCATTTGCACCACCTGCCAGGCCAGCATCAGCAGGGGTCTAGAAACAGTGTCTGCAGGTGGCACCATTGCTTCTTCCGCTGTTGTGCATGCGAGCCAATCCCCTGTCCATGGTGCATGCGAAGATGCCTCCTGCCCTGCACCTGTCGTTGCGCACTCTCAAGTAGCAGCATCAGGAAGCACGTCCATGTCCTTGTCCCAGCGCAGTGTTCAGTTGTCCGTACCCCAGTCCTTGGAACGTAAGCGCAAATATGCAGCCAACACCCCACAGGCCACACTACTAAATTCTCAAATTTCACGACTGCTTGCGATCGAAATGTTGCCTTTTAGGCCCGTGGAGACGGAAGCATTCCACAACCTGATGGCGGCGGCCATCCCTCAGTACTCGGTCCCCAGCCGCCACTATTTCTCCCGGTGTGCCTTCCCCGCATTACACAAGCACGTGTCCCAAAACATTAGCCATGCCCTCAACAACGCAGTTACCGGGAAAGTCCACCTAACCACGGACACGTGGACTAGTGCTTGTGGGCAGGGACGGTACATCACGCTGACGGCACACTGGGTTAACATAGTGGAAGCCGGGACCCAGTCGGACCTTGGGACGGAACACGTCCTCCCGACACCAAGGATTGTGGGCCCTAGGTCAATCAGGGTTGCCCCACTGTCTACAGCTCCTGCACCTCATCCTCCTCAGCCTCCTCTTCCCCTTCAGCCTCCATCTCCGAAATGACCACATCAGTCAGAAGCTGGAAGCACTGCAGTGCTGCCTCGGCCAAGCGGCAACAGGCTTTGCTGAAGCTAATATGCTTAGGTGACAAACCGCACAATGCTGAAGAGTTGTGGACAGCTCTGAAAGAGCAGGCAGATCTGTGGCTCACACCGCTGAACCTACAGCCAGGCATGGTCATGTGTGACAATGGCCGGAACCTGGTGGCGGCTCTGAAGTGAGGCGAGCTCACACATGTACCATGCCAGGCCCACGTTCTTAACCTCGTGGTTCAGCGGTTTCTCAAATCCTACCCGGAGCTGCCAGATCTGCTTATTAAAGTACGCCGCCTGTGTGCCCATTTTAGAAAGTCACTGGTGTGTGATGTCCCCACGCGTTGGAACTCTACACTGCAGATGTTGGGAAGGATTTGTGAGCAGAAGAGGGCAGTTGTTGAGTACCAGCATCAACAAGGCTGTCGGTATTCAGTTCAGACTCCACACATAAGACCTCAGAAGTGGACATGGATGTCAGACATATGTACCATCCTCAAAAACTTTGAGGACTCCACCAAGATGGTGAGCGGCGATGACGCCATATTTAGCGTTACCATTCCGCTTCTCTGTCTTCTGAAACACTCTCTGCTCACAATCAAAGAGGATGCATTGCAGGCGGAGCACGATGAGATGGAGCAAGGAACCATACAGGGTGATTACACACAGCCAAGCCTCATCTCATCCCAACGTGGATTGGGTGACAATGAGGAAGAGGAGGAGGAGGAAGGACAGGAGCTAGTTTCATCCACTATAGACGGTACTACCTGCACAGCTGTCATACCGTCTGTTCAGCGTGGATGGCCAGAGGACAGAGAGGAGGAGGAGGAGGAGGAAGAGGAGGAGAGCATGGTCAGTCATCCTCTTGGTGAGGACACGGAAGTCTTGCCTGTTAGTAGTCTAGCACGCATGGCTGAGTTTATGTTACGCTGCCTTTCCCATGACCCCCGCGTTCTCAAAATTTTGGGTGACAGTCATTACTGGTTGGTGACACTTCTAGACCCACGCTACAAGGAGAACTTTATATCTCTTATTCCTGAGGCGGACAGGTCTACAAAACTGGGGCTTTACCAGAAGGCCCTTGTTGCGGAACTATTAAAGAAATTCCCATCTGAAAACGCTGGCATCAGAGGGCACACTTCGTTGGACAACCAAGGAGTACAGGCGAGAGAGACACAACTTGAATCCAGCAGAGACAGGGGAAAGCTGTCAAAGTTCTGGGAGAGTTTTCTCAGACCCTCCCATCGCACAGGCCCTGAGGCGCGGGGTACTCTCACAAGGAGTGCAACGTTTTGGAAGACGGTGAGGGAGTACCTTGCCGACCGTAGCAACGTCCTCTGTAATTCCTCTGTGCCTTATAATTATTGGGTATCCAAGCTGGATACGTGGAATGAACTGGCTCTCTATGCCTTGGAGGTCCTGGCCTGCCATGCCGCCAGCGTTTTATCAGAGCTGGTTTTTAGTGCCGCTGATGGAATTATAACTGATAAGCGCATCCGCCTGTCAACTGAAAATGCTGACAGGCTGACTATTATAAAAATGAACAAGGGCTGTATTGGGCCAGACTTCTCAACACCACTGAATGATAGCAGCGTAACATAAACTCCAATACAGTGTCTTTTCTTGAGAGGTGTATTCCCATGCACCTTTTTCACACCCACACATGGGTATACGCTTCCTGATTTTGGCTATTTGCTCTTGTCCTCCTCCTTCTCCTCATCCTCCACCACCATATCACTAGGGTGACCGTGGTCCGTGATGCAACACCCACATCATTTTTTAAAGGGTGTTTATGATGCCCGTAAAAAAAAAAATGATACAGTATGTTCATGTATACCCCCCAGGGGAAAATGTTTGTCAGCCCATACACTTAGTGCATGGGCATTACAAGTATAGGAGGCCCGCTCCTTTCTAATGGGAACAATTTTTCTGAGGCCCTCCTCCACGTCTCTTCCAAGGGGCATTGAAGTGCCTCCTTGCATTCACTGCATAGGCCAACACTATGGGAGACTCTCTCCTTTCTAATGGGAATTTGTCGTTAATGTGGCCCTGCTCTATGTCTCTTTAAATTGTTAGTGGGTTTTTTCCTAAATTTGGTCAGCTGTTGGACTCACTGCATACCTTATAACTGTATAGCAGACCCTCTCCTTTCTAATGGGAACATGGCGTACTTGTTACTGTGGCCCTGCTCTGTGTCTTTAAATTCTTAGTGGGGTTTTTCCTAAATTTGGTCAGCCGTTGGACTCACTGCATATCCTATAACTGTATAGCAGACTCTCTCCTTTCTAATGGGAACATGTCGTACTCGTTACTGTGGCCCTACTCTATGTGTCTTTCACAGTCCCTCCATCATCAATGAAACAGGATGTGTCTGATGATGTGTCACACACCACATTGCCAGATAAGGTTGTAAAATGTTAAAATGACATTTCCCAGTAAATGCATTTGCCTTAAAAAATAACGTAAAAAAAAACAAACAGTAGGATCTTTCTTTAGTATAAAAACAGAGTTGCCAATGTAACCTCAATGTAATCACATTGTTCAGCTCCTGCACCTACTCCTCCATCTCCGAAATGATCACATCAGTCACAAGCTGAAAGCACTGCAGCACTGCCTTGGCCAAGCGGCAACAGGCTGTGCTGAAGATAACATGTTTAATGCTTAGGTGACAAACCGCCCAGCGCTGCAGAGTTGTTTAAAGCTGTAACACAGCAGCTTGATCTGTGGCTCTCACCGCTGAACATACAGCCAGGCATGGTCGGAACCTGGTGACGGAGAAATGACAGCCGGAGTAGATACGGTTTCCATCTATGCCAGTCCTTTCACCGAGCTAAAGAATATGGCTGTGGTGAAATGCAACTCCCACTGAGAAGCTGTTTCAGATTGAAAAACATTGGGCCCACCAGAGTATTTGATTCTAAGGGCTCACCTTTCTCCCCCGCTCAAGAGCCCCATAGCAGCTGCAAAGTTAGCGCTATCATGAACTCTCCTGATGTAGAAGCCAGGGCACACCAGAGGATTCTCTGGTGGGACCGTCCAACCCTGCCGAGAAACAGTCCTGGCTAAGAAAAGTGTGTGGGAAGGTTCCCGGACACTCTATGGCTGCTTTTTTACTGAGGTGGAAACCCATGCAAACACAGGGAGAACACACAAAATCCTTGCAGATGTTGTCCTTGCTGGGATTTGAACCTAGGATCCCAGTGCTGCAAGGCTTCAGTGCTAACCACTGATCCAATGTGCTGCCATTCACCCTCTGATATTTAACAGGCTGGAGAAACTTGCACCTACTGCCACTCTATCTTCAGCTCCTTTGTGAGAAACTAATGTATTTGGGCAGCCACTCAGTCTACCAAATAAAATTCCTGAGAAGGAAATTGGAGAAGGCTTCGCTACTGGTACTGGGGGCAGTGCTAATACCATGGCGTCCTACCATAGTTTACTGGAAATATTCCAGGCTGGTAGGAGGCAAGCAGATTCCCACAGAAAAGTACCAGCAGTAATGTTCAGGGACCCGCGCTTGTAGAAGGCGGAGGCAACACCGGGAGAAATAGTGGCGGCTGGGGACCGAGTATGGACACGAGGCATGAGGTTGTGAAAAGCCTCCGCCTCCACGAGCCTAAAAGGCCACATTTCAAGTGAAAGCAGCTTTAGAGGACTTCCTGGGAGAAATGACAGCTGGGTAGATATGGTTTCCTGTTATGCACACGCCCGGGCTAAGCGGCGTGTGCGTGTGATTGGTAGTGATTCCACTGGACCGTGCCGGAGAGTGAATGCCTGGAGGGGCGTGACTAAGTATTCACCCGATCCGACCAGGGTCGCACGACGGCATACGACGCCAGTGCACCAAGGAGGAACTGAGCAGAGGGACCAGGTGCTACTCCAGGACAGACCCCGGACACGGCTGTTGACCCACACAGGGGAATACAGGAACAGGCTGGTAGGCTGGCACACAGACTGGAGGGTATAGGCAGGCACGACTGGTATGCAGGCAGGCGGGTATGCAGGCAGGGGGGTAAAGGCAAGCACAGCTAGAGTGCAGACAGGGAGGCACTAGCAGGTAGGAACACAGGCGGGATAGGGCCCAGTACACACTGGGACTCAGGAACATTACAGGCAGAGGGGTACAGGCAGGGCAGGACAGGACTGCCGGAGCAGCGGGCAGAAGCAGGGCAGGACAGGACTGCCGGAGCAGCGGGCAGAAGCAGGGCAGGACAGGACTGCCGGAGCAGCGGGCAGAAGCAGGGCAGGACAGGACTGCCGGAGCAGCGGGCAGAAGCAGGGCAGAACAGGACTGCCGGAGCAGCGGGCAGAAGCAGGGCAGGACAGGACTCTGTTCACACGGAACAGACAGGAAGGGAAAGACAGAGCCAGATACTCACACAGTACTTGCAGAGACAACAAGCAGGAGTTAGGTACGAGTTCAGACTCTGCAGAAAAAGGAAGGGAACGGACATAGAGGCAAAACAGGTAAAGGATAGGAGAGAGTTCAGACTGGAACTGAGTGTACGGAGGAGACCGACACTGCAGCGGGATACAGGAGCGGGTCTGGGAATACTGCCCCCAGAGAGGCGGGACGAACAGGCAAGGAGCGTGTTCAGACAGGACAGACAAGATACAGGAGCGGGTCTAGGTAATCGGCTCCTAGAAGGCGGGAGGAACAGGCTAGGAGCGTGTTCAGACAGGACAGACAAGATACACAGAAAGGACTCAGTTCAGACACGGGAACTAATACCGCAAAGCAGGAGACATACAGGACTTAGTTCAGACACGGGAACTAATACCGCAAAGCAGGAGACATACAGGACTTAGTTCAGACACGGGAACTAATACCGCAAAGCAGGAGAAATACAGGACTCAGTTCAGACACGGGAACTGATAAAAAAAGCAGGAGACATACAGGACTCAGTTCAGACACGGGAACTGATACAAAAAGCAGGAGACATACAGGACTTAGTTCAGACACGGGAACTAATACCGCAAAGCAGGAGACATACAGGACTTAGTTCAGACACGGGAACTAATACCGCAAAGCAGGAGACATACAGGACACAGTTCAGACACGGGAGCTGATACCGCAAAGCAGGAGAAATACAGGACTCAGTTCAGACAGGCCTGGAAATACAGCCTCCAGGAAAGGCAGACAAAGAAACAAAGACGGGACCTGGCACCTCCAGAGTGCAAGCACACACTGAAGGAAAACACTATGCTCAGGCAGGGATAGAAGGGAGCTGCTGAGCTATATACCAAGTGACAGACAGCAATAGGCTGAGGACGCACAAGGGGTGTGACCCACAGCAGGTACAAAAGGCAGGAAGTGATCGGGCGCCGCCCTTAAGCAGCAGAAACAGACACAAACAGACAGCATGGAGGGAAGCCAGAGAGACATTCTGGACAGGAGATCAAGTGCGCCCTCTTGCACAGTGGGAGATGGACCACCATGCAAGGACGCCGCCAGGTATGTTACAGTACCTCCCCCCTTACGCCCCCTCTTCTTCAGGCCTGCCAGAATCTTCCGCAGGGAATTCGAGGACCAGTCGTTCACTGGGTTGGAGGGGGACAGAGACTTAAGGGTAATCTCTGCTTCGAGGTACATCTTGTCAAGCTCACAGGAAGAAATAGACGGGTTATCAGGTACATAATGAGGAAAAGTCACTGTCTCTTTGTTATCTGGTGGTATCCCGGAGGATTCAGGAAACAACTGAAGGTCCTCCGCCGGGTCAGAAGAGTGCAGAGGCTCAGAGAAAACAACTGCTTCAGAGTACACTAGGTCGGACTCACTGGAGGAAGCAGGCGAGGTATCGGGTACCGAGTATAGGAAAGTCTCTGTCCATTCACCACCAGGTGGCACCCCGAAGGGTTCTGAACACAACTGGAGGTCCTCCGCCTGGTCGGAGGGGTGTAGAGACTCGGGAGTAACCTCTGCTTCGGAGTACACTAGGTTGGACTCACTGGACGAAGCGAGCGAGGTATCAGATCCAGGATATAGGAAGGTCTCTGTCCATTCACCACCAGGTGGCACCCCGAAGGATTCTGAACACAACTGGAGGTCCTCCGCCTGGTCGGAGGGGTGTAGAGACTCAGGAGTAACCTCTGCTTCGGAGTACACTAGGTTGGACTCACTGGACGAAGCGAGCGAGGTATCAGGTACAGAGTATAGGAGAGTCTCTGTCCTTTCGCTACCAGGTAGCACCCCGAAGGGTTCAGGAGACAACTGGAGATCCTCCGCCTGGTCGGAGGGGTGTAGAGACTCGGAGGTAACTACCACTTTGTGGTACCCATTGTCAGGCTCACAGGACGAAGCGGACAAAGTATTGAGTACCGGGTGTAGAGAAGTCTCTCTCCATTTGTCATCGAGTGGTATCCCGGAGGGTTCAGGAGGCAACAGGGGATCCTCCGCCAGGTAGTAGAGGTGCACAGACTCTGAGGTAACCACAGCTTTGGAGCATCCTTGGACATGCACACCGGTTAAAGAGAAAGAAGCATCTGATGCCGGGTGCAGGAAGTTCTCCTGTGTGGAGTCTGGATGGGCAGAAGTCTCTTCGGGCAGGAGAACTGGTGCACTACCCACGCACATTACCCATTGGGGTTTCTCCGGGATACAGGGAGATGAAGCTTCAGTAGGGACTTCAAGGTTGGGGTCAGGAGGTCTCAGGGAGGACAGACCCTGGCGTGACGGCTTGCCTCTAAGTCTAGCACGTCTGGACTGCCTCTTGAGGTTGAGAGAAGTATTCCGGAAAGCGTAGTCACCCTGTGAGGATTCTGGGTGGGCAGTAGTCTCATTGGGCTGGAGGACTATTGCGCTACCCACACACATTACCCATTGGGGCTGCTCCGGGATATTGGGAAGTGAAGCTTCAGCAGGAGCCTCCGGGTTAGGATCATCGAAGACCATTAGAAAGGCCACCAGGAAGGCCATTAGGTCCCGGAGGATCGGATCCTGTGTTTCATATAGGGGGTTGATCCATTCCAAGGCATCACCCGCCAGGTAAGACATCATAAAGGCCACTTTAGCCCAATCGGAAGGAAAATAAAGAGGGTAGGCCTTAAAGTGTAGCATGCATTGCTCCACAAATGCACGACACTGTCTTGGATCCCCATAGTAACGTGGCGGATCCGCAGGAACGAGAGCTGATAGATCCATCTGGACGGGTGCGTAATTCGCCTGGAAATCAGCTAAGGGAAAAAAAATTTATTTATTTATTTTAATGCATATATTCGCTGGAAAACTTCTCAGAGAGCGAAGGCCGTGGGGCTCAACGGGAACCATGGCCTGAGCATGCTGTTATGCACACGCCCGGGCTAAGCGGCGTGTGCGTGTGATTGGTAGTGATTCCACTGGACCGTGCCGGAGAGTGAATGCCTGGAGGGGCGTGACTAAGTATTCACCCGATCCGACCAGGGTCGCACGACGGCATACGACGCCAGTGCACCAAGGAGGAACCGAGCAGAGGGACCAGGTGCTACTCCAGGACAGACCCCGGACACGGCTGTTGACCCACACAGGGGAATACAGGAACAGGCTGGTAGGCTGGCACACAGACTGGAGGGTATAGGCAGGCACGACTGGTATGCAGGCAGGCGGGTATGCAGGCAGGGGGGTAAAGGCAAGCACAGCTAGAGTGCAGACAGGGAGGCACTAGCAGGTAGGAACACAGGCGGGATAGGGCCCAGTACACACTGGGACTCAGGAACATTACAGGCAGAGGGGTACAGGCAGGGCAGGACAGGACTGCCGGAGCAGCGGGCAGAAGCAGGGCAGGACAGGACTGCCGGAGCAGCGGGCAGAAGCAGGGCAGGACAGGACTGCCGGAGCAGCGGGCAGAAGCAGGGCAGAACAGGACTGCCGGAGCAGCGGGCAGAAGCAGGGCAGGACAGGACTCTGTTCACACGGAACAGACAGGAAGGGAAAGACAGAGCCAGATACTCACACAGTACTTGCAGAGACAACAAGCAGGAGTTAGGTACGAGTTCAGACTCTGCAGAAAAAGGAAGGGAACGGACATAGAGGCAAAACAGGTAAAGGATAGGAGAGAGTTCTGACTGGAACTGAGTGTACGGAGGAGACCGACACTGCAGCGGGATACAGGAGCGGGTCTGGGAATACTGCCCCCAGAGAGGCGGGACGAACAGGCAAGGAGCGTGTTCAGACAGGACAGACAAGATACAGGAGCGGGTCTAGGTAATCGGCTCCTAGAAGGCGGGAGGAACAGGCTAGGAGCGTGTTCAGACAGGACAGACAAGATACACAGAAAGGACTCAGTTCAGACACGGGAACTAATACCGCAAAGCAGGAGACATACAGGACTTAGTTCAGACACGGGAACTAATACCGCAAAGCAGGAGACATACAGGACTTAGTTCAGACACGGGAACTAATACCGCAAAGCAGGAGAAATACAGGACTCAGTTCAGACACGGGAACTGATAAAAAAAGCAGGAGACATACAGGACTCAGTTCAGACACGGGAACTGATACAAAAAGCAGGAGACATACAGGACTTAGTTCAGACACGGGAACTAATACCGCAAAGCAGGAGACATACAGGACTTAGTTCAGACACGGGAACTAATACCGCAAAGCAGGAGACATACAGGACACAGTTCAGACACGGGAGCTGATACCGCAAAGCAGGAGAAATACAGGACTCAGTTCAGACAGGCCTGGAAATACAGCCTCCAGGAAAGGCAGACAAAGAAACAAAGACGGGACCTGGCACCTCCAGAGTGCAAGCACACACTGAAGGAAAACACTATGCTCAGGCAGGGATAGAAGGGAGCTGCTGAGCTATATACCAAGTGACAGACAGCAATAGGCTGAGGACGCACAAGGGGTGTGACCCACAGCAGGTACAAAAGGCAGGAAGTGATCGGGCGCCGCCCTTAAGCAGCAGAAACAGACACAAACAGACAGCATGGAGGGAAGCCAGAGAGACATTCTGGACAGGAGATCAAGTGCGCCCTCTTGCACAGTGGGAGATGGACCACCATGCAAGGACGCCGCCAGGTATGTTACATTTCCCAAGTCCTTTCACCAAGCTAAAGAATATAGCTGTGGTGAAATACAACTCAGCAAAAAAAGCTGTGGACTGGCTCCGTACCGTCCATGGCCACATTCACCTATCCACGTGTTTGTGGTTAGGTGGTCCTTCCCAGTAAGTGCACTGGGGAGGGCACAGGTAATGTTGTGGGACCCGTGCTTGTGGAAGGCGGAGACGACACCGGGAGAAACAGTGGCGGCTGGGGACTGAGTATGGACACCTGGCCGCCGCCGGCATGAGGTTATGAAAAGCTTCTGCCTCCACGAGCCTAAAAGGCCACATTTCAAGTGCAAGCAGCTGTCAAAAATTTGGCAGTATAGTATTGCAGTCTGTGGGTGGGTGGGTGGCTGGCTTCATACTTGCGCTTGTGACTCGCCCCCTGGGCCGTGGGGCACTCGGATCCGGGCAATAGGGGAACGATGGGGGTAGTAGTGGCAACCCGGTTCCGTGGCTCAGGGTGGTCAGACCAGTGGTAGTCCGTTATGTGCTGATGTTTATGTCCGACTACGCCACCCGTGGATTGCGGTTATTAGGAACTGCCGCTGCATGCAGACCACTGGGGCTGATGAGGTGTGCAGCTAGGGTAGTGTGACTCCCCATGGGAAGAGTGCAGCCCCAGGGCAGTATACTGGATGTTGGGAGTGATGGTAGTGAGAGTCCCAGTGCTGATAGTGCTGGAGGAGCAAGGAGCACGCAGACAACAGGTTGCAGTCCAGGGTCTTTACTAGAACAGGTAAATTGACCCACAAACAGTCCCAGCTAGGAGGGGACCTGGATGTCTGAGAGCAACGGGGAAATTGGCCCTGGTCAGGGTGAGGGTGTAGGCCTACCGTGCTTTCTGTGCTCCTTCTGGCTATCTCCTCGTTATAGGGTAACAGCCCACGTTTCCGAGCTTTCCGTGTATACTCGCCTGTATGGCCTGCGACGTGGGTTCCTTTCTGCTCCCAGCCTTGTACGGCTTTGCTGGTCCCTTCTGTTGTGGCAGAGCCTCCAGGCTTCTTAGGCCAAGGAATATACAGTCCCCTGCGGACTGGTTATCTGCTGGGGGATGTAGAATCCTCCCAGCCTCAGACACCAAAGTCTGGTAAAGTCAGTCTCTTATCTGCCAAGACAGGCTTGCTTCGCCTCTTGTCTCTGGCTTGTGGCTCTCCTCCTGCCACACTTCTTCTTAGGTGCAGTGCAACTGTCTGTCCCTGCTCTGCTCCGGGACACGTCTCAGTGCTGAGACAGGCCATCAAGTTCTCTCTAACCCTGCCCCCAGCACCAGCTTTTATAGGGGCAGCCTGCTCCCCCTACTGGCCTGAGACAGGAGGTACTGCATGCTAATGTTCCCCTGACTAGAGAACCTCCCCCCTGCTCTCAGACACAGCTTTATTACATTTTGTGGCATCCAGGCCAGGGTGACACATTCCCCCCTAGTGAAATTTAGTACTCCGGGACTAAACAGTAAACAAAGACAATTTGCATGACCATAAAACATTAACAGACAGACGACGCACAGCTTGAGTTCTTAAGGTCACAGTGTGGTCTGTGACCGGGTGTCCATATCACCAATACAACGGGGAGCCTTAACCAGGTGGGGGTCTGTCCTACCCCAAGTCCTTTACAGTCTTAGTTCATTCCTTGGTTAGGCTCCGAACGCAGTCCATACAAGGTCCCGGTTATACAAAGTCCATGACCTTTGAGTCCTTACGGTAGCTGCAAGAAACTGAAACACAGAATTACCAAACATGCATGTAACTTGGCAAACAATTCAACATTTGGCAACAGGGTTATTTACAATCTTAGCGCGCTCTATATTCTCCAGCGAGCGGGTATCTGCCCCTTTGTGCTCCTGGTTGACCTACGTAGCCCACTGTCTGGTGGTGGACCAACCTGTCTTTCCCCACTAGCGATAGGGGTACAGCTACCAGCTGGGTGTACAGGTAGGGCAGGCAGCTGTCTGCGGGTCCTTTGGCTTACCGCAGGCATGGCAGGCTCACTGTCAGCAGAGGGTTGACTCTCCTGGGCTGCTGGTACAGGCTCTTCTGCCTCTGGAACCGCTTGCTCCTCTTCACCTTCCGGCTCTGGTGTTGGTTGTTGCTGTGCCGGTTGCAGGAAATGCAGGACGGGTACCACTATGGCATCATTTATGCGAGTCCAGGACCGAGGGAACTCTCCGAGAAAGGTGCTGATCATTTCTTCCTTGTCCTCTGCGGGTTCAAGGTCACTTTGATCCTCTTCTGCACTAAGGAGTTGCTTGGGGCATCTTTTGAGGTGGTCTCTGGAGACGGTACTAGTGGTTTCTCCTCCGTCCTTGGTGATCACGCACACCTTCGGGTTGTCGTGATCAGACTGCAGTACGGTGTAGGGTTCCCTTTCCCACTGGTCGTCCAACTTATGTAGCCTTCTTTTTCGCTTTAGGACTTGCTCACCAGGTTCTAGGGGACCAGCAGGGGCGTGTTGATTGAAGAGTTTTTCTTGCCTCTCTCTCACCTGGGCCAGGCTCTTCTCCACACTCTCCTGTACCTTCTTGTACTGCAGTTGCCTTTCCGTATCCCAGTCCGCATCCGGGGAGGTGTCCTCAGGTATTAGGACTCCCATCTCCAGGTCTACGGGCAGCTTACCTGGTCTGGCTCGCATCAGGTAAGCCGGGGTGCAGTTTGTAGCATTCACCGGGATATTGTTGTATAGGTCTATCAGATCCGGCAGTTTTTCTGGCCACAGGCTGCGTTCCTCCAGGGGCAACGTCTTTAGGAGATCAATGACTATGTTGTTCATTTTCTCACACATCCCGTTGGTTTGTGGGTGGTAAGGCGTTGTCCGAATCTTCTTACAGCCATAGAGGTTGCAGAACTCCTGGAAGATTTCAGCTTCGAACGCTGGACCCTGGTCTGTCAGGACCTGTTCCGGATACCCGTGTGGATGGCAGAAATATTGCTGGAAGGCTCTGGCCGCTGTTTGGGCTGTCAAGTCCTTTACCGGGACCACCACTAGAAAACGGGAATAGTGGTCCACGATTGCCAGGGCATAGATGTATCCAGACCGGCTTGGAGCCAATTTGACGTGGTCCAGAGCTACCAGCTCAAGAGGCTGCATGGTGACGATGGGCCTCAAGGGTGTCTTCTAGCTGGTGCGGTCCTTCCTCCTTAGGTGATAAGGGCCACAGTCTCTGCACCATTTTTCTACAGCTCCTCTCATGCCGACCCAAAAGAACCTTCCTCTTAGCAGGAACTCCAGTTTCTTCCAACCGAAGTGCCCCGCTCTGTCATGGTAAGCCCCCAGGACCATAGCTGCATCCCGCCTTGGGACCACGACTTGCCAGGTCAGCTCGTGCGTCCGGTGGTTGACAATCCTTCTACACAGCTTGCCTTCGTAGAGGAACAGCTTGCTCTTCTCCTTCCACAGCTGCTTGGCTTCCTCTGGAGCATCCGGATCCATGCGGGCGTCTTCCTGGGTCAGCAGTTCTTTCACCAGGCGGATGGCAGGGTCACTATCTTGGGTCTCGGCCCAGCTGTGGTGAGGTAGGGGATTGATCATCACGGTTGTTAGATCCTCCTCCTTCATGCGGTGGGAGTATTGAGCGGCTCCATACCGGTGAAACGCGGGGAGTTCTACCTCCTCCAGCTCTTCTGGGTCTTCGTCACCTTCAGGTAAGTGAGGCATCCTAGATAGGGCGTCCGCGTTGGCATTGGTTTTGCCTGCCCGGTACTTGATCACGAAGTCATAGTTGGAGAGACGGGCCATCCACCGCTGTTCCAGGGCACCCAGTCTTGCATTGTCCACGTGTGTCAACGGGTTGTTGTCCGTGTACACGGTGAACTTTGCGGAGGCCAGGTAATGCTTGAAGCGTTCCGTCACGGCCCACACCACTGCCAAGAATTCTAGCTTGAAGGAGCTGTAATTCTCCGGGTTCCTCTCGGTGGGCCTCAGCTTCCGGCTGGCGTACGCGATCACCCTTTCTCTGCCCTGTTGGTTTTGGGACAGTACGGCTCCCAGTCCCACATTACTGGCGTCTGTGTGAAGGATAAAAGGCTGCCCATAGTCAGGGTAGGCCAGGATCTCATCCCCCGTGAGGGCCATCTTCAACTGGCGGAAGGACTCCTCTTCCGGTTTATCCCACTTGAAGGGCGGCTTTTGGCTCCTGGACTTAGACTGTCCGATTAGGAGGTCCTGCATGGGAGCTGCCATCTTAGTGAACCCGGGGATGAACCTTCGGTAGTAGCCTACCAACCCGAGAAACTGTCTCACCTCTTTGATGTTCGAGGGGCTTGGCCAGCTCTTGATTGCCGTGACCTTGTCAGGGTCGGGGGCCACTCCTTCCGCGCTTACCACGTGCCCTAGGTACTGGACCTTTGGTTTCAGCAGGTGACACTTCGATGGTTTCACCTTCAGGCCATAGCCTGCCAGGGCTTCGAACACCTCAGCCAGGTGTTTGAGATGGTCCTCGTAGGTCTTCGAATAGACGATCACGTCGTCCAGGTAAAGGAGAACCGTCTCGAAGTTTCGGTGCCCTAGACAGCATTCCATCAGCCTCTGGAAGGTCCCTGGTGCGTTGCAGAGCCCGAAGGGCATACAGTTGAACTCACTCAGTCCCATCGGGGTGGTGAAGGCGGTCTTCTCCTTGTCAGCCTCTGCCACAGGAACCTGCCAGTACCCGCTAGTAAGGTCCAAAGTAGAAAAGAAGTTAGCTGATTTTAGTGCGGCTAAAGACTCCTCTATTCTAGGCAGCGGATATGCGTCTTTGTGGGTGATACGGTTGATTTGTCTATAGTCGACGCACATTCTCATGGTGCCGTCTTTCTTTTTCACCAGAACCAAGGGGGCTGCCCAGGGGCTACAGCTGTCTCTAATGACCCCAGCTTCTTTAATTTCTCTTAGCATGCCCTTGGCGTTCTGATAATGTGCAGGGGGTACAGGCCTGTGTCTCTCTTTTATTGGTGGGTGGCTCCCTGTGGGGATGTGGTGTTCTATCCCCTTTACTCTGCCGAAGTCTAGCGGGTGCTTACTAAAGACTCTCTCGTACTCCTGTAACACCCGGTAGACTCCTTGTTTTTGGTGCAGGGGAGTGGAGTCAGCACCCACATGGAGTTTCTGGCACCAGTCCTCCTTTTGTTTCTAGGAGCCATTACACTCCGCCTGAGGAGATGGAGGCAAGGGTTCCACGGCCCTGATAGCTTTGTGTTCGACCACAAACAGCTTGGCGAGTGTAGCGTACCTGGGTAAGTGTACCTCCCTCTCCCCAATGTTGAGGATGCGGACGGGCACCCTCCCATGACGGACATCAACCACCCCCCGGGCTGTCAAAATGGTGGGCCTGCTGTCTGAGTACACGGGTTCTACCATGGCTTGGTAGTCTCTACCTCTCAACCCGATTGCAGTCCGACACCAGATCATCATTTCACTTTTGGGAGGCATGGAAATGGTGAATGGGTCACTCAGTCTTACGCTACCGATCTCACCACCAGACAGTTCTACCTGCTGCCGTCTCATCAGGGCTTTTATCTCCTTGTTGAGGACTCTCTGCTGGCTGGAACTAGCATTCACCGCCACCTGTTGTAGAATTACAATTACTTCTGAAAGACAATTTTCGATCACGTTAGTACCCACAGTTATTTTAGGGTGACTTTCACGACGGTCAATGTCCACAATAATCACTCCCTGTGCCGGCAGTTCAACTTTACCAATTTTAATGGTCATCTCCTTGAACCCCATCTGCGGCACGGGTAAGCCATTACTGGCGATGATGCTCAAGTTACTGTCTGGATACTGTGTGATATCAGCATCAGTCCAATACTGCTTAAAAAGTACATAAGGGATAGTGGTTACTTGTGACCCAGTATCCAGCAAGGCGCTCATGGGGATACCGTCCAGCACCACGGGTAAAACCGGGCGCCCCCCAACGTACTTATTATGCCAATTGTAAGGGCCTGGTGATCTTATGCCTGGGGGTTGGCCCTCTGCCCCAGGTTGGACCCGTTTAAATTACAGTACCTGGAAATGTGTCCGGGCTGGTTGCACCGACGGCAAATGGGCTGTCCATCCTCTGCGTAGCGGTCTGTGGGCCTCCCTCGGAATGACGGGATCCTCCTCTGTCGATGCCACGGGACATCCTCCGGACTTGAAGCCAGCTCGATGGGTCTTGCCGGGTCCACTTGCAACGCCTGGACGGTCCTGGTCAACGCCGCGACGCTCCTGGTCAGCTCCTGGACTTGGTGGTGCAGGTCTTTCGACGGGGCTTGGTTCAGGGCCTGTGCATCAGCCCCCACGGGGTCCATAGAGGAGGGCGCCGCCTCCTGGTGGTAGGTGAGAGCAGGGCGCCGGAGGTTTATAGCGCCACTGGTTGCAGATTCACGGAGCACCCTTATGGCCCTGTCCTTAAATTGGGCAAAGGTCAGGTCGGGGTTCTGAAAGAACATGAGGCGCAGTTGGGCCCTGTGGGCGCTAGACAGCAGACCTTCTATGAATTGTTCTGTTAGCAGCTTATCCGTTTCCTGCACACTGCCAGGGTCAGTTTGTTGAATAGCCCTCAAGGCTTCCTGCAGATTTAGGGCATAGTCTCTGATGCTGTCCTGTGCCCGCTGCTTACATCCATAGAACCTCATTTTAATCTCAGCGGAGGTATGTGTGTCAAAGGTACCCCGCAGCCGGGCCAGAATACCCTTCACAGTCCTTTTCTCCTCAGTGGGCCATGATTTTACCTCCCTTTGGGCTGCACCAGTTAACTGCCCTGTTAGTATGCTGACCTTCTGTTCCTCTGTCAGGGGGTAAACCTGGAACAAACTGTACAGCCTTTCCTTAAAGTCAGTTAGGGCATGGGGCTCCCCTGAGTACTTGGGCAGCCAGGCCGCTCCAGGGATGTAGGGCAGGGAAAAGGGCATCACCGCTGCTGCAGCTGTGTTGGTGGTAGTGGGCGCCTCTGTGTCCGACATCTTCCTCCCCCCTAGTTAAGCGTGGCCTACCTTCCGACGATCCTCTTCTGTAGGCCGCGGCTCCGCTGCTGCTGCTCTGGACGAGGACCTTGCGTCGCGTCCTGATGACGTCAGCGTCGCTCTCTCTCCCTTCCAGGACCTTGCGCAGCGTCGGTGCGTGGGGCGGAGCTTCGGGTCTCGCGCGCTTTCGGCGTCCACGCCCCTCTTCTTCCTGCTCGGCGTCCTGAAGATGGCGTCCGATGGCGGGAAGCAGCTGCGGATGGCGGGAAGACGGCAGAAGACGGCGGGAAACGGTCCAAGATGGCGTCTGATGGCGGGAATCGGCTCCGGATGGTGGGAAACGACTCCGGACGGTGGGAAACTTCGCCACAGGTAAGTTACAAAAGTCTTTTTCAGGCACGCAGTACCCGGTGGTTGCGGGCACGAAATCCTGCTGACTACGCCAAAGCTGACTCGCCCCCTGGACCGTGGGGCACTCGGATCCGGGCAATAGGGGAACGATGGGGGTAGTAGTGGCAACCCGGTTCCGTGGCTCAGGGTGGTCAGACCAGTGGTAGTCCGTTATGTGCTGATGTTTATGTCCGACTACGCCACCCGTGGATTGCGGTTATTAGGAACCACCGCTGCATGCAGACCGCTGGGGCTGATGAGGTGTGCAGCTAGGGTAGTGTGACTCCCCATGGGAAGAGTGCGGCCCCAGGGCAGTATAATGGATGTTGGGAGTGATGGTAGTGAGAGTCCCAGTGCTGATAGTGCTGGAGGAGCAAGGAGCACGCAGACAACAGGTTGCAGTCCAGGGTCTTTACTAGAACAGGTAAATTGACCCACAAACAGTCCCAGCTAGGAGGGGACCTGGATGTCAGAGAGCAACGGGGAAATTGGCCCTGGTCAGGGTGAGGGTGTAGGCCTACCGTGCTTTCTGTGCTCCTTCTGGCTATCTCCTCGTTATAGGGTAACAGCCCACGTTTCCGAGCTTTCCGTGTATACTCGCCTGTATGGCCTGCGACGTGGGTTCCTTTCTGCTCCCAGCCTTGTACGGCTTTGCTGGTCCCTTCTGTTGTGGCAGAGCCTCCAGGCTTCTTAGGCCAAGGAATATACAGTCCCCTGCGTACTGGTTATCTGCTGGGGGGATGTAGAATCCTCCCAGCCTCAGACACCAAAGTCTGGTAAAGTCAGTCTCTTATCTGCCAAGACAGGCTTGCTTCGCCTCTTGTCTCTGGCTTGTGGCTCTCCTCCTGCCACACTTCCTCTTATGTGCAGTGCAACTGTCTGTCCCTGCTCTGCTCCAGGACACGTCTCAGTGCTGAGACAGGCCATCAAGTTCTCTCTAACCCTGCCCCCAGTACCAGCTTTTATAGGGGCAGCCTGCTCCCCCTACTGGCCTGAGACAGGAGGTACTGCATGCTAATGTTCCCCTGACTAGAGAACCTCCCCCCTGCTCTCAGACACAGCTTTATTACATTTTGTGGCATCCAGGCCAGGGTGACACACTTGCATTCCAAGGAATGGGGTAAGGACAACTGGACACTGCACTGGGACAAGGACGTGGACGGGGATTGTTGCAAGTCTGCAACGACAGGTGCATGGCGGGAGGTATCTTCACATGCGCCAAGGATTACTTATGATGGGCACACTTTTAGGCAGTGACCTGGGAGTCAGAGATGATTCCAGAGGTCTTCCCCATGCTGTTCCCATGTCTTTTCAGCACTGTATGCATGTGTCTGATGATGTGTCACACACCACATGGCCAGATAAGGTTGTAAAATGTTAAAATGACATTTCCTGGTGAATGCATTTGTCTTGGTTGAAAGCAATGCAAAAGTGCAAAAACGCATCAAAAACGCTACTTGTGAACATAGCCCAAGGTGTGGAGGAGTATTTTTGTTTTTGGTTATTTATTTTGCCTTATATATAAGTCATTACCCTGGAAAGGATGTTCCAGGAAAATCCATTTTGGTTTAGTTTTTGTATATTTTATTTTGAGTCCGTAAAAGTGGCATAATACTCTGACAACGCTGTTGACAGCAGTGATCTGGGAGTCAGAATTGCTTCCAGGGGTCTTCCCCATGCTGTTCCCATGTCATTTGAGCACTGCTCCCATCGATTTGGGCAATTTTTAGGCCCTCTGCAGACCGCCGGGGGGAGCCGCCTGAAAAATGCTGGAGTTTCCCATAGACTTACATTGGGCTCGTTGCTCGGGTCGAGCACCCGAGTATTCCAATTTGCTCCACCCGAGCAACGAGTACCCGAGCATTTTAGTGCTCGCTCATCACTAGCAGGTACCTCTGGCAGAATCGGCGAAGGAGAAGACCGCCTTTATAACCCCGGAAGGCCTCTATCAGTATGTCGTCTTGCCTTTTGGGTTACATGGGGCCCCGGCTACATTCCAGAGGCTGATGGACATAGTTTTGGAGCCCCATCAGAATTACTCGTCCACATATTTGGATGATATTATCATCTTTAGTACTGATTGGCTGACCCACTTGTCCCAGGTACAAGCAGTAGTGTATTCGCTCAGAGTAGCGGGCCTGACAGCGAACCCAAAAAATGTGCGTTAGGCCTCGAGGAAGCCCGGTACTTGGGGTACGTGATTGGCCATGGGGTTATCAAACCCCAAATAAACAAGATCAAGGCCATTCAAAACTGGCCCAAGCCTGTGAGTACTAAACAAGTGAGAGCGTTCCTCAGCATCGTTGGGTACTACCGACGATTTATACCTAACTTTGCTGGGAGAACGGCGGCCCTGACCGATCTGTTAAAAGGTAAGAAGTCGGTATTGGTTCGGTGCAACCCCCAAGCAGAAGAAATGTTCCAGTCCATGAAGTTGGCGTTGTGTGGACAGCCGGTCCTCATCAGCCCCAACTTTAAGAAAACCTTCATCATGCAAACTGATGCCTCAGAGGTAGGCCTAGGTGCGGTACTGTCGCATGAGGTGAACGGAGAAGAACATCCGGTCACCTACTTGAGCAGAAAACTTACCCCGGCAGAGAAAAATTATAGCGTAGTGGAGAAGGAGTGCTCGGCAATTAAGTGGGCCTTGGAGTCCCTACGCTATTATTTGCTCGGGCGACAGTTTCGCTTAGTTACGGACCATTCGCCCCTCGTCTGGATGAGAAATGCAAAGGAGAGGAATGCTCGGGTCACCAGATGGTTCCTGTCCCTACAAAATTTTAGTTTTTCGGTGGAACATCGAGCTTGGAAGTTGCAGGGAAATGCAGATGCCCTGTCACGGGCACCCTGTATGGTTACAAGTGTTCAACCCCACAAGTTTGAACAGAGGTGGGGGGGGGGGATATGTGAGGCAGTGACGGGAATCATATGCGAGGGACGGTATATTTCTCCTAGAATGTGCATAGAGGCATATTAAACCAGCTGGAGTGCATTGCAGTCACAGAGATAGCTGTGATTGCAGTGCAGGATAAAAGTAAGTTTGGACTTGGTCAAACTAGTTGACCAAGGAAGATTTGGTAAAACCCAGCATGGGCTTTTATTCTTGGAGTAGACTACAGTAATGGCAGTAGGGCAGTCCACTCCCTCCAGCCTGGGTCTTACAGGTGGCTCATGGCCACAGATTCCTGTTTAAAACCTGCAGCAAAAGGTTTGGGTGTGTCAGTTTCTGGTTTGCAAGCAGCAGAGCAAGAGGCTCTGCTCTGTACAGGCTTGTGTGAGGCTGAACACAGGCCTGTGAAGGCTCTGCATCTGATGCACCCTGGGGGACACTGCACGGCCGTCTCCCACGGCAAAAGGGTCTGATGAACTATGTGGACATCCCGGCTGCGATCCGGAGGACAGCTTTTGTTTTGAACTGTGAGTTTTGCTGAATAAAGCCAATTAAGTTGGACTTTTCTTGGGTCACTGCCTCCTTTCTGCACTGTGTGAACACTGCTACATCTTTTACATTTTAAAAATTACAAAAAGGAAAATGGGCTGATGCAAAAATTTTGACACACTTGGAAATTTGTGTGCTCAGATAACTTTGACCAAGGTTTTAGACTTTAATTAGCCTGTTAGGGTTATGGCTTGTTCACTATAATCATTAGGAAAGGCCAGGTGATGCAAATTTCCTTGCTTTATTAAAAAACAGTCTCCTCTCATCGTGTGCCAAAAAACAGCAGCCGTGGGTTCTACTAAGCAGCTGCCCAGCACTCTGAAAATGGAAATGGTGGAGGTCCACAAAGCAGGAGAAGGCTATAAGTAGATAGCCAAGTGTTTTCAAGTTGCCCTTTCCTTAGTTTGAAATGCAATTAAGAAATGGCAGTTAACAGGAACAGTGGAGGTCAATATAAGGTCTGGAAGATCAAGCAAAATTTCAGTGATATCTCCTCATAGGATTGCTAGAGAGGCCAATCAGAACCCCTGATTCACTGGAAAAGACCTTCAGAAAGATTTAGCAGACTCTGGAGTTGTGGTACATTGTTCTACTGTTCAGAGACAACTGCACAAATATGGCCTTCATGAAAGAGTTATCAGAAGAAAACCTCTCCAGCGTCCTCACCATAAAACTCAGCATCAGAAGTATGCAAAAGAACATCTAAATAAGCCTGATGCATTCTGGAAACAAGTCCTGTGGACCTATGAGGTTAAAATAGAACTCTTTGGCCACAATGATCAAAGGTATGTGTGGAGAAAAAAGGGCACAGAATTTCAGGAAAAGAACATCTCCCCAAACATTAAGTATGGGGGTGAAACAATCATGCATTGGGGTTGCGTTGCAGCCAATGGCACGGGAAACATATCACGGGTAGAGGGAAGAATGGATTAAGTTAAATTTCAACAAATTCTTCATGCAAACATAACATCATCTGTAATAATCCTAAACACACGTCAAAATCCACAAAAATTGAAAGACTCTTGGCTGGCTACAAAAGGTATTTACAAGCTGTGATACTTTGAAAATGGGGTGCTCCTAGGTACTAACCATGCAGGGTGCACAAACTTTTGCATTGGCCCATTTTTCTTTTTTGTAATTTTTAAAATGTAAAAGACAATATATTCAGTGGGTACGGAAAGTATTCTGACCCCTTTAAATTTTTCACTCTTTCTTTCATTGCAGCTATTTGGTAAATGCTAAAAAGTTCATTTTTTTCTCATTAAAGTACACTCTGCACCCCATCTTATCTGAAAAAAAACAGAAGTGTAGAAATTTTTGCAAATTTCTTAAATAAGAAAAACTAAAATATCACATGGTTATAAGTATTCAGAACCTTTGCTCAGACACTCATATTTAAGTCACATGCTGTCCATTTCCTTGTGATCCTCCTTGAGATGGTTCTACTCCTTCATTGGAGTCCAGCTGTGTTTAATTAAACTGATAGGACTTGATTTGGAAAGGCACACACCTGTCTATATAAGACCTCACAGCTCACAGCGCATGTCAGACCAAATGAGAATCATGAGCTCAAATGAACTGCCCAAGGAGCTTAGCCAGAATTGTGGCAAGGCACAGATCTGGCCAGGGTTACAAAGGAATTTCTGCATTACTCAAGGTTCCTCAGAGCACAGTGGCCTCCATAATCCTTGAATGGGAGAAGTTTGGGACCACCAGAAGTCTTCCTAGACCTGGCCGTCCAGTCAAATTGAGCAATCGTGGGAGAAGAGCCTTGGTGAGAGAGGTAAAGAAGAACCCCAAGATCACTGTGGCTGAGCTCCAGAGATGCAGTAGGGAGATGGGAGAAAGTTCCACAAAGTCAACTATCACTGCAGCCCTCCACCAGTCGGGCCTTTATGGCAGAGTGGCCCGACGGAAGCTTCTGCTCAGTACAAGACATATGAAAGCCCGCATAGAGTTTGCTCAAAAACACATGAAGGACTCCCAGACTATGAGAACTAAGATTCTCTGGTCTGATGAGACGAAGATAGAACTTTTTGGTGATAATTCTAAGCGGTATGTGTGGAGAAAACCAGGCACTGCTCATCAACTGCCCAATACAATCCCAACAGTGAAACATGGTGGTGGCAGCATCATGCTATGGGGTTGTTTTTCAGCTGCTGGGGCAGGACGACTGGTTGCAATTGAAGGAAACATGAATGCGGCCAAGTACAGATATATCCTAGATGAAAACCTCTTCCAGAGTGCTCTGGACCTCAGACTTGGCTAAAGGTTCACCTTCCAACAAGACAATAACCATATTCACACAGCTAAAATAACAAAGGAGTGGTTTCAGAACAACTCTGTGACCATTCTTGACTGGCCCAGCCAGAGCCCTGACCTAAACCCAATTGAG
The DNA here is from genome assembly GCF_046119375.1 of Phyllobates terribilis. Lineage (NCBI taxonomy): Eukaryota > Metazoa > Chordata > Amphibia > Anura > Dendrobatidae > Phyllobates > Phyllobates terribilis. The sequence goes on along the minus strand of NW_027362763.1, from coordinate 744,568,684 downwards.
CATATCTGGAGAGACCCGAGAATGGCTGTCCACCAACGTTCACCATCCAACCTGACGGAACTGGAGAGGATCTGCAAGGAAGAATGTCAGAGGATCCCCCAAATCCAGGTGTGAAAAATTTGTTGCATCATTCCAAAGAAGACTCATGGCTGTACTAGCTCAAAAGGGTGCTTCTACTCAATACTGATCAAAGGGTCTGAATACTTATGACCATGTGATATTTCAGTTTTTCTTTTTTAATAAATTTGCAAAAATTTCAACATTTCTGGGTCTTTTTCAGTCAAGATGGGGTGCAGAGTGTACTTTAATGAGAAAAAAAAGAACTTTTTAGAATTTGTCAAATGAAACAGTGAAAAATCTAAAGGTTCTGAATACTTTCCATACCCACTGTATACTGTAGATATTTTTTTCATAAAATACAGAGGAAATCTGTCACCTTTAACTCTAGCTCTTAACTATTCACAATAACAATAATTTTGACCAGGGGTGCCCAAACTTTTGCATGCCATTGTATATGAAATATGAAATTGCTATTGAAATTATAACTAAAAGAAAATGCATACAGTAAAAAATGTGTACCATATCAATGCTGTTTGAAATGTATCTACCACCCTCCTTAACCACACACTATTTTAGATATATGAGTATCCTCCTTGTGGAAGTACCAACAAAAGAGCAAGGAAAGTATTTTTGAGACATTATCTGTCCTTCCCTGCAGATTCTTCAATTAATATTGTCAATCCGCACATGGAGTTCTACTCTGTGTCATAAACATAATTTAATAGTGTGGCAGCCTGCCTAAATTTTTGGGTTAAGAGATCAATTCCCTAGCTGTCTTCCTGAAGATAAATTAGTTGACCCATATCTTGGGGTTTAGAGGTTGATGCGGCTCCACAAAGTCACATTGTGGGACTTCAGTCACTATTGGGTAAGCTCAACTTTGTATGTATTTTTGTAGGCTGATTTTTTATCAAACAGCTACTGTAAATCCAGGGACCTCTGAATTCTTCAGGTGTGGGATCATTTATTGACCTCTAAGTGGAGTCTGCGAGTTGATGCATCAGGCAGCAGGAGAGTTGCCCTTTTTTGTACATTCTCAAGTAAGCAGAACTCTAAGGGCATATTGCTAGGAAATGTGAAAGGCACGTACCCTAAATGCTCTAAGACTACTCATTTCGGGTAAGAGATTTATTAAATTTGTCCACCAATGGGGCGTTACCATCCGCCTAGGAGCAATACCCCTTACTTTTAAATGTATCTACTGGTAGATCCCCATTACACACTATTCATTTATTACAACTTGCCCTTACCACCTAATTTGAATTTTCGATGGTTCTAAGGGAACATGGTCATAGAATCTATTCTCTCAGAATAAGTGTCGCAACTTAAGCTTCTCAACTGTGCCGGGGCCCCAGTGGGTAATACATTGACATTGGACGCACCAACTCGTTATGAGGTCCAAATGATAACTGATGTCATTGTTCAACTTTTTTATCCTTTTCTTTTGTCTGATCTTTGCATGATTAATAGGCCACCAGTGTTGTGTCTTGACCCACAGAAGATCTGCAGAGCAGAGAGATGATCTTCTCCAGGGATGTGCTGGATGCATGCTGGTTCTTCTGCTAGTGTGGGAGTAAGTTGGTCAAGAATGTGTCTGGATTGGTGAGGCTGGGTGTTCCTTTGGGTGCTCCCAAAATTCTCTTCAGTCACATGAGGGAAAATGACTTACATAGAGACACTTGCTAAGAATAATAAAGCAGGAAATGGTTTGTTTAGTTGGGCTCTGGCTGATGAGGTCAGGCATGATGCTTTGATTGGATTGGTGTTATGCACAGGACCCTACGGCACTAAACTAATTCTTTTGATCCTTTTTATTCACCTCCTGCAGGCATAGAAGTTCAACATTGCATGCTGGATGGTTATGCTGTTAGGCTATTTTGGGAAGATATCTGAGCAACTGAAGTATATGACATTTTTAATGTTTGCCTACTCGACATCTTGGTGAAGGCCATTGCTATTTGAGGGGGATCGTACATGGTGTGTGGTGACACTAAAGTTGTCTCTTGGCAAGTTAGCCGGTCTAGGAGCTTTAAATGCTTTTATGTAAGAGGAAATAGGTTTTGCAGAAGGACTTTCTAACAATAATAAAGCTGGAAATGGTTTGTATGGTGGGCCTCTTGCCGGAGGTCTGGCTGGCGTGGTCAGATATGGTGCTTTGATTGCTTTGGGTGGTATGACCAGGAATTTAGTGTATGCCTATGCAAAAGGGAAGTCCTATATTTTGAATTGTTGGCCCTGAACTTGATGTTCCTAACTCTAACTGGTACTGGAAACTGGACACAGAAATGGCAAATGGAGCGGTCACTCGCAGAAAGTGTCATAAAAAAGCTGTTCTGTCAGGCTAAATACTTAAAAGAGTTGTCCACCACCAAAAATGCAATTCATTATTAACTATCCAGTTTTCACTAAATTTTTTCCTAATTTATATTTATAAAAAAAAATGCTCATCTGGTCACATTACATCCTGTTCTCAGATACTATCTACTTCCGATGACATTACACTGTGTGCAGAATTATTAGGCAAATGAGTATTTTGATCACATGATACTTTTTATACATGTTGTCCTACTCCAAGCTGCATAGGCTTGAGAGCCAACTCCCAATTAAGTAAATCTGGTGATGTGCATCTCTGTAATGAGGAGGGGTGTTGACTATTGATATCAACACCCTATATAAGGTGTGCTTAATTATTAGACAGCTTCCTTTCCTTTGGCAAAATGGGTCAGAAGAGAGATTTGACAGGCTCTGAAAAGTCCAAAATTGTGAGATGTCTTGCTAAGGGATGCAGCAGTCTTGAAATTTCCAAACTTTTGAAGCGTGATCACCGAACAATCAAGCGTTTCATGGCAAATACCCAACAGGGTCGCAAGAAGCGTATTGGCCAAAAGAGGCGCAAAATAACTGCCCATGAATTGAGGAAAATCAAGCGTAAAGCTGCCAAGATGCCATTCGCCACCAGTTTTGCCATATTTCAGAGCTGCAACGTTACTGGAGTATCAAAAAGCACAAGGTGTCCGATACTCAGGGACATGGCCAAGGTAAGGAAGGATGAAAAACGACCACCTTTGAACAAGAAACATAAGATAAAATGTCAAGAATGGTCCAAGAAATATCTTAAGACTGATTTTTCAAAGGTTTTATGGACTGATGAAATGAGAGTGACTCTTGATAGGCCAGATGGATGGGCCAGAGGCTGGATCAGTAAAGGGCAGAGAGCTCCACTCCGACTCAGACGCCAGCAAGGTGGAGGTGGGGTACTGGTATGGGCTGGTATCATCAAAGATGAACTTGTGTGACCTTTTCGGGTTGAGGATGGAGTGAAGCTCAACTCCCAGACCTACTGCCAGTTTCTGGAAGACAACTTCTTCAAGCAGTGGTACAGGAAGAAGTCGGTATCGTTCAAAAAAACATGATTTTCATGCAGGACAATGCTCCATCACATGCATCCAACTACTCCACAGCGTGGCTGGCCAGTAAAGGTCTAAAAGAAGAAAAAATAATGACATGGCCCCATTGTTCACCTGATCTGAACCCCATAGAGAACCTGTGGTCCATCATAAAATGTGAGATCTATAGGGAGGGAAAACAGTACACCTCTCGGAACAGTGTCTGGGAGGCTGTGGTGGCTGCTGCACGCAATGTTGATGGAAAACAGATCAAGCAACTGACAGAATCTATGGATGGAAGGCTGTTGAGTGTTATCATAAAGAAAGGTGGCTATATTGATCCCTAATTTTTTTGTTTTTTGTTTTTGCATGTCAGAAATGTTTATTTTTAAATTTTGTGTACTGATATTGGTTTACCTGGTGAAAATAAACAAGTGAGACGGGATTATATTTGGTTTTTATTAAGTTGCCTAATAATTCTGCACAGTAATAGTTACCTGCACAAACAGATATCCTCCTAAAATAGCCAAATCTAAAAAAAAAAACATTCCAACTTCCAAAAATATTAAGCTTGGATATTTATGAGTCTTTTGGGTTGATTGAGAACATAGTTGTTGATCAATAATAAAAAATAATCCTCTAAAATACAACTTGCCTAATAATTCTGCACACAGTGTATTTTGAATTACCCACCTTGCTTTGTGGTGAATGAGCACATGTTCAGTGCAAATGTAATGCAAACCGGTCCTTGAATTTGACATCTGTGATGATGTTCAAGCCGACAAAATGTGTAGTAGCTGATTCAAAAGGGAATGTCATCGGAAGAGGCTGGCATCTGAAAGCAGTGCGCCAAGTGGCTTGGAGAGGTATCTAAAGAAGGGTACATTTCTTCTAATAAATATAATGTAGAAATTCTTTCTTTAGTTTCAGTCTCTTTAAAAATTGGTTCTGTCAGGTAACAAAATACTCAGCAATTTCGAAAATTAAAGCACCCAGAGGCTTAGGGCTACTTAAATTGGAAGATGTGCAAGTGTCGTGCAAGCACACCTCATATGTTACACAACACGTGTCAAACTCCGGCCCGTAAGATGGTTTTATTTGGCCTTCGACACCAGAACTGCCACCCCATGTGGGGCCTATTATTCTGTATGGAGGACTATGTGGGGCCATTATTCTGTATTGAGGACTATGTGGGGCCGTCATTCTGTATTGAGGACTGTGTAGGGCCATTATTCTGTATTGAGGACTGTGTGGGGCCCAGTATACAAAAATTTTTTTAAGCTTTACATACCTGCAGAATATACACATTCTCCTGACTCCTATGTCATTCATAAATGGCTCTTAGGAATTGAGATATTGCTCTTATTCACTTTAGGACAGAAACATCCCGTTGCATTCTGTAGAAACAGGAACAGATAACAATGCTTTTCTGTTTCCATATTTGTCAAAGACTATAATGGAGACTAAGACACTGATTCATCAATAAATTTGCGCTGGAGTAAGATGCGCCAAATTCATTAAAAAATTCATTAATGAATTTTGAGCATATTTTAGCTGCTGTGTCCTACCACAATAATTATACACCATTCTGGCGTTGTCGTTGATGCAAATTGATTCAATTACATAATTTACGCCACTTTTGTTGTGTAAATAATGATACATTTATTGGCCAGGTTTGGCTACACCCCCTGCAGTTTTTTAGCACTGGCATAAAAACGTCAAAAGTTTTGCGACATTTTAAATAGTTTTATGCCAAAGGATGAATCAGCCTTCAAGTCTTCTTATCTACTTCTCCATCCAGTGCTAGAATCAAGCACCCCCATTCTTCTGAATGGTGAGACACAGCAGCACATAATCTTCTGAGCATGACTAAGATTGAGTTGATTTTGTAAATTTTGGCCCCAGTTCATTAAGCCTGGCGTTTTGAACTTGCAATTCGACAGAAATGTTACTGTGGTCATAGACAAAAATTGCAAAAAATTTGTGAAATCCAGTGCAATCCAGTGAACGTTGAAATTCTGTTGAGAAATGTTTCTCCCCTCACAGAATAATTGTGTTTTACATTTAATTTTTCCTATCCACCTGAACCATTTATACTTCCTTTTCCCCTAATCTAAAATGAATGTTCATCTGTTACTACTGAAAATTGAACTTAAATCTACTAGAAATCTGTTCACCTAAAATGTATATATTTTATAATAAAGAATCTGTCACCAGGATTTTTGCTACCCCATTTGAAAGCAGCATAATGTAGGAGCAGAGACCCTGATTACAGTGATGGGTCACTTACTGGGCTGCTTGTTGCAGTTTTGATAAAAAGTTTTAGCTGCAGCAGATCTATCAGTTTTCTGAATGCTGAGCTGTGTATAACCCCGCCCACACCACTGATTGGCAGCTTTCTGTGTACACTGTGCATAGGCAGAAATCTGTCAATCAGTGGTGGGGGCGGGGTTATACAGAGCTCATGAATATGAAGGATTAGATTGGAGAAGGTTTTGTAGTCCTCTAGTGATAATCCTCTGCTGATAAAATGTCATTCTATAAAAACTGCAGCGAGCGGCCCAGTAAAAGACACTTTGCTGGAATCAGGGTTTCTGTTTCTACTTAATGCTGTTCACAGATTGGGTGGCACAAATATGGTGAAAGTTTATCTTTAATGAAAACCTGTCAGATCCAGTAACTCTATTAACCTGCAGATGTGTGGTTACAAATAATAATAATAATAATAGTGTTACAAAGGTGCTCGGCAGCAGTACTTAAAGTGCGACACTCGGGAGAAAATTAAATTAATTTCTCCTAGAAGCTGCTAGCTTTCAGTCTTGTCTGACTGTAAGCACATATCGGCACTGACTGACAGCAGGGCATCTATGCACAGCAAGCTATCAATCAGCATCAGGGCATGCTTACATCCGCCACTCACAGTGCTGTGGACAGTGACTGTAATTGCTCTGGGCACGCCTGCATGACTGAAAGCCAGCAGCTCCCAGGAAATATAAAATTAATTTTCTCCCAGGTGTCGCAGTTTCAGTACATTGGCTGGGTACCATTATAACGTTACTAACCTACAGATCGGCCCTATGTCTGCAGGTTAATAGAGTTATCAGACATGACAGGTTGCCTATAAATAATTTCTGTGAAACTAGCATGTATTACTTTAAAAGGGGTTTACGGGACTCAAGAGAAATTTCTGCAGTCACTCTGTGTGACTACACATTGCTGAATTCTGTGCAATGTGCATACTGTTAGGATTCCTGTCTTTTTTTCTAGCATGAGTAAGCATGTAAAAATGTTCTGTTGAGAGAAGTGGATGAGAACCTTGTCTGTGGGTGGGTGGGTGGCTGGAAGTATACATATTTCATACTTATAGTCACGTGACTCCTGCCTTGAACTGGAAATAATTCAGAATCCTGACAGTGTGCATATTGCACAATTCAGCAATCTGCTGTCATATGACATGATGGCAGAATTTTCTCTTGAGCCTGAAAAACCCTTTTAATTTTAACATAAAGTGACAATCTACAGATGGCCATACACATCAGATTAAAGTTGGCGAAGTCATGTATTTTGGTGGTATGTTTTGGCTTTTTAATGTCTATGGGTATCTCCCAGCTTTTCTCCAGCAGAGGATAGCAAGGAAAAGAGGCATCAATGATATTGAATTTTAACACCAAACACTTTGTTCCCATGGGAGATATGTCTGTCAGTGACTTTCTTCTGTCTCCACACCCAGAACACATTCATGCTTGGCCAAGCTGAGCAGATTTGGGGAGAGGTCAGGAACAGAACTGTCGGCCGATTGAGCATATTGGAATTGTGCAGTTGCTAAATACCTGACTGATAATTTCACGTTAGTGCTCAAGTCTGCCAAAACTAAAATAGCTTAGTGTCCCTAAATACTGTATTCTAAAGTTGTACAGTCTGATTTTTTTTGTAGATAATCCACAATTCATATAAAAAAAATGCTCTAACACCAGATGAGTTGTGAGTTTGTATTTTTAGGGGGCATTTACATAAACAGATTTCTGGCCAAAACTGCCAAAAATAATTTCAATTGGTGTAATTGTTTCTATTGGCTCACTGGTTAGCACTGTTGCTTTGCAGCGCTGGGGTCTTGGGGTCAAATCCCACCAAGGACAAGATCTGCAAGGAGCTCGTATGTTCTCCCCGTGTTTGTGTGGGTTTCCTCCGGGTTCTCTGTTTTCCTCCCACACTCCAAAGACATAATGATAGGGAATGTAGATTGTGAGCCCCAATGGGGACAGTGATGATAATGTCTGTAAAGCGCTGTGGAATATGTTGCCGCAAAATAAATAAATAAAAAGCTGATTAAATATGTCTCGGCTGCCTGAAATCTGAATTGTTTTTCGGTTTCTGTACATGTAGCACTTTGTGCACTAAGGTCAAAAACTGTAAGGCAACACTAAATTTCCCACAAATTGCTGCGCATTTTGGCAGCTTGGCTTGAATATGTGAAGCACATAATTTCAATTATAGGAAATTAGTGTGGTTTTACTTTATGAATATAAAGCCCTTAGTAACAAAATAACTATGTATATAAATAGCCAGTTATGGGTGTATCGAAATAACACCTCCTATCAGCTCAAAGGGGCTTTCAAAGTCAAACTTTGTTTCGGGCCATTCTGTTTTTCAGAATCTAATGAGTTCCCTATTTCTTACCCTTTTACTGCACAGAGATGTCGACATTATAGAAAGGACTGCCTGGTTGGGTCTGCAGAATAGATGCTGACTGAAAGCTCTCAGAGTCACACTCAGACAATCAATACCTAGACAATGGCAAAATCAACGTCAAAGAGCAAAGTTGGGGGTTAACAAGTTTATAATCCTGGAGAGACGGAACACTGAAGGGTCAAACAAGCATGAGTGGTAATCCCAAAAATTTTTTTCAACAATTGAAAAAATGGAAAGTATTAATGTTTTAATTTAAAAAATATATATATTAACTTCTTTTATTGTTATACTAGATGGTGGCCCGATTCTAACGCATCGGGTATTCTAGAATATGTATGCGGCCAACCGGGCGCAATCAGCAGAGCAGTGTTTAAATTTGGCGCCAATAATGCTGATTGGTCGCAGCCGCGACCAATCAGCGAATCCTATTAGTGAGGACCGGGGAGCGACGTTGCCTGTGCGGGTACTTCCGCTGCGAGCAGCCGGGAGATGAGCGGCAGCTCGCAGCAGAAGTATCCCGACCGGCGGCGCCACTTGCCGGTCCTCTCTTCACACTTGCCGTCTCGAGATCAGCGGCCCTAGGCGCTGATCTCCCGACGGTAGCCGCATGGAGGGCAGCTAGCGCCGCTCATCTCCCGGCTGTATCGCCGCTGACCTCCGTGCGGCAGATGAGCCGCTAACGGTCGTTATCTTTTTCTGAAATCCCGCGTCGCTGATTGGCCGCGGCCGGACCAATCAGCGACGCGGGATTTCCTGGACAGAAGGACAGACAGACAGACGGGATAAGACGATTATATATATTAGATTTTCCACTTTTAAACGCTAGGTGGAGCAGCTGCTGAAATTTGCCATGAAAATCTAGTGTACAACTAGCTCACATTACGACTGATGTAATGTGGCCTGGATCTCCTCACATGTGTGTGATGTCTCCTCTCCTCCCCTTCTAGACATTTTCAAAAGGATAAGGAAGGATGAAGTTTAGGATCACAGTGCGTAGACATTTTATTGGTGACTGTAAAGTGATACTGACATGTGGACAGCGCAACCGAGGACAGCCTGCAGCATCGAATCTGTTAGCTGGTGCTGCTTGCTGTATCACATGCTGGGATTAGATATGTGGAGTGTATCGCGCACATATTAGAATACAGATTAAAAACAAGATCCAGATTAATCTGATAGTAGCAGGGAATCTGTCACAGATGTGTCATGTGTAATAGACAGTCGCTCTTGATCTGGCTGTAGAAGGCCACTGCACTTGTCAGACACCTTCTTAATTGTAAAAAAAATACTTCTTTCTGTATAATTTTGTATCAAGGACTTCTATATCATGATATTCTTTTAAAAAAATGTATCGATTTATTCTTGGATTGTGCATTAAAAAGAATAATTGCGGAAGGTACATAGAATAGTTAAATAGTTAGAGTAATTGTCCATTTGTCCATAATTAGCTTAATAGTTGAGATTCACCCATCTTTTCCTGGGAACCTGGATGGTAGATTGCGTCTGTCTGTGTCCAGCACGTGTGTCAGGATGACACCATGTGTCGGTTGGGCCTACATCAGCAGCTGGTTTACACAAAGACCCTCGTCCTGTGTCCTGTGGAATGGAACCCCCACCCCCCCCCCCAGTCTCTAACATGGGCTTTTATAGGCCGGTCATATGGCACCTGTTCTTCTAATTATGGTGCTGAACCAAAAATACACAAATAGCATATGTCAGCTAAAAACCCTAACACGATAGCTGATGCAATCTGTATGGTACAGAATTCAGAATAAAGAATAAAATGAATATCCATAATTAATATTTAACATTAATACTTTTTCCTTTAACACCCAGCTGCGGCCTCCCTCCTGCCGCTGATTGACACACCCTTGCATGGGAGTTATAAACTTTCAGTTTGTTCCAGGCAACTGCCGGTGATACTTCTATATACCTCTGTGTTGACTTGGAGCACTAGCAGTCGGCTAGCTTCTTCTCTGATGCCCTGGGAGGACAGTTGGCGTTACTCTTCTGGTGTCTGCTCAAGCTAATTTTATCCCCTTTGTTTGTCTACCTTGTTGTATTTAGTTTGTAGTGCTCACCCCTCCTCCTCCTTATCTAGGGCCAAGCTCTAGGGCAGTGCTGGCGAACATATGGCACGCGTGCCAGAGGGGGCACGCAGAGCCCTCCCTAAGGGCACGCGCGCCATCGCTGCAGCACTTGCACTCCTGTATCGGGCCCGGTGGGTGAGGACTCTGAGCCCGCAGAGTGCCGACGCCAGCCCCTACTTCAGCTAGATGTGCGTTCTCTGATGCACATCTAACTGAAGTCTATTCCAGTGCACGAAATGCCAGGCCCGTACACGCTGCTGGCCAATCAGAGGCTGCTGGCTACAGGAGAGGAAGGAAGGTGAGTAGGAGTTTTTTTTTTTTTTTTATATATATATTTGATGAACAGCGGTGCCGGCAGGAGGGGGGCATATACATGGATTGGGGACAGCAAACATACAAGGATTGGGGCAGGCATATATACATGAACTGGGGGCAGCTTACGTATATACATGGATTGGGGGCAGAATACATATATACATGGATTGGGGGCAGCATGCATACATGGATTGGGGACAAGGTGTTGCGGGTCCGGGTGGTGGAACCTCTTTGCTTTGGTGCAAGGAGGGACCAGAGGGGCGTAATGAAGTGCCTACTCGGACCGACCCAGGTCACACGGCGGCTTAGTCGACTCCGTGAACCAGGGAGGGACCGGGCAGGTGAACCAAGTGCATTCTGGGACCAACCTTGTGTGAGAGCAGGTGACTCCCACGGGTCAGATGACAGGAGCTGACCGGTAGAGCGGATGAGCACGACAGGAAGGCAGATGGGTGGTCTGGGTAAATAAGCAGGCTGGTACGGCAGATAGCCAGACAGGTGCTCCGGGTAGGCAAGCAGGCGGGTACGGCGGATAGCCAGACAGGTGCTCCGGGTAGGCTGGTTGGCGGGCACGGCAAGTAGCTGGCAGGTTACTGGCAGGTGCTCCAGGTAGGCTGGCTGGCATGACAGGTAACTGGCAGGTGCTCCGGGCAGGTAGGCTGGCGGGCACGGCAGGTTACTGGCAGGTGCTCCAGGTAGACTGGCTGGCACGACAGGTAACTGGCAGGTGCTCCGGGTAGGTAGGCTGGCGGGCACGGCAGGTTACTGGCAGGTGCTCCAGGTAGGCTGGCTGGCTGGCATGACAGGTAACTGTTAGACAGACTGGCGGGCTGGACTGACAGGCAGCAGGACCTGAGGGCTGAGGAAAGTGTTAGCACACAAAACAACAACCTTGCACAGGCACCTCCATTTTGGAGGAGGTGCATTATATAGGAGAAGTCCTCCGGCCAATGGCCGGGGACTCTTTAGGACTAAGTACAGTGCCCGAGAAGCAGCGCGCGGTGCGTGCCACAGCAGCAGCAGGGGAGCAGGAAGATCGGACCGGGACCGCAGCGGTGAGGAGAACGGCGTCTCTGCCCGGCAGGAGGCAGAGACGCCAATGCTACACAAGGATTGGGGGCAGCATACATTCATGGATTAGGGCAGCATACATACAAGGATTGGGGGCAGCATATATACAAGGATTGTGGGCAGCATACATACATGGATTGGGGGAGGACAGCATATATATACATGGATTAGGGGAGGGCATGGATTGGGGGAGCATACATACAAGTATTGTGGGCATCATACATACATGGATTGTAGGCAGCATACATACAAGGATTGTGGGCATCGTACATACATGGATTGGGGAGCATATATACAAGGATTGGGGGAGGGCAGCATATATACATGGATTGGGGGCAGCATACATACAAGGATTGGGGACAGCATACATACAAGGATTGGGGACAGCATACATACATGGATTGGGGGCAGCATAGATACACTAGTGGCCAAAATTGAGGCAACACCCTCAAGATTTATGAATTTTTAGCATTTTGCCAATACAAATACAAATTTCCAGAATGTTTTTGATTTCACAGTAAAGTTTTTAAGTAGAAATAAAAAAATCTCATAGAAACACAATATTAGCAGGAAATTTGTTCATTTGTCAACAAATTGGATACTGCTCGGCGATAGGTTTGGAACCTATATAGGGACCAGAGCCGGCGTCAGCACCCGGCGCACCCAGGCAATTTCCGGGGCCCTGAGCAGACGGGGGGGGGCAACTTCCGCTATGGGACCCGTGAGCGGTGCGGTGCCGATGTCAGCGCCCGCTCCCCCCCCGCTTGCTCAGGGCCCCGGCACAATACTTACCTCTCCCCCTGCCTTCGCAGCAGCTCCGGTCTCTTCCGCGGCTGCTGCACTGTGACGTCTCAGGTCAGAGGACGCGGTGACGTCTTTACACCGCGCTCTCTCCTAAGCCGTCACAGGCAGCGCAGAGCGGGAAGATGCAGGCGCGGGTGAGGGGTCCGGAGCAGCGACAGCAGGTGAGAAGTGAGGTGAGTATTTGACTTTTTTTTTATATGTATGGAGGCATGGGACATTATATGGTGGGGGGGGACAAGTGACATCCTGCATGGGGCATTATATGGGGGGGGGACAAGTGACATCCTGCATGGGGTATTATATGGGGGGGGACAAGTGACATCCTGCATGGTGCATTATACGGGGGGGGACAAGTGACATCCTGCATGGTGCATTATATGGGGGGGACAAGTGACATCATGCATGGGACATTATATGGTGGGGGGGGCAAGTGACATCCTGCATGGGGCATTATATGGGGGGGACAAGTGACATCCTGCATGGGGCATTATATGGGGGGGGACAAGTGACATCCTGCATGGTGCATTATATGGGGGGGGGACAAGTGACATCCTGCATGGTGCATTATATGGGGGGGACAAGTGACATCCTGCATGGGGCATTATATGGGGGGGAGAGGTGACATCCTGCATAGGGCATTATATGGGGGGAGAGTTGACATCCTGCATGGGGCATTATAAGGGAGGGAGAGGTGACATCCTGCATGGGGCATTATATGGGGGGAGAAGTGACATCCTGCATGGGGCATTATATGGGGGCGAGAGGTGACATCCTGCATGGGGCATTATATGGGGGAGAGATGAGACATCCAGCATGGGGCATTATAAGGGGGGGTGACATCCTGCATGGGGCATTATGTGGGGGCCAGTATTCTGTATGGAGCGTTATAAGGAGGCCAGTATCTTCTATGGAGCATTATATGGGGGCCAGTATCCTGTATGGAGCATTATATGGGACCAGTATCCTGCATGGAGCGTTATATGGGGACCAGTGTCCTGTATGGAGCGTTATATGGAGACCAGTATCCTGTATGGAGAATTATATGGGGACCAGTATCCTGTATGGAGCGTTATATGGGGACCAGTATCCTGTATAGAGCGTTATATGGGGACCAGTATTCTGCATGAAGCAATATATGGGGCCCATATTACTGTATGGAGGACTATACTGTCCAGTCTGCACTGTGCGTTGAGAGAATTCTCTGGTTTCTGAGCTTTTGTAGAATTTACAATAGATATCGCTCATGTAATGTAAGAAGTGAAATCTTTGCATTGTACTATATATATATATATATATATATATATATATTTCTCTGCAGTATCTGTGCATCATGAATCGTGGTATGTATTAAAGGGGCCCACTGAGACTCTTTCGGCCGGGGCCCACAAAAGCCTGGAGCCGGCCCTGATAGGGACGTTAGGGTAGGCAGGGTGATATTAGATCTGCCTAGGGGTCTCCACACCCCCTTTCCCTAGTGTTTGGGCTTCCTCCCCCTCTTCGTGTTGCACTTAGTCTTTCCCACACCTTGCGTGACAGTATCATACTCAATGATTGTTAATGCATGAACCACAACCACTAATTTGATAGAAAAAATTGACTAGAGCACATCACCTACATATGCGGAATAGATCTAGTAACAACTAACCCTGAATGCTGCTGCATGTGCAAACGCCACTTGTGGTTCAGGCATTATCAATTGTTCAGTGTGATAACCTGTAGCTTTCGGTTTAATCTGGATCATGTTATTAATCTGTATTTTAAAATATTTCAAATAGTTTTGTTTTTTATCCAAATATTTCTTGAGTAATCATTTGTGATATTTCTAGTAATTTTACATAGCTGTATGGTGAATGAGTTTTTGTTACTCGTTGGTCTGCAAAAGTTGTTTTTAAAGGGGATACCTGGGGTTTTGTTTATTTCTGACGTTGATTTTGCTGCTTCACTTGACCTCACGTCAACAGTGCAGCTTTTCCTCTTCTGGTTTGCTCTGTTGATGGGCTATCACTGACGATGTCATGCTAAATTACAGCAGGCTCCCCGCAGTTAGGTAGTGGGGAGCCAGCTGTCAATCACCATGACATCGGCAGTGAAGTCCTGTCGACAGAACAGAAGCTGTTCGGTTAACGTGATGTCACTGGAGGCCGCATAATTGCTGTCAGTGATGGCTCTGAGTTGGCAGAGATCGGTGCTGGGCAGAACCCGCAGGTAGTTAGCAACTGCCTATCTGTAAGTTTATAGCACCATAGGGAAAAATAAACACAAAGTCCCAAATAGTTGGTTTAAATTGAAATCTACTGTCATAAGAAAAACTAATTACACCAGAGGGAAGGAGTCTACTATTGTTCTGCAGGAGCTCAGTGGTTGGCTCCTGGGGACCTAGCACAATTCTCAAGCTAACTCTAATCTTTGAATTCCATGGTTTTGCATATCGGGACATAATAAAAAAAAATATCTGATCCTTTAAAGGTCGTAGAATTAGAAAAATACAACCTCAGATGAACAATAACACAAAAGCAAGGCCTAAATGCAGGAGCAGTGAGGGACCAAATAAGCACAATAGTTTGTAGAGCCCCCATTAATAGCCATAACTTGAAGTAATAGTTTTTGTATGATTTTACCAATCAGCCATAACATTCTGGAAGAATTTTAGTTCACTTTTCTTTATAATGTTGCTTAAGTTAATTGATGAACTTACTAGGGTTGTTCACTTTCAGGAAAGTGGACTTCAAATGCTGTAAGATACATAAAATAACAAACAGCTGTTTTTCACCCTCACTGGATCCAGCAATAGCTCTGTCACTGCTCCAATCTCAGTGTTTTGGCTGCAGCAGTGATGCCATGTACCTCAACATAGCCACTGAGCTCAGTGACTAGCTACAAACCATCACCTATCCAACATCATTCTTGACATACTGGCATGAGATGTTTGTGCTGATATGCTGAATTTGTTTTTTCCCAAATGGGGTGCAGGACATTGTGGCCAGACACCTCTACTTTAGTCTTGTCTGTCCAAAGAAAATTGCTCCAGTAGTCTTGTGGTTTGTTCAAAATAAAATTTGCAAACTTTAGCTGTGCTACCTTGTTCCTTTTTGAAAGAAAAGGCTTTTCTCCTTGCAAAACAAACAAGTCATATTTATTGTACTATCATGAAGTTGAATATTTAAATTGCTGAGGCCTTTAGAGTCTGAGCAGTAGCTCTTGGATTTTTTGCATTTTCTCTTAGCATTGCATGGGCTGACCTTAGGGTGAATTTTCTGGGGCGTCCACTCCTGTGGAGCTTTTCAAATTTCTTGAATGTATTCACTTGTGAAAATTCGTTCTCACTGTAGAATGATGGACTCCAAATTGTTTATAAATGGCCTTATAAGCCTTCCAAGGATGAGGCGCAGCCACAATTGCATCTCTAGGATCATTGCTAAGGTCTTTGTTCCGGTGATGGCATTGTGTTAACAGATATCTGAATGCGCCAAACCAGAAAACTGCCAAAACTTCAGCTTTTATAGAGGTGGTCACACTTGCTGATGAACAATTGTTCAAGCACATTTGATTAATAGCACCTGGATGCCTTTTTAATTTCTATAAAAGCAATAGGGGTGTACTTAACCTTGTTCAGTGACTTGGGCAAAAGCAGCACCTTTTGGTGAAGTCACAACAGTTGGAATATACCCACTGGAGTCTCTTGCTGTTGAATTGCTGTCACAAGTGTATCAGGCTTGACAGACAGTCGTTCTGGATCCGGCTGTAGAAGGTCTCTGCGCTTGGCTTTGCAGACACCTTCTTGATCCTTTCATCTCTGTAGTGTAGTTATATCCTTCTTTCGCTCGGACCCAGCGGTAATCTCCACCTTCTGCTGCTAATTGGCACTCCCTTGCTTGATATATAAAAACTCTGTGTCTCCAGAGAGTCGCCGGTGATAGAACTATTTTCCCCTGCTCAGGCCTGTAGTATTAGCAGTCAGCTAGTTTCTTCTTGGAGTTTCTTGGTGGATTATTGTTGTCTTCTCTCTGGTGTTTTCTCAAGCTAAGTGTATCCCCTTGTCTGTTTTCCTTGTTTGTCTTAAGGTGCAGTTGGGGCTGACTAGTGCTCACCCCTTCCCCTCCCTACCTAGGGCCTAGCTCTAGGGACAGTTAGGGATTAGTTATCCGGCTAGGCGATAGGTGCGGATCCTATTTAGCGACAGTAGGGGAGCCAGGGTGTTGTAAGATCTGCCTAGGGGTCTCCACTCTCCTTTTCCCTAGTTGTTTGGCTTCCCCAATTTCCCCATCATCATACACTTGGTCCTTCCCTCACCTAGCGTGACATTATCACCGGCCGTATATAAAAAAAAAAACATGTTTTTTTTGGGGTGTGCTTCCCCACCCCCCCCCCCCCCGGGTTTATGGATCCCGTTTCTGTTCTCGCAGAGCAGCTTCGGGGGTTATCACTGGAGGTGACTGACCATCGATGTGAGGTGCAGCGGCTGCAGACTCCTAATGTTGGGAACTCTGTGGGTAGGCCTCCCGGACAGGTTTTCAGGAGGTAGAGACAAGTTTTTTGTATTTAAAGAAGCCTATATTTTAAGTTGTATTTTAAGCTTCGACCTTACTCTTCTGAAGATGAGGAGCAGCAAGTGGGGATTGTGATCTCACTGTTGCAAGGAGATCCTCAATCCTGGGCTTTCTCTTTGCCACAGGGTTCTGTTTGTCTCCAGTCAGTAGAAGGTTTTTTTGGGGCTCTGGCCCACATCTATGATGATCCTGACCGAGTCTCCTTGGCTGAATCCAGGCTGCTTCACCTTCAGCAGGGGAATCGGTCAGTGGAGACTTATAGTTCCGAATTCCGTAGATGTGTAACTGATACCAAATGGAATGATCCGGCTCTTAGAAGTCAATTTTTTCAGAGCCTTAATAAAAGGTTGAAGGATGCCTTGGCAGTTTACGAAACCCCAGAGTCCTTGGAGGCTGCCATTTCATTGGCTATACGCGTGGATTGGATAGACAGCTTCGGGATAGGTGGGTGAGACAACCTTCTCCTGAGCCTCCTTTTCGGTGCAACGCCCCTTTGCCGGTGGGGCGGTCTTGGGGTGAACCTGTACTGGTGGAGTTGGAGGAACCCATGCAGTTCGGGGGTGATTCTGCGTCGTATGTTTCCCCTGAGATCCGCAAGAAAAAGGGCGTGTGGTTTTTTTGTGGTAAAAAGGGACATTTTATTGGGCCTGTCCCTCAATTCCTAAGCAAAAAGAAACTCGATTAACCCTTGGTAGTGTGGAGTTGGATAATCAGGGGGTGTGTTTGTCTTCAACATGCAGTTCTCGATTTGTCCTGATTGCAGAGGTGGTGCTAGAGAGCAGGACTGAGAAAATTTCTGTGTTTGTGGACAGTGGAGCTGGAGTCAACAAGGTTGATGCTGGGTTTGTGAGAACTCATGGGCTTACTTGCTGTACGTTAAGTTAGCCATCCCTATTTATGCCATTGAATCAGCGCCACTTGCATAGAAAACTCTGACTAAGATTGTACATAATATAAGACTGAGGGTGAGGTGTTTGCATTATGAGATAATTCCTTGTTATGTTCTGGAGGGCCTTCCCAATCCGATTGTACTGGGTCTACCCTGGTTGTTGAAACATAATCCGATAGTGGATTGGCAATCCAGAGAAATTGTTAAATGGGGAGATTACTGTCATGGGAACTGCTTAAACATTTCCCTTTCCGCAGTCTCTACAGAGACCTTACCTGCATTTTTGTCTGGTTTTGAGGATGTATTTTCAGAGAAGGGGTGTCAGGATTTGCCTCCTCACCATGCATATGACTGTCCTATTAACCTGATTTACGGAGCTAAACTACCAAAGTCCAGACTGTATAATCTTTCTGGGCCTGAGAGTCAAGCCATGAAGGATTTCATTGCTGAGAGTCTGGAGAAGGGACATATCAGGCCCTCATCTTTGCCCATGGCGGCAGGGTTCTTCTTTGTGAAGAAGAAAGATGGCGGTCTCCGTCCCTGTTTAGATTTCCGGGAATTAAATCAAATTACCGTCCAAGATCCGTACCCTCTTCCTCTGATTCCAGATTTAATTAACCAGGTTGTGGGAGCTAAGGTGTTCTCCAAGTTGGATTTAAGGGGAGCCTACAATCTGGTTAGAATCAGAGAGGGAGATGAATGGAAAACAGCGTTCAATACACCTGAGGGGCATTTCTAGAGTCTGGTTATGCCTTTTGGTGTGACCAATGCACCTGCGGTGTTATAGCATTTCATAAACAATATTTTCCATTATTTAGTGGGCAGGTTTGTGGTGGTCTATCTGGATGATATTTTGGATAACTCATCTGATTTTGAGACTCATCAGGGGCATGTTAAACAGGTACCACAGATATTAAGGGATAACAAACTATATGCCAAACTAGAGAAATGTGTTTTCGCCATCCAGGAGTTGCAGTTTTTGGGGTACCTGTTGTCATCATCGGGTTTTCGGATGGATCCAGAGAAGATCCGTGCTGTACTTGATTGGGACCATCCCGAGAACCTGAAGGCATTACAGCGCTTTCTGGGCTTTACTAACTTTTACCGGAAATTTATCCAAAATTATTCGGTAATTGTGAAACCCCTTACTGACATGACAAAAAAGGGGTCTGATTTTTCTAAATGGTCGAATGCCGCCCAGCAGGCTTTTTCCTCCTTAAAGAAATGTTTTTCAATCTTTTATCGTAGAAGCTGATGCATCGGAGGTGGGGGTTGGGGCTGTGTTTTCTCAGGGTCCGTCCCCTGGTAAATGGTGTCCATGCGCTTTCTTTTCCAAAAAATTATCTTCGGCTGAGAGAAATTATGTCGTGGGTAATAGAAAGCTTTTGGCGATTAAACTGGTGTTCAAAGAATGGCGTCATTGATTGGAGGGGGCATCCTATTATTGTTATGACGGACTATAAGAACCTGTCATATCTCCAGTCTGCTAAGCGTGTCAACCCTAGGCAGGCTAGATGGTCCCTGTTCTTTACTTTTTTCAATTTTGTTGTCACTTTCCGCCAGGGGTTAAAAAAATCAAGGCTGATGCTTTGTCCCAGAACTTCCCTGGTGGTGGTGACCATGAGCACCCTGCCCCAATTTTGCAGAAGGGGGTAGTCATTTCGGCTTTGTACCCTGACCTGGAGGGAGAGGTTTTAGAGGCTCAGGGGGATGCCCCTGCCTCCTGCGTTTGGGGAGGTTATTTGTACCATCTAATCAGTAAGATGGTTCATTTTATCGCATTACCGGCCCTTCCGAATGCCACAACTCTTGCTCAGGTATTCATTAATGAGATCGTGAAGCTTTACAGGGTTCCTTCCGATGTGGTGTGAGATCTGGGAACCCAATTTGTTTCTAAATTCTGGAAAGCTTTCTGCACTCGACTGGGGGTGCAGTTGTCTTTTTCTTCTGTTTTCCATCCTCAGTCGAATGGTCAGACCGAGCGCATTAATCAGAATTTGGAGACTTACCTCAGGTGTTTTGTCTCTGAAAACAAGGAGGATTGGGCATCTTACTTACCGTTGGCCGAGTTTGCTATTAATAACCATTGCCAAGAATCTACTGGCAGGTCACCTCTCTTTGGTGCATATGGTTTTCATCCACAGTTTGGTACCTTTAGTGGGGGAGGGGCTTTGGGAGTTCCTGAGGAGGAACGTTGTGCTTCGTTGCTCTCTTCTGTGTGGCGGGGGGGGGGGGGGGGGTCAGAGGTCATGGGAGGCAGATACAAATGCATGGCTGACAGGAAACGCTCCCCAGGTCCGGACCTAAGTGTGAATGACTTTGTGTGGTTGTCTACCAGGAGTATCAACTTGAAGGTTCTTTCCTGGAAGGTGGGACCTAGATTTATTGGTCCCTGTAAATTATTTCAGTTTCAGCATCGGAGGTTAATGCCCCTAGACTGGTTCGTTCTTTCCGTGCCTATCATCCAGAGAAAGTTGGTCCTGAGTGTTCGGAGGCCACTTGTAGAAGGGAGGGTACTGTCACGGGTGTATCAGGTTTGACAGACAGTCGTTCTGGATCCAGCTGTAAAAGGTCTCTGCACTTGGCTTTGCAGACACCTTCTTAATCCTTTCATCTCTGTAGTGTAGTGGTATCTTTCTTTCACTAGGACCCAGCAGTGATCGCCACCTTCTGCTGCTAATTGACACACCCTTGTTTGATATATAAAAACTCTCAGTGTCTCCAGAGATTCGCCGGTGATAGAACTATTTTCCCCAACTCAGGCCTGGAGTACTAGCAATCGGCTAGTTTCTTCTTGGAGTTTCTTGGTGGATTATTGTTGTCTTCTCGCTGGTGTCTTCTCAAGCTAAGTGTATCCCCTTGTCTGTTTTCCTTGTTAGCCTTTAGGTGCAGTGGGGGCTGACTAGTGCTCACCCCTTCTCCTCCCTACCTAGGGCCTAGCTCTAGGGACAGTTAGGGATTAGATATCCTGCTAGGCGATAGGTGTGGAACCTAGTTAGGGACGGTAGGGGAGTCAGAGTGTTGTAAGATCTGCCTAGGAGTCTCCACTCTCCCTTTCCCTAGTTGTTTGGCTTCCCCCCTTTTCCCATCATCATACACTTGGTCCTTCCCTCACCAAGCGTGAGAATTGCCTGCAGTTCCAGAATAAGCTGTCATCTGTGAAGAATAATAGTATTCCTGGCCATTCTATAACTTTTATTTTGCAAGTTTCACTATTTTTTCCCCCTGCAGCCTCTATCTCTATTATTCAGTTGTTGCTGAGCTAGTGGGTGGAGACACAGCTGCTATGATGTCTCCCATACACAGAAACATAACAGATTCCTGCTCGCTTTGTAAGGCAACTGGGCAGCAAAATGGATGACATCATGCAGCCATACTGAGCAGTATGTGAATCCAGCACTGTAGATAAAGCACTTGAAAGCAATAGCAGCTCTTCCTCTCTCTCAGGGCTCTTTCATACATCCTGATATTTCCAGTACTGGAAAAACCAGTACCGGAGATATCTCTGTCCATGTGTCCATTTGCCCCACATGTGGCAACCGTGTGCCGCCTGTGTGCCGCATCAGGAACACACGTACCGGTGCCTGGGAATCAGCGTACAGTTAGCGCTGTTCCCAAGTACCGGTTGCTGAATGCTGCACTCATCATTGTTCTCTGCTGGTGCTGCGATCAGCACCAGCAGGGACAATGATGAAGGTATTAGTATCTGCTCCCGCAGTGTCCAACTGTAACAATAAAAAAAAATACCTATACTCACCTGTCCTAAGTGTCCCCCGCTGTAATCCATGCGACCGATCACGCCGAGGAGCCGGGGAGAATGACTCCTGCAGTGAGCAAGCCCCGAAGCTGCACTCAGCGAGCAGTGTTCTGTCACTCACTGAGCGCAGCTCCAGGGCCCGCTTTGCGGGTTCGGCGTTTCTGTTCAACTAATCCCCTTACTGTCAGAAGTTGGCGTCGGTGCTCTCGGATCCAGGTACTGGGGCTACTGCCCGGACAGGGTTCCTTTGAATTAAGCTCCAGTTCAGTGATTTCTCGTCCGTTCTGCCCAAACAGCAGCATGTGGGGAGTGTAACCGGTTGTCACATGGACTGGAATGTTATAAACCCACACCAACACAAACACGAATTTGGGCCACTTCATCTTCTTGTCCTCTTCCAGGGTCCACAACATTTGTAATAGGGTTTGGTTAAAGCGCTCACAGGTCCCGTATCCCTGGGGATGATACGGCGTGGTTTGGGATTTATCGATTCCGTAGATACGATACAGCTCGTCCATCACTCATCCTGGAAACAGGCCTCCTGGCAGCCAGATGGCTCTGGCTGCAGCTTCCTGTTCAGGCTGAAGTGATCAGTCACACCAAGCAATACCCATAGCCTGAATAGGAGCTCTCTGTTCCTGGGGTTTATTCAGCTCACACTGGTGACATTTTCAGCAAACTCCTTCAACCTCTTGCCGCAGTTGGGGCCAGTATATCAGCCATTGCAACCACCGAAAGGTCTTTCCACACCAAAGTGGGCACCCCTCTCATGATCTTCTTTATCTAGTTGCACTACTAGCGCTTCTGGAGCCACCACTTGCCAGGTAACATCGAACTCCCGAGCCTAGTCAGGCCTTTGCCCCAAGGTGACCCATTATCTCAGCTTCGCTAGCTCCGGATCGGACTGCTGCAGGTGTATCCACTCGTCTCTCGAGTGGCCCAGGATCTGGGTGGGTCTGGGCTCTTCTCCAGACTCCTGAGCGATTATTACAGCCGCGGCGAGCTGACAGAAATCTGGGATCTCGTCACCTTCAAGCTCTTTGTCTATGTCTCTTGGGGTTGGGGTCACCCAGACAATTTTGTGTTTTCCATGAAAAAACTCATGCTTTTATTTATCAAATGAGTTGCAAAATGATTAGAAAATATAGTCCAGACATTAACAAGGTTAGAAATAATGATTTTTAGTAGAAAGAATAATATTATCCTTCAAACTTTGCTTTCGTCAAAGAATGCTCCCTTTGCAGTAATTACAGCATTGCAGACCTTTGGCATTCTAGCTGTTAATTTGCTGAGGTAATCTAGAGAAATTTCACCCCATGTTCTTGAAGCCCATCCCACAAGTTGGATTGGCTTGATGGGCACTTTTTGCGTACCATACGGTCAAGCTGCTCCCACAACAGCTCAATGGGGTTGAGATCTGGTGACAGCGCTGGCCACTCCATTACTGATAGAATACCAGCTACCTGCCTCTTCCCTAAATAGTTCATGTATAATTTGGAGGTGTGCTTTGGGTCATTGTCCTGTTGTAGGATGAAATTGGCTCCAATCAAGCGCTGTCCACAGGGTATGGCATGGCGTTGCAAAATGGAGTGATAGCCTTCCTTATTCAAAAACCCATTTACCTTGTACAAATCTCCCACTTTACCAGCACCAAAGCAACCACAGACCATCACATTACCTCCACCATGCTTGACAAATGGCGTCAGGCACTCTTCCAGCATCTTTTCAGTTGTTCTGCGTCTCACAAATGTTCTTCTATGTGATCCAAACACCTCAAATTTTGATGCGTCTGTCCATAAAACTTTTTTCCAATCTTCCTCTGTCCAATGTCTGTGTTCTTTTGCCCATATTAATCTTTTCCTTTTATTAGCCAGTCTCAGATATGGCTTTCTCTTTGCCACTTTGCCCTGAAAGACAGCACTTTTAGAAGGCCTGCCATGTTCCCCAATGATAATCCGCATGTGCGGATTATCATTGAGGAAAAATCCGCAGCACTAACAATTATTTTGCGGAAGCGCGGCGCTTTCGCCGCCATTGACTTGCATTGGAACACATGGAATCCGCATCACTGCATTTGTACATGCGGAATCCATGCGTTTCAATGAGCGGATGGTACCCGGGTCTGGAGAAGAGGAAACTCTCCTCCGGACACGGGTACCATAGAACCTGTAAAAAAAGAATAAAATAAAAAATATTATACTTACCTTCTGAAGGCCCCCGGTGTTTTTATCCGATGCGTCCTGGCTTGCCGGCATCTCGCGATGGTCTGAAAAGGACCTGCCGTGACGTCATTTAGTCATGTGACGGGTCACGCGACCGCTGACATCGGCAGGCCATCAGAAGGTAAGTATATATTTATTTTTTACCATTCTTTTATGATCACACTATATAAATCCATGCCGGTTGCATGGATTTATACAGTGTTAGCAAGTTGTCGAGCACTTTCCAAGCAATGCTAAAATCGCTTGGAAAGCGCTTGTCAACCCGCATGCGGAAATGCATGTGAAGAACGCTTCACTTCCGCATGTCCCTGGCAGGAAAAACGCATGTACAATCCGCATGTACAATCCGCATGTACAATCCGCATGCATTTTTTTCTGCCAGGGATATGCAGAAACGCTCAAAAAAAATCCGGAGCATTTCTGCATCATGGGTACATAGCCTTACATTAATTGTATGACTCAATATTGAGCACACGTAGCCATCTATACACAGCAGGAGGCCGCACTTAGCCATCTATACACGGCAGGAGGCCGCACGTAGCCATCTATACACGGCAAGAGGCCGCACATAGCCATCTATACACCGCAGAAGGCCGAAAGTAGCCATCTATACACGGTGGGAGGCCGCACGTAGCCATCTATACACAGCGGGAGGCCGCACGGTGCCATCTATACACAGCAGGGAGCCGCACGGTGCCATCTATACACAGCGGGAGGCCGCACGGTGCCATCTATACACAGCGGGAGGCCGCACGGAGCCATCTATACACAGCGGGAGGCCGCACGGAGCCATCTATACACAGCAGGGAGCCGCACGGTGCCATCTATTCACAGTGGGAGGCCGCACGGCGCCCCCCCCAGAGACAGCAGGAGGCCGCACGGCACCATCTATACTCAGCCGGAGGCCGCACACAGTCACACACACACACAAACATATACAGACATACACATACACGCATAAACACATTTGAAACACAAAAATACATATAAATAGACATCACACAATGATATCTGCCTGCACACACACACACACACTCACTCAATCACACACACACACACACACTCACTCACCATCCCCCGGCTCGGCTCCAGTCCTCCTGGCTCCTGCTCCTCTCCGGTGGTAAGTAGCAGTGCAGGCCGGGCACGCACTGCGTGACGTCAAAGCTAGGAGACACGCCCGTGCACAAGGCCGTGTCTCCTAGCAGTGACGCGGCCGGGCCAGCACAGGGAAGTTAACTGCTGCAGTGCTGGCCCGGCCGAAGAAGCAGCGGCCGTGCACCGCTGCTGGGGGAGCGGTCCGGGGCCCTCCCCCCCGCCACTGTCAGCCGGTATGTGCCACGGGGCCGCACATATAATGAGAGCAATCTGGCCATAGACACCCCGGAGCCTCGGGCCCCCTGGAGACCCGAGGCCCCGGGCGGTAGCCCGGATTGCTCTCATTATAATCCGCCTATGGCGCCGATTTACCTTTGCTGGGTCTCAGCTGCTTCTATCAGCTTGGTTCTGCCACAGCTGTGGCTTTAAGGCTTCCCAGACGTAGTCTCCAAGCCACGTGCCCTCCAAGGCTACTGGTATCTCAAACACAGGGATCCACCCTCTGCCTTCCAGGCCAGTGAAGTCCCACACAGGGACCAGGCCTCTTGCCTTCCAAGGCTACTGGTATCTCAAACACGGGGATCTAGCCTCTGCCTTCCAGGCTTCACCAGGCCTCTCTCTCTCTCTCTGTTTCAAAACCACCAGGATTTATATATCCTTCTTTGCACACAGGACGTGTGATGATGTCACAGTCATGTGATCAGTCACCTGAGGGGGAGGTAAATGGTCAGCCAGAACACACCCCCTGGACATTTTAGCAATGCAGCAAGCCGCTGCATTACAATATAGATATATATATATATATATATATATATATATATATATATATATAAAACAATGATTTTAAAAGGGGCTAGTAACAAAGGAAATCAACAGTAAGCTTGGAATAACAAAAAGGAGTCTTTCATTAGGTAGCAGTAAAGTTCTTTTCCCAAATGTGGTGCACCCAGTCGTGGGAGTCACCACGTAAGTTCTCTTTCTCTCTGTATAGTCCTAGCGGGGGTCACTGGTTTTCCCACTAGGCCGCAAGTCTCTTTCAGATGTAATCAATCAAGTCCAGTTGAGCCTCCCACGCACTAACGGGTCCCCTCCCAACCTGAAGTCCTAATCCCAACTGTCCCCAGTACCGTAGATACAAGTTGGAAGTGACGGCCCTGCTCATTCACGCTGTCCCTCCGCTATCGCAGGCGTGCCTCTCCTGTCGTAGTCTTCTCACAGCTCTTCTCGGCTTGACCATCGGCGGTAGTTTCTTAGGCCTGGGGAGGAGATGACCGGGCCTTGGCTCTTTGCAGGTGATGTTAAGTTCCGGAAGCTTAATCAGCGCAGGGCGTGGGTCCTGGCCCTGACTGGCGTATGCGGTCATCAGAGTTCCTCTGTGAGGGATCCGGACCCAGTCAGGCAGTGTCCAGCACTTGAAGGGCGCAGGACTCCCGCTAAGGCCTGTCACACCGGGCTCCGCGGCGTCCCTAGAGCATGCCTGCTCTTGTCTCCTGCTTGTGGCAAATTTGATTGTACCCATAAATAAATATTTTAATGAAAATAAATAAATAAACAGAAAAAGTACCCATATTTGGTATCGCCGCGTCCGGAACTAGTTAACCCCTTTAGTAAACATCGTAAAAAAAATAAAAAACGTGGCAAAAACTATGCTTTATCATCATACCGCCAAACAAAAAAATGGAATAAAACGCGATCAAAAGGATGAATATAAATAAAATGGTATCTATGAAAATGTCATCTTGTCCCGCAAAAAAACAAGCTGTATGAGAGGAAAAATAAAAAAGTTATAGCTCTCAGAATAAAGGTATGCAAAAATAATTATTTCTTCTATAAAATAGTTTTTATTGTGTAAAAGCCCCAAAACATAAAAAAATGATATTAATGTGGTATTGCTGTAATCACACTGACAAGAAGAATAAAGCTGCCTTATCAATTTTACCACACGTGGAACGACATAAAGAAAAACCTATTCCTGAATTGCTGGTTTTTGTTCAGTCTGCCTCCCAAAATTGGAAAGCGATCAAAAAATGTCATGTGCCCAAAAATGGTACCAATAAAAACATCAACTCGTCCCGCGAAAAATAAGCTATCACATGACTCTGTCCGCCGAAATATGGAAAAATTATAGCTATCAAAATATGGAGATGTTAAAAATTGTTTTTGCAAAAAAAAGGGTCTTTTAGTGTATGACAGCAGCCAAACATAAAAACCCAATATAAATGTGCTATCGCTGTAATTGCACCGACACGAAAAATAAAGTCGTCTAACGGCGTAAAAAATAAATAAAACCAATTCTTCACCTGCTGTTGATTTGCTCATTTTTCCTCCCAAAGAATGCATTAAGGCTTGGCTCAGATTTATCCTGCGCTCTACGCTGAGCGCTTACACCGGAGTTTCCGTGTAAATGTCTGAAGTACGCGATTCAGACTGAACTCCCAGCGGAAGATTCCTTATAATGAGACAGATGAGGACACGTCTGACCTGTGATCTGGCGGTGTCCATCTTTTTAGACGTGCATAAAAGTGCCATTACCAAAGTTTTGTGCACTTCTGATAAAAAGGACTCCGCTGAACATAGGCTTGGATGGAGTCCAGAGTAACTCTGCTGCCTCATTATAGTGAATGGATCCCTCGAGCGTTTCATCTGAATCATGTCTCTCAGTGATTTAGATGGAAACTCCGATGTAAGTGCTCTGGGTAGAGCGCAGGATAAACGTGATCCAAAATGTTATGTAAAATGTTCCTAACAAAAGCTTCAAAACAATTCTCAAAAAAATTAGTCTGCACTCAGATCCGTAACGGAAATATAGGGGCTTCCACGTTACTGGTAGCACAAAGGCTCTGCAAAATTAAAGTGGCCCCTCGTCCCCAAAAACAAATTCAGCAAATTTTACGCTCCCAGTGGAGACTTCCTAGGCTGATCTGATATCACCCTGTCTCCACTAACGTCCCTATATTGGTTCCTCACCAATCTCCGCACGCGAACTTAATCCCTGAATTTCCCTAGAGTTTGGCCCTGGATAGGGAAGGGGGGATGAACACTAGTTGATCCCCACTAATGACTAAAGACAACAAGGGAGACAAACACGGGGGGAAAATAGATTAGCTTTGGCTGACTTCACAGAGATAACTCCAAGCATCCTCCAAGCACCACAGAGGAAGATAGCAGTCTGAGAGATCCAAGCATTCACAAGGAAACATGTGAGTATCACCGGCACCTTCCTGCTGCAAAGTGAAACTATTTAAACACCCAGGCCAGGGTGTCAATTAGCAGGAAGGAGGTAGCCGCTGGGTCCTAGAGTGAAACAGCTAAGAAGGTGTCTGCATTGCCAAATGAAGAGATCTTCTGAAACCAACTGCAGGGCGACTGTCTATCACATCTAACACACCCGTGACAGTACTCCTCCCTCTACGAGTGGCCTCTGGACACTCAGGACCAGGTTTCTCAGGATAAGAGGTATGAAATGAACAAACCAACCTGGACACGTTCACCTCTGATGCTGAAACCCACATCCTCTCCTCTGGACTATAACCCTTCCAGTGCACCATGTATTGTAGAAAACGACGTTGGAGACAAGAATCTACAATCCTCGAAATCTGAAACTCCAGATTACCATCAATCATTACTGGGGGCAGCGGTAGAGGTGAGGGCTCAAGAGGTTCCACTTACTTCTTGAGTAAGGACCTGTGGAAAACATTGTGGACCTTAAGGGCCTGAGGAAGCTCAAGACGAAACGCTGCTGGGTTAATGACGGCGGTTATTTTATAGGGACCAATAAACCTAGGTCCCAACTTACAAGAAGGAACATTCAATCTTATATACCTGGTAAACAAACACACAAAGTCATTCATATTCAGGTCCGGACCTGGCAAGTGTTTTCTGTCAGCCATACGTTTATACCTGTCTCCATGATCTTTATATTACTCAGAACCCCCTGCCACACCGAGGACAGCGACGAAACAAAATGTTCCTCCTCAGGAACTCCCAAAGCTTCTCCCCCACTAAAGGTACCAAACTGTGGATGGTAACCGTATGCACCAAAGAACAGTGACCTGCCAGTGGATTCTTAACGATGGTTATTAATGGCAAATTCTGCCAGCGGTAAGTTGGATGCCCAATCCTCCTGATTTTCGAAGACGAAACACCTGAGGTAGGTCTCCAAATTCTGATTGATGAGCCCGGTCTGTCCATTCGACTGAGCGTGGAAGGCAGAGGAAAAGGACAGCTGCACCTCCAGTCGAGAACAGAATGCCTTCCAGAACTTGGAAACAAACTGGGTCCCCCGATCTGACACCACAACAGAGGGAAGTGCAGGTAATGCGACAAAGTGAACCATTTTACTGAACCTATCTACAACCTCCAAAACCACCGTTCAGTAATAAAATCCGTGGGCAAGTGTGTCCATGGCCTACTAGGGATAGGTAGTGGAAGAAGAGTACCAGGCAGACGGGTATGTGAAACCATAGAATGCGCGCAAATACTACAAGCAGTTCAATCACATCCCGATGCAACCCCGGACACCAAAAACGACGCGAGAGGAGGTCTGCAGTTGCCTTACCACCTGGATGACCAGCAAGCACAGAGTTATGATGTTCCTTAATTACTTTGCGGCGCAGATTATATGGTACAAATAACCTTCCTGAAGGGCAGGAGGCAGGGGCGTCCCCCTGAGCCTCCAAAACCTCACCCTCCAGTTCAGGATATAATGCCAAAATTACTACCCCCTTCTGTAATTTCGGGGCAGAATTCTCATAGTCACCGCCACCAGGGAAGCTCCGGACAAAGCATCAGCCTTGACATTTTTGACCCCTGGACAACAAAATTGAACCTAGCGAAAAACAGGGACCATCTGGCTTGCCTAGGGTTGAGACTTTTAGCTGACTGGAGATATGACAGATTCTTATGGTCAGTAATAACAGTAATAGGATGGACAGCCCCCTCCAACCAATGTTGCCATTCTTCGAATGCCAATTTGATCACCAAAAGTTCCATATTACCCACGTCATAATTTCTCTCAGCCGAAGACAATTTTTTAGAAAAGAAAGCACATGTACACCATTTACCAGGGGACGGACCCTGAGACAATGCAGCCTCAACCCCCACATCTGATACATCAACTTCCACAATAAAGGGTTGGGAAACAACGGGATGACTGAGTAGAGGTGCAGTGGCAAAATAATTCTTTAAGGAAGAAAAAGCCTTGAGGGAGGCATCCGACTATTTGAAAAAATCAGACCCCTTCTTAGTCATGTTAGTAAGGGGTTTCACAATTGCTGAGTAATTTTGGATGAATTTCCGTTAAAAATTAGTAAAGCCCAGAAAACGTTGTAGAGCCTTCAGGTTCTCGGGACGGTCCCAATCAAGGACTGCAGGGATCTTCTCCAGATTCATCTGAAAACCCGAAGATGACAACAAGTAAGCTAAAAACTGCACCTCCTGAACGGCGAAAACACATTTTTCTAGTTTGGCTTAAAGTTTGTTATCCCTTAATATCTTGAGCACCTGTTTAACATGCCCCCGATGTGTCTCAAAATCAGATGAGTAAATCAAAATATTGTCCAGAAAGACCACCACAAACCTCCCCACCAAATGATCGAAAATATCATTTATGAAATGCTGGAATACCGCAGGTGCATTGGTCAAACCGAAAGGCATAACCAGACTCTTGAAATGCCCTTCAGGGGTATTGAATGCTGTTTTCCATTCGTCCCCTTCTCTGATTGTAACCAGATTGTAGGCTCCCCTTAAATCCAACTTGGAGAATACCTTACCTCCTACAACCTGGCTGAACAAATCAGGAATCAAAGGAAGAGGATATGGATCACGGATGGTAATTTGATTTAATTCCCGGAAATCTAAACAGGGACGTAGACCGCCACCTTTTTTATTCACAAAGAAGAACCCTGCTGCCACAGGCGAAGATGAAGGCCTAATGTGTCCCTTCTCTAGCCTTTCCACAATGACACCCTTCATGGCTTGTCTCTCAGAGCCAGAATGATTATACAGACTGGACTTCAGTAGTTTAGCTCCGGGGGTCAGGTTAATAGGACAGTCATATGCACGATGAGGAGGTAAATCCTGACACCCCCTCTCGGAAAAAATGTCCTTAAAGCCAGACAAAAAAGCAGGTAATATTTCCATAGAGACTGTAGCAAGGGAAATATCTAAACAGTTCTCATGGCAGTAATCTCCCCATTCAATAATCTCC
Source organism: Phyllobates terribilis (assembly GCF_046119375.1). Taxonomy (NCBI): domain Eukaryota; kingdom Metazoa; phylum Chordata; class Amphibia; order Anura; family Dendrobatidae; genus Phyllobates; species Phyllobates terribilis. Next base: position 744,537,551 of record NW_027362763.1, on the reverse strand, counting down.
CCGGTTTGCCAATTTATCAACAGATTATGTTTCACCAGCCAAGGAAGACCCAAAACAATTGGGGTGGGTAGACTGTCCAGGACATAGCAAGGGATTATTTCACAATGAACCGACCCCACTCTCAATTTTACATTATGTACAATCTGAGTAAATTCTTTCTGTGCAAGTGGTGCCGAGTCGATAGCGATGATGGAAATAGGCTTAGCTAAAGTACAGCAAGCAAGACCATGTGTTTTCACAAACTCAGCATCAATCATGCAGACTCCAGCTCCACTGTCAACAAACACAAAAATGTTCTCGGTTTTGCTCTCTAGCACCACTTCTGCTGTCAGGACAAACCAGGAACTGCAGGTAGGCGACAAATGCACCCCTTGTTTATCCAACTCCAGACTACCAAAGACTAATCGAGACTCCTTTTGTTTAGGAATTGAAGGACAGGTCCCAATAAAATTTCCCTTTTTCCCACAAAAAAACATACGCCTTTTTTCTTGCAAATCTTCGGGGAAATGTATGATGTAAAGGCACCCCCTAACTGCATGGGTTCCTCCACCTCCCCCAGTACTGGTTCACACAAGACGACTCCCCTGGCAGAGGTACATAACCCCAACAAGAAGGCCCCGGAGAAGGTGGTCTCACCCGTCTATCCTGAAGGCGTCTGTAAAGACGTATGGCCAATGACATGGCAGCCTCCAAGGACTGAGATGCCAAGGCATCTTTCAACCTTTCAGAAAGACCCTCACATTCCATTTAGAATCCGTTGCCCATCTATGGAATTCAGAACTGCACATCTCCACTGACCGATTCCCGTGCTGAAGGCGACGTAGCCTAGACTCAGCCAAGGCGACTCGGTCAGGGTCATCATAGATGAGGCCAGAGCCCCAAAAACCCCTCTACAGACTGGAGACAAACCGAATCCTGCGGTAAAGAAAACACCCAGGACTGAGGATCTCCCTGCAGTAGAGATCACAATTCCTACTCGTTGCTCCTCACTTCCGGAGGAGTAAGGACGAAGTTTAAAATACAGTTTGCAGGCCTTCTTGAAAACAAAAAACTTGTCCCTACCTCTTGAAAACCTGTCCGGGTTTTAGCAACCTGTAGCTGCTGATGCTGTTGCTGAACCTCACTGTGGAGGTCATTCACCTCCAGAGACAGACTGCGCAGCTGCTCTGCGAGCTCTGAACCCATATCAAGGGGAAGGGGAAAAAAACACACCCAAAATAAACCCCACACAAACCCAATGTCAAGCAAGGTGTGGGAAAGACTTAGTGCAACACAAAGGGAAGAGGGACAGGGAGCCCAGACTCTTGGGAAAGGGGGCAAGTGGAGACCTCCTAAGATGATCTAGCGTCACCCTGTCTCCCCTAACGTCTCTGTATTGACTCCTCACCAATCGCCGCATTCATGCCTCGGCCTGTCTTTCCCTGGCGTATGGCTAAGGTGAGGGAAGGGAGGAGATGAGCACTAGTCGATCTCCACTAAACAATATAGACAACAGGGGTGGACAAACAGGGGTAAATTGCTTAACTTTAGACGAACTTCAGACAAATTCACACGCGTAATCAAGCTCCAGAGAGGATGAAGTATTGCTCTTGCTAAAGCCTTCACAGGTAGTAATGAATATCGCTAGCACCTCCCTCTGAAACATAGCAGGTATTTATACACCCAGGCAGGGTGTTAATTAGCTACAGGGAGGTCACCGGTGGGTCCTAGAGACAGCCTCTAAGAAGATGTCTGTAATGCCAAACATAGAGATCTCCTGCAACCAACTGCAGGGCTACTGTTTGTCACCTCTGACACACCCGTGACTAGTGTTGAGCGAATTTGTTCGGCATTTCAAATTTGGGTTCGTGTTTGGTGTTCCGGCTTGTTCGCCCAAAAAATCGTCTCCACCCACGAACATCCCTGATTTGCCACGCTGTCACACATGTATCTGCGACATGGCGGCCACTAATTATTCCAGAAAATTTTACATTCAAAAAGTCAAATGGCGCTCCTTCCCTTCCGAGCTCTGCCGTGCACGCAAACAGTGGTTTTCCTCCACATGTGGAGTATCAGTGTACTCAGGAGAAATTGCACAATAAATTGTATGGTGCAATTTCTCCTGTTGCCCTTGTGAAAATGCAAAATTTGGGGCTAAAAAGCATTTTTGTGGGAAAATTTTGATTTTTTTTTTCATTTTCATGGCTCAACATTATAAACTTCTGTGAAGCACCTGGGGGTTCAAGGTGCTCACCACACATCCAGATAAGTTCCCTGAGGGGTCTAGTTTCCAGAATGGTGTCACTTGTGGGTGGTTTCCACTGTTTAGGCACATCAGGGGCTCTCCAAGCGCGACATGGCGTCCACTAATTATTCCACCAAATTTACTTTCAAAAAGTCAAATGGCGTTCCTTCCCTTCCGAGCCCTGCCGTGCGTCCAAACAGTTGTTTTCCCCCACATATGTGGTATCGGCGTGCTCAAAAGAAATTGCACAACAAATTTTGGGGTCCATTTTCTCCTGTGACCCTTGTTAAAATACAAAAAATTGGGTCTAAGGAAAATTTTTGCGAAAAAAAGTTAAATGTTTATTTTTTCCTCTCACATTCCATTAATTCCTGTGTGGCACCTGAAGGGTTAATACATTTCTTAAATGTGGTTTTGAGCACATTGGGTTGTGCAGTTTTTAGAATGGTGTCAATTTTGGGTATTTTTTGTCATATAGACCCTCAAAGTCGCTTAAAATGTGATGTGGTCCTTAAAAAAATAGTTTTGTAAATTTTGCTGGAAAAATGAGAAATTGCTGGTAAACTTTAAACCCTTATAACTTCCTAACAAAAAAAAAATATGTTTAAAATTGTGCTGCTGTAAAGTAGAAATGTGGTAAATGTTATTTATTAACTCTTTTATGTGACATAATTTTTAGACCCTAAAATTAGAGTTAAGTTTGAAAATTGCAAAATTTTCACCAAATTTTAATTTTTTTTACAAATAAATGCAAGTCATATTGAATAAATTTTACCACTATCGTGAAGTACAATATGTCTGTAGCATCGGCGTCTCTGCCCCGTTCTAGGCAGAGACGCCGTCCCTCTCACCTCCCCGCTCCTGGCGCGGCGTCCTCCAGCGCTTCTCTCCCCGCTGCTTCCGGCACGCGCTCCTTCCCCGGCAGTGTGCTTAGGGCGCGCGCGCGCTCCCCCTCTCTTAAAGGGACCGCGCGCGCCGTCCTAAGGAGTCCCCGGCCAATTGCCGGAGGACCTCCCATATAAAAGGCACCTCCTCCAAAATGGAGGTGCCCGAGCAATGTTGTAGCACTGTTCACTACTCTGCTTCAGCCCTCAGGTCCCGTTGCCAGTTACCTGCCAGATACCTGCCAGATTCCTGCCAGTCTGCTGTCTAATTCCTGCCTGATATCCTGCTAGCTGCCTGCTAGCCTGAGGTCCGACGGTCTGCCTTCCAACTTCTGTCAGTCTATCTAAGGACCAGCTTGCGCGCTCACCTGGGAGCGCACATCTTCTACCTGCCTGCTTGCCTGAGGTCCGACGGTCTGCCTTCCAACTCCTGTCAGTCTGTCTAAGGACCAGCTTGCCCGCTCACCTGGGAGCGCTCATCTGCTGCCTGTCTGCTAGCCTACCAGGAGGCTCTGCCGTCACGTGCTGTGACCACCCGCCTGTCCAGAGACTCCTGCCCGCTCACCTGGGAAGCGCTCATCTGCTACCTGTCTGTTGGTCTTCCTGGAGGCTCCGCCGTCACATGCTGTGACCACCCGATTATCCAAAGACTCTCGCCTGCTCACCTGGGAGCTCACGTCTATCATCTGCCGTCACAGGTCGTACCAATCCTTTACCCAGAGACTGCCCCGGTCACTTGCCGTGACCTCCTGCCCGTTCATCCAGAGACTGCCCCGGTCACTTGCCGTGACCTCCTGTCCGTTCATTCAGAGACTGTCCCAGTCACCTGCTGTGACCTCCTGCCCGTTCATCCAGAGACTGCCCCGGTCACTTGCCGTGACCTCCTGTCCGTTCATTCAGAGACTGTCCCAGTCACCTGCTGTGACTGCCTGCCCGTCTACCGTGGTCACCACCCGCTCCCTTACAAGGACCACCCCCTTGTATAGTAGCTCAGAGGTTCCGCCTCCCAGACCCGTTACAATGTCATGAAAAAACAATCTCAGAATCAGTGGGATCCGTTGAAACGCTCCAGAGTTATTACCTCAGTGACACTGGTTAGAATTTTTAAATTTGACCTGGTCATGAGGGGGTGAAGGGGTTAAGGGTAGGCTTACAACATTTTGGGTGGATGGACTGTTTTTTTTTCGGGGGCGAAGGGTTTTCTTGGTGTGCAATTGTTCTTGTTTCTGGTTAACCTTAAGAATAATGATTCTGGTAATTGTCGTAATGTCATTGATATTTGCATATATTGTTATGTTTTCTAAAAAATGGGTTTAACGGTCAAATTTATTTCTTGGAACATTTGTGGCCTGAGAGATAGTTCTAAAAGGTATGCAATATTTGAGCATATTAGGAAAGCTAGCCCTGCGATCATAGGCCAGCAGGAAACACATATGACAAAATCTGCATTCGGTACATTCTAATTATTCAAGAGGAATCAGCCTTTTGGTGCATGAGAATATCCCTTTTAAATACATAAACTGCTTTAAAGATGATGAGGGTAGGACTGTTCATTTTGAATGTATTATTGTAGTAATTTACGTTCCTCCTCCATATTCTAACATCCATCTCAAGAGAATTCTAGGAAAACTTGCTAATTGGCCAGATACAGTGCATTGTGAAAGTATTTGGCCCCCTTGAACTTTTCTACCTTTTGCCACATTTTTGGCTTCAAACATTAAGATATAAAATTCAAATTTTGGGGGGAAGAATCAACAACAAGTGGGACACAATCGTGAAGTGGAACGAAATTTATTGGATATTTTAAACTTTTTTAACAAATTAAAACCTGAAAAGTGGGACGTGCACTATTATTCGGCCCCCTTGAGTTAATACTTGTAGCGCCATCCAAGTTGGATGGAGGGCATTTGTGAACAGCAGTTTTCAGATTCTCGATTGGATTCAGGTCTGGACTTTGACTTGGCCATTCTAACACCTGGATACGTTTATTTTTGAACCATTCCATTGTAGATTTTGCTTTATGTTTGGGATCATTGTCTTGTTGGAAGATAAATCTCCGTCCCAGTCTCAGGCCTTTTGCAGACTCCAACAGGTTTTCTTCCAGAATGGTCCTGTATTTGGCTCCGTCCATCTTTCCATCAATTTTAACCATATTCTCTGTCCCTGCTGAAGAAAAGCAGGCCCAAACCATGATGCTGCCACTACTATGTTTGACAGTGGGGATGGTGTTTTGAGGGTGATGAGCTGTGTTGCTTTTACGCCAAACATATCGTTTTGCAGCATTGTGGCCAAAAAGTTCGATTTTGGTTTCATCTGACCAGAGCACCTTATTCGACATGTTTGGTGTGTCTCCCAGGTGGCTTGTGGCAAACTTCAAACGAGACTTTTTATGGGTATCTTTGAGGAATGTCTATCTTTTTGCCACTCTTCCATAAAGGCCAGATTTTTGCAGTGTACGACTGATTATTATCCCATGGACAGACTCTCCCACCTCAGCTGTAGATCTCTGCAGTTCATCCAGAGTGATCATGGGCTTTTTGGCTACATCTCTGATCAGTCTTCTCCTTGTTCGAGATGAAAGTTTAGAGAGACGGCCGGGTCTTGGTGGATTTACAGTGGTCTGATACTCCTTCCATTTCAATATGATCGCTCGCACAGTGCTCCTTGAGATGTTTAAAACTTGGGAAATCATTTTGTATCCAAATCCAGCTTTAAACTTCGCCACAACAGTATCTCGGACCTGCCTGGTGTGTTCCTTGGTCTTCATGATGCTCTCTGCACTTGAAACAGAACCCTGAGACTATCACAGAGCAGGTGCATTTATACGGAGACTTGATTACACACAGGTGGATTCTATTTATCATTACCAGTCATTTAGGACAACATTAGATCATTCAGAGATCCTCACTGAACTTCTGGAGTGAGTTTGCAGCACTGAAAGTAAAGGGGCCGAATAATATTGCATGCCCCACTTTTCAGTTTTTAATTAGTTAAAAAAGTTTAAAATATCCAATAAATTTCGCTCCACTTCACGATTGTGTCCCATTTGTTGATTCTTCCCCCAAAAAATTGAATTTTATATCTTTACGTTTGAAGCCAGAAATGTGGCAAAAGGTAGAAAAGTTCAAGGGGGTCAAATACTTTCACAATGCACTGTATACCTCTAATAGTTATGGATGATTTTAATAATGTTTGTAACCCTGCTAAAGATAGGCTCCCTGGGGGTGATAACACAATCTCACTTCGGTCGACTTATTAATGAACTGGGCTTAATAGATATATAGAGGGAAAAGTTCCTTAAGGACTTTTTCTTGTGCCTCCTCGAGATTCCATTCCCTCTCAAGAATCGACTTGGTTCTTTGCAACCCTTTTATGGTCCCTTTTGTATCATATATTGAGTACGCCCCCAGATCCTTATTAGATCATTCTCCCCTACTACAGTCATGGCCAAAAGTATTGAGAATGAGACAAATAGTAATTTTTCCAAAGTTTACTGCTTCATTTTTTGTAATGGCAATTTGCATATACCCCTGAATGTCAAAGAGTGACTGTACTTGCAAAGTCAATATTTGCCCAGAAAATGAACTTTAACCCCCAAAACACATTTCAACATCATTGCAATCCTGCCTTAAAAGGAGCAGCTAACATCATTTTAGTGATTGATCCATTAACACAGGTGTGGGTGTTGATGAGGACAGTGCTGGCGGTCAATCAGTCATGATTAAGTAAGAATGACATCACTGGACACTTTAAAAGGAGGCTGGTTCTTGGTATCATTGTTTCTCTTCAGTTAACCATGGTTATCTCTAAAGAAACACGTGCAGCCATCATTGCACTGCACAAAAATGGCCTAACAGGGAAGAGTATCGCAGCTACAAAGATTGCACCTCAGTCAACAATCTATCGCATCATCAAGAACTTCAAGGAGAGAGCTTCCATTGTTGTCAAAAAGGCTCCAGGGCGCCCAAGAAAGACCAGCAAGCGCCAGGACCGTATCTTAAAACTGTTTCAGCTGCGGGATCGGACTACCAGCAGTGCCGAGCTTGCTCAGGAATGGCAGCAGGCTGGTGTGAGTGCTTCTGCACGCACTGTGAGGCGGAGACTCTTTGAGCAAGGGCTGGTTTCAAGGAGGGCAGCAAAGAAGCCACTTCTCTCCAGAAAAAACATCAGGGACCGACTGATATTCTGCAAAAGGTACAGGGAGTGGACTGCTGAGGACTGGGGCAAAGTCATTTTCTCTGATGAATCCCCTTTTCGATTGTTTGGGACATCTGGAAAACAGCTTATTCGGAGAAGAAGAGGTGAGCGCTACCACCAGTCTTGTCTCATGCCAACTGTAAAGCATCCTGAAACCATTCATGTGTGGGGTTGCTTCTCAGCCAAGGGAATCGGCTCACTCACAGTCTTGCCTAAAAACACAGCCATGAATAAAGAATGGTACCAGAATGTCCTCCAAGAGCAACTTCTCCCAACCGTCCAAGAGCAGTTTGGCGCCCAACAATGCCTTTTCCAGCATGATGGAGCACCTTGCCATAAAGCAAAGGTGATAACTAAATGGCTCATGGAACAAAACATAGAGATTTTGGGTCCATGGCCTGGAAACTCCCCAGATCTTAATCCCATTGAGAACTTGTGGTCAATCATCAAGAGACGGGTGGACAAACAAAAACCAACAAATTCTGGCAAAATGCAAGCATTGATTATGCAAGAATGGACTGCTATCAGTCAGGATTTGGTCCAAAAGTTGATTAAGAGCATGCCAGGGAGAATTACAGAGGTCTTGAAGAAGAAGGGGCAACACTGCAAATATTGACTTGCTGCATTAACTCATTCTAACTGTCAATATAACCTATTGGTACTCATAATATGATTGCAATTATATTTCTGTATGTGATATAAACATCAGACAAACACTAATAAAAACCAGAGGCCAGCAGATCATGTGAAAATATAATTTTGGTGTCATTCTCAAACTTTTGGTCATGACTGTATACCAGGTACAGATAGACTCATTAAGGGCTAAACAATCTTTGGGCTGGAAACTTAATCCATTTTGGCTCAAACTTACTAATTGTAATAAAATTAATGAGAAATTAGTGGAATTCTTCTATTTTAATTTGGGTCTGCATAGAGTAATGTAGTATGGGACACCATAAAGAGGGATCAAGTTGGTGGATAGAGTACGGGCAACCGAACTGGCCTATATTCAAAATAAATGCCCTGAAAACTTGTCACGATGTAAGGAAGCCCAAAAACATCTAAAGGCATTCTTATTGGAACAAGCGGATAATAAGCGTATCTTTTAAAGCAACAATTCTATAAGGAAGGAGAAACTACTGGCCAATATTAGCTAAGCTAGCACAGGCACAAAGAGAATGCCTTTATCTTTCAACTAAGGGATACAGAGGGAAATGTCATTACTCAAACCGCTAGAAGATTGAGGATTCTACATGGATTTTACTCTAGTCTATATTTCTCTAGACTCGAGTTAACTACTCTCAGGAAGATCTCTGGGAGTACTTAGCAGAGATTGGTCTTTCTTCTCTGGGGCTTAAAGATAAAGATTTTGTGTATTTGCCAACAAGAAATCCAACAAGTCGTGGGGTCAATGTCTAATGATAAGGCCCCTGGATCAGATGGCCTTCCAATACAAATTTATAAGCTTTTTGAGGGTGAACTATTGCAACATTATTCGGAAATGATTAATAGTGCATTTCTGTCTGGGGAACTTCCAAGATCCTTATATGAGGCGTGATTCTGGTGCTACCCAAAGCATAAGGAATTACCAGATTTATACAGGCCTATCTCACTGTTGACATCGGATGTCAAGGTTCTGGCCAAAATCCTCGCAACAAGATTTTATAAGATTATAACCTCGGTATTACACTCCAATCAGGCTGGCTTTATGCCCTCTAAATCTACAGTTATCAATTTACGCAGACTATTCCTAAATATACAGGCGCCCTAGGTTAATCCGGGAAAAAAATTGTGCCATTGTTTGCTGTGTGTAGAGACGTATTCTCCCGTAGAAGGAGTAGAAGCACACATAAAAACTTTTTTTTCACTTTTCACTAGTAAATAGGACAGGCACCAGTTTAAAGGGTTTTACATTGTATGGTCTAAACAGGTGATTTAATTGGTCTTAATTTTGCTAAAAATTGATCATTCTGAAAATGACATTTTTAGAGCCAAGGGTGCACAATTCTTTTGAACTATTCCTTTTTAGAAAAAAGAATGTAAAATTGATGAGTCCTTTATAAGTCAATGCGATCTTTTATACTGTATAACAATTCCACATTAATGGGAGTTAATGTGAACAGGACCTCCACTTGAGGCACGTTTTGGCTTCCAAACAAGTTTCATAATACTTTTTTTTGCTATCAATTATATACTCCATAGATGATGACTCACTTTTATTACACAGTCAACATGTGCACACTCACTGTGGTGGTAGAGGAGCATTACAACATAACCATGAATCACCCAGATTATGTGGACCTAATGCCTGTCTCAACACGAACAGCTCAGGTAAGAAACTATGAGAGGTGTAGATGCAAGTATACTTTTCGAATTCCTGAGCATGGCATCTACTAATAAAGGGGCCTGACATCCAAAGTTTCAAAATGGAGATCGAAAAATGATACTTTCTCCTACTTATAATCAGGGCTGTGGAGTCGGAGTCGTGGAGTCGGAATCAGTGTCCATTTTGGTCGAGTCAGAGTAGGAATTAGAGTCGGTATAAAATGGACCGACTCCAACTCCTAAAATATATAAGAAATTGGGTACAGTAGCTCAATGCAGTTTGTTCTATATATGTCTGTCCTATTCATGATCTAAGGGTCTAAACTTTTAGCTGAGATTAATCTGTGCTACAGTAAATTTATCACTTGAACATCAGCCATGTATGAGGGAGTCGGAGTCGGGGAGTCGGAGTTGGAGTTGGAGTTTTGGCTTACCGACTCCACAGCCCTGCTTATAATTCTTTTATTTATTTTCAACCTTATTGTGTGGTATAGCACAACTATGTAAAAAACTAGTAGACATATTGTAACTGTGAGGCATAGGTTAAAGGTGTTTTCCAAGAATGTAATAAAATGGCCCCTGTCACATAATTCAAATGGCAGGATGGACTGCAGTCAGAAGAAACACAGCTCCCGAGCCCTGTGTCTCAATGACAGAGGAGCTGTATCATTAGAACACATACTGGATCTGCAGGAGAAGAGTGTGACAAGAGAAGAAATAAATCTTCTCCTCAGCTGACTGATCACAGAGGACTGAGGCTGGAGAAAAAAAACCTTTTTGCTCAGTCAGCTGAGAAGACATTTCTTTTCATGTCTCAGTCCTCCTCAGCTCTCGGAAGTACGAGTGCTTATGATACTAGACTTCTGTCAGTTGAGACACAGTTCTAGGATACTGTGTTTCTTCAGACTTCAGCCCATCCTGACACGTGACTACAATGGGCTGCCATTTGATTTACGTGATGGGGGCCACTTTATTACATTCTTAGACAACCTCTTCAATGCACGGATGTGCTTCCCCATCAGAAATATCAAAGACAATAAGACGGTACAATGTAGAAAAAGCACATGCGGATTTCAATTGGGGAACATTGCTGCCCTTCTACCATGCGTTTTTGCATGCGTTTCCACGGCGTTTATGACTCGCCCCCTGGGCCAATGCTGTAGTGCGGCGCGCGTGCGCGCGGGGGATACCCGGAGCCGGATCCGATGGGGGTAGTAGTCTTCGTGTGGCGGTGACCCGGTCCGCGCCCAGGGTGGTCAAACTAAGTGGCAGTTATTGGTATGATGGTATTAGTGTCCGACTACGCCACCCGTTGAATGCGGTTATGAAACCGCCGCTGCAGGGCAGACCGCTGAGGCCGGTGGTATAGGTGTGCAGCAATGTTGATATAACCCCCAACGGGAGAGGTATGGCCTCAGGGCAGCGGATGTGGGTGATGTTGGGAGTGATGGTGTGGATGTCCCGGCACTAACGGTGCGACAAGGAAGCACGGAGACGCGAGGGTACAGTTCAGGGCCTTTACTGAAGGTACAAGGCAAATTCCCCCGGGAGTACTGGCTAGTAGTTGGGGCCTGGTTAGTCTGCGAGTAAGCCGGAGTTCCCCTGGCCAGGTGGAGTTGTAGGCCTTCCCGTTAGTCTGTACCCTTCCTGGCTACCCTGCTTTCAGAGGTTACAAGTAGCCCACGTCCCTGGGTATACCGTGTGGTGCTCACCCGTATGGCTGGTGACCTGGGGCCTCCTGTTAGCCTCCGCTCCGGGATGGCGGTGCTGGTCCCTTCGTTGTGACTGAGCCTCCGGGCTTTTATGGCCAGAGGACCTGGAATCCCCTGCCGGATGGATTCTGCTGCTGGGTATATCTTAGTCCCCACAGCCTCGGACTCCTGTGTCCAGTTTTAGTACCTTCTCCCAGGGCGAGCTCTGCACAGCTCCAGCCCCTGGCGCTTCTCCTTGGCTCCTACAGAGCTCCTGATGTCTCTCTGTCCCTGTTTCTGCGTGTCCAGACCAGACTCCGTCTCTGTCTGGAACTCCTCTCTCTAACCCTGCCTCAGCCCCAGTTTATGTAGGGGAAGTTCTTCCCCTCCCAGGACTGGGCAGGAGGTGTGGCATGCTTAGGATTCCTGCCCAGGAGACCTCCCACCTGCTCACAGACGTAATACTGCTATTACTGTGGAAACCAGACCCCTGGGGTGCCACATTCCCCCCTAGTGAAATTTAGTACTCCCGGACTAAACATATATATTTTTTTTTTTTTCAAAACATAACAGGGTATAAACAATAACAATTAAATACATGAGATGGTCACGGCATGTCCGTAACCGGGAAGCAATAAGGGTGTCCATTTCACCAAAGAACAGGGAGCCGTAACCAGGTAGGGGTCTGTCCTGCCCCGAGTCTTCAACAGTCTTTAGTCCATTCCTGGGTTACGCTCCAAACATATTTACAACAGAGTTCCGGTTACTCACTGTCCATAACCTGTCAGTCCATATAAAGAAATCTGTAACTGAAAAACATAATTAGCAACGGCTACAACAAAACAGGTAAACATAAAATAGTTAAAGCAACTAGCCAACTTAGATTCTCCAACGTACGGGCATCTGGCCTCTGGTAACCCTAGTGGACCTACGGAGCTCACTAACTGGTCCTGCACTACAGGGTGTAGGAGGTGTTATGGGCAGGCTGGGCAGCTTTCTGCGCACTCTTTGGCTCACTAGGGGCACGGCAGGCTCACTACTAGCAGAGGGCTGATCCTCCTGTACTGCTGGTGTGGACTCTTCTGCCTCTTGGGCCGGCTGCTCTTCCAGCTCTACTGGTTCTTCTGTAGGCACTTGCGGGGCTGGCTGGAGAAAGGTGAGGACGGGTACCACGACAGCACCGTTTACTTGTGTCCAAGACCGGGGGAAGTCTCCGAGTACAGTCCTGATCATTTCTTCCCTTTCCTCTGCGGGTCGAGGGTTTTCTTGATCTTCTTCTTCAGGGCTTTGCAGCTGCTCGGGACACTTCTTCAGGTGGTCTCTGGAGACAACGGCTGTGGTTTCTCCTCCATCCTTACTGATCACGCAAATCTTTGGGCTCTCATGGCTTGATGGCAGTACGGTGTACGGGTCCTTCTCCCACTGGTCGTCCAACTTGTGGAGCCGTCTTTTCCTCTTCAAGACCTGCTCTCCAGGTACCAGGGGAACAGCGGGAGCATACTGATTATAAGCCCTCTCTTGCCTTTCTCTAGCTTGAGACAGACTTCGCTCCACGCTCTCCTGCACTTTCCGATACTGCTGCTGCCGTCCTGTATCTCAGTCTGCCTCTGGCGAGGTGTCCTCGGGCGTCAGGACTCCCATATCCAGGTCGATAGGCAGCTTACCAGGTCTCGCTCTCATTAGGTAAGCCGGGGTACAGTTGGTAGAACCTACAGGGATGTGGTTGTATAGGTCCACCAGATCAGGCAGCTTCTCAGGCCACAGACTGCGTTCTTCCAGGGGCAATGTTTTCAGGAGGTCTATCACCACCTGGTTCATCTTCTCGCAGAGTCCATTAGTTTGTGGGTGATAGGGCATTGTCCTTATCTTCGTGCAGCCATACAGGTTGCAGAACTCCTGGAAGACTTCCGCTTCGAAGGCTGGCCCTTGGTCTGTCAGCACTTGGTCCGGGTACCCGTGTGGACGGCAGAAGTGCTGCTGGAAGGCTCTAGCTGCTGTTTGAGCCGTTAAGTCCTTGACCGGGACCACCACCAGGAACCGGGAGTAATGATCTACGATTGTGAGGGCGTAGACATACCCAGATCTGCTTGGAGCCAGTTTCACATGGTCCAGGGCTACCAGTTCCAGTGGCTGTCGGGTGATGATGGGCTGCAAGGGAGTCTTCTGGCTGGCACGGTCCTTCCTTCTTAGGTGGCACGGTCCACAGTCTCTGCACCACCTCTCGATGGCTCCTCTCATGCCTACCCAGTAGAACCGTTCACGCAACAAGAACTCCAGCTTCTTCCACCCGAAATGTCCTGCTCCGTTGTGGTACGCCTCCAGAATCATAGCCGCGTCTCGTCTGGGGACTAGTGTTGAGCCACCCCCGTAGTGTTCGAGTTCGGTTCGGTTCGTCGAACACCCGTGTGTTCGCCGAACTGTTCGTCGAACTGTTCGTCGAACACCTTCGAACACCGTTAAAACCAATGGCAGGCAAACAAAAACACATAGAAACACATAGAAAACACCTTCAAAGGTGTCCAAAAGCTGACAAACTGCTCAGAAGACACAACTAACACATGGAAAAGTGACAAGTACATATAGTCATGCGAAAAGAAAAGAGGTGGAGGAGTAAAAGGAGGGGGAGACACAGATATAGGCATGTCATGCCCTTCTAAAATCCAAAAAGTGAGAAGCCGAGACGGCCAGTCCGCTCCTGCCCGTGCCACCTCCGTGTCGCCGGGTTTGTGCCAGAGCCGCGGTGAACCCTGACGGCCAGCCCCCCTCTCCCAATACTGGTGCCTGTCCGCTGGTGGGTCGAGAGAGCCCCCCTGTGGTGGAGGCAGCTCTAAGCTTTTTAATTTAAATTGTCCCTCTAATTTGAATGAATACACTTTAAATCCATTTACAAGGATCTATTGGAGGGCAAGTCTCATGCCAGCAGCCGCGTAATTCCAGCTCCAGTAGCGTCCACTAAAGCTGCTGCAGTTAAAAAGCTTTTATAAGGATCGAGCTCGGCTGTCCACCGCAAGGCATCCTAGTGCCAGTCCCAGCCCCTATGCCTTGGGGTGCCTCCTGATGCTCTTCACTAAGTATCCCGTGGTCCCGAAGCATTTCCTTTGAAAAAATTAAGTGTCCAAACTACAGGTGGTGTAGCTTGCTTAACAGCCGGGATAATCCGCTGACTAGCAGACACTGCTACTAGGCACAAAGTATTTCCTGGGCTAGATGCAGTTAAAAATTTGTAAGTAGATACTCTCGTTGGATGCTGAGAAAGCATTCCATAGAGTCTCCTGGCACGCCATATATGATTCTCTTAAAAAGCTTGGGGTAGGGGTCTAGGGGACCCGTTTATAGCCAAAATCACGGCCCTGTATCACAATACGTCACCTAGGCTGAAGATAAATGGAACTGTAGCACCGAGGGCTCGGTTGCTACAGACATATTGCACCTCACCCAGAGGTGTGATATCTCACTCTCAGATAAGGATGGAGTGTGGATCAGGACCCGACACCTGCATGCATTACACCACATTGCCGTGGGGCAGGGCGACCAATATGCTCCTGAGATGGGCACGACAGTCCCTGTCCCTGGCTGGAGTGGGGGGAGGGAACACTGAGGAAGGGGAACCCTGCAGTGCAGGAGCAGGGAGGAAGCAGTTCCTGGGTGCATTGAGAAGGGAGTATAAAAGGTGGGCACCATCTTAGTTCAGTGCAGAGAAGTCTGAGCAGAAGTGGCAGGGAGCAGGGGCTCTGCATGAGCTCTGCTCCGGAGGCGGGCCTAGTAACAGAGGCCCAGGCCTGCAAGAGGGAGAAGGAAGGAAGAGGAGCGGAGAAGGCTCCAGGAACGAGGAATGAAGGGATCCCAGGGGTGCGGACGGGCGAGTCGCCACCGCACGCCCGAATCCACCTGCGTGGAGGGGTCAGGCCAAAGGGGGAGACCGGTCCCCAAACTAGTGGAGGCAGGAAACGACCCTCAGCTAGAAACCGGAGGCTCTGACATTTTATGTGGCGCAGCCCCTTGCTCCACCCGCTAGGAAGGCACCACATAGGGTCAGGGAAACTGGCGCCAAGTTTACCAAGAGGAGGCCCGAGGCAGCCGGACAGAAGTGTTGGTAAGAAAGGCCAGACAAAGGACACACAAAGGGGGTCCTGTGAAGCGCTCCAAAGTTATCTGGGAGTTGTCTGAGCCCCTCACCTGGTGAGCACAGTACGACGTGGGCAGCCGTTACCTGCAGACGTGGTCTGGATAATAAGAACTGTGAGTAAAGGCCCTGAACTGCATCACTGACTCCGTGTCGTTACTGCTGCTGCCCTGCACCATCACCCCCATCCTCCGCATACACTGCCCTGAGGCTATACTCCTCCCGTGGGGAGTTATGCTACGCTCTGCTGCACCCACAACACCAGCCTTAGCGGTCTGCCCTGTAGCGGCGGTTCACTCTGACCGCAATCCACGGGTGGCGTAGTCGGACATTTAAACATCAAAACCACATAAATAGTTCCGCCACTGGTTTGACCGCCCTGAGCCACGGAACCGGATCGCCGCCACGAAGACTACAACCACCAGCATCCACCAAAAAGGGTCCGGCTCCGGGTGTCCCAAGGCCCAGGGGGTGCGTCAGAACATTTTCATCACCTTTCACAATCACCAATGGGACAAGGCAGGGATGTCCTCTGTCCCCTCTCTTATACATCCTAGTGACGGAGCACCTGCTCTCATCAATTCGCCATAACCCCAATATTAGGTGGATTGAGGTGGGAGGCACCGAGTACAAGTGCTCTCTATTTGCTGATGATGTCCTAGTATATATCACTCAATCACATATATCCATCCCTGCTGTTATGGCTGAAATAGATCACTTTGTTACATGGTAAAATTTTAAAATCAATGCAGCGAAGTCTGAGGCCCTCGATGTCTCCCTCCCTAAATCCATATAGGATTCCATCCAGTCCAACTTTCCCTTTGCCTGGCCCTCACAGGGTATCAAATACTTAGGAATTCCTATTCATAGAGACCTCTCCCATCTATGTTATCTTAATTTTGGGCCCTTTATTGAACAATTCCATACAGACCACGGTTGGCAAGTTGGAACTGTGAGATTCACTACGTGCACCACTGGTATTTTGTGGAAAAGCACATGTAAGATTCTGCAACAGTCTCTGCTGATACTCCTGCATGCGTGCATCCCTTTCTATGGCAGGAATAATTTCTGCAAATTTACTTTTGTACCGGGGATCTAACAGTGTGGCAACCCAGTAGTCAGGATTATTTCTAATTCTCACAATTCGAGGGTCATGTTGCAGGTAGTGCAGCAAGAAGGCACTCATGTGTGTTGCGCATCCAGGAGCACCAAGTCCCTGTTGTGTTGGTGGCGAGGTAACAATCATGCTTCCTTCCTCTGTCCTCTCCCCCCAACCTCGCACAACAGAAATGTGATCAAGGTCTCCCTCATCTGATGAGTCTTCCATCAGTTCGTCCTCCACTTCTTCCTGGGCTCCTGCACCTTCCTCACTAGTTTGGCTGCTACCATGCGCCCTGGTAAAATCATCTCCCCCACCCTCACATGCCTGCCGCCCTGGTGCTGCCGACCGTCTGGACCTTGCAGATGTTAGCCCTTCCGCATACAACTCCTCCTCCTCTACTTCCTCCACCTCCTCTTGTGCCACCACCTGACTCCGAATTCTGTTTAACATGTGCTCCAGCATGTAAATCACCGGAATAGTCATGCTGATAATGGCATCGTCAGCACTAAACATCTTCGTCGCCATTTCAAAACTGTGCAGAAGGGTGCATAGGTCCCTGATCTGAGGCCACTCCTCCAGCGTGATTTGCCCCACCTCTGAATCTCGTTGGCCCAGGCTATACGTCAGAACGTATTGCACCAGGGCTTGTCGGTGCTGCCACAGTCGCTGCAACATGTGCAGAGTTGAATTCCACCGGGTAGGCACATCGCATTTTAGCCGGTGAAGTGGCAGGCCCAACGACTTCTGTAGAGATGTAAGTCGCTGAGCTGCGGGATGCGAACGGCGGAAGTGAGCACACAGCGACCGTGCCCTCTGCAGAAGGCCATCTAGTCTGGGATAGTGGGCTAAAAATTGCTGGACAACCAGGTTCAACACGTGAGCCATACAAGGCACGTGTGTGACATTGCCCCGGCGAAGGGCCGCATCCAGGTTTGCAGCATTGTCGCACACGGCCTTCCCTGGTTTCAGGTCCAGTGGAGACAACCATTCATGAAATTGGTTCTCCAGAGCTGACCACAACTCCTCAGCTGTGTGACTCACATTTCCCAGACATTTCAATGTAAAAACCGCCTGATGACGTTGAGCCCTACTGCCAGCATAGTAAGGAGGTGTGCAGGATCCCTTCTGCGCAGTTAGAAAGCTTGTGGCATGACCAGACAGGCTTTGGGTGCAGGTGGAAGACCGAGAGGAGGTTGAGGAGGCAGAAGCAGTGGAGGAAAAATGACATAAAGAGGATTGACGCACAACTCGTGGGGATGGCAAGACTTGGACAGCAGCCCCTTGTCCTGCTGTCACCATAGTTACCCAGTGCCCAGTCAGCGACATGTAACGCCCCTGTCCATGCCTACTCGTCCAAGTGTCTGTGGTGAAATGCACCCTGTCACACACAGAGTTTCTCAAAGAAGCGGTGATGTTGTGTGCGACATGCTGGTGGAGCGCAGGCACACCTTTCTTTGAGAAGTAGTGCCGACTGGGCATCTGGTACTGGGGCACTGCGACGGACATAAGGTCTCGAAAATCCTCTGTGTCCACCAGGCGGAAAGGCAGCATTTCTGTAGCCAAGAGCTTGCAGATGGTGAAATTCAACCTCTTAGCTTTCTCATGGCTAGGAGGAAATGGTCTTTTACTTGTCCACATCTGAGGGACCGAGGGCTGGCTATTGTGCTTAGACGGGGTTGATAAGGGTGTCCCCGGCAAACTGCCGGTCTGTGAGGAAGATGCAGGCGGACATGTTAGGTTGCCTTGATCCAAAGGTGGTGCTATCGATGTCGGACAGCGCTCAAGACCAGCTGGTGTTACCACCTCCAAAGAAAATGATGACCTGCCAATCACGCTGGCTGTTGCGGGTAAAGAGGTGGCAGGTCTGCGCCCCAAAACAGGTGTGACTGCTGTCCCCCCAGTCACAGAGGATGAAGAGGCCGCGGATGCACAAGATATGGCAGACGGTGGTTGGCCCGGCCGGCTAGACCGCATTGTAGCACACTGAGCTTCCCACTGCAACTTATGCTTCATGTCCATGTGCCGGTTCATGCATGAAGTACTCAAACTATGTAATTTTTGGCCTCTACTTAGCTTTTGCTGACAAATGTTACAGATAACACGAGTTGGGTCATCTTTATCGATCTGAAAAAATGCCCAGGCTATGCAAGGCTTAGCACCCATGCGACCTGAAGAGCCACCACGACTTGTGGTGAGAGGCAGAGTTGTGTTTGAGGATGCAGTTGTTGACGTGCTTCCAGTACTACGTCTCTGTCCAGGAAGGCGCAACCTGACCTCGTCGTCACTAGCATCTTCCTCCACCTCCTCTGCTGACCTCATCTCTTGGCTGACTGTGGGTTGACAGTAAGTGGGATCTCCGACCTCATCATCATCACCCTGTGCGTTATCACACCCGTCGTCCTCAGAGCCAACCTGTTCCTGCCCTGACAAAAAACTAAAGTTGTCGCTCCAATCAGGTATTTGAGTCTTATCATCGTCTTCCTCATTGTCTCCACCAACAGGAGTTACAGTTTGGGAGTGAGGGTCTACATTATGGTCAGAACCTTCTGCGTCTGGTCCTGGATCCGACTCATAAAGATTCTGGGCATCAGTGCAGATCATTTCCTCGTCTGGATTCACAGAAGCGCTGGAGTCGACCTCTGATTCCCAGGCTATAGTATGAGTAAACAGCTCTGCAGACTCAACCATCTGTTCTACCTCATACTCAGACGGGCAGCTGGAGATTTGGGAGCTGTGAGGAAGCAAGTGCGATTTGGGTGACACCTTTGAGGACTGGAGTATTTGTGATGTTGAAGTTGATGTGGAGGAGAGCCCACTTAAAGGAGCACTTGATATCCGTTGAAGCACCTGCTGTTTTTGTGCCTCATCTGGAATTTGTAGCGATTGGCGTGGCCGTAAGAAAGGGATCTTATCACATTGTCCGCTAAAAGAAGTAGACATTTTAGTTTGGCTGGAAGATGGTCTTTCTTCTGCACCTACCCCACGGACACAACCTTTTTTCCCCTTCCCAACACGCCTATTCCCCTTTCCACCAGCAGCAGGCCTTTTTCCACTCATTTTGGTGGTTAACTAATTCACAACTCTGGAGTTGTTTACACAAAAAAACAATGGATGGTAACCGAGCAGAGCTGAGTGGCCAAACTGTGGTATTAGGCCAAAACTATTGGCTGGGTTAGATGCAGAAAAAAATTATTTTTAATTTGCAACCTGATGGAGGTCAGTATAGATGGACTAATAGACCAAGTCCCACACACCGCTAGAAGCCCAAATATTTTTTCAGAGCTAGATGCAGAAAATTTTTTTATTCAATTTGCAACCTGATGGAGGTCAGTATAGATGGACTAATAGACCAAGTCCCACACACTGCTAGAAGCCCAAATATTTTTTCAGAGCTAGATGCAGAAAAAAATTATTTTTAATTTGCAACCTGATGGAGGTCAGTATAGATGGACTAATAGACCAAGTCCCACACACCGCTAGAAGCCCAAATATTTTTTCAGAGCTAGATGCAGAAAAAAATTATTTTTAATTTGCAACCTGATGGAGGTCAGTATAGATGGACTAATAGACCAAGTCCCACACACTGCTAGAAGCCCAAATATTTTTTCAGAGCTAGATGCAGAAAAAAATTAGTTTTAATTTGCAACCTGATGGAGGTCAGTATAGATGGACTAATAGAACAAGTCCCACACGCTGCTAGAAGCCCAAATATTTTTTCAGAGATAAATGAAGAAAAAAATTATTTTTAATTTGCAACCTGATGGAGGTCAGTATAGATGGACTAATAGACCAAGTCCCACACACCGCTAGAAGCCCAAATATTTTTTCAGAGCTAGATGCAGAAAAAAATTATATTCAATTTGCAACCTGCTGGAGGTCAGTATAGAAGGACTAATAGAACAAGTCCCACACACTGCTAGAAGCCCAAATATTTTTTCAGAGCTAAATGAAGAAAAAAATTATTTTTAATTTGCAACCTGATGGAGGTCAGTATAGATGGACTAATAGACCAAGTCCCACACACTGCTAGAAGCCCAAATATTTTTTCAGAGCTAGATGCAGAAAAAAATTATATTCAGTTTGCAACCTGATGGAGGTCAGTATAGATGGACTAATAGAATGATGCTATGCCCAAAAGATTTTACTTCACTAGGTGCAGTAAAAAAATTGGTATTCTATACACAGGTGGTATATCTTGCAACACAGATAGGCTACTCCACTGACTAACACACTCTGCAATAGGCCAAAAAGGATTAGCTTTGTTAGATTCAGCCAAATGCTGTGAAAAAAACTTGCACAGCACTGGCACAGACCTGCCTGGCAAAAACTGATAGGAACTGATGTAACCTAGTCCTGAAAAGGACTCCAATTACAATTAGTCTTTACTCCCACAATCTATCTATTTAAGAGCACAGACCTGCCTGATAAAAGTCGTAGGAAATGCTGTAACCTAGTCCTTAAAAGGACTGCAATCACAACTATTCCCTACTCCCAAGCTATCTGTATATTTGTGCGAAAATTGGCTTGAAATTAACAAGGTATAGCGCACACAGCAACAGCGGTGCCGTCTAACACGCAGCTGCAGCAGTGAGAAAATGGTGGCGACGGGGAAAATGGCTTGGTCTTATAGGGCAAGGACATGTGACATACACTGCCAATCACACATGCCCTTGCTTGTGTGAAAAAAAGCACTTCGCTCCGTGTGTGCGCTGCTGATAGGCTGACAGATTGCACCTCCCCACTGCAAATGCGGGAAAGAGAAAAAAAAATGGAGATCTTCATTGTTCCTGCAGAGATCCATCCCCTGCCCCTCCCCCCGCCCCGCTGTACACTCAAACTGCGTATTAACATTAATTTTCATCATTACTGAGAAAAAATCCAGTTATGATTTTGGTGCACGAACAGTTATCGAACATAACCTCGAACAGCCGAATTTTTCTCAAATTGTTCGTGTTCGCCGACCGGCTCGAACACCGCCCAAAACAGCTCGAATTTGAGATTGGCGAACAGTTCGAGTAGAACAACGCTCATCTCTACTGGGGACCACTACCTGCCAGGTCAACTCATGTGTTCGAGAGTTAACCATTCTCCGGCACAACTTCTCCCTGTAGAGGAACAGCCTACTTTTCTCCTTCCACAGTTGCTTAGTCTCTTCTGGGGCGTCTGGGTCCAGACTGGCATCGGCTTGGGTCAGCATTTCCTTCACCAGACGGACTGCAGGATCACTGTCTTGCGTCTCCGCCCAGTTGTAGTGGGGCAAGGGATTGAACGTCGCGGAGCGCCTGTCCTTCACACGGTGGGAATACAGGGTAATCCCATGACGGTGGAATGCAGGGAGCTCAACTTCTTCCAGATCTTCTGGATCTTCCCCTACGTCCGGTAAGTTCGGCATTCTAGACAGGGCATCCGCGTTGACATTTGAGCGTCCTGCCCGGTATTTGATGGTGAATTCAAAGTTGGACAGGCGAGCCATCCATCTCTGTTCCAGAGCACCGAGCCTTGCAGTGTCCAGGTGTGTCAACGGGTTGTTATCCGTGTACACGATGAATTTGGAGGAGGCAAGGTAATGCTTGAAACGTTCGGTCACTGCCCACACTACTGCCAGGAACTCCAGCTTGAATGAGCTATAATTCTCAGGGTTCCTCTCGGTGGGTCGTAGCTTTCGGCTAGCGTAAGCGATTACTTGTTCTTTTCCTTGCTGGATCTGGGACAGCACGGCTCCTAGCCTGATGTTACTTGCGTCCGTGTGGAGGATAAAGGGCTGGCTGTAGTCTGGATATGCCAGGATTTCATCCCCCGTGAGGGCCATCTTCAGCTGGCAGAAGGACTCCTCTTCCAGCTTTTCCCACCTGAAGGGCAGCTTCTGGTTTTTGGCTTTCCGAGATTGACCTATCAGGAGGTCCTGCATAGGGGCTGCCATTTTGGTGAAACCGGGAATGAATCTTCGGTAGTAGCCTACCAACCCGAGGAACTGCCGCACTTCCTTTATGCTGGAGGGTCTTGGCCAGTCCTTAATCACGGTGATCTTATCAGGGTCAGGAGCCACTCCGTCAGCACTCACCACGTGTCCCAGGTATTGCACCTTTGGTTTCAGGAGGTGACACTTAGAGGGTTTCACCTTTAGGCCGTAGTTTGCCAGAGCTTCGAACACTTCTGCCAGGTGTTTCAGGTGGTCCTCGTAGGTCTTGGAATAGACGATGACATCGTCCAGGTATAACAGGACCATCTCGAAGTTCCGGTGTCCCAGACAGCATTCCATCAACCGTTGGAAGGTTCCTGGTGCGTTGCAGAGCCCGAACGGCATACAGTTAAATTCACTGAGACCCATCGGGGTGGTGAATGCGGTCTTCTCCCGGTCCGCCTCTGCTACAGGAACCTGCCAGTACCCACTAGTAAGATCCAAAGTAGAGAAGAAGTTAGCAGATTTTAATGCAGCTAAGGACTCTTCTATCCTTGGTAACGGGTACGCATCTTTGTGTGTGATACGGTTGACCTTCCTGTAGTCTACACACATTCTCATAGTGTTGTCCTTCTTTTTCACTAAGACTAGTGGAGCTGCCCAGGGGCTACAGCTGTCCCTGATTACCCCAGCCTCCTTCATGTCTCTAAGCATCCCCTTGGCGTGTTGGTAGTGTGCAGGGGGTACGGGTCGGTATCTCTCCTTTATGGGAGGATGGTCTCCCGTGGGGATGTGGTGTTCTACCCCCTTTACTCGCCCGAAGTCTAACGGGTGTTTACTAAACACTCTCTCGTACTCTTGAACCACCCGATAGACTCCTTGTTTCTGGTGTGAGGGAGTGGAGTCAGTACCCAGATGTAGTTGTTGACACCAGTCCTCCACTGGTTTCTTAGAGCCGTTACCTTCCTCTGGTTGAGATGGAGGCAAGGGTTCCACGGCCTGTACAGAATTCTGGTTTATGGTGAACAATTTAGCTAGCGTGGCATACCGGGGCAGGTGTACTTCTCTCTCACCGATATTTATGATGCGAACGGGCACCCTCCCATGGCGTACATCGACCACCCCCCGTGCTGTCAAAATGGTGGGCCTACTGTCTGAGTAGACGGGTTCTACCATTGCTTGGTAGTCTCTACCTCTTAGACCAATACCTGCCCGACACCAAATCATCATCTCACTTTTTGGGGGCATGGCAATAGGGAACGGGTCACACATTCTCACGCTACCTATCTCACCACCAGATAGTTCCACCTGTTGCCGCTTCATCAGTGCCCGGATCTCTTTTTGGAGCACACGCTGCTGGCCGGAACTGGCGTTCTTGGCAACCTGCTGTAAAATGAGAATCACCTCTGCAAGACAATTTTCAATTACATTGGTTCCCAGGGTGATTCTAGGGTGACTCTCATGACGGTCTATGTCCACTATAATCAGTCCTTGTGCCGCCAGTTCGACTTTACCGATTTTAATGGTCACCTCCTTGAATCCCACCTGCGGCACGGGCTGACCATTGCTGGCGATGATACTCAGGTCGTCGTCTGGGTAGCGGGTTATGTCCGAATCATTCCAGTACTGCTTGAAGAGCACGTACGGGATGGTGGTGACCTGTGACCCAGTGTCTAGTAGGGCACTCATAGGAATGCCATCCAGTACCACAGGCAAGATTGGACGTCCCCCTACGTATTTATCACGCTAGTTTGATGGGCCTGATGGTCTTATGCCTGGGGGTTGGCCCTCTACCCCAGGTTGTGCCCGTTTAAATGACAGTACCTTGCCACATGTCCAGGTTGATTGCAGCGGCGGCAAATAGGTCGTCCGTCCTCGTTGTATCGATCGCTGGGTCTTCCTCTGGCCGGTGGGGTCCTCCTTGGTCGGCGCCACGGGATGTCCTCCGGTCCGGATGCCAGCTCGATCTTCCCTGCAGTAGAAACCTGTAAAGACTGCACAGTTCGGGTTAGCGCGGCAACGCTTTTAGTTAGCTCTTGGACCTGATGGTGCAGGTCTGTAGCCGGGTCACTGTTTAAAGCCTGCGCATCAGCTCCCACAGGCCCTGCAGACAAGGGCGCCGTCTCCTGGTGATAAGTGATAGCAGGGCTCCTGTGGGTCACAGCGCCACCTGGTGCCGGTTCTCGGAGCACCCGGATGGCTCTGTCCTTGAACTGTGCAAAGTCCAGGTCAGGGTCCTGTAAGGCCATTGCCCGCAACTGGGTTCGATGGGCATTGCACAGTAGACCCTCAATAAATTGTTCAGTCAACAGCTTATCTTCATTTCCCACGCTGTCAGGGTCTGCCTGCTTAATGGCTCTCAGGGCCTCTTGTAGGTTTAGCGCATAGTCTCTTATACTCTCATGTGCCCGTTGTTTGCACCCATAAAATCTTAGTTTTATTTCGGCTGAGGTGCGGGTGTCAAATGTGTCTTTCAGCCGGGTTAGTATGTCTCTGACAGTCCTCTTCCTCCCAGGTGGCCAGGACTTTACCTCCCTTTGGGCTGCCCCGATTAATTGGGCCACCAGGATGCTCACTTTTTGCGCCTCCGTGAGGGGATACACCTGGAAGAGGCTATCCAGCCTTTCTCTGAAGTCATTTAGGGTATGTGACTCCCCTGAGTACTGGGGTAGCCAGGCAGTCCCCGGGATATAGGGCATGGTGAAAGGCATGACCGCAGCAGCGGTGGCGCTGGCGGCGGCTGTGGCGGTGAAGCTCTCCTCCGTATCCGACATCCTCCTCCCCCCTAGTGGACCGTGGCCTACCTTGCGATGATCCTCTTCCGTAGGCCGCGGCTCCGCAGTGGATCGTCAGGGTTGAGGACCTTCCGTCGCGCTCCTGTGACGTCGGCGTCTGCTGGGCTCCTTCCAGGACCTTACGCAACGTCCGGACGTGAGGCGGGGATTCAGTTCTCGCGGGCTTTCGGAGTCCACGCCCCTCTTCTTCCCGCGCGGCGCCCTCAGGATGGCGTCCAATGGCGGGAAAACTCCACGGATGGCGGGAAGAAGGCAGAAGATGGCGTCGGATGGCGGGAATCGGCTCCAGATGGCGGGAAACGACTCCGGACGGCGGGAAACTACACCACAGGTAAGTATAAAAGTCTCTTTTTTCAGGCACGCAGTACCCGGTGGTTGCGGGCACGTAATCCTGCCGACTACGCCAAAGTTGACTCGCCCCCTGGGCCAATGCTGTAGTGCGGCGCGCGTGCGCGCGGGGGATACCCGGAGCCGGATCCGATGGGGGTAGTAGTCTTCGTGTGGCGGTGACCCGGTCCGCGCCCAGGGTGGTCAAACTAAGTGGCAGTTATTGGTATGATGGTATTAGTGTCCGACTACGCCACCCGTTGAATGCGGTTATGAAACCGCCGCTGCAGGGCAGACCGCTGAGGCCGGTGGTATAGGTGTGCAGCAATGTTGATATAACCCCCAACGGGAGAGGTATGGCCTCAGGGCAGCGGATGTGGGTGATGTTGGGAGTGATGGTGTGGATGTCCCGGCACTAACGGTGCGACAAGGAAGCACGGAGACGCGGGGGTACAGTTCAGGGCCTTTACTGAAGGTACAAGGCAAATTCCCCCGGGAGTACTGGCTAGTAGTTGGGGCCTGGTTAGTCTGCGAGTAAGCCGGAGTTCCCCTGGCCAGGTGGAGTTGTAGGCCTTCCCGTTAGTCTGTACCCTTCCTGGCTACCCTGCTTTCAGCGGTTACAAGTAGCCCACGTCCCTGGGTATACCGTGTGGTGCTCACCCGTATGGCTGGTGACCTGGGGCCTCCTGTTAGCCTCCGCTCCAGGATGGCGGTGCTGGTCCCTTCGTTGTGACTGAGCCTCCGGGCTTTTATGGCCAGAGGACCTGGAATCCCCTGCCGGATGGATTCTGCTGCTGGGTATATCTTAGTCCCCACAGCCTCGGACTCCTGTGTCCGGTTTTAGTACCTTCTCCCAGGGCGAGCTCTGCACAGCTCCAGCCCCTGGCGCTTCTCCTTGGCTCCTACAGAGCTCCTGATGTCTCTCTGTCCCTGTTTCTGCGTGTCCAGACCAGACTCCGTCTCTGTCTGGAACTCCTCTCTCTAACCCTGCCTCAGCCCCAGTTTATGTAGGGGAAGTTCTTCCCCTCCCAGGACTGGGCAGGAGGTGTGGCATGCTTAGGATTCCTGCCCAGGAGACCTCCCACCTGCTCACAGACGTAATACTGCTATTACTGTGGAAACCAGACCCCTGGGGTGCCACATTTACGCAACTGCAAAAACGCCGCGGAAACGCATGAAAAACGCATCGTGTGAACTCAGCCTTACAGAAACATCTGCAATAATCTTACAATATCTCTACGTTTAGAAGAAATGTAACTACCAAACTTTTAGTGAAATAGTTAGATTATTTATATTTATATTTGTAGATTGTGAGTTGTGGAGGGTCATTCCAGAACATTCAAATGACGCGCCCCCTGGGCCATGTGCAAGGGATACCCGGAGCCGGATCTGGATAGGGGTAGTAGTCCTTGTGGCGGTGACCCGGTCCGTGCCCAGGGAGTCAAACTAAGTGGCAGTCTATGGCAGTAGATGTTAACTTGATTGTCGACTACGCCACCCGTTGAGTGTGGCTTTGACGCCGCCGCTGCAGAGCAGTCCGCTGAGGCCGGTGGTATATGTGCAGCAGTGATGGTATAACCCCCAACGGGAGGGGTATGGCCTCAGGGCAGCAGGTGTGGATGATGGGGGTTGTGATGATGCAGAAAGAAGACTCAGAGTCAGGAGATGCAGTTCAGGGTTTTTACTTACTGGTGTTCTTTTGGTCACTCTGGCCTTGAGTGACCACCCGAGCCGTGCTGCGTCCACCAGGTCCTGGACTCGGCTAACCCCCAGGCAATTCCGGAGCGTGGTCCTGAGCTCCCTTCTGACTCTCTCTCTCTCTCTCTGGCCGTTCCCACCAGGGATCCACCTGTGTCCGGCTCCCTCGGGTCTCTTGTTGGTTGAACCTTCCCTGGCTTCCCTGACCCTATGCTCGGTGTGCCATTCTGGTGGATTTGGTGAGGGTCGTGGCAGATCCTGCCCACGACCTCCGGTTCCTGGCTAAGGTTTGTTTTGGCCTCTGCCAGCTTGGGATCCGGTACCCGTGTCCGCCAACCCTTCACCCTTTTGTCTTTATTCTGGGGTCTTGGGGTTCCCTTCTTGTCTTTCTCTCTGGGTCCTTCTTTTCTCCTCTCTCCCTCTGCAGGCTTGGCTCTGGAGCTGGGCCCAGCCGGAGCCACAGCTCCCTGTCAGCCCTCCTGACTGAGCTCCTCTGCTCTGCTCCTCAGGCTAAAAAGACCCTGTCCTAAGATGGTGCCCACCATATATACTCCCTCTATGTGTGAGCCCAGGTGACTAGCACCCAATGAGCTCCTAGCTTTACCCAGACTACTCCCCCTATCTGCCCCTACACTACTGGGATGTTCCACCCCCCTCCCACTCCAGCCAGGGACAGACGCTGTCGTACCTGCACATATACTGGTGGGAGTACCGTTGATCTGTCCCCCGGAAATGGGATGTATGTAGTGCATGCAGCCTACTGAGCTCAGTTCCACACTCCATCCTTACCCGGGAGTGGAATACCACACCTCTGGAGTGAGGTGCAATACCCCTGTAGCAGCCGAACACTCAGGGTGCTACATTCCCCCCTGGTAAATCACAGCACGTCCTCGGGCTGTAAAAGAATAAAATATCCACAAACATACAATTGTTTTTCAAAACATCATAAACATATAAAACACTATATATATATCAGCAGCATAATACTCTTCATATAAAACTTTTCATAAAAAACATTTTTGACCTCTGGCCACTTGAGCAAATTGTGACCAGGTAAGTGCCACAGTCTCTGGTAGAAAAAACAGTTTCCTAAAAAACCGGTAGGGGGCGCTTTAGGAAGCGCAACTATGTACAAGGGAAGGTGGCCGCTCTCAGTCCTCGGCCAGTGGGGAAAAGGGGATGGCTGCTCACTGTCCTCAGCCTGTGGGGAGATGGGACACACTGGAACAGTTCACTGGTCCCAACGGGGACTATAATGGTAACAGTTCCTGTACCCTAACGGGTAACTATTTTACAGTTCCATTTACCGTACTTTAGTAGCGGCGTCCTCCTGATGCTTCCTCCCTGTATTCTTCAGACCCGTCCGGGTCCTCTTGCTCCTCCTGACACCTCAGCTCTTTCTCTGTCAGTCGGTGTACATGAAGGGCATAGGGTCCTTTGGCACATTGGTGCCGGGTGAAGGTGACCTCATCACCCAGGTAAAGGTCACGACCTCTGTGTCCCTCTGGTAGGTGGGACCCGACATCTCTTCTGGTCACGAAGACGTCGCCGGGGGTGTGATGATCTCTGGTGAAGCCCCAACCGTGCTGCAGTTGGAATTTGATTACAGTCTCGGTGGCACGGGGACCGTGGGCTGCACGGGGGTTCCGTCGGGTCCGGCTCTTCTGTTCTGCACTCCTTACTTGCAGCCGCTCCTCGCGGACCCGTCTCTCTTTCCGTTCTCGCTCAAAGACTTCCAACTGCTGGCGGCAGCACTCTGCACGCTCCGCTGCAGCCGCCCGGGTCTCTTGAGTGAACCCGATGAGGTCTCCTCCTGCGGGGTCCCACGCAAACTGCGCTTCCTCCAGCGAGAGCGGGGTCATCTTGACGGGCACCGGAACCGGGATTAGGGGCTCATCCAGGGGTCTTTATTTCCGGAGTCGGGGATGGTGGTACTCCGGCGGCCACACAAAGGGCTGCCCATCCGGGCAAGTGTGCTGGGCAAACAAGTCCTCACCCAGGTGCGGCACAGTGGAAGTTGAGGGCGCGGTGGTGGCAGCGGCGCCCGGGATCACTAGGCCTTGCGACCAGGCTTGGGGTACCCTGAAGGTAAAGGGCACCGTGAAGACGGCGGCGCCCGGGGGCACTCGGCCTTGCGACCAGGCCGGTGGCGTCTCCTGCTTGGCCGCGCTCAGGGTTGAGGCGCGTGACGTTACAGGGGGCGTGGTCGCGGCTCCTGCTTGGGGCCTAGTCTGGAGCGGTAGCGGTGCGGCAACGGGCACGATCAGTGGGACTTCGGGCTCTGCGACGGGGAGCGGGGGTAGGCTTACGGTGGCCGGGCTCGGGGTAATAACGTCCCCTTTACTTGCCTCCGTCTCTTCAGCTCCCTCTGCGGCGTCGTCTCCGGCCTCCGTCCCTTCTGCATCCTCTTCAGGGGCAGGCGTGCTCCTCGTTGCGGGTGGTGTGCTCCGCTGGCGGGTTCCAGCCTGCTGGGCCATCTCCCTGCTCCACTCCATCAGCGTTTCTCGATGCACCTGGGCCATCCTCCGTGCGAGGCCCTCCAGCGCGGTCTGTGCACGCTCCCGGTCTCGGGGGAGCTGTGCCAGGATCTCCACCAGGTCTTGTGGGGTGGTGGCTTGCATCAGGCTCCTGACCACAGGGTCGGTGCTGCCTGCCTCTCCCTCCATCTCCGGGTACGGCTCCTCCAGACTTCTCCAAGCTGCTCCCATCTTCTCTCTTTTGTTCTGTCTCCGCCCCCATTCAGGGCGGTCCTGGGGCAACTTGGTGATTGTCAGTTCCAGGGGCAGTTCTCTCACACTGATGGACATCGCTAGCATCGCAGCCTCTGCTGGTGGGGGCGGTCTTCGTTTTTGGCGCCATTCTTGGTCCTGGCCCACGATGGGAGGTCGTCTCTTACCACCCTCTGGCACGCCCATAATGGCGTCCGCTCTGCCAGGGCGGGAAATCTTCTTAGATGGCGGGAATCGCTTCCCAGTGGCGGGAAACTCCGTGGATGGCGGGAAAAAGCTGCAGATGGTGGGCAACCGGCGGGAAACGACCCGTAATGGCGTCCGATGGCGGGGACCCTCCGGAATTGGCGGGAGACTTCTTTTTGAGGTAAATGCGAACTTTTCTTCAGGCACGCAGTACCCGGTGGTTGCGGGCACGTGATCCTGCCGACTACGCCAAAGTTGACGCGCCCCCTGGGCCATGTGCAAGGGATACCCGGAGCCGGATCTGGATAGGGGTAGTAGTCCTTGTGGCGGTGACCCGGTCCGTGCCCAGGGAGTCAAACTAAGTGGCAGTCTATGGCAGTAGATGTTAACTTGATTGTCGACTACGCCACCCGTTGAGTGCGGCTTTGACGCCGCCGCTGCAGAGCAGTCCGCTGAGGCCGGTGGTATATGTGCAGCAGTGATGGTATAACCCCCAACGGGAGGGGTATGGCCTCAGTGCAGCAGGTGTGGATGATGGGGGTTGTGATGATGCAGAAAGAAGACTCAGAGTCAGGAGATGCAGTTCAGGGTTTTTACTTACTGGTGTTCTTTTGGTCACTCTGGCCTTGAGTGACCACCCGAGCCGTGCTGCGTCCACCAGGTCCTGGACTCGGCTAACCCCCAGGCGATTCCGGAGCGTGGTCCTGAGCTCCCTTCTGACTCTCTCTCTCTCTCTCTGGCCGTTCCCACCAGGGATCCACCTGTGTCCGGCTCCCTCGGGTCTCTTGTTGGTTGAACCTTCCCTGGCTTCCCTGACCCTATGCTCGGTGTGCCATTCTGGTGGATTTGGTGAGGGTCGTGGCAGATCCTGCCCACGACCTCCGGTTCCTGGCTAAGGTTTGTTTTGGCCTCTGCCAGCTTGGGATCCGGTACCCGTGTCCGCCAACCCTTCACCCTTTTGTCTTTATTCTGGGGTCTTGGGGTTCCCTTCTTGTCTTTCTCTCTGGGTCCTTCTTTTCTCCTCTCTCCCTCTGCAGGCTTGGCTCTGGAGCTGGGCCCAGCCGGAGCCACAGCTCCCTGTCAGCCCTCCTGACTGAGCTCCTCTGCTCTGCTCCTCAGGCTAAAAAGACCCTGTCCTAAGATGGTGCCCACCATATATACTCCCTCTATGTGTGAGCCCAGGTGACTAGCACCCAATGAGCTCCTAGCTTTACCCAGACTACTCCCCCTATCTGCCCCTACACTACTGGGATGTTCCACCCCCCTCCCACTCCAGCCAGGGACAGACGCTGTCGTACCTGCACATATACTGGTGGGAGTACCGTTGATCTGTCCCCCGGAAATGGGATGTATGTAGTGCATGCAGCCTACTGAGCTCAGTTCCACACTCCATCCTTACCCGGGAGTGGAATACCACACCTCTGGAGTGAGGTGCAATACCCCTGTAGCAGCCGAATCCTCAGGGTGCTACACAAACATTCAGTATTCGTCAGTATTTTACATCAGTATTTGTAAGCCAAAACCAGGAGTGGGTGATAAATACAGAAGTGGTGACGTGTTTCTATTACACTTTTTCACTGATTGTTCCACTTCTGATTTTGGCTTACAGATACTGATGTGAAATACTGATTAAATACTGAACGTGTGCACGTGGCTTTATGTTGAGCTCGGCCAGACAGCCCCCTGGCACCGTTAAGCCGGAGTCACACTAGCGACGTTGATCCGTAAAAGCAGGACGATTGTCATGCGAGTACAATGCGATTTTTCTCAACTGCCATCCATATGCAATGCGTTTTTAACATCATCTTTTACATACAGTAATTCTCTGTCATTTCAAGCTAGTTTTCTAACTAATAAAACAATCTTATACACAGATATAGATAGATAGAAAGAAGTCCGTGACATATATAATTAGTGCAGTGCGTATGTAGTTTACTGTACATGTATTTAGCTAATAATTAAATAAATGAAAGAAAAAAATGGTGTGGGGTCCTCCTTAATTTTTTTAACCCCTTTACCCCCGAGGGTGATTTGCACGTTAATGACAGGGCCAATTTTCACAAATCTGACCACTGTCACTTTATGAGGTAATACCTCTGGAACGCTTCAACGGATCCCGCTGATTCTGAGAATGTTTTTTTCGTAACATATTGTACTTCATGATAGTGGTAAAATTTCTTCGATATCACTTGCGTTTATTTGTGAAAAAATCAGAAATTTGGTGAAAATTTTATGCCCTTAAATCAGAGGGATATGTCACATAACATAGTTAATGAATAACATTTCCCGCATGTCTACTTTACATCAGCACAATTTTGGAACCAAATTTTTTTTTTTATTATGGAGCTATAAGGGTTAAAAGTTGACCAGCAATTTCTCATTTTTACAACAAAATTTACCAAACCATTTTTTAGGGACCACATCACATTTGAAGTGACTTTGAGGGGCCTTTATGACAGAAAATACCCAAAAGTGACACCATTCTAAAAAATGCACCCCTAAAGGTGCTCAAAACCACATTCAAGAAGTTTATTAACCCTTCAGGTGCTTCACTGGAATTTTTGGAATGTGGAAGAAAACAATGAACATTTAACTATTTTCACAAAAATTTTACTTTAGACCCCATTTTTTTTATTTTTGCAAGGGTAACAGGGAAAAAAGGACCCCAAAATTTGTTGTGCAATTTCCCCTGAGCACCGAGATACCCAATACGTGGGGAAAAAACACTGTTTGGGCGCACAGCAGGGCTCAGAAGGGAAGGAGTGCTATTTGACTTTTTGAATGTAAAATTTGCTTGAATAATTAGCGGATGCCATGTTGCATTTGGAGAGTCCCTGATGTGCCTAAACAGTGGAAACGCCCCATAAGTGACACCATTTTGGAAACTAGACCCCTCAGGGAACTTATCTAGATGTGTGGTGAGCACCCTGAACCCCCAGGTGCTTCACAGAAGTTTATAACATGGAGCCGTGAAAATAAAATTTTCACATTTTTCCCAAAAAAATGTTTTTCAGCTCCCAGTTTTGCATTTTCATAAGGGTAACAGGAGAAATGGCACCAAGCAACTTGTTGTGCAATTTCTCCTGAGTAAGCCGATACACCATATGTGGGGGAAAACCATTGCTTGGGCGCACGGCAGGGTTGGGAATGGAAGGAGCGCCATTTGACTTTTTGAATGTAAAATTTGCTTGAATAATTAGCGGACGCCATGTTGCGTTTGGAGTGCCCCTGATGTGCCTAAACAGTGGAAAACCCCCACAAGTGATACCATTTTAGAAACTAGACCCTTCAGGGAACTTATCTACATGTGTGGTGAGCACCTTGAACCCCCATGTGCTTCACAGAAGTTTATAACATGGGGCCGTGAAAATAAAAAAATCAAACTTTTTTTTCCAAAAAAAATATCTTTTAGCCCCAAATTTTTTATTTTCACAAGGGTAAGAGGAGAAAATGGAACCTAAAAACTGTTGTGCAATTTCTCCCCCATATGTGGGGAAAATACACTGTTTGGGCGCACGTCTGGGTCCAGAATGGAAGGAGCACTGTGTGACTTTTTGAACGCAAAACTGGCTGGAATCTAGAGCGGACGCCATGTCGCATTTCGGGAGCCCCTGATGTGCCTAAATAGTTGAAACCCCCACAATTGACTCCATTTTGGAAACTAGACCCCTCAAGGATTTTATCAAGGGGTATAGTGCACATTTTGAACCCAGAGGTATGACAGAATTTGATAACATTAGGTCATCATATTGAATAAGTTGTCATTAGTCTTGAGCGCAAGTGCTCGCTACTTGAGTTTTGCATCGGGTACTCGGGTATGCACCATGTATCACGGGTGCTCGAGTGACATGCCCAACTCCCCGCCCCGCAAGTTTCACGGTTGTTAGACACCCAAAAAAAACATGTGGGGATCACTTGTGCATGGCAGGTACCCTCCCTTTGCGTACATCAACTACCCCTCTAGCAGTTAGGAGTGTAGGTCTGTGCTCTGAGCTAAAGGGCTCCACTACCGCCTGGTAGTTCTGTCCCTTGAGACCTATTGCTGCCCTACACCAAATCAGCATCTCACTCATTGGGGGAATCACAATGGGTATCGGGTCTGTCACCCGTACATTACCAATCTCACCACCTGTTAGCTTTACCTGTTGCTGGTACAGGAGGGCTCAAATTTCTTTCTGGAGCACCTTTCTCTGCCCTGGTTTGGCAGTGTCAGCAATCTGTTGGAGTAAAAACAACACTTCTCCCAAACAGTTACCAACAATATTTGTACCATGTATCATATACGGATTGGTATCACCAGGGTTAGATTCTATGACAATTAATCCTTGGTCCTTTAGTTCCACTCTCCCCACCTCCACTGTCACATCCTTAACCCCTACTAGGTTAAGAGGAAGGCCGTTAGAGACATACACAGAGAGGTTCGGGGCTGGCGGGTGGAGTTCATCTATGGACCAGTACCTTTTGTAGAGGACATCAGGTATGATGGTTACCTGTGAGCCGGTGTCCAGTAATGTTGGTGTTGCTATGCCGTCCAGCACGATGGACAGGAAAGGCCTTCCTCCTACAAACCGGTCGTACCAGCTTGATGGGCCTGGTTGATTTACTCCCGGGTGTCGGCCCTTGGCCCCAGGGTTTGCCCGTTTAAAGGACAGTTCCGCGCGGTGTGGCCTGCCTTGTGGCAACGGTAGCAGATGAATTCTCCTGGAGGTCGACGTTGGTCGTTGGTCCTCCCACGGGGTGGCGTTGTCCTCCTACGGGGTGGAGTTGTCCTCCTTCTTCTCCTCATCCAGGGGACTTCCTCAGGACTGTCGGCGAGTAGGATCCTTCCTTCCGGCTCGGGCTCTGTCTGTAGCTGCAGGGTGCTCAGGACAGTGGCCAGGGTTTTACTTAGCTGACGCACTTCAGAGCACAGGCTGTCCAGCTCGCTAGGGGGCACTGTTTGCATT
This sequence comes from Phyllobates terribilis, assembly GCF_046119375.1. Lineage (NCBI taxonomy): Eukaryota > Metazoa > Chordata > Amphibia > Anura > Dendrobatidae > Phyllobates > Phyllobates terribilis. The sequence continues at coordinate 744,502,425 of NW_027362763.1, read as the reverse complement.
TTTGTTTCAGCTGTTAATGAAGGAGCAGAGGGTGCTGCGGGCACTGGGGTGGCCCCACCCTGGTAACGCTGGATAGCAGTATCTGATGGTTCCAGGGGCTGCAGACCCTTAATAGCCATGTCCTTCAGGGCGTCAAAGCTGGCATTTGGATGATCTAAGGCCCACCACCGTACGGTTCTGCTCTCCTCCTGGGACCTCAACCCCCGGATGAACTGTTCTGTCAGCATTTTGTCCTCACCATGTATGCTGGCTGGACTAACCTGTTTCAGGGCCCACAGGGCTTCCTGTAAGCGCCAGGCATAGTCCCGGATACTGTCCTCAGGTTTCTGGGAACAGTGTTAGCATAGGCGGATTATAATGAGGGCAATCTGGGCTACCGCCCGGGGCCCCGAGCCTCCAGGGAGCCCGGGGCTCTGGGGTGTCTATGGCCAGATTGCCCTCATTATATGTGCGGCGCCGTGGCACATACCGGCAGACAGTGGCGGGGGGCTCCCGGACCGCTCCCCCAGCAGCGGCGCACGGCCGCTACTTCTTCATCGGCCGGGCCAGCACTGCAGCAGTTAACTTCCCTGTGCTGGCCCGGCCGCGTCACTGCTAGGAGACATGGTCCTGTGCGCAGCCGTGTCTCCTAGCTGTGACGTCACGCAGTGCGCGCCCAGCCTGCAGTGCTGCACCGGAGAAGAGCAGGAGGACTGGAGCCGAGCCGGTGGATGATGAGTCTGTGTGTGTCTGTGTGTGAGTGTGTTTGTGTGTGTGTGTGAGTGTGTGTATGTGTGAGTGTGTGTATGTGTGTGTGTGTGTGTGTGCAGATATCATTGTGTGATGTCTGCTTATATGTATTTTTGTGTTTCAAATGTGTTTATGCATGTATGTATATGTCTGTATATGTTTGTGTGTGTGCGTGACTGCGTGCGTGACTGGGTGCGGCCTCCTGCTGAGTATAGATGGTGCCGTGCGGCTTCCTGCTGTCTCTGGGGGGGCGCCGTGCGGCCTCCCGCTGTGTATAGATGGCGCCGTGCGGCCTCCCGCTGTGTATAGATGGCACCGTGCGGCCTCCTGCTGTGTATAGATGGTGCTATGCGGCCTCCTGCTGTGTATAGATGGCGCAGTGCGGCCTCCTGCTGTGTATAGATGGCGCAGTGCAGCCTCCTGCTGTGTATAGATGGCGCAGTGCGGCCTCCTGCTGTGTATAGATGGCGCAGTGCGGCCTCCTGCTGTGTATAGATGGTGCAGTGCGGCCTCCTGCTGTGCATAGATGGTGCAGTGCGGCCTCCCGCTGTGTATAGATGGCGCAGTGCGGCCTCCTGCTGTGTATAGATGGCGCAGTGCGGCCTCCTGCTGTGTATAGATGGCGCAGTGCGGCCTCCTGCTGTGTATAGATGGCGCAGTGCAGCCTCCTGCTGTGTATAGATGGCGCAGTGCGGCCTCCTGCTGTGTATAGATGGCGCAGTGCGGCCTCCTGCTGTGTATAGATGGTGCCGTGCGGCCTCCCGCTGTGAATAGATGGCTACGTGCGGCCTCCCGCTGTGTATAGATGGCTACGTGCGGCCTCCCGCTGTGTATAGATGGCTACGTGCGGCCTCCCGCTGTGTATAGATGGCTACGTGCGGCCTCCCACTGTGTATAGATGGCTACGTGCGGCCCCCTGCTGTGTATAGATGGCTACATGCGGCCTCCTGCTGTGTATAGATGGCACAATGCGGCCTCCTGCTGTGTATAGATGGTGCAGTGCGGCCTCCTGCTGTGTATAGATGGCGCAGTGCGGCCTCCTGCTGTGTGTAGATGGTGCAGTGCGGCCTCCTGCTGTGCATAGGTGGCGCAGTGCGGCATCCTGCTGTGTATAGATGGCACAGTGTGGCCTCCTGCTGTGTATAGATGGCGCAGTGCGGCCTCCTGCTGTGTATAGATGGCTACATGCGGCCTCCTGCTGTGTATAGATGGCTACGTGCGGCCTCCTGCTGTGTATAGATGGCGCCGTGCAGCCTCCCGCTGTGTATAGATGGCTACGTGCGGCCCCCTGTTGTGTATAGATGGCGCCGTGCGGCCCCCTGCTGTGTATAGATGGCGCCGTGCGGCCTCCTGCTGTGTATAGATGGTACTGTGCGGCCTCCCGCTGTGTATAGATGGCTACGTGTGCTCAATATTGAGCTTCTAAACTGCCCGGGGCCCTTGCTACTCTTAATCCACCCCTGAGTGGTAGAACCTCATCCGGAGATCTGTCTCAGTGCGGTTTTCAAACACAGTTTGCAGTCTCTTAAAGATAATGGATACTGATTCCTGGTCTGCGGCTGGCCAGGTTTCAACTTCCCGCTCTGCAGCACCAGTCAATTGTCCCAGCACAACAGCGGCTCTCTGTTTTCCAGTCATTGAGTACATATCCAGTACACCGCATATTTTCCTTTTGAATCCAGACAGGGTGTCTGGTTTGCCGTCATACTGGGGAAGCCATTTTGCTCCAGGGATATACGAAACCTACAAAAGACAAAAGACAAAAATATATCTCATACCCTACCATCATTATATATAAATGTAAAGCAAAGTTGCATAATAAATATAGGGTACTTAGTGAACTATTTTTGATCAAAAAAAGTATACAAGCCGTCCCACCAGCGGCAAGGTGACCCTAAATTGGGACGGTGCCTATACTGCCTATATTAAAAACCTTACTGTATATCAAAGTTGAAGTAATGCATATAAAAGGGTAGACAAATAGGACCGGGTCCCAACTCCAGACCACCCAGGCCCGTGGTAAGCTACATACATACCAGTCAGCTCAACAAAGGGGATGCCACACCCTTAAATTGCACAGAATGCAAACAAGACAAAAAACCAGGCAATGTGAACTGAGGTCTAAGATGGTAGACATGCAAGAAATAGGAGCATGTTCACACTAGCAAAAAAGAAACAAAATCTACAAAAGACAAAAGACAAAAATATATCTCATACCCTACCATCATTATATATAAATGTAAAGCAAAGTTGCATAATAAATATAGGGTACTTAGTGAACTATTTTTGATCAAAAAAAGTATACAAGCCGTCCCACCAGCGGCAAGGTGACCCTAAATTGGGACGGTACCTATACTGCCTATATTAAAAACCTTACTGTATATCAAAGTTGAAGTAATGCATATAAAAGGGTAGACAAATAGGACCGGGTCCCAACTCCAGACCACCCAGGCCCGTGGTAAGCTACATACATACCAGTCAGCTCAACAAAGGGGATGCCACACCCTTAAATTGCACAGAATGCAAACAAGACAAAAAACCAGGCAATGTGAACTGAGGTCTAAGATGGTAGACATGCAAGATATAGGAGCACCTGGGTGGTCTGGAGTTGGGACCCGGTCCTATTTGTCTACCCTTTTATATGCATTACTTCAACTTTGATATACAGTAAGGTTTTTAATATAGGCAGTATAGGTACCGTCCCAATTTAGGGTCACCTTGCCGCTGGTGGGACGGCTTGTATACTTTTTTTGATCAAAAATAGTTCACTCAGTACCCTATATTTATTATGCAACTTTGCTTTACATTTATATATAATGATGGTAGGGTATGAGATATATTTTTGTCTTTTGTCTTTTGTAGGTTTTGTTTCTTTTTTGCTAGTGTGAACATGCTCCTATTTCTTGCATGTCTACCATCTTAGACCTCAGTTCACATTGCCTGTTTTTTTGTCTTGTTTGCATTCTGTGCAATTTAAGGGTGTGGCATCCCCTTTGTTGAGCTGACTGGTATGTATGTAGCTTACCACGGGCCTGGGTGGTCTGGAGTTGGGACCCGGTCCTATTTGTCTACCCTTTTATATGCATTACTTCAACTTTGATATACAGTAAGGTTTTTAATATAGGCAGTATAGGTACCGTCCCAATTTAGGATCACCTTGCCGCTGGTGGGACGGCTTGTATACTTTTTTTGATCAAAAATAGTTCACTAAGTACCCTATATTTATTATGCAACTTTGCTTTACATTTATATATAATGATGGTAGGGTATGAGATATATTTTTGTCTTTTGTCTTTTGTAGGTTTTGTTTCTTTTTTGCTAGTGTGAACATGCTCCTATTTCTTGCATGTATACCATCTAAGACCTCAGTTCACATTGCCTGTTTTTTTGTCTTGTTTGCATTCTGTGCAATTTAAGGGTGTGGCATCCCCTTTGTTGAGCTGACTGGTATGTATGTAGCTGACCACGGGCCTGGGTGGTCTGGAGTTGGGACCCGGTCCTATTTGTCTACCCTTTTATATGCATTACTTCAACTTTGATATACAGTAAGGTTTTTAATATAGGCAGTATAGATACCGTCCCAATTTAGGGTCACCTTGCCGCTGGTGGGACGGCTTGTATACTTTTTTTGATCAAAAATAGTTCACTAATTACCCTATATTTATTATGCAACTTTGCTTTACATTTATATATAATGATGGTAGGGTATGAGATATATTTTTGTCTTTTGTCTTTTGTAGGTTTTGTTTCTTTTTTGCTAGTGTGAACATGCTCCTATTTCTTGCATGTCTACCATCTTAGACCTCAGTTCACATTGCCTGGTTTTTTGTCTTGTTTGCATTCTGTGCAATTTAAGGGTGTGGCATCCCCTTTGTTGAGCTGACTGGTATGTATGTAGCTTACCACGGGCCTGGGTGGTCTGGAGTTGGGACCCGGTCCTATTTGTCTACCCTTTTATATGCATTACTTCAACTTTGATATACAGTAAGGTTTTTAATATAGACAGTATAGGTACCGTCCCAATTTAGGGTCACCTTGCCGCTGGTGGGACGGCTTGTATACTTTTTTTGATCAAAAATAGTTCACTAAGTACCCTATATTTATTATGCAACTTTGCTTTACATTTATATATAATGATGGTAGGGTATGAGATATATTTTTGTCTTTTGTCTTTTGTAGGTTTTGTTTCTTTTTTGCTAGTGTGAACATGCTCCTATTTCTTGCATGTCTACCATCTTAGACCTCAGTTCACATTGCCTGGTTTTTTGTCTTGTTTGCATTCTGTGCAATTTAAGGGTGTGGCATCCCCTTTGTTGAGCTGACTGGTATGTATGTAGCTTACCACGGGCCTGGGTGGTCTGGAGTTGGGACCCGGTCCTATTTGTCTACCCTTTTATATGCATTACTTCAACTTTGATATACAGTAAGGTTTTTAATATAGGCAGTATAGGTACCGTCCCAATTTAGGGTCACCTTGCCGCTGGTGGGACGGCTTGTATACTTTTTTTGATCAAAAATAGTTCACTAAGTACCCTATATTTATTATGCAACTTTGCTTTACATTTATATATAATGATGGTAGGGTATGAGATATATTTTTGTCTTTTGTCTTTTGTAGGTTTTGTTTCTTTTTTGCTAGTGTGAACATGCTCCTATTTCTTGCATGTCTACCATCTTAGACCTCAGTTCACATTGCCTGTTTTTTTGTCTTGTTTGCATTCTGTGCAATTTAAGGGTGTGGCATCCCCTTTGTTGAGCTGACTGGTATGTATGTAGCTTACCACGGGCCTGGGTGGTCTGGAGTTGGGACCCGGTCCTATTTGTCTACCCTTTTATATGCATTACTTCAACTTTGATATACAGTAAGGTTTTTAATATAGGCAGTATAGGTACCGTCCCAATTTAGGGTCACCTTGCCGCTGGTGGGACGGCTTGTATACTTTTTTTGATCAAAAATAGTTCACTAAGTACCCTATATTTATTATGCAACTTTGCTTTACATTTATATATAATGATGGTAGGGTATGAGATATATTTTTGTCTTTTGTCTTTTGTAGGTTTTGTTTCTTTTTTGCTAGTGTGAACATGCTCCTATTTCTTGCATGTCTACCATCTTAGACCTCAGTTCACATTGCCTGTTTTTTTTTTTTCCAGGGATATACGGCAAGACCATGGGTATCAACGGAGTCACGACCCCTGGTGGTGGGGCGGCCGCTCCGGCCTGAGCAGCGCCGGGCGCAAGTTGAGCATCAGGAGCGTTAACCGGTGCTCTTGTGTTTTGCTGGTCGTCGGCCATGGTTGCGCCCCCCTAGTGAACCGTAGCCTACCTCCTGTTGCTTTAATCGGGTAGGCTGCAGCTCCGCAGACGACGGTCTCCTTCCAGGACCTGACACTTCCTGGTGTTGCTTCCCGCGCTTCCAGCAGTCACGCCTCTCCAATTCCCGCGGTTACGTCCCTCTTCTTCCCGCGCGGCGACGCCGTAATGGCGGCAATGTTCACCACAGTTTAAGCACAGTTCAATTACGGCACACAGTACCCGGTGGCAACGGGCACGAAATCCTGTTCGTGACGCCAGGAAAGAGAGATGTGTCACCCAGGGGGATATAGGGGACTCGGTACCCGGGCCTTTTACCTTGTTTAGGAGGTCACGGCAGTCGGCTCCCGGGCCCGTACTCTGTGTCTCTCTTTAAAAAGGGGTTTTAGCATACAGTTTGTCTCGTGACGCCACCTGTGGTTTCCGGTAATGGTTACCGGCACTGCTGCAGACCTCTGGGGGTGATGGGATGGCAGCTGGGATGTTCTTGCTCCCCACAGGCGGAGCGGGCCCCCGGGGCAGTGTAGGTGCAGATGGTCGTGATGCTGGGGCTTGTAGTGCAGGAGAGATGGCGCAGCAGGAGTAACTGACAGAGACAGGAGGTTCACTTCAGTACCTTTACTGGTGCGGATGTCAGGTACGGTCCAGAGTACTCGGTAGGAAGGGTGCACTTCGGGACTTCTGGTCCGTGTCTCCTTCTCTCTAAGCTCCTGGCCAGCCTGCAACTGGGCCTAGCTTCTGTGTCGTGCTGTTCCTTCACCTGTCGATTGGTAGTAGGACCTTTTTTTGGCAACCACTATCCCTGGACTCCGGGGCCTTCGTAGTTCCTAGTCCGGTCAAGGGTTTAGCTTCAGGTCGACCAGGGACTTGTAGTCCTCCTGGTATGCCGGTGATCCCTACTGGGTATAAAGGACCCTGTAGGCGCAGACCCGATGTCCGGTTTGTGTCTTGGGGTGAGCCTATGATGCTCCTCTGCTCCCTCAACTCCTCTCTCCTCTCCTCTTTGCCTCGGGGCCCTCAATACAGAAGCAGACGTGCTGCGTCTTCACTGCTCTCAGTGGCAGCACACTCTCAAACTCTCTGACTCTCACTGCCTGGCTCCACCCTCCATATATATATCCCTAACAGGGCTCCCTCTGGTGGTATGAGGTGGAAGGGTGGAGGTGTTTGTTTGTAATGAGGGCCTCTTGTGGAGAAGTCCATCCATGCACCCTTTTGGCTCCTGTGGTACCTGTGAACAGCAGGGTGCCACATAAGCCACTCGCCATGGTCCTCCACACAGTATAAGACACTCGCCATGGTCCTCCACACAGTATAAGACACTCGCCATGGTCCTCCACACAGTATAAGACACTCGCCATGGTCCTCCACACAGTATAACACACTCGCCATGGTCCTCCACACAGTATAAGACACTCGCCATGGTCCTCCACACAGTATAAGACACTCGCCATGGTCCTCCACACAGTATAAGACACTCACCATGGTCCTCCACACAGTATAAGACACTCGTCATGATCCTCCACACAGTATAATACACTCCCCATGGTCCTCCACACAGTGTAATGCAGTTCCCCATGGTCCTCCACACAATATAAGACACTCCTCATGTTCCTCCACACAGTATAAGACACTCCCCATGGTCCTCCACATAGTATAAGACACTCCCCATGGTCCTCCACACAGTGTAATGCAGCTCCCCGTATGGTAAAATTTCGACCCCCCACCATAGGGTAAAATGCAGCCCCAGTCCTCCAGTATTATCAGTACTCACTGATTTAATACCTACTTACTGCTCCTCGTTCCCCACTGCTTCAATCTCTGCAGTGCGTCTCTCTCATCACCTCAGCAGCTGCCAGCTCCACTGTCTGACAGAGCGTGGAGCGTCATCATGCCGCTGCGTCAGACGCAGAGGAGGAATGATGGGAGAGAGATTGTCACATGACGCTCCCTCCTCCATCATTGCTTTCAACCAGGGCCGGCTCATTGGCCCCTTTAACACATACCGCGATTCATGATGCACAGATACCACAGAGAAATATAGTTATACAACACAGGGCCCAGCCTGGCCCCTCATCCTTCACATATGCAAACATGCAAGCACACACATAGTACGCACATACACACAGTACGCAGACATGCACACACGCACAGTACGCAGATGACGCGCCCAGGGGATGGGGACGACTCGGCGCCCGGGCCTTACTGTTAGTTTTGGGGGATGTCGCGGTGGTCGGCTCCCGGGCCCGTACCCTGGGGTCACTCTTAAAAAGAAGGGGGAAAGCTATATGGGATAGGAAATGTTTGTGACGCCACCCGTGGTGTCTGGTGAGGATCACCAGCGCTGCAACAGTCCTCTGAGGCCGGTGTTCAGGCAGCTTAGTTGGTGCGGCTCTCCACAGGTGGAGCCGGGCCTCAGGGCAGCGTAGGAAAAGGGATGCAGGACAGAGGGGACCCAGCCGGGTCAGAGGAAGGATGGAAGAATAGGCACGCACACCGGAGTTCACTTCAGTACCTTTACTAGTGGTGTTTCAGGCACGATCCAGGTCACTGTAGGGTGAAGGGTGCATATCAGGACTCTCCCCAGTGAGCGGGTGTGGGGCCTCCTGTTCCTTGCCTTTCCTTGATAAGTTTATGACCTGCCTGGAGCTAGGCCTAACTTGGTCTCTGTCTTGCACCGGCTGACCTGGTGGTAGGGCTTTCTGTTGGAGATCACACTCCCCGGTCTCTTGGGCCTCCGTGACTCCTGACCCTGGTATATCAGTCAGCTTTTGGTGTTCCTGGGACATATAGTTCGCCAGGGGTTCCGGTTATTTCTGCTGGGCATAAGGGATCCCTGCAGACGCGGACCCGGTGTCCGGTAAATGGTTTTGGGGTGAGCGGGTTAAGCTCCTCTGCCCCCTATATTGCTTGCTTACTCCACTCCCCTTCGGCCACACTCGGGGCCCTCACTAGGCTTCACACGAGCAGTAGGCCTCGCTACTCTTCACCGCTCTTTTGGCGTCAGCACGCCCTAGGCTCACTAACTGAGCTCACTGAGTCTGGGCTGGACTGACTGAGCTCCACTGCAGTCTAGCTTCTGCAGGAGCTCCTCTCAACAGACTGACCTTCTAACAGACTGTCCTTCTCACAGACTGTAGACTCTAGACTGCGACTCCAGACTTCTTACAGACTAGACTCAGACTGCACTGCCTAGCTCCACCTTCCCTTTTTATATCCCTAACGGGCTCCCTCTGGTGGTCTGAGGTGGAAGGTGGAGGTGTGTGAATGCTATGAGGGCCTCTTGTGGAGGAATCCGTCCATGCATCCCTCTGGGATCTGTGGCACCAATGCACAGCAGGGCGCCACATTCCCCCCCTAGCAAAGCTCAGTACTCCCGGACTGAAGTAATTTTTATAACAACAATAACAATAACTCTTCCCTTTATGGGAGGCACTTTGCTTGAACGTTGCATATAAAACATTAGAGGCAATAAATAGATATGTACAATACAATAAGCAACCTCAGAATTCAAGTCTCTTCCGGTGAGTTCCCCTAACAGGGTGTCCATCTCACAGGTTAAAGTACTTGATAGCTTGAGGGACCTGTCCAAATCAAACCCTCCACGTAGGCCCTGGGGTGGCTGCAGGGCATGGCGATCCTGAGTTGGACCTTCGCTTGTGCCACGTCAGACAGGATTTTGTTCTGAGGTCACCTAAAGGGGCACTCCAGGGAGTGCAATTATTTACAGCAAACAGTTTTTGGGCTGCACACAGTCCTCAGCCACAAAGTTCTTGATGTACCCTTACGGGTAACTAGAGGCAACAAGGGAAATGTCCACATCACTTAAATTGTCCATTTCAAGCACAACACAAAGTAATAAATACATATACATGAAAATACACAATATAATACCCCAAGGGCAACTATCTACACTGTCAGAGTTTCCTTCTTTATTCTCTGTATCTGACAGGGGTCCGACCTCGTGTGCTACGTGTCGACCTACGTGGTACTGGGATGCGTGAGGCACTAGTATTTGCATTACCTCCCATTCTGTCAGTTCTAAGTGTTGGGGAACTGCAGGGTTGCCTTAACCTCTCTACGGGACTGGCAAGTATACCATTGGCTGGGCCTTCTTGCTCTGCTCCAACCGGGGATCCTTCTTCCGGGGATTCTTCTTGAGCAGGCTCTTCTGAAGCACTTACAGGTTCTACTTGCTTTGGAGGGTCTTCTGGCTGTTGAAAGAAGTGGATCACAGGTATTATTACTGCTCCTCCTAGTTGAGGCCAATCTCTTAAGTCAGTATGGAGTACTACTTCTTTAGGCTCCTCTGGTACGGTGAGAGGCACTTCTTCTTGGGGCTTGAGCAGGTCTGGACACAACTTCAGATGTGTAGCATCGACGTCTCTGCCCCCTGCCAGGCAGAGACGCCGTCCCACTCACCTCCTCGCTCCCCGCGCTCCCCGCTCTGCGTTCACCAGCGCTCCTTTTCCTGCTGCCGGCGCGCGCAGCTCCCCGGGCACTGTGCTTAGGGCGCGCGCTCCCTCCCTCTTAAAGGGGCCGCGTGCGCCGTCCTAAGGAGTCCCCGGCCAATAGCCGAGGGTCCTCCCATATATAAGGCTCCTCCTCCAAAATGGAGGTGCCCGAGCAAAAGTTGTTGCACAGTGTTTCTGACCTCTGCTTCAGCCCTCAGGTCCCGCTGCTAGCCTGACTACCAGTCTTGCCCGCCAGCCTGTTACCTGCCTGTTACCTGCCTGTTACCTGCCGTGCCTGCCAGCCCGCTCACCTGGGAGCACTTGCCTGTTGCCTGCCTGTTACCTGCCGTGCCTGCCAGCCCGCTCACCTGGGAGCACTTGCCTGTTGCCTGCCTGTTACCTGCCGTGCCTGCCAGCCCGCTCACCTGGGAGCACTTGCCTGTTGCCTGCCTGTTACCTGCCGTGCCTGCCAGCCCGCTCACCTGGGTGCACTTGCCTGTGACCTGCCTGTTACCTGCTTGCTACCTGCCATGCCTTCCCGGAGGCTCCTGCCGTCACTTGCCGTGACCACCTGGAGACTCCTGCCGTCACTTGCCGTGACCACCTGCCAGCCCACCTAGAGACTCCTGCCATCACTTGCCGTGTCTACCTGATAGCCTACCTGGAGGCTTCTGCTTGCCAGCCAGCCTGTTGTGCCTACCTGCTATTCCGGTCAGTCCCTGCCATCTGTACCATGGGAGTCACCTGCTCCCTTACAAGGTTGTCCCCAGAGTAGCACCTGGTCCCTCGGTTGGGTCCCTCCCTGATCACGGAGTCGTTAACCGCCGTACGACTAGGGTCGGTCCGGGTTGATACTTAGTTACGCCCCTCTGGGTCCCTCCTGGCACCGTAGCACAGAGGTTCCACCCCCCAGACCCATAACAGTTTGCTCAGGCCATGGAACCCGGTGGCCCCCAAGCCCCCTCGCTTACGGACCTGTACCAGGAGGTTTCTCATCAGAGATCCCAACAGGAAACCATTCTGAAATACCTGCGGAATGTCAATTCCCGTCTGGACATGCTGTCTGTCCCACCTGTATCCACCTCGAGTCGTGTGACTTCCGCTCCGGCAGCACCGCTGCTCACCAATACCACGGCATCCAGCCCAGGTCCCCGGCTTTCTGCACCTCCTCGTTTTGGAGGTGACACCGTCTCATGTCGGGGCTTTCTGAACCAGTGCACGCTGCACTTTGAACTCTTGGCACATCAGTTTATCTCCGACCGGGCCAAGGTGGTATTCATCATGTCCCATCTCACTGGGGAAGCACTGGCATGGCTAAATCCCCTGTGGGAGAGAGGGGATCCCCTGGTGTCCGACCTATCGTCTTTCCTCGCTGCTTTCCGGAGAGTCTTCGATGAACCAGGATGAAAATCCTCCTCAGCCTCCTCTCTGCTACGTCTCCGCCAAGAGAGTCTCACCGTGGGCCAATTGTTAGAACTCTCCTGTTAGGTTTTTTCTATGATGCTGGTCACATGACCGTTTTTGCCTATTTAGTCCTGCTCCGCCCTTCTGGCCTTGCTGGACTTCATTGTAATTTCTACTCTTAAGCTAGCCTGGTGCTTTGTTACCTTTCTTAGTCAGTTTAGCTAGGTCTTTTGACCTCTATGTTCTATGCTGTTTGTTTGTCTTTTTACTGCTACAATTTCTGCTAGGAGGTGTCCATCTTTCTCCCAGTCCCTAGTTCTTGTAGGGATCCCTCCCTCACATCTATAGGTCTTCATTCAGACTAGCTGAGGACGTTAGCGGGTCTGATCGCAGGATCAGGTTCCCCGTTACATCGTAGGGATCTCGCTTAGTTCTATTGTAGGGACAGATCTCCTGTCTTTACTTAGTGCTTGTAGCAGATCATAACAGTAAGTCCAGCCCAAAACAAAAATTTCTCTAAGGAAAGACCTCCAGTTTCCATCATGGTGTCGGTTCAGGATTTGGCTCAACGCCTGCAGGGACTCTCTCTGGAGGTGGCAGAGCTCCAACAACACGTGAGTAGCTGTTCTGGAGCGCATTTTGTGGAGCCAAAGGTACGATTGCCTGATTTATTTTTTGGTGAACAACAAGATTTTTTTTCCTTTAAAAATACTTGTTTATTGTATTTTCGTTTGAGACCCAGATCCTCTGGTGATGAATCACAGCGCATAGGGTTCATAATGTCACTTTTGCGCAAAGAACCTCAGGGATGGGCCTTTTCTCTCCAACCTAGTGATCCGTGCTTTAGATCAGTGGATAGTTTTTTTTCTGCTTTGGGGTTGTTGTATGATGATCCTGATCGTGTCTCATCAGCTGAGACGGAATTGAGACATTTGAAGCAGGGATCAGGTAATGTGGAAAATTATTGTACTCACTTCCGTCGGTGGTCTGCTCAGGTGGGGTGGAACGATTCAGCTCTGCAAAGTTTGTTTCTTGCTGGGCTAGGTGAAAGGGTTAAGGATCTGCTGATTGCTTATCCTACACCTGGAAACTTGCAGGAGGCAATGCAATTAGCTATACGGGTGGACAGGAGACTGCGTGCTAGGGTTAATGAGAGTAAATCCTCTGCCATGTCAGCTCCGAGTCTTGAGAGGGTCTGTACTGACACTGGAGAGCCGATGGAGATTGGGGCGATGTCACCCCGCTCTCAGGAAAAAGACCGCAGGTTTTCTGAAGGTTTGTGCTTTTATTGCGGCAAATCTGACCATTTCATTAAGAACTGTGTGCTTCGTATGAACAAAGGAAAAAAAAAGGTCAGTTACGCCCGTATAGCCTGTTTAAACACTAAGGGTGTATTTCTTTCTGCTACTACCGCAGCTCAGGAAGAATTAATTGAATTTCGGGTATTTGTGGATTGTGGTTCAACTCTGAATGTGATTGATGGGGGATTCTTGGAAAAACTTAATTTAAAACCCAAACCTTTGTCATCCCCTATTGCTGTGGTTTCTGTCGATGGCTCTCCCTTGAAATGTGTTACTCACAAGGTTTATGAATTTCCCCTCACTATTAATGGTATTCACCAAGAAAATTTGGATTTGGTGGTATTAAATAATTTGCCTTCTCCAGTAGTTTTGGGGTTTCCCTGGTTAAAATTGCATAATCCTGTACTAGATTGGTCTACCAATGAAATTAAGCCCTGGAGCCCTAAGTGTTATGACAAGTGTTGTAACGGGCGCATTGCTGCTGTGGATAAAGGGCAATTACCTGTACCTATTCAGGATTTTTGGAAAGTTTTTTCTGAGGAGGAGTCGCAAATTTTGCCTCCCCATAGAGACTATGACTGTACCATTGAATTTGTCCCTGGAGCGACTCTTCCTAAAAGTCGTTTATTTAATCTGACTATTCCTGAAAGGCTTTGGAGGAATACATACAGACAAGCTTGGCCGCCGGTCATATCAGACCCTCTAAGTCACCTGTGGCTGTTGGATTTTTTTTTGTTAAAAAAAAGGACGGCGGTTTACGTCCTTGTTTGGACTTTCGCGAGATTAATAAAATTACTGTACGCAATCCCTACCCACTGCCATTGATTCCTGATTTGTTTAACCAGTTAGTGGGGGCCAAGTGGTTCTCTAAAATTAATCTCCGGGGGGCATACAATTTGTTGCGCATGAAAGAAGGTGATGAATGGAAGACTGCTTTTAACACTCCTGTGGGTCATTTTGAGAATGTGGTTATGCCTTTTGGTCTTACCAATGCACCAGCATTTCTTCAGAATCTTATTAATGACATCCTTAGACCTTTGATCGGCAAAAATGTGGTTGTGTATTTGGATGACATTTTGATTTATTCGCCTGACCTGGAGTCTCATTGGCGGAGCGTACGTGAGGTATTGCAGTTATTGATTGACAATTCGCTTTTTGCTAAGCTGGAGAAATGTGAGTTCGCTGTACAGAGAATTAGTTTTTTGGGCTACATTATCTCCAGCGAGGGCTTTGAGATGGACCCGGTGAAAGTTCAAGCTGTGCAGGAATGGCCTAGGCCTATTGGTTTGAAATCGATACAGAGGTTTTTGGGTTTCGTCAATTATTACAGAAAATTCATTAAAAATGTTTCTATTATTGTTAAACCACTGACCCATCTCACCAGGAAAGGTTCTAATACGGTTCAGTGGACTACTGAGGCCATTGAAGCTTTTGTGTTTCTAAAGGAGAGGTTCAGCTCTGCCCCCATCCTTATGCAGCCTGATGTGACTAAGCCGTTTTTGGTTGAGGTTGATGCTTCTTCTGTGGGGGTCGGTGCGGTGTTGTCTCAGGAAAACAAGGATGGAGTACATCCCTGTGCCTTTTTTTCAAAAAAATTTTCTGAGACTGAACTTAATTACGATATTGGTAATCGGGAATTGCTGGCTATTAAACTCGCATTTGAACACTGGCATCATCTCTTGGAAGGTGCTGATTTTCCCATTCAGGTTTTCACTGATCATAAAAATCTGATCTATCTTGATGCTGCCAAGCGCTTGAATGCCCGTCAGGCTAGGTGGGCACTTTTTTTTTCGCGTTTTATTTTTTCCGTTACTTACATCCCGGGTACCAAGAATGTTAAAGCTGATGCTCTGTCTCGCAGCTTTTCTCCCATGGTCGGTGCTGAGGAGGAGGAGAGCATTTTACAAGAAGGTGTTGTGATTGCTGCATTGGACTCCGTTTTGGAAGATGAGATTCTTAAAGCACAGGAGAATGCCCCATCTAACACTCACCATGGGAGGTTGTTTGTGCCTAGGACCTTTAGGAGAGATTTGTTTGTTGAGTTTCATGAGTCTCGATTGGCAGGTCATCCTGGAATTTCTGAGACCAAGAGACTTGTGGGTCGCAGTTTTTGGTGGCCTGGATGGCTGAAGGAGGTCATTAAGTGGGTGCGTCAATGTACTGTGTGTGCTAGATCTAAGTCTTCACATACTCCTGCTGCGGGGTTGCTTTGCCCTCTGGAGGTTCCTAGTGCTCCTTGGACACATCTGGCTAGGACTTTATTACTGACCTTCCCCCCTCTGAGGGTTTCACGGTCATCTGGGTGGTCGTGGACCGTTTTAGCAAGATGTGTCACTTGGTTCCCTTCATCAAACTGCCCTGCGCTAAGACACTCGCTAAGGCCTTTGTCAAGGAGATTGTGAGACACCATGGAGTCTTCCTACTGACATTGTTTCTGATAGGGGACCTCAGTTCGTGGCTCGTTTTTGGCGTGCCTTTTGTGACAGGTTGGGAGTTCATTTGTCATTTTCATCTGGATATCATCCTGAGTCTAATGGCCAGACAGAAAGGAAGAACCAGGATGTTGAGCAGTTCTTGTGTTGTTTTGTGGCAGACAATCAAGAGGGGTGGTCTGAGTTTCTGCCGCTTGCTGAATTTGCTCTTAACAACCATACATCCTCTTCTGCTGGGTGCTCGCCTTTTTTTTGTTGTTCTGGGAGACATCCGTTTTTTGGGTCATTCTCCAAATTGGTATCGGCTGTGCCTGAGGAGGAGAGTTTTTCCGGTGATTTGGAAAGAGTTTGGATGAATGTGTGTGGTAATCTTCAGGAGGCTAACAAAAAATCTAAGAGGTACTTTGACAGGAAACGTCAAGAGGTTTTGTTTACGGTTGGTGACATGGTTTGGTTGTCCTCTAAGAATCTGCGGTTGAGGATTCCTTCTAAAAAATTGGGTCCCAAGTTTGTAGGGCCCTTTAAGGTGCTTCAGGTAGTTAACCAATCTGCTGTTAGGTTGGAGGTTCCTACCTCCTGGAAGATTAATCCGGTGTTTCATGTTTCTCTATTGAAAAAAGCTTATGTATCAGATAGAGACGCCACTGCCACTGTTCCTCCGGTGGTGGAGGACGGGGAATATGAAATTTCCCGCATCCTTAATTCTAGACGGTATAGAGGGAGTTTGCAGTATCTCGTCGCTTGGAAGGGTTTCGGTCCCGAGGATAACTCATGGGTGAGGGCAGATGATGTTTCTGCTTCCAGACTTGTCAGGGCGTTTCACAAGAGGTTTCCTGATAAGCCTGGGCCTAGGGGATCCGGAGGATCCTCATAGAAGAGGGGGTACTGTTAGAACTCTCCTGTTAGTTTTTTTCTATGATGCTGGTCACATGACCGTTTTTGCCTATTTAGTCCTGCTCCGCCTTGCTGGACTTCATTGTAATTTCTACTCTTAAGCTAGCCTGGTGCTTTGTTACCTTTCTTAGTCAGTTTAGCTAGGTCTTTTGACCTCTATGTTCTATGTTGTTTGTTTGTCTTTTTACTGCTACAATTTCTGCTAGGAGGTGTCCATCTTTCTCCCAGTCCCTAGTTCTTGTAGGGATCCCTCCCTCACATCTATAGGTCTTCGTTCAGACTAGCTGAGGACTTTAGCGGGTCTGATCGCAGGATCAGGTTCCCCGTTACATCGTAGGGATCTAGCTTAGTTCTATTGTAGGGACAGATCTCCTGTCTTTCCTTAGTGCTTGTAGCAGATCATAACACCAATATGCCATACGGTTCCGTACCCTCGCTTCTGAGCTTGCCTGGGACAACGAGGCTCTGGTGTCCGTCTTCTGGGGGGTCTTTCCGGTCGGATTAAGGACGAGTTAGCCGGTCGGGACATTCCTACCACCCTGGATGACCTGGTGTCACTAGCTACCCGGATTGACATCCGTTTCCAAGAACGTACCAAAGAGACTACCCGGGAGAGAAAGTTTCCTCGCCTTGCTCCTACTTTCCAGAGACCTGCCTCTCAACCAGTCACTCCCCGGGCGCACTCGCCCGAACCTATGCAGATCGACCAGACCAAGATGGTCAAATCTCGCCAAGAGTCACGCCGAGCCGATGGGAGCTGTTTCTATTGTGGCAGTAAGGAGCACTTCATCCGTTCCTGCCCGGAGAAGCCGGGAAACTCCAGTGTCTAGGACCGCTCGGAGAGGTTGTCCTAGGCAAAAGTAAGCCCTCTCCATCCCTGACTTTGTCTGTCTCTATCTCCTGGGGAGAGAACCGTCACTTTGAAATTGCTCATCTGGATTCTGGAGCTGCTGAAAACCTCATTTCCCAGTCCCTGGTAGAGAGATACCGGATTCCCACCAAACCTCTGGCTGAACCATTGTCAGTCGCCTCCGTGGATGGAAGACTCCTTCCGGTGACCATCCTGCTCATCACATGAACCTGTGCTGAACTGGCAATCCGGTGAAGTACTCCGGTGGGGGCAGGATTGCCATAGGACCTGCCTGGTTCCGGTTCGCCCGGCTCGTCCTCCACCTACCCCAGCTAATTTACCTGGTCTACCGGCACCTTACTGGTCCTATGCAGATGTCTTCGGTAAAAAGGAAGCAGAGACACTGCCACCTCATAGGCCATATGACTGTCCGATCGACCTGGTACCCGGCGCCACTCCACCCCGTGGGCGAATTTACCCGTTGTCGTCGGCCGAAACCCGGGCCATGTCGGAGTACATCGAGGAGAATCTGGCCAGGGGATTCATCCGGAAATCTACCTCCCCGGCTGGAGCCGGATTCTTCTTCGTTAAGATGAAAGATGGTTCATTACGCCCCTGTATTGACTATAGAGGTCACAATTAAATCACGGTAAAAAACAAATACCCCCTGCCGCTCATCTCTGAGTTGTTTGACCGTCTTAAGGGAGCTAGGATCTTTACCAAGCTAGATCTACATGGGGCGCATAATCTGGTCCGAATCCGTCAAGGAGACGAGTGGAAGACGGCATTCAATACCCGGGACGGTCACTATGAATACCGTGTGATGCCCTTCGGTCTCTACAATGCTCCCGCCGTCTTCCAAGAATTGGTCAGCGACATCTTCCGTGATCTTCTTTACTCTTGCGTGGTGGTGTACCTGGACGATATCTTGGTCTTCTCTCCGGATCTTCCCACACACCGTAGGGATGTTCGTCAGGTCCTGCTTAGGCTCAGGCAGAATCACCTCTATGCAAAATTCGAGAAGTGCCTCTTTGAGCAGACCTCTCTTCCATTCCTGGGCTATGTTATCTCCCAGACGGATGGATCCCGAGAAGCTCTCTGCAGTCCTAAAGTGGCCCCGTCCGGAGGGGTTGAAGGCGATTCAGCGATTCCTGGGCTTCGCCAACTACTATCGTCTCTTCATCCCGCACTTCTCTTCCCGGACTGGTCCCTTATCTGCGCTCACCCGTAAGGGAGCAAATCCCAAGGAATGGTCGCCCGAAGCTGAGGAGGCCTTCCTTTCCTTAAAGCAAGCCTTCTCCTCTGCCCCAGTGCTGCAGCGTTCAGACTGCAACAAACAGTTCTACCTGGAGGTTGATGCTTCCTCCTCCGGAGCCGGAGCGGTGCTCACCAAAAAGTCTTCATCCGGGAGAATGGTAACCTGCGGCTTCTTCTTCAAACTCTTCTCCTCGTCTGAGCGCAACTACGCCATAGGAGACCGAGAGCTGTTAGCCGTTAAATTGGCGCTGGAGGAGTGGCGTTACCTGCTTGAAGGGGCTCTATACCCGGTGATCATCTATACGGATCACAAAAACATGGCATATCTTCAGAATGCTCAAAGACTCAATCCGCGTCAGGCCCGGTGGTCTTTGTTCTTCGCCCGCTTTGACTTCGTCCTACATTTCCGCCCGGTGGACAAGAATGTCAAAGCCGACGCCTTGTCCCGATCCTTCCTGTCCTCCGATCAAGAGGAGGAGCCTATGCACATCATCGACCCCTCCAAAGTGATGAATGTGGCTCCCTTGGATCTGACTCGTCTTCTACCCGGTAAGACGTTTGTAGCGGTACCAGATCGTGAGAGGGTTCTTCACTGGGGTCATTCATCTAAACTAGCCGGCCATGCTGGCCAAAAAAAGACCTTCCTACTCATTACCCGGCATTACTGGTGGCCTACCCTGCGCAAGGATGTGGTAGACTTCGTCTCGGCCTGTTCGTCCTGTGCCCGCAACAAAGTTCCCAGACATCTTCCAGCCGGTCGCCTCCTGCCTCTTCCCGTACCCGCTGCTCCGTGGCAGCACATTGCCATGGACTTTATTACTGATCTCCCTGTTTCTGCCAGTTGTACAGTCATTTGGGTGGTCGCCGACCGCTTCTCTAAGATGGCCCACTTCATCCCTCTGCCTGGTCTCCCGTCTGCATCGGAGCTGGCCAAGGATTTCTTCCGTCATATCTTCCGTCTCCATGGCCTACCCCTCCACATTGTGTCAGATTGAGGGGTTCAGTTCACCTCACGTTTCTGGAGAACTACCTGTAAGCTACTGGGTGTCTCCCTGGATTTCTCCTCCGCCTACCATCCACAGTCCAATGGCCAAGTGGAGAATATCAACCAAATCCTTACCAGCTACCTCCGGCACTTTGTTAACGCTCACCATACCGATTGGGTGGAGCTCCTACCATGGGCCGAATTCTCCTACAACAACCATGAGAGCGAATCTGCTTCTAAATCCCCGTTCTTTGTGGTCTACGGTCAACTTCCTCGGATTCCGTTTCCCATCTCCACCTCGGTGGACAACCCTGCCGCGGAGGCTCTTGTCAGCGAATTCTCCACCATTTGGGAAAATACTAGGTCCGCACTTCTTCAGTCCTCCGAGCGGATGAAGAAACATGCTGACAAGAGACGTCTGGATCCGCCACAATTCCGCCCGGGAGATAAAGTCTGGCTCTCTTCCAAGCATGTCCGACTCAAAATACCCTCCTATAAGTTGGGTCCTCGGTTCATCGGTCCATTTGAAGTTCTCAAACAAATCAACCCAGTGGCCTACAAGTTAAAACTTCTGGCCACCTTACGGATTCCCAACTACTTCCATGTATCGCTCCTCAAACCAGTTGTGTTTAACTCTTTTTCCAACAATCCAGGTACTCCCCCTGCTCCGGTTTCCGCTGAGGACGTTTTTGAGGTAGAGAGCATTCTGGCCACTAAGAGGGTAAGAGGAAAAACCTTTTTTCTGGTGGATTGGAAGGGGTTTGGCCCAGAGGAGAGAACTTGGGAACCCAGGGAGAACATTCATGCCCCTCTTCTCCTTGAAAAATTCCTTTCTGGCCTAAAAAAGAGGGGGCGTAAAGGGGGGGTACTGTAGCATCGGCGTCTCTGCCCCCTGCCAGGCTGAGACGCCGTCCCACTCACCTCCTCGCTCCCCGCGCTCCCCTCTCTGCGTTCACCAGCACTCCTCTTCCTGCTGCCGGCGCGCGCAGCTCCCCGGGCACTGTGCTTAGGGCGCGCGCGCTCCCTCCCTCTTAAAGGGGCCGCGTGCGCCTGCCGTCACTTGCCGTGACCACCTGGAGTCTCCTGCCGTCACTTGCCGTGACCACCTGCCAGCCCACCTAGAGACTCCTGCCGTCACTTGCCGTGTCTACCTGATAGCCTACCTGGAGGCTTCTGCTCGCCAGCCTGCCTGCTGTGCCTACCTGCTAATCCGGTCAGTCCCTGCCATCTGTACCCTGGGAGTCACCTGCTCCCTTACAAGGTCGTCCCCAGAGTAGCACCTGGTCCCTCGGCTCGGTCCCTCCCTGGTCACGGAGTCGTTAGCCGCCGTACGACCAGGGTCGGTCCGGGTTGATACTTAGTTATGCCCCTCTGGGTCCCTCCTTGCGTAGCACAGAGGTTCCACCCAGGGCCGGCTCCAGGTTTTTCTGGGCCCCGGGCGAAAGAGTCTCAGTGGGCCCTTTTAACACATACACGATTCATGATGCACAGATATGGCGGAGAAATATATATATATAGTGCACAGGGCCCAGCCTGCCACCTCATCCTTCACATATGCAGACATGCGCACACACACGGTACTCAGACACGCGCACGCACACACGGTACGCAGACACGCGCACGCACACACGGTACGCAGACACGCGCACGCATGGTACGCAGACATGCGCACGCACACACGGTACGCAGACATATGCACGCACACATGGTACGCAGACATGTACACATACAGACATACACACATTTTTACACAAATTCTTAAAAACATATATAAAACAGACAAATATATATACACACTCATACACACTGACATTCACATACATGCACTCACACAGACCCATTACAAATATTTTTAATATGGGGATTGGGGAAGCCTCACTCACCTGTCCCCGGTCCAGTGTCCTGTCCAGCAGCTCCTCAGGTATGGGGCAGTGCAGGGCCCCCGGCGTGTCACAGACATCATGGCCCTGGACCATCAGAGGGGCCCACTTGCGGTCGGGTCCGGGCCGCTCCCCCCCCATCTGTGCAGGACCTCCGACGGTGTTTGATTGCCGGCACTCCCCCCAGACTTGGCCGCGCGCTGTGCGGTTGTGTCTGCTAGTAATGACACGGCAGGGGCGACACACAAGCACAGTTAAAGGTGCAGTGCCGTCGACCCTGCCGTGTCATTACTAGCAGACACAGCCGCACAGCGCGCGTCCATGTCTGGGGCAGTGCCGGCAATTAAGCAGCGCCTGCGTCACTGAACAGGTGCCGAGGAAGCGGCCAGGGCCCCGACAGTGAGTGGGCGGTGGGCCCCGACAGTGAGTGGGCGGTGGGCCCCGACAGTGAGTGGGCGGTGGGCCCCTCTGATTTTCCAGGGCCCCAGCACTTGCCCGGGTATGCCGGGTGCTGACGCCGGCCCTGGTTCCACCCTCCGGACCCGTAACAAGATGGTCTCTAGATACCGTTGCAGTCGTTATTCCTCCATCTTTGCTAATCAAACAGGTCTTCTTGTTATCAAATCTTGAATTTAACACAGTGTAGGGTTCTCTCTCCCACTGGTCATCAAGTTTGTGGTTTCTGCTTTTCCTCTTTAACACCACTTCTCCTGGTGTGAAGGGTTCTGCGGGAGCACTTTTATTGTAGTGGGCTTCCTGCTTGTCCCTTACCCGAGTGAGACTGTCTTCGACACAGGCCTGTACTCTTCTGTACTGCTCCTGTCTGGTCTTGTCCCAGTCCTCAGTGGACATATCTGCTTCTGGTTCTACTACACCAAGCTCCAGGTCCATGGGCAGCTTCCCGGGTCTGGCTTGCATGAGATATGCTGGAGTACAATTGGTGGAACTCACAGGTATGTGGTTGTACATATCTACCAGGTCAGGTAGTAGGTCTGGCCACTGATTTCTCTCCTCTAGTGGTAAGGTCTTCAGCAGGTCGATGACGATGTTATTCATCTTTTCACAGAGACCGTTGGTTTGGGGGTGGTACGGTGTAGTCCGGATCTTTTTACGCCCGTACAGATGGCAGGACTCCTTGAACAATTCGGCTTCAAAGGCTGGGCCTTGATCTGTCAGCACCTGCTCCGGGTAACCATGGGGCCTGCAGAAGTACGCCTGAAACGTCTTCGCCGCAGTTTCTGCCGTCAGGTCCGTGACGAGGGCGACCACCAGGAACCGGGAGTAGTGATCCACTATGGTCAGGGCATAAGAATATCCTGACCTGCTGGGTGACAGCTTGACATGATACAGGGCCACGATCTCAAAAGGTCGAGTTGTCTTGATGGGTTGCAGGGGTGCCTTCTGGCTGCTGTAGTCTTTTCTTCTGAGGCTACAGGGTCCACAATTCCGGCACCACCTCTCAATGGAACTGTTTGAACCTTCCTGTCAGTTTTTTTCTATTTTGTGGTCACGTGACCTGCTGCCTATTTATTCCAGCTCCGCCCTCCTGGCTTTGCTGGACTTCAGTGTTACTTTGACTCTTAATCTAGCCAGGTGCTTTGTACCTATCTCTTTAGTTTGCTTGGTCCTTGGACCTCTAAGTACTTTTTGTCTGTTTGTCTTTTTGCTCCGCTACTACTTCTGCTAGGAGGTGTCCAATTTTGTCCCAGTCCTTAGTACTTTTAGGGACCCCTTCCTTATATCTATAGGTCTGCGTTCAGACTAGCTGAGGACGAAGGCGGGTCTGTTCACAAGAAACAGGTTGCCCGCTGCATTAGTAGGGAATCAGCTTAGTCCTATTGTAGGGACAGTTTTCCTTTCTTTCCTTAGTTCTTGTAGCAGATCATAACAGTAAGTCCAGCCCAAAACAAAAGAAACTCTAAGGAAAGAAATCCGGAGATCAGCATGGTGTCTGTTCAGGAATTGGCTCAACGCCTGCAGGGATTGTCTCTTGAGGTGGCCGATCTCCAGCAACACGTGAGTAGCTGTCCTGGAGCGCATTTTGTGGAACCGAAGGTAGGGCTGCCTGATTTTTTTTATGGTAAACAACAAGATTTTTTTTCATTTAAAAATGCTTGTTTATTATATTTTCGTTTGAGACCCAGGTCCTCTGGGAATGAATCACAGCGCATTGGGTTTATCATGTCACTTTTGGGCAAGGAACCACAGGGATGGGCCTTTTCTCTCCAACCTAATGATCCGTGTTTTAGATCAGTGGAGGATTTTTTTTCTGCTATGGGGTTGTTGTATGACGATCCTGATCGAGTATCATCTGCTGAGACAGAACTGAGACATTTGAAGCAGGGGTCAGGTGATGTTGAAAATTATTGTACACACTTCAGAAGGTGGTCTTCTGAAGTGGAATGGAATGATTCGGCGTTAAAATGTTCGTTTCTTGCTGGCCTAAGTGAAAGGGTTAAGGATCTGCTGATTGCTTTCCCTGCACCTGGAACCTTGCAAGAAGCCATGCAATTAGCTATACGTGTGGACAGGAGACTGCGTGCCAGGGTTAATGAGGAGAAAACTCCTGCTATAGCAGCTCCTAGTCATCAGAGGTTCTGCTCGGGCGACGGAGAACTGATGGAGATGGGGGCAATGTCACTCCGCTCTCAGGAAAAAGACCGCAGGTTTTCCAAAGGATTGTGTTTTTATTGTGGTAAATCTGACCATTTTATTAAGAACTGTGAGCTTCGGTTAAACAAAGAAAAAAAAAAAGGTCAGTTACGCCCCCGTATTGCTTGTTTAAACTCTAAGGGAGTATTTCTTTCAGGGAGTACCTCAGTGCAGGAGGAGTTGATTGAATTTCAGGTATTTGTGGATTGTGGTTCAACACTGAATGTGATTGATAAAGGATTTTTGGTAAAACTTAAATTAGAATCCAAACCTTTGTCATCTCCTATTTCTGTGGTTGCTGTTAATAACACTCCTTTGAAATGTATTACTCACAAGGTTGCCGAATTTCCCCTCACTATTAATGGTATACACCAAGAGAATTTGGATTTGGTGGTATTGGATAATTTACCTTCTCCAGTAGTTTTAGGTTTGCCTTGGTTAAAACTGCACAATCCTTTACTAGACTGGTCTACTAATGAGATTAAGTCTTGGAGTCCTAAGTGTTATGATAAATGTTGCAACGGTCGCATTGCTGCTGTGGAAAAAGGGGAATTACCTGTACCCATTCAGGATTTTTGGAAGGTTTTTACAGAGGAGTCGCAAATTTTACCTCCTCATAGGGACTATGATTGCACCATTGAGTTTATTCCGGGAGCTACTCTTCCCAAGAGTCGTTTATTTAATCTGACTATCCCTGAAAGAAAGGCCTTGGAGGAATACATACAGGCGAGCTTGGCTGCTGGTCACATTAGACCTTCTAAGTCACCTGTGGCTGTTTGATTTTTTTTTGTAAAAAAAAAAGGACGGCGGTTTACGTCCATGTCTGGACTTTCATGAAATTAATAAAATTACCGTACGCAATTCCTACCCAATGCCGTTAATTCCTGACTTGTTTAACCAGTTAGTGGGGGCCAAGTGGTTCTCTAAAATTGATCTCCAGATGGCATAGAGGGAGATTGCAGTATCTCGTCGCTTGGAAAGGTTTCGGTCCTGAGGATAACTCCTGGGTAAGGGCGGATGATGTCTCTGCTCCTAGACTTATCAGAGCGTTTCACAGGAGGTTTCCTGATAGGCCTGGGCCTGGAGGATCCGGAGGATCCTCATAGAAGAGGGGGTACTGTTAGAACCCTCCTGTTAGTTTTTTTCTATTTTGTGGTCACGTGACCTGCTGCCTATTTATTCCAGCTCCGCCCTCCTGGCTTTGCTGGACTTCAGTGTTACTTTGACTCTTAATCTAGCCAGGTGCTTTGTACCTATCTCTTTAGTTTGCTTGGTCCTTGGACCTCTAAGTACTTTTTGTCTGTTTGTCTTTTTGCTCTGCTACTACTTCTGCTAGGAGGTGTCCAATTTTGTCCCAGTCCTTAGTACTTTTAGGGACCCCTTCCTTATATCTATAGGTCTGCGTTCAGACTAGCTGAGGACGAAGGCGGGTCTGTTCACAAGGAACAGGTTGCCCGCTGCATTAGTAGGGAATCAGCTTAGTCCTATTGTAGGGACAGATTTCCTTTCTTTCCTTAGTTCTTGTAGCAGATCATGACAGGAACTGCGCATTCCTACCCAATAAAACCGACACTTCAGCAGGGTTTCTAGCTTCTTCCAGCCAAAGTGCCCGCCTGATCGTGGTAGGCTTCCAACACCATCTGGATGTCTGTCTTGGGCACCACTATCTGCCATACCATCTCATGGGTCTTGGGGTTGACGTACCTTCGGCACAGCTTCTCTCTATAGATGAATAGCCAGCTCTTCTCATTCCACAGCTGCTTGGCTTGCAGAGACGCGTCCTTCTCCAGGGAGGAACCTTCTTGGGTTATCAGCTCATTGATACGGCTGACAACCGGGTCGCTGTCCTGGGTCTCCTTCCAGCTGTGGTGAGGCAGGGGGTTTAACGTCTTACCGCAATGCCTCCTGGAGGCTCGTTGCTCGTGGACCACTCCATTACGGTGGAAGGCAGGTAGCTCAATCTCTTCCAAGTCATCCACTTCCTGTTCAGTGTCCGACTGGTGAGGCATCCTGGACAGGGCATCGGCGTTGGCGTTCTTGTGGCCCGCCCGTTACTT
Source organism: Phyllobates terribilis (assembly GCF_046119375.1). Classification (NCBI taxonomy): domain Eukaryota; kingdom Metazoa; phylum Chordata; class Amphibia; order Anura; family Dendrobatidae; genus Phyllobates; species Phyllobates terribilis. The sequence continues at coordinate 744,476,216 of NW_027362763.1, read as the reverse complement.
AATAGTGAATTGGTAATTTGACAGCCGAGCCATCCATCGTTGCTCCATGGCTCCTAACTTGGCTGTTTCTAGATGATTCAAGGGGCTGTTATCAGTGAAGGCAGTGAATTTACTGGAGGCTAGGTAGTGCTTGAACCGCTCGGTGATGGCCCAGACCAGGGACAGGAACTCCAACTTGAAGCTGCTATAGTTCTCTGGGTTCCTCTCGGTCGGGCGGAGCTTCCTGCTTGCATAGGTGATCACCTTCTCTCGGCCATTCTGCTTCTGACTCAGTACAGCTCCTAATCCTTCGTTGCTGGCATCAGTGCACAGCAGGAACGGTTGGCTGTAGTCAGGGTAGGCCAGGATCTCTTTGCTGGTCAGGATCCCCTTCATCACCTCAAAGGATTCAGCTTGCTCCTTACCCCACTGGAACGGGGGGTTTCTGCCTCTCCCGGACTGTCCTACCAGGAGATCTTGCAAAGGCACCGCTTTCTTGGTATAGTCCTTCACAAACCTCCGGTAATACCCGACTAATCCCAGGAACTGACGCACCTCCTTGAGGCTCTTCGGCTCCGTCCATTTCTGGTTGGCAGTGACCTTCTCCGGGTCTGGTGCTACTCCCTCTGGACTGACGATGTGCCCCAGGTACTGTACCTTTCGCTTGAGCAGGTGGCACTTTGAGGGCTTCAGCTTCATCTCATACCGGGACAGCGACTCAAATACCTCCGCCAGGTGCTTCAAGTGGTCCTCATACGTTTTGGAGTACACTATCACATCATCCAGGTATAGTAGTACAGTCTCGATGTTGCGGTGTCCCAGGCAGCACTCCATCAATCTCTGGACGTTGCAGAGTCCAAACGGCATACTATTGAACTCGCAGAGTCCCATCGGGGTAGTGAAGGCCGTCTTCTTCCGATCCTCCTCAGCAACAGCTACTTGCCAGTACCCACTATTGAGGTCAAGGGTGGAGAAGTAATTTGCAGACTTTAAGGCAGCCAGGGATTCCTCTATATGTGGTAAAGGGTATGCATCTTTATGTGTAATGCAATTTACTTGTCTGTAATCTACACACATTCTCATGCTTCCGTCCTTTTTCCTGACTAGAGCTAGGGGAGCTGCCCAGGGACTACAACTATCCCTTACTACCCCTGCCTTCTTCATGTCGTGCAACATCTCCTTCGCCTTCTGGTAGTGTGCTGGTGGTATAGGCCTGTAACGTTCTTTGATGGATGGATGGTCACCTGTGGGGATATGGTGTTGAACCCCCTTAATCCTCCCAAAGTCAAGTGGGTGCTTACTGAATACCTACGCGTATTTCTGAACCACCCGGTGTACACCCTGCTTCTGATGGGCAGGAGTGGTGTCTGCCCCAACATGGAGCTGTTGACACCAATCCTCCACCTGGGTTGCCGGGTCATTATCCTCCACTTCTTCTGGTGAGGTTAAGGACTCCGCCGTGTGTATGGAGTTGTTATTTACTGTGTACAGTTTGGCAACAGTGGCGTAGCGTGGTAATCTAACCTCGTCCTCCCCATAGTTTAGGAGGCGTACGGACACCCTCCCATTGCGTACATCCACTACCCCTCTGGCAGTCAAGAGTGTAGGTCTATGCTCCGAGCTAAGGGGCTCTACTACCGCCTGGTAGCTCTGTCCTTTGATACCTATTGCTGCTCTACACCAAATCAGCATTTCACTCATCGGGGGAATCACAATGGGTACCGGCTCTGTCTCCCGTACATTACCAATTTCACCGCCTGTTAACTTTACCTGTTGCTGGTACATAAGGGCTCGGATCTCTTTCTGGAGCGCCCTTCTCTGCCCTGGTCTGGCAGTGTCAGCTATCTGTTGGAGCAAGAACAACACTTCTCCCAAACAGTTACTAATAATATTTGTGCCAAGTACCATATACAAGTCTGTATCATCAGGATTAGTCTCTACTACAATTAGTCCCTGGTCCTTCAGTTTCACTCTTCCCACCTTTACTGCCACATCCTTAACCCCGACTAGGTTAAGGGGGAGGCCGTTTGAGGCATACATGGAAAGATTTGGATCTGGTGGGTGAAGTTCGTCTATGGACCAGAACCTTTTGTAGAGGACATCAGGCATGATGGTTACCTGAGATCCTGTGTCCAGCAGAGCAGGTGTCGCGATGCCGTCCAGCACGATGGACAGGAAAGGTCTTCCTCCCACGAACCTGCGGTACCAGTTTGATGGGTCTGAGGAGTCTACTCCTGGATGTCGGCCCTCGGCCCCAGCGTTTGCTCGTTTAAAGGACAGCTCCGGATGACGTTACCTGTCTTGTGGCAGCGGTGGCAGACAGGGTCCTTCGGCGGGTGGCGTTGGTCACTGGTCCTCCCAGGGGGTGGCGTTGTCCTCCTCCTCCTTCTCATCCAGGGGACATCCTCAGGGCTGTCGGCTAGCAGGATCCTTCCTTCCTCCTCGGGCTCCGTCCGCAGCTGCAGGGCACTCAGTACAGTGGTCAGGGTTTTGCTCAACTGACGCACTTCAGAGCGCAGGCTGTCCAGCTCACTAGGGGACGTTGCTGGAAACTTGGCTTCAGCAGCCACCGGGGAAAAGGTGGACGCTGCAGGCACTGGGGTGGCCCCACCCTGGTAACACTGGATAGTAGTTGTTTCCAGGGGCTGCAGTCCTTTTATAGCCATGTCCTTAAGGGTGTCAAAGGTGGCATCTGGATGATCCAGGGACCACCAACGCACAGTCCTGCTTTCCTCTTGAGACCTCAGTCCCCGGATAAACTGTTCCTTCAGCATTTTATTTTCATTATTGATGCTGGTTGGACTAACCTGTTTCAGAGCTTGCAGGGCCCCTTGTAAATGCCAGGCATAGTCCCGAACACTGTCCTCCGGTTGCTGAGAGCAGTTGTAGAACCTCATCCGGAGGTCTGTCTCAGTACGATCCTCAAAGACAGTCTGTAACTTTTTAAAGATTGCGGACACTGACTCCTGGTCTGCGGCCGACCAGGTTTCTACTTCTCGCTCCGCAGCACCAGTCAATTGTCCCAATACAACAGCGGCTCTTTGCTTGCCTGTCATAGAGTGCATGTCCAGTATACCGCATATTTTCCTTTTGAATCCAGACAGGGTATCTGGTTTGCCGCTGTACTGGGGGAGCCACTTTGCTCCAGGGATGTACGGTAGGGCCATGGGTATGACAGGGGTTACAAGCCCTGCTGGTGGAGCGGCTGCTTCGGCCTGCTCGGTGCCGAGCGCGGGTTGATCATCAGGGTCGTTAACCGGTATTCCGGCGTTGTGCTGTTCTTCGGACATTCTGGCGCCCCCCTAGCGAACCGTGGCCTACCTTCTCTTCTTTTCTTCCGGTAGGCCGCAGCTCCACAGGTGACGGTCTTCCTTCAGGACCTTGCGTCACTTGCGTCCTATGTCAGAGCGCTCACTGGGGCTCCTTCCAGGACCTGGCGCTTCCTGGTTTGACGTCGAGGCGTGGGGCGTGTCCGGGGCTTCACACGCTTCAGCAGGTACGCCTGTCAGTTTCCCGCTTTTACGCCCTTCTTCCCGCTCAGCGGCACAACAATGGCGGCGATCTTCGCCAGAGTTAAATACAGAGTTTTGATTAAAGGCGCACAGTACCCGGTGGCAACGGGCACAACACTCCGTCGTTGCAGCGGGCACGGAATCCTGTTCGTGACTCCAGGAGGAGATGATGTGCCCAGGGGATGGGGGAATGACTCTGCGCCCGGGCCTTGTTGTTGCCTGATCTCGGGGGCTGTCGCAGTGGCCGGCTCCCGGGCCCGTGCCCTGGGGTCGGTCTTAAAAAGAAGGGGGAAAGTTATATGGGATAGGAAATGTTCGTGACGCCACCCGTGGTGTCTGGTGAGGATCACCAGCGATGCAACAGTCCTCTGAGGCCGGTGTTCAGGCAGCTTAGTTGGTGCGGCTCTCCACAGGTGGAGCGGGGCCTCAGGGCAGCATAGGAGAAGGGATGCAGGACAGAGGGGACCCAGCCAGGTCAGAGGAAGTCTAGAAGAATAGGCACGCACACCGGAGTTTACTTCATTACCTTTACTGGTGGTGTTTCAGGTACGATCCAGGGCACTGTAGGGTGAAGGGTGCATATCAGGACTCTCCCCAGTGAGCGGGTGTGGGGCCTCCTGTTCCTTGCCTTTCCTTGATAAGTTTATGACCTGCCTGGAGCTAGGCCTAACTTGGTCTCTGTCTTGCACCGGTTGACCTGGTGGTAGGGCCTTCTGTTGAAGATCACACTCCCCGGTCTTTTGGGCCTCCGTGACTCCTGACCCTGGTATAACAGTCAGCGTTTGGTGTTCCTGGGACATATAGCTCGCCAGGGGTTCCGGTTATTTCTGCTGGGCGTAAGGGATCCCTGCAGACGCGGACCCGGTGTCCGGTAAATGGTTTTGGGGTGAGCTGGTTAAGCTCCTCTGCCCCCTATGTTGCTTGCTTACTCCACTCGCCTTCGGCCACGCTCGGGGCCCTCACTAGGCTTCACACGGGCAGTAGGCCTCGCTACTCTTCACCGCTCTTTTGGCGTCGGCACGCCCTAGGCTTACTAACTGAGCTCACTGAGTCTGGGCTGGACTGACTGAGCTCCACTGCAGGCTAACTTCTGCAGGAGCTCCTCTCAACAGACTGACCTTCTAACAGACTGTCCTTCTCACAGACTGTAGACTCTAGACTGCGACTCCAGACTACTTACAGACTAGACTCAGACTGCACTGCCTAGCTCCACCTTCCCTTTTTATATCCCTAACGGGCTCCCTCTGGTGGTCTGAGGTGGAAGGTGGAGGTGTGTGAATGCTATGAGGGCCTCTTGTGGAGGAATCCATCCATGCACCCCTCTGGGATCTGTGGCACCAATGCACAGCAGGGCGTCACACAGACATGCACGCACGCACAGTACGCAGACATGCACGCACAGTACGCAGACATGCACACACGCACAGTACGCAGACATGCACGCACGCACAGTACGCAGACATGCACGCACGCACAGTACGCAGACATGCACACAAGCACAGTACGCAGACATGCACACAAGCACAATACGCAGACATGCACGCACGCACAGTACGCAGACATGCACGCACGCACAGTACGCAGACATGCACGCACAGTACGCAGACATACATGCACGCACAGTACGCAGACATGCACGCACGCACAGTACGCAGACATGCACGCACAGTACGCAGACCTGCACGCACGCACAGTACGCAGACATGCACACACGCACAGTACGCAGACATGCACACATGCACAGTACGCAGACATGCACACACGCACAGTACGCAGACATGCACAGTTGCAAACATGCAAACATACAGTACGCAGACATGCACACACACAGTACGCAGGCATGCACACAAACATACACAGATACATACACATACAGGCATACATACTGTCCATATTTGAACACATTCTTAAAAACACATAAAACAGACATAAATATCTATCTATCCATATATATACCGTACAGACCAAAAGTTTGGACACACCTTCTCATTTAAAGATTTTTCTGTATTTTCATGACTGTGAAAATTGTACATTCACACTGAAGGCATCAAAACTATGAATTAACACATGCGGAATTATATACTTAACAAAAAAGTGTGAAAAAACTGAAAATATGTCTGATATTCTAGGTTCTTCAAAGTAGCCACCTTTTGCTTTGATGACTGCTTTGCACACTCTTGGCATTCTCTTGATGAGCTTCAAGAGGTAGTCACCGGAAATGGTTTTCACTTCACAGGTGTGCCCTGTCAGGTTTAATAAGTGGGATTTCTTGCCTTATAAATAGGGTTGGGACCATCAGTTGTGTTGTGCAGAAGTCTGGTGGATACACAGCTGATAGTCCTACTGAATAGACTGTTAGAATTTGTATTATGGCAAGAAAAAAGCAGCTAAGTAAAGAAAAACGAGTGGCCATCATTACTTTAAGAAATGAAGGTCAGTCAGTCTGAAAAATTGGGAAAACTTTGAAAGTGTCCCCAAGTTCAGTTGAAAAAAACATCAAGCGCTACAAAGAAACTGGCCCACATGAGGACCGCCCCAGGAAAGGAAGACCAAGAGTCACCTCTGCTTGTGAGGATAAGTTTATCCGAGTCACCAGCCTCAGAAATCGCAGGTTAACAGCAGCTCAGAGACCAGGTCAATGCCACACAGAGTTCTAGCAGAAGACACATCTCTTCAATAACTGTTAAGAGGAGACTTTGTGCAGCAGGCCTTCATGGTAAAATAGCTGCTAGTAAACCACTGCTAAGGACAGGCAACAAGCAGAAGAGACTTGTTTGGGCTAAAGAACACAAGGAATGGACATTAGACCAGTGGAAATCTGTGCTTTGGTCTGATGAGTCCAAATTTGAGATCTTTGGTTCCAACCACCGTGTCTTTGTGCGACGCAGAAAAGGTGAACGGATGGACTCTACATGCTTGGTTCCCACCGTGAAGCATGGAGGAGGAGGTGTGATGGTGTGGGGGTGCTTTGCTGGTGACACTGTTGGGGATTTATTCAAAATTGAAGGCATACTGAACCAGCATGGCTACCACAGCATTTTGCAGCAGCATGCTATTCCATCCGGTTTGCGTTTAGTTGGACCATCATTTATTTTTCAACAGGACAATGACCACAAACACACCTCCAGGCTGTGTAAGGGCTATTTGACCAAGGAGGAGAGTGATGGGGTGCTACGCCAGATGATGTTGCCTCCACAGTCACCAGACCTGAACCCAATCGAGATGGTTTGGGGTGAGCTGGACCGCAGAGTGAAGGCAAAAGGGCCAACAAGTGCTAAGCATCTCTGGGAACTCCTTCAAGATTGTTGGTAGACCATTTCCGGTGACTACCTCTTGAAGCTCATGAAGAGAATGCCAAGAGTGTGCAAAGCAGTCATCAAAGCAAAAGGTGGCTACTTTGAAGAACCTAGAATATAAGACATATTTTCAGTTCTTTCACACTTTTTTGTTAAGTACAGTGCCTACAAGTAGTATTCAACCCCCTGCAGATTTAGCTGGTTTGATAAGATGCAAATAAGTTAGAGCCTTCAAACTGCAAACGAGAGTAGGTTTTATGAACTGAAGCATAAATCTTACAAACCAAAAAGTTATGTTGCTCAGTTGAATTTTATTAAAATTTAAACATAAAAGTGTGGGTCAATTATTATACAACCCCTATGTTTAATATTTTGTGGAATAACCCTTGTTTGCAATTACAGCTAATAATCGTCTTTTATAAGACCTGATCAGGCCGGCACAGGTCTGTGGAGTTATCTTGGCCCACTCCTCCATGCAGATCTTCTCCAAGTTATCTAGGTTCTTTGGGTGTCTCATGTGGACTTTATTCTTGAGCTCCTTCCACAAGTTTTCAATTGGGTTAAGGTCAGGAGACTGACTAGGCCACTCCAACACCTTGACTTTTTCCCTCTTGAACCAGGCCTTGGTTTTCTTGGCTGTGTGCTTTGGGTCGTTGTCTTGTTGGAAGATGAAATTACGACCCATCTTAAGATCCTTGATGGAGGAGCGGAGGTTCTTGGCCAAAATCTCCAGGTAGGCCGTGCTATCCATCTTCCCATGGATGCGGACCAGATGGCCAGGCCCCTTGGCAGAGAAACAGCCCCACAGCATGATGCTGCCACCACCATGCTTGACTGTAGGGATGGTATTCTTGGGGTCGTATGCAGTGCCATCCAGTCTTCAAACGTCACGTGTGTGGTTGGCACCAAAGATCTCGATCTTGGTCTCATCAGACCATAGAACCTTAAACCAGTCTGTCTCAGAGTCCTCCAAGTGATCATGAGCAAACTGTAGACGAGCCTTGACATGACGCTTTGAAAGTAAAGGTACCTTACGGGCTCGTCTGGAACGGAGACCATTGCGGTGGAGTACGTTACTTATGGTATTGACTGAAACCAATGTCCCCACTGCCATGAGATCTTCCCGGAGCTCCTTCCTTGTTGTCCATGGGTTAGCCTTGACTCTTCGGACAAGCCTGGCCTCGGCACGGGAGGACACTTTCAAAGGCTGTCCTAGCCGTGGAAGGCTAACAGTAGTTCCATAAGCCTTCCACTTACGGATGATGCTCCCAACAGTGGAGACAGGTAGGCCCAACTCCTTGGAAAGGGTTTTGTACCCCTTGCCAGCCTTGTGACCCTCCACGATCTTGTCTCTGATGGCCTTGGAATGCTCCTTTGTCTTTCCCATGTTGACCATGTCTGAGTGCTGTTCACAAGTTTGGGGAGGGTCTTAAATAGTCAGAAAAGGCTGGCAAAAGAGATCTTTAATCCACACATGTGAAGCTCATTATTCTTGGTGCCTGAACTACTTCTTAATACTTTTGGGGGACCAAACAAAATTCTTGTGGTTTGAGGGGTTGAATAATAAATGACACTCTGAATTAACTTTTAACGTTTTTTAAAAAAAAAAAAAAAAAAAAAATTTGCTCCAGTGCATTTCCCACTTCCAGGCTGATCTACAGTACAAATGTCACATTGCCAAGTTAATTCCGCATGTGTCAACCAGATAAATCCGCAGGGGGTTGAATACTACTTCTAGGCACTGTATATAATTCCACATGTGTTAATTCATAGTTTTGATGCCTTCAGTGTGAATGTACAATTTTCACAGTCATGAAAATACAGAAAAATCTTTAAATGAGAAGGTGTGTCCAAATTTTTGGTCTGTACTGTATATATATGGATAGATAGATATTTATGTCTGTTTTATGTGTTTTTAAGAATGTGTTCAAATATGGTCTGTACTGTATATATATATATATATATATATATATATATATATATATATATATATATATATACACACACAGGGTGGTCCAAAAGTAGGTGGGCAGAAAATAATAACATTTGAATTAGGCTGTTGCTGTAACTGGGGAACAACTTGATTCATTAGAATTTCGAGATACTTATCTCCTGTGACTGTTCCATCAAAAAATATTGGTCCTAAAACACCAAAACTTGAAATACCCCCCCAAACATTGACACCGGGCTCATTTAGTTGTTGCTCTAATGTTAAATGCATGTTCTCATTATACCAGTAAATACAATTATGTCTGTTAATATGGCCGGAGAATTTGAAAGAAGCTTCATCACTCCACATAATGTTATCTAAAATTACTGACTTGCTGTAGTTGAGATGTTTTAGACATGGCTTTCTCTTTTACATACTTTCACACATTTCATTTTTATGCAATAAATTAATTACTGGATTTTCTTCAGTTTCGTTAAGCATAATCTCACTAAATTGCAGTCACCTGTCTTGATCATCCTCCAATAAACCATGAATTAGACGTGGACGATAAGCTTTCCACCCAATAGATTTCAGGATTCGCATGATAGAAGCTCGTGAAATTCCCAATTCCAAAGAGGCTCTTCTGGTGGACTTTTTTGGACTCTGAACAAATGTTTCAGCAACAAGTTGTTTATTATCTTCTGTACAGACTATTATGGGTCGACCAGTTTTTGGAGCATTAAGGATTGAGCCAGTGGCATTGAATTTGTCACAAATGCGGTAAATGGTTTGTCTCTTTGGGGCTTGAGAACCAAATGTTTAAACCCAATTTGCTCTAACGGTTTCAGCATTTTGAGATTTCTAATACTCTGTTAAAATCCATTTTCTTTGATCTGTATTTAAATTATTTGCCATTAAGTGTTATCTGAAAAGAAAACAGATTTGGGGGAGATCTATCTGTGAAAACTAGATCTGTGAAACTGGCTCAGTTGCCCTTAGCAACCAATCAGATTCCACCTTTCATTTTCCAAAGAGTCTGTGAGGAACGAAAAGTGGAATCTGCTTGGTTGCTAAGGGTTAACTGAGCCACTTTCACTTTACACCATGTTTGATAAATCTCCCCCTTCATAATCGTATTACACTTTCTGTCCACCTACTTTTGGACCACCCTGTATATACAGTCATACACACAAGACACATTAGAAATATATTTAATATGGGGATTGGGGAATCTGGCGACAAGCCTCACTTGCCTGCCCCCGGCCTGTGTCCCATCCAGCAAATCAGGCATGTGCCTGTGCAGGGCTGCCGGCTTGTCTTTGGCCATCAGACACATGGCCCTGGACCATCAGGTGGGCCCACTCGCCATTGGGGCTCTGACTCCCTTGGGGCAGCAGTCGGTATCGGGGCAGCAGTCGGTATAGGGGCAGCAGTCGGTATCGGGGCAGAAGTCGGTATTATGGCAGCAGTGACTAGCATCTCTGCAGGGAGCAGGACCTCCAGGCCCCACTACTGCTCTGCCTCCCCGGCATCGGGGCCCCCCTCCTGCTCCACCGTCGGTGCTTGAATGCCAGCACTTCCCCAGACATGGCCGTGCACAGTGCCCTGTGCGGCTGTGTCTGAAAATAATGATGCGGCATGGGCGACACACAAGGACAATTAAAGGTGCAGTGTCGCCCCTGTTGTGTCATTATCATTACTACCAGAAACGTCCGCGCAGCGCACTGCGCGCATCCATGTCTGAAGTGCCAGCATTCTTGCTGCAGCACCGGCGCAGCAGGAGGGGGGCCCCGATGCAGAGGTGGCGCTGCAGGATGGGGTCCTAATGAAGAGGCAGCGTAGCAGGAGGGGGACCCCGATGCAGGGGCAGCGGGGGTACATGGTGCAGGCGACTGCTATGGGGGCCGCCGTTCTGGCTCACGGGCCCCATAGCAGTCGTGTGGCCTGCCGCCATTAGCGGTATGCCACAGGTCATACCCCATGCTTGGTACCGATAAAATACTAAAGCTCATACTACCTTCCCATGATGGCGCCGTTCCTGCGGTGTTGGCACTCGCGGTCCCGTGTCTCCCGTGCTGTTATTGTGACACGTGACGTCGGCGCCCAATCAGTGCTGGCGACACTGTCCCCGCCTCCTGTTGAATTGAACATGAAGAGGAAGTCAGAGATCAGCCGCAGCCTGGACTTCCTCTTCATGTTCAATTTGTTTGAAGGCGGTGATAGTGACGCCAGCGCTGAGTGGGCGCCAGCGTCACGTGTCACAACAACAGCACGAGAGCCCCGGGGAGAGAGAGTGTTGACACCACTGGAATGGCGCCGGCACGGGAGGTGAGTATAAGGCCACAGCCCCACTGTCAGTATTTGGTCAGTGTTCGGTCAGTATTTTTTCTCAGGAGTGGGAGCCAAAACCAGGAGTGGGTGATAAATGCAGAATTGGTGCACTTGTTTCTATTATACCTTTCCTCTGATTGTTCCTCACCTGGTTTTGGCTCCCATTCCTGAGAAAAAATACTGACCGGATACTGACCAAATACTGATAGTGGGGCTGTGGCCTAAGCTTTATTATTTTATCGGGGCCGAACATTTAGATCAAGAAGGGGGTTGTCCTAATAGTGGACAACCCCTTTAACTCCACAAAACTGGTGTAAATCATAAGTGAAATGTATGCCATCCAAATCAGAGTAATGACATTTCTGGCAGTGGCGCACGCCTCTTATTAAATTTGGTGCATTTTACTCCCGTGCACCTTACATCAAAACTGGACTGCAAAACACTAGTCTTAGGCCACATTCACACGTTCAGTATTTGGTGAGTATTTTACATCAGTATTTGTAAACCTAAACCAGGAATGAAACAATCAGAGGAAAACTATAATAGAAACAAGTCACCACTTCTGTATTTATCACCCACTCCTGATTTTGGCTTACAAATACTGAGGTAAAATACTGATCAAATACTGAACGTGTGAATGTGATCTTAGTGAAAGGGGCCAAAGCTGATTTTGGAAAAAGCCATACAATTTATAGTGTTTTTTAAGCACTTTTTTTAAAATTAAAAAATAAATTGTAAGCTGAAATGTAATAAGAATTTTCATTTGTGGAGTTTTTTTGGTCTCTTCTGTGCATTTTTTTTCATACTCTAGGTGTGGCCTTTTTTTTTTTTTTTTTTTTGAGGTTTTCTCGTTGGTTTCCTTTAAAGAACATGAAACAGAAAATAAAAGCATTTTAGAAATATAAGAAAGAAAGAAAAAAAGCACGAAATCCATAGGGTTTTTCTACCAAATGGAGCAGAAGAATTGCGGATTTTCTCATACACAGTCTCACCCGCGTGTATGAGAGGCCGGTGGTGCGGATTTTACAATCTGCAGAATCTCAGTTTCTGTTGTGAATTTTTGCTGCAGATTTCACTCCATTCAATGTTAACCCCTTGCCGACATATGACATACAGTTACATCATATGTCAGCTCCCTACTTGCCAGTTCCTCAGCCCACATCTTTCCCAGCAAATGATGGCTGTGGTATTTAGCCATCATCTGCCTGTAAGGCCACGTTCACACGTTCAGTATTTGGTCAGTACTTTACATCAGTATTTGTACGACAAAATCAGGAGCGGAACAATCAGAGGAAAAGTATAATAGAAACACTTCACCACTTCTGTATTTATCACCCACTCCTGGTTTTGGCTTACAAATAATGAGGAAAAATACGGACCAAATACTGAACGTGTGAACGTGGCCTGACAGCTGTTAACTTGCTAAATGCACTGTCAATCTCTGATAGGCAGCATTTACAGTGCACTGGCAGGGAGGTGTGTCATTCCATGCGCCCATTGGTGCCTCCTTGACATGATCATGGGCCCGATGAGATGCCATGACAGCCTGGGGTCAGCTGAAGACCCCCCATGCCAGTCATGACGGTACTCCTGTGAACAATTGTGGCGCTTTTCCTGTTTTACTTGGTACTCCTGTAAACGCAGGCTTCTGGTGTTCATAGACTGTGATTTGTGCTATATACAGCAGTACTGTGGTAGTGCTATATACAGCACAAGCGATCAGATGATCAGACAGGGCCGGCATCAGCACCCGGCATGCCCGGGCTAGTGCCGGGCCCTGGACCACCAGGAGGACCCACTCGTCGTCGGGGCTCCCCCAGCATTTGTGCAGGACCCTCTGGCGCTGCTTGATTGCCGGCACTTCACCAGACATGGCCACGCACAGTGCGGCTGTGTCTGGTAGTAATGACATGGCAGGGGCGACACTGCACCTTTAATTGTGCTTGTGTGTCGCCCCTGCCGCGCTGTTACTACAAGACACAGCCGCACTGTGTGCGGCCATGTCTGGTGAAGTCCCTCAATCAAGCAGCGCCAGAGAGTCCTTAACAGATGCTGGGGGAGCGGGTCGGGCCTCGATGGTGAGTGGGCCCCCCAGATGGTCCAGGGCCATGTCTGTGACACGCCGGCGACCCCGCACAGCAACATGCCTGAGAAGCTGGACAGGACATAGGCCGGGGCAGGTGAGCGAGGCTTGTTGCCAGCTTCCCCAATCCCCGTATTAAAAATATTTCTAATGTGTGTGTGCATGTATGATGTGAATGTCTGTGTATGTCAGTGTGTATGACTGCGTATATATATTTATGTCAGTTTTATATGTGTTTTTAAGAATTTGTGTTCAAAAATGTATGTATGCCTGTATGTGTACATATCTGTGTATATGTTTGGGTATGTGCATGTCTGTGTATTGTATGTGTGCATATCTGTGTGCCATGTGCATGTGTGTGCAGGTCTGCGCACTGTGTGTGCATGTCTATGTACTGTGTGCATTCATGTCTGCGTATTGTGTGCGTGCATGTCTGCATATTGTGTGCGTGCATGTCTGCGTACTGTGTGCGTGCATGTCTGCGTACTGTGTGCGTGCATGTCTGCGTACTGTGCGCGTGCATGTCTGCGTACTGTGTGCGTGCATGTCTGCGTACTGTGTGCGTGCATGTATGCGTACTGTGTGCGTGCATGTCTGCATACTGTGCGCGTGCATGTCTTACTGTGCGTGTGCATGTCTGCATACTGTGTGTGTGCATGTCAACGTACTGTGTGCGTGCATGTCTGCGTACTGTGTGCGTGCATGTCTGTGTGTCACCCCAGGCCTGGATGCCACAATCTTGTAAGGCTGTGTCTGAGAGCAGGAGGGAGGTTCTCTGGTCATGGACCATTTGCATGCAGCACCTCCTGTCCCAGGACAGTAGGGGGAGCAGGCTGCCCCTATAAAAACTGGTACTGAGGGCAGGGTTAGGGAGACCAGGACCCACTTCTGAAGCATCCAGAAGGGTTCCCAGAAGAGAGGGACAGGTCAGCCACAGCTGAGGAGTCCAGGAGGCAAAGGAGGAACAGAAAGCCAGGGACAGAGGCGACGAGAGTCGGTCCTGGCAGAGAGAGACTACTCAACCGGACACTGGGGTCCGAGGCTGTCAGGGTTGCAAGCCCTGCAGCAGATAACCAACCCGCAAGGGATTTCAGGTCCCTTGGCCTAAGAAGCCTGGAGGCTCCGCCACACAGAGGGACCGGTACAGCACGGAGAAGCTACAGGTACCTAAGGCCCGAGTCGCAAGCCATACAGGCGTAGTACACGGCAAGCTCAGGGACGTGGGCTATCATACCACTAAAGGGGGAGATAGTCAGCAAGGGCAGAGAGAGAACGGTAGGCCTACCCACTCACCCTGACCAGCGGAGCTCGCCCGAATGCCCTCAGACACCCAGGTCCATTTCTACCCTGTACTCCTGGTGGGTCTGTGATAAGATCAGTAAAAGACCCTGGACTGCATTATTGGACTCTGTGTGGTTACTGCTGCACCTGCACCATCACCCCCAGCATTCTATTACACTGCCCTGAGGCTACACTCCTCCCGTGGGGAGTTGTACTATTCCCCGCTGCATCCCCAACACCAGCCTCAGCGGTCTGCCTTGCAGCGGCGGTCCTCCCTGACCGCAATCCACGGGTGGCGTAGTCGGACATTACCTAAAACATATAAAAGGCTGCCACTGGTCTGACCACCCTGAGCCACGGGACCGGGTCGCCACTTCTACTCCCAGCATTGCCTTGAAGTCCGGTCTCGAGTGCCCCACGGCCCAGGGGGCGAGTCATCTGCGTACAGTGTGTGTGCATGTCTGCGTACTGTGTGTGTGCATGTCTGCGTACTGTGTGTGTGCATGTCTGCGTACTGTGCGTGTGCATGTCTGCGTACTGTGTGTGTGCATGTCTGCGTACTGTGTGTGTGCATGTCTGCGTACTGTGTGTGTGCATGTCTGCGTACTGTGTGTGTGCATGTCCGCGTACTGTGTGTGTGGATGTCTGCGTACTGTGCGTGCGTGCATGTACAGTACAGACCAAAAGTTTGGACACACCTTCTCATTTAAAGATTTTTCTGTATTTTCATGACTTTTAAAATTGTACATTCACACTGAAGGCATCAAAACTATGAATTAACACATGTGGAATTATATACTTAACAAAAATGTGTGAACCAACTGAAAATATGTCTTATATTCTAGGTTTTTCAAAGTAGCCACCTTTTGCTTTGATGACTGTTTTGCACACTCTTGGCATTCTCTTGATGAGCTTCAAGAGGTATTCACCGGAAATAGTTTTCACTTCACAGGTGTGCCCTGTCAGGTTTAATAAGTGGGATTTCTTGCGTTATAAATGGGGCTGGGACCATCAGTTGTGTTGTGCAGAAGTCAGGTTGATACACAGCTGATAGTCCTACTGAATAGACTGTTAGAATGTGTATTATGGCAAGAAAAAAGTAGCTAAGTAAAGAAATACAAGTGGCCATCATTACTTTAAGAAATGAAGGTCAGTCAGTCCGAAAAATTGGGCAAACTTTGAAAGTGTCCCCAAGTGCAGTTGCAAAAACCATCAAACGCCACAAAGAAACTGGCTCACATGAGGACCGCCCCAGGAAAGGAAGACCAAGAGTCACCTCTGCTTCTGAGGATAAGTTTATCCGAGTCACCAGCCTCAGAAATCACAGGTTAACAGCAGCTCAGATTAGAGACCAGGTCAGTGCCACACAGAGTTCTAGCAGAAGACACATCTCTACAAAAACTGTTAAGAGGAGACTTTGTGCAGCAGGCCTTCATGGTAAAGTAGCTGCTAGGAAACCACTGCTAAGGACAGGCAACAAAGAGAAGAGAATTTTTTGGGCTAAAGAACACAAGGAATGGACATTAGACCAGTGGAAATCTGTGCTTTGGTCTGATGAGTCCAAATTTGAGATCTTTGGTTCCAACCACCGTGTCTTTGTGCGACGCAGAAAAGGTGAACGGATGGACTATACATGCCTGGTTCTCACCGTGAAGCATGGAGGAGGAGGTAGCATGGTGTGGGGGTGCTTTGCTGGTGACACTGTTGGGCATTTATTCAAAATTAAAGGCAGACTGAACCAACATGGCTACCACAGCATTTTGCAGCGGCATGCTATTCCATACGGTTTGCGTTTAGTTGGACCATCATTTATTTTTCAACAGGACAATGACCCCAAACACACCTCCAGGCTGTGTAAGGGCTATTTAACCAAGAGTAAGAGTGATGGGGTGCTACACCAGATGACCTGGCCTCCACAGTCACCAGACCTGAACCCAATCGAGATGGTTTGGGGTGAGCTGGACCGCAGAGTGAAGGCAAAAGGGCCAACAAGTGCTAAGCATCTCTGGGAACTCCTTCAAGATTGTTGGAAGACCATTTCCAGTGACTACCTCTTGAAGCTCATCAAGAGAATGCCAAGAGTGTGCAAAGCAGTCATCAAAGCAAAAGGTGGCTACTTTGAAGAACCTAGAATATAAGACATATTTTCAGTTGTTTCACACTTTTTTGTTAAGTATATAATTGCACATGTGTTAATTCATAGTTTTGATGCCTTCAGTGTGAATGTACAATTTTCATAGTCATGAAAATACAGAAAAATCTTTAAATGAGATGGTGTGTCCAAACTTTTGGTCTGTACTGTATGCGTACTGTGTGTGCATGTCTGCGTACTGTGTGTGTGCATGTTTGCGTTCTGTGTGTGTGCATGTTTGCGTACTGTATGTGTGTGCATTACTGCGTGCTGTGTGTGTGCATATCTGCGTGCTGTGTGTGTGCATGTCTGCATACTGTGTGTGTGTGCATGTCTGCATACTGTGTGCGTGCATGTCTGGGTACTGTGTGTGCATGTCTGCGTGCATTTCTGCGTACTGTGTGTGTGCATGTCTGCGTACTGTGTGTGTGTGCATGTCTGCATACTGTGTGCATGTCTGCATACTGTGTGCGTGTGCATGTCTGCGTACTGTGTGCGTGTGCATGTCTGCGTACTGTGTGTGCATGTCTGCGTACTGTGTGCGTGTTAATGTCTGCATACTGTGTGTGTGCATTTCTGCGTGCTGTGTGTGTGCATGTCTGCGTGCTGTGTGTGTGCATGTCTGCGTGCTGTGTGTGTGCGAGCATGTTTGCATACTGTGTGCATGTGCATGTCTGCGTACTGTGTGTGTGCATGTCTGCATACTGTGTGCGTGCATGTCTGGGTACTGTGTGTGCATGTCTGCGTGCATTTCTGCGTACTGTGTGTGTGCATGTCTGCGTACTGTATGTGTGCATGTCTGCGTACTGTGTGCGTGTGCATGTCTGCGTACTGTGTGCGTGTTAATGTCTGCGTACTGTGTGTGCATGTCTGCGTGCTGTGTGTGTCTGTGTGCTGTGTGTGACTGAGTGCTGTGTGTGTGCATATCTGCATACTGTGTGTGTGAGCAAATTTGCATACTGTGTGCGTGTTAATGTCTGCGTGCTGTGTGTGTACATTTCTGAGTGCTGTGTGTGTGTGCATGTCTGCGTGCTGTGTGTGTGCATGTCTGCATACTGTGTGTGTGAGCATGTTTGCATACTGTGTGCGTGTGCATGTCTGGGTACTGTGTGTGTGAGCATGTTTGCATACTGTGTGTGTGTGCATGTCTGCGTACTGTGTGTGTGTGCATGTCTGCATACTGTGTGCGTGTCTGCGTACTGTGTGTGTGCATGTCTGCGTAGTGTGTGCATGTCTGCGTACTGTGTGCATGTCTGCGTACTGTGTGTGTGCATGTCTGCGTACTGTGTGTGCATGTCTGCATACTGTGTGTGCATGTCTGCATACTGTGTGTGTGAGCATGTCTGCGTACTGTGTGTGCATGTCTGCGTGCTGTGTGCATGTCTGCATACTGTGCGCGTGTGCATGTCGGCGTACTGTGTGTGTGCATGTCTGCATACTGTGCGTGTGCATTTCTGCATACTGTGTGTGTGCATGTCAGCATACTGTGTGCGTGTGCATGTCTGTGTACTGTGTGTGCATGTTTGCATACTGTGTATGTCTGCATAATGTGTGTGTTCATGTCTACATACTGTGCGCGTGTGCATGTCTGCGTACTGTGCGCGTGTGCATGCCTGCATACTGTGCGCGTGTGCATGCCTGCATACTGTGCGCATGTGCATGTCTGCATACTGTGTGTGCATGTCTCCATACTGTGCGTGTGTGCATGTCTGCGTACTGTGCGTGTGTGCATGTCTGTGTACTGTGTGTGCATGTCTGTGTACTGTGTGCGTGTGCATGTCTCTGTACTGTGTGTGTGCATGTCTGTGTACTGTGTGTGTGCATGCCTGCGTACTGTGCGCGTGTGCATGTCTGTGTACAGTGCGTGTGTGCATGTCTGCATATGGTACGCATGTGCATGTCTGCGTGCTGTGTGTGTGCATGTCTGCATACTGTGTGTGTGAGCATGTTTGCATACTGTGTGCGTGTGCATGTCTGGGTACTGTGTGTGCATGTCTGCATGCTGTGTGTGCATTTCTGCGTACTGTGTGTGTGCATGTCTGCGTACTGTGTGTGTGCATGTCTGCATACTGCGTGTGTGTGCATGTCTGCATACTGTGTGTGTGTCTGCGTACTGTGTGTGTGCATGTCTGCATACTGCGTGTGTGTGCATGTCTGCATACTGTGTGCGTGTCTGCGTACTGTGTGTGTGCGTGTCTGCGTACTGTGTGTGTGCATGTCTGCATACTGTGTGTGCATGTCTGCGTACTGTGTGTGCATGTCTGCGTACTGTGTGCGTGCATGTCTGCGTACCGTGTGTGCATGTCTGCATACCGTGTGTGTGCATGTCTGCATACTGTGTGTGTGAGCATGTCAGCGTACTGTGTGTGCATGTCTGCATGCTGTGTGTGTGCATGTCTGCATACTGTGTGTGTGCATGTTTGCATATGTGAAGGATGAGGGGGCACGCTGGGCCCTGTGTTGTATACCTATATTTCTCCGCCGTATCTGTGCATCATGAATCGTGGTATGTGTTAAAGGGGCCCACCGAGACTCTTTCGCCCGGGGCCCACAAAAACCTGGAGCCGGCCCTGGGATTTCTAATAAGTACAATGAAAAGTAAAAAAAATATAAAAAATAAAAAGTAAAATATAAACATTCACATCACCCCCCTTTTGCATCATTAAAAATATAGAAATAAAAAAAGATAAAAAATTCACATATTTGGTATCGCTGCCTTTGTAAAAGTCCAATCTATCAAAATATAAAATTAATCAACCTGATGCCAGAATTATGTTTTTTTTTGGTCTCCACAACACAGCAAAAAGATGCAATAAAAGGTGATTAAAGCATTGAATTACCCCAAAATTGTATTAGTAAAAATGTCGCTCAAGGCACAAAAAATAAGCCCTCAACCAGCCCCATCAACCAAAAACTGAAAATGTTACGGCTTTCGGAAAATGGCGACAGAAGCAAAATTTTTATTTTTTTTTGCAATGTTCCCCCAATTTTTTTTCCCGACAATAAAAAAAAAAAAACTATACATGTTTGGTATCTGCGTACTCGTATTGACCTGGAGAATATATATATATGCATTACCAGGTGAGCTTTACAGAAGAGTGAACATTTTAAATACAAAACCCAGAAAACAATTGTGGAATTGCGCTTTTTTTGCCGCACTTGGAATTTTTCTCCCGCTTTCCAGTGCATCACATGATAAAATGGATGGTGTCATTGAAAAGTGCAACTCGTCCGGCATAATACAAGCTATGGGGACGGAAAAAGAATAAAGTTATGGCTCTTGGAAGAAGAGGAAAAAAAGGAAACCGCAAAAAATGGAAAATAGCCCAGTCACGTAGGGGTTAAGGGTGCAGGAAATTCATCTGGTGGACACATCTGTCCCTAACAATGGCAGGAGGAAGCTCAGTAATGTCCCAGAGGTCAAAATATCCCCATTTCCAGGCACATTTATTAACCATTTCACATAATCGGTTGGTGATTGTTGCAATTTTTATCTGCAGTGGATTGATCGCCTATTGGACACGATAATATCTGGATAACCAGCCACAGTGTCACGACCATAGATGCCATGCGATGAGCAGGTGACGTGCAGTGCAGCCGTGAGCACAGCTGCTTATCTGCCGTCCCCTCCTCCTCCGCTCCCCGTGACTGGCCCGGCTTATCCCTGGACCTGCCCGGCAGCTGCCACGTTTCAGTGGTGACGTCAGCCCAATCAAGCAGATCCGCTAGGGGGAGCCGGAGCTTCCTCCAGGAACCAGGACAAGGAGCGGGGAGGGGCCGTCCAACTGCTGAGGGAGGGGGTGAGCCATGCTCTTACGCATGCGCGAGTTACCCCATTGGTTCCTGGGAAATGCAGTTTAATCTCCGCCCATTGCCTTCGCTAATGACTGGCATTTGCAGCCACCGCGGGACTACATTTCCCAGAAGGCGGCGCGGGGCCGGCCTTCAGTCAGCAGTACGAAGCCTTCCTGAGTTGGAGGATTCACTATTTCCTGGTTTCGGCTGGCAGCCATTTTGGGGTTACAGAGAGCTCGGGCTTGCGGCGGCTCTGCTGGTTGTTTTGGGGGGCTATTCCCGGGCCGTTGGGGGAGTGTAGCGCTCGTGAATTGATATTTTTTCTTTTTTTTTTTACATTGTCGCTTTTGGTTTCTTTTTATCTTTTAAATTTGGCTGTCGGGGCCGGTGTTGCTTGGCAGGCGTCGGGTCTCCGGTGTTTTGTGTGTGTGTGTTTTCTGCAGACGCGGCGGGGAGCTCAGTGACATGTCCAGCATGAATCCCGAGTAGTGAGTATCCGCCATGTCTTGTGTGTGGGCCGGGGCTGGGGGGCTGCACTGCCCACCTGGGCACATATCCGCCCTGTCATGGCAACCAGCTGGGCTGCCGGGTGCCAGGCTGTCTGTGGCCAGCGGGTGTGAGCAGGCCTCTGCCATCACTCTGCTGGGTTACCCGGATGTAGCAGAGCTGGCTGTGTGCAGGCAGGTGACATACTGCGCCGGGGTCACCTGCAGTCCCATGCAACTCATTGTAACCGATGCTGCATACTACTGTGCTGCTATAACCCCTTTTTTCCCCTTTGTTCTAGGGAATGCACTAGCTTTATCTGCAGTCCTATGTAATTTACACACTAGATAGTCAGCTCTGCTACATACAACCATGCCATAACCCCCTCTAGTTTGCTCTTTGTCTTCTAGGTAATGCTGTGGTTTTACCTGCAGTCCCACGTAAGCTGCTGGTAACGCGTTATGTATTGCGCTACATGGCCGACACGGCTCTGCTACTATTATATACAACCAGTTTGTAGTTTAGATTACTATTGGTCACTCAACCCAAGGGCAGTTTGGTCTAGTAATACAGCTGATGGGGGTAGTAATAGTGAATTGGGGTGAGGCCTCATTTGGATGCCCCTTTTTCTTTTGAGCGCAAAGTAAAAAAAAAATAATAAATTTAACCATTAATCAGTAAAATCTGGACAGCACCCGGATGGTTTATACATGTCATGTTTTTTGGTTTTTTTCCTTCCTCAGACCCTTAAGCCCCCATACACATTAGAGACTAATGTCTGCTGGCTCAGCTGATGGTCTAATGTGTATGGGGGCGCTGGCCAATTGATGGTTGGGAGGGCTGTCGATCGCTTATGTCCGATTTTGGACTGCTAATCGCATTGTTATCCTAAAGATAAGCCTCCGGCTGATGTCAATCAGTGACTCTCTCAGAGAACACAGGAGAAATTGGCTAAATGAGTGATCCCGTGTATGGCAGAGTCAGCCTAGATGGTTGTTGGGTGAACAATCGTCTGGAGCATCATCCGGCAGGCAGCCATCTAATGTGTATGGCCGAACTTAGACTTGCATTGATAAGTTTGATCCATGATTCGGATCGAGAATTAACTTTCTTTTTTTTTTTTTTTGTGGAAGTTGTCTGCGTAAAGACACGTGTGAACAGCTTCATAGACTATAATGGGTATGTGTTCTAAGAAAGCCACGGGTGGAGCATGTATGTGAATCAAGAGACCTCTGAATGAGGCCTAAAGATGTGAAGATTCTCCTGTCACAAGACATTGCTGAACTTTCTCTATAATAGGAGCAGTTCTGCAGGACCCGGCAGCCGCCGCTACACGTAGAATGGATCTTCACATGGTAGATCCAGTCAGTGAAATATTATGATGGTGATCCTGGACGCAGTGTTTTAGCCCTTTCCAAGTAACGGTTATTGCCCGTATGACCCATCTACAACCGAGACTGAGCTGTCACTGTGGACTCTGCCCCAACGGAAAACAGGGAAACGGAAACCAGCATGTCTGCCGGCTCTGAATTGTGCAGGAAGTCATAGTACTGTATGGGACAGGAGAATAGGTGTACATAGAATATATTGTGCACAGATGGGTGGCACTAGGATGGCTGAATACCCTCTGTGACTGGAGCAACGAGTCATATGTGTGTCACATGGTTCTTGCAAAACACTTATTACATGTACTGCAGATTTTGCAATCTTCTGCCCAGAGCTGCCGTTAACACTTCCTGTCCAGATCAAGTGATTGTTAAGTCAGGATGACTACGCTGACGTTTTTACTTTTTTTTTTTTTTTCCGCCACAACCATTCCTGCATTCCTCTGAAATGAACCTCTAACACTTTGTACCACTCAGCGGATTTAGTTTCTGTAGTACAAGGGTTAGCTCAGTCCACTTTTAGTTCATTTTTTCTTTTTGTGCCTACTAAGATGCTTTTGCTCCTTTTTATTTTTAATAGTCCGAGGCCTAGCTTTTTGTATACATGTACGCAGGATTTTTTTTGCATAGTACTTAAAAACTACAATCTCGTCTGCATGTAACCATTCTCCTGTCTAATGAGGAAATGTTGTCAGAATCACTTTTGATTGTGATCTTACCAGTCAACAGTCGCTTGACTTGAAGCTCATGGACCCCAGGCATCACAGATCTTTAATAATATTGGTCTCATTATATGGGCCAAAGGGACCTTTTCATCCAATTTTCCTAGACTCCAATCCAGGTGCAACAGCAACCTCTGATCCCAGTATAGCTACACCCATTATCCCTAGTCTAAAGCTATCACAGGAACACAGTTACTCAATCCCCTCATTGTGGTAAGGTGTACTTAAAATATATATAGCCACCCTTCAAAGCTGGTCGTACACATGTGATGGGCTGAAACAGTGCACCAGAATCGCCACAATCTCGGAAATTGTACACATTAGATGTTTGGATTTTTTTTTTTGTCATCTGTTTTGTCTGAATATACAAATGTTTGACATCAAATGTTTCTGATTATTTGCTACTTTGTGTAAGCTGACTCCACGCAGAATGATGGACCCCCCCCCCATAGTCCTCCACGCAGAATGATGGACCCCCCCCATAGTCCTCCATGCAGAATGATGGGCCCCACATAGGGGTGGCGGTTCTAGTGTCAGGGGCCAAATATAATCACCCTGAGGTCCAGATTTGACCCATGGGCCAGAGTTTGACATGTATGATGTTGACTGTAAGATATTATGGTCCTCTCCCTCTTTTTGCACCCATTTTCTGATATTTATTGCATCTTTTTTCTATTGAGAAGTTTAGTTGTGATACAGTTTGTCATGGAGCAAGAGATCAATCGATCTTGTATCTATCTACTCTGATCTGCTGCTTCTTTTACGTATACACTTGCAGCGTGGGTTGTGTTGCTCCTTAGTCTTTAGACTGCGATACACTTCTAGACTCCATGAAAATTGAGTCTCAATACCCGGTCCATCGTCATCAGTGTCGCTTCCTATCTGCGACACTTTTCATTTGCCGGCCTGGTGCAATGTCATATATGCGAAGAGCTGTGGATGCAGTCGGGCAAGAGGCAGTTCTCAGGGTTCCTGCCCAGCAGCCACAGATTACTGATGCCGATGGACCACGTTCTACGTATTGATCTGCACCCTGTAGAGGTCATTGACGTTCCCCAGCACCTACTGCCTGATGGCACCTGGAATACTTGCACAAAGCACAGGTGACTGGTGTAGATGGCTGTATTGGACTCATTTTAGATTTACTTTAATCAGGATTTCTTTTGTGTGCTTCACAATAAGAATTGCATTTTTCCTGATTAAAGCAGAATGGTCGGGTTTTTTTTTTTCCTCATCTGCCCACTATAGTTTGTCATTTTCAGAGTACTATGATGTGATTTTTGAGAAGATTGTTTTTCTAACTGGTCATTGGCAAGTGCACTAGACTTTGACTTGTATGTGTTTATTTCAAAGGGTCTTTGAAAAAGTACGAGGTGACCCCACTGATCAGTGTGGGAAAAGACCACGTTCCAGATCCCCAAGTAGCATCATGGCAAACGTGGTCGCACGAAACCGCCTGAATCGGGTTGAGTCCACTCCATCTGATAAGGTGCTATTGTGCAGAAACCACTGCTTATAGTTGGATGAGGTTTCCAGCAAAATGCCCTGACAGGTGCTGCTATTATAGTCTGTAATGAATGGCCGTGGCCTAGGCTGTGTTTGTTAGACCCCTGTACTGAAATAAGTGGATAATATAGCAGTTAGTTTCTTGATTTTTAGCACCTTGTGTAACCGTTGTCTCTATACATAAGGTGCTTGAAGGGATTGTCCACTACTGGACAACCCATTATTAATAGGCCCAGGGAGATGGGTGGGGGAAGGGGGTTACTTGCGTCCTTGATGAGCACCATTCCTTTGTAATGAGTGCCAGTCTGTTAGTCGACTGTTCATGGTTGGATGTGACGTGAATACTGAAGCCAATCACTAACTACTGATCAGCTGCAGCGTTCACATTTTGCCCATTGGCTTTAGTGTTCACGTTGCGCACCTGCCGATTATTGATCTGATTCCAGCAGACAGGTGGTGGGGTGTGAGTAACGTGGAGTGCTGTTGGGATGTTAAGTAATCAACCCCCCTCTCTTATGGCCCATTAAGTGGACAACCCCTTTAAGTTGAGTAATAAACAATGTAACTTGTTATATAGATGAGTTAGTAAAGATGTTCCTGGCAGAATACATGATCTTGTTTTATTTTTTGAGTAGATAAGGGGTGAACAAATGTTACTTCCAGGGCCTATAAAATACGCTCCAAAAGTTGAGTTGCTCTGGCAATTGTATATGCACGTTGGCTACCTGCTGGCTTAATTTTACTCTAAATATATATTTTAGTAAAAAATCCACCAAAGACTTGTTTCACTTTTGTCTTCAAAAAACTTGGGTTTTGCTTAGTTAATTGTCATCAGGGTTTTGCCACTTAATCTGAGCAGCATATAGGGGCAGTGACGCTGTTTTAGCAATGTCGCTTACTGGGCTGCTTTCTGTAGTTTCAATACACTTAGCAGGAGATTTTCACTAGAGGACTAGTAAACCTGCTGCCAGGTAGTCCAAATATGCCTCCACCATTGATTGGCAGCTTTCTGCCTATGCACAGTGTACACAAAGCTGCAAATCTGTGAAGGTGGGGTTATAAACAGCTCAGCATTTAGAGAATTTGTAAATCTACAGCAAGGAGCCCTGTAAGTGAAGCAAGGAATCAGGGTCTCTGCCATTCTTGCTGCTCTCAGATGGTATTGCAAAAACCCGGTGACAGATTCCTTTTAAGGCTGAGTTTTCACACTGCAGGAGCTAAAACCATTCAGGCTTATGGTGGCCACGGCTGCACTGTCTTGAAGGTAATACATTGCAGTCATTGGCCACTGCATGCCTTAGGGCTCATTCAGACATCTGATTTTTCCACGTATGAGGAAAACGGTCTAGTTATTCTGATTAGACTCCGATCAGAGTTTGACCAGAGTGTGGTGCGAGTGTCAACCAATTTTCTGGTTCTTGGCGGAGATTAAAAAAAAATGTAAATCTCTCCACCTTCTCCATTGTGACAGTTCATGAAAATCGAACCACACTCAGATGTTATCCAAGTGCTTTCTGTGTTTTTTTTCACGGACCCATTGACGTGCATTGTCGTTTCTATTTGACTCTCGGATCAAAATTGGACATGTCCTCTCAGTCACAAACACGTGAATGGCCCCATAGGCTACCACAGGTGCGAATGCTCTCCATGAAAATTACGGATGACACTCGTACACAAAAATATGACGTCTGAAGGAGCCCTAAAAGGGAATGTTCCCTCTAGTGTAAGGTGTAATGTAGGATTACATGATGACTGTATGAAAGTGTTTGTTGGCTATTTGGAATGAGATTGATTATTTTCTTTTCTTTCTTTCTCGTTAAGACAGTGTCCTGTTTCTCTGATTACCGTTGACCATGTGATTCATAGGATTACTTGGCATAGGTGTCATTCTGAAAATGTAATTATCGGAGATTAAATCGTCCAGTGTAAGCGAGCTTATGCACTCAGAGGTTCTCCCTACCTGCGGGAGGCTGCCCTTCTCTCTAAATCTCTACGTCTTTACTTGTGTCATTGTTCCAGGATGCTGGCGTGCAGCGTAAGAGAAGGATCCTTCATCAGGGATCTGCTGCGGCTCGGCAGTCATGCTTTGCTTCAGCATAGGGTTGGGCCACCTCTTGCATATGTTTCGGATGTCATTGTTCCACGTCCCGTAATCCGCCGTTTTTTTTCATTGAGAGATGTTAAATTATCTGAATGATGTAGTCAAGATAAAAGTTTTTCTCTGTCTAGCATCAGATGCTTGTTGCAGTTTGCTCTTCTGCAAGGTCAGGATTCACAGTGCATCTGTTAATCACTTTCTATCTTGGTTCTTCATTGCAGACTCTGGGGCTGTATAACATGTTAGGTTTGAGTTTGGTTTTAAGAAGAAACTTGTGCTTTGAGTCTGACTCTTCTGTCCTTCAGTAAAGTTTTCCTCACACTGTGCAGTGTTCATAGCTTTTGCTTGCAGCTAAGCGGTTAACCTGCGTTGAGTTTGCATGCTAAGGAGCCCATTGTGTGAGCTGTGCCAGAAGGTGCATTGTGGTAAGTGATCTTGCCTTTCTATCATTTCAGATAGAAATGTAGCAGGGCTGACTGGCCTGTTGCCTAGCAGTCCTCTGCTCAGCCGCTGATATTTCACTTTGTTGTTGTTTTTCAGCCTTGCTGAGTGATTTACATTAGGAAGAGGTTTCCAGGGTTCATTTTACCTGACATGCTTTATTGATGACGGAGGTGACCCCTTTATACGACTTTGTGTGAACGTCATAGAGGTGTGAATTGGCTTCTGCTGTCCTCTTCATGACCTGTTTCATACATGACCAATAAAGTATTAGTCTGTGTGCATGTGTCCTAGATTTGTCTATGGAAAGTCTGACGTGTATTTTCTAAGCATCTGAAGCGGACACTCAAGATTTCTGCAGTGGATCTATGAGCAGATTTGTGCAGAAAAGCCACTGATTAGCGTCATAATACTGTGGCTTTTATGTTCAAAATCTGCACAAATAATGCTGCAGCTATTACAACCTGCCAGGCTATCAATTTTATACACTGTGTGAATGGTGTATAATAGAATTAAGCAAAAGAGATTCACAGACACCCCCTGACCCAGCTACCTCATTGAGGGTCCTTGGCTGCTGGATCGGTGCCCTCCTGGATGCGACCCTCTTCTGCTAACTAGTAGGCCGACATGGTGTCTTTAGTGCGTTGCGCAACAACAATATTATCACCCTGCGTCTAATATTGAGAAAAGGCGTTGAAGATGCCAGCAAGTAGGAGCGTCGTCCATCAGCCAAGGACTGCCAAGGTGGCGGCTGGGTCAGGGTCCTGCACATTTTATTTTCTTTTAACTCCAATAATATATCAAATACCCAGGTGATTTCCCCAACAAGCGTTCATGGGAACATTCACTCCCGAATGTTGCCCATCGTTGTTACCTGTTCAGCTATCAAACGACAAGCGAGGAAACGCTCCTTTATTAATCACTTCTTATATGCAGCCTTGAAAATTTTGTTGTTGGCACTCAAGTAAGTGGTACGTGCTGCCGACAAGAAAGGTCCTGAAACCCCTCACAATCGTTGTTGCATTGATGTCAACTTAGTGCAAGGAACAATATCACATCCACTACATGTAGGCAGATTCAATGGAGATTTAGGCAAGGGTTCATGTGAACATGGCCCCAGGTAGCGCGCCCCGGTCATGCAAGGTGAAGCTGCTATGCGGTGCACGCTGCATCAACGGGCTGCTTAGCTGCAAAATTGTCCGGCCATTAACAATCCGTTTGCATACTGTTAATTTGCCATTAAGCAGCAAAGCAGCTTGTATTTTGCCTGCGTCACAGAATATAGACATCCTCTACATAAGTCTGATAACTTGATATGACTTTATAGGTCTTGGCCTCTGTAGTAGTACATGATTGTGTAGATATATACATTTACAATACATTCTGCCTTATAGACGCCTGTCAGGCGATTGCTGCTGCCCCAAACGAGGGCAGTATGAACTGCAGCCTGGCTGCCCGGTTACAGCTAGGTATTATACTCTCTGAAAAGCTCCAGCAGTTCAGAAAAAATATATTTTTGAAGGTCCTGCCATGTATTACAGCAGAGAGTAGACTAGTCCGGATCTGTTCCTGGCCGGCTCTTCCCTGCTCGGCTACTTGTATGCACTTGGATAGAGACCGGTCATTCACATGCAGTGGGAATAGCTGGCCTGGGATGGTGTCGGACTAGTCTGCCTTTTCGAGAATAATTTGGGCACAATCATTAAGGCGATTAATGCTGCCCCAAACCGCTGAACGTTCCCTTTAAGATGTGGAGCAAAATTGCACTGCAATCATGCAGAAATGCTCCCAGAACTGCATCGCGGTGCCAACTACTTTCAGTTTGGAAGCAATGCCACAAAGATTTTAGAAACGTGACCAGTTTAAAAAAAAAATTAGAAGGGAATCCACAGGATGTTATAAAATCTACATAGATATGTACAGCACGTGTAAATAGGGTTAGTAAAGACCCCATTTACTTGAACTTATTGTACTTTTTAAGTGGCTTTTCAGTGCAAAGTCCACAATGAAAATCCACACGAACTGCGCACACAGCATTATAGGCTAGAGAACAGTATACCGTATCAGCTTGGATAAGCCTGATAATACGGAGGCTATTGGGGTTTTATATTCTCCACAGCAGCCCTGGTTGCCCGTTAGAGGTCCTGAAGTTGTGGTACGATAAGCCATACACAGGCTGGATTTATTCTGCTAATGGATTTCCAGGGGAACAGTGGAGAATTTCCCAGCTGCTGCCCTATTCTATTATTGGATCACTCCCACTAGTAAAATGACTGATTCCCATAATAGTCATCTTCAGGAACTGCAATTCCTCTTATATAAATTATGTGGAGGCTAGTATGCTGAATAACCCAAGACCTCAGAAGAAAGCAAGCCTAATAGAAAATGCAGCCCAGACTCTGCATACAAGGACGTGTCCGCCCTGCTACGCTCAGTGTAGGTAGGTGTTCTCCAGCATTGACTTAGGGGAGGCTTCATTGGTTGGGAGAAGTATAATGACCTATTTATCTCATTTCTTTGCAATGGCTGTTGGATAAAAGGGCTGGCTGTGAAGCAAGGTTCCCCAGCTCCAGTCCTCAAGGCCCACTAACAGGCCATGTTTTCAGGATTTCCTTAGTATTGCTCAGTAGTAATTGCAATAATTCCATCACCTGAGCAATACTAAGGAAATCCTGAAAACCTGACCTGTTAGTGGGCCTTGAGGACTGGAGTTGGGGAACCCTGCTGTAAAGGATCTGCTTCTCCCTCCAGAAGCCTACTGTGTATGGTATTGTAGGCCATCTCTATTTAGGTAAATGGGTCTGAATGGCAGCACCAGACGCAGGTCATGGACAGAATAGCAGTTTCTGAGAAAAAGGCACCTGTACAGTATGTGCACACATGAACAAAAATGTCACTATGAATCCAGACTGAAAATTGCAGCAGAATCAACAATGTAATCAGTGCATGGCAAATGTCTGTTTTTTTTTTTTTTTTTTTATAAACTATTGGTGTGAAAATATGAAGCCAAACTTTTTAAACTTAGGCCGGTGTGTTTATTGTATGATCATCAATTTCAGATCGGTGGTGGTCTGACATCAGGATCCCCCACCCATCATCATATGTCAAAAGTGAGTGATGCACGGGCAGGACACAGCAGCCCCGCATGTTGCTTAATGGCTGCTATTGAGTGCTGTACTTGGTCTCCCATTCACTGGACTGCTGACGCCTGGTATTTCCATTGGTTGATTGCTCCTCTCCACCTCATCTCTATATGTGGAGAACATTGAATCTAGTAGGAGATGATGGGGCTTGGTCTCAGTCATCATGCAACACTTTAATGTAATGTTCTGCTTTAGGTGTGGACAGACATTTTCATAACTAATTATTTGCTAAGCACTCCTATAATTGTTTGGTGAGGCTGGTGCAGGAGGCTCCATGAACTGGAGCTACACTTTAAAGGGAACCTACAGCTGATACATGCGGCCCTATCCAATGGAGCATGTATCAGACACTGGCTGCTTGATTTCACCCATATGTTTAACTTTGAAACAGTGCGGCATTTTTGAGAAAAACAACGTTTAATAACAGCCAGGGAGTGCACTGCACAGGAGGAGTTAGATGAGGGGTCTCTGTTGTCTTCTCCCCACTTCCATGGGGTGATGAGACTCCTGTGCTGTCCTATCTTTGGCAGTTATTTAAACTGTTTTTCTCTGAAACACCCCAGCATTTCAGAGTTAAATATATTTTTGACTGAAATCGTGCAGCCCATGTCTACTTGCTGCCTGTGGCTCAGACAGCATGTATCAGCTGTCCAGTTCCCTCTTTTAAGGCTATGTGCCCACGATGCAGAAATGAAGCAGAAAATTTCTGCAGCATTTCTGCATCTCCCTGGCAGAAAAAAACGCATGCAGATTGCGCATGCGTTTTTCCTGCAGAATACATGCGGATCCACATGCGTTTCCGCATGCAGATTGACAAGCACTTTCCAGGCGATAGCATCACTTGGAAAGTGCTTGACAACTAGGTCACACTGTATAAATCCATGCAAACAGCATGGATTTATACAGTGTGAAACGTAAAAAATAAAACAAATAAAGCTATACTCACCCCCGAGGCCCCGGCGTGGCTGCAGCGCTCGTTCCTGTCTGGTTCCCGGCTGCCGGCATATCGCGAGACAGAGCGGTGAAGGGCCTGCGGTCACATGACTGTGACGTCACCGAAGGTCCTTCAGCGCTGCTGGCATTCAGAGAGAAGACACCGGACAGGTGAGTATAAACTTTATTTGTTATTTTATTCTTTTTTTACAGGTACAATGGTACCCAGGGCTGGATGAGAGTCTCCTCTCCTCCAGAACTGGGTACCATCCGCACATAGAGACGCATAGAAGCCGCTTGTACAAATGTACAGTCGCGGTTTCTGTGCGTCTCAATGCAAGTCAATGGCGGGAGTTCCGCTGCACTTCCGCAAAATTAAATGACATGCTGCGGATTTTTGTACGCAGCATAAACGCTGCGGAAAAATCCGCAGCATGTGCATAGAACATGCGGAATCCCCTTGGGGACCATGGGGTGCGGATTACCTAGTGTTTCACAAGCGTTTCCGCTGCGGAAATTCCGCAGCATAAACGCTTGAAAAACGCTACGTGGGCACACAGCCTTAAGCAGTTTTTAGTTAGGCCTCTTTCAGGTGTACACTTTTTCCTTGAATAAAAAAAAAAAAAAAAAAAAAGTGTTTTCAAGTATGTTGAATCCATATTTAGGTTAAGTGCACACAGTGCGTTTTTGTGCTTTTTTTTCAGTGCGGAAGTGGGCCAAAAATGCATTGCATACCTTATCCCATGACTTCCTCTGACATTTTGCAAGTTCTGTGCACATGATCAGGAATTTTCCTGACCGGATTTCATGTGCAGAAAAAAAACACAGCATGTCCATTCTTTGTGAGTTTCAGTATGCGTTTTTGCCTATATGATGTATTGGAAAATACGCATGGCAAAAAAAAAGTATGTAAACGCTTTTGGATTTTCCGCAGCGTTTTTGCTGCCATTTGTCTGTTTTTTTACCATCAGTGTAACATACACTTGTAACCATTGAACAGTCCAAAACAACAACTTATGGATGACCCATGGATGACATCCATGTGTCAGTTTTTTTTTATTGCACCTATTGGTTTTGCATTTATTTTTTTTTTCTGTCACAGACATATTAACGGCCCCATAGACTATTATACTTCTGGGGCATTTTATAAAGTCCTGTACTTCATATTTTTAATGGAAGCATTTTTCACAATGACTAGTGAGAAAATATCAAACGCTGGCGATCAAGCACTCCCCAGGCCGGTTGTTCCGGCAGAACAGGTTGGGGTTTAACTTGGGATCCTTTCTTCCTGCAGACTTTTCCTGTCACTCATGTTTTGTGTTGTGTGTGTTTTCTTTATTGGTGGGATCCATTTAAAAGAGAACCTGCTGCTTTGATTTTATGACCTTTACATCTAAATGTCTTTAATGCATGTTAATTATCAGCAATGGCGGTAATTAGTAAATGCTGGGTCAGGAGTTGAAGAGGAATGATAAATGCAGGGACAAGAGACTTCCTGTTAATGCATTGAGCAGAGAAAAGAGAAGAATTAACTCTGTAGAAAGGCAAAATGATCAATTTGTAAGTACACAGTGCTATATAATATTTTTGCAATGTGAAAAAGATAGCCACAGACTAGAGATAAATACTCTGTAATGTTATGTTCATGGGTAGATTTTCTGTAGATATTTCTGGGCCAGAATTGGCATGCTGTGGATTTAGTTGCAGATTTTCCATAGATTTCATCCTTTGCTTTGCAAGGATTTGCTGATACCTGCAATGAAATTAACTTACTGTAGATTCCCTGATCAGATATCCTCTGTGTAGATGAGATTTGTTGATGTTTTAGCTGTTTGCCAGTACCCTGTAAGGGCTCTTTCCCACATCAGTGTCTCTGGTACGAGTTGTGACAGTTTCCACACGTACTGGAGACACTGACACACGCAGACCCATTCAAATGGGACTGTGCACATCTCAGTGTGTTTCCATGGTCCATGTGCTCCACACAAAAACAAGTCAGTTTTTTTTTTTTTGCAGATACACAGTCCGCAAAACGTACCACATGGATGATATACGTGTATCATCCATGTGACACGTACCGGCACCTGAAAATAAGCGCTACAGTTAGCGCTGTTCCCGAGCCCCTGCCGGAAGCTAAACGCTGCCCTCATCATAGTCCCCTACTGGCACTGCGATCAGCACCAGAGGTTACATTGATGAGGGTAGTGGTAGTCTGCTCCCGCAGTGTCCCTACCTGTAAAAATAAGCATAAAATATAATCCATGTACTCGCCTCTCCTAGGTGTCCCCCACTGTAATCCTTGCGACCTCTGCTGCCGGGGAGAATGAGCCGGAGCTGCGCTCAGTGAGTGACAGGACACCGCTCCTGAGTGGCTCGTTCTCCTCGGAAGCAGCGGTCGCATGGATTAAAGCAGGGGGCACCTAGGAGAGGTAAGTACATGGATTTTATTATTTTTACAGGTGGGGACAGTGCGAGAGCAGACTACCATTACCCTCATCATGGTCCCTGCTGGTGCTGACTACAGCGCCTGCAGGAACCATGATGAGGGCAGTATTCAGCACCCGGCGCTTGGGAACAGGGCTAACTGTACGCTGATTCCCAGGCGCTGTCCGTGTGATCCTGGTGTGACACACTTGGACACTGATATCTCCAGTACCGTTGTTTCCGGTATCGGAGATATGCGGACGTGTGAAAGTGGCCTAATGCTGCGGATTTTCTGCACAAAAATCCATGCGTTGTTTCTGAGAATCCAGCAGTGCAAAGGAAATGTCATCAGAAAACGACCCATTGCTTAAATCTGTTTTTTTTTATGATGTAAATTAAAAAAAAAATCACCTTGCCCCGGGGCTATTTTAGGCTCATACTTTCAGAAAGTGGTTTCAGCAGTCTTTGTAATTCTCTCTGTGATGATAATGAGAGAGGTATCACCTCTATAGACAGGTGATGACATAGGACCCACCAATCACAATAGGTGCTCCTGCTCTTCAATCATTTTGCACACGCTCATTAGATGCTTCAGTACAGAAGCGGGTCTGTCAGTCTATAGCTGCTAATGTACATCTGAATTTCCTGGAACAATAGGAAACTCTTCTAAAAGCCCCAGCGACTACTGCGAAAATTGCAAAATTTCAAATTTTTAGTTAATATTGTAATGTTGAGAAAAAAAAAATTAAAACGCTAGGTTATTTTCTTATTATACATTAATGTTAAAAAACATTGGCTATTTACTCCTCCATCTTGGGTGGCACGTCATTAATATGTAATACGCTCTGCACTACAGTTGGCGAGGATGTAGAATGAGTAGTCACCTGCTCGCTGCGGCACCCGTTGCTAGGCAACAGCTCACAATTATTTTTTTTTGTTTTGCCTAGCGAGCAGTGTTTGCAAAAATGATTAATTAATAAGTCTGAAGGACTCCCTGGAAAATAAATCTAAAGGAAAGCTGTTTAATGCAGACTGGAAGATGGAGCTGCATAATGTGCTATATGAGGGGGTGATCTGTCTGTAGTGGGGCTGATAGTTTGTGGACATTAGTGGAAATTTTCCTCCGAACACTGTATTTGTGTATACTTAGTGAATTCAGTGAGTGCAGTTTTAATTATTTAGCACTAGGAAGCCAGAGGAAGAAAGGACAGAGTCTTGCCCCTTTGTGCTGGAGGCAGGTCTTCTATCTTGTCATCTGGACGAAGGTTTGGCTGTTGTCCATCTGTCTGGGTACTATAATGACACCGGGCTGCCTTACACACTGCTCCTGGCTGTTTTCTGCATCTGGATATTTTGGGTCACCTTCCTTGGCTTAGACGTTTTTACCTGTGATCTCTTCCTACACACATTTTGCAAGCAAAACCAGTAATTATCGGTTTCCTAAGGGCAGGCAGGTTACCAAATTAATTTCATAGTCATCAAAAAACATGTCCTGAACCAAGAACTGGGCAGCTCTGCTGTGCATATTCAGCTGGCAAACCCCTATTTTTATGATTTTTGCACAGTCACATCTGTAACCCCACATTTTGGGCAAGTATGAAACATGCCCATATTACTTTGTTTTTGTCCTTATTTTGGCAATACCATAAAACTGGTTGTACACGTTGGATACATGTCAAGAGATTCCACTAACTTAATGTTTTTAGGGACAAATGCAGAGGTAGATGTAGTAATTCGGGCTACATTCTATTAACTGCATGTTTGTTTTTTAATACATAGTTCAGAAAATGCTCCTGACAACTTTGCAACCTATTTTTGGCTTTTAAGGGAAAGCAACAGTCGAATATCTAATATTCTTAGGCCTGATTCACCTGCAGGTTTAGTGACCCAAATCAATGGAGTTGCGGTATCAGGGACAAAAAATAGACCCATATTTTGCTCTGGGAGAACTACATATGGCTCATCCTAAGGGCTCTTTCACGCGTCAGTATCTCCGGTACGTGTAGTGACAGTTTCCACACATACTGGAGACACTGACACACTTAGACACATTCCAATGAATGGGTCCGTGCACATCTCCGTGTGTTTCCACGCACAGTGTGTCTTTGTGCTCCACACGTAGACAGGTAAGTTTTTGGACGACAGCACGGATCACATGGACCCATTCAAGTCAATGGGTACCGTGTAAACACGTGCCGCACATGGATTCCATCAATGTGACACGTGCTGGCACCTGGGAATCGGAGCTACAGTTAGCGCTGTTCTCAAGCCCCCGCTGGGTGTTTAAATCTGCCCTCATCATGGTACCCTGTCGACGCTGTGATCAGTGCCAGTAGGGACAGTGATGAGGGTAGTAGTGTCTTCTCCTGCAGTGTCCACCTGTGTAAGAATAAAATTAAAAATCCTTATACTCGCCTGTCCTAAGTGTCCCCCGCTGTAATCCATGCGACCGATCACTCCGGGGACAATGAGCCGCTGCAGTGAGCGGCCCCGGAGCTGCGCTCAGTGAGTGACAGGACACCTCTCCTGAGCCCAGCAGAGGTCCAGGGCCCTCTCGCTGCAGAAGTCATTCTCACTGGCTCCTCTGCTGATCGGTCTCATGGATCACAGCGGGGGACACTTAAAACAGGTGAGTATAAGGATTTTTTATTTTATTCTTATTTTTACACAGGTGGACACTCCAGGAGCAGACACCACTACGCTCATCATTGTCCCTGCTGGTGCTGATCGTAGCAGCGGCAGGGAACCATGATGAGGGCATCGTTAAGCACCCGGTGCTTGGGAACAGCACTAATTGTACACTGATTCCCAGGCACCGGTATGTGTGATCCTGATACGGCACACTGTTGCCACACGGGACACGGATTTCTCTGGTACCGGAGATATATGGACGTGTGAAACCGGCATAAGGCTGCAGCATCACATCCTTGTAACATGTACATTTGCTGTATGTGTGTTTTATTGTATTTTTTTTTTCCTCAGACAGCATATGGACCCATAGTTTCATTAATCTATACACACATCCGTTTTAAAAATGGATCTGTGTCTGAGACTTGGCCATTTAAGTCTATATGGGGCCCAGGTAAAACGGATGAAATACAGTGCACTTCAGTGATCCAACCACTTTTCATAGATTTTTATTATATTATTACTGATCCATGGTTAAAGAAGTTGTACACTACCTATATTACCCCCCCTATGTATCCCCCCGGGACCCCTAAGACTTTTTGTAAATACCTTATGTTGCTGATAATGCCTGTGAGCTTTGCTATCGGTGGGCGCTCACAGGCATCACGTGACCCCGCGCTGACGTCACAAGTGAGGCGTGACTCAGCACTGGGGTCCCTGCAGTGGCTGCTGGGCTTTGGGCGGGTTACCCCCCTCGTCACACCCAGCATCCAGCGCGCGCTTTCCCAGTGAATGGGGAGAGGCAGAGCGTGCGGTGGATGCCGGGTGTGACGTGGGGGTAACCCCGCATCCACCGTGGAACACAGAAGACAAAGACCCCGGCTGCTGCCAGCACTTGTCGTGACGTCAGTGGATGTCAGTCTGCTGCAGCCGGGGGTCACGTGATGCCTGTGAGCGGCCAGTGATAGCGCCACTCACAGGCAGTATCTGCAACGGAAGGTATTTACGAAAAGTCTTGGGGGCCCCGGGGGGATACATTGGGGGGGTAATATAAAGTAGTGTACAACCCCTTTAAGAATCGGGCTATTGTCAGTCTTTTTTTTTTTTTTTCCATGTATCTTTCAAGGATTAAGAACAATGCAGTTTAAAGTAACAGCAAAGTGAATGAAGTTTCTGAAAACTCGTGCACACGCTGCTTATTTTATCCTTGTGGATTTTTATCATCAAAGCATTTTTCAAATTTGCAGCATTTTTCATTCAAATGAACGGAAGAAAAAAAACACAGAACGAGTATTTTATGCATTGATGCATAATTGGTTCAGTGAAATCTGCAGCAAATACTAAGTTTGCACATACCCATGTTCATATGTTAAGAATTTGACACGGATATTTCTGCACCAAAACCAGAGTATTCGTAGGAAAAAACATTGCTTAAAATGAATGCATTTTTTATGCATTTTTACTTGCTTTCTATTAATTTGAGCAAAAAATGATGCCTTTTTCTGAATGCTGAGCTCTGTATAACCCCGCCCACACCACTGATAGCTTTCTGTGTACACTGTGCATAGGCAGAAAGCTGCCAATCAGTGGTGGGGGGATTATGCAGAGCTTATGGATATGGGGGACAACATGGCAGCAGGTTTACTAGTCCTCTAGTGATCTGCTGAAAAAACAGTAATTTTAACAAAAGTACAGTAAGCAGCCCAGTAAGTGACACATCACTGGATTCAGGGTCTCTGTCTCTACGTTATGCTGCTCTCATATTGTGCCAAATTCCTGCAGACCGAATCCCTATATAGCCACTAAGTTTAATGTACTAGACTTATACTTAGGCCACGGCCCCACTATCAGTATTTGGTCAGTATTTTTCTCAGGAGTTGGTGCCAAAACCAGGTGAGGAACAATCAGAGAAAAGGTATAATAGAAACAAGTCACCAATTCTGCATTTATCACCCACTCCTGGTTTTGGCTCCCACTGCTAAGAAAAAATTCTGACTTAATACTGATAGTGGGGCCGTGGCCTTAGGGTATGTGCAGACTATCCGGAGTTGACTGCGGAAGAGCCGCCTCCGGCTTCTGCTCATTATGCAAATGAGCGTCGGCCTCTTTTTTTTTTTTTTTTTTTTCTTCTCTTCTCGCATGCAGACTTTCTCCATAGAGATTAGGTCTATGCGGAAAGCCCACATTAAGACCCGCAGGAGAAATTGACATGCTGCGGTCTGGAAAGACGCGCCGTATGTCAGTTTCCGCGGGTGAGCCGCAGATGCATAGTGGATGGGATTTGTATAAATCCCATCCACTATGCTGTAACTTCCGGCCGCTGCGGATTGCACGCATGCACTTGTGCGGTGTTCAATCTGCAGCAAACACTGATCGTGTGCACATACCCTTATTGTTCTTATATGCAGCCACATGGACATAAACTGCAGTAGTCTGACTGATTAATTGGCCTCTTCAGGAGAG
Organism: Phyllobates terribilis; assembly: GCF_046119375.1. Classification (NCBI taxonomy): domain Eukaryota; kingdom Metazoa; phylum Chordata; class Amphibia; order Anura; family Dendrobatidae; genus Phyllobates; species Phyllobates terribilis. The sequence continues at coordinate 744,437,649 of NW_027362763.1, read as the reverse complement.
CTTTCTGAGCAAGCTCTGATCCAGGCAAATGTCATTATGTAGGCAGGGGAAGGAGGTGAGCTGTAACATCACCTGTTGGGAATGGTGGATCTTATCTACTCTATTTAGAGGTTTTATGCTGCTGTAATGCTGTGATAAGGCCTCACATCACGTACACAATAATTGATACTGGTGTCATCAGTGTTTTGGATCAATGTGTCGTCAGTGTCAGTTTCTACCAAGTATTTTTCACGTATGGATAAATAAATTAAGCTTTTTTTATACATTGCAATGCTAAACACGGACCTCACATTGATGCAATCTGTGTGTTTTTCACGGGCTCATAGACTTGCAATTATCATGCTGCCAGAAAAAATACGGACGTGAACATAATGGGTATCTGTGGAAAACATTGGATAGAACATGCATGTGCAACGCTGACGTCTGATAACGAGACTGCTGAAAAATGATCTGAACAGGAAGTGAGTGCAGTATCCGGCTTAGCAGCAATTGTGAGAATTACAAGATTTTTTTCTTTTGTTCTGAATGCAAATTAATATAAACCTTGCAGATATAATAATGCCTAAAAAAAATGCTACTCTCCTTTGATCCATCAGAGATGGCCTGGCCGTCTTTGTCTACAAGTGGCCATTGATGTACCGTACGTACAGCCATCGCAGCCTGAACTGGCAGCTCATAAACGTAGACTGGCTCTGGGTCGTCAGGGAAATAAAACTTTACTAGTTTTATTTTATTTATTTTTCCCTTTACCATTGGCTGGACCAAACTTATAACTGCGGCCATGAATTTGGATTCTGGGTATTGGGCCACGGCCCCACTATCAGTATTTGGTCACTATTTTTTCTTAGGAGTGGGAGCCAAAACCACTCCAATGCAGGACATTATATTGCTTTCCATGCGTGTATGTAGATGTATATGTAGATTAGTCAGGCGACAAGCTGACCATATAATGTGTTTAGGAGCCTTTGACCCTCCCATGACAGTGAGTTCATGTTTAAGGGAAATCATAAGAGCAGTTGGTAAAACATGTTGTGTAATGTGTATGACAACCTTAAAAAGGTTTTCCCTTACTTGGACAATCTTTTTAAATACTTCTTGAGCGCTGCAGCCAATCACCATCTGATTTAACATCGCCGCACTGGAAGCGCGTCATAAGACACGCCCATTGGCGCCCGTGTCACATGACCGCTTGTTGCCGATGGGTTGGCATGACAACCCGGGGTCTGCAGGAAACCCCTGTGGTTGTCAGTGACAGGAGGCTATAAACGCCACCCAGTGGACAGCGCTCATGGCACAAGAGAGTTTCTGCTACACGCTGGCGATCTGATAGTTGCCTGTGTGTAGCAGAGGCGATCAGATGATCGTAGCTTCTAGTCTCCCATGGAGACTGTTGAAGAAAGTGTAAAGTAAAAAAAAAATGTAAGAAATTGTAAAAGTTTAAATCACCCCCACGCCCCATTCAAAATAAAATAAAAATAAATCAAATATACATGTATTTGTTATCGCCGCTTTCAGAATCGCCCGATCTTTCTATATGTAAAAATAATTAATTCGATCGGTAAACGGTGTAACGAGAAAAAAATCAAAACACCAGAATTACTTTTTTTTGGGGGTTGCCAAAACATTGCAATAATGGGCGATCAAAACATCGCATCTACCCCAAAATGGTATCGATAAAAAAAAGTCAGCTCGCAAAAAATAAGCCCTCACCGGCCCCAGATCCCAAAAAATGTAGACGCTACGGGTCTCGGAAAATTGTGACTTTACTTTATTTTTTTTTAACGAACTTTGGAATTTTTTTCACCATTTAAATAAAAATGAACCTATACATGCTGGGTGTCTACAAAGTCGTAATGACCTGGGGAATCATAATGGCAGGTCAGTTTTAGCATTTAGTGAACATGTTTAAAAAAAAACAAACAAAAAAAAACACTGGAATTGCACTTTTTTTTTTTTTGGAATTTTTTTCTCGTTTTCCAGTACACGATATGGTAAAACCAATGGGGTCGTTCAAAAGTAAATCTTGTCCTGCAAAAAATTAGCCCTTACATGGCCATATTGATGGAAAAATAAAAGAAAGTTACGGCTCTGGTAAGACGGGAGCAAAAAATGAAAACGCAAAAACAGAAAATGGCCTGGGGATGAAGGGGTTAAGGATTGGTCCACACACAGCATATTTATTCACTGTGGATTTTGATGCAAATTGCAGGTTAGATTTTTAGATTGGCATCAATAACCCATTGACGTCAAATATTTTTAGGTATAAATAAGTATAATTTCTATTTGTAAAATTCATATTTCTAGTTCTCTACATTGTTGATGGAGCCTGTGTTTCGTGTGATCAGTAACCAGCCGGGCATGACAAACTTGTCATCCAATGTAATGTATTCTGCCATCTGCAGGACTTGTCCCATTACCACCTCTTTTACTGAGCTCTGCTTTAAACATTGAACTCTGCCGTCCGCCTGGCCTGGTGGTGATGTATGGGGAAGCACAAGGGTTCAGACTGCGGTCAGTGCTCAGAAAATATTAATATATAGATATATTCGCCTGCCAGGTTTTTCTAACCTAAGTAACGTTCTAGGACCTTCTGTCACCCCATAGCGATGCTGCAAATATCTGATGGGAGAAGCTGTGTAATAGGACTGTAACGCACCTACACTGATTATGGTGTATTCTTCTGGCTGTCACAATGTAACAGTTCAGCGCTATGCGCGCGTTCACACGTGTGAGAATGTCTGTTTTTTTTTTTATTTGGACAGCACACAGACCCATTGATTAGGTTCTATTGTGATCCTCAACATCGGATCAGAAAAGGACTTGCTCAGTTTCACAGATCGAATTCTTGTATCCGTCATTTTCACTGATTTATTAATGGATCAATGAGACTTTGAGTCCGAGTGCTGTCATAAAAAAAATAATAATAATCTGACTACTTAGACGTTTCACACGGATATGTGAATGCTCCCTAAAGCTCGCTGATCTCTGTATGGTGCTATATAAGTGAGTAAAATAAGTGGCGTACTTAAAGGGGTTGTCCAATACTCGGATAACCCCTTCTGAATACCTATGTGTCCCCCTTGTAAAATAATATAACTTATACTCCTCACTGGTGCCATTCCAGCGGTGTCGGCACTGGTTCACCTCCCACCTTCGGACGTATCGTATACATCCCGAGGAAGTGAGTGAGCAGCGGCTCTGACCTCCTTTGGATGTATGTGATTTGTCCGAAGCCCGTGAGAATGAAGCCAGCACTGATTGGCCTCGGGGATCGCGTGACATTGTTACTCAGGAGCGTGAGTGCCGACACTGCTGGAACAGCATCGGAGGCGAGTATAAGTGTTATTAGTTAACAAGCAGGAAACCGGGTTGTCGAGTTGTGGAGAGCGTTCTATAACGTGAGCCTATATACAGAAGGCTGCGACTTATCTATTTTTGTTTGTCGGATGATCCTCCCGATGTGTACCTCCTACAGAAGGCTCCAAACACATTGTGAACAGAGCCTTATAGAGTCTCTATGGAGCAGGGGTCATGCTAGAACGCTTTTCAAGCTGTTGGTAAGATCAGAGAATTGAAGATCAGAATCTCGGGGATGGAAAGCGAGATATTCTTGCTTGTACCTGTATTGATCAGATTTTGGGGAGGGAGGCGACCATATGGTCTCTAAACCTGAAATACAAGCGGCTTTATCGGTCACATAAACACTGACCTTTCTACAACTTGGCAGAAGTGCTGCTTGGGACTGTCATGTAAAAACACTTCACTTCGAGGGGCGGTTGTCTGTACGGAGCTTCAGATTTACTTTAGTGTTTATGGACTTTATTATTGTGTGCTGTGATTTCAGCACTTGCTATACATGTACTGAGACCCCAGGGTGGAGGTGGTCCTCATCACTCATGACCAATCTGAGCCTATGAATCCGAGACATCACAGCCAGCACAGCTGGACTATATTACGGCTTTGCTTCATGTTAGGCTAAATGAGAAGAAACTGTTCTGTAGAGAAAGTATAAAGGGGTTGTCCACTACTTGGACAACTTCTTCCCAGGCCCATTGTTTCCCCCTTGTAAAATAACACCTATACTCTCCTCTGGTGCTGTTCCTGTGGTGTGAGCACTGACTCTCTCGGGGATCCGAGTGACATTGTCATGAAGTCCTTGCAGCCAATCAGTGCTGGCTTCACTTCCAAACCTTTGGACCGATAGCGTGCATCTGGAGGACGGCAACAAAGGGTTCAGCATCGCACATTTTCCATTTCAACTCGCAGGAAAGTCTGTCGGCACAAACTGTTCAAACCAGGGCTGTGGAGTAGGCATAAAATGGACGGACTCCTAAAATATATAGTAAATTGGGTTCAGTAGTTCAATGCAGGATGTGCTGTAAAAGTTTTTTATAATTTAGGAAAGTTATGAAATGTCCCATAAATGTCTGTTCTGTTCCTGATCTAAGGATCTTGGCTTTTAGTTGACATGAATCTGTGCTGCACTTTACGAATACGCTCAGTAATGAGGCAGTGCTGTGGAGTCAGGGAAATTGAGGAGTTGGAGTCAGAGGTTTGGCTTACAGACTCCACAGCCCTGGTTCAAACCAAGCACAGGTGCTTTGTGAAACCTCGATATGGTCAAATGGTTGACAGACTCTAAAAGGGCTCTCAGCTTCATATTTGCCTACTTTTTAAAAAGGTCCCTTGATATTGTAAATGAATGAGCTTAGAGGTCAAATGTTATCTACAAAGAAACCTGGCAGTAAGGGGCCAATGCATCAAGCAGTCTGCTCCAATTTTCTTATGTAAAACTGTTTGGAATGGTGCAACATTTTGCAACTTTTGATGTTTTTTCGCCATGGTCACTTTTTGAAAAGTGAACGTAGCTTGGCTGAAAAGCGTGAGCGAGTGCGCCCAACAAATTCATAGTAAATGCCGAACGATGTCAGTTATAATTGGAAAATGTACATTGACGTCTCTGACAGTCGCATACGGCAGCTGAAAGATCCCTTAATTTTATTAAAAGACTTTGTGCACAGTTCGGGCCTGCAGCCCCACCACAGAGGGAATTAATGTGTTGTCTGTGTAACATGTTAGGTCCTCCAGAGCGACAGACACCCTCTGTAGCTGCTCTACTGCAATAGATGAGGATCCGAATCTCCTGACCTGACTGGGTGCATGAGATGCCCTTCCTGATCCAGACACCGCCTTTGTGCAGTTTTTGCATCAGGTTTTGATCAGGGCTGTGGAATCGGTAAGCCAAACCTCCGACTCTGACTTCCGACTCCTCAATTTCCATGACTCAGACTCCCTCATACATGGCTCATGTTTAAGTGATAAATTTACTGTAGCACAGATTCATCTCAGCTAAAAGTCTAGACCCTTAGATCAGGAATAGGACAGACATTTATAGGACATTTCATAACTTTCCCAAATTCTTATGAAAAAATATTCCCCACAAACTGCATTGAACTACTGTACCCAATTTATTATATATTTTAGGAATCAGTCCATTTTATACAGACTCCGACTCCACAGCCCTGGTTTTGATGCAGTTTCTAGAGTCAAGGCTTGGGAGTAGATTGACCACAAATGAGAAATATAAAGGAAGGACTTGTTCTCCTTTGCATCCATTTCTGACTCATTGCTGTCCACCATTCCTGGTCTTCAACACAAAGAATGGAAACTATTGTCCCTCCTTTGGGAGAAATGATCCTGTGTGTTGCCCTCTATACTTGGTATCATCAGTGCAATTGGGAGCATTCTGTCATATTGTTAAGAGATAGCAGTTTGGGGTGTTTTCTGCTCCTTGCAAAGCAGGAGGACTGATTTTGCTGGGTGAGAGGCCTCTGACGAGGGTAGGGGGTCTAAGTGTAACGTTTTTCCTTGTGTAGTGTCAAGCCAGTGTTAGACTTATAGGCCAAGCCATGCTCCTGGGGGAATATAAATGTGCAAATGGCCGCTTCAGAAAGGAAGACTGGAACTCTAGCGCCACCTATTGGAGTTGGCAATCCTAAAAGTCAATATGGACCCTTGGACGAGCCTTGCCACATAACTTGGGAACATGTCTGCAAAAGGAGTGTCTGGTTTGGGTGCTTATCCTGAATCATGTGACCAGTCTCGTTAGTTGCTATTTGCTTTTAGGATTTCTGCCTCCTATAGGTGGCGCTGGAGTTCCAGTCCTTCTATTATAATCTACTTATATTACATGGTACTGTGTGTTTTCGTGCTATAACACACCATGGACCTGGCTCCCCGAGACATCCATAAATGTCTTGGGAAGAAGCTCTTGTAGGCCCTTCTGTTTTGGAGACTGCCAGGGCTTTGTCTGGGCTGTCACCCGCACTGTGTATGTGCTGACTACAGGTGACGGGGGTCTCTGTGTGGCCATGGTAACCATGTCCTACCTCATTATACCAGCGCAGCGCTCGGGGCAGGTCACAGTCGTGAAGCTTCGGATATTCGCAGCTGTCACGATAAGGACGCGCTTCTATTACATTGTGTGGTGGCTGGATATCCAGAATCCTCGCTGCACATCTTACATAAGTTCTTAGTTCTGTACTGTATGTACTATTTATAATGTAATGCATGACTTTTTTTCATTTTTTAACTTTAGCATTTTGTAAAAAAAAAAATTCTTGTTCTCATTCACTTGCAGGCGGTATTTCTTATCTAATCTAGATTTTCCAAGATAGATCTAGAGATTATAGGCACGTGGTTTCCAGTTTAGCTGTAGCTAGGCGTTAACATCTGTACAGTAGGAGCATGGATTATCAAAGTGTAACCCTTTTGTAGTTTGTGGTACTGTTGCTTTAAATGTATGTTACCCTTTCCTGTTTGGTTTGACACAGGAGGGGGGAGGGGGTTAGAGCTCATTGCCATGGTAATGAAGCTTGCAGAATCAAAACAATGTGAGAGTATAAGACCACTATGCTTTTCTCTTTCTGAAACGAAACTATTGATGAACCTACTTGTAGGATGAGTCATCACTGTGAGATTGGTGGGGTCAGACCCCCGGCACAGCCACTGATCAGCCACATTCAATCAATGCACAGGGTGGGACTCTGCAGCTCCACACACTGCTTAGTGGCCGCTCCTGGGTACTGCAGCTTCTCTCATTCACTTTAAATAGGAGATAAAGTGCAGTAAACGTGTATGAAGCTGCTGTGTTCTTCCCCGTACATGGCTTATATCTGATCGCTGCTGGAGCAGAGACTGTCCTGTGTCTGACCCCACTCATCCCATCCCTAGGATCGGTCATCAATAGTTTGCTCCTTGATGACCTCTGATGAGCAGTATCAGCATTTTTCTGTCATCACTGCAGCACAGTCTTTACTACCATGTAATAGACATTTTTATTGTTACAATTGTGGTAGATACAAGAACATTTGCAAATTCAGTAATACCAGCAATGCAGCTCTGTAGGAAAACTTATACCTTTTTTTCCTGTCTTTACATTATAAATGGCCGATAACAGAGAACAGTGGATTGTAAATCTTGCAACTGAATGCAATGTGTGTGTATATGTATGTATGTCAAAGGGCTTTTTTTTCCCATGTTTAAAGGTATTGTTCATTATTTCTATTAGTATTTTTAATATATTTTCTATTGTAAACAAGAATGTGGAACTTTTTTTTTAATTCTATTTGATGCTGGGGGATGCTTTACAGCAGCCTCATAGGAAAGCATAGTCTGGGGTCTCTCATGGTGTGGTGGGGGTCCGACTTCTGCCACCTGTCCTGTGGTTTACTTATAACCATACTTGGATTTTTGTCCCTGTTGGCTGTGCTACTCCGGTGTATCAAACCTATTTTTCATATAAAAACCTGCTTGATCATCCCATATACAGTAATTTTCTACAATACCTCGTTCCTCTAGATCTCTGCTCTTCCTCATTACTTGGCTGATTGCTCTTATTTTACTTGCACCTTTTCCACAATTGCACCTTTTCCACAATCAGCAGTGATTATATAGGGATATATCCTGGCCTTGGAGATGCTTCTTTTTGGAGTGTTGGTGATGTGACCGATTATACTCACATCCTGACTTACAAGTGCTTACATATCAGCCCGGTAACACATGCTTAACCAACTTCTTGGAAGCTGGCGTCAGCACACAGGCAGGCTGGCGGGGGCTGGGAGGCGGCCGTTTGGACGGAGCGGTGGAAATTCTGCCATGTGATTGTGAGATGTCTGACGTGTTCAGCCTTTCTTGCGTCTAATATGTATTCTCTCCTCTGTTTGCAGTGACTATTTATTCAAATTGCTTCTCATTGGAGACTCTGGTGTGGGGAAATCTTGCCTTCTCCTTAGGTTTGCAGTAAGTACAAACTAATAACTTTGTATAATCATAATAAAGACATTTCTTAAATTATACAAGCATGATTTTTTTTTCTCTTATTTAAATGTAATATCCAAGACTAATTTGTTGATGTCCTATCCTCTGGATAGATGAGATTGGTGGGAGTCCGGCCCCCACTGATAGCTGGTATCTGCAGCGGCCGCATGTACAGCGTATAGAGTTGCGTCATACAGCTCTGTACGTTGAGTAGTGGCCACTGCCAAGTACTGCTATGTCTCCTATTCACTTGTATATAGAGAGGTCATATATATTCCTCCCGGAAAAGCTCTTTTAAAATGTCAATGGTTTACCCTTAGAAAAGGTTATTATTGATTGCAGCAGGAGATGGTATTACCCCATTGATCTTCTGTGCAATTTGCTGTGCCTGGTACTGCAGCTTAGGCTCAAAGTGAATGGGACTGAGTTTCGGCACCGTGTACCGCTACATAGCTTGTATGTACTGCAGGATAAAGGGGGCACAGCTGTCACTTTATTGCTCTGCTAGGAAGGAGAACTGTCCCCAAAACCTTTATTGACTGATTGACTTGTCGTAATCATCAGTGATTCGTCAGTCATTATGTTTTTAAAGAAACTTCTGTTAAGGGGTCAACCCACTAACAGATATCATCACTGGGCCCCTCACCATCACCAGAATTATTGTCCCATGTGTGAAGGGGGAAAGGTAGTAGTGCATGCACACTAGCTCTATTTAGTGTTGAGTTTCCTGGGGCTGGATGAGGATGGTGTACTTCTAAAGTTCATGTTATGACTGTAAAATCTTTTCTGAAATTTGGATCTCAATTTCCATCCACATTGACAGCTCCTCAGTGTCCCCTTCTCCACGTTCTGCTGAATCTTTGCCCACTTAGGGTATGTGCACACAATACAGCCAGGCAGCGTTTTGGAAGCAGTGTACTTTATGCTTCATCCCTCCAAAGCTCTGCGTTATATGAACACAGGTGAATCTGCATGTGTTCATTGAACCATGTGGATTCACCGCATTCAATACATTGTAGTGATCTAATTTCTCTTGCGGAGACTAGCGACTCTGCAAGAGAAATTGACATGTTGCGGTCTGGAAAGAGGCGCCTCATGTCCATGTCTGCGGGTGATCCGCAGGTGCACGGAGACGCATAGTGGACAAGGGATTTCTAGAAATCCCATCCACTATGCTGTATCATCTGGCCGCTGTAGGTTTGACTCTGCATAACACGCAGCGTCAAACCCGCAGCGTCTCCTGACCGTTGGCTCATACCCTTAGTCTGATTAACAGCTCCTCAGTGTCCCTCCTCCTTGCTCAGCGTGAGATCTCACACTGCTCCGTACAAGGAGCAGCTGTCGGTTGCGCTGGGTGAGCTGAGACTGGATACATTTGTACACGTGTGTTCACACTTTAGTTGGAGTGATTATGAAGTCGTTCTGACATGAATTTACAAAATAAGTGCTCCAGCCTCATCAGGTGTGAGATCCATTTAAGAATGTCGGCAGTTTGTACTGTGGAATCTGATAAGAAATCCACTTAAGGTCGGTCATCTCCCCTTTCATTTTATTCAATGTGATGCGTAGATTGTAGCATTGTTAATCTGCTTGTCATAGCAGCTCTACTTGGTGTAAGTTGTTTTGCTAAAATTGAAGTAGGTAGGTGAGACCTGTGAAAAGAGGGAGGCAAAGTGTTGTAGTGTAACCCTAAGATATGGGGGGGGGGGGGGGAGTCGCATGGTGGTAAGGAGCGGGGGCCTTTCTATGTCCATTGGTTTTTAATGTAACAAGCGGCTGATGGGTTGTTGTGTGAGAAGAGTCAGCTCATGTGAGTGTAAACTGTTCAGAAAATAAGAATTGGTGAGGATGGGGCGACTTGGGTCCTTTAACACGGACAGATAAACGGCCCTTAAACTCAATCAAATAAACATTATAGGACAGTGATTGGTTCCCGTCGAGCACCATTTTCACCAGGCGATAATTTGCAGGGTATCCTGTTTTTAAAAAGCTATTGAGAGGAGGGAGCACTAAATCTGCAGATCTATGTATGGGTTATTCCCCTATCTGATGCTAGTAATATACATTAGTCATGTGCCACCACTGTTGAGTACCGCATCATCGTAGAAAGACATGGGCCGTACAACTGCATAATACACAAGCATCCGTGTATAAAGTGTAAAACTGCTGTCCACAAATGTTGTTTTTTCATTGTGGTAATTTGCACTCTGCCCCTCCGCTGTAAGGTTTGTTGGCCGCTTTACTCGGGGTTGGGTTCCCTTCAGAGCTTTGGCTTTGTATGGCCTTATTCCATCAAAATAATAAGTAGCCTACCACTATAATATTTCATTACATTTGCTTGGGAAACTAGATTGTCCTCAATTCCTTATCATGTGCAATGTTGTACTCCAGTTTTATCTGGGACACGTGTGAAGGAAGCGGAGGGAGGTACAGTTTATAAAAATGAAGGGAATAAGGTTACAGCAGAGTAGAAGGTAACGAAGATCAGATTATACTCCGGGTAGATCAGGTACCAGTACAGAGATACATAATTTAACAGGCAAAATGAAAAAAACAGAAAATGTGCTCACTATTTGTTGTAGATGGTGCAACACTGAAGCAGCAACTATATGGTGTGCGTTATACCCCATAAGGTTAGGGGTTTTACCCATCAGTACAAGACACCTATGTGGTCCTCTTTCTGTTAACCAGAGCTTACAGCTTCTGTAAAACATTTCTTATCCAGAGGTAAAAAAAAGATTGGCTCCATTTACAGGGATTTTTGGAGATTGGCCTATCATTAAATTCCTGCTATACGAACAACGGGCAGCATGAATCTGACCGAGCCGCATGATTGCAACCAATGTTTTACTCTGAAATGCTGCGGCGTTTCAGAGAAAGATTAATATGAAGTTACAGCCGGGAACCATAGGGAAAGATGTAACTTGTTCGGTGCCACCCCTGGTTGGCTTCCCCCTGCCCAGCTACCCATGACTGACAGACCTGTCAATCAACTGGCGCGTGGGCAGGGAGAAGCCAGTGGGGGTCTGCCTTGTATGGTCTCTATCCCTTTGGGCCTTGGAAAGCTATTTAAATTGTGTTCTCTGGAACACGGCAGCGTTTCAGAGTAACAGATAATTCAGACGACATGAATGTAATGCCCGGTACCCTTTTTAAGCGCACCTCTAGTTTGACTAGTAAAGTCTTTACAGTGCAGGACTTTTCAATATAATAGTTTTTCTTGATCAGTGTTAGTTTTTCTGTTGACCCTCAGCACAGATCTGTTGCGGCTGCACTTACAGTGGGTACGGAAAGTATTCAGACCCCTTTAACTTTTTCACTCGGTTTCATTGCAGCCATTTGGTAAATTCTAAAAAGTTCATTTTTTTTCTCATTTATGTACACTCTGCACCCCATCTTGACTGAAAAAAAAACAGAAGTATAGAAATTTTTGCAAATTTATTAAAAAAAACAAAACCCTGAAATATCACATGGTCATAAGTATTCAGACCCTTTGCTCATTATTGAGTAGAAGCCCCCTTTTGAGTAAGTCTTCTTGGGAATGATGCAACAAGTTTTTCACACATGGATTTGGGGATCCTCTGCCATTCTTCCTTGCAGATCCTCTCCAGTTCCATCAGGTTGGATGGTGAACGTTGGTGGACAGCCATTTTCAGGTCTCTCCAGAAATTTAAAGGGGTCTGAATACTCTCTGTACCCACTGTAAGTGCCAGACGTTTGCTTCCTAGGCGATCTCCAATGTGGGGGCCGGCATCATGGGATGTACGGTGCTGCTCCTGCAATGAGGGTGGTCTCCTAGGATGTCATGCTGGACTCGGGCTCAGTGAAAGGTTATTCCCATCTCGGCCTGTGTTGGTTGACATGGGAATAACTGTTCAAACTAGAAATGGGGATGTCTTTGTAGCTCACAAAGGCACACAATGCTTAGTGATATTCACTTTAGTTTGTTGGATTTCCTGGCCTGATTTTCAGTGGATCTGGCAGTCAGAAGGTTTCACACTCAATCATGATGGATGTTGGGTAACCTGATGGGGCAGTTGGATTCCAACATGCCTGATCCTTTAGTTCTCGGGGAGATAAGCAGCTTCTCTTCCTACGGAGCTCGGCCCAGGATGTCGGGGGTCCTGGAGAGATGGTGTTCAGCTATGTAACGTGTGTGGCCAGTGCCTGCTCACTTCTTTTGTTTCAGGTCCTGGATGTAATTACTTTATATTTTGGGGTATTACCATGATATTAGTGCTTGTCTGACTGTTGTATGTTGGGCTCTTGGTATATTGTGTACGGTCACCACGCTAAACTACTTTTTCTTTAATGTTATGTATAATTTTAGTGACATGAATAACTGCGTTCATTGTTTGATATTCAGACCTGGATGTTCTCTTGGTTGGTGTCAGAGTAATAAAGAAGTAGTGTAAATCTGTCCTGTATTACTCCTGACGCCTCTTTATTAAGCAGGTTGTTAATGAAGTCCGTTTGTTTCTCCGCAGGATGACACATACACGGAAAGTTACATCAGTACAATTGGTGTGGATTTTAAAATCAGGACTATAGAATTAGATGGGAAAACGATTAAACTTCAAATAGTAAGTAATTAATGAAGTATTTATCGCGGAAGAGCTGAACGCTGATTGCTGCATTGTTCCTGTCCTGGGCGACATCATTGTATCAGTAATAAGAGTGAGATCGCTGCGGCCCCTGAGTAATATCTGCTCGTGTATACCGACGGGGCGAGATGATTGTAGCTGCTGCTGGGGAATGCACACATGAATCCTTAATATATGGTGTGAAGTCAGCAGTTACATGAGCGGGATAGAGGGGCGTTTATTCATTTGTAGGAACTTTGTGTATATTCCTTAAATGTCATTCGTGTAAAGATTTATATCTGTAGCATGTGTGTGGATTTCTGTAACCTTCAGTCACATGAATGGGACATTTTTTACACATATGAAACTACGGTTAGTCTATTAGGCCTCAAAGCAGTACATCTGGGATCACACTTTAATGTCTGCTGTATGCCGCTGCTACATCGCACCATAATGCAAGGTACCACCACAACTCACAAGAAATCCAGCAAGGTCTAACTTTTTGTTACTTACCGGTTGCAATACCACCGGATTGACTTGCACAATGCTGTGATGTAGCAGTGACATGGAGCAATCATTAGCCGCACAACCTGTCATGGCTAAAATTGTCGTGTGGCCCCAGCCTTCAAGCTGGTCAAAGGGGTTCCCTGAGATGAAGTTGAGGTTTCCATCAACTTGATGGGTTCAGACAGTGACGCTCATAAGTCGAGAGATTTATTAAGAATTGCTACACAGCACATGTAACTGATCCATTATAGGTCCTGTAAAACTGTGCCATGCTTGTGTGGGTGAATCATGAAGTGTTGTCCTCCTGAAGAATGAGCTTCTCTGACCTATATGTATGGGCTGCCCTATGGTATTGACAATAACTGATCTAATTTTATTACCTGAGCCTTTATCCCATGAGCATATACCGATCGCAAGTCTCCTGATCTGAACTCTACATCCTCAGATATGCCTGAGACTGCAGAGTTCAGGTGAGGAGACCCCAGGCTGGCCCGTGCATCATGGACCACGACGAGCCCAGACCGATCGCTGGTCTCCTGATCCGAACTCTACATCCTCAGATATGCCTGAGACTGCAGAGTTCAGGAGAGGAGACCCCAGGCCGGCCTGTGCATCATGGACCACGACGATCCCAGACTGATCGCAGGTCTCCTGATCCGAACTCTACATCCTCAGATATGCCTGAGACTGCAGAGTTCAGGTGAGGAG